>NC_085140.1:419531871-421931871 GCF_024139115.2 Armigeres subalbatus | reverse complement strand
GACATTATCGAAGGCAACATCACAGAGAACAGACGTTCATCTTGTGTCGCAAAGTTGTGTAAAACGTTATACTGGTCATTTTGAAGTATGTCGTTATGCCCCCGTTGCACGGTCAGATTGTTTATAATGTTGGTCTTCAGTCCGAATTGTCACTAGATGGCAGTATCACCTTGTTTACGTAATGTAAGCCATTGCCATCGCTTGATAAGATTGAGTTTGTATGTCGGGCAGTCTGCGTTGGCGGCGCTCTGGAGTTTGTAACATTCTCCTATGACGTCCGTACGCCTACGGAGTGGACGTCCTTACGTCTCCCTCACTAGCTCTCTTTGCTCATAACTTCTCAGGGTCGGCACGACACCTGCTTGGGGGAACACACGACACATAAACCTTGCAGAAGCGGACTCGACAAGAAAGTCAACGGACTGGCATGCTACCTAGGGCTGAGTGGTTAATTTAAAAGATTTTTTAAATACATTTTACTTTGTTTATTGTAGGTTCATTTGGTAGGGTTAGTTTTGGGAAGGATTAGAATTCGGTGCGGCCGTTTACTGACGTTGGGTACCTGATGGTGTATTCATGCGACTAAGGAGATGCGCTGGTGTCACACCTTGGGTGGCGTTCCACGGGTTCATACGCCCGGAACGATGGAATGGGTTCGATGGGTTGGCTGGCCCGGAAGGAGGGCCAAGATGAAGCCGACGGTGAACACGTGGCGTCGCTTGGTTGTTCGCCGGAAGCGTTTGTAGAGTTGGCTGTCTCGGAACAAGGGGCAGGATGCCTGCGACAGCGAGGACGTGGCGACACCCAGTAGGTCGTCGGAGGCGTTCAATGGGTTCGTAGACTCGTTACGTGGCTGGGTTCTTTCGACGAGTTCGTTGGCTTGGTCGGCGTCCGACGGGTTCGCTGGCCCGTTTCCCGGAGCAGATGTTGGTCGTGTCAATTTACACGTGGCTGTTAGGCGTCCGACGGGTTCATAGGCCCGTTTCCCGAAGGGGAGGTAGGACACGCAGACGTATTGGTGGCTTGCTTGGCGTCCGACGGGTTCGATGGCCCGTTTCTCGAAGGAAAGGTTGGACACGCAGAAATATGGTGCCTTGATTGGCGTGACGGGTTCGCTGGCCCATTTCCCGGAGCGGATGTTGGACTCGCAGACTTGGTATTGGCTTGGTTGGGGTCCTAAGGGTTGGCCGGCACGTTTCACCACGGAGCTGAAGTTAAATATCGACAACTTACACGTGACTTGGAGGCGTCCGACGGGTTCGTAGGCCCGTTTCTAGAAGGAAAGGTTTGGACACGCAGAAATATGGTGGCTTGATTGGCGTCCGACGGGTTCGCTGGCCCGTTTCCCGGAGCGGATGTTTGACTCGCAGACTTCGTATTGGCTTGGTTGGGGCCACGTGGCTTGGAGGCGTCCGACGGGTTCGTAGGCCCGTTTCTCGAAGGAAAGGTTGGACACGCAGTCGTATGGTGGCTAGATTGGAGTCCGACGGGTTTGCTGGCCCGTTTCTCGGAGCGGATGTTGGACTCGCAGACTTGGTATTGGCTTGGTTGTGGTCCGACGGGTTTGCAAGCACGTTTCTCCACGGAGCTGAGGTTGAATATCGAGAACTTACACTTTTACAACCGCTCGCGTCAACTCTCTGCCACTGACTCCTCGATTAAACCTTCGCTGCCCCTTTCGTTCAGTTCTCGGGTTGTCGCTTTTTCGCTCCAAAAATGTGGGTTGCCCGATTTTATTTCGCCGGTTGTGAAGATTGTCTAGGGGTGTGTTAGTTACTTTTTTAGATGGGATGGGTTTTTTTGTTTGGATGGAATCAGTATCGTTGACCATATTGTTACCTCATTCGGTAACAAGTTTTACACACGTTTTCAACAAAATTTTGTATGAGCCTCAGTGACAACATTGTCCTCTCCATTGTCAGCGGATACAGTTGCTCGTTGTTCATTTTGCAGCGTAAATGTCTACCTACTGTGGTGCACCGTTATATTGCAGGACTGTAACTGATGCAGTTGGTCAGCCAAATACCTAAACGATGGTCGTCGTTTTGGTTCTTCTGAAAATTTATCCATTCATTACACATGGATTGGTTCAATCAACTCACATTTCTTCCTAACCAAATTGATTTCGGTTAGATAGATCATTCCTTGTCGATTTGCCAGGCGAAGCCTTGGGCGAAAAACAGTTCATGATCGTGATGAGTTCGCCATTCTCGTAGTCAGTCAGTGGTCCCCAGCATTAATATCGAGAGCCGCACACAAATTTTAAGGTGATTATAGAATGAATCCAGAAATCGGCCATTTTGTAAGCCACGTGCTTTTCCAATATTTTTTTCAAGAGCACGAGATGAAAGAACCATAACGCGTATGGTTCTTAAATAATGGTAGATCGTTTGCTTAGTTATGCTGAACAATCATAATTTGAGTTTCGGCACTGCACGAAAACTATTATGCCAGATTTGGGGTTTTGGAAATGTATGTAGATAAACGTGTGGTGAATTTGAAATTCACCACGGGCTTCATTCTATAATCACCTTAAGCTGTTGAAGCGGACGACAGTATATTTGCAACATTTGTTTTTCAGTTTATTTTGAATATTACAGAATATTGTATATTTGAACAAAACATTCCTGAATCCTTTTTCAAATACAATTACATAGGTTCTATCGCAGTAGCTGACTTTTAGTCTCTAGTACCGTTTTTGCAGTAGCGGACTTGACACGAGAAGCCATAGCTCAGCTCAGTTGGCGAAAAATATTCTAAGCTGTTTTTCCAAATGATCATTTACTGATCGATTCTGTAATTTCGAGCCTATGTTTTTTGTACTCGAGGTTTATTGTACACTATAACTTGTCTTGTAGCAAATAACGAAAAGGTTCTGAGAAAAATCCTATTGGGCTTATGAGCAGCATCCGCTCGAGATTCTGAGAAGCATTCACTCAGTATTTTGTTATACTTATAACAATATTCATTCGAGATTCTTCGGTGGGGTAGTGGACACTTTTCAAGTGGTGTATAAACCAATCTTGCGACATATCAAACTTCATGATTTTGGAAAGCAAGCTCAATAGATGAGTTTTTAAAAGGTTTTGTATACATTGGTCACGGCTGTATACATTGTTTTTTTGTTAATCCAATTGTTTTTAAGTTACTTCGATACAAAAAGTCAATGGAAATATAAACCCTTTTCAAATGTTGGTCCACATTAATGTTAGATTATGCTAAATTGCTTCCTAAACAAATTTTTATACGTCCAAAATGTGTCGTTGATTGATGATAGGCTGCTGAACCTATAATTGGCGTTGTAGGCATAAAACAGGCTGATAAATTTTCACTCAATATGGACATGAAAAAAGTTTTTGTTAGAAAAACTTTTTTTCCCTAAATATGTCACAGGAACATTATTCCCAGAAAAAGTTAGATAATTAAAATACCTCACCACAGAAATTTTTTTTTATTGATTTCTGAGATGAGGTTTTTTAGTAATATCGATTTTAATTATAAAAGTTAAATTTTTCAGTGTAGGAATCGGTTTTTTATTTATTTATTCATTTATATTTTTATATTTTTCCAAAAAACTTCAGGGAATTTCGCGACAGTCCGCCATACAACACTTTTTTGTAGGTCTTGTATTTTTAAAGCTACATCGATTTAAAAAAATCAATGAAAAAAAAATAGTCCTTCGTCAAATGTTACTCTTGACAATTTTTGAAATACTTAGTTTGCAGAGTGGCTTAGAAATACCATATCTTCATGCCCTCCAAGTTTCATTCGATTCTAAGATGGTGCTGCCAACCGCTGGTCGAGTTGGCGCGAAATTCGTCTATGGAAATCACCTAATCAAGAAACGGAAAACCAAATGGACCACGATCTAATCGACGGTAAATTCTTATCAGACATCACGAACGAACGCATTTACCGCAGTGTGATTTTTTTAAATGGATGTAATGGAAATCTGCAACCAGACACCTGGGGAGGTGAACCTATAGGTAGTGTGGGGATGGGATCACCACTCCCGACTTACTAAAACCAACTCCTTCCTCTCCAGTATTTCCCCCGACCCGCAATTAAGCAATACTTCGGGGGATGACTATTGGGCGTTGCGCCCCCTACATGACGTACACAAGTGCACGTATGCAACTAAACTCTCCTAGCACTCCCCATGCACCACATGTGCACAAGACACACTGCACTATGGTCCAGGATACAGATTTACGCGGAAAGATGCATCTTACGCAAAAACTATATTTTTTAGAAATACTGTTGTTCTACAAAAGTGTTCGAAATAGTAAGGCCATCATTATTGTGCTACCAAAAAATAGGGTGGCACATCATATAAAAAAAAAGATTTTTATTAATTCCACGAAATACTGATATGTTATGTTGTACAAATTTATGGCGCAGTTTAGTCCAACAAATTTAGCTAAAAACACTTTTTCTGTAGCTCTTAAGTTGGCGGATTTAGAGCAATTTTACCTAATTGGATTCGGGTGTATTTTTAATCTACTTTTTTTGTTTTTGATTTCTCGAAAAAGTCGTCTTCGGGTGACTTTTAGAGCTCAAAAAAATGGTGCTTTTTTATTGGCATTACATCCCCACACTGGGACAGAGCCGCCTCGCAGCTAAGTGTTCATTAAGCACTTCAACAGTTATTAACTGTGAGGTTTCTAAGTCAGGTTACCATTTTTGCATTCGTATATCATGAGGCTAACACGATGATACTTTTATGCCCAGGGAAGTCGAGACAATTTCCAATCCGAAAATTGCCTAGACCGACACCGGGAATCGAACCCAGCCACCCTCAGCATGGTCTTGCTTTGTAGCCGCGCGTCTTACCGCACGGCTAAGGAGGGCCCCTAAATTGCTTTTCATTGATGAATATTTCTGATCAAAAGTTATAATCGTTTTTCTGTTAAAATTTTTTTTTTTTTTCAAAAGTTGATATCTCCGGTTAGGGCAGGCCAAAAGAATATGTTTACACGGCATTTGGAAGAGCAACTTATATTCTTTATCATGTCAAAAATTGGAGATTTTACCAATTTTACTAAAATCATGTTTTTTCAAGTAAATTGATGAAACTCGACAATTGAAGGAGATACAGACGATATTCTTATAGCTAGCCCTAAAAGTCTTTAGAAGGTAACATTCGTGAAAAATGAAAAAAAAAATCTTCAGCTTTAACACGTTTTATCATTATCATCGTATTGTAAGATTAACGAGTAAAGACGCATTTTCGGCCTAAAGTATACTTTTAAGAAAAAAAAAATGTCTACAAAGTTATTCTGGATACTTGGGCCCTTATTATATAGTTACCGAAAAATAGAGTGAGCCATTTTATAAAAATATGAAATTTAATTTTTTTTTTATTTTGCGGTATACCTACTAATATAAATGTTTTACAAAATTGTAGCGCAGCTTTTTCCAATCAATCTTTGCTACATAAATATTTTATGTAGCTCTTAAGCTCACTTGTTTAGAGCAATTTTACTTACCTCAAAGTCTCTCAAAGAACAATATTAATGATCTGTTCTGAAGTTTTTTGGGGCTTTTCAAAACGCGTGTTTTGCTATAATAACATCGTCTGTATCTTCTTCCGTTGGCAAATCTTAAGATAAAAAAATAACGTATCCCCAATTTTTTGACATAATAAAGAATATGAATTGCTCTTTCAAATGCCGTATAAACATATTTTTTGGTCTGCCCTAACTGGAGATCAACTTTTAAAAAAAATGTAATTTTGACAAAAAAACGACTATAACTTTTGATCAGAAAAAGATATTGAGCATATTCCCATCAAAAATTGCACTTTCTTGAGCTCTAAAAGATGATTTTTTTGAGAAATCTAAAACAAAAAAAGTAGATCAAAAATACTGTTTTTTGATGTACACCCTAATTCAATTAGTTAAAATTCCTCTTATTCCGCCAACTTAAGAGCTACAGAAAAAGGTTTTTAGCAAAATTTATTGGAATAAGCTGCGCTACAACTTTGTAGAACATAACCGAGGAATAAAAAAAAATCTTTTCTATTTTTTTTATATTTTGGGCCACCCTATTTTTTGGAAGCACCATGATGCTGGCCTTACTATTTTAAACAATTTTGTAGAACAAATGTTTTTTCTAAAAAATATAGTTTTTGCGTAAAGTGTATCTTTTCGCGTAAATCTGTATCCTGGACCGTAGTGCACTGGAACCACATGTGCCCCAACACTCACCTGCCTATGCCGCTCGAATGATTGCAAGAATCTTACAGGTACCCTGCGGCTAAACATTGGGCGACTACAAGACGGTAGACTAGCCCAAGACTACGCGCTGCAGCTGGAAATGGCACTCCCAACGGAAGAGCAGCTAGGCGCAGCGTCTCTTGCAGATGGCTCGAGAGATATTAAATCCGTCATTGGAAGCACCGAAACCACTGCAACCGAAGAAACGGACCAAATAAACGACTGGTATGACGACGAATGTGAGCAGTTAGTGGAAGAGAAGAATTCGGCATGGGCTAGATTGCTGCATTACCGCACAAGGGCGAACGAGGCACTATACAAACGGGCGCGGAGGAAAAAGTGCCAGCAGGAAGATCAGACCGTGAAGAGGCGGAGCAACTATACCGCGCTATTACCGCACGTAAGTTCTATGATAAATCAAACCGTTCACGTGAGAGCCACAGACCACAGACCGATATGTGTAGGAACATAAACGGAAACCTTCTTAAAAACGAGCATGAGGTGATCCAAAGGTGGCGGCAGCACTATGAAGAGAACCTGAATGGCGATGTGGCAGACAACGGTGGCAGTATGAAATTGAAACTAGGAGCACGCGCGCAGGACATGCGACTTCCGGCTCCGAATCTCCAAGAAATCCAGGAGAAGATCGGCCGGCTGAAAAACAACAAAGCCCCTGGAGTTGACCAACTACCAGGAGAGCTGTTTAAATACGGTCGGTGATGAGGCACTGGGTTATTACCAAGGTTTGGGGGGATGAGGTTCTACCGCAGGACTGGATGAAAGGTGTCGTGTGTCTAATTTACAAAAAGGGCGATGAGCTGAATAGTAGCAACTATCGCGCAATCATTTTACGGAACGCCGCCTACAAGATACTCCCTCATGTTTCCGGATAAACTGATACGGTTGATCAAGGCGACGGTGGATCGGGTTGTGTGCGTAGTTCGAGTTTCAGATTTGGTTGCAGCAACTTCAATGTGGCCGAAATTGGGTCACATATAAGTTGCGGTAACTAAACTGCGATATGTGTACTACTCGGGCATTCTCGAGTTCCTTCGAAACACAAATGCGTAGAGCGTTACGGCAAGGTGATGGTCTTTCGTGTCTGCCATTCAACATTGCTTTGGAGGCTTTGGAGGGTAGGCTGAAGTACTTTGGTGGTAATTTTGGTGGAAGAATTGATCATAATTCCTGAGGGGTTAGAAGCTTTGGGTTTCTGGGAAAGCAATTCCCTAGAATTCTTGCAAATGGGAAGAACCAAAAATGCAGTGGGTTGAGCATACTGGATGACATTGCTCATAAATCATAGTCAACTTTGTATTAGCATGTTAAGTATTTCATGAAAACTACATCATTATATGCCGAGGATTATTTTTCAGAATAAAGTGATGTATGTACGAAACTCGAAGGAAATGTATGGTAATATTGAATTGGAAAAGGCTATATGATTGCTCAAAAAAAAACTCTGGATATACTGATCGACTCAGCTCGACGAACTGAGGTGACGTCTGTATGTGTGTATGTATGTGTGTGTATGTGTACAAACTTTATAGACATACTTTTTGGAACCTAGCATCCAACACGCAACGCAACAAGTTGCATTGGACGGGGAATGCGGTCCCATTGTTTGCTATCAAAAATTGCCCCCTCATTGGGGAAAAATTCATAAACGAATTTTTTTTAATGGTAGCGATGCATTTTTTAATCAATGCAAAAACATGCAAAATGATCGATTAAACGATCTATTCCCCTACAGATCTTTTTCTGTGTAGGCACTCTGTGTTCGACGACCGCTACTGTGCCGAGATCTACTGTGGTATTCTCGTCGCATAGAATCCACACAGAATCTATTTTTAGATTACCTATAGTCCATATCATCGTCCGTTCGTCCGTCCATATCGTGAGTTCATGTAGATGCTTTGTTCTGTTTGCCATGTATCGAGTCCGTTGGAGGTATGTCTCCGAAAAGAGGGTCAGTTCGTCTGTTGCCGTCAGGTAGCTGTGTTGGTCAGACGCGTTCCCCATTACGCCGTACTGATGCTGCACTTCTGGCGATTGATGAGAGGTTGACGGGGTGCTGGGAATCGAACCCACGACAAACCGCTTATAAAGCGGACGTGTAGCCGACTAAGCCACGGGACCCCCGGCTGCTAGGTGGATTAATCTGGGTTTTTTTAGTTAAATCTACTAGAGTGTCATAGAATAATTATCTAAACATCCTAGTATCAATGACAAGTGATATATAATAGCCTAAAAAATCTATTAACGACTAATGCTTCTATTAGAGCAAAATTAATGGGCGCGAGTATTGGTGCTTGGCAGTGCAGTATCATCACTTGACACTTTACCGGACGCTACTAAACGCACTGCTATAACAGTAGCGCAACTGACAGGTGACTAAATTTGGTAGCGCGGTAAGAACGTTGCTATTTCATTAACTGTCTAACCAATTTGATAGCCGAAAACAGTGACGGATACGAGAACGAGTGACTAACCCAAAATGACAGCGCAGCGAAGGTGATCAAGATACTCACGCCCATTTATGATGCTCTTATGTGGAGTAAAATTAATGCATTCTGATAACATTTCTATGAAAAAGCTTGAAAAATCAAATTTGAATGAAATGCTTGCAGCGGATTTCACGTTTTTCGATTCCGGTCAGCGAATATCCTGGATTTTCTGCTGGCGTATTACGCGTTGAATCCTTACGACGGTTGCGTTACTTACATCATGTTGTGTCCTTCTCAATGCTGAAACGTTGCAAAACGGTGTGCACTGTTTTACGTAGTATCCCTTACTGGAACTTGGACGATGATCAGCCACCATGAACGAGAGGAACCAATGATGTTTTATGTATATTACAATGATTTTATTCCAAACGAACAAGAAGTTCTAAATTGTAGAAGAAATTGAACTAGAAAAGGTTTTTTTTCGTTTCGTAAAGTGGGATGCAAGTAACGTAGTCATGTTATAGACTGTCGTATCATTAAACGCAGAAATTTTTGTCGAAGATCTTAAATATATTCAAAATGAGTAACACAACCCTCACTATTCAAGCGTTTAATCAAAATTCACATTCCTTGATTTATCCTCACTTAAAAAATTTCCCCATAACCCAAATGACATATCGACGCTTAATGAAAATAAATGCCCCGACCATCGTACACCGCAGCATCGCACACCAAAACTCATCGAATTCCAAAGGCGTGGAATATCGTCCCCAGAGCATCTACGGTCCAGTTACGCTTTATTGGAGGGGACATAACGAACAGAGCGCGAATCAAACAGTAAAAAGCGTGTGATTATACTTTTTTATATTTTCGATTTTTTTCGTTTTATTTTCATGTCCCCTCGATCTTGTCCCGCAACGCAACATCTAGTCTCTATGATCATTTGAATAATTTAAAATGTTTTGGTTTTTATTCGGTGCTTTCCTCCCGTCGTCCGCGCCGTCGTTTCGGGGTCCATCGGATTTCTGGTAAAGATCCTCGTTGATTTGCGGCCGCTCCGCTAACGGAGGTTAGCTGCGACCAGCAGTCCACTCTCACGGTCTTCGCTGTACGAGTTGACTTGAATGTGGACGAATCCACACTTGGAATCTTTTGTCATGGAGCACATTACCGAATCATTACCGGGCTGCTATCGAGCGTAATCTTGCATATATTAGTAGATTTTGGGGTGAGGTGAGCAACGTTTTGACCAACAACAACAACAACGGTAAGACATTTCTGGGGGATAAAAGTGATGATATTGAGCGAGACGGTTGATTAGGATCTGGTGCCAGCGTTGGATTACCGCAATTAGGAGATTTACAACCCAGAGCTCGACTCGTGGGAAGGTCAAATCTCGTGGATGATAACTGAAAGTAGGTTTTGGAATCCAGCTGTGCCATTTACTTATAATATTTTTAGTGTTTTACTATCACTATCACAATATTATAATTTCAAACAAACATAATAAAACGATTAAAAAATAAGAATCAATCCGTACGAAGATAACAACCCCCTCCCCCCCCTCCACCCTTTCCACAATTACCCACTCATAGTCTGCTCATAGTGGATACGTGTACAAAATTTTGTTAAAATCGGTCCTGAATGTTGCAATGAATTGTTCGTTTTCTAAACAATACTGAACTAAATTAAACAATGACACTCACACCCCTTTGCCACTTTGTTACCTTCCCTTCAGGATAATGAGTATGTGTACCAAATTTGGTTGAAATCGGTCTAGTGGTTATGAATAGTTAGCGAACATACATACCTAGATTGATTCTTGGATATATATACATGCTTGGGATGATCACGCGTCTCCATCACTTCAAAAGGTTGCAGACCTCTATTCGCGTGAGCTGATATTGAAATAGTTTCACTCCCTGGGTAGACACTAAACTGTCTTTCAGGTGGAAATATTTACCATTATGGAGTGCAATCAGCATTGCAGCAGCACAGCAAAATACGGTATAAAAACAACGCGACCAATTTAATTGTTTTATCTATTGAATACCCTATTTTTGTAATCAGAATATTTGTTAGTGAGATTTCTTTGATTTTGGAGTGATGTCACACCTCAAGTGCGTTGAATATATGCAAGTCTATAACATCGACATTTTTGATCAAGGTGCTTCTCACTGCAAGTTGAAATGATAAGTTGCGAGCGGTAGGGGAAGAGGCCCCAAAAAGCCCCCCCGATGCGAAACGCCTTTTGTGGTTTCCGTCATTTACCGTCATTAAGATGGCCGTAACAAAACTAGATCTAAAATTATGTAGGTTAGGCGAAAAAAGCTTCAAAATAGTGTATGGGAACTATTTTGAAGCTTTTTTCGCCTAACCTACATAATTTTAGATCTAGTTTTGTTACGGCCATCTAAATGACGGTAAATATGACGGAAACCACAAAAGGCGTTTTGCCTCGGGGGGGCGTTTTGGGGCCTCTTCCCCTATGTACTTGCGTCTCCACGCACTATCCATACCAGAATGCTGATTCGCCGACGCATGGTACTTTGTTCCCTAGTAGTTGCCAGCTAAAAGGCGTTTTGCCTCATGAGTTTTCCGTCAACAGAATATCACAACTTTTTTCAAATGTGAATAACATCAATATGATTGAGATTTTTGACAATTTTTTGAATGGCATCAACTAGCTATCTTGTTAAACTGTTGCATAATGTAAAAATACCCATGAATAGCGTTACAAATGAGACAATAAAGCAGTGTTTGCTTAGCTAGGGCATTTTGCCTCCCCTTCCCCTACTATCGGGCGGCATTTTCTTTTTTGGCTGACGGCTTGCTGCGAGATATTCTTGCCTGCATTGCCGAGAGTCCGATCACAACAACCACGAGTCTATGACGTAGTTGCCTGTTACGTGTTAATGCAGTTGATAGCAAATTGAATATTTTCATCCATGGCAAGAAGTGATGGAGACGCATGGCCATTTCATGCAAAGAAATGGTAATTTATAAATCAGATTTGGATTAAAAACGGCTTGTTGAACATTTACAATTTTTTTATATGTTACAAAAACAAGTGTTTCATATCGGTCCATTGTTTTAAAAGTTATGAAGGTTTGGAAATGTTATGTTTTTGGAAAACTATTCTTAAAATGGCCATCCTAAGGGCGGAACCAAAAACTACGGATTTAATCACTGCTCCAACGGAGCAGACACAAAAACGGGGGAGACAGTCTCCAGGGGATGAGCTCCCTGGGGGCCGCTCCAAAACGCGGAGGGTTACTATCCCGAACAAGGGTAGTGGGGCTGGGAAGCTGAACCCCGGCCAGGTACCTCCAAAACCGGGGGAGGAAGGACCTGGAAAGGTCCGTCCACCCAGGAAAGACGGTGGTAAGGGGTTACGGCAGGCTGAGAGCTCTCAACCGCACCAGTCCAGGGAAATAGAGCTGGATGACGCCTCCTGGACCCTGATCAAGAACAAGAGGAAACCGAAGACGTCAAGGGCCGAAAAGAAGGCCCAAGCGAATGAGGGTAGCAAGAAGTCTAGGGTAGGCGCCAATCGCTCCAGGGGCGATGCCCTAGTCATTAAAACGGACGAGGCTAAGTACTCGGACATCTTGAAGGCGATGAGGAGTGACGTCAAGCTCGGTGAACTCGGCGCCGACGTACGTCGAATAAAACGTACCCGGATGGGCGAGATAATACTCGAGCTGAAGCGGGGCGTCCCGCAAAAGGGCGCCGCCTATAAGAAGTTGGCGGAGGAAGTCCTAGGCGAGACGGTCAAGGTGAGGGCACCCACGACGGAGGTAAATCTAAGGGTTAAAGACCTGGCCGAAATCACCGAAGTCGAAGAGCTCGTCACGGCACTGCGGCGACAGTGTGAAGTGGAAACGCCCACCGCAGCCGTTCGGCTAAGGAAAGGTCCGGCAGAGACGCAGGTAGCATTGGTTCGGTTATATGTAGCGGACGCTTCCAAGGTAGTCAAGTTAGGGAGCGTCAAGGTGGGATGGTCGGTGTGCCCTGTGGACATACATATACAAGGAACTCGAAATTCGCTTCCAGTGCCTGGAACCGGGGCACAAGCATTGGGACTGTACAGGCCCTGACAGAAGCAAGCTCTGCCGACGCTGCGGATTGGAGGGACATAAGCCACAATGCTGCACGAACCCTCCCAATTGTTTGATTTGTTCCAGCAAAGCTGTGAACAGCAAGCACCCCATGGGGGGTTCGAAGTTAAGCGTGCTGCAAAACCACAGTGTAGTGCAACTGCTGTGTCAGACAGTTGCTGAGTGGGGGACTGATATCGCCATCGTAGCGGATCCTTATCGGGTACCCGCCAGGAACGGTAATTGGGTCACTGATGGGTCTAAAATGGCGGCGATATTGACAACGAGGAAATACCCAGTCCAAGAGTTGGTGTCTTCGACACACGAGGGCTTCGTCATTGCCAAAGTCAACGGGGTCTTCTTCGGCAGCTGCTATGCGCCTCCTCGATGGTCGTTCAAGC
This sequence comes from Armigeres subalbatus, assembly GCF_024139115.2. Classification (NCBI taxonomy): domain Eukaryota; kingdom Metazoa; phylum Arthropoda; class Insecta; order Diptera; family Culicidae; genus Armigeres; species Armigeres subalbatus. The sequence goes on along the minus strand of NC_085140.1, from coordinate 421,918,705 downwards.
AGTTCGGTCGTATGCTGGATTGTTTGACGGCTAACTTGATGGGGCGTAGGTCGGTGGTGATACCCTAGTAGCACACATGTTTCACATAGGTTACTGCAACTCATATGTGACCAAATTTGGTCACAATCAAGTTGCTATTTATCATCAGACTAAGGCCGGAGTGGCCTGTGCTGCACATAACAGACTTCTCCATTCAGCTCGGTCCATGGCTGCACTTCGCCAACCACGCAGTCTGCGGAGGGTCCGCAAGTCGTCCTCCACCTGATCGATCCACCTTGCGCGCTGTGCACCTCGCTTTCTTGTTCCCGTCGGATCGTTGTCGAAAACCATTTTCACCGGATTACTGTCCGACATTCTGGCTACCCGAGCAACACAGATGTTGTAAATCAGTCTATTATACTCATATACGACTAAATTTGGTCATATTTGAGTTATTTAAACCAAATCAACGTGAATTGTGCTGCTAGAGTACGTGCCCGGCCCACCGCAGTCTTCCGATTTTCGCGGTGTGAACGATGGATGGTTCTCCCAACAGCTGATGCAACTCGTGGTTCATTCGCCTCCTCCACGTACCGTCCGCCATCTGCACCCCACCATAGATGGTACGCAACACTTCCCGAGCAGCACACATGTTGCACAAAAGTTACTGCAACCCCTATACAGACGAATGTAGTCACATTTGAGTTGCTGCAACCAAATCGGTCTGGAATGTGCTGCTAGGGTTTCCTTTCGAAAACTCCCAGTGCGTGTTGGTCCTCTACGAGCATCGTCCAGGTCTCGTGTCCGTAGAGAACTACCGGTCTTACAAGCGTTTTATAGATAGTCAGTTTGGTACGGCGGCGAACTCTATTCGATCGGAGCGTCTTGCGGAGTCCAAAGTTCGTACGATTTCCAGCCACTATGCGTCTCCGAATTTCTCTGCTGGTATCGTTATCGGCGGTCACCAGTGAGCCCAAGTACACGAATTCTTCAACCACCTCGATTTCGTCACCACCTATAGAAACTCGTAGCGGGTGGCTCACATTGACCTCTCTTGAGCCTCTTCCTATCATGTACTTCGTCTTCGACGTGTTGACGACTAGTCCAATCCGTTTAGCTTCGCTTTTCAGTCTGATGTAGGCTTCCTCCATCCTCTCAAAGTCACGTGCCATGATATCAATGTCGTCGGCGAAACCAAATAACTGGACGGACTTCGTGAAAATCGTACCACTCGTGTCAATCCCTGCCCTTCGTATTACTCCCTCCAAAGCGATGTTGAATAGTAGACACGAAAGACCATCACCTTACCATAACCCTCTACGCGTTTCGAAGGGACTCGAGAATGCCCCTGAAACTCGAACTACGCACATCACCCGATCCATCGTCGCCTTGATCAACCGTATCAGTTTATCCGGAAATCCGTTTTCGTGCATTAGCTGCCATAGCTGGTCCCGATCGATTGTATCATATGCGGCTTTGAAGTCGATAAATAGATGATGTGTGGGCACGTTGTATTCGCGGCATTTCTGCAATACCTGCGTTCACCCATAAATCCCGCCTGGTACTGCCCCACGAACTCTCTTATAATTGGTGTTAGTCGGCGGCATAAAATTTGGGAGAGTACCTCGTAGGCGGCGTTCAGCAATGTGATTGCGCGGTAGTTGCTGCAATCCAGCTCGTCGCCCTTTTTGTAGATGGGACACACGACACCTTCCATCCACTCCTGAGGCAGAACCGCATCCTCCCAAACCTTGGTAATCACCCAGTGCAGCACTCTAGCCAGTGCCTCACCACCGTGTTTAAACAGCTCTCCTGGTAGTTCGTCAACTCCAGGGGCTTTGTTGTTTTTCAGCCGGCCGATCTCCTCCTGGATTTCCTGGAGATTCGGAGCCGGAAGTCGCATGTCCTGCGTGCGTGCTCCTAGGTTCATGACCATACCGCCACCGTGGTCTGCCATATCGCTATTCAGGTGCTCTTCGTAGTGCTGCCGCCACCTTTGGATTACCTCATGCTCGCTTGTAAGAAGGTTCCTGTTTATGTCCTTACACATATCGGGCTGTGGCACGTGGCCCTTACGTGAACGGTTCAACTTCTCATAGAACTTTCGTGTGTTATTAGCGCGGTACAGTTCCTCCGTCTCTTCACGGTCAAGATCTTCCTGCTGGCGCTTTTTTCTCCGGAAAATCGAGTTTTGTCTGTTCCGCGCCCGTTTGTGTCGTGCCTCGTTCGCTCTCGTGCGGAGTTGCAGCAATCTCGCCCATGCTGCATTCTACTCCTCAACTAACTGCTCACATTCGCCGTCATACCAGTCGTTCCTCTGATCCGGAGCCACCGTGCCTAGTGCAGCGGTTGCGGTGCTTCCAATGGCGGATCGAATATCTCTCCAGCCATCTTCAAGAGATGCTGCGCCTAGCTGCTCTTCTGTTGGGAGTGCCACTTCCAGCTGCTGCCCGTAGTCTTGGGCTAGTCTACCGTCTTGTAGCCGCCCAGTGTTTAGCCGCGGCGGACGACTCCGACGCGTGTTGATCACCGTCGAGAGTTTTGAGCGCAGACATACTGCAACGAGGTAGTGGTCGGATTCAATATTCGCACTGCGGTAAGTGTGTACGTTCGTGATGTCGGAGAAGAATTTACCGTCGATTAGAACGTGGTCGATTTGGCTTTCCGTTACTTGATTAGGTGATTTCCATGTGGCCTTGTGGATATTCTTGCGGGGGAAGAAAGAGCTTCGGACTACCATTCCGCGGGAGGCTGCAAAGTTTATGCATCGTTGGCCGTTGTCGTTCGATACGGTATGCAGACTATCCGGTCCGATGTCTGGTCTATATATTTCCTCCCTTCCTACCTGAGCGTTCATGTCACTGATGACGATTTTGACGTCCCGCAGTGGGCATCCATCGTATGTCTGCTCCAGCTGCGCATAGAACGCTTCTTTCTCGTTGTCGGATCTCCCTTCGTGTGGGTAGTGCACGTTGATGATGCTGTAGTTGAAGAAACGGCCTTTTATCCTCAGCTTGCACATCCTTGCGTTGATTGGCTGCCACCCAATCATGCGTTGGCGCATCTTTCCCAGCACTATGAAGCCGGTTCCCAGCTCGTTGGTGGTGCCACAGCTTTGGTAGAAGGTAGCCGCTCGATGCCCGCTTTTCCACACTTTCTGTCCTGTCCAGCAGATTTCTTGCAGCGCTACGACATCGATGTTGCGGGGATGTAATTCATCGTAGATTATCCTGTCGCAACCTGCGAAGCCTAGCGACTTGCAGTTCCATGTTCCAAGCTTCCAATCGTGATTCTTTATTCGTCGCCTAGGTCGTTGCCGATTGTATCGAGTCGTATTATCTTCTATGTCGTTCGTAATAGTTGTTTTTAAAGGCGGCTTATTGGGCCTGCGCAAACCTCCTGTCTCGTCGGAGGGCCGTCGTGTCAGGGCTGTTTAGCGTCCCACCTAACACCATGACTTGGGTATGAAAAGCTTAGCTTAGCTTAATTGACCGCCCGTAGTTGCTATCGCATTATGACCAGATCAACTGTTATTGCACAGAGAACCAACAGATGCTTGCTTGGGACTAGTACTCATCAGTACTCATCTTCAATGTACAAGTACTGATGATCTCAATTGATTTTAGCAGTGGTTTCAGGTTTTTCATGTCAAATCATTGTACATGAACTAAAGCTAAGTGAAGAAATTCAATACAAAAAATCAACATAACAAATAGGGTTAAGGCAGGCATTTTTGACTTTTCGTCAAAGTCTCGAAAACCAGTAAAAGTGACACTTTTTTTTGCCAAACCCATCCGTCCCAAATCGTAAGCTCGTTCTGCTTCCATTATAGTGGAATTCTAGCAAATGGGCGTTGCTTTGGTTGGTTTTAGCCCTTACTACCGTGGACGGAAATACCTGCCGTGCCCCTAAATACTGACACTTCGTTATTTAATATGCGTAATGCAAAGAATACGTCTATATCATTTTTTTAGTAATACATTCCACTGCATGCATTTTATGACAAATGTGTTACAAATCAACCAATATGTTTATTGTTCGCCCTGTTCAACTTCCGGGATCTCCTCAAATAATCCCAAAACAAAATGGCCCCATCGTCAACTACTCATCTCGGTATTTGCCATACCATCATTGCCGTTTAGATGATAATCGAAACACTCCATTTGGGCCAAATTTAAATATACATCTCCACCAGGCGGGCAGCATAAATTAACGGCCGTAAATCATTGGTGATTTACGATGAAAGTCCACCGAGCTAAGCTAGTCGCTTTGGCTTGCCGCGCGCTGTTGGCCACTGCCCACCAGCCGAACAACAAAAGCGATGCTCTTCCGCAATCACCATCTCATCTATTTACTAGTGCTTCTCTTCGAAATTGGTTGAAATTTGTATTAGTGGTGTAACTGGTCTTGCTGCCTACGATATGGGTGCAAATTGGAAACGATTATTATGCCTGTTCGGTGGGGACACTCGAAGTAAAAGCGTGAGAATGTGGACCTAAATATTCAACAGCGGTAATGATATTTTATCGATCGTCGTTTTCATCCGACCGCATATTGTATGCGTTATATGAAATTGCGTAAGAACTGAACTGGAAGCCTTTGATATGATTTGCCGTGATTTGTTAGAGCTACCCACCAGAAGTACAAGCATTTTCAACAGGTACTACCAAAATTCCACAAACAAAGCATCGTTATTGGGTTGGTCATGGATATTTCAGAAATTTGACAGCACGTGTTCGTCACGAGACGAACGCGGAAAACATCTGAAACCGTTCGACCGCACGCGTTCGATGATGCGGCCGCCTTTTGCTCCGCGCGTCGTCGTCGTCGATGATGGGGACGACGGACGACGAGCGCCGGTCGATCAACAGCCATCATCATCCATTCGCCGTTCGCCAATCGACTACGGCGAAGACGGACGATGGCCTCTCATGGTCGTCGCGACACGCACAGAAAAGGTGTCGGATCGATTTGTTTACGTTTTCGTCGCAGACCAGCAGTCATCCATCATGTTCGCGAGTGGACAACGAGACTGGGCGCATTCACTGACCCGCTTATGCAAAGGACTGAGGAAAAAGAGGCAGCATTTCTAGCTTCTGAGACAACCAAAACAAGCAACTGTATTCATGAAGACAAGTGATAGCGACTCGACTAAAGAAATGCAGTAAAATATGAGTGACTGATTAATGCGTTTAAGAGTGACTGATTAGTGCATTAAAAAAAAAGGATTAGTTAACTTTGTTTTGTAATATGTGCCAGGGACGTATGGTGTATAGGATGTGTAAGTTGACTCTACCCTCTAAGCCTAGCGTCACAATGGGTGACTACAAGAGAAGCTTATACTGAAGGAAGGGGGTTTAGATTTCCAGTTCAGTCCACGAAATATTCGGAATTGAAATTTTTACAACTTCCATGACAGGATTTGACGGAATCCCCCGAATGATTGGACATAGTCCTCAAAGAGATTCGATGGAATCCCAAAACAGATCCGACGGGAGATCTGGAGAGATTTGACGAAGTCCCCAAAGTAATAGTAGAGAATTGACACAATTCCCACCAGAGCAGAAGAATTAACCTCAATAATACCTCATTCTGTTATTGATATCATATTCTGTTATGAACTAGCCTTGCATAAGAGATAAAATGCCAAAAAATAAATATACAAAATACTTTAAGCATAACATAACAGCTCCTGCTCGGGTAGGAATCATCTGCGACTGACTCACAAAAAATTGAATTTCTAAAAAAAATATGAATACCGGTAGACATAAATATTTTCAATAAATAAATACACAGATATTACACGTCGTTGAATTTTCAAAATTATTTGCTGTTTATGAGGGTTGTATTTAAACAATTGATTTAGCTTTAATGTAGTTCTTAATGGGCCTGATTGAACTTTCCCACAATTTATTTTATGGTATTCTTTCTAATTGATATGTTTGCAAATACGTAAAGAGAGCTTGCTTAAACTCACCTGCAGCTGCAGCGTCTCCTCGAATCCGTCCGGGAACTCCGTACAATTGGTATCCAAATTTTGGGATAGCGACGTTGTGAGATGATGTCTCGCATTCATCCCAATCACCATAGACCAGCGCCAAGTTGGACTAGAGTTGGGATCTGCGTTGTCTCTGTGTACTCCGCGCGCGCGTACTGCCCTTCAACACACGCGTTATTTTCCAGGCCAGTGCTCGTTGACAAAGAAGGGTTCCTTTTTTAAATTTCCCCACTACTACAGCGCTTTAGCCGCTCTTCTCTAAGCCAGAACCATTGGAGATGTGATTCGGCATGAAATTTCTCGGGATTTGCACTTCACTGTTTTGCTTCACTATTTAACCACAAACACATCACCCGATTCTTATCGCATAACATTACTGATTACTACTTTCGAAGACCAGCTTATTTACTTGCCCCTAATCGAAACAACAAAACAAGTTGTAACTTTCATTAGTAATCAGCTAGGTTTTTCCTTTTCCCAATCACTCGAAATTGGATCGGTAGCAACCGTTGTCGATGCGGTGGAGAGAATAGAAAATAATAAGCGAGATGAATTCGGTACTTTGTAACACCAGGCATCGATGTCGACTATAGGTAAAGAGTGCAACTTGCGGCTTGATTCCCGGTATGCAGTTCCAATCTGCAGAGAAGGAAATCGATTCAGACATGTATGTACTGACTCAGGAAAACGGAAAAAAAATCAAACATACTCTTCGGTGCCATTCAAACACAGACAGAATTTTGTTGAATCGATTGCAATAACCTTTAATTTCGAGGGCGACAAAAACGTTTCTACAAAGTAAAGCTGGTGGTGATGGTGATATCTTAGGTGGGGTTCCACATCTATACTATATTAAACGACAGTTTTCTTTCTGTCACCGAAAATGGGTAGGCTTTATGAGGGAACTTAACGTAAAAACCTATTTCAGTAGAGCAAGTTTAGTTCGTTAATTCGCTATCTAAAAGTAGCTGCAGGGTGAAGCAGCCATACCGTCGCTTCCGTCGATTATATCACAGAAGGTTTTGCGACGAACATTAAGTTTGGTTTGTCTATTTTTTTGGCGTATTCATTTGTTATTTCAAACTTAAACCATAGTTGGAAATATGGAATTCATATACTGCCGTTATACGCTGTCCCACATAGGAATTCCCAGCAAACATGGGACAAATATGCGTAAAACGGCAGTATAGGTGTCAGAAGTTTTTATTTTATGTTATGATGTTATCAATATCATTCTTGAAAAGTTGAAAAAAAAAGTCGGCAAAGAAATGAATAAAGTGTTTTTGAGGTTGGGGTAGTACACAAATTACGTAAGCACTTATGGTAGACCTGTGCGCCGATTGAAAATTTACCGGCGGCGGCGGTGCGGCGGCGTCACGCCGTTGGAGATCGGCAGCGGTAGTGCGGCGGCGTGGGTCGGCGTGAACTGATTCCAAAAGTCAAAAATTGTTCAGAGTGTTTTCATAAGTTTCTCAACGAGTTCCTTGAAAAAATCATCAAAAAACTCCTCCCGAAGATCCTCCAGAAGTTCCTTCAGGTTCCTTAGGAAATTCCTTCAGGAGTTCCTGCAAAAGTTCCTCCAGGAATTCCACCGGAAGTTCGTCCAGCAAATTCCTCCGAAAGTTCCTCCAGCAAATTCCTCCGGAAGTTTTCCAGCGAATTCCTCCAGGAATTGCACCGGAAGTTGCTCCAATAATTCCTCCGGAAGTTCCTCCAGGAATTCCTCCGAAATTTCTTTCAGGAATTCCCTTAGAAGTTCCTCCAGGAGTTCCTCCAGAAGTTCCTCCAGGAATCCCTCCAGAAGTTCCTCCCGCAATCCCTCCGGAAATTCCTCCAGGAATTCCTCCGTAAGTTCCTTCAGGAATTCCTCCATAAATTCCTCCAGAAATTTCTCCACAAGTTCCTCCAAGAATTCATCCGGAAGTTCCTCCAGGAATTTCTCCACAAGTTCCTCCAAGAATTCTTCCGGAAGTTCCTCCAGGAATTCTTCCGGAACCTCCTTCAGAAATTTCTCCGGAAGCTCCTCCAGGAATTCCTCCGGAAGTTTTTCCACGAGTTCCTCCAGGAATTGCTCCAGAACCAATCAAACATTGGAAGCTGATTGAACACTTATTCAACCAAAAACAGTATTCTACAGCTAAAAAGCTAGCTTATTGAGCTAAAATTGTTTTTTGGGAAGTTCCTCCAGGAATTCCTCCGGAAGTTTCTCCAGGAATTCCTCCGGAATTTCCTCCAAAAATTCATCCGGAAGTTCCTGCAGAAATTCATCTGGAAGTTCTTCCGAAAAATCCTTCAGTAGTACCTCAAGAAATTCTTTCAAGAGTTCCTCAGGGAATTCTTCCAAGGAGGGAATTTCTCCGGAAGTTTCCCCAGGAATTCCTCCGGAGATTCTTCCAGAAAGTCATCCGGAAGTTCTTCTAGGATTTCCTCCGGAAGTTCATCCAGGAGTTCCTACGGAAGTTCTTTCAAGAGATCTTCAGCAAGTTCCTCCAGGAGTGTCTACGGAAGTTCGTCCAGGATTTCCTCCGGAAGTTCCCACAAGAGTCTCTGCGGAAGTGCCTCCAGGAGTTTTTCCGGGAGTTCCTTGATGAGTTTCTCCAGAAGATCCTTCAGGAGTATCTTCGGAAGCTCCTCCAGGAATTCCTCTGAATATTTTTCCGTAGGTTTCACCTGAAATTAGTTGGGAAGTTTCTCCAGGAATCCCTCGGAAAGCTCCTCCTAGAACCACTGTAGAAGTTTTTGGATGATTTTTTGAAATAATTTTTGGTGGATTTCCCGATAGGTTACCAGAAGATATTCTCGAAGGAATTACCAACATAATTTCTGAAGAAATTCTAAAAAAAATGCAAGAAGTTGAAGTATTGTTAAATGGAGTTTATGAGAAATTAAAAAACTCAAAGGTGCAGCCCAATCGGGTTGTACGCAAAGGTAACGTAGGACTACGTAGCTATACGAAATGGATAGTATTTGCCATAATAGTCATGAAGTCGAATAGTTGCCCCCATTTGGATGGACTTTGAGTCTCTAACCATGGAATTAACATAACTCATCGGCCGCATCTACGCTGAAGCCACTCTACTGGTTTTCAGTGGATCACAAATATATATCACAAACTTAGAAGACACCATCCTCAAAAATGTCCGAAATAAAGGAGAAATAAGCAGAATCCGAAGTGGCACGAAACCACACGCAAATATTTTTTTTTGCAACGTTTGGTTTTCTCCCGCGATGGGAATGTACGTGGCAAAGTGAAGAGAACTTCAAGAATTAATTACACATAGTTATTTTCAGGAAACTATTCATCCAAGAAGAGGTATTGGCGTCTTCATCGATTAGGCTGTCATCGGCGGAAAGTGAAATTTTCTGGCAAGATTATTTGGTTATGTATCTGTTAGTCATTAGAATTGAAATCAGTTTTCTCCGAGCCATCATTTTATACAAAAGAAGGTCAATCCGAGATAAACTTTCTTCAAAGTGCAAAACTTAATCGTTTTGCGCCGTCAGAAAGCTACTCAGGGTCTGTCTCATTTGGAGAATTAAACTGTAATTAAACTTAAAAGTGACATTTCAATAATTTTCGAATAACCCTGCTCGCAGAGTAAGATTACTTTTGACAGATATCGAATCATTTTGCATCGATGTCTTATTGTAATTGCTGGGTAGCACCAGCCATTCTTATGAGAGGGTTATTTGACCCTCAGTGTCCGATCCGCTGCATCAGATTTTGTCGAATCGCTCCTTGCGGAATCCCTATCAAAATGGCTCACTCGAGCCGGAAAGCAGCTTTCTTGTATTCAATAAATTAAGCCCGTTAGCCCCGCCCTTTTGTGACTGATATGAGTGTAAATATATTTCGCACTCATAACGATTAATGAAGGGGCGGTGCTAATGGAATTACTTCATTAGATATAAGAAAGCTGCTTTTCGGCGCGAGAGCCATTTTGATCGAGATACCGCAGACAACAGACCGTTCGGAGAAAGAAAAATTCTAAGAATCTGATGAAACTTTCTCGCAATATTCTGAATTTGGTTATTAGATGTAGGTTATCTAAGATGCGTATTGTTGCGAAGAATAACAACAGAAATTTGACTCAAGACGAAGTTTCTTCATATTACAAAACATTATCTCTTGGCATCTGTCTGTCCGAGCGACGTTCACCGATGGGTGGTTGCTGTAGAAAGTTTCCACTGAGGTGGCGTCTTCATTGATTTTATGGAATCACTAACAGCAACCAGCTACCACGCCAAACCCAATGCCACCGAAATAGTCCATTTTCGCAATTAACTCTTTCTTTTTGTAAAATGTTGGTCCTGAGAAAAACCAATTTTCTTTTTCCAATTCACATTCCAATAACTAACTGCATCCGATCGCTTGTCCACACCTTGCGTTGCAACTGTCCGACCGCCACTTGATGATTTTTCGCTAAGCCTCCAAAGGTTGAAATAAATTTACAGCATTGCCACACTGCCACCCACTTCGTGCTGCTGTGTCCGCTCCGCTGCATCGAATGCCGAACCGCTCTCTGTGGAATCCCGATCAAAATGGCTCGCGCGCGCCGAACAGCAGCTTTCTTGTATTTAATAAATTAAACCCGTTAGCCCCGCCCCTGATATGGGTGTAAATATAATGTGCACTCATAACGATTAATGAAGGGGCGGGGCTAATGGAATTACTTCATTAGATATAAGAAAGCTGCTTTCGGCGGGCGCGAGCCATTTCGATCGGGATTCCACAGACAACGGATCGTTCGGAGAATGACAAATTCTAAGAATCCAATGAAACTTTCTCGCAAGATTCTAAATTTGGTTATGAGATGTTGTTTATCTAAGATGCATGTTGTTGCGAGGAATGACAACAGAGATTCGACTCAAGACGAAGTTTCTTCATATTACAAAACATTATCTTTCAACATCTGTCTGTCCGAGCGAAGTTCACCGATGGGTGGTTGCTGTAGATAGTTTCCATTGAGGTGGCGTCTTCATTGATTTTATACAAAAGAAGGTTGATCCGACTATCCGAAATAAACTTTCTTCAAAGTGCAAAACTCAATCGTAAATAGCGAATTTGATAGCACGTCGGAGGGAGATGATGTAGTGAATTTTAATGGATGGAATCACTAACAGCAACCAAACAACCACGCCAAACCCGATACCACCGAAACAGTCCATTTTCGCAATTAACTCTTTCTTTTCATAAAATGAGAAGAACCAATTTTCTTTTCCCAATGTTTCTTTCCAACTAACTGACACCACAATTTGTAATATTTTTTTGTATTATTTTTATGGTAAACCATTTCGTCATATGAAATTCTGGTTCGTTGAGGTTGAATGATCTGCAGCAACACATCGAGCATCACCACCAATGCGATGGATTGATTTTTGATGTCTGTGCTAGTGATGCATGTACGTGATTGGTTAGTTTACCTATTTCTAAACTTTTTATCAATTATCGATAATAATTAGTTAAAAATCAGTATTTTCAAATAAATACAAAGAAGCGTTGACTCATCCTTGATCGAATGGTCCAGAAAAAATGAAAATCCATCGAGAAACGGCTTAGATATTAAAGTTTAAAGTCTATCATATTTTCGTGACGGTACCCGATTTTCGCAATCGTAAAGTGTACCCCAATATAGAAAACACAGACGTAGTCCTACGTCAAAAAAAAATTGTTTCCAAATTATATTTATTGAAATTTTTAATGAAATTCTGATAAAATTTCAGACCAAAACACCAAAGACACAAATAAGACCAATAATACTAAAGACACACCTGTGGTACAAGTACCACCGGTAATATACCCTAGTACATATTGTACCACGGTTTTCCACGTTCTGCCAGCATTGTTCAAGGTGACACACTTGTGGTACAACTTGTACCATGGTACGAATACCACCTGTGTGTCATTAGTATAAGACATCTGTCAAAAAACAATTCAATGTCTGCCAAAAGTAATGAGTTGCCTTTTGAAAGGAGGTTTCCGAGCCTCTTGAAAGGAGGCTTCCGAGCCTCTTGAAAGGAGGCTTCCGAGCCTCTTGAAAGGAGGCTTCCGAGCCTCTTGAAAGGAGGCTTCCGAGCCTCTTGAAAGGAGGCTTCCGAGCCTCTTGAAAGGAGGCTTCCGAGCCTCTTGAAGGAGGCTTCCAGGCCTCTTGAAAGGAGGCTTCCAGGCCTCTTGAAAGGAGGCTTCCAGGCCTCTTGAAAGGAGGCTGAGCCTCTTGAAAGGAGGCTTCCAGGCCTCTTGAAAGGAGGCTTCCAGGCCTCTTGAAAGGAGGCTTCCTGAGCCTCTTGAAAGGAGGCTTCCGAGCCTCTTGAAAGGAGGCTTCCAGGCCTCTTGAAAGGAGGCTCTGAGCCTCTTGAAAGGAGGCTTCCAGGCCTCTTGAAAGGAGGCTGAGCCTCTTGAAAGGAGGCTTCTGAGCCTCTTGAAAGGAGGCTTCCAGGCCTCTTGAAAGGAGGCTTCCAGGCCTCTTGAAAGGAGGCTTCCGAGCCTCTTGAAAGGAGGCTTCCGAGGCCTCTTGAAAGGAGGCTTCTGAGCCTCTTGAAAGGAGGCTTCCGAGCCTCTTAAAAGGAGGCTTCCATGCCTCTTGAAAGGAGGCTTCCATGCCTCTTGAAAGGAGGCTTCTGAGCCTCTTGAAAGGAGGCTTCCGAGCCTCTTGAAAGGAGGCTTCCGAGCCTCTTGAAAGGAGGCTTCCGAGCCTCTTGAAAGGAGGCTTCCGATCCTCTTGGAAGCAGACTTCTGAGCCTCTTGGAAGCAGACTTCCGAGCCGCTTGAAAGGAGACTTCCGAGCCTCTTGAAAGGAGACTTCCGAGCCTCTTGAAAGGAGACTTCCGAGCCTCTTGAAAGGAGGCTTCCGAACCTCTTGAAAGCAGACTTCCGAGCCTCTTGAAAGAAAACTTCCGAGCCTCTTGAAAGGAGTCTTCCGAGCCTCTTGAAAGGAGTCTTCCGAGCCTCTTGAAAGGAGTCTTCCGAGCCTCTTGAAAGGAGGCTTCCGAGCCCCTTGAAAGGAGGCTTCCGAGCCTCTTGAAAGGAGGCTTCCGGGCCTCTTGAAAGGAGGCTTCCAGGCCTCTTGAAAGGAGGCTTCCAGGCCTCTTGAAGAGGCTTCTGAGCCTCTTGCAAGGAGGTTTTCAGGTCTCTTGAAAAGAGGCTTCCAGGCCTCTTGAAAGGAGGCTTCCGAGCCTCTTGGAAGGAGGCTTCCGGGCCTCTTGAAAGGAGGTCTTCCGAGCCTCTTGAAAGGAGGCTTCCGAGCCTTTTTGAAGGGGATTTCCAAGCCTCTTGAAAGGAGGCTTCCGAGCCTCTTGAAGGGGACTTCCAAGCCTCTAGAAAGGAGGCTTCCAAGCCTTTTGAAAGGAGGCTTCCAAGCCTTTTAAAAGGAGACTTCTGAGCCTCAAGAAAGGAAACTTCCGATTCTCTTGAAAGGAGGCTTCCGAGCCTCATAAAAGGAGGCTTCCGAGCCTTTTGAAAGGAGGCTTCCGAGCCTCTTGAAAGGAGGCTTCCGAGCCTCTTGAAAGGAGGCTTCTGAGCCTCTTGAAGGAGGCTGAGGCCTCTTGAAGGAGGCTTCCAGGCCTCTTGAAGGAGGCTTCCTGGCCTCTTGAAAGGAGGCTTCTGAGCCTCTTGAAAGGAGGCTGAGCCTCTTGAAAGGAGGCTGAGCCTCTTGAAAGGAGGCTTCCAGGCCTCTTGAAAGGAGGCTTGAGCCTCTTGAAAGGAGGCTCTGAGCCTCTTGAAAGGAGGCTTCTGAGCCTCTTGAAAGGAGGCTTCCGAGGCCTCTTGAAAGGAGGCTGAGCCTCTTGAAAGGAGGCTTCCGAGCCTCTTGAAAGGAGGCTTCCAGGCCTCTTGAAGGAGGCTTCCAGGCCTCTTGAAGGAGGCTTCCAGGCCTCTTGAAAGGAGGCTGAGGCCTCTTGAAAGGAGGCTTCCGAGCCTTTGGAAAGGAGGCTTCCAGGCCTCTTGAAAGGAGGCTTCCAGGCCTCTTGAAAGGAGGCTTCCGAGCCTCTTGAAAGGAGGCTTCCGAGCCTCTTGAAAGGAGGCTTCCGAGCCTCTTGAAGGAGGCTTCCGAGCCTCTTGAAAGGAGGCTTCCGAGCCTCTTGAAAGGAGGCTTCCGAGCCTCTTGAAAGGAGGCTTCCGAGCCTCTTGAAAGGAGGCTTCCGAGCCTCTTGGAAGCAGACTTCTGAGCCTCTTGGAAGCAGACTTCCGAGCCGCTTGAAAGGAGACTTCCGAGCCTCTTGAAAGGAGACTTCCGAGCCTCTTGAAAGGAGACTTCCGAGCCTCTTGAAAGGAGGCTTCCGAACCTCTTGAAAGCAGACTTCCAAGCCTCTTGAAAGGAGGCTTCCGAGTCTCTTAAAAGGAGGCTTCCGAGCCTCTTGAAAATAGGCTTCCGAGCCTCTTGAAAGGAGGCTTCCGAGCCTCTTGAAAGGAGGCGCCCGAGCCTCTTGAAAGGAGGCGTCCGAGCCTCTTGAAAGGAGGCGTCCGAGCCTCTTGAAAGGAGGCGTCCGAGCCTCTTGATAGGAGGCGTCCGAGCCTCTTGAAAGGAGGCGTCCGAGCCTCTTGAAAGGAGGCGTCCGAGCCTCTTGAAAGGAGGCGTCCGAGCCTCTTGAAAGGAGGCGTCCGAGCCTCTTGAAAGGAGGCGTCCGAGCCTCTTGAAAGGAGGCGTCCGAGCCTCTTGAAAGGAGGCGTCTGAGCCTCTTGAAAGGAGGCTTCCGAGCCTCTTGAAAGGAGGCTTCCGAGCCTCTTGAAAGGAGGCTTCCGAGCCTCTTGAAAGGAGGCTTCCGAGCCTCTTGAAAGGAGGCTTCTGAGCCTCTTGAAAGGAGGCTTCCGAGCCTCTTGAAAGGAGGCTTCTGAGCCTCTTGAAAGGAGGCTTCTGAGCCTCTTGAAAGGAGGCTTCTGAGCCTCTTGAAAGGAGGCTTCCGAGCCTCTTGAAAGGAGGCTTCCGAGCCTCTTGAAAGGAGGCTTCCGAGCCTCTTGAAAGGAGGCTTCCGAGCCTCTTGAAAGGAGGCTTCCGAGCCTCTTGAAAGGAGGCTTCCGAGCCTCTTGAAAGGAGGCTTCCGAGCCTCTTGAAAGGGGGCTTCCGAGTGTCTTGAAAGGAGACTTCCGTGCCACTTGAAAAAAGCTTCCGAGCCTCTTGAAAAAATTGGTTCCGAGCCTCTTAATGAGAGACTTCCGAGCCTCTTAAAAGCAGGCTTCCGAGCCTCTTAGAAGCAGGCTTCCGAGCCTCTTGAAATGAGGCTTCTGAGTACCTTAAAAAGACGCTTCTCAGCATTTTGAAATAAGGCTTCCAAGCCTTTTGAAAAAAATATGAATCTCTTGAAGAGAGACTTCCATGCCTCTTGTAGGGAGGCTTCTGAGCCTCTTGGTAAAAGGCTTCCGAGCCTTTTGGAATAAGAAGTCTTGAAACGAGGTTTCGAGCAGCTTGAAAGAAAGCTTCCAAGTCAATTGAAAGGGGGCTTTCGAGCCTCTTAAAAGGAGGCTTCCGGCCTCTTGAAATGAGGCTTCATATCCTTTTGAAATGAGGCTTCCGAGCCTCTTGTCAGGAGGTTTCCGAGCCTATTGACAGATGGTTTCTGAGCCTATTGGCAAGAGGCTTACTAGCTGCTTCGGAAGAAACCTCTTGAAAGGAGGCTTCTTGCAACGAAGCTATTGAGCTTTTCGGGAAATAGGCCTTTATTTCTCTCAACAGGAGGCTTCTGAACCTTTATATTCTAAATTTTAGTTTAGAAGCATATTATTCAACATATTGACTCGATCAGGTATATTACATTGCAGATTTTTTAAATTTGTTCATTCGACGTTTTGTCCTTTTGATCTTTTGTCCCACAGCCCTTCGTACATTGTACTGCTTGGGGTGGACAGGATTCAAAAGTCTTTGACTGATTGCCATGCATATTATGTACACTGACCCCACAATCATGGGTCACACACTAATGTGGGTCATTTCCATTTGATCAACATGCATAATGGAGTGACTAATTATTGTTCAAAGTGACCCATATATGTAGGATCAGTACTGGAAATCGTACGTACTTTGGACTCCGCAAGACGCTCCGATCGAATAGAGTTCGCCGCCGTACCAAACTGACAATCTACAAAACGCTAATTAGACCGGTAGTCCTCTACGGACACGAGACCTGGACGATGCTCGTGGAGGACCAACGCGCACTTGGAGTTTTCGAAAGGAAAGTGCTGCGTACCATCTATGGTGGGGTGCAGATGGCGGACGGTACGTGGAGGAGGCGAATGAACCACGAATTGCATCAGCTGTTGGGAGAACCATCCATCGTTCACACCGCGAAAATCGGACGACTGCGATGGGCCGGGCACGTAGCCAGAATGTCGGACAGTAACCCGGTGAAAATGGTTCTCGACAACGATCCGACGGGCACAAGAAGGCGAGGTGCGCAGCGGGCAAGGTGGATCGATCAGGTGGAAGATGACTTGCGGACCCTCCGTAGACTGCGTGGTTGGCGACGTGTAGCCATGGACCGAGCCGAATGGAGAAGACTCTTATATACCGCACAGGCCACTTCGGCCTTAGTCTGAATAAATAAATAAATATGTAGGATCAATGTACAATACAAAATTTAGATACAAAACCCAGATTAATCCACCTAGCGGTGATGGTGCCTTTCTCGTTTCGTTCGAGTGAGTAATTTCTAAGCACTTTTGGTATGAAAAAAAAAGTATTTTGGCCATAACTTCTGAGCCCATAGTCCGATCCGGGCAATTTTCAAAAGAAAATATAGGGACACGATTCTGCGTCGAATGTAACTTGTTGCGAGGAAATCGGTTGAGGGTAAGTGCTTAAAAATGAGTCTGAATATTTATTGTAAAAAAATGTATTTTGGCCATAACTCTGAATCTCATAGTCCGATTCAACCAATTTTCAATACGAAACAATTTAACAGGATTTCGCGTTGAATGCATGTTGTTACGAGCGAATCGGTTTAGGATAAGTGCCTGAAAAATGAGTGAGATTAGTTCGCACACACATACATACTCACACTTCAATTCGACGAGCTGAGTCGATCGGTATATAACAGTATGGGTCTCCGGGCCTCCTATAAAAGTTCGTTTTTGGAGCGAACATATAACCTTTACGTATACTTTGTATACGAGAAAGGCAAAAAATATTCAAACTTTATCAATAAGTTTTTTTGAATTGTAATACATCCGCCATTACGCACCCCCTGAGGCCAGCGAAGGTACCCCCCCGGGTTACATGTACCCCAGGTTGAGAACCGCTGGCTTAGAAGACGCCCGGGAACCGGCTGCTTGAAATCATGATTCTAATGATTTCTTGATCGCAGTTATCGACATGTTAACCAAGAACATGTACTTCCTAACATACAATTAGGTTCAGGTTTCCCTTAGTACAAGTTCCATACAAATGCTTGCACTCTTATTCATTTATAAAATAAAACGGATGTGATGATATTTACATAAACAGTTAAGTCACAATATGAATCATCACAAAATTATACCATGCGTCTCCATATGCTTTTATGCTTATATGCTGCTGATCAGTTTTCGAAATCTCCACCTTTTGGTATATCATACAAATAACGGTGAAACTGCACATTTTTCACAGAGTTTGCTATAACTGAGAAATGAACACATATTACGCCCTTTAAAATTCAGGGCAGTTGAAGAAATTGCCAAAAAATCTTTCTACATTTTCATATCACAAAGGGTTACGGATGGTATTCCCGGCATAGGCTCAAAAACCAAAGATAGAAACATTATTTTTCGAAAATTCCTGCGTAATCGTGTGTGCCCACTCGAGAATTTACAGCTAGAGATGCAATTGCGGTATTAGAGGGTTGCGCCGAAGCGCAATTGCCTGCCGGTACCCTACCAGTTGATCTAAAATTGAAAATAATGATAATATAATGGTATGTACATGGAAGGTTGATTATGTTATTACGTTCAATCAAAGTACGTATGTCTTGAATCAGATTTGATCTGAGACACTATTTTTAATACCCATATCGAGTACGATAATACGAACACTTTCGTCTAACATAAACATTATTGAACACGTCCCCCAGTGACAACATAGAAGCCCAAACCAGCTGGGCGCAAGTGAAAAAGCGTTCGTCTTTTTTCTGCTTCCACTTAGGCCGCATCAGAGACGAGTTTCCGTTCGTTGCTATTAGGACTTTTCCGTTTTTCCCGTCATCGTCGTCGTCGTGTGGCAGTCGACTTCGCTTCTACCGCACACCCCAGCCAGTCACCCGACCAATATGCCAACGCTGCGCTGCACTACCGGGTGGAAGAATGACCCAATTCGGATTGAGCTGTTTGTTGGCAATGGATTCAGAAACGAACAACTCGAACCCACCAGAAAAGGAGCCCGAATCGGATTCGATGCCAAGATAAAGTCTATGTAATCAACGGCGGTGGGTCTGATTGTTTTCCAACTATGTTGGCCCGGCTGGGGCTCCACAGAAAAAGAATTCTTATCGACTATCGATCGTTGACTAATGAGGGATAATGGAAATCAAATCAGTGGTTCATCGGAATTGGGGTGGATTTTACAGCACCACGAACATTGAGTACGAGTGCTGCTGAAGTTTGTGAATACGCTGCGCTATAACGTTTTATTTCCCGTGAATATTCCAAAGAATTTCTCGTAAGAAATCCAAGCTTCCGTGGATTTTCAAAGATTTTTCAGCGGAAACATCAAAGAAATTCCCGTGAAAACTAAAGAATTTTCCATAAACATACCATAGAATTTCTAAGAATTACAAAAAAAAACAAAGAATTTCCTGTTTAATCTCTAATAAATTTTCTGAAAACCGTAGTGGAGGCAGTTACTGAAAAAATAACAAATTGTGCGACCCCATCCTGGTATATATTTGCCAGTAGTTCGTGATTATGCTACGGGTTCAAGGTAGTCCATGAACTACATGTAGTCAAGGTCTGATGATAAACCTCTATTACGAAGGAAGTTATTGAAGGAAGAGAAACAAATGGTGTGACCCCATTTAGGTATATGTTTGTAGTACAAGTAGTATTTGTTATTGTCATGAGTCCAAGGTAGTCTACGAGCTGTATTGAGTCAAGATGTGCGAACGAACCTCCGTAACGCGGACAGCTATTGGCGAATTAATACGATATGCCATCCCGTCCTGACATATGTTCGCATTGCAAGTAAATCGTATTGTCCATAATCCAGGATTCAAGTAATCTACAAGCTCCTTAAAGTCCAGACCTGCAAATTATCATTCGTAATGCAGGCATTTATTGAAGAATAAACAAGTTGAATGACCCCGTCTTGGTGTATATTGCATTCCAAGTAATTGTGTTCAAGGTAGTCAATGACCTCTATAGAGTCAAGATCTGAAGATCAATCTTAGTAACGGAGCCAGTTATTGGAGAATAATGGAGGTAGTTACTGGAAAATTAATAAGTTGTGTAACCCCATCCAAGTAAATGTTTCCTTTCCAAGTATTTCTTGTTATTGTCATCTGTTCTAAGTTGTACGTAAACTCTATATGTTTGGTGAGGGATGATGTAAGCAGGAGTCCCCCAGCTGACCACAGGGGAGAGATCATTGGGGAGTGGGATTTATATTTGTAAATGCAAGTCAAAGGGACACACCTCCTGGACGATGTGCTCGGGGTGGTGCAAAATAACTTTACTACAAAGTACAAACCAGCAACCTTCATGTAGCAGAATACTGCCTAGAATCCAAATCTATACCAATTCATCGAAAGACTTTTCGTCGAATGACATTTAGTCGAATGACATTTGGTCGAGAGAACATTACGTCGAATGGACATTTAGCCGAAGGGACATTTAGTCGAAAATGATTTTTTGTCGATTGGACATTTGGTCGATGGCGAAGTTTGGAATGAATAACCTTGGTGCTTTTAGTTAAATGGTTATTTGAAAGAATAGGACTTTAGTCAACAATAATTAAAAAATAAATGACCTATTGAGGTATTTCAAAAAGTCACATAACTAAGTATATTGCTCCAATATTGTCCAAAGAATGATGGGTTCATAAAAAGAACAAATAATATGAAAACGGTAAATATTCCCAACAGGATATTCACTTTGGCGAACTCTTCGAACCGACAACAATGAATCTGTACCAGCTGGTCACCTTGGTCAAAATTAAATTTTCACCCAAGAATTAACGATTTATGGTTGAAAGTGAATTTTACACTGAACTAATTATTGTATAGATATTGAGTGGTAGAAAGAGTATCATTGAAAAGAATAAGAAAACCATTTCCATTCGACCAAATGTCCCATCGACGAAATGTCATTTAACCAAACATCATTGGACTAAATGTCAATCAATGAAATGTTCCAAAACCGACTACAATGAAGTATTGGCAAAATAACGCTGCTATGAGCTTGTGCTGAAAAATAGAATGAAGGGCAATCAGTACCTAATATTTTTCTATTTCTGCAGGTTTTCAATTTTTCTTTAGTCCACCAGAGTGTCTACAAGTACCCGTTTGTTCAGGCGAACAATCCTCATTAGCTTCCATATTCGTTCCTTCCGCCGCTAATTGAACTTCATTACGTCCACTGCATACATCTTATCAGTTCATTCATGCATCTTGTGGATTATTTATTCAAATTTAATCAGAAATCTATTTTAATGAATTACCTATTACCGATTGAAGCTTCCAACATTCGACTAAATGACTTTTTGGCTAAATGTCCATTTGATTAAATATCCATTTGACCAAATGTCCGTTCTACTAAATGTCCATTCGACCAAATGTCCCTTCGACTAAATTTCATTCGACTTAACGTAATTCGACAAACTGTCCCAAAGCCCTGGAATCCCATAGAGGTTTCGGGGATGTTCATACACTGGTCCCTCCAGAGGCCAAAAGTGCTTTTGATTCATCTTAGATATCATTAAAATTATTTAGCTCTTTTTTAGTGGAATGTTTTCACTGTCATAAGACGAGCTTAGCACAATTCCATTTAATTCCACCACTTCGTATTACTTTTACAAATACGTATTTCGACCTCAACTGTATGCTCTATTGCTATTCCGAATATATGCCCAATCAAAGGCAACGACATTTTTTGTTCACTTTTCCACATCGGTCAGTGGGACGGAACGGGAGTAGTATTGTCCTTCATGCCCTTCAACGATCCCCATGATGCCACAATGCTCGGAGATCCAAGTAAATGGGGTATCTGGCAGGCATGGCTGCGAGGTTTCCTTGGATCCAGTAGTGTTTAGCGGTACTACTCTGAAGGGCGACGACGACACTAACTGGGTCCGTGAGTATTGCGATAGGCTTATTTGTCGCGAGCGTCGCCGCAACTTAAATGGCTGCAGCTTCTGTGGAAAATACATTATATTGAGGAGGTAGTCTGTTGGATCTTGGTTAGTGTCAGAGACTCCTAATCTTCCACCTCGGCTGGGGACGGAACCATCCGTGTAACGAATTTTATGGTTCCGGGAAATGCGTAGCAATGTGTTCGAGAACCGACCTTCTCAGCACCTCGGTGTTATCGCCTCTTCGGGAGCGAGCGGCAAAGGATTTTTCAACCTTGGCGGGGGGAATTAGCCAGCTATTCGCACTATGACAGTTTAACCGCGCCTCTGGGGGCAGTGCCTGCCACGTTGCTCAGGATCCGATCAGCCTCATCGAGGAGAGGTCACAGTTCTGACTGATTTAGTTACAGCAACTTTTATGCGACTTGGCAGGCTACTTCTAGAGGAGTGGAAGTGAGAAGACCGGAAGCTAACAGAACGCTGATGAGATCTTTCTGGGCTTAGCAAGTTAGCTCCAGACCATAGAGCAAACGACTGTCGATCGCCGCTTGGTCTACCCTTAACCTGGTGTGTCTGTTGATGGCGCGGTGCTTTTTAGCCAATATCTTCATTAAATTGATGTCCACGCCAAGAACTCGAGCAATTTTCCGGTTTGGAATGGAATATAGACCGAGTTTGGTACATGGTCCTGCGAGTAGATGGCGACCGCAGCAAACGTGGCCCCGGATACACATACCAGCATTCATGACGAATCCAACGAAGGAGACCCAGCGAAGGCTTCCTACAACCTAATTTTTTGCTAAAAAACGTGTTATGTAAGCTCTGTTCACTGCATGATGCTGCGAATTGTGATCTTGCTAATTTTACCCCACAATGGGTCAAGTGGGGGTAATAATGGGTCACTGTTTAAATTACTAAGAATGTTTGTCGAACCGACCAAATGTATCTGAGGGCTATAAAACTATATAAAGGAACTTCTTGAACGATTTCGCTATCGGATCGGTCGGTAAAAACGATGACACATTCTCACCCTCTTGACCCATTATTGTCACCCCCGTCCTTTGAGAGGACTCCCATTTCTTCGGTACATTTGTCGGATGTGGTGCCGCCGATCTGCATTTGAAAGGTCCGTACGATGCCGAAATTTTTAATGAAAGCAAGTTTCCAGCGATGCCCCTCTGCCGAAATTTACTGATGACCAGGGGTATCCAGGTCCTACAAAATGCTTTGGAGATGTCTATTGAGACCAGGTCAACATTCTTGCCATCGTTGCATGCGCTCTGAAGCACGTTGCCCAGGTTAGCAAAGTACGTGCTAGTGCCATACCCTGGTCGAAAAGCGTTCTGTTGAAAACTGAACCTTCCATCTGCTACCAGCTTCTCACGGAGCCGGTGGTTGACTATTCTCTCCACGGTCTGGAAGGCACAGAAGATGAGGAAGACCGGCATCCTGACGAGCTAGAGAAACACTTTTTTGGTGATTGATTTGCATTACAAATGAACCGTTTGTTTAAGAATCTGCATATGTAACATTTTTGGCCAAAAAGAGAATTTTATATATTCTGAATCCTCGTCCAAAAATACGTGTTCTGGCAAAAAATAGACGAAAAAAATTTTTTCGTTCGAAAATGTATGAAATTTCCCTTCCCTTTGAAAGGAAGCTCCTTTCAGCTTTTGAATCCCTTTAAAGTAGGTTTCCGCGCCTCTTGATTAGAGGCTTTTGAGCCTCTTGTAGAGAGGTTTCCGAGCCTCTTAAAAAGAGTCTTTCTTTGCATCTTAAAAGGACGCTTCCAAGACTCTTGAAAGAAGAATTAAGAGCCTCTTGAAAGGAGGCTTCCGAACCACTTGAAAGTAGACTTCCGAGCCTCTTGAAAGGAAGCTTCCGAGCCTTTTAAAAGAAGGCTTACGAGCCTCTTGAAAGAAGGCAACCTAACCACTTGAAAGGAGGCTTCCGAACCTCTTGAAAAGAGGCTTCCGAGCCTCTTTAAAGGAGCCTCCCTAACCTATTGAAAGGGGGCTTCTGAGCCTTTTCAAAGGAAGCTTCCGAGCCTTTTGAAAGAAGGCTTCCGAGCATCTTGAAAGAAGGCTCCCGAGCCTCTTGAAAGGACGCTTCCGAGCCTTTTAGAAGGAGGCTTTTGAGCCTCTTGAAAGGAGGCTTCCGAGCCTCTTGAAAGGAGGTTTCCGAGCCTCTTGAAAGGAGCCTTCCTAGTTTCTTAAAAGGAGGCTTTTGAGCCTCTTGAAAAGAGGGTTCTGAGCCTGGGAGGAGGTTTTTGAGCCAATTAAAAGGAGTCTTCCTTTGCATTTTAAAAGGAGGCTTTTGAGCCTCTAGAAAAGAAGGCGTTAGAGCTCCTTGAATGGAGGCTTCCGAGCTTCTTGAAAGGAGGCTACCGAGCCTCTTGAAAGGACGCTTTTGAGCCTTTTAGAAGGAGGCTTTTGAGCCTCTTGAAAGGATGCTTTTGAATCTCATGAAAGGAGGCTTCTGAGCCTCTTGAAAGGTGTCTTCCGAACCTCTTGAAAGCAGGCTTCTGAGCCTGGATGGAGGTTTTTGAATCACTTAAAAGGAGTCTTCCTTTGCCTCTTAAAAGGAAGCTTCCAAGCCTCCTGAAAGAAAAACTCCCAGCCTCTTGAAA
Organism: Armigeres subalbatus; assembly: GCF_024139115.2. Classification (NCBI taxonomy): domain Eukaryota; kingdom Metazoa; phylum Arthropoda; class Insecta; order Diptera; family Culicidae; genus Armigeres; species Armigeres subalbatus. Next base: position 421,894,857 of record NC_085140.1, on the reverse strand, counting down.
GGAGGCTTCCGAACCACTTGAAAGTAGACTTCCGAGCCTCTTGAAAGCAGGCTTCCGAACCTCTTGAAAAGAGGCTTCCGAGCCTCACGAAAGGAGCCTTTCGAGCCTCTTGAACAGGGGGTTTCGGAGCTTCTTGAAAAAAGGCTTCCGAGCCTCTCGGAAAGAGGTTTTTCAGCCTCTTGAAAGGAGACTTCTGAGCCTCTTGAAAAGTGGCTTCCGAACCTCTTGAAAGGATCTTGAAAGGAGGGTTCCGAGCCTCTTGAAGGGGGCTTTTGAGCCTCTTGAAAGGAGGCTTCCGAGCCTCTTGAAAGGAGGCTTACGAGCCTCTTGAAAGGAGGCTTACGAGCCTCTTGAAAGGAGGCTTACGAGCCTCTTGAAAGGAGGCTTACGAGCCTCTTGAAAGGAGGCTTACGAGCCTTTTGAAAGGAGGCTTCTGAAGTTCCTAGGAGGCTTCCGAGCCTCTTGAAAGAAGGCCTTTGAGCTGCTTGGAAGAAGGCTTCCGAGATGCGTAGAAGGATGCTTCTAATCCTCTTGTAACGAAGCAACCGAGCATTAGTGAAAAAAAAAATCATTTTGTTCATTTGACGTTTTGCACGTTCGATCTTTTGTTCCGCTGCCTTTCATACATTGTGCTGGTTGTGGAAAGCAGAATTCAATTGGGATTTATTAATCGCATTGCATATTATGTACAATATAAATTTTTGAAATATAAATACACTATTATCAAAATTGTATCAATGAGTTTTGATTGGAATTGTAATACGTCAGCCATTACGCATTTTTGTCCGAGGTACCCCCTAGGGCCAGCGAAGGTACCCCCAAGGGTACATGTACCCCAGGTTGAGAACCGCTGGAATAGGTCATGTGTCCAAACAGGTCATTTGACGTCTCATTTCTCAATCATCATTTCTCACTCACTGCGAGAAGTGAGAAATAAGAAGTTAGAAATTATGAGTAAGGAGGCGTCTTCCTTCTTACTTCGCTCTTAGCACTTTTCACAGTGAGAAGTCATAAGCAAGGATGTTATCGATCATTTAGTAATCTGCCTTCGATCATTTAGTAGTTTTTCAATAACTCATTCCAGAGGCTAAATTTCAACATGTGTTGAATGGTGGACTTTTAGTGCGAAGGTTTTTCTACAACTCTCCTTAACAGGTCTATGTTCGAATTTCACTGCTAAAGGAGTTGCGGTGCTAGTTGCTATACTTATACAAAATGATTACAAAATATGCAATCATTTAGTCTAAGTTACTGCTACTAGCGTTATAGCTCCGTTATTAATGAAATTCAAACAACGAACTGTTAGCAGAGTTGTAGATAAACCTTTGCCCATGAAGTCCACCATACAACACATTTTGAAATTTAGCCTCTGGAATGAGTTATTGAAAAACTACTAAATGATCGAAGGCAGATTACTAAATGATCGATAACATCCTTGGTCATAAGTGAGAAATGAGGAGAGAGCACGGTTGGTAAAAACTCATGGACGATTCAAATCAAACGTGAGTTGAAACGCACCCAACTCAGCAAGGATGGATGAGTTGCATCATCCATTTGATTCATCGTAGATTTTCTTTCGTTTTACTTCGTTAAAAACAGTAGATTGGTGTTCGTCGCATAAAAGAATGGAAACTCTTGTTTGTGTAAGCAATAAATTGATTTCGAACGCTTTTTGAGCTGAAATGTTTTTTTGGCAAATGAGTGAAACGATGCGTTTTAGCATGAAAAACTCAAGCGTAATGCATTCCTTTACAATCGCAAACGAGTTTGCACGCGCGGGAGGGCTTGATGATTACAATTTATGAGTGATTTTACCAACACTGGGAGTGAGAAGAGGGAAGTGAGACTTCTCATTTCTCACTGCTCACTTGAGAAGTGAGGCGTCTCGCTACTCACTTTGCACTTTCTTAGTTAAAAGTGAGAAATGAGGAGTGAGAAGTGAGACTTTTTTCTCACTTTGCACCACTCATTACTCATCAGTGAAAAGTAAGAAGTTGTAGTGAGTAGTGAGACGTCTCGCTTCTCACTTCGCACTACCCACTTTTCACAGAGAGAAGTAAGAAATTATGAGTGAGAAGTGAGACGTCTCTCTTCTCACTTTGCACTACTCATTGCTCACTTCTCATTCTGAAAAGTGAAAAGTGCGAAGTGAGCACTGAGACGTCTCACTTCTGTAGCAAGCAGTGAGACGCCACACTCCTCACTAATCATTTCACACTTCCCACTTTGAAAAGTCAGTAGTGCGAAATGAAAAGTGAGGCGCCTCACTTCTCACCAATCATTTCTCACTTCTCACTTCCCACTGTAAAAAATGAGTAGTGCGAAGTAAATAATGAGACGTCTCACTACTCACTTCGCACTTCTCACTTTCCACAGTGAGAAATGATTAGTGCCAAGTGAGAAAAAAGACGTCTCACTTCTCACACCACATTTCTCACTTCTCACTGTGAAAAGTGAGAAATGAGAAGGGAATAATTAGACGTCACTTTTCTCATTACGCACTACTCACTTTTAACGTCTCACTCCTCACTTCTTACTCCCCATGTCTCTCTTATCACTTCTTGCTGTGAAAAATGGAAAGAGCGAAGCAAGAAGTCTTCTCACTCATCATTTCTAACTTCTCATATCGCATTTTTTTAGGAATCCGAAGTGAGACGTCAAATGACCTTTTGGTCAAATGAGACATTCGGCCGAATGACTTGTTCCGCCAAATGACTTGTTCGGCTAAATGACCTATTCAGCCATATGACCCTTTCAGCCAAATAATTTGCCTAATGGTCTCAACACTCAAGCAATTGAACGACCTTCATACCTAAAATAATTTGGATGACTCTTATACCGAAATTGGTTAAAAATACATCTTTAGACTAAAAGAAACTTTAATGTGAAACTTTGTTTCCTTAAAAGATTGCAAACTTTTTTGCGCTCAAAATTCAAAACAGCGCTTTCTCCTTTTTGCTCAACGTTCAAAATAACACTCCCTCTTTTTACACTCAAAATTTAAAGTAACGCTCCCCTGTTTTGACAGTATCGTGGAAACTCCAAAGAGGTCTTGCAAATACGGTAACGAAATTCAGACCAAAAAGGAAAGCGTACAATACTCGGTGAAAAATGAGAATACGGTGAGTTGCGTGAACATATGAACCACAAGCCTTTTTTTGGAAATTTGTTCGAAATACAGAGAGAGAGGAGATTACTTGTTTAACGTGATGAAGAGATATTCCAATGACGAGCTCGATGGTCTAGTGGCTACCGCTTCTCCCTTTTAAGCATGAGGTCATGGGTTCAAATCCAGACTCATCCCTTTCCTTCTATCTGTGTTTCACGTTCTACCAAAACGATTCCTTCCAAACTAACAATTAAAAAAACTCCCGTGACACCTATGAGAGGTCGTAGAGATCTCTACATCTTTCTTAAGTCCAACTAACCATCCCTCCCTTCCTCAGCATTCGCAAGGTAGTGGCCAGGACATATCTCGACTATTGGAAAGTGCATTGCTTCCATCTAATAGATAGTGATTAGTCCCAAATCAATATCTTTGGAAACGAATGGAAGTGATGCTACTGTCATAAATAGTCAAGGCTTGTACCACCTACGAATTTGTGCGAATTGCTCAATGCTAATGCTAACGTGATGAAGAGATGTTCCAGACGTACCAACCCCTTCTTGAATTTGGATCTTGATGTCCTACATGACCAGCAGAGCGTTTTACAGAGTCTTGGCAGTAACTTGAAGTTTGAACAGCTCCCTGCGATAAAATTACATGATGGTTCAAAAACTTATACTAATATCCATATAAAAATAAAACGCGATTCGGAAAGCGAGGACATAACCAATCAAGGCCACATTTTGCATAGCTGATTGGGGTCTCAAAACGATTCAGAAAAACCTTGATCTTGAAACCCAATCAAGGATGAATTTTGCGTTTTTCCATACAACTGCTCCCCACTCAAATATACATTCTGAAATATCATACTTAAGGATTGTGGTTTCGCAAAGTTTCACACGCGACTGAGCCTGCCAAAAAAATGAACTGATTGAAAAAGTAACAAATTTTGACACCTGATTTTATTCTCGGGTCAACCCTTTTCTTATCGAATCGGGACAAGTAGCCAGTAGAGCAGTGAAGAAAATCGTTTATTGTAATGATGTATTTGCCTCCAATTCTAATTAAATTCATAGTAATATCCAGCAACAGGTGTATTTTACGAGGAACATTCAGCAAATGTAGCTACCGAGTTTAATTGGACCTTTTGGTGATTATTGCCCTCAATATTTCCCAAGCTGTCCCAGGAAAAACATCCATCATCAGTGCCATAAGTTACTTTATTGAGAAAGCAGTTGAAACCAGTTTAACACAAAAGATGAACAATGGTTATTTCATCATTTGCTAACACGGAATTCTTCGTGAAGCATGAACTGATACTGAACATAGCTTGGATATGTTGCTCATGATGACACATTGTTTGTTATTCGAGAAACTTAATGGCACTTGAAGGGAACAGAGGTGATAAAAATTATTGCAGTATGACGAGATCACAATTACAAGGAGTGGAAATCATTTAGTTATAAGAATAATCAACCGTGACATAACAACTAGATTTACTATTACGTTTATTTTTGAAAATATCTTTGAACGCATCTCACGTAACGTAAGAAACTGACAGCCAAACGTCAAAATCCAATGTTGTTATTATGGATTGTCGTATCCGGTTGAATCGTGGGCGACAATCACACTGTATCTTTAGCAACGACAGCACTACAAACAACGTTCCGCTAGGCAAATGAAAAAGCACACCCACAAGAAGGACGCGAGGAAAACCACCGCCACCGAATGGTACGGACGGTGAGCGGAAACGCCGAAGCAACGTTGGGCGCCAAAGTATACACACCATCACCACCAGCCAGGCCACCGACCATCCAACCATTCAAGCTGGACTGGGAAGTCTATGCCATGGCGCGTTTAACTTCCAAAGAGAAAGAGCATGAAATAATCAATATACGTATTGCAGTATTTTATGATAAGCTCGCACTTCGAGCCCGGCAGGCGACCCGTCATCCTTCCACACTACAGCATTGTTGAGGAATAAGAGCAAGAAATCCTTTACTGCCCCGCTTTCCGTGGCCACCGCCACCAGCTGGTTCGGTTGTAATATGGGGAAGCCGCAAGTTGCACTTAATGATTACGTAATTAGGCCGCCGGATAATTATCGTGTTGTCGTTTGTCGCCAAGCCACTGAAAGGCAACTCCGACACCCCGAGGGCTGCGACGAGGAGGTGTAACTACGTCCATCCTCCTATAAAGGGTTTACACATGAGCTGTCGTGGTATGACGTCTGCTTGGAGCTTAGGAGCTTTGTGTTTTATCGATCACCTCCATGGCTGAAGACAAAACATAACATAGGATGTCCAGTCCTTTCACTCAGTTGGGAACTCTGTACATAATCACATCACTCTCCGGGAAACTTGTTTCATTTAAATTTTATCTAATTAACCTCCCATGTTTGACATTCTTGCTCACTCTGCTTGATGATGGTAATTAAATCCACACGGTTCCTGATGCACAGTCAAAAAAATCGCTCGATAATATAATCAACTTGATGAACGACTGGCTACATTTAGGGGCTGCGAACAATGTTCGACAGATGGCGGTAATTAAATCATCCTGACTTAGAACAGCATCCCGTATTGGCAAAAACTCATCCAACAGTTATTGGATTCCCTGCAAACCTCTGGAACCAGGACCTTCGCTCACCACCGCATGTCAACCACGAACCGGTGTGAAATTACAAACACTCGGACACACACACTGGCATGTTGACACACATACACAAACATGAGAATACAACCGTCAGCATGTGTTCCGTTTTCATATTAACTTTTCACAGCTCAGGAAGGATGGGATATTACACAAATCACTTAATTATCTCTCTACTGCCAGTATGTTTCCTATTGCTCCTATTGCTCAAAGAATTCACTCTTTCCAGGTCTCGTCATCCAGTGAATCCGGTCGTTCGCCTTCAATTCTCCCTACACGTATTCGTCCTCCAAAGCAAAATCAACAGTCACCTTCTACCCATCGATTGACATCTATTTGTACACACTTTATCGAACAAACTGCCGCCCGCTCTAGACCTTCGCGAACTTTATTGCTCCATCGTACACCGGAATACGCCTCCGTCAATTACAACCCAAGCACATTCGCGATGACATTTGGAAAATTATTATTATTCCGACACACTCCCCGAAAACAAACTGATAACACACAGGCAAATTGGAACAGCTCCAGTTATTTCGCCGAAGCATTACACTAGAGCAGCAAACGAAAAATCATAGAGGCGACGAGCGACGAACACGACCACATTCCGGTTCGCTCCCATTCGGCAGTACTTCGGTTCGCCTGTCCTGCAGTACAACCCGCTCACTCCCCCCGGATCCCTTATCCGTGCTCACCCCACCCAAAACCTTTATTTTGCACCTAGTGAGCTGCTCCACAGAATGCACTCCCGGATTTGCTAACAAATTTCTAGGTCCATCACTGACCTGCAAGAACAAATCAACACCATCACCGCCACACGGATTTGTACCGCCCGAAAACACTCGCATACGCCTACGGGTTATGCAATCCGAATCGCAAAACTTTCACCGATCAATTCCACGTTAATTGCAATCGAATTTCACCCAGATAACTCCGGAAAACCAAATTGCAACTTCATCGAAGAATTCTAGGCTGTCACACCGAAAAACTACTGCCTCTGAATCTTCTGTCACTGTCAAAACCCCACATCTGGTCTCAAAACACAGGCGGAAATGGAACACACGCACACAAGTTCAATCGACCAATGCGCCTGCATGGTGGGCTACACCAAAAACAATGCTCCAACTGTCAAAGTTCGGGCCCAACTCGAGTGGCGAGACGACCCCCAGCCAGGAAGCCGAAGCAGGTGGTTGCTGACGTTGGCCGTGCGGTGGCGCTCGTGTATTAGGTCATCCCCCAGGCCAGATGGCAGTGCCGGTCGGCCGGACCGAGACGAGGCAAGTTCTGTCATATCAGTGGCTCCACAGTGAAGGATTTCCAGTAGGACGCTGGCGTACGGAATTCCCCAACCTACTGGAAAAGGCACGAGTGTGCGCGGTACGACCGTTGTTTGTAGGGGATTTCCAGTGCTATGTCTTCCCCTCGTGGAGCTGTCAAAATACGAAAAGGCGGGAGATTGATAAAAAGGCGGGTGATGTGGCCACGTGGTTCTGCTTATGGTTCCCGTATGCATAGGATTGAGTGAAATAGAGTTGAGGATGCAATAATGATTAATTCCATTTAATGTTTACTTAATAAAATGTCTTAACAAGTTTAAAAGTAGAATTTGTATTATTGTACTTTATTTTTTTAAATTTATTCATATCTTGGCAAAGATCCATATTTCAATCGAGATAATAGAAACACCTTTCAGACCCTTGCCGTTTCATTGCATCATCCTTCTATCAACAGAAGTCATAAAAATGCACCATGCGTCTCCATCTGTTCGTGTGTACATAAAAATACACAGCATATGATGTAACAAAAGGGCTCCATTCGACTAATTTTCCCATCATTTTTTTAAACTACAGGTCGTCATTACTATAGAGCTTGCATCCTATATTGCGTATAAAAAAAAGGTTGGATGTAAATTTGGAGGCTATTAAACACAAAAATCAAGCTATGCCTTGTTAGATACGAATTCTATCAAATCTCGAAAATCTCTCAGTTTTTCATCGGGCAATGAAATTGGCTCATCTGTGATAGGTTCCGGTAGCACCACTGGAAAATTGACATTATTTGTCATTTTAAAACTTTTGAAATCGGCGTCGCTCAGATTATATTTGTAGAATACAGATCCGGGATCATCGGTGCTGTACACGAACGCAGATATTTCCTTGAACTTGATTAGTTCTCCTGTTGTGGTTTTTCCGGAACACCTATCTGAATAATACACCATATGGGTGACGCACTCATCCATGCCGTTGAGATCCTTCAGGAGGCACGATCCAATTTCCTGCGAACTACGCCGTACCTTCAATTCATCCTAGATATAACAGTTAACATTATTTGTACCATTGTGGGTACTAAATACGGTCAGATTTACAGTATATAGCAGCCGTTTGTAGTACACGAGGCACTTCTGTAGATCAAACAACGCAGTGCGAAAGTGCACATTAGATTTAGCGAAATTGACATCGCTCCTTTTTTGGCGGTACGCCTCCTGGGCTCGATTGTGATGTGCATCTCGCGAAGCTTCAACCTCCGATTTCTTTTCACCGCTGGATAATTTTGTGTAATAGCAAAATTTTTCACAATCGCAACACGTATCCATTTTAGGCTTTCTAAATGTTCATTTTTTTTTTGAACACTCGTTCACGAACCCGTCCGTTAAAACCCGGCAGGAAATACGATCGCGAAAATAAACGCCTTGAATTCAGAACCTACGACGAAATACAAAACAGCAAAATGATTAGATATCGACATGGATATCAAGATGATTTGGCAAACATTTGTCATTATCGCGATAAAAAGTATACTGATAGCACCTAATAGCTTTAGTATAAATAAATCATTATTAGCATTGAGCAATTCTCACAAATTCGTAGGTGGTACAAGTCTGAACTAGACCACCGAGCTCGTCACTAATGGCATTAGTATAACAAAATATGCTAGAAACCCGATCAATAATGCATAACAAAATTATAACAAGGGGAGTTATTTATTTCAGAAAAATATTGTTCATTATGTGTTATAAATTATATCAAAAATCCCTCTAGCCGTAACACAATTAAATCTGAGGTTGATACCGCCATATCAACATTATAACAAACGTTGATATAATTATCCTGTAATAAAATCTACTTTGTAGGGCTTTGTAGGGCACGTAGCCAGAATGTCGGACAGTAATCCGGTGAAAATGGTTCTCGACAAAGATCTGACGGGAACAAGAAGGCGAGGTGCACAGCGGGCAAGGTGGATCGATCAGGTGGAGGACGACTTGCGGACCCTCCGCAGACTGCGTGGTTGGCGAACTGCAGCCATGGACCGAGCTGAATGGAGAAGTCTTTTATGTGCAGCACAGGCCACTCCGGCCTTAGTCTGATGATAAATAAAATTGTAGGGTATTGCCTACATCACGTATAAAAATCTGGTACGCTACAACGGCGGATTCCCATATATAATGTAGGCAATATATTTATAGAAATATATTTAATTTAGAAAAATATTTTTGTGATAAAAAAATTCTCCACTGGTCCATTGGGTGTCCTGTCCATTGTCTATAGAGATGGTCGGGTTTCACATTTTGTATACCCGAACCCGACCCGAACCCGATTTAGAAATTCCTTTCAAACCCGGACCCGACCCGAACCCGGAATGAAAATTGTTATCAAACCCGAACCCGACCCGTACCCGACAATTTTTGTAGTCTTAAACCCGAGCTGGACCCGGAAAATTTTTTTGGCGGAAAACTCAAACTGGATTTTTCATATTTCTCTTTACGCTCAAAAGGGTATAAGCCCAAACAACGAACAAGCCTTAAAATTACCAGAAGCGAATAAAAAAACATTCAATACTTCATTTCCTAAACTCGTACCCGACCCAGACCCGACATTTTATCATCTCACAAACCCGTACCCGACCCGAACCCGACATTGTTCTAATTTTCTAAACCCGAACCCGACCCGAACCCGTCGGGTTCGGGTTCGGGTCGGGTTTTGGGTTTGAAAACCCGAGACCCGACCATCTCTAATTGTCTAATGATAGGTGTTAAGTGTTCAGTCTGTACGACCTCTGGTCGAAGACGGTGTTCCTGTCTTTTTCTTTTCTTTAATCCAGTTTTCCGCTAGCGGTAATGGTAATAGTAATAAATAATAATTAATAAGTCACTGAAAAATATAATGGGTTTTATGTTTATGTTTGATAAGATCGTTCAATTACAATTTTCTTCCATGTTATTTTACCCATCATCTTCAATCATTAGCGTTAAGTTATGATACTTCTAGAAATATTCTTCAACTATAAACTCGTTATTTACCGTTAAATCTCCAATACGCACTTCATGAGCTTCGTCGTCGATGTCTCCGCCCTCAAATCCAGAATGCGATTTTTCAATGGAGTTGTTGAGCACAGCCTTGCTATTTGCAGTGTCATTAGCCTGTTGTGGTTCGATATCATGAGAGCTAGGAGAGCACGTATGAGTTTTTCTCGACTCCGGTGAACTGAATACGTGGACTGACTTTGTCTCGACTCGCGATATCTGCATGTCCGTTGAGTTGGAAATATTGGAAGGTATATCTGGATGACTACTGGATTTGTCATAACCCTTGGCGATTTCATTTTTTTCATGTTCGTTTATTTGGTAGGCTCAAGCGAGTATAACACTTTACAGAACCACGTTTCTTTGTGATATGTACAATCGACATAATCTTATTATTAAATTAGTAAGAGAGGGAAATGAGCCAACGTACTCGTGGTGACTCGAGGTTAGGTTTACAATGTTAAAGGATGGACGGGGATTAGGATTTGGGAATCAGGGAATCATAATAATCAAGGAATTTCAGCAGCTTATTTGGCGTCGGGGACGATGTGGTGTGTCGTCGTGCTCGAAGAATGGTTCGAATGGGAGCATCTTTCGCACGGCCAGAGCTACGGCACTCTACTGGACAAAAAGACAGAGACAAACAAAAAAAACTTTGGCGATTTCATCATTTTTAACGGTGTGAACTTCGGAACCCTGTCCGTCACAAGGCATATCGACGTTGCAAGATCGACGATCATTTTCCAAATCGAAATATTAGGTCTCGTTATTTGCGACCGGCATGCTAGCATATTTCGGTAAACATGAGGTTTTAAGTACGGGAGACACGTTTTGGGAAAATTGTTCAACAGTATCATCTACACTTGATTTGGATTTGTTGGTGACGTTTCGTACAGTCTGATGGTTATACAGTGTTGTAAAATGTCATTTGCATTCGTTTGTATAATTTTCCCAGAACTTTTTTCAGTAGTTAGCTATCAACTATCAAGTATGACGAACTTATAGCGCTTTAATGTGGCTACAACTTTGTCTAACAAGACATTGCTGTAAATATGTAATCTGGGGCGTGGGAGGCAAAATGTCATTCAAATGACATTATGTCAAATGACACGTGACATTTTGGAGAGATTTCACTCTCTAGCCTCAGATGTTATATTTAGAACAATGTACCCTTGGACAAAAATATAGCACTACTCATGCGTTATGCGTACATCTAAAATTTTGAAGCAAATTGGGCTTCTGAAGAAAGTTATGAATAAATTAGTCAAATGACATGCAGATGACATTTTACAAGCCTGGTTATAATGATCTTTCCTCATACTGTACGGTTGATACTCAGCGCTGCTGTGTATTAATCATTTTCGATATTGTGACTCGACGATCGAAGAGACCTTCGACGGAAGCGGACGAAAAAAACATACGTTGATGATTATTGCCAGCATAGCGTGTCAGATCGTTTTTAACATGGAACTATTTGACATCACCAGCGGTAGGAGATCGTACAGAAGTACTACGAGGCTTGAGACAATCATGAGGTAGTTTCCCATAAGAAGAATGAGTCGTTTTCTGCGTCGCATCTGAAACAAGATACATATTACTGGAGGGAAGAGCATTAAATTTCTATAGGAATAACACCTCTGATGATAATATGATAGATTTTTATTCGTTAATCAGCCTGAGTACTACACGAGATGGTCCAGCAGAGACTGATATGGAATTTCTGGATACCAGCTCGTTTTGGAAAGTTTTTCGTTGTTGAGAAATGTTGCGACACAATTGCAGAGTGTTCGTATAGCATTCTGCGTCCGTATATTGTTTCCTAATCTTACTCGGTTATCGCAAATCAAGCGGTTCATCATAATTTTTTGAAGTAGATGTAAAAATGTCGTTGAAAGAGAGTCCGAAAGAAGGGATTATATCTTTAGCTTCACACGATGGTAGGGGAAGTGCTGGGTCAAGACGCGCCACCCTTGAATAAGGCTAAATATCCCCATTAGACCTCTTCATGTTTTCCAAAAGAATCATAAATTAAACCGGTCAGCCCAGAATCACAATTCTTATACTAAAATAAGCCTCCTGTCAAGTTTTGAGCTAATTCGGATAAAATTTCGAGGTGGCTCAAGTCAATTTAGAGTTTTTAGGCTATTTTAAATTAAAAACAAAATCTAACAAGACATATAAACGCCAAAAACTATCTAAGCTTTCGTTGTGCTCTAAAAGTCTTATGAACATTGCGATTCGTTCCGTTCACGTTTTGATCATGTTAAAGTGATTTTCAAGCATTTAAGTGCATAAAAACACTGTTTCCCATAGTAGTCGTTGTTCTACAAAATTCTTGAATTTATAACAAATCATGACTAATTTATTATATTATTATTCCTCTTTTTTCCCTGGATATTTGAGTAACATAATTGCCAATGTGCGATTTACGGTTAAATTCTTAAAAATCAGAAACTGAACATTTGTCACAAATTTGCACGTTAGGTTTTTTTCAAACAAGTTGGTGTGGGGCAGTACGCCCATGGTCATTTCATATGACCAAAACAGCTGAAACATTCGGCTAATTTCCTTAATGTAGGCAATTAAAATGAAAATCAGTACGATGAGCACATGCGCGTTTTAACTCATCCACTGGCGCATCTCACCCCGCATGGTTTAAAAAAAATCAAATTTATGTACAATAAAATGATAAATTAGTTAACTGTCATCGGAAATCAGTAGCAAATAAGCTGTTCTTCAGTCTGCGCTGGTGAAAACTGGCTGAACTGGTGGCTTTCATTGATAAAAACGACATTTTCCTTAACGTGGGCGTCCTACCCCCAGTTCCCCTACAGTTGAATCCATACCCAAGCAACATTTTAAGTTTTATAACGCTCTTGAAGACCACAATTTAGGGTGCGGCCAGAGTAGACGCGAAGTGCAAAGCGAAGCGAAGCGTCCATACGATTTGACAGCTCCTTATTATTGATTGTTATTCCTTTGTGTACAATTTTCGCGCCTACTCTGGCAGGCACCTTACTCTTCAAGAGTATTATAAAACCAAAATGTTACTAGGGTAGAATATCGTTGAGTTTCACCGGCAGATACATCTTCATACCATCCTACTGACGGAATGAAAATAGAAGGTTTATCAACACTGTTTTTCAACAAATTAAACAGAATAGCACCTTTCGCCTTTGCAGGACTGGTAGCGATGAATGCCGTTCAAAATAGTGACTTTAGTGAACTACGATGACATTAAAAGTGACCAATCAGTGACTTTCAATTGCAGAGAAAGTGCCGAATAGTAACTTTTGCATGGAGTATTTAATCTTGTATAGAGCTACAAGTTACGTTAGCATTATTACGGTATAATTAGTAGATTGCAAAGTGTTTTATTTTTGAAATCCTTATCTATCTATGAATGCTATCAGAAATCAAGAAAAGTAAAAAATAACAAAAGCATGAAAATTACTGCTACTGGTCACGTTTATCTTCACCGTAAGGAGGGAGAGGATGGAAGCAAGAGGTCAGTGACTACGGCACTCTCATAAGTACCATGGAGTTGGATATTGAGGATGGTATTCATTGGATCAGCCAGAAGCTAGCAATGTGACTATGGTACCTCATATTAGCAGGGTTCGTATCGCTCACTCAATCTCAGGAGCACGAAAATTTTCGGGGAGAAATCGCTTTTCGGGAAAGAAAAACAGCCTGGAGAGTGATAACCATTTTTCGCTCACTTTGATTGCCACCAAACGTTGGTTTGTTCTTTTTCTTTCATAATCGAGTCTTTTCGTGGCATCTTCAATGCAAATGGTAGTAGCTTATGTAGAACAAATAACCTAATGCTTTCATACAGATAGCGTGGTGGTGTGGCTATAGTAAGCGCGTCCCTGCGGCTATTATTGTTACTATTCTGGGTTCGAATCCCGGCGCGTCCATACAATCTAATAGGCAAAATTTTCGTTTATCATCCAAGGGTAATTGTAGAGAAAGATTGATAAGTGAAAGATGATCCTCAACATAAACAACGAAAAAAGATTCTCCCTTGGCCCGAGAAACGCTTGCTTTGGTCTCATTGAAACGAAAAGTTCAAACCCTGCATATTAGGTAACACACCACGAGAAGGTATCTATCCGGCGTCACGAGAATGTTTAATATGAGCTCGAAGTTTTCTGTATAACAGTAAAAGGATGATATAAAATGATCGAATTGGTTCCCAGGCGGAGGCTATAAATCTTTGGTAGGACCATTTGTTTGAAAAATATAAAGTAATGAAAATAATGAAGAAATTAAAAAAAATACGATTTTTCCTGTTATTTAACTACGGTTTAATAACAAATTAAAATGAAGTTTTTGAGATTTTGAACTCGACGTGGCATTCTGAGGAACATTCTAAAAATCCATTAAAAACATGGTATCTTAATAGAAATCCAGAAATTCTAATAAGCTGTAATTTCTAAATGGCAGATTTTAAGTTAATAAAAAATGGGTGGCCGAATATTTTTGTTTTAATTTAGATTTTTAAAAATCCGACCAATTCATTTACCTCAACAGTAGTTTTTTGGGTATCTATACGTAATTGTTAATAAACAGAATCTTTTTATATTTTTGCCTTTCTCGTACAACTAAGTTGTACCGAAAGGCTATCATTTCACTCCGAAAACGAACTTTTTATAGAAGCCTCTGAGACCCATAGTATTATATACCAATCGACTCAGCTCGACGAGCTGAGCACATGTCTGTCTGTCCGTGTGTATGTATGTGTGTATGTGTGTGTGTATGTGTGTGCACAAAAGCTAAGAAAAACATTAGACAACTTTTCGTATAGAAATCCTTAACCGATTTTCTCGCAACAAGTTTCATTCGACAGGAGACAAAGCCTTGTTGATCACTATTGAATTTTATAACAATCGGTCATTGCGTTTAAAAGTTATGAAGAAAATGGTACATCGGACCATATAAACCCCATATAAGGTTGGTGTCCTAACTAAATGCGAGAAAGGCACCACCAACGCTAGGTGGATTAATCTGGGTTTTTTTTTACAAATCTCACCAGAGTTAGGAGCGCTAAGTACAGTAAAAATGAACACCCTCGTGAAAAATGAGCGCAGCGTCGCACAATGGCGGAAACCCGGACAAAACCTCAAAAAAATGTTCGTTCGTTTCGCGAAACTCGTATTTTTTTTAATTTCACACATATATTAAATGAACTGATACCAAAATTTGATGATTGTAGCATGTAAATTACATTTTTGGTGGCTTGTTGCAGTTAATGCTGTAAAGCATCTCCCGAACAAATTTGTATGAAAAAAGAAAATTTCACGCATTGAAACCTATTTATATATCATTTCATGTATTGAAACCTATTTTTGGTCTACTTTCCGGTGGTTGGTGTGGTGATTTGCTCCTAGTTGGTCCAAAGCTGGAAATTGACTGCTTCAATGTTAGAATGAAAACGCTGTTAATGCTTCAGACCTTAAGGCTTGCGCCTCCAGAAGTACTCGAACAGCATAGTATAAGTTGGACAACAAATTTAACCTCAAAATGAATTTAGCGTCCCAAAATTAATCTTTGGTGAAAAATTCGAGCAACATATTAGGTTCTGTGCGTCGTGTCATTGTGTTTTTCTTTGTGAAGAAGCTACTATACTCGAGGTCAGCCGTTCACATTTTAACAAATTCCATTCGTGGAGAAAGAGGACATAGTTGGCATGAATCGGGAATAAACTCACTTGAAACTTTTTTGGTGCATATATCCTAAATTGTTTACCTATATTGCTACCAGATTCACATTGGTTGATAATAATAGTAGGTACAAATGATTTTTATTTTGAATTTTTTTTACAATAGGCAATGCAAAAATAGTGACTTTAGTGACCATTTTCCGAAAAATAGTGACTTTAGTGACTTTTGGGTGCAAATAGTGACTTTTTAGTGACTAGACTCAAAATAGTGACCAAGTCAGTAAAAAGGCCTGCCTTTGTTTTGTAAAAACATGATGGCTTTGCCTGGTCTGTGCTTATACAAAAATTAGGGCGAAATTAACATTGCAATTTGTAATCCAAAAAGTAGGTACCGTCAACTGGGGGGAAGATGGTCATTGAGGTGAAGATGATCATTTGATGGAACAGTCAAAAGTGCCAATTTTTTTTTTATGAAACGACAGTCAACAATATTCTCCGTTCAAGTAATGTTACCGCTAGGTAGAAATCCGAGTTTTTCGATTATAATAATGAAAATGTATTTTGTGGAAGAAAGAGAGAGATAGTCATAAATGACGCTATTTTCGTTTCAAATATTGACTTCGTAGACTTCTTCACGTAGTAAATACAACATTCATACAAATAACCTTGTGTATTTTGATTATCAAGTCATAATGATTTTAGTAGAGCTGTCTTGATCATCTTCACACCAAACCAGATTACTCAAAAAATGAGTGATAATTTAATTTATTTTAATAAATGCGAACGCATTTCAGATAACTAAAGTTGTTGATTATTGCAACGTATAGCAGTACATGTTTTGAAAATATTTGTTTGGATTCAAAATGTAAACAAACATTGTTATTGCATGTTTTGTCTTAAAAATGATCATCATCTCCCCAGTTGACGGTATCATGAATTCAACCGATCAATCCAGAATCACAATTCTTATGGGCCAAACACAATTGGTACGTTTGCGTGCGAAAACATGGGAAAACTGTCAAAACGCACACAAACGTACCAATTGTGTTCGGCCCATTATGCTAAAACAAACCTTCTGTCAAATTTTCAGCTAATTCGGATAAAATTTCAAGGTCGCTCAATTCGATTTAATTTAGTCATTTAGTTCTGCTTCTGATTTATTTTTTATTATACAGTAAATCGAACATTGGCAATTATATCCTGGACATTTAGTAAAGAACAAGGAATAATAACACTGAATTTGTGAGAATTCATAATAAATTCAAGAAGTTTGTAGAACAACGACTAATGAGTAAAACAGTATTTTCGAGCACTTAAAAGCTTGAAAATCACTAAAACATGGTCAGAACCTAATCGTAATGAATCGCAATGTTCAAAAGAATTGTAGAGCTCAGCTTTTGCTTTTGTTAAGGCTCTATAAACCGTAATCAATCCGATAATGACGATGATTTTATTCGAATCCGCACTAATACTAATAAAGTTTTGAACTAAATTCAATATTTTGGGGCTATTTGCCGACTTACCTCCATCATAATATATTCATGGCATTTCCATATTTATTTTTCACTTATCCAAGTTAGCAATTACTGAGGAATTGCAGGAAAAACGATGAAAACTGAATTTTGAAAATTTTGAAATTGATGAAATTTTTTTCCTGGGCCGGCATTCGTATTTTTATCGAACGCATACTAACTCCGAACGTTCGGAGCAAACACATACACACGCACTTGATTTTTCACTTGATCTTTTCCCACTGTTTTCTTGATTTAATCACTCCTAAAACATATTCACTAACTGAGTTTCACATTTTTCTTCAATATTGACTACCAATTATTTCACTTCGCGTCAAAAAACTGTCGAAAACTGCTTTTCAAAAATCGAAGTGAGAGACAAATTTGACGATCGTATTGTGAATGCATTAAAATGCGGAAGACTCAAACTCACTAGCGCAATAAGTGAAATGGTGAGTACAAAATCTACGCGATGCAACTTCATTCAATCCGAACAATACAATGTATACGCCAGCCAACACGCAAACAAAGGTGTGCATGCACAAGAAAATAATCATCTCTTCACCGTTGCCAGATTTGTTTATTGGAAAAAATCATTTCTGTTTGCCGGATTGAACAAATATATTAGAAATAAATATTTAAACATGTTATGTAAGCTTCTGTTAAATTCCAAGTGGTGAATAACAAATTTTAAACCGATAAATACCCATATATTTGATACACCGTGAACATGTGTTATGATATAGAATAAACATTTCGTCAAGTCTGGCAACATTATGCATCAGCTGGCATATTTTTAACACCCCATTTCCACCCACCCCAGTTGTAAACAAAATTTATCTATCGCTGCTGCACTTTTCCGTACCAATTGCCTCACTATTACAAACAAGCGATACAGTCATTAATTCTCAAAACATTGTGATGGAGTCTTGAGCCTTAATAGGTTATTGCTACCTTTAATCTACGTTCAGAAACAAAAATACCTTATCAGTTTCCCTCTTAGCCTTCCTTACTTCTGCAATATGTTCTTTGAACCTTATATCCAACGATCTTTTTGTTTGACCTACATACACTTTATTACCCTGTGTTCAATTAACCAACGAGCCCAACAAACCCAACCTTCTATCAAAAGTTTGGTTTTGGAGTGATCATATAGCCTTTACGTATACTTAGTATACGAGAAAGGCAAAAAGCTGACTGCTTCGTAATCTTCGATAAATAATATATAGTGCGCAAAAACTAGAACTGGATTTAGAAATTTAGGCTGACATCTAAGCAAAAAAAAATCACAACACTATTTTTCATCTTCTCTGCGGCTATTTTGTTTTCTCTTGCAAACCGAGAAGAAAAAAAAATCGTAGCCTATTCACATCTACACGGCTTTTTCCGCGCGCTTTTCGTTCGCAATTGGCATTTATATTTTCGCAAAACACTTTTCTCTTCATCTATTTTGCAAATGAAAGAATGATGGAAAAATCGTTTTAATTGTGGTCTTGCTACCACAAATCTGTCACGGTCGCCATTGTGCAACGCTCGTTTCTCAGCCGTTTCTATCTTCTGCCGAATACCACTGAAAACGCTTTGAAATGTGCTGCTGCTCAAAAACTACTGATGCCGTTTCAAGGCTTGATGGATAGACAATCGTGATCACTCGTTCACACTGTTTGGTTGGTAGCAGTCTCAGGCAGGGATGTGTCAATTCGAAATATGCTATAAAAAGGTGTTGTTGCTCTATGCAACGTACACACAAGTCAAGCAGTTTGACAAACATTGACTCCGCCCCCAAGAAAACGCTTCGGTTGCTACTTTGTTTGAACGTGTGTGAAGCTGTTCGGACAACCATTTGACAGTTAGCGACTCGGTTGGAAAAAATTAAAACGGTTTGATTTTGGTTTGAGTTGTCGGGGGTGGAGTCAAGGTTCGCCGAACATGTTTGACCATTGGTAGTGAAGTTGCACAAACCCCCATAGATTTTTTGATGGCTGGTGCTCAAGTTGGCGCTTCTGTCGTTCGTCTGTCGCTGTTGGTGAAACTTGATGGATGTTTGAATAAACGAGAGGTGAAGTCAATGTTGGTCAAGCTGCTTGACCGTGTGTACGTTCCATTATGCATAGCCACAGGGGCGAAGAGTGAAGTGCTCTGCCCTCATACCGTCACAATAACGAGCCCTGTTTTTACTCCTCACCCCATTACACATTTACAACATCTGAGAAATGCAGATTACGTGGAAATACAGATCACGCAACAAAGCGAGTATCACGAAACAGCACTAGGTGTTCCAATTTTCCAAATTCACGATTCAGCCATCTAGGATTCTAGTATGGGAGAGCCAACCGGTTTGTTCTCGTTTCGCACTGAAAATTAATTTTTCACCCCCGCCTTCTTCTCTTCCAAAAACTTGACATATTTAAGCACCTAGTACTGTATTGGCGCTGGCTGGTATTGCACTGGGAGGGAGAAACAGATACGAAAAATGAGTGTATCAAGCCGAGCCGAAATCTAGCTGTCAGTCACGGTATACAGAAAACAAGGTAGGCTCGTTAGAAAAATGACACTTCGAATGTAACGCATATTTTATCGCCACATGTTGGAGTACAAAAGTAAGCCCAAGCAACACGGTTAATCATAAATAAGTCTACCAAATCTATTTATGACAAATTTGGATGCCTGGTATTTGATAATATCACTTCTTTATAACTCATGTAAAACGAAAAAAGCGCAAGAGGTGGAGTCAATATAAAACTCTTTCAAGTTGCATTTGATATATTTCAGGGACATTTTTATAACTTATTTAAAACGATTGTAAAAATCAAATACATTTCTGTAGATGCCATGATTGTTACAACTTTGAAACCTTACAGATCATATGTTAGATAAGAATGCATGAAAGGTGCATTTGTAATGTCTGCCTTAGTTTATGATAAGAAGAAAAGCTAATGAATGTTTACAATCATCATATCGGTAATATGTATGCATATCTGTAAATTTTGTCGTGCGCTTTTTAATTTATGATGAACACGAAGATTTTAGATCTCTATTATCCAAGCGCCTCCTATAAACTGCAATATAATTCTTAGAAAGTTGAAAAAAATGTTGTTCAATATATGGCCATATATGGTTTACCAATCTTAGGTATAGGGTTACCAAATGCAAAAGAACATTCCAACCAGTTGGCACTACATTTCCACAGAAGAAGCTTTCGGAAAATCAATCCAGTATGAGAATTGCAGGATATTATAATTTATGTCGCACGATATAAATCTACAATTCAATAATATAATTAAAACACATATACATGGGTTAGTCGAAAAGGTTAACTATGTGAAACATTGTCGAATTTCAAATAAGCATAAATATGCAAAGTTATCCGATTATGGTAAAACCGGGACTATTGGACGCAAATACTTCTTCATCTGTCCTCATTCTAAATCTTTAATCGGTCTACGGGCACCGGAAATGTTCCTGGTTTTCCGAGAGTATGTTAAAACTGTGGGAAAACCGTCGACCACCAGGTTTGCACAGCGGAAAATATCCGAAAAGACACGGAACTACGGGAAATCGCGCAACGAGGGAAGAAAAAATACAAACGCACGGAGCTCGATCTGAATACAACTTTTATTGCAACGCGGTTGAAGATTTTACACTGAATCGAAAGTTCTGTATTTATTTATTTATCAATACCACATTGATATCGCAGTTGTGGCGTATACAATTATCGTTCCCACCAAAATTTCTCCACGATATTGAAACTACACACCATCTGCGGCACGATCTGCCTCCTTTGTCAATCCCATTGCAGCTGCAAAACCTTTCTGCTTCACGCTTCCGACCGGCTTGGTTAGAACGTCCGCAACCATAGACTCTGTCACACAGTACTTCAACGAGATAACACCCTTTTAACCAAATCCTTTGTGTAATGCATTCTCGTGTCGATGTGCTTGGACAATCTCGATTGGCGGTCGACTTCTACGAAACTGATGCAACTGGTATTGTCCTCGTAGATAATAGTCGCATCACGCTGTTTTGCATCCAATTCCCCTAACAGCCGCCGCAACCAAACAACCTCCTTGCAAGCTTCAGACAGCGCGATGTATTCAGCTTCCATGCTCGATAGGGAAACGTTCGCTTGTTTTCGGCTTGCCCAGCATACCGTCGCATACCCGATTTGGTAGATGTACCCTGTATTTGATTTTCGGTCTGAGCTATCGCTAGCCCAATCTGCATCACAGTATCCAATTAGACTGACTGGTTTCGCTCTATTCGACGACAATTTCAGCTTGTAGTGACTTGTACTCAACAGGTATTTAACAACGCGTTTCAGCTCTGCCCAATCAACTTCTAGCGGATTGCTCACGCACCTTCCCAAGATTGCAACACTAGCTGAGATATCCGGACGAGTGTTCACAGAAACGTACAACAGCGCCCCAACTAAGCTATGGTAGCGCTTGTTGTCCGGCAAACTTTTACTATCTTTGCGACTTTGGTAATAACCAACATTCAACGGCAGCTTGGATCCCTTCGCTTCGCTTAGTCCATATCGGTTCGCAACCTTCTTCACATACACTTCCTGGTCTAGATTATAGAATCCTTCGTCGTCTTTGGTAACTCGTATACCCAAAAAATATGAAATTTCTCCAAGCGATGAAATCTTCATCCTTTTCGACAACTCTTCCTCGATTCGCTTCATTTCGTCAACATCGGTGCTTGCAATGAGCATATCATCAACATATATTATCAAATAAACTTGAACGCCTCTTCGCAAGGTTTTTACATACAGACACGGGTCTGCCTGGGACTGTTCAAACCCCAATTCTTCCAATATGGCGTTTATGGTTTCATTCCACACTTTCGCGGCCTGCTTTAATCCGTAAAGACTTCTTTCCAACTTGCAGACTAGTTTCTCCTTGCCGACTTGTACAAAACCTTTGGGCTGCTGCATGTATATGTCTTCTCTTAGCTGCCCGTTGAGGTACGCTGACTTCACATCAATATGATGTACGTTCATTCGATGATACCCTGCTACCCAAGCAGCACGCGCAACATCTTTCAAATAGGTGTTTGTTCCTAATAAATTGCATTGAAGACACTGGCAATACATCGAGTCACATTAAAGCCATTTCCCAGTTTCAGAAAATCACAATGTTTCATTTCCGTTTAAGTGGCGTCGCAATATTCTACCCATCTGACTTCTTGGGTGGTTTAAAATTCGATGTGTTTCATATCAGAAACAAAACAGATAAGTTGCAGAATTAATAACACTTCGGTTCTTTGCTGTTACGACAATGTTTCTGATATGTTGCAAAACACTTTGAGCTCAGCTGAGCAGTATTTTATTTTTGACAGTCCCCTGCATGTTCCGTATAAGGTACAATGAAGTTACAAATGACTTTTTTGTTTATGTAGTGCACTTGTAGCAGAATCTCCAAATGGAATTGTTGGTGTGATGATTATAGTAGAAGGTTGCAAATCTCAAGGCCCATGGTTCGATTCCCGGTTGGTTTTTGTGTTTTTATTTTCATTGTAGCCGCAAGATGTTGCAAATAGGCTCCACCTCTTGCGCTTTTTGTGTCACAAAGGAGTTCCAAATACGACGCGTTGTGCATAAGTCAGACCTTTAGTAAGTCACACCACAGTTGCTGTTACTCACTGAGAAACAAGAGGTGTTGCTTGGGTAAGTAAGCAGAACGCGTAGAGTATTCAGAGATGCAACTGGCGCGAAAACAGTATCATAGTCTACACCAGGGCGTTGTGAGAACCCCTGTGCCACTAGGCGAGCTTTATATCGGGCTACATTGCCATTGCTGTCTTCCTTGCGTTTAAATACCCACTTACAGCCTATGGGCTCTCTCCCGGCGGGCAGTCTCACAAGTTTCCAAGTCCCGTTCTGAATAAGCGTATCATATTCCTCCTTCATAGCTGACTTCCACAACCGTTGCTCGGAACCCGCCACCGCATCTTCATAACTTATAGGTTCTTGTTCGACAGCCATTGCAACGTCTACCACATAATCTCGCAGATGCTCCGGGAGCACACCTCTCGAAGCCCGAATAGGTCTCTGGCTCTGTTCTTGAACTTCTTGGTCGACAGGAACTTGTTCCTCGGTATCCCAACCGAAAAACTCTTCGTCAGACTCCTGAAGCTCATCCTGAACCTGCTGTGTCTCTACCTGATCCTCTTGAACCTCCGCTTGGTTGTTTCCCCAGTCGAGCGCCACACATTCTTCACTCTGTCCATCGCCCGAACGATCCACCTTTGTGGATCCGACATGCTGCTCCACAAATCGAGCATCTCGGCTTATAGTAATCCTGTTGGTCTCGAGATCGAGAAATCTATAAGCCTTGCGATTTTCACAATAGCCGACGAATAACAGTTTCTGAGCCTTCGCATCCAACTTTCCACGTTTGACGTCTGGGATGTGGACGTAGGCAACACTCCCAAACACCCGAAAATGCCTCAGCGATGGTCTCCTTCCGAACCACAGCTCGAACGGCGTTTTGTCAACAGACCGCGACGGAAGACGATTTTGAATGTAGCCCGCAGTCATGACCGCCTCACCCCAGTATTGTTTGTCGAGGCCAGCGTCGAGCAACATGCACGTTGCCATTTCCTGGAGACTGCGGTTCTTCCGCTCCGCCACTCCATTCTGCTGCGGGGAGTAGGCAGCCGTGTACTGAGCTTGAATTCCCTCTGAGGCATAGTAATCCTTGAGCTCCAGATTCACATACTCGCCTCCACCGTCGGATCTATTAATACAAGCTGCTCTTCCGAAATTTGTCTTCACGTGTGCCACAAACCTTTTAATCTTTAATGCATCCGGCCGCTTCGGATTTCTGTCTCAGCAGATAGACTACAGTATAGCGATTGTAATCATCGAGTAAGATCATCAAGTAGTGACAGCCCCAGGTGTGACACGTTTCATCGGACCGCACATCTGTGTGCACCAGGTCCAAATACGGCTTGATCTATTACTGGTCATCTTGAGAAAATAAACACGAGAAAATTTACATTGCAGGCAGTCAGTGGTTACAGACTTGGATAATTCCACAGTCAGTCACCAGCAAACCATCGCTGAGCTCCTCTTTCTCGATGCGTTGCAACACTGCCAAATCTTGGTGACCGAATCGCCTGTGCCAGGTGTGCTGACAGCTTTCGGAATGCCGAGCCTCCTTGCTGAGTCGAGCATCCTGTGCCACTCTGAGCTCGTACAAATTTCCATTCAACACTGCTACTGCAACCACTTTTCCTTCCGCATTACTCACTGTGCACTTCGACGCACTAAAATCCACCTTCAAACCCTTTTGCGTTATCTTCCGCACTGATAACAAACTACTGTCCAAGTTTGGCATGTACAACACGTCTGTGAAGGTGATGTCTCTCACGCGACCGTCATTGTCAACACACTTCACCACGCCTTCACCAATTCCAGCCGATCTTGTTATAGCTCCATCAGCCAGCACAACGTCAATTTTCACCTTGTCATTCAGTTTCCGGAAAAACTCTTTCTTATTTGTCATGTGGCTTGAACAGCCACTGTCAACATACCACGAACCACTGCTCCGATTGCTTCCAATAGTAAAGCAAATCGGGCTTTCTGTTTCGACAGCCTGTTTGGCTTTACGCGCACTTTTCTTTTTGTCACTTTTGGCGTCTTCTTTCTTCGTTTCCTGCTGCAGCAATCGACAGTCACGACGGAAATGACCGGGTTTGCCACAACCGTAGCAAGTTTTCTCTTTCCGTCCTTTCCGCTGGAGCTTCATCACTTTTTCGCCAGATTCACCCGAACGTTCCAACCGACGCAAATACTCGTCAATGAGCTTCTGCTTGACGAATTCGATGGTTTGATCTGCGTCCGGACGGCTTTCCATCGCCGCCACCAGTGCACCGTATGATTCTGGAAGGCTGCGATAGATCATCGCCACTTTCAATGCAGATTCCAGCTTCTGACCAGCGCTCTCCAACCGATCAAACAACTCTTCAAGCTCGAAGAGATGCTTTTCCACATTCCCTCCTTCCATCATATTTAGGCTGCAGATCCTCCGAAGCAGCGACACACGGGATGTCATTGTCGCTTTGCTGTGGAACTTCTTTAAATCGGCCCACGCATCCTTAGCCGATCCAGCGTTTTTAATTAAATTTAGCTGATTATCTTCACACAATAACACAATTGTCGCCAATGCCTTCTGATCTGCTGTTGTCCAAGCGGCGGTGATCCGTACCGGCGGCGGATCGTTCACAACGCTCCACAATTCGTCCCGTTTCAACAGCATTTCCATGCGCAGTTGCCAGGTGGAGTAATTTTGGTTGTTGAGTCGCGGAAATAACACTTGTTTCTCAGCCATTTTCGATTTGAATTGAATCAACCACGAATATTTTTGTTTTCACACGCGCAACCAAAAAAACGTCTATCTCCTAACCTCGATCAACCAATTACAGATTAATACTGCAATATAGCAGTTGCACTTTTGTTCTGCTACTGAGCGACACACGCACACAGACGAGCATCGAAACCCCCGCTCCGTCGCTGTTAACTATGCTGACGCCACCGACACAACTGGCGCTCCGCTTCCTCACACCGAAAAAACAAGCCGAATTGTTCACTTGCCAAAATCACACCCTCTGCAGGAAAATCGCACTTTTCTTTTCTTCGACCTCTCCTGGGCCCATAACCTGTGGGAAAACCGTCGACCACCAGGTTTGCACAGCGGAAAATATCCGAAAAGACACGGAACTACGGGAAATCGCGCAACGAGGGAAGAAAAAATACAAACGCACGGAGCTCGATTTGAATACAACTTTTATTGCAACGCGGTTGAAGATTCTACACTGAATCGAAAGTTCTGTATTTATTTCTCTATCAATACGACATTAATATCGCAGTGGTGGCGTATACAATTATCGCCCCCACCAACAAAAAACGCATTTTTTCTGCTTGTTATTTTAAGTGGCGTTTACTTTCATCATGTTTCATGTTTTCCCCAGCTACTTATTAGCCGAACAATGCTGGTTGCAGCTCAAGAATCCATCAAGAATACGCCATTCCCGTGAAATTTGGGTTGGGATCTTACTATACATTCTGAACGAATGTCTTTTTCGCAAAGCACGCCGAATCTGTTGCAAATAGGGTTACATTTAGAAAAATGTTCATATTCATGTTCATTTCAAACTTAAATAAATTAAAACTCTCATACTAGAAAAAGATTTTATGACCTTGATTTTAATGACTGATTTTTTATCGCCCGATAAAGCCGATGAACACTGGGGATATGAGGAATTGGGTGACTACAGTTTCAAACTTCTGTTTTTGCCTTTCTCGTACAACTAAGTTGTACCGAAAGGCTATCATTTCACTCCAAATTCGAACTTTTGATAGAGGTCCCGGAGACCCATAGTGTTATATACCATTCGACTCAGCTCGATGAGCTGAACAAATGTCTGTCTGTCCGTGTGTGCGTGTGTGTGTGTGTATGTGTGTGTGTGTGTGTGCACAAAATGCCATAAAAACATTAGACAAATTTTCACATAGAAACTCTTAACCGATTTTCTTGCAACAAGTTGCATCCGACGGAGACTAAAACGCTGTTGATCACTATTGAATTTCATAATAATTGCAAATTGCAAAAAATAGATAATATTAAAATAGTGATGAGACATAATCACATAGAACAATTATGTGTTATGAAAAATGCCTTGCATCTATGAATGTTTTTAAAGTTTATCCGTGGCTTGCTCCCATTAAGACATTAAGACTTTCATCGTACTATAACGATGCTCTTGTTGCACGCATTTAGGCGTAAGTATGCTCTTCGTTCAGTTTCATAGTACTATGAAATTGTCCGAAAGTCAAAATTCGAACATAGGAAATTCGAGAAACTTTTGGCAGCGCCATCTATCGTCTACTAGTGTAAATTTTCTATTATAACATTAGACGGTGTAACTATTTTGCCTTTCTTGTACATCATCGAGGTGTAAGCGTAAAGGCTACATTTATTACCTTTTTGCGCGAGAAAGGCGCCATCACCACTAGGTGGATTAGTCTGGGTTTTCTCATTTATTTACATTTCTTGATTGATTGAAATATGGCAGCCCTATCCATGTCTGCTGTTTTTAAATTCTTGTGTTATATAAGTCTATTAAGTATCAGATTTAGAAAACTGAATTATAGCTCGCTGTGATTGCATGGTATTAAATAAGTTTTTCGGTAACAATATCAAATCGAAGTTAGAAAATTTTGCGCTGTAATACCGTGCGGGACCGAAATCCGTACAGCACCGAAATCCGTCCACCTCATGAGATATCAATAAATTAAAGGGGGTTGAAGGTGAATCATGAAGAAATAATTTATCTTATCCTGTTCAGATACTTGGCAGTAAGCTTTTACGGCATAGAAATGGAAAGAAGGCTTTGAAATTAAAACAACAAAAATCAAAAACAAATCGCCACCCACCAAACGCGGAGTTTTGGCCGCCATTTTGTTTTCGTGTAGAGCATAATTGCACCAAAAGTAACTGTGTTTTAATTGCTAATTGCGAATCATTACATAAGATAAGCGGAATACAAATCGAAGGGATCGCTTCTCAAGGTGCGTATCGAACTATTTACAGTGGTAGTTTAGTCAATCAGAATGCTTCAATTTAAACATTTAGTTTAAAAATAGCTGTACGGATTTTGATCCTTTGATTCGAAATCCGTCCACGTTGGACGTTCGATTCCTGTTTTCTAATGACTTTTTCATGTACTAAGGTGCTTAAGTGTACGGATTTCGATGCCCCACGGTATAATTTCTGTTTATTGACGGTGGAAACTGTTGATCCAGTACAACTTTAATAATTGTTTTCGAATAAACAATTTAAAAAAGGTAAGCGACTATATGTAATGTACTTGTTGACGAGTGTTGCTAAATAACAATAAGATGATAATCAGAGAACACGGACAATGCATTTCGAATTTCATTTAACTAGCACTATAATCAAGACGTATATCATCTGGTAAACTGGGTTTGCTAATTTCGTATAGTGATGTGCTGTAGAATTTCGGAACTGCTCATATGAATAATTGGATGAAGCAGTAGTGCTTCGGATCGTGGCGTTTAAAATCAATAGTGTGCATAAAAAAGTACATAAAACATGAATTTAAACCTTCAACCATTCTGACGTTTTGTTTTATTCTTCTGGTGCAAATTGGTTTCAACATTACTGAGTAATAACAAAACACTTTGTTATGGTTTTATTTGAGTTATTAATCGGTAGGAATTGTGTATGACTGAAACCAAGTGTTTTTATGAGGTATTTTGAAACCATTGAGTATAAGGCTGAAAAGTGAAACATTGGGAACATCTTTATTACTAATTTGTAACTCGTAGTTACAATCAAACTGATATAAAACTCATTTAAAACCATTTTGAATATTTTTCTAATTAAATGATGTTGCATGTGTTACTTGGGAGCATGCTGCGAACGTAGAGCATCGTCTCGGTCCAGCTTGTGCAAAGATAGCAGTGACGTTGACGTGTTTACTTTCAAACTGAATGTTTACATACGTGATGAGCCTGCCTTGTTTTTTGTATGCCGTGGCTGTCAGTGTTAGCCGAAAACGAAACTCTCAGCGAGCAAATTTTCTAAAGCAATATAACAACAATAACACGCAAAAATGAATTTAGTCTTTTCAGGTGGCGCCTACGTTGATTGATATTTCTTGTTGAAAATTTACCTGTTGCATGACGACAGTATATAATTAATTTGATGTGTAGTATCGAGAGCTCCCTCCCAGGTATTGCATAATATTGGGTCATCAAACTTTTATACATTCAGGATGCAGTTAGTCCAAATTCCCAAACATTATCTGTTGGGTAATTTTGTAATTACAGCTGCCCTGGCATTAAAGGAGCGGTCAATCATGATTGAAGTTAATCTAAAACACTACACATTGATATTACCACACGGCAAATTTAGATTTTTCGACTCAATCCAACCCATAACGATTTAAACAAGGATTTTTTTATAAAGTGACTAGCAGGAAGAAGACTCTTTATGTCCTTAACCGAAAATTTGTTTTTGGAGAGAACATATAGCATTGATGTATACAAAATCTATTGATGACGAGACATAGATGTACATATAATCATGCTTTCAATTCATTGAAATCATTTGCATCAAATCACATAGGTATGAGTCATCGTTTGTTCAATTATCCGGACATGCCGTCTAAAATGCAAATTTATTTCTACCTCACGAGACTTTTTGTTCACTTTTCCTATTCCTTTTTTACGACTTGGAGGAAGATTGGTTTGTCCTCGATTGACAAAACAAAGTTATAATTCTCCGGGCACTAAATCGTCCACGGCCTATTCGTATAATGTAACGCACTGGCGATAACCTAGATATTTTTGGTACAACTAAAAACTCACAACTTCAGTACCATAGTACAATAATAATGTAATGCATGAATTTTTATAGAATCGCATTACATTCATCACATAACACATCAATGATCCATGTAATAAAAGGGGAGTTTGTCAGGGACGTGGAAACATCGGTATAAATAAGTTTACGATTATCGTTGCAGATCAGTGCCGAATTTTTTTACCTCGGGCAACATGGTTACTTCTGCAATTAAATCATGCACTCCATGGGCAGATTCTACTACCAGATTTGGAAATGTTAAATTAAATTATTAAATATTAAAATAATTATAAAATATTTAAAAACAAAATGGATAAAAAATATTATCAATCTTAATGGCTCTCGATAAGAAACAAATTTTTTCTGAGTTTGAACAGAGAAATAATTAATTAAGAATTGATAAGATAAATAATAAAGGGTAAATCCGGGTGAGATGCTGCATCGGTATAGATGCCGCACTTTAGAGATCTGGTAGAATATAATAGATTTAATGGCGCAAATATATGTGAGAGGATGTCTTTTGTAGTGAAAACGAAAACGTAAGTAGTAATTGCTCATTCTTATCAGTCAAATAAGTAACATGGTGGTTAAACACTTTTATTAACGCCGCGGAAACCGTCAAATTTCCAACGCTATTTTTGAAAAAGATTTTTTACGGTTATGCGAAAAATCTTTCAAATCCACATGTTTATTATTTGAATCCTCTAAAAATCTTGTAGGTTATGATTGTAAGCAATTTACGTTTTGAGAAAAAAAATATATAGTGATGTGGCGCATAAAATCAGGGTGATATGCCGCACCTATCAGCACTTTAATGAGATATTATTTTCTAGTGGAAAAATCATTTGAAATACGAAGACTAAGATATTGCAAGGGATTGCGAGGAGAATACTGCCCAGAAACTCCAGCCGTTCTAGACGTTCTTAATAACATGCTCCAAAATAAATGATATTTGCACGAGGAAGGATTTCGGCTTAATATCTGTCATTTTATTGGCATCATGCGCGCTCACTACTGAAAACATCACAATAATAAGAAACAAATCAATTTGTGCCCCATTTCAGCAAAAACTTACGAAAGAAAAGCAAGCATGGGAGAACAATGCAAGAAAGAATTTTAAGCCATCTTATACTATGTTCACACTACGACCTGTTTATCGACAAATGACAGCTCATCAAGATAGCCGAATAACATGTTACAAGGCCCTAGTGCGAACATAGTATTAGAATGTCAAACAAGTTGAAAAAAACGTCGTGTACATATAATAGAAGAACGCAATATGTGCAATTTTTGACGAAAATGCATTATTATGCTTTTCTGAAAAAGTTCGTTCAACGCCAAAAACAAATAATAATCTCATTACTCCAACATTTCCCACGTGCGGCATCTCCCCCTGAGGTAGGGCGTCTGCAAATGACTTCAACACAATGTAGTAGGATCCCTAAACTATCAAAAACAATAAGAATAGTTTCAATTTAACTTATTATTTGGGAGGATATCGATTTTAAAAAAAGGTGTTGCATCTAACCCGGATTTACACTAGACATGAAACTTCTTCTTCTTCTTATTGGCATTACATCCCCACACTGGGACAGAGCCGCCTCGCAGCTTAGTGTTCATTAAGCACTTCAACTGTTATTAACTGCGAGGTTTCTAAGCCAGGTTACCATTTTTGCATTCGTATATCATGAGGCTAACACGATGATACTTTTATGCCCAGGGAAGTCGAGACAATTTCCAATCCGAAAATTGCCTAGACCGGCACCGGGAATCGAACCCAGCCACCCTCAGCATGGTCTTGCTTTGTAGCCGCGCGTCTTACCGCACGGCTAAGGAGGGCCCAGACATGAAACTTACGCTCTTCTAAATTAGTATAAAATAATTATGCTTTTGATTTTTTAAGAGTCAACATTAAGGTAAACGCTCTCGCTATTAAGCTAATGCAAATAAGTCACATAAAAGACTGGAATTATTGGGAAAACTCACTTTATTCCAACCTTTCGAGTTTTCCAAGATAGGTTGATACAATGGCTTGTGCAATGATATTGAGCAATTGATCCATTAAATGTTTAGGATTTCTACCCCATGTAATCTATGAAGGGTTTTCTGGCATTTGTGAACCAAATATAAACTCATGACAGCGTAGCAACGTAGCAACGTTATCGCGATCGTTTCTTGCTGATGTTGATGGATAAAAAATTAAGTGAAGAAAAACATATTTTTCTGCTATTTTTTATTGCATGCATGTGCCACATTTATCTATTATCCTCGTTTCAATAATATAGCAGTTTTTTTGCCTTGCAGTATCTTTAGTTCCATTTCCAGGAAGCAGAACGTTGGGAAATCTTTTCTGAAGAATGCACGTCCAGCACCACAGAATTATCCATTGTCGACACTTGACGCCGAAAGTTATTTGTTCAGCTTACTGAACCTGAAACAATGCTGCGTGCAGGCGTGAATAGCCACGATGAAACGAAAATTACCACCTTACTAAACGATCTTGAAATAAGAGAAGAAAAAACTGAATGCAATGCGAAGGTACTCGATGGTCAGAAGGTTGTATGTGCAAGAACAAAAAGGCTTAAGCTGCATGTGCCGATAAATCGCAAAACAAAGCATCATTCCTCCGGCTGCTGCTGACTGGGTGTGGGTTGTGGAATGAAGGAAACGTCGAAACGGCACGAATCGCTAAGACGAACGAACGTTTGCCTATAATAACATAACAGGATTAGCACCAGGCATTACAATGCATAATGCCGTCAACAATGTCAGTCAGTCGGTCATTTTGAAGCAGGTAGATTTAAAAAAGGGCCACCATTAAACCACCTAACGGTGGAAAAGGTACAGCGCAAAATCCGTTGTGGTGTTTACATCATGTGAGGTAAGTGGTGCGAGATGATCATCTCAACCAAGCGTTCTAATTTACTTTTCTTCAGTTATTGATTGAAGTCTATCTCATTGATTTTTATCATGTCAAACAAGCACGACAAATTCTTCGCCTGACTCTTCAGTCTTAAATGTATTATTTTAATGTGTAGGAATGAATGATTTTCAACTATCGAAGCCAACATTCGTATCCAATTCACACGTTCAATTCGTTTTTTCAAATGCTGCCGACAACAGTAGTCCAACCGCATAAATATCGTTCACAGCTCACAATTTTCATCTATGCACAACTTCCCCCCACCTTCCCTTATTATGCCTTTCTCCAATGTATGATGGAGACACGCTGTGAATATGTTGCCATCTATTTGATCTCACAGGAAAGGAAAATATCAACGCAATCTGTACCTCACACCCAATCGAGAAGTTTATCGCCAAACTGACACCGTAGTGAACGGCCATACCGGCGACACGCCATCCAGTCCCATCGAGAAAGTTGATTATTTTTCACAGTGCCACCACCACCGCCCGCCACCCCCGGAGGATAATGAAAAGCGTGAACGAGACCGACCAACGAACCATAAGGCGCGCGGCAACGACACTTCATTCGCAATCGCAGATAGAGCCGATATCGCACGCATTCATTCCAGTCCTTCATCGGTGTAGTTAGCAAAAATAAAAAGGGATCCCCAATTGGATCTTTGTTTGTACTCTAATTTTAAGAATCTTTAGGAATCAATGCATAGAAAACTGGTCAAATTTAACATAACTACGCTTCTTTTATTCCAACTTATAAACTGATACAAACGAGGTTTTTGGAATGAACTACTTCCAGGTTGCTCAATGTGTATCAGCATAAGAATTCACAAAACAATTCAGCGCACTGTATGAGAACAAACCATAGTTAAAACAAATTAACACATATTCTACTTTTCGAATTTGAGGGTTCTCAAGCTTAATGTAAGGCCTCTTTAGATTAAGGTACCGCTATTTATACCCTTTGAGAAATGGCTTATACCAACTCTCAATGGCGCACCCCTCAATCAGTGGGATCATACTGATTTTGGCCATGCATACAGTGATCTGATCTCTCGTTTATTGAAGCCTCATGTACGGGAGGGATCAAAGCCGAAAGAATTACCTCAATCGAAACCGTTAGACCGGTTCAAATCCGCTGTTTGGATGTATTTATTTGATGTCTGTTAAAGAATTTATGTCGCTTCGCGTTCGTTTGTAGCATATTATTGTATTTTGGTGTATTTACTGGGTAGTCAGCCCGATTCTGACTTTTGATCGCTTTCCAGTCTTGGACGGGGTGGAACGGGTAGCTTTTTGGGTTGGTCCGATAAGAAAAAACCCGCCTGAATGACTTTGGTTCCAGGTCGGATATCGGAAGAATTTATCCGGGAAATCTTTCGGAATTAGAGGTGTCCGCTTTGAACCGAGAAGCACGACGGATGTATGCAGGTTAGCCAGTCAGCTTTCTCTTTAACAAAAGTGGCCCTTTCCCTAAGAAGGACTCAGGGATTGAACTTATCATTTCATTATCATTTAGTATTCAGCCAATAACTCATTCCACAGGCGGAATTCCGAAAAGTGTTGTATGGCGGACTTCTAGCGCTGATTCCCCTCTACAACTTTGTCTAAGGGTACATTGCTCTATGTCTAATATTCACCGCGTGAAACGCTAGTATCATTTTATATACTAAATGATAATAACACTTATTATCATTTAGTATATTGAGTATTCCTAGCGATTCCCTTAGACAAAGTTGTAGAGGAGAATCAGCGCTAAAAGTCCGCCATACAACACTTTTCGGAATTCCGCCTCTGGAATGAGTTATTGGCTGAATACTAAATGATAATGAAATGATAAGTTCAATCCCTGGAAGGACTCAAGCCGGGCAACAAAAACGTAAGTGTAAAAATCGACTTGGTCTGTCATTTTAGATTTCGCGAGAAGTTAATTTTTGCATTCATAAAATCAATTCTTTTTTGCACACATTGTCCCTTTTTCCAGGGAATTTGATTCACAGGGAACCATTATAATACAATTAAACTAATCACATTCAATTTGTAGTGGTTTGTACCTGTACCATGAAAGCAAATTATTTAAAGATTTTACACTTACCCCTGGTATCAAACACTGTGGGGTAAGTGGAAAATGTTCTGATCGCGCAATTTTTTCCTCCCCTTCAGGGTTTATTTTGATAGCTGTGAATCTTAATTTGCTCCTTTTTTGTTATCATTATGATTTCAGTGGTGATTAGACTAATATACATGAGAAAACGCCTGATTAATCCATCTATCGGTATAGATGCCTTTCACATGTTTTACATATGAAAAAAATTTAAGAGAAAGAGAAAATAGCACTGGTAGGTGAATATATTCCATAATTCACAAATTACAGCAAGTTTTGCCGTTGAATGAAATTTTTTGTGCGAACAAATTGGTTAAGAACAAGTGCTTAAAAATAGGAGATAATTTTGAACGTGTTTCTCGCACACACATACATACAAACACGCACACACAGACATTACCTCAATTTCTTAAACTAAGTTGATTAGTTTATAACCCTGTAAGCCCCATTTTTCCTATAAAAAGTTCATCTTTGGGGCGAACCTATAGATTTTACGTACACCTAATGCTCTTATTCTTCTTCTTCTTATTGGCATTACATCCCCCACTGGGACAGAGCCGCCTCGCAACTTAGTGTTCATTAAGCACTTCCACAGTTATTAACTGCGAGGTTTCTAAGCCAAGTTACCATTTTTGCATTCGTATATCATGAGGCTAACACGATGATACTTTTATGCCCAGGGAAGTCGAGACAATTTCCCAACCGAAAATTGTCTATACCGGCATCGGGAATCGAACCCAGCCACCCTCAGCATGGTTTTGCTTTGTAGCCGCGCGTCTTACCGCACGGCTAAGGAGGGCCCCACCACACCTAATGCTCGAGAAGGCAAAACCAGCCCTCCACTAGCTATTACGTGAATTCCTTGGGGACCTATTCCGTTAAGCCAATGAAATTATTCAACAAAAGGTACTCAGAGCAATTACCGTTTTGATTTTAGTTATATGTAACTACTCATCACAATTGAAGATCAAGGTAACATGGGTTTTCCACTTACCCCATCCTACTGGGTTAAGTGGAAAAACAACTCCTAATTTTTAAATCTTTTTCCATAAATTTAAAGCAACAAAAAATGGCAGTTACCGCACAGTTTGTGCAAAATTGATTGTTTTTGATAGCCCATTTTGATTGAGTGCATTTAGATCATTTAAACTGGTTTTACACTAATTCAAACATGCACTATCGATTTTCCCTTTTCCACTTCCCCCAGTGTACCTTATATGATATTTTTGTTTTCTGTATTCATATTTATTTATTATTCACGTTGTTAATTTATTATATATTATTACATTTTTGTTTCATAATTTATTTTTCTTGTTGTATATTATTTTTTGCTTAGTGTTATTTATTATATTATTCTGTTTGAATTTGTAAAATCATTAGAAAGGTAACTTAAAACGTATACTAGACTTAATCCATTTAATTACATCTTTACGGTAGATCTTTGTTGAGTGTATTTTTCTTCTGTTGTTAATTTTGTGGCACTATTTCAAAATGAATCAAGTTTTTCCAAGGGCCTAGGATCTTGTAACCGTTCGGGGAATGTTCTCGAGGATTGCTAAAACGGTGGCTTAAGCGCCACTCTCTACGAGAGACCACCGGTCGTGTTTGGTTTGCCCGACTTTTGGAGACCTTTTCGCTCAGGGAAACTTCTCGAACGGTTCGCGGAATAATGATCAATTTCGTAACGCATGCACTGTTTCTGACTCTCTCTTAACGAAACGAAACTTAGGGAACGTAGAAGGAGTGTTCACTCATTCGAGCAATAACGAAACGTAGTTTAATTTAGTGAGAGTGTATAGTTCAGGCATTAAACCTACTGGAATCCAACCAAGCATAAAACAATATTCAATCAAAACACTATATTTTAGATCATGCATTTACATTGGACGCGTAATTAACGTACGGAATGGAAAAGAGCAAACATGGCCATGTAATAAAAAGCTCTTCACGTACCTGCGCAGGATTTTGATGACTCGATGCTGGCGGGAACGATGAGGCTTTCGTTGTCTCGATGATGGCGACGATTACTTCGAAGATGGCGGTAACGCGATGGTGGTCACCGGCGTGTCCGTACTGCGAATTGGCGCGCAGCGATGAAGATGACCCGTGTGCGATATGGCAGATCTAAAGGTGCGGAGTGAGTGGCGGCTGGAACGGAAGCTTCCTATTTCGACCGGAGAGAGTGTTGTGGCCTGAATTTCCCCGGGACGATCGGCTCCGCCAAATAGAGGCACACGTACCCAAGCGACCCGGCTTCGCGTACCTTTCCGGTTCACCGAGCGGGGAGTGGTGTGTCCTCTATCCTTTGGTTAGGATCGAGGTTCGTGGCGTGCAATTTACGACACGCAGAAAGACGAACCTACACTCTCTAAACACTGGTCCGAAAATGTAACGGAATGGACCTTTCCGTCGGCAGTTAACGACCGACGTGGAATATTCGCTACGATTGACTAGCGACCTCACTCACCTCCGTTTGGCTACCTACTTGAGGCGGGCCTTCGCTGGGCACACGGGTCGGACGGTCCTCGGACAGTCAACGGACGAAGTCGTGGTAGAATACCACGAACGGAATCTCGATGAGACGATGAATGCCGCCGATTAGCGACAGAAAATCCAGCCGTACGAAAAAAGCGCAGGGCGCTGCGTGTCCAACACGAAATCACATTAAATTTAAGGAATTGCTCAACATAATTAGATTTAATTACCTTTTTTCGTATCAATTCACTTTAATAAAATTATCTGAGCAAAAAACGCAATCGATTGGACCTCGGTCCACTAAACTAGGAAGAAAAACACAGAACATTTAACACCACTTATTTTTTTTTAAACTCACTCGCTAATTTTACCTTTAAATTAACTAAAATTACTCAAGTAAAATCTAAAACTTTCAAGAACTGAACGTAAGTATTTAATTCGCGCACTTCTGCTCTCCAGCCGATTCGTAAACGAAATGAGCGAGTCTGAGTCGTACTTGCGCCAAGAAATTTTGAGTCTTTTGAAATCATTTTACTATTCAACTATTCAAATCTGAGCTATCATTCAATTTGATTGTAAAGCATATTCAAATAAAATTGCGCCAACCGATTGGCATGGCGATCGGAGGCATGGCGCCTGTTTGCCGCCTATTTGCAGCTCACATGCGTGCCATAATGAGTTGAGCTTTTATAACAAATACTATAAACTTGAAATTGATACAGGAACGAACAGATTTTACGAACGCAAACGAAACACAACACACGATCATAAAACTAAATTCAAAATTTATTTCTGCTTTATCGGTTCTAATCGAATATTTTTATTTAAATTTTAATCGAAATAAACGTAAAACGTTACAATCTCAATTCTGAGGAGATCGATTATGATCTCGCGATTCGACAACAACCAGATGAAGTTTTTAAGCTTGATTTGCCTAGAAGGCAAAGAACATTGAGACATTTGTTTAAGGAAGATCAGAAAAATGGACGCAACTATCGTTCGCCTTACTCCATTATTGAGGAAGCGGAACACGTTGAAGGTAGAATCGAAAATTTAAACAAGGCATTGGAATAGAGAGTTGAAATCAAACTAGAATCTCGAGTGATCCACTACTGGTATCGGGTGAAACGACGAGGAGAAGAAGTTTTGAAGATATTTGGTAAGAAGAATCGAGACTGTTATGCAGAACTTTCAGTTTGGACCCTCGCTATCACCATACAAACAACCAATAAATAAAATTATTCAGAGTAATGAGGATGAAGCGTGTGGTCAAACTATGGATGGAGCAGTAGGAGGACCAGGTGTATCAGAGAACTATTCTTATTTTCAAATCGATCGATTATCCCAAGGGTGCCATTCATAAAGAAACTGTGCAGACTAAGCAGAGGATAAGGCAGACACCAGATTCAGAGTTTGTGGTCTCGCGTCAAGAATGGGATGCAGTGCAGAATGCAGTGTTTGATGAGTAAGTTTTCCGGGGATGGTCAGGTCAATCAGGTAAGGCGTCCGAACGAGGAACACCGGAGGCAAACAGGAATATACGAGAAACGACAAGAACTGCCGAGACAGAGAGAACCACGAAACAGCTATCGACAAAGGGGAATTCAGCCACACCAGGATTCTTTAAGCCTTAGCGCCTCCAAGAGACAGCTCGCAATCAAGCGATGACGAGTACTACAGAGACGACATCCCACAACTCCGAAGTTGGCCAAGAGTACATCATGGCGAGCAACGTCATCGGCCACCAGTAAGCCACAACCGAGTCGAGAAGCTCCGATTCACGGCGGAACCTAAGGGCATGCCGATTGAAAACTTCATGTACAAGGCGAAGAAGTTCATGTACAAGGCCGAACGAGAAGGTGTGTCGAGAGACATTTTGCTTCGCGACATTCACATGCTTCTCGAAGGCGCAGCTTCCGACTGGTTCTTCACCTTCGTGGATGAACTGGTCACTTGGGACGTTTTCGAGACCAACATTATCTACCGATTCGGAAATCCGAACAAAGATCAAGGGATCCGCTCGAGAATCCACGAACGCAAGCAGCAGAGAGGTGAATCTTTTATAGCGTTCGTAACGGAGATAGAGAAGCTTAATAAAATGCTGTCTCGCCCGTTGTCGACACGGAGGAAGTTCGAGATAGTGTGGGACAATATGCGGCAGCATTATCGCTCCAAAATATATATATGAAGTGCGTAGAATTAAGAAGTGCGAAGTTAAGTAAAAAGAGGTGCGAGGGTAGAAGTGGAATATTTTAGAAGTGAGAAGTAAGGAGTCTTAAGTGAGAGGTACAAAAGAGAGAAGTAAGCGAGAAGTGAGAAGTGAGAAATTCGAAGTAAGAAGTGTGAACTGAAAAGTGAGGAGTAAGCAGCGAGAAGTGCGTAGTAAATAGTGAGAAGTGCGAAGTTAGAAGTTAGTAGTAAGACGTGAAAAGTGAAAAGTAAGAAGGGTGAAGTAAGAAATGAGAAGTAAGAAGTCAGACCGCTTCGTGCTTTCGTGCTGTGCGGTTCTATTTTCTCTCTTTGCGGAAGGAAGTTTTTAATACTACCCGAAGCTATTTTAATTTCAACAGTGCTTCTCAGCGCTATTTGTACCCACTGATCCCGTTACGATCTTTGCAAGGACCCGTGCCTTCGTTTAACGTTGGACCCAAGATGAATACACCACTAGGTGTTCCAATCTGCCAAATTCACGATTCAGCCATCTTGGATTTTAGTATGGGAGAGCCAGCCGGTTTGTTTATGTTTTGCACCGAAAATGAATTTTTCACCCCCGCCTTCTTCTCGTCCATAAATTGGGCAGACTGCAACACCTAGCTGTGTATTCATCTTGGTTGGACCCGTTTGCGGAAGTAAAATTCCGACAAGCGGTGGTACTCCTGCAGGGACACCGTTCTGGGAGAAAACCTCTTAGAAGGTCACGTCCCAAGTTACATTTTAAGTTTTATAACGCTCTTGAAGACCATAATTTACTCTACAAGAGTGTTATAAAACCAACATAAGACCTAAATGTTACTAGGGGTCTCCACGCTTAGCAATGAGCATTAATAAAAACAAGAGGAAGGGGGAGTCTCTGAATTCTCCACTTCCTTCAAAGAAACAAGGTTTCAAGACCGTCCTGCCCAAGCGCGGAAAAAATAGAAGGAAGCTGGAAACTTCAGATATTCTTTCTAACTCTAATATCGGAAATAATTCTTCTCCTCTACCTCTAGCCCTGGTGATTCGATTCATGCGAAAAAGCTAAGGATTCCGCCAATTGTGGTATCTGTTGCCGAGTTTTCTGGCTTTAGGAATGAAATCTTGAGTAACCTTCAGGGGATCAAGGTTTCATTTCAGATTGCTAGGAAGGGTGACTGCCGCGTTTTGCCGCGATCCTTTGACGATCGCAAACGTCTTCTTCAGTATTTAACTGAGAAACGCCATAAATTCTTCACATACGACGACAAAACTGAGCGATTGTTCAAAGTCGTCTTGAAAGGTCTCCCCAGTGATGACAAATCACTGGATGAGATTAAAATTGAAATTTCTCAATTACTTGGATTTTCACCAGTCCAAGTAATTAAGATAAAAAAGAAATCCCACTCTGGTACTTCCCAGAGGGGCATTTCTCAAGAATTTTATTTAGTTCATTTTAACAAAAGTGAACTAAATAATATGAAAAGTTTGGAGAAGGCCTGTATTATGTCCAATGTCGTGTCTCATGGGAACGTTACCGTCTTGATTTCCAAAACCCCACTCAGTGCCGTAAGTGCCAGAAGTGGGGTCACGGAACTAAACAACGCCAACTAAACATTTCAACTTCCTTTCAGTTCATAATGTGCATATTGCCATTATAACTGAAACGTATTTAAAACCAGGACTCTCCATTAAAAGAGATCCAAATTATTTGATCTACAGAAATGATCGTCTTGACAGCGCCTGTGGTGGGGTCGGCATTGTCATTAATAGACGTATCAAACATAAATTATTTTCTTCGTTCGAAACCAAAGTTCTTGAATCCTTGGGAGTTTCTGTTGAACCAAATTTTGGACAATTTTCCTTCATTGCAGCCTACTTGCCTTTTCAATGCAATGGACAGCAAAAGCATTTGTTGAAAGCTGATCTTCAAATTCTAACTCGCAACAAATCTAAATTTTTCATAATTGGTGACTTCAATGCCAAACACCGTTCATGGAATAATGCTCAAAGCAATTTAAATGGTAAAATTTTATTTGAAGATTGTTCTGCGGGATATTATACTATTCAATATCCCAATGGGCCAACTTGTATTTCTTCCAGTCGAAATCCTTCTACAATTGATTTAGTTTTAACGGATTGAAGTCAGCTGTGTGGCCAATTGATAACTCATGCTGACTTTGACTCTGATCACCTTCCTGTGACGTTTGAAATCTCACAAGAAGCCATTAACAATCCCATCAGCTCTACTTTTAATTATCATAGAGCAGATTGGGATTTATATAAAACGTATATCGATAGGAATTTTGATGTTGATATTCCTCTCGATACCAAAAGTGATATTGATAATGCTCTCGTCTTCTTCTTCTTCTTCTTATTGGCATTACATCCCCACACTGGGACAGAGCCGCCTCGCAGCTTAGTGTTCATTAAGCACTTCCACAGTTATTAACAGCGAGGTTTCTAAGCCAAGTTACCATTTTTGCATTCGTATATCATGAGGCTAGCACGATGATACTTTTATGCCCAGGGAAGTCGAGACAATTTCCAATCCGAAAATTGCCTAGACCGGCACCGGGAATCGAACCCAGCCACCCTCAGCATGGTCTTGCTTTGTAGCCGTGCGTCTTACCACACGGCTAAGGAGAGCCCATAATGCTCTCGTATATTTGACAAATTTAATTGTCGAAGCCAGAGGCATTGCAATTCCTAAATGTGAAATTAAATTCAACTCTATTATTATTGACGATGATCTTCAGCTACTGATCCGTCTTAAAAATGTGAGGCGAAGGCAATACCAAAGAACTCGCGATCCCGCGTTGAAAGTTATTTGGCGGGATTTGCAAAATGAAATTGAAAAACCTTTCGCTATTCTGAGAAATACCAACTTTGAGAATAATATCTCTAAATTGGACCCCAGTTCGAAACCCTTTTGGAAATTAACGAAAATTCTTAAAAAACCTCAAAAGCCAATTCCAGCGCTTAAAGAACTCAAAAACTTGCTCAGCAGTTCGAGAGTGCCCATAATTTTAGTGTAGGTCTCACTAGTCCAATTGAGGATCAGGTTACACGGAGCTTCGAAGACATTCTCAATCAAGATAATGTTTTTGACCCTTCGTTTGGATGAAGTGAGATCTATTACTAGAAAGTTTAAAAATATGAAAGCACCGGGTGATGATGGTATTTTCTACATACTTATCAAAAACCTTCCTGAGAGCTCTTTATCCTTTTTGGTTAATTTATTTAACAAATGTTTTCAATTGGCATACTTCCCAGATAAATGGAAAAACGCCAAAGTTGTTCCAATTTTGAAGCCGGACAAAAATCCAGCTGAGGCTTCTAGTTATCGCCCAATCAGCTTGCTGTCTTCAATAAGCAAACTATTTGAAAAGATTATTCTGAATAGAATGATGGTTCATATTAACGACAATTCTATTTTTGCTGATGAGCAATTTGGTTTTCGCCAGGGGGATTTAACCACCCATCAGTTATTAAGAGTTACGAACTTAGTTCGGCTTAACAAATCTGAAGGATATTTGACTGGAGTTGCTCTTCTTGATATAGAGAAAGCATTTGACAGTGTTTGGTATGAAGGTTTGATTGTAAAATTGATGAATCTTAATTTTCCTCTGTACATCATTAAACTGATCCAAAATTATTTATCAGATCGCTCACTGCAGGTAAAGTATCAGAATTCTAAATCTGATAGATTACCTGTAAGAGCTGGTGTTCCTCAAGGCAGCATACTGGGGCCCATATTGTCTAACATTTTTACTTCTGACTTACCTGATTTACCACCAGGGTGTCAAAAATATTTGTTTGCAGATGACACGGGCCTTTCAGCCAAAGGGCGAAGCCTTCGTGTCATTTGTAGTAGATTGCAAAAAAGTTTGGATATTTTCTCCACTTACTTGCGAAAATGGAAAATTTCCCCGAATGCTTCCAAAACTCAGCTTATAATTTTCCCACATAAGCCGAGAGCTTCTTATTTGAAACCTTCTAGCAGACATATTGTCGCTATGAACGGGGTTCCAATTAATTGGTCTAGCGATGCCAAATATTTAGGATTTCTGCTAGACCATAAATTAAGAAAATCAAAACTTTGTCTTAAGAACAAACTTTTGATTTACAAACAAATTTTCAGACCTGCAATGTTGTATGCTGTGCCAATATGGACTAGTTGCTGCAATACCAGAAAGAAGGCACTTCAAAGAATTCAAAATAAAATTTTGAAAATGATTCTGAAGTTGCCTCCGTGGTATAGTACCAATGAACTTCATAGAATTTCTAATATTGAGACATTGCAACAAATGTCCAACAAAATCATTTCCAATTTTAGACAAAAATCTTCTATTGCAACGATTAGCTCCTTGTACCCTTAGTATAAATTAGGTTAAGTTTAGTTTAAGTAGAAAACATTGTAATTCCTACATGGTTCAATTCAACAAGAGGAAATATTCTAACTGCCAGAGGCAATTGAAATGTATTAATAATAGCTAAAAATGTAACATAGCAAATAAGGATGATAGTGTTAAGAAAACACGAAACACCTAGTCTAAGAGATGAATGCATGTATTAGATAATTAGCAAATAAAATTAGTTAAAAAAAAAGAAGTAAGAAGTGAGGACCAAGGAGTGAGAAGTGAAAAGTGAGGTAAAAATTCCTCTAACTTCCGTCTTTTGTTTGAGGTTTTGGCTTTCAGTCTTTTAGGGTCAAAAACGGGGTTTAGTGTTTTCTTTTGACGCTTCGGACACATGAATTGTGTTGTGTTGTGTTCATGGAGATGACTATGTTAACCAGAGTAAATTTGACGCCAAAAAGAAAAG
Source organism: Armigeres subalbatus (assembly GCF_024139115.2). NCBI lineage: Eukaryota > Metazoa > Arthropoda > Insecta > Diptera > Culicidae > Armigeres > Armigeres subalbatus. The sequence goes on along the minus strand of NC_085140.1, from coordinate 421,850,725 downwards.
TACACAAAAAGTTTCTGTGAGCTGGGTCTATTCAAATTTCCGCCCTACAAAACGGAACATAATTAACTCCTTAAAAAAGGCACAATACATATGTCCGAAACGTCGGATAAAAACATAAAACCCCGTTTTTTGATCACAAAAGACTTAAAGCCAAGAACATAACCGTCACAATCTTAGTCGAATAAATTAAGAAACTTCCTTCTTTCTTTTTCCATTTTTTCTTTTGTGATTCTTCCTTCATCATTATTATTATCTTCCTTCTTCTTACTTAATTATTCGATCTTTCTTCTTCCTTCCTCCTTCATCCTTATTTTATCTCTTTTGTTTTTCCTCCTTTTTTGGTTTTTCTTCCTTTTTAGCGGGCTTGGTAGTCAAATGGCTACTGCTTCTGCCTCATACGCAGGAGGTCGTGGGTTCAATCCCAGGTCCGTTCCATTCTCCTACTTTGTATCTTTCTCTATATTTCTCATGTTCTAGCAATCGCTAGAACTGGAAATGGACTTCCATACCGTTTCCATTATTATTCCTTTACCTTCAACTTGAGTATTCTATCAGTAATCTGATAGAATTGGAAATGAACTATAGAGCTCGTTTCCTACATCCAATTAGAAATTCCATCAGTTACCTTCTCCTATCTATCACATTGGCAGCTCGTTAACCAAGACGGACCTCTGCCTCTCCAACCTAACCCAGAAATTCCAACAAATTCCGCATGAACTCGTGGCAAGTGCAGAGGTATATTCGGCTTGCAGTGGGCGAGTGATTGCATCATCATTTCCTCCCCCTTCCCTATATTGACTTGCATTCTGACGTGGCAGGCGCCAGTATGACCTAACAAATGAGATCACCAGTACTTGTACATTGAAGATGTGTGCTAGTCCCAAGCAAACATCTGTTGGTTCCCCGTGCAAGAACAGCTGATCTGGTCATAATGGAGTAGCAACTACGAGCAGTCAATCAAGCTTAAGCTTAAGCTTAAGCTAAGCTTTTTTGGTTTTTCCTCCTTCCTTTTTTCCTTCCTTTTTTCCTTCTTTTTTCATCTTTCTTCTTCCCTCTGCTGTCTTATATGTCACTATTCACTTCTCACTTTTGAACATCCTGCTTTCCACATCCCAATTATCATCTCTCACTTCTCATCTCATTACTCACCCAACTTCTCCTTCACAACTTATATATCTCACTTCTCACCATCTGCTCACTTCTCATTTCTCATTCCTACTACTCACTTCTCTCTTGTTACTACATATATCTCACTACTCAGTACTCAATTCCTTTTCTCAGTACTCACTACTGTACTTACTTCAAATATCTCATTTTTCACTTCTGAACTCTCACTTTTTACAATTCACTTCGAATATTTCACTTCTCACTTAACTCAATAAGGAAAACAATTTCAACTATTCGGCCAAACGGCATTAACCAACCGGCTTTCGGCCAAATGACCCTTTCGTCCAAATGGCATTTTGCCAATCCATTTATCTACATGTTACGAAAAGTTTTTGATATTTTGAAAAAAAAAAAGTAAATGTGTTCTCTATCTCGATACCTATCCCTATCTCGATGGTCCCTTCAATAACAAGTGATGGAGAGTTCACTGTATTAGCACATATTAGTTAGATGATATAAATTATTAGTCGTACAATTAATCAGCTCGTTATCAGTTTCACGTGAGGGAGAAGGTTAGAATGATTTTATTTAGTTAATCTGGCAACAGTGAAACCGTGCGCCACTGAAACTGCTTCAGAAGTATTTAGTTGTAAGTAAGCTCAGGATTCAGAGATTCGATAGAAATGTGCTACTTGGGAGTTCTAGCAAATGGACGTTGCTTTCGTTGGCTTTAGCCCCTACGATGATGAACGAAAATACCTGCCGTGTATCCCTATATAAATGAGTTTGCATTTCCTTTGAGGCAATATAACTAACGAACGGATGAACCGATTAGCATGATTTATGCACGGTTCTATTCATTCTAGAATATGCTGTGCTTTTATGCATAAAAGGACATAGATTTTTACGGAAATAGTTTAAAAATGCGATGCGGTGCTGCAGTAATTAACATTTAAAACGCAAATGTGTCGTTCCTGACCAAAAAATAAATATTGAAATTAGTAAAATCAAAAACTCCTCGGATTTGCTAAAGAAAGTTTAAACCCCTAAAATTTTCGAAAATTTATTGTTGGCAAAAAATACGAGAGGGGAGAAGAGACATTTCTTTTAATAATTGTATCGGCCTTATTATGTGAGTTTGTACAAGTGTATTGTTATATTGCCGCATTATATGCAGTGCCATCTCGTCATGGCGATAGCTGAGTCTAAACTAATTTTTTTTTCCTATGCATACACTCACAAATGGTCAATTACAGTACGACATATATAATGCGGCAATATAACAATACACTTGTACAAACAATGTGTCCGTAAAAATATCCTACCTACGTCCAGAGATGTCCTATACAGTTGGTAAAAAATCTGCTCTTTTATTTTTTACAATTTTAAACAATCAAATAAAATATATTTAGTGAGTGCAACTAATAGATGGATATTTAAGCTTTCGAAATGTCACTTCAATCTGACAAAATGGTGCACGCCAAATACACGCGGGCGTGCGCACAGCAAATGCGCGCGCCCACGTGTCCCCGGCGTGTATTATTTTGACAGATCGAAATGACATTTAGAAAACTGAAATATCCATCTATTAGTTGCACTCACTGAATGAATTTTATTTGATTGTTAAAAAATGTGAAAAATAAAAGAGCAGATTTTTTGTGTAGGACATTTCTGCCTACGTCCATGCAGTCCGCAATTTCCTATCACGCGTGGGATATTCCACCCCAAGACACCTACTTTCGGCCCCCGCAACGGACCATTGCTGATAAGCCCAACTCCGGGCAAGAATTCGAATCGAAAGAAATTGTGTGTGTAGAGTGCAAGCACAAGCACCATCGCCAACCAAACACCGGAATCGGAATCATCCGCTTGGATATTCGATTAGGAATGCGAAACTGATGGACCTTCGACGAGCCAATTTGGTGCTGCCGCGTTCCCTCGTGTTCGTTCCCCCGCCCTGGCAGTAGCGAAGCATAGTGTTTTAGTGCGTTCGATCAGATGATGGTGGCGGGGTGGTTGGAAGGAAAGAGGGTCCCGTGCGGGATGATTTGATATTACACATTTGGTGTCCAAATACGCCAAACAACGCCACATGTGAATGGATACGTGAAGAGTTTTATTTTTTCACTTTGTCACCGATCACGAAGACGATATTTCTCTTCAACTTTTCTTTATTTGTTCGACTAAACGTGTGTAACATGGATAGCTTTAAGGTAGATTAAATTTTGAACTATTTACTAGAGATCTAGATCCTTCAAAGTTTTTGATCATTTATGAGTATTTTTTGTTTTGCCTTTCTCGTATACTAAGTATACGGTAAAGGCTATATGATCGCTCCAAAAACAAACTTTTTATAGAAGGCCCGGAGACCCATAGTGTTATATACCAATCGACTCAGTTCGACGAATTGAGGTGATGTCTGTGTGTGTGTGTGTGTGTGTGTGTGTATGTGTGTGTATGTGTGTGCGCACAAAACGACGCAAAAAATGTCACTCATTTTTCGGGCACTTATCCTCAACCGATTTGATCGCAACAAATTGCATTCGACGCAGAATCCTTTCCCATTGTTTCCTATTGAAAATTGGCCAGGTCTGACTATGGGATCGGAAGTTATGGCCAAAATACAAAATCATACGTAAAAATCGCGTTAAAAATGTCACTCATTTTTTGGGCACTTATCCTCAACCGATTTGTTCGCAACAAATTGCATTCGACGCAGAATCCTTTCTCATTGTTTCCTATTGAAAATTGGCCGGTTCGGACTATGGGATCAGAAGTTATGGCCAAAATACAAATTTATACGTAAAAATCGCGTAGAAAATGTCACTCATTTTTCGGGCACTTATCCTCAACCGATTTGCTCGCAACAAATTGCATTCGACGCAGAATCCTTTTTCATTGTTTCCTATTGAAAATTGGCCAGGGCGGACTATTAGATCGGAAGTTATGGCCAAAATACAAATTTATACGTAAAAATCGCGTAGAAAATGTCACTCATTTTTCGGGCACTTATCCTCAACCGATTTGCTCGCAACAAATTGCATTCGACGCAGAATCCTTTCCCATTGTTTCCTATTGAAAATTGGCCAGGTTTGACTACGGAATCGGAAGTTATGGTCAAAAAACAAATTTATACGTAAAAATCGCGTAAAAAATGTCACTCATTTTTCGGGCACTTATCCTCAACCGATTTACTCGCAACAAATTGAATTCGACGCAGAATCCTTTCCCATTGTTTCCTATTGAAAATTGGCCAGGTCAGACTATGGGATCGGAAGTTATGGCCAAAATACAAATTTATACGTAAAAATCGCGTAAAAAATGTCACTCATTTTTCGGGCACTTATTCTCAACCGATTTGCTCGCAACAAATTGCATTCGACGCAGAATCCTTTCCCATTGTTTCCTATTGAAAATTGGCCAGGTCGGACTATGGGATCGGAAGTTATGGCCAAAATACAAATTTATACGTAAAAATCGCGTAGAAAATGTCACTCATTTTTCGGGCACTTATCCTCAACCGATTTGCTCGCAACAAATTGCATTCGACGCAGAATCCTTTCCCATTGTTTCCTATTGAAAATTGGCCAGGTCGGACTATGGGATCGGAAGTTATGGCCAAAATACAAATTTATACGTAAAAATCGCGTAGAAAATGTCACTCATTTTTCGGGCACTTATCCTCAACCGATTTGCTCGCAACAAATTGCATTCGACGCAGAATCCTTTCCCATTGTTTCCTATTGAAAATTGGCCAGGTCGGACTATGGGATCGGAAGTTATGGCCAAAATACAAATTTATACGTAAAAATCGCGTAGAAAATGTCACTCATTTTTCGGGCACTTATCCTCAACCGATTTGCTCGCAACAAATTGCATTCGACGCAGAATCCTTTCCCATTGTTTCCTATTGAAAATTGGCCAGGTCGGACTATGGAATCGGAAGTTATGGCCAAAAAACAAATTTATACGTAAAAATCGCGTAGAAAATGTCACTCATTTTTCGGGCACTTATCCTCAACCGATTTACTCGCAACAAATTGCATTCGACGCAGAATCCTTTCCCATTGTTTCCTATTGAAAATTGGCCAGGTCGGACTATGGAATCGGAAGTTATGGCCAAAAAACAAATTTATACGTAAAAATCGCGTAAAAAATGTCACTCATTTTTCGGGCACTTATCCTCAACCGATTTACTCGCAACAAATTGAATTCGACGCAGAATCCTTTCCCATTGTTTCCTATTGAAAATTGGCCAGGTCGGACTATGGGATCGGAAGTTATGGCCAAAATACAAATTTATACGTAAAAATCGCGTAAAAAATGTCACTCATTTTTCGGGCACTTATCCTCAACCGATTTGCTCGCAACAAATTGCATTCGACGCAGAATCCTTTCTCATTATTTCCTATTGAAAATTGGCCAGGTCGGACTATGGGATCGGAAGTTATGGCCAAAATACAAACTTATACGTAAAAATCTCGTAAAAAATGTCACTCATTTTTCGGGCACTTATTCTCAACCGATTTGCTCGCAACAAATTGCATTCGACGCAGAATCCTTTTCCCATTGTTTCCTATTGAAAATTGGCCAGGTCGGACTATGGGACCTGAAGTTATGGCCAAAATACAAATTTATACGTAAAAATCGCGTAAAAAATGTCACTCATTTTTCGGGCACTTATCCTCAACCGATTTGCTCGCAACAAATTGCATTCGACGCAGAATCCTTTCTCATTATTTCCTATTGAAAATTGGCCAGGTCGGACTATGGGATCGGAAGTTATGGCCAAAATACAAATTTATACGTAAAAATCGCGTAAAAAATGTCACTCATTTTTCGGGCACTTATTCTCAACCGATTTGCTCGCAACAAATTGCATTCGACGCAGAATCCTTTCCCATTGTTTCCTATTGAAAATTGGCCAGGTCGGACTATGGGATCGGAAGTTATGGCCAAACCACCTTTTTTTAATTGATAAATCACAAAAAAAATGTCACGTATTTTTCGGACACCTAACCTTGATCGATTTACACGCAACAAGTTGCATTCGACGCAGATTCCTGTCCCATTGTTTCCTATTGAAAATTGGCCAGTTATGGCTAAAATGCAAACTTTTACGAAAAAATCGCGTAAAGAATGTCACTCATTTTTAGGCATTTATCTTCAGATTATTTGCTCGCAACAAGTTGCATTCGACGCATAGATAATCCTGTCCCAATGTGTCCTATTCAGTCTTCAAGGTGCAACATGTGTGAGATGTTCACGTAAGTGTGTGCACCCAATCAAACATTGCTTGCTGTGTTCAAACTTGAACATAGCAATCTGAACACGAGCCTGAACTCCGATACACCCAGGCGCAATGTACAATGTTCAAACATCGAGTTCAAACTTGGGTTCAAACATATGCGCTTGAACACGAGAATGCTTCCCTTTGGTAAATGAACGGGTTGCTAGGGAAACTATTGTTGATTCTTCACGTTTCCCAGCCTTGTTATTCATATTTCGAATAAGAGGATTAAACCAAATTTCAATGAAGGAATGATTGAAAAATTGAAACATGTTGTGCACAATTTTTGCACTAGCATAACGAAGCGTTTATGGAGATGAGGTCTTGATTAAGGCCTTCTATTCACGACGTCTTAGGTTCGAATCTGCTCTGAGCGGAGCTTTTTGTTCCATTTTCGAGGTACTGAAACCAATTCTTCTTAGGATTTCGGGTTTCTGCAACCACAAAAAAACTGATTAGTTCATATTTCTAAAATTTTTGGATAAGATTTTTTCGACACGTTTATAAGGAGATAATTTGTTCTACTTACTTCACGGTGGTACTTGATAAACATACCGAGAATCTGAAGCGAAGTTCCGGATTGCATAGAGATTTCTTTATTCCAGGGAGAGAGGGGTTTCGACCTTTTTGAAGAACCTTATGATCAACGGGGCTTTAATTCCAGTTTTATTTTTTTAGATTGTAATAACTGAAGATTTTATCTTTTATGAGAGCCATGTAGTTTATAGGACTTTTATGTTTAAGGATTTGTGGGCTCATTTCTGATCTGGAGCCCATCGTTTGTAAATTTTCTTTGTATTGTATAATGTCATCGGCGTATTATTTATACATAGCAATATGAGACAGACCCCCTACTATCTTTTTAAATTTCTATCAATTAGAATTTTTAGTTAACAACCAGTTCTTCATCCTCCCCCACTAAAAGTGTGTCTTTGAACTTTTTGGAATCAACATCTATATTTTATTCACGACTAGCAGACCCAACAAACTTCGTTTTGCCTAAAATTGATTCATTCTCTTATTAGTTCTTAAGTTATGCAGAAATTTCTATTTCATTTGTATAGGATCCCCACTTTCCAAAGAAGGGAGGGGTCTCGAACCATTTTGAGAACCTTCCCCGGCCCCAAAAACCTCTGCATACAAATTTTCACGCCGATCAGTTCAGTACTTTCGGAGTCTATAAGGTACAGATAGACAGAAATTCAATTTTATGCGCAGATAGAAAAATCCACTGAAATTTACGCTAAGAATAATGCACATAAATGGAACGCCATTATTAGCGTAATTCCACACAGGATATAGCCCGAATGTATACATTATTTGGCTTGAATCGTTAATATTGCATACAAGTTGTAAGCAATATTGTTAGCAAAAGGGCCATTTCAGCGTAGAATAGCGTAAATGTCCGCATGTAAAGTTTTACACGCTGTTTATTTTTCATTACTTTTTTCTGTGTATGTATATAGATATGCAAATCCCAACAAAATGCATATGTAACGGATATATAATAATTAGGGGCTACATTTTAGACAGACAAACAGAGACTTGTGTATTTTACCTCGTTTAGAACATAAACGCACGGATACTTTAACTAATCATTACATTGGAGGTTGCCGGTTGTCTTACCGGGCAAATGCACATAATATTCAGTTGTTATGAACATTATGAATAATATCTGAAGATTTTATGCAAAATGGTTGTGATATTGAGATATCGGACCAACCGCAAACTGTGGGTAGGCGGTAAAGTATCTTATTCAGCTATTCCACCACCCAACAAGGGCTGAAAAGTGCCTTTTATAAAACTGAAACTATTCATGTGCCATTTCTAAAAAAAATCCAAAGACAAGGATTCAAACACTAGTGCCCTGAGTGAACGCCAAACGAGTTACCACTAAGCCATCACCGCTACTCAAGAAGAGAAACCACTTGACCAATATGAACAGATGAACAGCATGCTGTGTGTAAACTGATGTTTAAACTTCCATGTTCAAACCCGTGTGTTTGAACTTGGGCGCACACTCGTGTTCAAACTGGGTGCGATTTTGGTTGGGTTTATGATGAACTCGGTTTGGATCTAGTATGCATGTTTGAGTGCGAACTTGCACACGGGAAAACTGCACTTGTTTAAGGTGATTATAGAATGAAGCCAGAAATCGGCCATTTTGTAAACCACGTGCTTTTCTAATATTTTTTTTCAAGAGCACGAGATGAAAGAACCATAACGCGTATGGGGCTGAAATAATGGTAGATCGTTTGCTTAGTTATGCTGAACAATCATAATTTGAGTTTCGACACTGTACGAAAACTATTACGCCAGATTTGGGGTTTTGGAAATGTATGTAGATAAACGTGTGGTGAATTTGAAATTTACCACGGGCTTTATTCTATAATCACCTTAAACGCGGTTCATGTTTTCGTGAAGACTGGTCCTATTGAACATTGGCCTGATCGAAATATGGGATCGGAAGTTATGGTCGAAACACTATTTTTGCCTTTTGTCTGCAAAGTATACGAAAAGGCTATATGTTCGCTCCAAAACCAAACTTTTACAGAAGGCCTGAAGACTCATAGTTTTATATACCAATCGACTCAGCTCGACGAACTGAGATGATGTCTCTGTGTGTGTGTTTGTATGTGTGTGCGCGCACCAAAAGTGCGAAAAGTTTAGCTCACTTTTTTGGTACGTATCCTCAACCGAACAAGTTCCATTCGACGCGGGATCCTATCGTATTGTTTTTTATTGAAAATTTGGAATCGTACACATCGGACTATGGGCACAAAAATTATGGCCAAAATACTTTATGTTATAAAAAAAGCGCAAGTCTAGCACATTTTTAATGCACTTACCCTCAATCGATTTACTCACAACAAATTGCATTGGACGCAGAATCCTATTCTATTATTTTCTATTGAAAATTGGCCAGCTTGGACTATTACCTTAGAAATTATGGCAAAAATACTTTTTGCCTTTCTTGTCTTCTAAAGTTGTAAAGAAAGGCTATAATTTCCCTCCGAAAACGAACTACCGGATGCTTCCACACTGATACACTTCCCTCCCTCTTCATACGGGAGTTTGGCAGAAGGACGGTCACGAGATTTATATCATAACAAATATTGCCCTCCGCTCGCTTGATGGGAATGACTCTTTTTGTGTAGTCAGAGCTTCAGTTTAACAAACATCCAAATGTGATATCCTTAAAATATATAACTGGGTAAAATAAAATAGGGGTATGTACATCAAAAAGATTGGAAAAAGAAAAAAAATGTCGAAATTCTTGTTAGCATATTATAGATCAAGTTGAAAACCGAACCAAGATCTCGCGTTTTTAACTGGATCTACAATATCTTTGCTTGAAATAATCCGATTTTCATAGAACGGACAAAGAAGTTTTTCTTTTTTACTCCTAACTACTAGCTCATCTACTTTCAAGCAAACACATTTTACGAAGGTCGAGAAAGGCACCATCACCACTAGGTGGATTAATCTGGGTTTTTACCAGATAGACTCGGAAAATATGAGCTACGAGACCGCATTCATGCCGCATTTGTACAAGAAAAAACGATTCAAGTTATTAAAATTGATTCATTGAGATAACTTATTTGTCAATATTAACTCATTCCAAAGACTGAATTTCGCAATGCGTAATATGATAAAGTTTAAGCGCGATGTTTCTTCTACTACTGATAAGCTACTGTAGGGGAAGGGGGGGCAATATGCCCTAGCTAAGCAAACACTGCTCTATTGTCTTATTTGTAACGCTATTCATGGGTATTTTTACATTATGCATCAGTTAAACAAGATAGCTAGTTGATGCCATTCAAAAATTGTCAAAAATCTCAATCATATTGATAATATTCACATTTCAAAAAAGTGGTGATATTCTGTTGCCGGAAAACTCATGAGGCAAAAATTTTAGATCTAGTTTTGTTACGGACATCTTAATGACGGTAAATATGAGGGAAACCACAAAAGGCGTTTTGCATCGGGGGGGCGTTTTGGGGCCTCTTCCCCTAATTCAAAGGACCAAGTTGTGGGAGAAATTAAGTCACAGACACAACTCATTTTAAAATAACGTTCCAATTTTGAGTTATTGGCAAAAGAGACAAATTCCAGAATGCTCGGAATTTCCATATCAATTACTTATAAACGCAGTCAAGAGGACACAATTGTCATAACTTAAAAGGTAGAATTTCAGATAGTCGCAATATAGCTAAGTTGCTTCAATATAGAGCTGATAACCATGACGTTTGAATTAAATCGAAAAAATGTATATAAGTTATACGTCAATCTAGTTCTGGCAACTCAACGAACTGCGTCGTCTTATTCCAGGTCAAAACACAGCAACAACGCTACCGACGTCAATGTGCAACTCGAATTGCTTGGATTCGGTACATTATAAACTCTACCTCAGCCCGATACTAACGGGCGACGATGCCAAATCCGTCGTCTGGCAGTTTCCAAAAAACGCTGATTCATTATTTACTGTTCTACCATCAACCATGCCGGTAAGCCCACAATCTGGACGGTGGCGGCGGCGGCCCCAAATCCGTACAAAAGCGAGAGTGAATCAGTGCACCGGGACTAACTGACTGACGGACTGCCTGATGATCGAGGGGAGCCCACGAGACACACACACGATGACGTCATCAGAAATTAAATATGGTCCAATTTTTTTTTTCGGACAACCTTCGTGAGATTGCGATGCGAGAGCGAGTCGAAGGACGCGAGAAGTTTGGGGGCACCCCACATCATGGAAAGCGAAGAAAATTGCTGCGGAACGAGAAAGAAAACTACTTTTATGGCGCAATAAACTGTGAACTCTGGCGTCTTTCTTGTCAACGATGCGATGTTGTGTGCCTTGAATATTTGCTGCGAAAAGATTCGAATTCGTCTCCATAAAATCTAATTATATTTATCAGCGGGCGATGAGATATTTACCATTCCCATTGAGGGGCCGAAAGGAGGCGGGAAAAGGGAGAAATTGAAGTTCTGTGAGCAAGGCAATAAAATTGCTCCATGCTGAAATCGGTGACAGTTTTTCTGTGTGACTTGTTTGGATGAATCCGACATTCAGTTGCTTTGTCGTATGCTATTAATTTCAATCGAACTGCATTTAACTTCAGCGGTCAAAAATGTATTAGTTTCCTCGGGCTTTTCTGAGCTTTAATACAAATACAGACATATATTTTTTATGTTACCTACCAAATGTGTCAAAATAATATGTAAAATCCAGTCAAATGTTATAAAATGATGAAATTCAGGAAATTCATGAGTAACAAGAAAGTTATTGTGACCGGCACTGTAAAATAGCTCATGGATGATTGAGACTTGTTTCCATTTTATAAAATGTGTTATTTTGCAGAACAAAAGAATAAAAGCCCGGATTAATACACCTAGCGGTATTGGTATCTTTCTCAGGCAAAAATACTAAAAAATATAAATGGGTATTTTTTAGCGTATTTTAGCCATAACTTCTGATCCCATATTCCGATCTGGAAAATTTTCTGTAGCGAGTTATTCGGACAATGCTAAGTTCCAAAAAGTGTGTCCAAAATATTTGTACACATACACACCCCTAGTAGCACACATACTCCACACAGGTTACTGCAACTCATATGTGACCAGATTTAGTCGCAATTAAGTTGCTGCAACCAGATTTGCTGCTCAGGACACATAATACACACTAAGGTGCCAAAGGCAGCAGTGACTATGTCCAAGAGCTTTACGACCCCTCCCAACGACCTCTGCGAGTTAGGGGACCTGCCTAGGACGTGGTGGGGCTTGGCAGCGGACTCTGTTAAACCTCTACAAAAAGCTGCATGTGTCCGCAAGCAGGCCCTATCAAAGCGACCGTGTGCCGCTCAAAGCGCACAGGAGCCCAAGGAGTGCCAATTGGCACATCAGGATCAATGCCAGCGAGATCCTGATTATGGCATTCTGGCCGCGTGTTAACAGATCTTGTCTTGGATATCGTAATATTGTGAAAGCGAGAGCTGGCAGTCTGATATTCTACTCTCTTAGTAGAGCCGGATGACACTGACTCGAAACGGCGAGCGGGCTAATGGCTAAGCTGTCTTCCGTCCCCCAAAACCGTGGCGGGCCTTGTAGCACGCTGTCCAATCCTGCCACCAAGCTTTGCCTGCTGGGTGAGAGTAAGCTCAGATGCCCTTTCCTGACTTGCGCTGATCTGGCTCTGAACACGCAAGTGTCAACGCTTGCATGGCCTCCCTGCATGCCGTGAGGTATGCAAAGATAATCATGGGATCATTAAAAGCGACTACTCCAGTAGGATTCGACGGCAGCCACAAGGGGGACCCAATTACAATGAGTGAAGCAAAAAATAAATCTTTTGACGAAACGTTATGCATGGAGGTGGTAAACCCCTTTGCCTTTAGTGAGGTCTCTTGACAGGGAGGCGAATAGTGAAGTGACGGAGGCTGCAACTAGCAGCACCGGAGTCTCCCCAGCAGGGACGGGGTATAGCCCTATCAGCACGCTCGGCGGGCCACTACCCGTGATGCGGGTAGTCGCCGAACAACTCGATGATATCATCGAGTTCGCGAAAAGGCAGAACATCAGTAATGAACTGAAATAGAACCCTCGGATGCTCCGCCAGGCTGTTCGAGTCACAAGAAAAGAACAGGATGCGTTTATCAGGCGGGTGGTGGGAAGAGAGAAGGCCGGCAAAGGTACTCAAACCGATGCCTTCTCCTTCCTTGGAGGAGCAACCATGACCCAAGAGGCGATTTGACGGCCAATGAAGAAAAGACTGCGCCTAGCCCAAAACGGCTCAGACAGCAATCTTTTTTATTATTTTTTTCTTGAGCGATGGTAAACGGAAATCTGCAACATCTGAGGAGGTAACTCAGGTAGTGTGGGGATGGGTATGTAATGTAACTCTTACCCGACCCACTCTCCTCGTTTGTCGGGTGAAGATCACTGCGTCCAGATTTTAGGACTATTGTGATATACCCTTTTACTGTGAAATACGCAAGTTATCTCAGTAACATGTTTGTCACTGAGATACCTTGGTATCGACTGAACTCAAGACCATCTATTATTGATGAATAGAGATCCTGAGTTACAGTATGTGACTCCCCCATTCTGGCGAGACTAGTTTTATGAAGCCAACCACGTCCTTGGGGGATAAGATCCATATGTCAGCAGGCCCTAAAAAGGGCTTGCTGAGAACTTTGAACCTACGTTGGGTGAGTGCACTGCAATAGCAGAGGATGTGTTCTGATGTTTCTCTCTCCTCGTCACAGAAGCAGCAATTTGAGGTTTGGATTGCTCCGATCTTTTGTAGATGGTATCTGCAGGGGCAGTGTCCAGTTATTAGACCGGTGTAGATGTTGAGATCCCTTTTGTTGAGACCTAATAGTTGTTGGGTTTTCTTGGGGTTAATCGTTACGAGCCTTTTGGATTGGCTCGTATGGGGAAGTGCATTCCAGTTTGATGTGATTTGACTGACCATATATTTGTTCAGTTCCATTTTTACAGAGCAGTCTGAGATCCCGCAGAAGGGCTCAGGGCCAATGAACCTTTCATTAGATCCATTCCTGGCTAGCTCATCAGCAATCTCGTTTCCCTCTAGACCCGTATGTCCTGGGATCCAATATAGGTAGACTCGATTGCGTATGGATAAGTTTTTCAAAGCCAGAATGCATTCCCACACTAGCTTTGAGTTACAAGTGTAGTTATTAAGCGACTTAAGTGCCGCTTGGCTGTCAGAGAAAATACATATTTTGCAAATCTATACTTTCTCCTCAGGCATAATAACACGCATTCTAATATTGCATATATTTCCGCCTGAAATACTGTGGGCCACTGTCCTAAGTGGACAGAAATTTTTGTTGTAGGGCCATAGATTCCGGATCCTGTCAGATTATTCATTTTCGAACCATCTGTGAAGAAATTTATAGAGCCTGTTGGAACGCTGGGTCCACCTCCTTCCCACTCCTGGCGGGAAGGAATGAACACATCGTAAGGTAAGTCATAATTGACTACCGTTTCCATCCAGTCACTACAAATTCCTATTGCGGGATTTATGGCAAATTCATTTAATATGCTGAGGTGACCCGTAAGGTCTCCCGACAGCAGTGTTTTTGTTCTCTTTAACCTTAGAGCACTTTTTTCCGCTTCCAGCTTTATGAATTGATCTAACCGGGGCAGGTGAAGCATTGCGTCTAGGGCCAAAGTGGGTGTACTACGAACTGCACCAGTGATGGCTATGCAAGCGGTGCGTTGGATTTTGTTGAGCTTAGCCCTTGCAGCAGCCTCATTAGTTTTAGGCCACCAGACAAGGGAAGCGTAAGTTGTCCTGGGACGGACAATGGTTTTATATATCCACATGATCATACTTGGTTTTAGGCCCCATCTTTTACCAAGGGTTTTTGAACAAACCCAAAGTGTATTGAGACCTTTCTGCACAACTGATTGGAGATGAGAGTTCCAATTAAGCTTTGCGTCGAGTATGACACCTAGATATTTTACTTCACTTGAATAAACTAATTGTGTTTGATTCAAGAAAAGGGGTTTCAGTTGTACCTTTCTCCGTTTGGTGAAAGGGATAATGGAAGTTTTGTAGGATTTATGCCTAGTTGATACTTTTGACACCAGGAAAAGTGTGATTTAGGGCAGATTGCATTCTTTCCATGATAACACTTTCGAATTTGCTTCGTACAAAAATGACAACGTCATCAGAATATCCAACCACTTCGAAGCCTCTTCTTTCTAAGCTGTCTAGAAGCTCATCCACCAGCAGTGACCGCAACAAAGGAGAAAGCACTCCGCCTTGCGGACACCCCCTTGTTGCTTTAACAGTGATGTATGAACCGCTAAGCTCAGAGGAGATTTTCCGATTAGCTAGCATAGCATGTACCCAGGTAACAATGCATGGGTCGAATTTTCTCCTCAACATTGCTAACCCTATAGACGAATAAGAAGCGTTATCGAATGCGCCCTCAATATCAAGAAATGCTACAAGAGCAATTTCTTTTGCATTAAGTGTTTTTTCGATTTTTTGAACTACCGTATGTAGTGCCGAGATCGTAGATTTTCCACTTTGATAAGCGAATTGGTTTTTTGACAAAGGCATTGCTTTCATAAATTTGTGATTTATGTACTCGCATAGTACCTTTTCCATAATTTTGAGCATTACAGAGGATAAACCCGACCCACTAAAACCAAAACCCTTTCGCCAATCCGTACCCCCGGCCCGCAATTAAGAAATACATCAGGGGGAGTATTGAGAACGCTCACGCCTATGCTAACGCACTTGACGTTAATACACACAACATCGACTTCAAGGGTGGCTACCTCACCACCCGTCCATCGCAAGCTATGATAGTAACCTAGCGGTCCGTATCATAATCTCACGTTGGAGACTAGCACCCTGACAACAACCACCGCGCATGAACCGCAATGACCTCTATATCTACATACTGAGGTCCCCGCAGCCCACCGCGACATGTTGGATGTCGGGGTGAGCAAAGTGTTCACTGCATAACAGGTGCCCTTACTGCATTCGTTGGTTTTGTTCAAGACGCCACCACCGCTGCAGTTTCGACATAATCTGTTGCGATGCTGTGTTCACCGCATTCCATGTAACTTCCTCCCGGCACATCCTCTCGACGAGGATGTCCGGGGTTGTATCCATACCGCTAACAAGCAGCATGAGGGGCCCTTCTTAGCCGTGCGGTAAGACGCGCGGCTACAAAGCAAGACCATGCTGAGGGTGGCTGGGTTCGATTCCCGGTGCCGGTCTAGGCAATTTTCGGATTGGAAATTGTCTCGACTTCCCTGGGCATAAAAGTATCATCGTGTTAGCCTCATGATATACGAATGCAAAAATGGTAACCTGGCTTAGAAACCTCGCAGTTAATAACTGTGGAAGTACTTAATGAACACTAAGCTGCGAGGCGGCTTTGTCCCAGTGTGGGGATGTAATGCCAATAAGAAGAAGAAGAAGAAGAACAAGCAGCATGACATTTATTTATTTATTTATTTTTATTTATTTTGGGAGGAGGGAAAAGCCCTTTTGAGTTGAGCATGCAAGAACTCTCTCTCAAATGGGCGCAAAACCTTCTCATCTTTTCTATCAACAGAATACAGTTTCCTAATGACAGAACTTTCTTAAAACTATGTATACAATTGACATTTTTGAAAGCAACAAACCTACACTAATTAACTAATCACAATTCCGCGACAATAAACGTAAAAAATATGTCTTAATACTAACTCTGGTCAAATTAAAATCAAAAACACTGTAACACCGATTAAAAACGCGACACATACTATTAATAGGTGAGTTAAATCCGTAGTTTGTTCTCATGATAGGTAAGCGAAGGAATTCAGCATTTCTCGTAATTCGCCTTCTAATATTGATGCTAAGCTGTCCTAGTATAGCAGCACAGTCGATTCGATGCGTCAGGAGATCAGCGATGAAAGTTGCTTTCGAAGCGTTTCGACGAACGTGAAGAACATCTAAATTTATTAATTTGCATCGATCTTCATATCGAGGGAGGTTTCCTGGATCGCTCCACGGCAAAAATCTAAGCGCAAACCTTATAAACTTTTTCTGCACTGTTTCAACTCTTTGAATGGCATTCTGGTGGAATGGAGACCACACAATCGAGCCGTATTCAAGTAAAGAACGGACTAAGGAACAGTATAGAGCTTTCAGGCAATATACGTCTCTAAACCCTTTAGCCACACGGAAGATGAAGCCTAGTTGAGCCGATGCTTTCGATGTTACGTATGAAATGTGGTCCTTGAACGTTAATTTCGAATCCAATAGAATACCCAAGTCTTTAATAACGGACTCTCGCTTCAATATTGAACCTTTCAGATGATAGTCGTAAAGAACAGGTTGATGCTTGCGTGTAAAATTTATTACCGAACATTTTGAAGGATTGAGCACCATTCTGTTCGTTTCGCACCAGCCAACAAAAATGTTTAGTTGGTCTTGTAGGTACATTGCATCGGCAGCACATTTTATGGTGAAATACAATTTAAAATCATCTGCGAATGACAGCTTGCAACAGCTTAGAAGACAGCTTACTATGTTGAGGTACAATAGAATATAAACGGCCCAAGATGACTTCCTATAGAACCCCTGATGTGACTTCAAATGTAGACGAGCAGTGATTACCGATTTTTACAGACATACAGCATTTGGTCAAAAATGATCGAATCCACTTGAGAAAATCTCCGTTAAAACCGAGACGTGCCAGTTTTGCTACTACAATCTGGTGATCGATTTTTTCAAAAGCTGCAGAGAAATCAGTTTAGATGGCATCTGTTTGATAACCGTTTTCCATCTCGCGAACAATCGAGGAAGTATAATATATCAGGTTCGTAACCGTTGATCTGTTGGAAGTAAAACCATGTTGATGCTCAGAAATGTAGCTGCTGCAATTGAATGTCATGTAATCCAGAATTAACTTCTCAAATAGTTTCGATGCCGCGCTTAAAGATGCGATTCCACGATAGTTTGAAACTACTCTTCTGTTCCCTTTCTTGAAGATTGGAAAAACATAGGATTCCTTCCAGATGTCAGGGAAAATACCATTGCGAAGTGATAGGTTAAATATTGTTACAAGTGGTAATGAGACGGAGGATATACAGTTGCGAATTACGATTGAAGGAATTCCATCGGGGCCAGGATTCGTTGAGATTTTTAAATTCCTGCCAGTCGATTCAACCTCCTGAATTGTAACCGTTGGTAATCTTCCGAATGCTGGATACTGAAAAATGTTGGAAGCTGCTTGAAGAATGTCATCACTGGATAGGCGTTCATCAGTGAAGACACTACAAAAGTGCGAGCGGAATAATTCTGCGATAGCTTCAACCGTAGAAGCATTCGAAACACTATTGGTCATAGTTGATGGAAGTCCCTTCTCTTTTCGCTGTTCGTTCACATGCCGCCAGAAGTGCTTCGGATTAGACTTCAGCTTATTCTGGATATCTGTTTGGTACGCACAGTAAAGCCGTTTGTTTAGCCGTTTGTATCTGTTGTTGGCTACAGTATAACGTCGTTTGTTGTTGACATTTCTATGCTTAGAAAGTACCCGCAGTGCCCGTCGTTTTCTCGATTTTAGTCTTTTCAGCAACGTGTTCGACCATGCAGGATGTTTTGGTTCATTCACTATTTTTTTTGGAACGTACTGGTCAATCGCATAAAGCAAGATATTGGAATATATTGCCGTGGCGTCGTTTACTTCACAAGTTGACAATAAGTTCCTCCAATCGATGCTTTCCAGGAACAGATTCATGGACTGAAAGTTTGCTCGATTGTAGTCATAATAGATTTCTTCTACCGTTGAAATCGAGGTGCGAATTGGAGCATGAATCAAAAGCTGTAGCGGAGGATGATGCCTGCAGTGCTTCACTAATGGCGACATTGCGTTCTACCTCGAATCGCGGGCATGCGAACATCACATGCTCTGCCGACTCTACCTCACCTACACATTCAGGACACTCCGCAGAATCTGCGAAGCCAAACCTGTGTAGGATTTTTTTTAAAGCAACCATGTTCAGACAACACCTGTGTTAGGTGGAAGTTGACTTGACCATGTTTTCTATCGACCCAGTTGGACACATCCGGAGTTAGTCTGTGGGTCCAACGATCTTTGACTGCGGTGTCCCATGCTCTTTGCCATTTGAACAGCGAGGCTGCTCTCCTGACACGTCGCACTTGCACCGAGTCCCTTTCGTTGTAGTACTCCACATCTTCCTCTAGGAGTATGTCTATCGGCATCATGCCAGCTATAACGCACATCGCCTCATATGATATGGTGCGATATGCGCTCGCGACACGTAGGCACATCAGCCGGTGTACTCTGATCAATTTCTTTACATTGTACTCGGCATTTAGTGCTACGGCCCATGCCGGTACGCCATGGCAGATGATGGACAATGCTAGGCCAGCTATCAGCCTATGCACTTGACTATGCACCGCCGATCTGTTGGACATCATTCGTGATAAAGATTTTATCGCCAATGAAGCCTGCTGACATGTATAATCGACGTGGCTCGTAAAATTGAGCTTATCGTCGATCATCACGCCCCGATGCTTAACAGACCTCTCGGAGTTATTGTGCACGTCCCTACTCTTATCCTCGCTTGCTGCAATTCATGGCGGTTATCCACCACCACGACTTCCGTCTTGTGATGTGCAAGGGACAACCGCCTCGAGTTGAGCCATTCCTCCACTCTGCCAATCGCGTATGAAGCCTTCAGTCTGACTGAGTGTCTGAGAGTGTCTCATGTTACCTCTAGCATTACGTCTTTCGCGAAGCCTTCAATTTTCACACCGGCCGGGAGACTTAAGCGTAATACTCCGTCGTACATAATATTCCACAGAACCGGTCCGAGGATCGAGCCCTGTGGAACACTCGCAGACCCTACGATCGACTTTTGACCAGCATCCGTGTCGTATATCAGCACCCTATTCTGAAAATAACTTTTCAGTATCCTGCACAGGTAATCCGGAACTCTCAATCGGTGCAGGGAGTCAGCAATAGCTGCCCAGCTAGCATTATTAAACGCGTTTTTTACATCAAGTGTAATCAATGTGCAGTACCTAATACCTCGCCTATTTAAACCCCTCGCTATCTTGGCCGTATCCGTTATCGATCGAATTGCTTCAATGGTAGAACGGCCTTTACGGAAACCATACTGGTTGCTGAATACGCCACCAGCACACTCTGTATAAGCCGACAATCTATCCAGGATGACCCTCTCTAGCAGCTTCCCAGCTGTGTCGAGTAGGCAAATTGGTCTGTATGCCGAATAGTCCCCCAGCTGTTTGCCGCGCTTCGGTAATAGCACCAATTTCTGCCGTTTCCGTCGATCTGGAAAGTTTCCTTCGTCCTTGCTTCTATGGAGGCAGCTCCTGACCATATCTGGATCACCAAGAATGGCGTGTTTAATGGCCAGGTTTGGAATGCCATCCGGGCCTGGCGCCTTATTGAGTTTAAGTTTTCTTGCGGCTACGATAAGCTCTTCGTTAGTAACTAGCGGTACCACGTCAACTGACTCGTACAGTGTAGCGGGCCAGTCCGATGGTTCATGTCTCGGAAACTATCCCTCTACTAACATCTCTGCTAACATCTCTGGGGATCTCTCAGGAGGTGTGCTGTTGGTCCTAGACATCACTATCCTGTACGCATCTCCCCATGGGGTGTCATTCGCCATCCTGCACAGGTTTTCAAAGCAGGCTCGCTAGCTACATTTAATCTCGAAGTTCAGAGCTCTGCTCGCTGTCTGGAATACCTCTCGTCTTTCGACTCGCTCAGCGTCTGTTCTAGCACGTCGAAACCTTCTTTTAGCTCTAAGACAGGTTCTACGAAGATCTGCGATCGTGTCAGACCACCAGTACACTGGTTGTCGATTGCCTGGGGGCTGGGTCTTCCTTGGCATCGCTATATCACAGGCACGTGTTAGTACCTCTGTCAATTCGTTACCGATCAGTCCTGTAGTCTGACTTTCCCAGCGCAGCGCTTCCTCCAACAGTTCCTGATTGAACTGTGAGGTGCGCCATCCGGGATCAGTTGCACCGCCTCTTCTTGTCGTACTTTTCCGGGTATACTCGACCATAAAACGTACCTCCTGGTGGTCGCTAGAAGTATGACCCTCGTGGACCATCCATTCTGGTTCTTCCGTTCATCCTGCGCTGCAGAAGGTGACGTCGATACATGAATCACCGCTCGGTTCTCTAAACGTTGGCACTTGACTTTCGTTCAACAGATTACGTTAAATACCTCTAGTAGGATATGACCTCTAGCGTTAGTGAACCGGAAACCCCAGTCCACTGCCCACGCATTGAAGTCACCTGCTACAACTACTGGTTTTAGGTCAGTTAGTTTTGCCGCAAGAATATCAACTACCCTAGTGTACTGCTCTATACTCCATCTAGGAGGACAGTAGCAGCTACAAAAGTAAACTCCGTTTACCTTTGCTATGGCAAACCCTCATCGTCGGGAGAAGATATTATCTTCTGGATGGGGTATCGCCCACAAGTCCAAATTCCCACCATACCTGACTTGTACGCAATCCAACTGCCGTTTCCAGCAGGGATGCGGTATGGGTCGGACAGCAAGGCCACATCAGGCAGCAATCCGGCGAAGACGCTCAGAGCAAAGTCAAACGACTAAAAAAGGCCAAACGTCGTCTGGACGGAGCAGATCGGGATTCAGAGGGACCCGAAGGGCATCGACCTGAGAAGGAGACCTCTCGGCCCAAAAAAGCCGAAAGGTACCAACCAGACGCAAGTCGCCGGACCACAAGAGGGTACCAGCCGGCCTGTACCGAAAATCCCTGGCAGCTGGTCAGTAGGACGCATCTCGACCCGCAAAGAAAGCTTAGACCAGAGGCGACGCCTTGTTGGTGAAAACTGATAGAGTAAAGTACGCCGAATCATTAAATCGATGCGGGCGGCCGAAAAGCTTTCGGCGCTGGGTCAGAACGTGCGAAGTGCCAGACGCACCAAAACCGGTGAAATGATCATAGTTCTGAAACGCGGAGCCCAATTTCGTAGGACTGACTACAGGAAGCTGCCCCAAGTGGTCTTGGGTGACGACGCCGAGGTAAGGTCGTTGGGGGCGGAAGTGACTTTCCAGTGCAAGAAACTGGACGAGGTCACGAACGCGGACGACGTCGTCTCTGCCGTCAGAGACCAGTGCGGTACAGAGGTCGAGAAGACCTCTGTACGCCTAAGAGGCGGTCCCTTTGGCACGCAGGTAGCCTACCTTAGGCTACCGGTTGCGGAAGCCAAAAAGGTAATGGAGCGAGGGAAGTTGAAGATCGGCTGGTCAGTATGCCCAGTGAGCAAACCCTAGCCGCCGTCAGTGGACAGGTGCTTAGAGTTGGGACACAAATCCTACAACTGTAGGGGCCCAGACCGTAGCAACCTGTGTCGTCATTGTGGTGAGGAAGGGCACAAGGCACAGGAATACGATAAGGCACCAAAGTGCCCCATCTGCGCCAGCAAAAAGCAAGCCTGTAATTACGTTATGAGTGGATCTTCATGTCCCATCGGAGATAAAAATAAGAATAAGCCGTGCAAATAACACAGCTGAATCTTAACCACTGTGCAACTGCCCAGCAAGGACCCAAGGACCGATGTCGCCCTCCTGTCCGACCCGTACAACGTCCCTGGCGGCTATTTGCACGACGGGACGGTACCCGATCCAAGAGGTAGTACACTCCTCTGCTGAGGGTGTCGTGATAGCCAATGGTGTGTTCTATTGTAGCTGCTAGGCCCCAACGAGGTGGCCATTAGAACAATTCAACCATATGATCGGTAGGCTATCTTCTTACCTAGTGGGTCGTAAACCGGGTCTGCTTACGGGCACTTGTGGTTTTTTGGGAGGGATTTTAGCAGAGCCCACTGCTAAATCCCACCACGCCCTAGGCAGTTCTCCCTGACTCGCAGACAGCTGGGGAGGGGTCGTCAAGCCCTTGGACATGGTCCATGCTGTCCCTGCTGTCCCTGCTGCCCCCGGCAGCCTCTGCACCAATCAAAGGGGTTAAGCGTTACTAGAGGCGCTAGCGAGCTCGACGCCGTGCTAGTCTTCGATGGTTCCGCTAGCACGTTCAGAAGGAACGGGGTCGAGTCATGGATTGACGTAACGTTTGTCATTCCCGGTCTGCCAACAGACTTGGACTGGAGGGTGGACGAGGGTTACGCCCAAAGTGATCATCTAGCAATTCGCTTTAAGATCAACTTTGGCGTACAACATCCAAGGTCCGAGGATTCCTGTCAGGTCCGGGAATCCCTGTCAGGTCCGTGGGTGGAGAACCAATTACTTCGACAGCAAAGTTTTCACCGCAGCCCTGGAACTGGAAGCCAACACTGATGGTCTAAGCGGGAATGCGTTGATAGCTGTCCTATCACGCGCGTGTGACGCCACCATGCCGAGGAAAGCCCTGCCGAGAAATGGCAGACGCCCAGACAAACTAACATCGGATTGACTCATATTAATATATCGTAGGTAGGCACTGCACAGAGGCGACCCAAGACGGGGTGGATCGATGTGGAGTGTCTGAAGGTGGCAGACAAGAAGAACGTTACCAGAAGCCAAATGTTGGTGTCGGGTATCCGATCGAATAGAGATCGATACAAGGAAGCAAGAGCAATTGAAAAACGAACCCACCGCAAAAAGAAAAAAGTCTGAGGAACAAGTGATTACTCGCAGTGAGCGCTTCACAGGAAAGAATGGAGCTGAATGATATGCGGAGGTTTTATGAGACTGTCAATGGCGTGCGGAGAAAGACAGTGCCATCTCCCGTCATGTGCAATGACCAAGAAGGGAATTTGCTGACAGAAAAAACCCGACGATGGATAAGCTGTGGAGTCGCCTACAATAGATGAAGTTGGAAAAGCCGAAAAAACTTCTCAAACATGTTCTACACCATATTATGTCGTAAATATGGGAAAACGAGAAATTGCTTACTAGTTTGTTGGCCGGCTTATTTTGCCCTCTTTTAAGAAAGAGCACATCAGGAGAGTGCCAATTACCGATGAATAACCCTCCTTAATTTGGCGTACAAAATTATGTCCCGTATTCTGTTCAAGCTTGAGAGTCCTTCGTCGATGAATACCAGGCAGGTTTTCATGAGTGCCGATCAACGACGGATCAGATGTTAAGCCTGCGGATGATCCTTGATAAATTCCGAGAATACAACTTGCAGGCAAATTATGCTAGAACATGATTTTCTGGCGAAACTGATACGTCTGATTCGTATAACGTTGGTCGGTTGGTTTTTGAGGAATATTAACCTATAAGATCATTCATCCCCACCTTGGTGACGTGCGATAATTAGGTTAGCCACGGGGATAAAGGTGCATTGCAGCTGCGAATATGGCATTTTGATTTTTTCGGTGGCTTTATACGAACATTAAACATGGACGTTAAAGGAGGCTTATTGGAGAGCTTTCGGAGTATTTGAGCGTAAGTTGATGCGGACAATACTCGGCGGTAAACGGTATCTAGCGGCGTCGCATTAATCCCGAGTTGTACCAGGTGAATAAAGAGCTGGATATTGTAACAGCTAACAGGCTACGGTGGGCTGGACACGTTTTTCGTATGCCGGAACAACGTCAAGCGAAGATAATATTTAGTAAAGAACCCGGAAGAGGCCGTAGGCTTCGTGGAGGACCGATGGCACGATGGCTTTTTGCAGATGAAGAGGACCTTAGGGAGCTCAAGGTGGCCCAGGATCGAATCCAGTGGAGAAGGATAGGATATAGCTCAACAAGTATCAAGTAAGTATTATATCGTACGCGTAAATAGGACAGCTATTTTCGTTCTTCTTTTTTAACTTTTAGCTATTTTTAACTTAAGCTTTAATGTACGGCTACACTGCACGCAAAAGTACATAGATGACTGACGCTGCTAACCGCACAGCCACGAAGCTCACCAATAGATTGATAAACATCAATTATTGTTCGAATTTCATAAATTATGTCAATTTGTATGTTGATTGAACGAAAAATTTGAATTTGTACATCAACCACAGTAATTGCTCGTCATCTCTTTCAACTTAATGGATATTTCAACAAACCAGCATAAACCGCCCGCCTTTCAATAGAATAATTATTTTCGTCACAAATACGACATACAATACTTCACTCCACTGCGCCCAGCATCTGCAACGAAATTCGTCATCCTCACGCACATATGATTCCGCGGTCATCGTAGTTGTCGTCGTTGTCGTTATCTTCGTACACATCGTCAGCTCTTAGAATTGTCGCAGAGAGATGATTAAATAGATTTGTATTATTTGTGTATGTTTGGTTAATAAATTAAATCGCTTTTTGCTTCGGCTGAGTCTCGTCAGGGTCACCCCATCACATCGCATCGGGGAGCGTGTACCATCTCCACTACATACCCATGCGGAACACGCGGACTTGGTTGTCGTTTCGTGTCGCATCAAATTCGAAAAAATAATACAACAGCAGTTCTTCTGGTGCGCTTCTTATATGTGAATGGATCAAATAGGGGACGATGGCACAATATGACACCCGTGAAGACATTCAAATCTACAGCATCCACAACTATCCATCCATCTATGGACCATGCGATTGAACATAAGTTGGATACCTAATTTTGTTGGTAGAATTAGTCTGATTCCAATATCCATTAGATCAAATTTGAATTGAGTTCTAATCCTCACTGACTGGTATGTTTCAGACCATTCTCCCATATGTAGTGCAGCAGCAGGGGTATGTCTCCGATGCTGTCGCTGTTAGTTGCGCCCCGCATCCGTTTTTATGATCTCATTAAATTAGTTTTTATTTATTTTCATTTGTTCGCATCGGGCTCAATATCTTGCGTGATCGCAGTTAGACAGTTAGTGCAGAATGGCGGCCGACGACGACGACGATGTTTGCTCTTGTTTTCTGATTCGATAGCATCTTGGGCCGTCTCACAGCTCGCCGGGTGGAAGTGTAACTAAGGACGCAAATCCGTTGGATGGGACGGAATTACTTGATTGAGAGATTAGAACCGGAGTGGACCGTGTGGAAGGGCTTGCAGATTGGCCAATTTGGCTGACAGAATGAGAAATACGATTTTTATAGCTTTTTTAAATGCATGTTCCATAATTGCATAAGTAAGCTATAAAAATAACCTTGTCCAGGAAATGTGGCTTACAAAATAATACATATTGTGCACTTATTAACAAATTTAGGGAATTGAAAACGGTATAAATTAGCGACTGTTAACAAGTGATCTCAACCTGAGATGCATGTACCCCTGGGGGTACCTTGGCTGGTCTTAGAGGGTACCTATGACAGAAATGCGTATTGGGGAATGTTGAAATATAAAGGCTCCGGATCTGACCGACCTTTCAAAAAGGAGGAATTTTCGAAGGAATTCTCAAAGAAATTTCGAAAGGTATTGCTTAAAAAGATGAAGAAGTGGTTTTGTCGATCATATTCAAAAAATGATTAAAAAATAAAAATTAGTTACTCGGGACAAAAAAAATAAGAGAGCATTCACAGTAGGGATTTAATTAATTTGCTAGATTTTGTCAAATAAGTCAATTGTTCTTATAGCACAAACCTAAAAACAAAGAAAACTGTCCTGGCTGATTTAAAAAAAGTAAATATTGTCAAGATAATGAATGTGCTATTTACTAAACTTGATACTCTTGAACTGCAATGATTTGCCTACACCAATGCCAGATCTTATAAGAATTGTGAGGGGAGCTTTGGGCATTTTTGGACGAATTCAAAAAAACAATTAAACAATTCATGTATTATTTTACTAGATAAAGCCCCATTAAAACTCTCAAACTAATTAACCAACTTATTAATTAGCCAAGACAATGTATGTATTTCACTACACCGACTTAGAGACACCATCACTTGAGGTAGATTTGAAATTGAATTTTGACGAGTTCCACCTTAACATCATTTATGATTAAATAGTGGAAGTAAAAGGAAGATAATATTTTTTTTCAAACCCTGTATCATTTATGAATTGTCAAAAAACGAGCTCAGTACTATTCCAATTAATTCCACCATATTTTTTTGCTTCAGATACGTATTTCGACCTCAACTGTTAGGCCGCCGTCTCGTACTTGACTCCTCTCAAGGTAATTGATTTTTTTTAATTGCGATTAGTCATCGGCTTGATAAAATTATGCTCGGCGGCGCGCCGATCCAAAATCGTCGTCAGCGGCGGCGTGAGTAAAAGAGGAAGGGTCATTTGACCGAAAGCCATTTGGCCGAATGCCACTAGGCCGAAAGTTGTTTGGCCGAAAGTCATTTGGCCGAAAGGATTATTTGGCTGAAAGGGTCATTTGGCCGAAAGGGATATTTGGCTGGAAGGAACATTTGGCCGAAAGGGTCGTTGGCCAAAAGGGTCATTTGGCCGAAAGGGTCATTTGGCCGAAAGGGTCATTTGGACGAAAGGGACATTTGGCCGAAAGGGTCGTTTGGCCGAAAGGGTCATTTGGATGAAAGAGTCATTAGGCCGAAAGGGTCATTTGGTCGTATAGGACATTTGAAAAGTGAGAAATTAGGAATGAGAAGAGAGTCGTCTCACTTCTCACTCCTAATTTCTCACTTCTCACTGTAAAAATTGAGAAGCGCGAAGTGAGTAGCGAGACGTCTCACTACTCACGTTGCGCTTCTCACTTTTGGCAGCAAGAAGTGAGAAATGAGACGTCTCACTTCTTTTTCCTCAATTCTCACTTCTCACTGTGAAAAGTGAGTAGTACGAAGTGGGTAGTGAGATGTCTCTCTACTCACTTTTTACAGTGAAAAGAGAAAAATGAAGAGTGAGAAGTGAGACGTCTCTCTTTTCATTCCTAATTTCTCACTTTTCAAATGAACTATTCGGCTAAATGACCTATTCGGCAAAAAGACCCTTTCAGCCAGACGACCCTTTCGGCCAAATGACCCTTTTAGGCCAAATGATACTTTCGCCCAAATGATACTTTCGGCCTTATGACTCTTTCATCCAAATGACCCTTTCGGCCAAACGACCCATTCGGCCAAACGACCCTTTCGGCCTTATGATCCTTTCGGCCAAATTAGCCTTTTGGCTAAATTACCCTTTCAGCCAAATAACCCTTTCGGCCAAATGACTCTTTCGGCCAAACGTCCCTTTCGGCCAAATGACTTGGGAAAAGGGTGGCCATTAATCGGAAAATTTACTATCTCCAATTTGTCTAATTTATATATCATATGAAAGTATATACCCTAGATAAGAGAATCGGAAAATATTGAAGCGCTGTGTTTATTCAGTCAAAAGATATGGGCTGGTGAAGTGAAAAAAGCTAATAAAAATAAAAAATCATTACTAACTTTGATTTGTATGATATGAAGCCATTTTTTCTCCAAATATAAGGTTTTATATACTATTTCAAAGCTTCAAACTTAAGCTTTCCGATAGATTTGTTTGTTTTGCACGCGAAGTTCAATATCAAAAAGTTGTAGAAACTTTAATTATCATAATTCTTTGCTATAAAATGGTCCCGCAAACCTAATGTCCCCTGATCTGTAAATGGGGGATTGAAATATAACCCTAGTACCACCTTCTAGTGAGTGATTTGCTTGCGCATATTTGCGCGTTTACGAGAACGCTGCAATCAAAGTTTTCTTGAAAATTGTGGTTTTTATTCTCTATACCTCGTTATGATTAGAAAATAAACAACATTATTACTAGAAATAATGTTGTTTGCTATTTTATGCATGCTGTATTGGAAAAAAATAACGATTTAAAAAAAAAATTGTTTTTTCGCGGGTGACATTTTTTAAGGGTTAACGATGGCCCTTAAAGGGTTAAAAAAAGGTTCTTAAATATTCCTGCACATAAAATATGTTGCATAGAAACAGTTTTCATTGAAAAAATATTTTTGTCCACCCATTTGTATGAGAATTCCCCATAGTACAACGCCATCTTACTTTCTGTCCTCCGTGTCCGATTATCGTGTCCACTCACCATGGATTCTCGAACACAAATGAAGTGCGAGTGCGAAACACGGGTCTTTTTATATCCAGAGAAAATGAAGCGGTGGACCAAAAGGCCCGTAACTTACACCATTTTGATGTCCATGTTAGGAATGCATGAACGGGATTGGTTGGTTCGGAAATGATTACTTGGTTTGACAAGAATTGAAATTTTCAATAATTTATCATAAATAATCCTGTGTTTGGGCTGCAAAATGATGGGTTGACATCAAGAAAAGAGCGCCCAGTGGACGATCACACCTCGATGTGAATAGACGCGTGTGTTCACTCGCAGTTTTGCTTTGGTGCTGTGCGCGAAATTGATTACCGGCGGTAACAATGACTGGCATATTCCAAGTGAAAAACATGCTGGCGTTTTCGTTTCCTGATGGTGCATCTCAACCATGTTTGGTTGACATGACCCGTTTTGTTAAATCACTGAAAAGCGATAAGCTGTCGATGGAAACAGCGTATAAAACAGCTGATGAAAGATCAAGAGAAGGCAATGGAGTATGTGTTGCAGACCAACGAAGAGATGTTACCGTTCCACTATACAAGTGGAAAGATGGTGATGGTGCACATGACCGTAGCAGGAGGAAACACCCGGTATGTAAGGATTTTTGACTTGCCGCCTGAAATTTCGGATTCCGACTTGTCATCCGTGTTGGCAAAATTCGGAAAAGTCAAACGAACAGTGCGTGAGTGGTTTCCAGCAGAATATGAGCTCGATATATTTACTGGAGTTCGTGGCGTCTATTTAGAGATTGAAAAGGCGATTCCGGAATCTCTCTATACAGATAGTGTAGAAATAAATAGAGCTGCCGCCGTGGTGAGCAAGTTGCGCCCGACAGTAGCAAACTGAAAACCAAAAAATGTGACAGAATGTGACAGAATGTGAAAAAAAACACGAACACGAGAGCGCTCATCGAAACGAAGAGCGCGAACGAAGCACCATCCAGTGAGGAAGCAAGCAGTCTTGTCACTGCTCCGAACGATCAACCTAAGAGGACGAAGTACAGAATCGCTTCATATAAATGGATAGAGGATGAAAACGAACGACGGCTGCTGATAGAAGAAGACAAAGTCAGGATAGCCAAAGCAATGAATTTAAATTTAATTGAAATGGAGTTTTATATTGATAATTAAGTTGTAACTTTTGTATTATGAATTACACATTAGATTCACGTCTCCGCAAAGTGTTTTGTTACACGACTGAGCCTTCAAATAAAGTGCATGGTCAAAAAAGGAAGAAGCGCCCAACCGAGCTCTGGTCCCCACAAGTTCATAACTCACGCTTCCGCGGGTCGTCCGATGACAAAAGACCGCCAGCTAAGGGTTGTGTTTAGCTGGTAGTGCAGCCTGGTCACTGTTGTCCTTCTGACATCAGCTAGAGTGAGAAGGTACGCCTCGAGCGTCTGTTCACCAGGGGGTGTGGCTCAAACAGCGTCTGCCTGGTACCCAGCGGCTGATTAACGAAATGCTGTATCGCATCAG
The DNA here is from genome assembly GCF_024139115.2 of Armigeres subalbatus. NCBI lineage: Eukaryota > Metazoa > Arthropoda > Insecta > Diptera > Culicidae > Armigeres > Armigeres subalbatus. The sequence continues at coordinate 421,820,363 of NC_085140.1, read as the reverse complement.
CTATACCTAAGGTGGCAGCCCCATCATCGCGATGTAGGTAACGCGACCCTGGTAAGGTAGCTTACTGAAGCCTCTCAAATACCACGAAAAATGGAGATAGAAGAAAAAGAGAATGTTATTTTTGGCAACCGACCCGGCAACGAAATAAGGACTATGATTGCAAACTCGGTACCTGGAATGTCAGGACCCTAAATGAACTTTGACGAGTGAGCCTTCTGGCCAGGCATTGCAAAAAATCAGATCATAAGTAAAAATCGGTTAAGGTCACTTCTGACGGAATCCAATTTATAAAGTACTCGCGTTTTCAAGGGCACACCATTCGATACGGAAGCAATGCACAACTGTCATTTTTATTTTTTCAGCTTTGCTGCGTCGCAGCATGCGTTAAAAAATAAAAATGACGGTTGTGCGTTGCTTCCGTATCGAATGGTGTGCCCTTGAAATCGCGAGTACTTTGAAAATTGGATTCCGTCAGGAGTGACCTTAAATTCATGCCAACTTGATGCTCTACTGCGGACTAATCGCTGATGCTTTCTAGATCGTTGAAATTTGGCGTTCGTTGATTCAATGTTTAAAGATCTTCATCGCTCACCAATGGGAGACAACTGAGCGAGGCAAATCACTTGGTAACCTAACAATGAGTGTTGTTACCACACGCTGTTAGAAAAATCTTTTCATACATTAGGAAAATTAAGTCCGATATGAGAATCGAACTCTTATACACTGCATGGGAGGCTTTAATACTTTCTTTCCTCCATCCCAGCTACTTGAAAGCAGAGTGAATAAAGCAGAACACCTGATGTGTTTTGGTTTTATTCTAGTAGAGCGAGCGTAGCTTCCCTGGATACCATACCAAGTTTGGCTTGGCGAACTCTGTTGCTCGTTGTTTACGCAGCAACGATCGCTCATAATCGTTGTTTGGTATCCATCTGAGCAAGGCTGTTCACTCACTGACATAGGATGCTATGATTCAATAAGATCAATGCTCGTCCACTTCACTCACGCTTTCAATGCCTGCTTCTGGCTCGCGAACTGCAGAAGGTTGGAGTGAACGTAGCCGCTATTCAAGAAGTCCGATGGCCTAGATCCGGAGAACGTGAATTCCGAGCCGTGGACCCCACGACCAACACTGCATTCAAGTAAAACATCTATCACAGCGGCGGCAGAAAAGCAGAGCATGGAGTTGGTTTCGAAATGATGAGCAAGCAGATGGAGCGAGTATTGCAGTGGAAACCCATTAGCAAACGAATCTGTGTGTTGAGGATACGGGGAAAATTCTTCAATTACAGCCGAATCAACGCTTACGCACCGACAAACGATAAATCCGACGACGTGAAGGACACGTTTTATGAATTTCTTGATAAAGCCTATGGAGAGTGCCGAAAGCAAGACGTGAAAACTGTTAACGGAGACGCTAACGCTCAGGTCGATAAGGGAACTTTTTCTGTCTCATAATTGGTAGGGAGAGCCTTCACTCCGCTACCAATGACAACGGCCTACGGCTAGTAAATTTCTGCCAGAGGGATGGCCATCAGTAGCACCTACTTTGCACAAAAGAATATCTGAAAGCACACCTGGAGACACCCAAATGGTGAAGCTTACAATCACATAGACCATGTTCTGGTGGATGGGCGCCATTTCTCGGATGTTATCGATGTGCGGACATTCAGAGGTCCAAACATTGACTCTGATCACTACCTCGTTGTCAGTAAAATTCGATCACGGTTGTCAACTGTATCAATATCCAGCGATTGTCGGCGGAAGGAGTATCGGTTGAGTACCGCCATAAACTCGACGAACGGATAAGTGCAATCAACGTTAGCGACAACATTAACGATCTATGGGAGTCGATCCATGGAGCGATGAGCACTACAGCACGAGAAGCGGTAGGAACTGCACAGAGGCGACCCAGTACGGGTTGGTTCGACGTGGAGTGCCAGAGAGTGACAGACGAGAAGAACATTGCCAGAAGCTGGATGTTGGTGTCGGGTACCCGATCGAATAGAGATCGGTACAAGGAAGCAAGAGCAGCCGAAAAACGAACCCACCGCAGGAAGAAGAAAGAATATGAAAAACAATAGATTAGCGAGGCGCAGGAAAAAATGGAGCAGAACGATATGCGGGGGTTCTATGAGTCTGTCAATGGCGTGCGGAGAGAGACAGCGCCATCTCCCGTCATGTGCAATGACCTACAAGGGAATTTGCTGACAGATAAAACCTAAGTGGCTGCCAGGTGGAAACAACACTTCGAGACTTTGTTGAATAGTGGAAGTGACGGTGCATCGGTGACCAGAATAAATATTAGCGACGATGAACAAGCTGTGGAGTCACCTACATTAGATGAAGTTAAAAAAGCTATTAAAGAGCTGAAAAACAATAAGGCTGTGGGGAAGGACCAGCTCCCGGCTGAATTTCTCAAACATGGCAGTAAGCAGCTTTATGAAGTTCTGCACCATATTATGTCGACGAGGAAATGCCTGCTAGCTGGTTGGACGGCCTCATGTGCCCTCTCTTTAAGAAAAAGCACAGACTGGAGTGCGCCAATTTCCGAGGAATAACCCTCCTTAATTTGGCGTACCAAATTATGTCCTGTATTCTGTTCAGATTGAGACCGCTTGAAGAGTCCTTGTCGGCGAATACCAAGCAGGGTTTCGTGAGGGCCGTTCAACGACGGATGAAATGTTTACCCTGAGACAGATCCTTGATAAATTCCGGGAGTACTGTTTATTGATTTCAAGGCGGCGTACGATTCAGTGAAACGGAATGAATTATGGCAAATTATGCTTGAACATGGTTTTCTAGCGAAACTGATACGGCTGATTCGTATAACGTTGGACGGATCGAAATCAAATGTAAGGGTTGCGGATGAAATATCGACGTCATTTGTTATCTTAGATGGAATAAAACAGTGTGATGTACTCTAGAATCTACTGTTCAATATAGCGCTTGAGGGAGCAATTAGAAGAGCTGGTGTGCAAAGAAGCGGTACCATTATCACAAGATCGCATATGCTCCTGGGATTTACGGACGATATCGATATTATCGGGATTGATCGCCGTGCCGTGGAAGAGGCTTTTGTGCCTTTTAAGAGGGAGACAGTGAGGATTGGACTCATGATCAATATCAGCAAAACGAAGAATATGGTCGCTGGTAATCATCGTGGGTTCATTAGTGGTGGTGGTAGCGAAATGGTGCTAGATGATGAAAAATTTGAAGTTGTAGAAGAATTTGTGTATCTTGGAACATTAGTGACATGCGATAATGATGCAACCCGCCAGATGAAAAGGCGTATTGCTGCTGCAAATAGGGCTTATAACGGACTTCGTAACCAGCTTAAGTCCCGTAGTCTGCAAATGAAAACGAAATCGCGCTGTATACTACTCTGATTCTTCCGGTGGCTTTATACGGCCATAAAACATGGACGTTAAAGGAGGCTGATCGGATAGCTTTCGGAGTGTTTGAGCGTAAGGTGCTGCGGTAAACAGGAGAACGGTATCTGGCGGCGTCGCTTGAATCAGTTGTACCATGAGTTGTACCAGGTGTATAAAGGGCTGGATATTATTAAGCTTATTCAACATGACAAACTACGGTGGGCTGGTCACGTTGTTCGTATGCCGAAAGAACGTCAAGCGAAGATAATATTTTGTTGTTGCTTCGTGGAAGGCCGCGTACACAATGGCTTTTTGCAGTTAAAGAGGACCTGAAGGCGCTCAATGTTCAGGGCGACTGGAAGCGATTGGCCCAGGATCGAGTCCAGTGGAGAAGGATACTCCATTCGGCGTAGGTTTATCGAAGAGCTGTAGCCCATCAAGTATCAAGTAAGTAATCTTGAGTATCAATGAAATTGGCAAATTGCTGGAGAGTTTCCGAGTCGATATATAAATCTCCAAAATCCATCGAAAGATAAATGCTATCAACTTTCAAAATCTAACATGATTTTGTTGCGGTCCCCAAATTTAGATTCTACTTTTACTCCCACTACCTTCGAGTAAAAAAAAAGAAATTTCCATTACATTCAAAGGTAAATATTATGAGTCAAATAGTCCTCAACTGAACTATATATTGTATTTGGGATTAAAACCATTCCCGATACAGAAGCAGTTCTATACCTGGCCACGTCCTTACAATCACGGGAGGAAGGTAAGAAATGTTAGTTCATCATCTACTAGTGAAGAATCAGGCACACCATATTAGCTTCATAGGTATTTCGGGAAGGAAAAATTGTGTTATTGGGTGGAGTAAATAATAGGGAAGTTTAATCGACAATATAGAGCGTTCGTCAATAAAATTATATATTGAAAAGTTATTAAAATATATTCGGAAATTCACTTACGAACCGTCCAAAACAGAACAAAACAATCCGCATCCGCAAATGTTCCACGTCCTATATAAAACACGTTAAGCACTGATTTATTTACTTTTTTATCTATTGCGTTTATTTGACAGGCTCAGGCACTTAACGGAGCCGAGACTCTTTATAATATTCACAAACTATATCATTATCATCAATAGTTAGTAAGGAGAAGGGCACAGACCAAGATACTCGTGGCGACTCAAGGTTAGATTACGTAATTTCAGGACGGACAAGTTTGGGATTTAGGTTTGAGGTATTTCAGCTGCTTATCCGGGTATTTGACTTCAGATTGCATTGCATCTCCCGGATGGCCAGAGCTTCATGGTAAACGAAATAACAAGACAGAGACAAGATAAAAACTGAGAAAGAAAAATAAAAAAATAGACTTTGATGTCAGATGAGCAAAGAAAGGCATAGATGGCCTGCATATACTCCACATCGCGATCCCCTAAAACACCTCTTACTTCTCTGTAGGGTTGTTTACCTCGGGTATCCAAGTGTATCCAATAGTTGCTCTCTGGAGGCGTCGTTTTCCGAGCAATTCCAAACTACGTTATCGATGTCATCGTAACCGGCTCTACACCTACATACGTTGCTATCGACAAGGTTTATTCTGTAGAGATGTGCGTTTAGTGAATAGTGATTGGACATAAGCCTCGACATCGTGCGAATGAAGCCTCGACTTAAGATTTATTTACTTATCGACCGCATACGACAAAAAAACAGAATTTCGCGACTATTCCGCATCCTAATACGAACTAAGGGTATGCGATAACACACTTTTTCCTAACGAAACGAAACGAAGTTTAAAATGTCTATGTTGATTCGAAACGAATCGAAACGAAATATAGACTTGCTTTCGAGATTTCGATACGATACGAGTTCAAGGTCCATTAAATTCGAAATTTTACGAAACGAAACGAAATTTTAATTTTTTATTCCGCGGAATTTTTTTTAATTGGTTTTACAATATGTACGCAATTCTAATTTAACTTTTTCGAAGTGAAGTATCCGTTTTGCAACCAATAGAGCTATAATTACAGAAGAAGCAGTCTGTGATAAATTGCCGCGTTCCCGTTTATATACCATCGGCGATAAGGCGATTCAAAACAACAAACAACACGATTGATTCTGCACTACATAATTTTGTGCTCTTCGATGCAGACATAATTTTTTTCATCTCGTTTTCTCGCGCACTAGCTAGCATGACTAGCATCAACATGATCGATTGCACACTGTTTAAAAAAAATTCTGCTCGCGAGGCACAATTTTTTCAGTTCGCGTTTTCTAGACTTGCTGCCGTCCCGTGACCAGCAGCAACACGATCGATTCTGCACTCATATTCTGCAAATAGCCTACAAAGCAAGACCATGCTGAGAGTGGCTGGGTTCGATTCCCGGTGCCGGTCTAGGCAGTTTTCGGATTGGAAATTGTCTCGACTTCCCTGGGCATAAAAGTATCATCATACTAGCCTCGTGATATACGAATGCAAAAATGGTAACCTGGCTTAGAAAGCTCTCAGTTAATAACTGTGGAAGTGCTTAATGAACACTGAGCTGCGAGGCGGCTCTGTCCCAGTGTGGGATGTAATGCCAATAAGAAGAAGAAGAAGATTCTGCAAATAGTCAAATAATATCCCAGAGTTTACATTTAAATCTTGGGGGCTATATGTACATTTTGATGATTCGCCGAATATTGACTGTTGTGTGGAGTACCTTCAATCCTCTGAACTTTTTATTCTTACTTTTAGGTAAGATTCTAATTGTTGCTTGAACGTAAAATGTTGTATTTTGTTTCCCTTAAGGCCTTCCTAACTCTTAAGGTGATTATAGAATAAAGCCAGAAATCGGCCATTTTGTAAACCACGTGCTTTTCCAATATTTTTTTCAAGCGCACCAGATGAAAGAACCATAACGCGTATGGGGCTGAAAAAATAGTAGAACGTTTGCTTAGTTATGCTGAACAATCATAATTTGAGTTTCGGCACTGTTCTTCTTCTTCTTCTTATTGGCATTACATCCCCACACTGGGACAGAGCCGCCTCGCAGCTTAGTGTTCATTAAGCACTTCCACAGTTATTAACTGCGAGGTTTCTAAGCCAAGTTACCATTTTTGCATTCGTATATCATGAGGCTAACACGATGATACTTTTATGCCCAGGGAGGTCGAGATAATTTCCAATCCGAAAATTGTCTAGACCGGCACCGGGAATCGAACCCAGCCACCCTCAGCATGGTCTTGCTTTTTAGCCACGCGTCTTACCGCACGGCTAAGGAGGGCCCCGAGTTTCGGCACTGTACGAAACCTATTACGCTAGATTTGGGCTTTTGGAAGAGTATGTAGATAAACGTATGGTGAATTTGAAATTCACCACGGGCTTCATTCTATAATCACCTTAAGCACACTCCTCACGAAATCCAAACTTAAAAGTACTCGCGGTTTTCAAGGGCACACCACTGAATATAAAAGCAACACACAACTGTCATTTTTGTTATTTCTGCTTTGCTTACTCATGCGCTTGATCCTGGTGTGAGGCCTAAGTGGAGGTGAAGAAATTGGCCTTTAACCCTTATGCGGCCAACAAAAAAAAAAAAAAAAAAAAAAACACACGTGGATGGCCGACAGGGTACCCGTGTTCCCATAAATTGATATTCTCATAACTTCAACAATTTTCAACCGATTTGGATAATTTTGACAGTTTTGAAAACAGAAACTCATATACTTTCTGCCCATTGTCAAGATTTACAGCTTATACTCATGGTTGTACAAGAAATCTTTGAAGTAAGGCTCAAGAGTCTACACGCGTAACCAAAGGCAATTCAACCAGTTTCAAATATGCTACAAGCTCTTTGCACTTCTTAGAATTGAAGGTGTTCACAGTATATGCTTCGGGTAATGCAAAAATCCCTGGAATAAGGTCTTAGTCATCCGAGAAATCTCTGGAGTAAAGCCTAAAGATCTACTCGCGTAACCAAAGGCCTATTATGCAAATTCAAATACGGTACATGCTCTTTGCGGTACTTAGCATAGAATGCGTTCACAGTATATGTTCCGAGTCATCCAAGAAATCTCTGGAGTAAGGCCTCAAGGTCTACACTCGTAACCATGGGTCTATGGACTTGTCTCAAAAGTGGTACATGCTCTTTGCGCATCTTGAAATCAAATGTGATCACTACGTATGTTCTGCGCTATCGAAGAAATCTCTCGGATAAGTCCTCTGGCGCCTTCATTGCATATGTTCATGGTCATCCAAGAAAACCCTGGAAAAGGCCTTCAGGTCTACACGCGTAACCAGAGAGCTTTTAGATTGTTTCAAAACTGGTATATGCCCTTTGTGGTACATAGAATAGAACGCCTTTAATGCATATGTTCATGATCATCCAAGAAAACCCTGGAAAAGGCCTTAAGATCTATACGCGTATCCAAAGATCTTTCAGATTTTTTCAAAAGTGGTACATGCCCTTTGTGGTACATAGAATAGATTGCGTCCATTGCATAGGTTCATGGTCATCCAAGAAAACCCTGGAATAGGCCTTTAAATCTGCATGGGTACCCAGAGATCTTTTGGCTTGTTTCAAAAGTGGTACATACCCTTTGTGGTACATATAATAGAATACGTCCATTGCATATGTTTATGGTCTTCCAAGAAAATGCTAGAATAGGCGTCAGGATCTTCACACGTAACCAGATACCTTTCGGATTGTTTCGAAAGTGGCATATGCACTTTGTGGTACATAGAATATACCGCTTTGTCATTTTTATTATTTCACGCATGCTGCGACGCAGCAAAGCTAAATCAACAAAAATGACAGTTGTGTGCCGCCTCCGTATCGATTGGTGTGCCCCCGAAAACGCGAGCACTTTGAAACTTGGATTCCGTGAGGAGTGTCCTTAATCTAATTTTAATATGGTACATGATCTTTGCGATATTAGCCCGTTTTTTTCCCTCACGTTCTCGGCGTGAAGTTGTATCGTTCCAATTTATTTACATTTTGCATTTCCAAAGAATAGACAACTTCGTATTAGTGATATGAATGAAGTTTGTTCTTCTTCTTCTTATTGGCTTTCATCCCCACACTGGGACAGAGCCGCCTCGCAGCTTAGTGTTCATTAAGCACTTCCACAGTTATTAACTGCAAGGTTTCTAAGCCAGGTTACCATTTTTGCATTCGTATATCATGAGGCTAGCACGATGATACTTTTATGCCCAGGGAAGTCGAGACAATTTCCAATCCGAAAATTGCCTAGACCGGCACCGGGAATCGAACCCAGCCACCCTCAGCATGGTCTTGCTTTGTAGCCGCGCGTCTTACCGCACGGCTAAGGAGGACCCCTAATGAAGTTTGTATACTACTTGGAACCAACAACAACAATACAACAATAACTACTTGGAATGCTAATATATCAAGATGAGGTTTCACATCTTCTTTATCCTTCAATAACTGCCCAGAGCTAATGACAACTTGAACTACTTGAAATGCAAACATATACCAATAGCCTTCCGTTCGTGGGTTGATCTGCAGATCATTCCTATATGGAGTTCATAGACTACCTAGTACCATGGCAAAAACAAAAACTACAGCAGACGTTCGATAACTGCAAGTCATTTAACTGCAATGCTTTTTAACTGCAATTCGATAGTTGCAACAGTTTTACAGTTATCGGACCGCTAAACTTCAAACCGATGCCAGACTCAATGACAGCTGCATTGCGCTGCACATTTAGATGCATTTCTATTGCATCTGACGTCGAATGGCAACCGTTTGAAGTCTAGAGTGCGTTGCAGTTATCAAACGGCATTCGATAACTGAAAAGTAAACATTTTGCAGTTATCGAACGGCTACTGTACTAGGAATACATTCACTCAGATGAGGTTGACCCGATTTTGTCATTCCCAGATTTTGTCTACCCCTGATTTTGCCTAACCCGATTTAATCACGTTTTCGACCCAATCTGCCGCAAACAATAAAGATTTTCATGAAATAACTTTCACTGCCTGTAGCTTATTATGAATCATTTATGAGTACCTGTTAATAAGTTTGTAAGACAAAAAATACGGATTCCATTCACGTATTTTGCCTTGCCTTCATTACGGAGCCCATGACAATGAAAATAACTACTTAAAATACAAACATATACCAAGAAGGGGTCACACAACTTGTTTATTATTCAATAACTGCCTCCATTACGGAGATTGATCCACAGACCTTGACTCTATGGAGTTCGTAGACTACCTGGAACCAATGACAACAAGAATTTCTTAGAATACAAACAAATACCATTAAGGCGTCACACAACTTGTTTATTCTTCAATAACTGACTCCGTTACCAAGGTCGAACCCCATACCTTGACTCTATGGAGTTCGTAGACTACCTGGAGTCCTCGACAACAACAAGAATTACTTGGCATACACACATATACCAAGAAGGGGTCACGCAACTTGTTTATTCTTCGATAACTGCCTCCATTACGGAGATTGATCCAATGATCTTGACTGTATGGAGTTTGTAGACTACCTGGAACTCACGACATCAACAAGAACTACATGAAATAAAAACATATACCAAGAAGGGGTCACGCAACTTGTTTATTCTTCGAAAAACGCCTCCATTACGGAGATTGTTCTGAAGACCTTGACTGTATGGAGTTCGTAGACTACCTGGAACTCACGACAACAACAAGAGCTACATGAAAAACAAACATATGCCAAGAAGGGGTCACAAAATATGTTTATTCTTCAATAACTGCCTCCATTACGGAGGTTGATCCACCGACCATGAACCTATGAAGTTCGTAGACTACCTAGAGCCCACGACAATAACCAGAACTACTTGGAATACAAACATATGCCAAAAAGGGGTCACACAACTTGTTTATTCTTGGATAACTGCCTCCATTACGGAGATTCATTCGAAGACCTTGACTGTGTGGAGTTCGTAGGCTACCTGGAACTCAGGACAACAACAAGAACTACTTGGAATACAAACATATACTAAGAAGGGGTCATGCAACTTGTTTATTCTCCGATAACTGCCTCCATCACGGAGATTGATCCGAAGACCTTGACTGTATGGAGTTCGTAGACTACCTGGAACTCACGACAACAACAAGAACTACATGAATAACAGATATATATATATATCAATAAGGGGTCACACAACTTGTTTATTCTTCATTAACTGCCTCCATTACGGAGGTTGATCCACAGACCTTGAATTTATGGAGTTTGTAGACTACCTGGAACCAATGACAACAACAAGAATTACTTGGAATACAAACAAATATCAAGAAGAGGTCACACAACTTGTTTATTCTTCAATAACTGCCTCCGTTGCTGAGGTTGATCCACAGATCTTGACTCTATGGAGTTCGTAGACTACCTGGAGCCCACGACAACAACAAGAAATACTTAGAATACAAACATATACCAAGAAGGGGTTACGCAACTTGTTTATTCTTCGTTAACTGCCTCCATTACGCGGATTGATCCGAAGACCTTGACTGTATGAAGTTCGTAGACTACCTGGAATCAATGACAGCAACAAGAACTACTTGGAATGCAAACATGTTTTAAGAAAAGGTCATTAGATGACCCGGAACATATACTGTGAAAGCATTATATGCTAAGCACCATAAAGAGCATGTACCGTTTTGGAATTTACGCGATAGACCTTTGGTTACGTTAGCAGACCATAAGATCTTATTCCAGGGATTTTTTGGATGACTTAGGCCTTACTCCAGGGGTTTTTGGAGACCTGAGATTCTGAAAAGCGCAATGAGCATGTAATATATTTGAAACAGGTTGATAGTCCTTCGGTTACGTGTGTAGACTCTTAAGCCTTACTTCAAAGATTTCTTGTAAAACCAATGGCAAAAGCTGTAAACCTTGACAATGGGCAAAAAGTATAGGAGTTTCTGTTTCCAAAACTGTCAAAATTATCTAAATCGGTTGAAAATTGTTAAAGTTATGAAAATATCAATTTATGGGACCACGGGTACCCTGTCGGCCATCCACGTGGTAAAAAAAATCAGATGCCCCTCCCCACGTCCCTCCTCACTGTATTAACGTGATTTTCTCACAGATGCTACATTTTATGGAGTTCTTAGATGCCACCGAGTTTCAGCTTTCAGCTATAAAAATTCATTGAAATATCACCACTTGAATTTGAAAAAGGAACACGGGTACCCCGTCGGCCGCATAAGGGTTAATAAGAAAGAGGCGATAAAAAAAACTTCACAAAGGCCCTAGGAATCCACGCCACGACTTTGCCGCTTTAACACAGTTATCTCTAAGCCTGACGTTTTAAATATTGAGTTGGATTACTTTTGTAAAACATAGGATATAATAGTTAAAGATACTTTTCGTTTTCTATTGGATATTTCTAACAAAACACTGAAGACGTTTGATAGAAGAAAACTAAACTCGTATTTGTCGACTCATAATGTAGTAAGCGTTAATAGAAAAAGCTGTATCCAGTATTTTGCGCTCCGTAATGGCGGCGTGAGATACCTCCAGTTTGACATTCAAGAGGTAGAAAACATTGGAACTCATCAAGTAGGGTAAATGACCCAATAGTGGAAGAACTAGGCACGTTCAATCACTATTTCTTTGCTAACTCCAAGTCTTCATTTCACTTACCTCAAGTATACATTCGAAAGCTCATCCATCAGTTTTCAAACAAAGATTGCCCCAATCGCAAAAGAATCCACCATTGTTGCCTAAGGCCTCTTACGGTGTCATTCAGAATGGCTACCCTGCGGCTCACCAACACAATCTTACAATTACCCACCTCCTCACTGCGAATAGCACCGATCACATTAGTTTTATTATAAAAAACCAAACCTGACCACCATTTCACAAGAAAAAGTATCAGAACTAAGTTTGAACCTAAACCTACTTATTGTGAAAATAATCGAATCATTTAGTGCACATTTGGCGTCGATTCATTGAAAATAAAGCTAAGTGAAAAAATTTCCTCTTCCCACCGCGCATGCCAACGACGTCGTCGGTTGCTCGTCGTCGGCAGCGTCGTACGCAAGCAGTCATTGATGATTACCTATCGCAGCAGGCAGTGATGTCAACATGAAATTCTGTGAAATCTTAGTGAAAACATGTAAAATATCGAAAAAAATAATAAATCTCTCTCCGACCTGTTATCTATTAATGTCATAATTATATCTTCATTATTCTACTTTGGAACGTCTTGAAAAATTAAAAAGAAAACGCAGTAAAGTTCAATTATGCTATTGGTGTGTTTGAACAGCTGGCAACTATGTCACGAGATGTATGTTCACAACAGCTAGCATCATGCAAAAATAAAACATAAATATCAACGCAAATCAAAGCTAATCTGTTGATTTTCGGACACATTTCGTTAGTTTATGTCGTAGTTAAACCGTATTGAGTAATCCTGCGTACAACTCAGACTGAAATCGTTCACATTAATGCAATGTTTACGGTAGTCGGATGTTAACAAAACAAGTGGTTATTTTTGTCTGCCTTGTAGATTGGTAGGTGTTGGTAGTCAAGTTTCTCACGACTACTAATCTTAAGTTGATGATTTTTATGGTACAACCACAAAGAGATTGGAGTGCCACCGCAAGTCACCCTAAAATGATACCTCCAATCATTGGTGCAGTGTTCCGAGTTTACCGATTTTGATGCAATTCTCAACCTGTTTTCTTTTATTTCATATAATGACAGGTAAATAAATTGATAGACTATATGGGTAGCTGCGATTATTATGTGGATTGTGTAAAAACACCACTACCGCAACTATAGAAACACTCACGACTATCGGAACTTTTACCCTATGCCTTTACTGAGAGGCCGAAAATCCTCCAACAAACAAACGACATTCATTATCAAAACGGAACTGGTTTGTGTTTTTAAAATTTTGCTGAATTTTCCTAAATTGTTCGTTCGAAATTCAAAAGAAAAAATCCATAGTATTTAACGTAGTTTAGGTCTAAAAGATCAGAGGATTTATTTTGGGAAGTTTGCGCCGACGAAATGTGTGTAGATTTAAGTCACTATTGATTTTTTCCTTTGATTGTAGTTAAGAGGGAAAATACATGATGCTTTCGCCAACATTTATCTAACAGCTCGTACAAATTTTGCTTCCAAATTGACACACCCACATACTTTATTGAAATTTTATATGGCCAAGCTTTATTGGCCGCAACCAGCTTATTGTATCTTTTCATATTTCGGAAGCTATTAATAAACATTAAATCAAAAAAATATATGCTGCCATTATGAGCAGTAATCAACCAACTACGTGGTTGCACAACCCATAACTCAAACAAAATTTCTTTTCTTTTTACTTTATTAAAGTGTTTTTTTAATCTACAGATGAAGTTCAATACCGTACAAAACTCTTTATCGTAAGGACCTTAACGATTGAACTTCAACATATCTCGTGGATACTTTCCTGATTTTTGAATTCTGAAATAAAAAGACCCGTTATTTATGAACACTTTTTAATCTAATTATTAATCCGTTCAATTGAGTTGATTATGGGTATATATGTTTTTACATATTTTGAATCTGCATAAAAAACTGAGCCTAACCCCAATTTTGAGCCTAACGCGGAATTTCGTTTCGAACCACCTGAAACGAAATTTTTCGAAATACCGCATTAGCTTAATACGAACACGTCCAATCGCGCAATCTTGTTACATATATTGGATATCATGCAAAAAAAATGTTTTGATGGTTTCTGTTAGGTGACATATTTAGTATTAGCAAATGGCGAGTAGTATAACATTTTTTATCTAACCAATATATCCAAACTTCTGGCATCACTATCCTCTATCCCTTTACATCAATATTACAATTGTAAGTCAAGACAACCGCACGGTCGACGACAATCTTGGCCATCCATCCTCCCATCATTCGCGAGGATAACCGCGTTGTTTTCCGACAAACAGGACAACATCGTTGCAATGGAATCCAAAGTTTGCTTGACCCAGCACCGATGGGAATGAGATAACGATAAACGAAATAAACGATAAACGGAAAGTAATGAAACGGGTAATAAAATAAATGGCAAATATACATAAATATACATATATATTGGACCATTAAAATGGTCTCCGGATTCGGCCGCTGGACGGTGGGGCTCCAACCACCGGACATGCGAAATGCCTACAACTAACCCAAAAAGATATGTGACTTAGTACGTGTGCCGGTCCAAGATGGATCGTTATTTATTCGACGAAAGACCGAAAGTACCGCAAAACTATCTTATAAATCTTGCTCGCGTCATGCCTCCGTGGGAAGTTTTCGGTTTTTATTTTATCCTAACGCAAATCTCTATTTTTTCAGAGACAATTTCTGCATTAACAAAACTTGAGCTTACCAGATCTAAACCGAGCATGTGCCATTAATGGATGCGCCATGCCAACGTTGAATCGAAATCGCCACAATTTATGGCGTGACATTAAACTCTAAAATCGCTAATCCCTTTGCACCCCATTTTTTTCTGTAGTGTGCAAAAAAAGTACAAAGGGAAACCAATCGATACGATCCCAGTCGATACCCTGAGATCTGCGAAAGTGAATATAAAAACCCAGATTAATCCACCTAGCGGTGATGGTGCCTTTCTCGTTTCTTTCGAGTGAGTAATATCTACGCACTTTTGGTGAAAAAAAAGTATTTTGACCATAACTTCTGAGCCTATAGTCCGATCCGGCCAATTTTCTACAGAAAACAATGGGACCGGATTCTGCATCGAATGCAACTTCTTGCGAGCAAATCGGCTGAGGGTACATATGTGACTAAAATGAGTGAGATTTTGAAAAATGTATTTTGGCCATAACTCCATAGTCCGATTCCGCCAATTTTCAATACGAAACAATGGGACAAGATTCCGCGTCGAATGCAACTTGTTGCGAGAAAATCCGTTAAAGATAAGTGCCTGATAAATGAGTGAGAATTTTGTACGTGTTTCTCATGAAAAAAAACTTAACTTCAAAACCCATAGTCCGATTGAGCCAATTTTCAATACGAAACAATTGGACAATATTCTACGTCGAATGAAACTTGTTGCGAGTAAATCAGCTAAGAGTAAGTGCCTAAAAAGTGAGTGAGAATTTTTCTTATAAAAAATATATTTTGGCCATAATTCCGAATCCCATAGTTCGATTCCGCCAATTTTCAATACGAAATAATGGGACAAGATTTCGCGTCGAATGCAACTTGTTGCGAGAAAATCAGTTAAAGTTAAGTGCCTGAAACATGAGTGAGAATTTTGTACGTGTTTCTCATGTAAAAAAAATAATTTTGGCCATAGCCTCGAAACCCATAGTCCGATTGGGCCAATTTTCAATACGAAACAATTGGACAATATTCTACGTCGAATGAAACTTGTTGCGAGTAAATTGGCCATAACTCCGAATCCCATAGTCCGATGCCGCCAATTTTCAATAGGAAACAATGGGACAAGATTCTGCGTCGAATGCAACTTGTTGCGAGCAAATCGGTTAAGGATAAGTGCCTGAAAAATGAGTGAGATTATTTTGCGCACACACATACACACACATACACACACACATACACACACACATACACACACATACAAACACATACATACACATACACACACACAGACATCACCACAATTCGTCGAGCTGAGTCAATCGGTATATAACACTATGGGTCTCCGGGACTCCTATAAAAAAATCGTTTTTGGAGCGAACATATAGCCTTTACGTATACTTTGTATACGAAAAAGGCAAAAATCGAGAGTAATCCCCTCACGATGTTGAATGCCGGCTTTCCCAATGAACTATATGACATTGTCTTCCACGAATATTGTTTTGCCTTTCTCGTATACTAAGTATACGGTAAAGGCTATATGATCGCTCCAAAAACAAACTTTTGATAGAAGGCCCGGAGACCCATAGTGTTATATACCAATCGACTCAGTTCGACGAATTGAGGTGATGTCTGTGTGTGTGTGTGTGTGTGTGTGTGTGTGTGTGTGTGTGTGTGTGTGTGTGTGTGTGTGTATGTGTGTGTGTATGTGTGTGTGTGTGTGCGCAAAACTACTCAAAAAATGTCACTCATTTTTCGGGCACTTATCCTCAACCGATTTGCTCGCAACAAGTTGCATTCGACGCAGAATCCTGTCCCATTGTTTCCTATTTTAAATTGGCCAGATCGGACTATGGGATCAAGAGTTATGGCCAAAATACAAATTCATACGAAAAAATCGCGTAAAAAATGTCACTCATTTTTCGGGCACCGATTTCAACCGATTTGCTCGCAACAAGTTGCATTCGACGCAGAATCCTGTCCCATTGTTTCCTATTTGAAATTGGCCAGATCGGACTATGGGATCAAAAGTTATGGCCAAAATACAAATTCATACAAAAAAATCGCGTAAAAAATGTCACTAATTTTTCGGGCACTTATCCTCAACCGATTTGCTCGCAACAAGTTGCATTCGACGCAGAATCCTGTCCCATTGTTTCCTATTTGAAATTGGCCAGATCGGACTATGGGATCAAGAGTTATGGCCAAAATACAAATTCATACGAAAAAATCGCGTAAAAAATGTCACTCATTTTTCGGTCACCGATTTCAACCGATTTGCTCGCAACAAGTTGCATTCGACGCGGAATCCTGTCACATTGTTTCCTATTTGAAATTGGCCAGATCGGACTATGGGATCAAGAGTTATGGCCAAAATACAAATTCATACGAAAAATCGCGTAAAAATGTCACTCATTTTTCGGGCACCGATTTCAACCGATTTGCTCGCAACAAGTTGCATTCGACGCAGAATCCTGTCCCATTGTTTCCTATTTGAAATTGGCCAGATCGGACTATGGGATCAAAAGTTATGGCCAAAATACAAATCTACACAAAAAAATCGCGTAAAAAATGTCACTCATTTTTCGGGCACTTATACTCAACCGATTTGCTCGCAACAAGTTGCATTCGACGCAGAATCCTGTCCCATTGTTTCCTATTTGAAATTGGCCAGATCGGACTATGGGATCAAGAGTTATGGCCAAAATACAAATTCATACGAAGAAATCGCGTAAAAAATGTCACTCATTTTTCGGGCACCGATTTCAACCGATTTGCTCGCAACAAGTTGCATTCGACGCAAAGTCCTGTCCCATTGTTTTCTATTTGATATTGGCCAGATCGGACTATGGGATCAAAAGTTATGGCCAAAACACAAATTCATACAAAAAAATCGCGTAAAAAATGTCACTCATTTTTCGAGCACTTATCCTCAACCGATTTGCTCGCAACAAGTTGCATTCGACGCAGAATCCTGTCCCACTGTTTCCTATTTGAAATTGGCCAGATCGGACTATGGGATCAAGAGTTATGGCTAAAATACAAATTCATACGAAAAAATCGCGTAAAAAATGTCACTCATTTTTCGGGCACCGATTTCAACCGATTTGCTCGCAACAAGTTGCATTCGACGCAAAATCCTGTCCCATTGTTTCCTATTTGGAATTGGCCAGATCGGACTATGGGATCGAAAGTTATGGCCAAAATACAAATTCATACAAAAAAATCGCGTTAAAAATGTCACTCATTTTTCGGGTACTTAAACTCAACCGATTTGCTCGCAACAAGTTGCATTCGACGCAAAATCCTGTTCCATTATTTTCTATTTAAAATTGGCCAGATCGAACTATGGGATCGAAAGTTATGGCCAAAATACAAATTCATACGAAAAATCGCGTAAAAAATGTCACTCATTTTTCGGGCACATATCCTTAACCGATTTGCTCACAACAAGTTGCATTTGACGTAGAACCCTGTCCCGTTGTTTCCTATTGAAAATTGGCCATATCGGACTATGGGATCGAAAATTATAGCACTTTTTTTATGGAAAAATCGCTAAAAAAATGTCACTCATTTTTCGGGCACTTAACCTCAACCGATTTGTTCGCATTAAATTGCATTCGACGCAGAATGTCTCATATTTTCTTATTGACTTAGTACGTGTGCCGGTCCGAGATGGATCGTTATTTATTCGACGAAAGACCGAAAGTACCGCAAAACTATCTTATAAATCTTGCTCGCGTCATGCCTCCGTGGGAAGTTTTCGGTTTTTATTTTATCCTAACGCAAATCTCTATTTTTTCAGAGACAATTTTTGCATTAACAAAACTTGAGCTTACCAGATCTAAACCGAGCATGTGCCATTAATGGATGCGCCATGCCAACGTTGAATCGACATCGCCACAATTTATGGCGTGACATTAAGCTCTAAAATCGCTAATCCCTTTGCACCCCATTTTTTGTGTAGTGTGCAAAAAAAGTACAAAGGAAAACCAATCGATACGATCCCAGTCGATACCCTGAGATCTGCGAAAGTGAATATAAAAACCCAGATTAATCCACCTAGCGGTGATGGTGCCTTTCTCGTTTCTTTCGAGTGAGTAATATCTACGCACTTTTGGTGAAAAAAAAGTATTTTGACCATAACTTCTGAGCCTATAGTCCGATCCGGCCAATTTTCAACAGAAAACAATGGGACCGGATTCTGCATCGAATGCAACTTCTTGCGAGCAAATCGGCTGAGGGTACATATGTGACTAAAATGAGTGAGATTTTGAAAAATGTATTTTGGCCATAACTCCATAGTCCGATTCCGCCAATTTTCAATACGAAACAATGGGACAAGATTCCGCGTCGAATGCAACTTGTTGCGAGAAAATCCGTTAAAGATAAGTGCCTGATAAATGAGTGAGAATTTTGTACGTGTTTCTCATGAAAAAAAAATAATTTTGGCCATAGCTTCGAAACCCATAGTCCGATTGGGCCAATTTTCAATACGAAACAATTGGACAATATTCTACGTCGAATGAAACTTGTTGCGAGTAAATCAGCTAAGAGTAAGTGCTTAAAAAGTGAGTGATATTTTTTCTTGTAAAAATATATTTTGGCCATAACTCCGAATCCCATAGTCCGATGCCGCCAATTTTCAATAGGAAACAATGGGACAAGATTCTGCGTCGAATGCAACTTGTTGCGAGCAAATCGGTTAAGGATAAGTGCCTGAAAAATGAGTGAGATTATTTTGCGCACACACATACACACACACATACACACACACATACGCACACACATACACACAGACATCACCTCAATTCGTCGAGCTGAGTCGATCGGTATATAACACTATGGGTCTCCGGGACTCCAATCAAAAGTTCGTTTTTGGAGCGAACATATAGCCTTTACGTATACTTTGTATACGAAAAAGGCAAAAATCGAGAGTAATCCCCTCACGATGTTGAATGCCGGCTTTCCCAATGAACTATATGACATTGTCTTCCACGAATATTGTTTTGCCTTTCTCGTATACTAAGTATACGGTAAAGGCTATATGATCGCTCCAAAAACAAACTTTTGATAGAAGGCCCGGAGACCCATAGTGTTATATACCAATCAACTCAGTTCGACGAATTGAGGTGATGTCTGTGTGTGTGTGTGTGTGTGTGTGTGTGTGTGTGTGTGTGTGTGTGTGTGTGTGTGTGTGTGTGTGTGTGTATGTGTGTGTGTATGTGTGTGTGTGTGTGTGTGTGTGTGTGTGCAAAACTTCTCAAAAAATGTCACTCATTTTCGGGCACTTATCCTTAACTGATTTGCTCGGAACAAGTTGCATTCGACGCAGAATCCTGTCCCATTGTTTCCTATTTTAAATTGGCCAGATCGGACTATGGGATCAAGAGTTATGGCCAAAATACAAATTCATACGAAAAATCGCGTAAAAAATGTCACTCATTTTTCGGGCACCGATTTCAACCGATTTGCTCGCAACAAGTTGCATTCGACGCAGAATCCTGTCCCATTGTTTCCTATTTGAAATTGGCCAGATCGGACTATGGGATCAAAAGTTATGGCCAAAATACAAATTCATACAAAAAAATCGCGTAAAAAATGTCACTAATTTTTCGGGCACTTATCCTCAACCGATTTGCTCGCAACAAGTTGCATTCGACGCAGAATCCTGTCCCATTGTTTCCTATTGGAAATTGGCCAGATCGGACTATGGGATCAAGAGTTATGGCCAAAATACAAATTCATACGAAAAAATCGCGTAAAAAATGTCACTCATTTTTCGGTCACCGATTTCAACCGATTTGCTCGCAACAAGTTGCATTCGACGCGGAATCCTGTCACATTGTTTCCTATTTGAAATTGGCCAGATCGGACTATGGGATCAAGAGTTATGGCCAAAATACAAATTCATACGAAAAAATCGCGTAAAAAATGTCACTCATTTTTCGGGCACCGATTTCAACCGATTTGCTCGCAACAAGTTGCATTCGACGCAAAGTCCTGTCCCATTGTTTTCTATTTGATATTGGCCAGATCGGACTATGGGATCAAAAGTTATGGCCAAAATACAAATCTACACAAAAAATCGCGTAAAAAATGTCACTCATTTTTCGGGCACTTATACTCAACCGATTTGCTCGCAACAAGTTGCATTCGACGCAGAATCCTGTCCCATTGTTTCCTATTTGAAATTGGCCAGATCGGACTATGGGATCAAGAGTTATGGCCAAAATACAAATTCATACGAAGAAATCGCGTAAAAATGTCACTCATTTTCGGGCACCGATTTCAACCGATTTGCTCGCAACAAGTTGCATTCGACGCAAAGTCCTGTCCCATTGTTTTCTATTTGATATTGGCCAGATCGGACTATGGGATCAAAAGTTATGGCCAAAACACAAATTCATACAAAAAAATCGCGTAAAAATGTCACTCATTTTTCGAGCACTTATCCTCAACTGATTTGCTCGCAAACAAGTTGCATTCGACACAGAATCCTGTCCCACTGTTTCCTATTTGAAATTGGCCAGATCGGACTATGGGATCGAGAGTTATGGCTAAAATACAAATTCATACGAAAAAATCGCGTAAAGAATGTCACTCATTTTTCGGGCACCGATTTCAACCGATTTGCTCGCAACAAGTTGCATTCGACGCAAAATCCTGTCCCATTGTTTCCTATTTGGAATTGGCCAGATCGGACTATGGGATCGAAAGTTATGGCCAAAATACAAATTCATACAAAAAAATCGCGTTAAAAATGTCACTCATTTTTCGGGTACTTAAACTCAACCGATTTGCTCGCAACAAGTTGCATTCGACGCAAAATCCTGTTCCATTATTTTCTATTTAAAATTGGCCAGATCGAACTATGGGATCGAAAGTTATGGCCAAAATACAAATTCATACGAAAAATCGCGTAAAAAATGTCACTCATTTTTCGGGCACATATCCTTAACCGATTTGCTCACAACAAGTTGCATTTGACGTAGAACCCTGTCCCGTTGTTTCCTATTGAAAATTGGCCATATCGGACTATGGGATCGAAAATTATACCACTTTTTTTATGGAAAAATCGCTAAAAAAATGTCACTCATTTTTCAGGCACTTTTCCTCAACCGATTTGTTCGCATTAAATTGCATTCGACGCAGAATGTCTCATATTTTCTTATTGAAAATTGGCCAGATCGGGCTATAGGCTTAGATGTTATGGTCAAATTACTATTTATTGTGAAAAAGAGCATAAAAGTCTAGCTCACTTTCTTAGCACTTAGACTTCATCTATTCCCCAAGCAACACAAGTTCAACACATCTGGTTGCAGTAACCATATTGTGACTGAATCCGGTCATATATAAGTTACTGTGATTGATGTGCAATATGTGTGCTTCTCAGGTCGCTCGCAACAGATTGCATTCGACGCAGAATCTTGTCTCATTGTTCCCTATAGAAACTTGGCCGGATCGAACAATTGGGTCAAAAGTTATGACGAAAATACTAATTTTAAAACTACAAAATAAAATGCCAATTTTTGCTCTTATGCTCATCCGATTTGTTTGCAACAAATTGTGTTTGTCGAGAATTTTTTTATGCATAGGGACACGGCAGGTATTTCCGTCCATCGTCTTGGTGGCTAAAATCATCGAAAGGAACGTCCTTTTGCTAGAACTAGAACGTATCTTCCTGAGCTTACGATTTGATACGGATGAGTTTGTCAAAAAAGTTTCTCTTTTATTGGTTTTCGAGACTACGACGAAAAGACGAAAATACCTGCCTTAACCCTATAAACAAATATGAAAAATAAGACCAATCCACATATTGGTCCACTAAATTAATGATTTTGTGTGTGTTACTTCTACGTGAAGTTAAACGATTTACAATGATATGGAAATGCTAATATCATCTTCCAAACTTAGCGTACATGTTCATGATAGAATTAGAGGCGAAAGTATAGAATTGATAGTTCCGTTTAGCAACCCTATAACCAGAGACCGGCGGAGTGAAAATCTGTCGAAATGGCAACGTATGAAAAGGTGTGATATCGTGGAAATAATACTGGCATCACTTGAACTTTTTGCTTGACTCTTAGGGGCAAGCCAGAGTAAACGCGACGAGCGATGCGACGCGACGCGACTCACGTAAAAGAATAACAATCAATATCAACAGGTTGTCAAATTGCACCGTCGCGTCGCGTCGCATCGCACGTCGCGTTTACTCTGGCTTGCCCCTTATGGATGAAAAAAGTAAACAAGTCGATTTGGAACCTCTTTTGACGGTTTGATTGGAAACAAGATGGCGTCTTTGCCGATCTCTTATTCTAGTATTTCTAGTTCCGTTAGGATACGGCAGGCATGAAGAATGTTTTTATAGAAGTCGATTTGAAAGCGAGCGGAGGGCAATATTTGTGATGGCACATATCACACGACCTTCCTTCTGCCAAGCTCCCGTATGAAGGGGAGGGAAGACTATCAGTGTGGAAGCTGATATATCTCCACTGGCCCTCCCCCTTCATACGGGAGCTTGGCAGAAGGAAGGTCGTGTGATATGTGCCATCACAAATATTGTCGCTCGCTTTCAAATCGACTTCTATAAAAACATTCTTTATGCCTGCCGTATCCTAACGGAACTATCAATTCTATACTTTCGCCTCTAATTCTATCATGAACATGTACATCTAAGTTTGAAGATGATATTAGCATTTCCATATCATATTGGTGTTATTTGAGATTTTTCCAAACCTTTTGAACGAACGAGAAAGGCACCATCACCGCTAGGTGGATTAATCTAGGTTTTTTTTTTTCATTTGCACCTAAATGTATCAAATTTTCATTTCAATTCTGGAACGAATGTATCACCTTTCGGAACGCCTTGCTCTACAAAAAAGGCGGACTTCTTTGCAAGGGGTATTTACTTACAGTCACATTAATTTCAGATGGGTTATATTATTAATCGAATGCAATTTGATGATGCACACTGCAGGCAGCACATGTCCCGAGGGATTGCGCTGACTTCTTTTTTCATTTCATCTTCAGGCACCCGACCATATCCATCCATCGTCGAACGTCACTTGCAGAATGTTGTGATTTTTGTCCACGCGATAGAATTAACAATGATGCGTAGGTTAGGTGCGGAAATTGGCATTGGCAAATTTCCGAGGGGTGTGGAACCTGAACGAAAGGATACGCTTTGGGTGGGATGCGGAATTTGGGAAAAAGAAGAATGCGAAAAAACGTATCAATTTGAGGGTATGGTGTGCAAAGATGAAAAAATCGCAATTAACCTCCCTTTGGTTAGTGGTGCCGTTGTTTTTGACTGTGGGTAACATTTTTTGTAATGCTGATAGGGTGGATTTAGATGTGTTGCAATAGTTTTTTTACGAAGGATATTCATATTTCATCCGTTGCATGGTAAGGCGATTCCTTATGAATAGGCGTTGTTTTGTGTACCACAGTAAGACTGATATATTTTTAACAATTCGGTCTGTTTCTGTTTGTATTTTGCTATGATTTTTGAAGCGAAAATTTTACGAAAATGAAATGTTTTTTCGGCAAATGATGGAAGTGACGTATTTGAAAAGCTCGAGTGCCTTGCTTCGCGAGTAAGTTCAATGGTTGAGCTTTGAGTATACTGAGCAAAGGTTCATCGATGAGGACTGAGGAGCTATAGCCCTTCATGTATCAAGTAAATATATTTACATAAATGTTAGCCAACATTCATAAATACCCACACGGAATTTTGCTCATCACGAATTCCGACCACCATTGGCCATAGACCGGGTGGAAAACATTGACTGCCACTATCCCCCAAGAGCCAGATTTTCTGTGACATCCACCTTCCTATAGCACGGGTGAATCATTCCGCAACTCAATACCACCCGATTCCATGCGGATGATGACTGTTGTTGATCTACGTCGTTACTTTGCTGCGTCTTGGTCGTCTCATTGGCATGGATTTTTCACTATATTTTGCTCCAGCAGCACCACACCGGTCGCTCCGTGCCTAGTGGTGATGTGTGTATCACCAAAGAATGGCATCGAAAGCATAGAAAATGTAAAATTACATGACAACATACGTGTTCGGAGTTCATTTGTACGTGCTGTTGCTCCCACTAGAGCATAGTTTTTCTTCCCAAATGTGTGTTAACATTTGGGATTGAGACGAAAGTGATGCAGGATTTTGCGATTTAAGGGTGGGAGTATTTTCTCCAGTCAAGAGTCATTTACTGTTTTCTTTGCCTGAAACAAACCGAAATTTATACTCCCGACATCAGCCCGACTAAAGTGAAGGCAGTCATAAAGAATAGGAAAAAAGTGAGATTTTTTTTTGCAATATGTAGCAAAAGGCATGCGAAGATTACCGAAATACCTACGACAACCGACAACAGTGCCATAGTCGATTGCTTGGTGGGAGCATTGAAGAATCAGAATGAGTGAGATTTTATCGGTGACTGACTGGGAATGGATGCGTGACGTGTGCTGGTCATAACGAATGGCATAAGCATCAGCAAAGAAGGGAAAGCATGTTCCAGTGATCCTAATTTCCCATAAATAAAATATCCGACTGAGCGCAGAAGGGAGATGGTCGGATCAGCGATGGTTTTCTCTGGTTGACTCCCCAAGCTGTAGTGATGGGTGGAAGCTTTCAGATTTCCATACCCTTTATGTTTGAAAGCCATAACTAAGCTTAATTTTTAGAGAATGTTGTCAGTGTTCACCTGATAAGAAAAAGAATGCGTGTTCGAACGTAGTTTGAAATTTTCCAACATGTATGAACAAAAGTTCAGTAGCATGATTAAATTTTTTTTTAAATTTCAGTCGAATGTCACTTTAATACCAATGCAATGATAACATGGCTCACAAAAACATAGGTTTTCGCGAATTCTGATTTTTTTCGGGAACGTTTTTTGATAATAACGGATACATTAAGTTGATGACATTTTCACCATTTCTATGATGCATACATAAAACTAATAAAACTTATCACTCGGCTCACTTCTCATAAAACGAGAAATATTCCACTTGATTCCATTACTTGATTGTAACCTAATACAATTTATTTTTAGAAAGGTGTTGCGACTAAGGTGGGAATCAAACTCATGCTTCACAACCCACAGCGACTGAATGTTTGTCGAACTCGACATCCACACACAGCTACGAGGCCAACTTTAACAAAAATACTATCTTCAGTGACTCACATTGGACCCGTCCATCTGTGAAATTGCAATCGAGTAGGGCAATTGAATTAAATTGTACAACAACGCGAACAAAAACAGGTCGGTAGTTTCCTAGACGACTAGTAACTTTATTGATGGAAAAGTTTATTCAATACTGTTTTCTGAAATCTGATTTCGGATTTGTTTCTCCAAAACGAAGTACCGTCAAATGGGTTGAAGATGATCATTGAGGTGAAGATGATCAATTGATGTGTCAGACAAAAGTGTCAAATTTTTTTATGAAGCGGTAGTCGACAATATTCTCCGTTCAAGTAATGTTACCGCTAGGTAGAAATCCGAGTTTTTCGATTATAATCATGAAAATGTATTTTGTGGAAGAAAGAGAGAGATAGTCATAAATGACGCTATTTTCGTTTCAAATATTGACTTCGTAGACTTCTTTACGTAGTAAATTCAATATTCATACAAATAACCTAGTGTATTTTGACTACTAGGTCATAATGATTTTAGTAGAGCTGCCTTGATCAACTTCACCCCAAACCAGATTACTCAAAAAAAGTGTGATAATTTAATTTATTTTAATAAATGCGAACGCATTTCAGAAAACTAAAGTTGTTGATCATTGCAACGTATAGCAGTACATGTTTTGAAAATATTTGTTTCGATTTAAAATGTAAACACATATTGTTATTGCATGTTTTGTCTTAAAAATGATCATCTTCCCCCCAGTTGACGGTACTAAAAATACATAATAATTACTGCCGTGAGATCTTTTAATTTATCGAACTTGGCAAAATAAAGCAACAGGAAAAACTGGTAAAATTTTCCAATTAGATTGTAAACTTCCTAATTATTTAGTTCCATTTTTTTTTATATTTCTTTCGATGGCACACAGTCGCCGATCAATCGTAATTTTCCCAAACACAAACTACTTAAATCATGACAAAAAGAAGTAAAAGTAGCACCGTTTTGGCTCAAATCCAGAACAAGACTCATATTCCGAACACTAGTGTTTTATAAGCATATGCGGTATTTCGAAAAAAATTCGTTTCAGGTGGTTCGAAACGAAGTTCCGTGGAATTTCGCAGAATTTGAGCATGGCGAAATTTGATTTCTTGATTTCGTTTCGTTAATTTACATAAATTTCGCCATCAAAAACTAGCTTTTAACGAAATTTAACGGAATCTCGCGGAATTTCTAAACTAATTTAAACTAATATGATACTTCAAATTACTCAAAATTTCGGCGCCCCGCTGAAAAAATCATAGAGTTTTTTTTTTATTTTCTTACTTTTATATTGACGCCTACTATTTCTTCTTCTTCTTTTTCTTCTTCTTCTTCTTCTCTTTAACTGCTCTACGTTCCAACTGGAACTTGGCCTGCTTTTCAACTTAGTATTCTATTGGCATTTCCTCATTTATTAATTGAAAGCTTTGCTATGCCCGCCATTGCATGAGTATGTATCTTGTGTGGCAAGTACAATGAATACACTATGCCTAGGGGATCGAGAATGTTTCCAACCCGAAAACACCCTAGACCGGACCAAGTATCGAACTCGCCATCTCCGGATTGGCAATACTACGCCTTTGTTCGCAAGGCTACTGGAGACCCAGACGCCTACTATTTACGTAACCCCATTCCGAGTCGACAAATACGTATCGAATTCTTCTAGAAAACGTCTTCAGTGTTTTGCTGAAAATGTTCAACAGAAAACGAAGAGCAATTTTTGGCTTATCCTATTTTGAATGAAAATGAGTCGGATACGTCAGGCTAGAGCTTAAATGTTCGTGAAAAGAAGATAGTAGAATCTATAGATGAGCGAAAGCATGGCTGAGTCGTTTTTTTTGCCCGTGCACACGCGCATATGACGTCACAGCCCTTAACGTTTCCATTGAAATCGTGACGTCATGCTCGTTTGGAGACACGTTTGACAGTTCGTTTGGAGACAGAGGATTTATCTTCACTCATCTATATATTCCACTATCTATAGTTATACTGATAACTTTGTCTAGCAGGCAAAGTCGTGGATTCTTAGCGCCTTTGACGAAGTCTTTTCTGGGCGCCTCTTTCTTACTAAAGGCTTTCACCTCCACTTAGACCTTAAACCAGGTTTAAGCGTATGAGTAAGCACCGTTCAAGAGTTAAGCGAGCATGAAGAAGGCCCTAAGGAAAACAAAAAGTGCAACATTTCACATTCAAACTTCAAACTACAATACCGAGTTGCGCTAGTTTGTCGATGATTTAATGGTTTGGTGTGATAAAGAATGATTGTATCTTGTACCAAAATCAATAATCAAGGTTGTAGCTTTTGAAACAATTGAGTTATTAACAAAATACAAAATCGATTGTTCTGTTACACCCCTATGAAACTAAGTGCGAGAAATGTTTTAGAGGATTGAAGATTCTCCATATACCTTATCTGTAATATAACAGTCAATATTCAGCGAGTTAACTAAATATACATACAATAATACATACATTTTGCCATATTGTTTGACTATTTGCAAAATTTGTATGTAACATTGTAGCGTCGTGGATATTTCTAGAGCATTGTATGGAATTTTCCAAAGTACAGAACGGATTGAAAGACCAAACCACTACGCAAATCCGTAATTGTTGAATGAGTGTTTGTTTTATTTCTCGGTGTTGCACTACTACAATAATTTTTTTTTCGAAGGACGGAAAGAGACAATCGACATAACGCCGGTGGTAAATCATTCAGAAAACTCTTTTCATCGTCCTACTGTTCTTGGGCCTTAATTGAAGAAATCGACGTACTTTTTAGTGCATCACGGAAAAGAGGGATATAAATAATATGATAAATTGTTACAAATCATATCTCGTGCATAGTTTCATAAGGACGTAACTTCATTGATCGATTTCTCTTCATCGATTTTTTCTTTCGTTATTATCGCAAAAAAATCAAAGCTACAACCATGATTGTTGCTTCTGAAGCAAGATTAAACCATCCCTTACCACATCAAACCATAAAATCTATGGCAAACTGTCTAAATTCGCTGCATTGTCAAACAGAAAGCATCGATTAAGAGAAATCGATCAACGCAGTTACGCCCCTATGATCCTAAGCGCGAGATATAATAACTTCAGATGTTTAGCCACCTCTGAAGTGGATCGGATGGAAGTGGAAGAAGATCGGATTCGCTATCAAACCTCTGATAACTCGTGCTGATTGTATTGCGGATACATTTTGCTCATCTATCCAGTTTTCCGCGAGCGGTAACGGCCGCCAGCTCTCTGATTTAACGTTTGTGGAGGTCAACTGCACTCACCGCTCCGAGCATTCTGACCAATGTGACATATAAGAAGTTGCTGATTAATTGAATTCAAGCCTTCTTGTATACCACATTGACCAAAATGTTCGAACGGTTGGTGCAGTTGACTTCCACAAACGTCAAATCAGAGACTAGCCCGCAGGCAAGCTGGCGGCCATAACCGCTCGCGGAAAACTGGTAGGACGATGGAGTATTATTATTATTATTATTTAATCAGACTAAGGCCGAAGTGGCCTGTGCGGTATATAAGAGTCTTCTCCATTCGGCTCGGTCCATGGCTACACGTCGCCAACCACGCAGTCTACGGAGGGTCCGCAAGTCATCTTCCACCTGATCGATCCACCTTGCCCGCTGCGCACCTCGCCTTCTTGTGCCCGTCGGATCGTTGTCGAGAACCATTTTCACCGGGTTACTGTCCGACATTCTGGCTACGTGCCCGGCCCATCGCAGTCGTCCGATTCTCGCGGTGTGAACGATGGATGGTTCTCCCAACAGCTGATGTAATTCGTGGTTCATTCGCCTCCTCCACGTACCGTCCGCCATCTGCACCCCACCATATATGGTACGCAGCACTTTCCTTTCGAAAACTCCAAGTGCGCGTTGGTCCTCCACGAGCATCGTCCAGGTCTCGTGTCCGTAGAGGACTACCGGTCTAATTAGCGTTTTGTAGATTGTCAGTTTGGTACGGCGGCGAACTCTATTCGATCGGAGCGTCTTGCGGAGTCCAAAGTACGTACGATTTCCAGCCACTATGCGTCTCCGAATTTCTCTGCTGGTGTCATTTTCGGCAGTCACCAGTGAGCCCAAGTACACAAATTCTTCTACCACCTCGATTTCGTCACCACCGATGCAAACTCGCGGTGGGTGGCTCACATTGTCTTCTCTTGAACCTCTTCCTATCATGTACTTCGTCTTCGACGTGTTGATGACTAGTCCGATCCGCTTAGCTTCCCTCTTCAGTCTGATGTAGGCTTCCTCCATCTTCTCAAAGTTACGTGCCATAATATCTATGTCTCGAGAATGCCCCTGAAACTCGAACTACGCACATCACCCGATCTATCGTCGCTTTGATCAACCGTGTCAGTTTATCCGGAAAACCGTTTTCGTGCATTAGCTGCCATAGCTGGTCCCGATCGATTGTATCATATGCGGCTTTGAAGTCGATGAATAGATGATGTGTGGGCACGTTGTATTCGCGGCATTTCTGCAGTACTTGGCGAATGGCGAACACCTGGTCCGTGGTGGAGCGTTCGCCCATAAAACCCGCCTGGTACTGCCCCACGAACTCCCTTGCAGTTGGTGCTAGTCGACGGCATAAAATTTGGGAGAGTACCTTGTAGGCGGCGTTCAGCAATGTGATTGCGCGGTAGTTGCTACAATCCAGCTTATCGCCCTTTTTGTAGATGGGACCCACGACACCTTCCATCCACTCCTGCGGCAAAACTTCCTCCTCCCAAATCTTGGTAATGACCCAGTGCAGCGCTCTAGCCAGTGCCTCACCACCGTGTTTAAAAAGCTCTCCTGGTAGTTGGTCAACCCCAGGGGCTTTGTTGTTCTTCAGCCGACCAATCTCCTCCTGGATTTCCTGGAGATCCGGAGCCGGTAGAATTATGTCCTGCGCGCGTTCTCCCAGGTCCATCACCATACCGCCATCTTCGTCTGCCACATCGCCATTCAGGTGTTCTTCGTAGTGCTGCCGCCACCTTTGGATCACCTCACGCTCGTTCGTAGGAAGGTTCCCGTTTATGTCCTTACACATATCAGGCTGTGGCACGTGGCCCTTACGTGAACGGTTTAACTTCTCATAGAACTTTCGTGTGTTATTAGCGCGGTACAGTTGCTCCGTTTCTTCACGGTCTCGATCTTCCTGCTGGCGCTTTTTCCTCCGGAAAATCGGTCGATGGAGTATGCACCCCTCGGATTTTTTTGCTCAAAAATAATATTTTGTGGGGGAAACAAAAAAAATCGAGTAATTTTGAGGATTTTCAAAACATTCATTAATAAATCCGAGAAGTTTTTTTTATTTTTTTTTTCATTTAATTTTTTTTTATTATTCCCCCCAACCAGTAGAACATAATACTTCAAACTTCTTACTGCCTTCTCACTGCCTATTCGATTTTCCACCTCTCAACTCCCATATATGTCACTTCCTACTTCCCACTTCTCATTTTTTTTCTCACGACTTACCTTTCACATATCATTTCACACTTCTAAATTAGCACATTTTACTTCTTGCTTCTTACTTCTTATATTTTATTTCTCACTTCTCACGTTCTGCTTCTCACTTCTTAATTTTCACATTCTACTTGCTACACACTTAGAAAAATCCAAGTAATTTTAATGGCTCAGTTCTCTCCTAATTTTAAACAACTGTGTTATTGGAACACAAATCATAAGGTTCCAGGCGGGAATTTGAGCATTGGCTTACAGCGTGAGCGCCGCTCAACTTAACTGCATAAGTATTGGGTGCTTTTGTTGTTATTTCGATCGCTCAGCGCACCGCTTGCTGTGTTTGGTTTCGAGGGATGTAAAATTAAGCTTTTTTCGTTAAAACTGTGGTGGTTGGACTGAACCTTTCGTGTATTTCTCATTTTTTACTTCTTGTTTCACATTTTTCACCCCTCACATCTGATATCTGAGTACTTACTGCTCACTCCAGCTTCTCAATTTATTTTTCTTACTCGTTAATTCTGATTGCTCACTTACCAATGCTTGCTTCTCACTTACCATACTTCGCTTACCATTCACTTCTCACCTAGCTTTTATCACTAGTTATTCAATCCCCCTCTCCATCCGCATCGCTCATATCTCACATCTCATCACTTGTTTCTCATTCTTAGGCCGAAACAAATATTTCACTCCCTTTTCGGACTTTTTTGTCCAAAAATAATAGTTTGAGGGATAAACAAAAAAAAATCCAGAAAATTTTATGGATTTTCACAACATTCTTTAACAAATCCAAGGTGTTAAGAAAATTATTTTGAGCTTTTTAGTGGAATGTCTTCACTTGTCATAAGACGAGTTAATTAAGTGGTGGAATTCAATGGGATTGTACAAACTCGTCTTATGACAAGTGAAATCCAAGGTGTTTGTTTTTTGTTTTCATTTAACAACTAGTCGACCCGGCAGACGTTGTCCTGCATAGTAGGCGAATATGCGCGGTTTTAGCTGCCCATGCGAAATTTCCTTACGATTCCTAATTTTAGTTGTTCACTATTTACTCAACCTTATTCGTGATTTTTGCATGAGGAAATGTTATATAAACCCGTCGGAAACGATAACCATCATACCTGCTGAAGAAATGAAGAAAATCCGTCCAGTCGTTTTCGAGTTATGCGGATACGAACACAGACCATTTCATTTTTATTATATAGATATTTTGTTTAACAAGTTCCTTCAAGAATTCCTCCGGAAGATCTTCAGCAATTCCTCCAAAAGTTCCTCCAGTAACTCTCCCGGAAGTTCCTCCAAAAAATCCTTCCAGAAATCCTCCAGAAATTCGTCCGGAAGTTCCTCCAAGAATTCCTCCGGAAGGAAACTCCTCCAGGAGTCGCTCCAGGAATCTATCTGTAAGTGCTACCACTGGAAATTCTTCAGGAATTCCTCCGAAAGATTCTATATGAATGCATGAGGGTGTTTGCTCAGAAAATTCCCGAAAAGTCCCATACCTTCATGAGCAGCACAGTTCTGACTGATTTTATTAGAGCAATTCCAATGTAACTTGATTTGGTCACGTACAAGTCACAGAAACATGTGTAGGACAAGATTGCTGCTCGGGTTCTTTAATAATGACTGATAGAATTTCTCCTGGAATTCTTTCTGGAGTTCCTCCAAAAACTCCATCAAGAGTATTTCATAAATTACTTCGTCAACTCTACAAAAATTAATGCGAGGATATTGCTTCGCAATTATTTCCGAAATTTACATAAAATTCCACAAAACCCACCTCCCGTGATTTTGTCCAGGAAATTGACCAGAAAATAGATCTAGGAAATCTTACGCGCATTCCTCTGGAAATTCTTCCAGAAATTCCTACCTCAAAATTCCTCCAAGGATTCTCCCGGAAAGTCGTTTACAAATTAATAATTCTGGAAATTATTTATCCGGATATTTGTTGAGGAATTCTTCTGAAAATTTATCCAAGATCTCTTTAACAAATTTCATTCAAGAATCTCAGGTTGCAATCGCAATATAAGAAAACTCAGAATCAGTTATTTTTGTAATTAGATCAGTCTTTCTGCAAGTTTTCAAAAGTTTTGTAACTCAAAGCTCGTTCTATTCCATCTTTTCCCATTGACAACTATTACTCTAGGGATGTTGAGAAGGTTGGTAAAGTAGGCCAGTATTTTTATAACTCACACGGTCTTGCACTAAATCGGCCGGCCGGAGTATGGACCAACATGGGGAGATAAGGTAACCAACCCAACCAAGGTGGTCTAAAACTGGCCGGGATTCGCCCGACCTGAATCCGAACCTGACTGTTCTAGTTATGGGTTGAACAATATTTCGCAATTAGGGCGGGCACGGGTTTGAGAAAAAAAAAATCATGATTCCGCTACCGACGACAACGTTACAACTGAACTGTGTGCCGCTGCCAAACGATTGTATTTTGTATTGTGAAGACAATTCATTTCGTATCAACTTCCTCTAGAACAGCGGTTCTCAACCTTTTTATAAACAGGTACCCCGTCGAACTATAGCATTAATTGCTCCTATTTTTGCTGCAAATGAAAATAAGCGTAACTTATAAGATATATGACAAATGGACCCTCTAACTAACGGGATATATGGTTCTCCATAAAATAGGCTGAAATTTTCATTATTTCGTGAATCTTTCCAAATCAAATAAAGTTTATACATCAAGCTTCCTACAGGACTTTTATGAATATTGAAGGCTTCAAAGTCTCTTGAAAGAAGATTTCCTCGCACCTTGAAAAAAAGCTTTCGACCCTCTTGAAGAAAAGTCTTTCGAGCCTCTTGAAAGGCGGCTTCTAGCCACTAAAAAGTAGGTCTCTCTGCATTCTGAAAAGATACCTCTGAGCCTCTTGAAAGTAGGCTTCCAAAACTCTTGAACAAATAAGCCCTTTGAAGGGAGGCTTCCGAGCCTCTCGAAAGGGGGCTTCCAAGCCTCTTAAAGAGGACCTCCCGAATATCTTGAAAGTAGGCTTCCACGCCTCTTGATAAGAGGCTTGTAAACCTCTTGTAGAGACGTTTCCGAGCCTTTTGAATGTCAGATTTTGAGCCACTTAAAAGAATTCTTCCTATGCATCTTGAATGGACGCTTCTGAGTCTCTTGCAAGTACACCTCCGGGCCTTTTGAATGCTGGCTTTCGGGCTTCTTGAAAGGAGGATTCCAAACCTCTTGAAAGAAGGCTTTCACTACCGTAATCTGAAAAAATGACGTTACACATGTTTTCCATTTGCCTGTTAAAGCGTTCGATGAAAACTACTCGTTAACACCATTTTTGGAAAATGGCGTATACGTCTCTTTTTCAGATTACGGCAGTGTAGGCCTCTTGGAAGGAGGCCTCTGGGTCTCTTGAGGTGGGGCTTCCGGGCCTCTTAAAACGAGGCTTTGAGACCTCTTAAAACTAAGCTTCCGGGCCTCTTAAAATGAAGCTTCCAGGTCTTATGAAATTACGTTTCTATGCACCTTGAAAGAAGGCCTTCCAGGGCTTCCAGGCCTTTTGAAAAGAAGCTTTTGGGTCTCTTAAAACGGGGCTTCCGGGCCTCTTGAATGTTGGCTTCCGGGTCTCTTAAAAGGAAGCTCAAAGTCCTCTTGAAATAAGGTCCACAGGCGTCTTGAAATTGGTCTTCCAGGCCTCTGGAAAGGGGGCCTCCGGGCCTTTTCAAAGCAAGCTTCCAGGCCTCTTGAAAGGAGGCTTCCGAACCTCTTGAAAGCAGTCCTCAGAGCCTCTTGAAAGCATGCTTGTGAACCTTTCGAAAGAAGGCTTCCGAACCACATGAAAGGAGGCCTCCGAGCTGCTTGGAAGAAGGCTTCTGAGAAGCGTAGAAAGATGCTTCTAATCCTCTTGCAACGAAGAAACCGATAAAAAGCCTTTATGCCTCTCAAAAGGAGGCTTCCGTTTGATCTTCTGTTCCACAGCCCTTCATACGCACAATGTGGAGGGTAGGATTCAAATCGCTTTGATTTATTGATTACCATGCATATTATGTACAAGACAAGTTATGAAATAAAAAAAAACATTTATCAAAACTTTATCAATAAGTTTTGTTTGGGATTGTAATACGTCCGCCATTACGCATTTTTATCCGAAGTACTCCTTGGGGCCAGCGAAGGTACCCCCAAGGGTTGAGAACCGCTGCTCTAGAACAAATAGTGATTCTCTAAAGAACCGGTTTATCTCCAATAATGCGTATTTTAATTCACTCAAAGCAACAAAACAAAAGTCAGAATCTTGCGAGAAAATTTCACGACACGGCAAACACGACACGATATAGTATTAAAAAATTTGTAGCAACCAACTGAGCAGACAACCACCAATACTGACGCCAATAAATTTTATTCAGTTATTATGCGAATACATTCATTGCATCTTCTTCTTCCGACATGTGCTTGGCATTCTACTAGCAACTTGTGCCGTTGTCAAGCGATTATGTTTTGCACTTTGAATGAAGTACATCTCTGAACCAATTTCGTTTTCAACACCTCAAAAAAAAAACTAAATCAGAGTCTAGCGGAAAATTTCACTTTATGTCGACGACATCCAAATCATTGCAGACGCCACATAACTTGATACATTTCTGCAGCAACCACCCCCCGACAGCCGATGCTCGGAGTGATACTGACGCCAAACGATTATGCTTTGTTCTATGAAGGAATATAATGGTGGTCACTAACTCACTAACTAACAGCAACCGACTACGCAATCGCCATCCGATGATTCGGCGGTAAGGAAAGAAATAAAATTTTCATATTTAATTTTACGGCTACGCAGTCTTTGTTTATAGAAGCGAGTTTATTCGTTGCCCAACGTTTCGACACGGGGATTGTGTCTTCATCAGGGGGTAATTACACTGGCCAACAAAATTGAGCTTTTTTTTGCTCCCTTCAACCATTTTCATTGCAACCATTTTCATTGCATTGGTTTTGCAGCAACTAGTCCATATTGGCACAGCATACAACATG
Organism: Armigeres subalbatus; assembly: GCF_024139115.2. Classification (NCBI taxonomy): domain Eukaryota; kingdom Metazoa; phylum Arthropoda; class Insecta; order Diptera; family Culicidae; genus Armigeres; species Armigeres subalbatus. Next base: position 421,784,070 of record NC_085140.1, on the reverse strand, counting down.
GCAGGTCTAAAAATTTGTTTGTAAATCAAAAGTTTGTTCTTAAGACAAAGTTTTGATTTTCTGTTTATAAGTGGATATAGACACTTAATACATTTGTCACATTTGGCTTGAAGGCATTCATGGGATTTTTAAAAGTTAATTTTTGATCTAGCAGAAGTCCTAAATATTTAGCTTCGCTAGACCAATTAATTGGAACCCCATTCATAGTGACAATATGTCTGCTAGAAGGTTTCAAATAAGAAGCTCTCGGCTTATGTGGGAAAATTATAAGCTGAGTTTTGGAAGCATTCGGGGAAATTTGTAAGTGGAGAAAATATCCAAACTTTTTTGCAATCTACTACAAATGACACGAAGGCATCGCCCTTTGGTTGAAAGGCCCGTGTCATCTGCAAACAAAGATTTTTGACACCCTGGTGATAAATCAGGTAAGTCAGAAGTAAAAATGTTATACAATATGGGCCCCAGTATACTGCCTTGGGGGACACCAGCCCTTACAGGTAATCTATCAGATTTAGAATTCTGATAGTTTACCTGCAGTGAGTGATCTGATAAATAATTATGGATCAGTTTAATGATGTTCAGATTCCAGTGTTTGAGATAAACCTGCAAAGCAAAATTTCGGCTCCTCACTTTTAGAATAAAGTTTGAATTTTGTAAAATTGGCCCTGTAGAATGCATGTGGGTTGTTGGGCTTCATTTGGCACGTACATTTGCTGTGAAAAACGGAATTTAATTCACAAAAGTACGTATTTTCATAGAAATTTGGTTTCTCTCCTCTGTAAAGCTGAATTTCAGCTCCTCACTTTGAGAATAAAGTTTGAATTTTGTAGAATGGGCCTTGTAAAAGGCATGTGAGTTGTTGGATTTTATTTGACACGTTCATTTGCTGTAAAAAAATCCGAAATTCTGCCTTACAGAGGAGAGAGACCAATTTTCTATTAAGCATTTAGCATTAGCATTGAGCAATTCGCACAAATTCGTAGGTGGTACACGCCAAGACTATTGTAAGAGTGTAGCATCACCTTCATCCGTTACCACAAATAATGATTTGGGACTAATCACTACCTCTTAGATGGAAGCAATACACTCTCCAATAGTCGAGATCTGTCCTGGTCATGTCCTTGCGAATGCTGAGGAAGGGGAAGGATGGTTAGTTAGACACCTACTTAAAAAAGATGCAGAGAACTCTACGACCTCTCATAGGTGTCACGGGAGGTTTTGGATTTGTTAGTGTGGAAGGTTATAACAGTAGGAATCGTTTTTGGTAGAACGTGAAACACAGAAAGAACTAAGATAGAAATACAAAGTAGGAAATGGACAAGCCTGGAATTTAACCCACAACCTCCTGCTTATAAGGCAGAAGCGGTAGCCACTCGACCACCGAGCTCGTCTTTCTGTGAATTAAATTCCGTTTTTCACAACAAATGAACGTGCTGAAAAAAAAATCCAAAAACCTACATCCATCCATTCTACAAGGCCCATTCAAAAAAAGTTCAAGTTCTATTCTCAAAGTGTTGAGCCAAAATTCAGCTTTACAGAACAGAGAAACCAAATTTCCATGAGAATACGTAGTTTTGTGAATTAAAACACGTTTTTCTCAAAAACTGGACGTGTTACAAAAAATCTGAATACATGACTGAATTCAGCGAAAACAAATCTTTTAAGTACACTGAACATGGTTGACTAGTGTTATTTGTGTCGTTTCACATCTATTGTTTCGTCTTTACTTATAGAAACGAGTTTATTCCTTTACCTAAAATTTTTAATAGTTTAACGTTGATGATCAATAGTATAGAACAACAAGAAATTCTCGACGCTATTAGCGTTTGAAATCTCTCCTAATTTCATGACCGTCTCGAATTTCTGTTTTACACCCTGTATCCGAGCATTCCCCTTAGACGTAGTTCACGTCAAAAAGTATCCATTTAAAAAAAAAAATTTTTTTTTGGACTATCGTTATTTGGCCTGCCCGTTATGTTATATTTTCAGACACAAAAATTGCAAATTCGATTATAGCGAATAAAAACTTAGTTCGGGTCCTGCCTCAGGTTTGAATTATTAAATTATAATAAGTTCGATCGGATGTGGGTTGTTGGATTTAAAAATTTTAGGGTACAGGTCGGGTCCAGGATTGGTGGTTTGGGCATTACAGATTTTAAAGAAATTTGTAAGTTGGTTTCCGGTTTGCAAAATGTGAAACCCGACAATTTCTATACTCTCTCTGGTCATATGCTGTCAAAGAAAGGGGGTTTGTTCCTGCAAAACTGACCGAGTGTCAAGGGGTTGTGGCTTCAATAGGGTCCATACTATCGTCCAACGACTGAAGTTGAGTTGCTCTTTCCCGGAAGCTACACCTAAGATGGCAACCTCTTCACGAAGAAAAGAGACCGTACATCCCGGTTTTTGAGGTGAAAACGAGCTCCTGCACCGAGAAGCACCCAGAGGAAGCCAATTTATAAGAAAATAAAAGATTCCGATAACATGGACTAATAGTATTACATGACCTAATAGGGACGGTCATGACCTTGAAGAAATTAGCAAATACGGGATTCTGACGCAATAACATGGTGATTGGGGGTTCGCTCTCTCCCCGACATCGAAAGGGGGGCGAAAATCGAATGACGATTCAATACACGCCGACTAGAAGATCTTGCCGTTTAATAACAGATACATTTTCAATCGAAACTAATTTATATCTTGAACATGGCCCATAGTTCTGCTTGACGTCAAGCATTCGATAACGTCCGGTATGATACTCTTATGTACAAACATTACAAGTACAATATTGTACAATACTATCTATTGACAAAGATATTCCAGGTATTCATCGATGGCATCATCCAGTACAGAGTCTTTGGTGCTACAACGATGTTCCGGCTATCACAATAAATCTTTTAAAATTGAGTTCAAAGAAAAAAAAAATATAGAGATTTTCAAAGAAACTGCAGAATAATGATCCTGGATTAATTTATTTATGGTTTAGAAATAATTAAATTAACTTCTTTGTGTTTCCCACAACATTTTAAGATTTTCAGAGCAAATACATGCTTTTTCAAAATCTGAATGACTGACTCCCACGCAGTACCCAGAAGGGTCTGTAATACGCCCTGTGCGAATAGTGTTTTAACTGACTCATAAATATACATTCAGTCAGTCAGTTTTTGGCAGAATGGCCACCGAACCCTTTTTTGGTCGATCCGTCCATCAGCCGACCACATTTCACACCCCGGCTCGCTCGGGAAAAGGTTTGGAAATTTTTCGTCAAGTTATGCTGCTTTCCCCCGGAAAACCTCCCAACAGAGAGGAAAAAGAAACGACCAAATAAACCGGAGCGCATATATTACCCTTAACATCTTAGGCACATCTCTTCCCTGCTTTGTGATGCTAAAAGGCCAACAGCAAAGGGACCACGAGAACATCGGCGACGATGACGACGACGACGACGACGTCGACGATTCCCTTTCTTGATGGATCCGATGGATGTGGATCGAGCGTGGCCACCACCACGAGTTAGATGTTGTGAAAATGAAACATTTTCTTCTGCTTTTCTGACTGTGGCCGGGGCTCGAATGAAAACACTGAGAATACATCCAAAAGGTGTGAAAGTGGCCGTTACGGAAAGTTATGATGGCAGCCAGGCGTCGAAAATTTTTGGACTAACGGCTTCGCCGGGAAGCGTTCGGTTGGAGGCTTTTGATGGGTGGGTGGGACGGTGCTCGATATTGGAGCTTTTTTTGAACAAATGTGATGTATTTGCTTTGGCTTGGGGAGTTCTTCATTTTGGATTTTGATGGTGGAATCGACGTTTTTCTAATCTCTTCCTGTTCTGCGTTGATTGTAACAACCGGAATGCGGAAAAGCTTACTGCAAAATATTCGGAGGCATCGGCAGTGATAACACGCTGCCATTACGTCGACGACTATTTCGTCTGCATCGAGAAATGTGGACGAAGAAGCAGAAGGAATAAATTTTGGCTGTTACGCCCTTTTCAAATGTTGGTCTAGATTTCTGCCGAGACAATCAAACGTGGAAGGAGTGATTTGGAACTCGTATGCGGATGAGTTCACGTTCTCGAGCATGCTTCGCGAAGAGCTGCAGTCAAAACGAGTCACTTCACACTGTCACATTGTTTACAAAGCTACTGGATGCCGTCGCAAAATTTTCGCTCAATAGCTGACGCGTCGGGCAGTGTAGAACGCGTCTAAGCACTCGTAAAGCAGAATGAAGGGCGTATCAGTCAAGATTGAAGTGTCATCAAACTTCACCAAAGAACGAAAATTCTCATTTTCCGCAAAAATCGCTAATCTCACGTACCGCGCCACACTTTGTTTTAGAATTCTTTTCATATAAACAGCCCGAATCAGAAAGCAACATCCTTTTTCAGTTTGCCCAACCGGGGATGAAATGAATGGATAGCTCAGGATGGACGGACGGATGGATGGGTGAATGAATGGTTGGTTAGCTTGTGAGCCACCCGGCCCCTTCGTCGTCGTTTGATAGTTGGACGAACGGTTGCTTGGCCGGATGGATGGATGGATGATGATTGGGATCTGCTGTTGCCAAATAGAAATCTAACCCCTCTTAACAGGCGTCCCATTCCTCCTGTGGCAGAATATCAAGAAGTTTTTGTTCCAAGCAGTCCCGATGCGATTGGAATAGGGGGAAGTGAAATGAAATGCGCTAGACAAATACATTTCATGCCATACACCACAATTAATTATTTTTCAATAAAAATATTTTAGCTTTCTCGTACAGCAAAGTTTTACCGAAAAGCTAACACTTCGCTTCTAAAAACGATCCTCTCATAGGTAGCTCAAAGTTATACTAACATGATTCGACTCAGCCCTTTTCAATCGATATTTCTTCTATTTCGCAGCAAGTTTTATTCAACTGGGAACACAACAAAATTTGATTGTGATCGGTCATTGCGTTATCCGTTGGCCAAACTTTGGAGAACACAGAATGCCGTCGGGACAAGTTCTGCTATACTCTGGTTTACGAGGTGAACACGCTCCCCGGCATCGCGGAGTTGGCTTCCTACTAAGCGCTCAAGCACACTCTGCGCTTATGAAGTGGGAACCTATAAGTGAAAGGATAATCGTTGCCAAATTTAGAACACGGGTCCGAAACCTTACTATAATCCAATGTTATGCGCCAACCGATGCTGCCGATCTGCAAGACAAAGAGAACTTCTACATCAACTCAATGCCGTCGTGATCCGAAGATCACGATCCGACAATGCGAAGATCCGATCCGACAACTCGAACCATGAGCGCATTATGGGACGCCATGGTCTCGGAGAAATGAGCGAAAACGGAGAGCTGTTCGCATAATTCTGTGGTAAAAACGACATGGTGAACGGGGGATCGCTCTTCCCTCATCGACCGGTTCACAAGGTCACTTGGGTCTCCCGTAACGACTTTACAGAAAATCAAATCGACCACATCCGTATCAGCCGAAAATGGAAACGGAACCTTCTTGATGTACGAAATAAACGTAATGCCGATATAGCGTCTGATCATCACCTCCTCATAGGCGAAATACGCCTGCGTATTGCGCGGATTCGTCGGCAGGAGGAGAGAGTTGGACGACGGTTCAACACACGCCGACTGGAAGATGCCACGGTGAAACGGTCCTTCGTTGAAGAACTGGAGACGCGTGCTACAGATATTCCGGAAGGCAGCGTGGATGACCAACGGACCGCCATCAAAAATGCCTTCATCACCACCAGCGAAAACAATTTGGGCAAACTGCGCACCCATAGTGAACAATGGATCACCAATGAGACCTGGAGGCAGATAGAGAAGCGAAGAGAAGCCAAAGCCGCGATATAGCGATAAAAAACCAGAGGAGCCAAAGTCTTAGCCCGTCAACGATACTCGGCTCTGCAGAAGGAAGTAAAACTCTCATGTCGACGGAACAAGCGAGCGTGGGCAGACTCTCTGGCCGACGAAGGAGAGAGAGCCGCAGCAACCGGGGACATTCGCCTCCTCTACGATATCTCACGACGCTTAAGCGGGGCGAAGATGAATGCAACGATGCCTGTGAAAGACGCGAATGATCCGTTAGTGACCGACCCAACTGATCAGCTGAAACGTTGGTTCGAGCACTTCGAACAACTTTTTCAAGTGCCAGCCAAGCCACCAGCACCTCGGCATGATTTGCTTAGGATTCGACGTATAACACGCGTCAATACCGAAGCTCCATGACTGCTAGAGATGCAAACAGCCATCCAAAGCAAGAAATCGAATAAAGCACCAGGGGTCGATCGCATATCAGCCGAGATGCTCAATACTGACCCCATGACATCCGCTCAACTACTGCATCGTATATTTCGTAATATCTGAGACACCGCAACTTTCCTGGTCGACTGGATGCAAGGTATTTTAGTGAAGGTGCCCAAAAATGGTGACCTGACTACAGGGTGTTCAATAAGTTCGAATACACTTTCAAAAAATGTTTAAAAATTGAGATTAAATTATTTCTTTTCCCGGTTCCATTTCATTGAAAGTATTGTTTATAAGGAACGTTTGTAACATTTCTTTTGGAATGACCTCTATTTTGTACTTCTTCACGAGCTTCAAACGTTTCTAAAACCCATCGCAAGCGGCACGCACGGTCTGCATGGGCATTTCGTTCCAGATTTTGAGAATTACGTCTTGAACTGGTCCAAGTTACTGACCTCGTATTCGTACAGCTTTAACATAATAAAGGACCAAACAAGAAAGTTAAGAGGGTTCAAATCCGGGAAGCTGGGAGGTCGCAAAGTTTTGTCCAAAAAGTCGATGAAATTGTCCCCATATAAGGCTTAAATCGCATTTTTCGTGTATAAAGGGTTATCGTCCTATTGGAACACGTAGGACTGATCTCCGTCTTATCACCGGGCCACTGGGGGCATTAATCGTCCCCAAAACCTTAGTTTTGTAGTACGCCGCAATGATTTCGACCTTCAAAAACGGCTATTTACGATGCCCCAATCCATTTTCAACGCGCGTAATAAACAAACAACAAGAGACAGAATGTCAACACCACACACATCCGTATCGTATATATACCGCTAACGCTGACACCAATACTAATACAGAATATTTACATTGGGATTACAAACACAATGATCAAACATTTGTATTCGAACTTATTGAACACCCTGTATATGCGATAACTAGCGAGGCATTATGTTGCTGTGTACCGTTCTCAAAGTTCTATGCAAAGTTAGCCTAGCCCGGATTCGGGAGAAGATCGATGCGGCTCTCCGGCGGCAGCAGGCCGGATTTCGTGCCGGAAGATCCTGTGTGGATGATTGTCACGCTCCGCACCATTCTGGAGCAGGTCAATGACTTCCAAGAGTCTCTTTACTTGGTATTCATTGACTACGAAAAAGCTTTCGACCATCTCAATCACCAGAATATGTGGGGCGCCCTGAGACGCAAGGGGGATCCTGAGAAAATCATCGCCCTCATCGAGGCACAATACGAGGCCTTTTCGAGTGCTGCACAATGGGGTCTTGTCCGACCCTATCCGGGTCGTAGCAGGTGTGAGACAAGGATGTATTCTATCACCGTTACTGTTCCTCATCGTAATCGACGAGATTCTGGTAGGTGCGATTAACCGTGAACCAAATCGCGGGCTGTTATGGCAGCCTATAACCATGGTTTGGGGTCTTGGTTAGATACGAGAAAGGCTGTATCACTTCTAGGTGAATAATATTTTGTTTTCTGTCAAATTGTTAGACCATTATACTGGAACGAATCATTATTAATTTCAATTGATGGATTCATGTCGAAAATAAGAAAAAATACTTGAACAATTACAGATTGCAGATCTTTGTGAACAATCAATACGCAAAATTCTGTGCCCAAACGTTTAAAAGATTCGAAATATTAATGTTCCATGAGAGCAGCTTCAAAGATGCTTATTGCACCACCCTCCCATAAGTGAAAACGTTTCCCACACGCGTCAAGCATTCTACGCCAGGCTGTAGTTTATGTACCAACAGAAAGATTGGAAGGAAAAAAGGACATCGGTGTATAATTCAGGTGGAAATGAAGGCGTTTGAATTTTCATCTTGAGTGATTTTGAGAGTTTTTTTTTTGTTCACTCTGGTTCTCCCATTCAGCTCGCACAGCACTGCTGTTGCTGCGTCGTATGTTGGAGGCGAATTGAATTTTTAAAGTGTGGAAAGCGGCTTCAAATGAATGTTTGGATTTTAAGAACGGTATCAACTGTGGAATTCTAAATTGCAAGAACCTTTTTTCCTCCGGCCGGCAACGATGGTGTGATGTGATGAAAGTATTAAAATTCCAATGTGGGATTTCTGAAAATTGAAAATCAATCGATCCGGACTGGAAAATTGGTTTCTTCGACAAGATTTCATTACGAGAACCAATCACTCATTTACACCACACGGCACAAGCAAACCCATAAACGAAAAATATAATTTTGAATTTTTTTACTCTTGAGCTCATTATGGAAATGCAAAACAATTGAGCTACCCACTTACACAACCAGAATCACCCGAAAACAACGAATTTCCATTTAACGGACGAAAGTCGTCGTCTGAGGAAAGTATCATCATCATGGAACGCCACTCTGCCACTGGCATCATGGGGCCACGGATACTACGTATGTCTGAAATATTTTCAAAACACCTGTTACCCCATCAAGAAAATAATAAACTATGAAGAAAAATGGTGAAATTCTTCGTTTGTATGCTGCTTCGCACTCAATGTGATGGCATTCCACTTGATTCGTTTTTCTTTCCTGGTCGTGTACACAATTTTTCCCCCATTCGATGCGGACTGGCGATGACGTTGGCGCTGCTGTTTGTTGGATGGTTTGTACAATTCGATCATTTTTTTTCTCCACATTTTTATGAAGTAAACGAGTGGAAAAATAAATGCCTGTACTATTTTTATGCATGAGGCAAACATTTTCCCAAGGTATAATAAGTTTCAAATTCTGTTGCGTTGCGACAATCTTTGACAACCGGAGGTTGCCTCTCTCAGCCAGAAACGTTCAGTTTTGAGTAGCATTTTGATTAATTTTTAAGAGAACAAGTTTGTTACTCTCTTTCAAAGGTAAATATTGTCTCTGCATCTGCATCTGCAGATCTGGACATATTAAAATTATTTTTTTCATTATTTTTCCTGTTCATCCAAGCAGATTTGGCAAGGTCACGAATAAAAGGTCATGAATAAAACATTAAAGCCACAAAAAAAATTAAAATATGCTTTAAAAAATTATATATTTACAATATTTATCAAAAAATATTATTTTTCGATAAGAAAACTAGCCTAGCGGTAAGATGCATACACCCAACCAGCTGATGGCAGATTTTAATACAATTCTGCATAAGAACCTTACAGAAACTGAATAATAATTTGGCATATACAATTTCGGAAGATTTTAATACAATTTTTGTATTGACATAATACAGATTTGTATTATTTTAATACAATATTTTTATAAAAAGCTTACAGAATTGTATATGCTAAGATCTTATACAATGATTGCCAGATTTGTTTTTTGGGTGTAGCTACGAAACAAGCCCTAAAGGTGGTTTCGTTCTAACTGCGGACCAGCAATGACCCAGCAAAAGAAGTTATGCTAAAAAAATTTCAACCACTATCCTTCGTTGGGGTATCAATACATTTTTCGAGTTTAATTTTTGACATCATGTGTGATCATCAAGCTTTCATACTTTCAACATAATAAATATTCTTTTTATTTTATTTACCTATCTATTTTCCAAATGAATACATGTATAGGATATTGACAGCGAACTAAAATGCTTCAAAATGAGATATTCATTCAAACATTTCTATAGATTACATTATTTCTAATCATCCTTGGGCACCTAGGCTATCCAAACTATCGTTGAGCTCAGAATTTGAGATCTACAACTGCGAAAAAACTTTTTTTAATAAACAAAGATTCGAAATACATTCAACAGTGTTCATTCCATCCTATGGGAGGTAAGAAAATCAATGCTAGTTAGTTCTTTGATAGTCTGACTATTCATACAAACTATTCTTTAGTTCAAAGCTTAAGGTCTACAGCGGCTAAAAAGTTTTTTCTCATTCAAAGTTTCGATATGCATTCAATTATGTTCATTATATCTCCTTGACGGTCAACAGACACCGTGAGATAGTTTTGAAATATTCTGTGGTACCTATCCAAACTGTTCTTGAGTTCGAAGCTTGCGATCAATAAGTGTGACAGTAGCCGTTTTCGCTACTCAACAGTGTAGGTCCTATTTTACTATGTTTTCTGTATTATGTTATGAATCTTCTAAAGTCCATATTCAATTTTAGGTCACCCTTGAAAAAGGCCAAATATACAGGCCGAAACGTCGGGCAAAACCAATCGTTTTGACATATTTAGACTGAGAAAGCCACAAAATTTTACTATATATAGTAAAAGACTTTAGAAAATAGTGTGAGGTGGTAAATGAGAAGTGGGAAGGTAAAAGGGGAAAGGGTGATATGAGCATTAGAGTGATTCAAATTTTGACTTTTTTGCCCCACGATGCTTAAATTATTATTATTATTATTAAAATTATTATTAAAAATTATTAAAAAAATAAATAAATTTGCTGCTCCGCTGAACAAAATCATAAAGCTGTTTTCAAAACTTAATGTTTTAAAAAAAATCTATTAACGCCTACTACATAATCCCATACTGAGGCAACAAATATGTATTTAGTTTTCTTCTATAAAATGTCTTCGGTGTTTTGTTAGAAATGTCCAATAGAAAACGAAAAATATCTTTAACTATTCTATCCATTTTTTTTTCAAAAGTGATCCGACTCAATATTTAAGGCTTCAGGCTCAGAGTGTAAATGTAATCAGACATGAATCAGATCAGTACAACTTTGTCAAAGAGGCAAAGTCGTGGCGTGGATTCCTGAAGCCCTTGTGAAGTATTTTTAGAGCGCCTCTTTTTTATTAAAGGCCAACTTCTTCACCTCTTATGCCTCAAACCAGGTTTAAGCGCATGACTAAGCACCGCTTCGACAAAACGATTTCCCGGGATGTACATTTTAGTTTCCCGAATTTCGTGGGAAATTATTATGTTAAAATATTTTAAATTTGATTCAAAGTCACCGAACAGACTTATGTTCCGAACACTCATTTTGGTTTCGAGATATGTCTGAAATATTTCATTTGAATATATGGGCTTTTTCCAAATTATGTTGAGCCAATGAGAACTATCTGGACATGTCAGAGTATAAAAGTAAACAAATTTTAGGTTTTAAGGTCATTACAACTGTCTAACAACAAATACTCGCCGTAATTTTATGCGTTTTTGATGCTCTTCGAAATTTAAAACTTAGTCTGATTGAAAGAATCATTTAATCTTGAAAGTACGATATGGCCATCAAGCGTTCGTCTGATTTTTTTTTCTGTGACAATTTTTTTTCAAAAATTACTTCAAATACCCTAAGTTTAAAAAGGAAATATACTCAAATGTTCGTAATATTAATAAAAATGGTGTTTCAATCAACCTTGATCAAAAGATTGTTAGTATCAAATAAAAAAAATCGACAGAAAGGTTAATGCTAGAAATTCTCCGGCAACAATACGAATAATAGAACAAATATTCTCAATGTCGTCTTTTTCAAGGATAAATGGGAACATTATAGAAATGTAGCATATAGCGTAGGTCATCCGGATACAGCATATTTAATTCTTGAACAATTATTATTATTTAATCAGACTAAGGCCGAAGTGGCCTGTGCGGTATATAAGAGTCTTCTCCATTCGGCTCGGTCCATGGCTACACGTCGCCAACCACGCAGTCTACGGAGGGTCCGCAAGTCATCTTCCACCTGATCGATCCACCTTGCCCGCTGCGCACCTCGCCTTCTTGTGCCCGTCGGATCGTTGTCGAGAACCATTTTCACCGGGTTACTGTCCGACATTCTGGCTACGTGCCCGGCCCATCGCAGTCGTCCGATTTTCGCGGTGTGAACGATGGATGGTTCTCCCAACAGCTGATGCAATTCGTGGTTCATTCGCCTCCTCCACGTACCGTCCGCCATCTGCACCCCACCATAGATGGTACGCAGCACTTTCCTTTCGAAAACTCCAAGTGCGCGTTGGTCCTCCACGAGCATCGTCCAGGTCTCGTGTCCGTAGAGGACTACCGGTCTAATTAGCGTTTTGTAGATTGTCAGTTTGGTACGGCGGCGAACTCTATTCGATCGGCGCGTCTTGCGGAGTCCAAAGTACGTACGATTTCCAGCCACTATGCGTCTCCGAATTTCTCTGCTGGTGTCATTTTCGGCAGTTACCAGTGAGCCCAAGTACACAAATTCTTCTACCACCTCTCTACCACCATTCTTGAACAATAGCAGATGCCAAATCTTCACTAACTAATACTCATGACGTGATGAACGTTTTGCAGAAAGCGTTACCGCTTTTCGAACTGAACAGAAAAAAATCTCAGAATTTACAACAATTTATTGATCATATGAGGACAATGTTTGCAAGCATCAATCCCTTTAGGTCGAACGTATTTTTTTATCCTAAATTATTATTTCAAGCCATTCTCAACGATAGATAGAAGTTGATTTCCGGGAAAAAAAGAGCGAAAGTCGCAAACGTAAACATTGACTTCTTTTGCTGATTTCAGGAAGATTAAAGACTTCTGGCGGTATTTTCCACTTCCGTTCGATAGAAGGTGCGCGGCGCCTCCAATTCCAAGTGGTTGCAAACTGGGAGCGATTCTAGTTGTTGAGGAATTTGCAGGAAAAGGAATTGTTTATGTTTGCAACATTCGCCCTTATGAAACAACAGTGTCGACATTAAACGAAGCACATGATTTCGCGTAAGATTGATTTGTAACACGGTTTTCGTCTTTGAGTTTTCAAAAAAAAAACCAACTTAATCCACCGAGTAGTGATACTGCCTTTCTCGCATTTAGCCAGGACACCAACCTTATATGAAGATAATGCAGTTCAATGTACCATTTTCGCAATAACTTTTAAACTCAACGGTCGATCGTAATCAAATTGAATAGTGATCAACTAGGCTTTACCACCGTTCGAATCAAACTTGTTACGAGAAAATCGGTTGAGGATTACTATATGAAAAGTTGGCTAATGTTTTTCTTAGCTTTTGTGCACACACATACACACGGACAGACAGACATTTGATCAGCTCGTTGAGCTTAGTCGATTGGTATATAACACTATGGGTCTCCGACACTTATATAAAGAGATCGTTTTTGGAGTGAAATGATAGCCTTTCGGTACAACTTTGTTGAACGAGAAAGGCAAAACATTGTTCACAATAAATATTTAGTTGTTTACCAAGGTGGCTTCACATGAATTACCTTTTCAACAAACCAAAGAATTCCTTTCCCGTGGCGCTCACGGAGATGCAGAGCATTCCTCTTATAATCTCATAATCAAACTAATTTTTCTCTCCTAATCCTAAATTGACTGTAAGGGCGTGACTGGCTTCTACTGTCTTCAACTCAATTGAAGTCGGTTGAGAATGAAAATTTGTCAAAAAATGTTGCATGCTTCATATGCACAAACACATATACAATACAAGGACAAACAGACAATAGCTTGATTCGTCGAGTTGATTGTATATAAGACTGTGAGTCTCCGAGCATCCTACCAGAAGGTTGAATTTGAAAGGAAATGAAAACCTTTTATTACAAGTTTTTGTACGAGAAAAAAATTATTTCTTCATACTGGCAAACTGCAGTCGTAAAACCCTTGCAATCACATTTCTGAAAGACACCTTTGTGCATTTTGGAAAGGTGCAGAGGACTCGTCTAGAGAGCAAATGTATGCTATAACCAATTCTCTATCTGCATATACTGTATTCGTATATTCTGGTTTTGATTTAGCTTAATACCATAAAACCACGCTGATAAATGAATATGAAGTATGCTTCAGCATAATCACATAAGTCTTAAATGAAATAAGGTTTTAAATAGAATTTGAATCAGAATACAAAAAATCCCACAATTCCTATATTTTTATATACATACTTACTGATATAAAGCTGAACTGATATAAAATTGATCAGATTCGGGAGCACTCATTCCACGATGAATTCCTTTGAAAGCAGCACAAATGCTGGGATATTGCCTTATCGCCAATGCTAAACGGGAATTCGGCGATTTATTACAGACTGCTTCTTCTCTAACTGTAATTCTATAATAGTCGCGAAGCAGTTATTTGACTTTGAGAAAATGAAATCAGAATTGCGTATATAATGTAAAATCAATTCAACAAAAATTCCGCGGAAAAATAAATAAAATTTCGTTTCGTTTCGAAACAGTTCGAATTAAATGGACGTTGATTTCGTATCGTTTCGAAGTCTCGAAAGTAAATATATATTTCGTTTCGTTTCGTTTCGAATCAACACAGACATTTTAAATTTCGTTTCGTTTCGTCAGGAAAAAGTGTCTTATCGCATACCCTTAATCAGGGGGCAAAAAAGTCAAAATTTGAATCACTCTAATGAGCATATAAACAAGAAGTGAGAGATTAGTAGTGACTAGTGAGGTGTTAGAAATGAGATGAGAGTAGCGAAAAGTGAGAAGAGAGAACTGAGTAAAGACAATAGGCGGCATCGTCTCTCCCGCCTCAGTCTCAAGGTTAAGGGGCAGCCGATCCAAAATCGGAAACTCGTCAAGGTCGTCGGAGTCTCCATCGACCGAGGACTGACCTTCGTCCCTCATTTACAAACGGTCAAAGTCGGCTGCAAATCAAGGATCAACCTTATTTAAACTTCATCAAGACCGTATAGGACGAACAACAGGGCCTCTCAGTATTGCATCGGCCAAGCGCTGATTGACAGCAGACCAGACTCCTTTACGGACTGGAACTGACTCGTGTAGCATGTTGTGAGCTTGTCTACATACTCTTCCCAGTCTTCAACCAATGCCCCCAGCTTAGCTTCCGGACCTCTTCCTTCCACACCCTACGCCTTTGTGTGCTGACGGCTATTTGGCTAAACGCCGCCGCATACGCTACTCCCACGTCCGGAAACCATAGCAACACTCTCCTTGTTCAAGGGGATCAGATCATGTACACGATGGCCGGCGTCAGTCTCCCCCCGGTGGCTAGGGTCCACGGGCATGGAGCGAGGAGCTGGCACTCCCCTGACGGTTCCCTTTTGAGATTCTAACACAGTGCAGCGTCTTCTCGACGAAAACTACAGCTCTGTTGATTGCCGCTACTACCCCCTCCGACAAACCAGTCCTAGTTCTGACTGATTCCACCAGTGCCATCGCTGCGCTACAAAGCGACCTCCCAACACGCCATCCTCGCTCGCTAACTACAGTCGACAACCTTCGCCTTGATTCTGGGGCAGTGTGGAGTGCCAGGAAACGTCACTGCGGACATTCTGGCTGGAGTAGTGGAGTCGGTCATCAGGGCCGGCGTTTCACATTGGCTGACGTTATAGCCTGGAGCAAAAGATCATCAGCCAACATTAGGAACACCAATTGGCTGCTTCCAGAACCAAGCAATTGCAGAAGGTCAAAGGGTCCACGGCACCCTATAACGACATGCCCAGGTCTCAAGGACCAGCAAGTCATCTCCCACACCCGATTCTCACATAATTTCTGCGGAAGGCCCTTCCGGATTGTTTGTGACATATGTGAAGTACAAAACTAAGTGGAACATGTGATCTGAAGTTTGACATTCCTCGCTCCAGCTACGGAATGAGCATGAGCATGAGCATTATGACCGCACAATTCGTAGTTACTACTCCGTGATTGACTAGAACTTGCGAAATTGTACAGAGAACACAATGAATGGGGCTTGGGATTAGCTACCCATTCTCAATGTACACGTGTCAGAAGCTCAAATATTTTAAGCTCGATAACGGCGTCGGCCACGTCCTTACGGTCATATAGGAAGGGAAGCATTGTTAGTCCGACTCTCGTTGCTACTAGAGACCGAGTATACCTTTGAATCTCCACGATTGTCTTAGGATAGGATAGCGTTTTATTTGCAAAGGATAATTTATCTGGATTCACTTCGGTAAGTGATGCGATCTATGGGATGGGAAATAACACTAATTCGGTGTCTTGCCACGAGAAAAATATTAAGTCATGCACGCCCAGTGGCATATGAAAACGAAGGGGAAACGTTTTGGACGACCGAACGGACGCGCAGTACTCTGTACTTACTTGCCCGATAGCTACTGCAAACTCACAACGCTTGCTCGATGGTTACTTGAGCTTGAGCTTGATTGACTACTCGTAGTTGCTACTCCATTATGACCAGATCAGCTGTTCTTGCACAGGGAACCAACAGATGTTTGCTTGGGACTAGCACACATCTTCAATGTACAAGTACTGCCCGAGCAACACACATGTTGTAAATCAGTCTCAGCAGTCAGCCTGCCACGTCAGAATGCAAGTCAATGTAGGGAAAAGGGAGGAAATGATGATGCAATCACTTGCCCACTGCAAGCCGAATATACCTCTGCACTTGCCACGAGATCATGCGGAATTTGTTGGAATTTTTGGGTTAGGTTTGAGAGACAGAGGTCCGTCTTGGTTAACGAGCTGCCAATGTGATAGATAGGAGAAGGCAATTGATGGAATTTCTAATTGGATTTAGGAAACGAGCTCTGTACATAGTTCATTTCCAATTCTAGCAGATTACTGTTAGAATACTCAAGTTGAATGTATAGGAATAGTAATGGAAACGGTATGGAAGTCCATTTCCAGTTCAAGCGATTGCTAGAACATGAGAAATATAGAGAACGATACAAAGTAGGAGAATGGAACGGACCTGGGATTGAACCCACGACCTCCTGCGTATGAAGCAGAAGCAGTAGCCATATGACTACCAAGCCCGCTACACAACGCTTGCTCGATGGTTACTGCGGAAAAACACGCACTGAATTGATAAACTTTATTACCGGTCACGCAATGGAAAACACAATTTTTCGGCAGATCGTGCCTTTCCGTTCTGCCTTTCCGAAACAAGAGAAAACACGCACTGAACTGATTAACTTTACTATCGGCCGCGCAATGCAGAACACAAAATTTCGGCAGATCGCGCGATCGTTCTGCTGTCCGAAACAAGGGAAAACACGTACTCCCTCGCTCCAGCTACGGAATACCGACAACCATACAAGATGCCTTAGCTGACGATACCGCTAGCCTATCTATTATCATCTGCTTCCTCAAATATGGCCACCAAAACCCAGGTGTGCGAGTCTCCCTCCTCGGTTTTATTTATTTATAATCAGACTAAGGCCGGAGTGGCCTGTGCTGCACATAAAAGACTTCTCCATTCAGCTCGGTCCATGGCTGCACTTCGCCAGCCACGCAGTCTGCGGAGGGTCCGCAAGTCGTCCTCCACCTGATCGATCCACCTTGCCCGCTGTGCACCTCGCCTTCTTGTTCCCGTCGGATCGTTGTCGACAACCATTTTCACCGGATTACTGTCCGACATTCTGGCTACGTGCCCGGCCCACCGCAGTCTTCCGATTTTCGCGGTGTGAACGATGGATGGTTCTCCCAACAGCTGATGCAACTCGTGGTTCATTCGCCTCCTCCACGTACCGTTCGCCATCTGCACCCCACCATAGATGGTACGCAACACTTTCCTTTCGAAAACTCCCAGTGCGCGTTGGTCCTCCACGAGCATCGTCCAGGTCTCGTGTCCGTAGAGAACTACCGGTATTATAAGCGTTTTGTAGATAGTCAGTTTGGTACGGCGGCGAACTCTATTCGATCGGAGCGTCTTGCGGAGTCCAAAGTACGTACGATTTCCAGCCACTATGCGTCTCCGAATTTCTCTGCTGGTATCGTTATCGGCGGTCACCAGTGAGCCCAAGTACACGAATTCTTCAACCACCTCGATTTCGTCACCACCGATAGAAACTCGTGGTGGGTGGCTCATTGACCTCTCTTGAGCCTCTTCCTATCATGTACTTCGTCTTCGACATGTTGATGACTAGTCCAATCCGTTTAGCTTCGCTTTTCAGTCTGATGTAGGCTTCCTCCATCCTCTCAAAGTTACGTGCCATGATATCAATGTCGTCGGCGAAACCAAATAACTGGACGGACTTCGTGAAAATCGTACCACTCGTGTCAATCCCTGCTCTTCGTATTACTCCCTCCAAAGCGATGTTGAATAGCAGACACGAAAGACCATCACCTTGCCGTAACCCTCTACGGGTTTCGAAGGGACTCGAGAATGCCCCTGAAACTCGAACTACGCACATCACCCGATCCATCGTCGCCTTGATCATCCGTATCAGTTTATCCGGAAATCCGTTTTCGTGCATTAGCTGCCATAGCTGGTCCCGATCGATTGTATCATATGCGGCTTTGAAGTCGATAAATAGATGATGTGTGGGCACGATTTATTCGCGGCATTTCTGCAATACCTGACGTATGGCGAACACCTGGTCTGTGGTAGAGCGTTCACCCATAAATCCCGCCTGGTACTGCCCCACGAACTCTCTTGCAATTGGTGTTAGTCGACGGCATAAAATTTGGGAGAGTACCTTGTAGGCGGCGTTCAGCAATGTGATTGCGCGGTAGTTGCTACAATCCAGCTTATCGCCCTTTTTGTAGATGGGACACACGACATCTTCCATCCACTCCTGCGGCAGAACCTCATCCTCCCAAACCTTGGTAATCACCCAGTGCAGCGCTCTAGCCAGTGCTTCACCACCGTGTTTAAACAGCTCTCCTGGTAGTTGGTCAACTCCAGGGGCTTTGTTGTTTTTCAGCCGGCCGATCTCCTCCTGGATTTCCTGGGGATTCGGAGCCGGAAGTCGCATGTCCTGCGCGCGTTCTCCTAGGTTCATTACCATACCGCCACCGTCGTCTGCCATATCGCCATTCAGGTGCTCTTCGTAGTGCTGCCGCCACCTTTGGATCACCTCACGCTCGTTCGTAAGAAGGTTCCCGTTTATGTCCTTACACATATCGGGCTGTGGCACGTGGCCCTTACGTGAACGGTTCAACTTCTCATAGAACTTTCGTGCGTTATTAGCGCGGTACAGTTCCTCCGTCTCTTCACGGTCTCGATCTTCCTGCTGGCGCTTTTTCCTCCGGAAAATCGAGTTTTGTCTGTTCCGCGCCCGTTTGTATCGTGCCTCGTTCGCCCTCGTGCGGTGTTGCAGCAATCTCGCCCATGCTGCATTCTTCTCCTCAACTAACTGCTCACATTCGCCGTCATACCAGTCGTTTCTCTGATCCGGAGCCACCGTGCCTAGTGCAGCGGTTGCGGTGCTTCAATGGCGGATCGAATATCTCTCCAGCCATCTTCAAGAGATGCTGCGCCTAGCTGCTCTTCCGTTGGGAGTGCCACTTCCAGCTGCTGCGCGTAGTCTTGGGCTAGTCTACTGTCTTGCAGCCGCCCAATGTTTAGCCGCGGCGGACGACTCCGACGCGTGTTGATCACCGTCGAGAGTTTTGAGCGCAGACATACTGCGACGAGGTAGTGGTCGGATTCAATATTCGCACTGCGGTAAGTGCGTACGTTCATGATGTCGGAGAAGAATTTACCGTCGATTAAAACGTGGTCGATTTGGTTTTCCGTTACTTGATTAGGTGATTTCCATGTGGCCTTGTGGATATTCTTGCGGGGGAAGAAAGTCCCTCCTCGGTAACCAACCATAATTTCAACAAGATCAGCTGGGAAGGGAGGGGGGTTCCCCACCAACTTCGCTAACATCGTTCCCTCATCTTGATACCAACCGACCAAGTCCTGTGTAGCATAAATACGAAAACTGTAGCTCTCAGAGTGAGCCACCCTGCGATTTGCGATTGCGATCTGAATATTGTCCGTTTAACTGACGTTCTAATCAGCTTATTGCGGAAATCTTACGCTCCGAATAGTTTTTTGTGGAAGCTCTTCGCTCTGAAAAGTATCCCCTCTCGATCGGTTTTATAAATCCGATGTTATTCACTACCCCTACCGTAATTGATGTCCTTTGTCCTGTTTTGTCGGCCAGCTTATTTTTTTAAAACCAACCAAGCTTAAACGTTTAAATATGTAGTTATAATTTTCTTGGTTATTTATCATGTATTGTATTCTTTGCTTGCGGAAGGTCTCTAGGACCTGAGGGTCGCTGCTTTCAGCCTCCACCCTTGCCAGTTGCTCCCTTAGCGCTGGCAATATCATGACAAGTGAAAAACTGAAGTCATTTTAAAATTCACAGAAATAAAAAAATGAAAAGAAAATGTGGGTAAAGAACAGACATTGTTTATGTTATAATCGATTTGGAATTTTGAACAGAATCTATTTGAAAGTTCTGAAAAGAATCCGAATTGCAATGTGAATGGTATCCAACCCCATATCTTCTAGATCTAGAAGTAGTAATAAAAAAAAAATCAGGTCAATTTCGCCAAAACCTAACCTATTTAAAAAAATTGAAGCATTCTTATTACGGAGCACTGTATGACAACATTATGTTTACCTTTAGTTCAACCTTTATTATTATTATTTATTCAGAATAAGTCCGCAGTGGCCTGTGCGGTATATAAAAGTCTTCTCCATTCGGCTCGGTCCATGGCTACACTTCGCCAACCACGCAGTCTACGGAGGGTCCGCAAGTCATCCTCCACCTGATCGATCCACCTTGCCCGCTGCGCACCTCGCCTTCTTGTGCCCGTCGGATCGTTGTCGAAAACCATTTTCACCGGGTTACTGTCCGACATTCTGGCTACGTGCCCGGCCCACCGCAGCCTTCCGATTTTCGCGGTGTGAACGATGGATGGTTCTCCCAACAGCTGATGCAACTCGTGGTTCATTCGCCTCCTCCACGTACCGTCCGCCATCTGCACCCCACCATAGATGGTACGCAGCACTTTCCTTTCGAAAACTCCAAGTGCGCGTTGGTCCTCCACGAGCATCGTCCAGGTCTCATGTCCGTAGAGGACTACCGGTCTAATTAGCGTTTTGTAGATTGTCAGTTTGGTACGGCGGCGAACTCTATTCGATCGGCGCGTCTTGCGGAGTCCAAAGTACATACGATTTCCAGCCACTATGCGTCTCCGAATTTCTCTGCTGGTGTCATTTTCGGCAGTCACCAGTGAGCCCAAGTACACAAATTCTTCTACCACCGATGCAAACTCGCGGTGGGTGGCTCACATTGTCTTCTCTTGAACCTCTTCCTATCATGTACTTCGTCTTCGACGTGTTGATGACTAGTCCAATCCGCTTAGCTTCCCTCTTCAGTCTGATGTAGGCTTTCTCAATCTTCTCAAAGTTACGTGCCATAATATCTATGTCGTCGGCAAAGCCAAATAGCTGGACGGACTTATTGAAAATTGTACCACTCGTGTTAATCCCTGCTCTTCGTATTACCCCTTCCAAAGCGATGTTGAATAGCAGACACGAAAGACCATCACCTTGCCGTAACCCTCTGCGGGTTTCGAAGGGACTCGAGAATGCCCCTGCAACTCGAACTACGCACATCACCCGATCCATCATCGCTTTGATCAACCTTGTCAGTTTATCCGGAAAACCGTGTTCGTGCATTAGCTGCCATAGCTGGTCCCGGTCAATTGTATCATATGCGGTTTTGAAGTCGATGAATAGATGATGTGTGGGCACGTTGTATTCGCGGCATTTCTGCAGTACTTGGCGAATGGCGAACACCTGGTCTGTGGTGGAGCGTTCGCCCATAAAACCCGCCTGGTACTGCCCCACGAACTCCCATGCAGTTGGTACTAGTCGACGGCATAAAATTTGGGAGAGCACCTTGTAGGCGGCGTTCAGCAATGTGATTGCGCGGTAGTTGCTACAATCCAGCTTATCGCCCTTTTTGTAGATGGGACACACGACACCTTCCATCCACTCCTGCGGCAAAACTTCATCCTCCCAAATATTGGTAATGACCCAGTGCAGCGCTCTAGCCAGTGCCTCACCACCGTGTTTAAATAGCTCTCCTGGTAGTTGGTCAACCCCAGGGGCTTTGTTGCTCTTCAGCCGGCCAATCTCCTCCTGGATTTCCTGGAGATCCGGAGCCGGTAGAATTATGTCCTGCGCGCGTTCTCCCAGGTCCATCCCCATACCGCCATCTTCGTCTGCCACATCGCCATTCAGGTGTTCTTCGTAGTGCTGCCGCCACCTTTGGATCACCTCACGCTCGTTCATAAGAAGGTTCCCGTTTATGTCCTTACACATATCAGGCTGTTCAACCTTTAGTTCCATTAAATCAGCAATTAACGGACATAAAACTAGGACCATGCTCGAGGAGGACTTGCAAGCACTCGGAGTATTCGAGAGACAGGTGCTTCGGACTCGGAGGACCGTCTTTGGCGGTGTGCAAGAAGACAGTGTGTGGCGGCAAAGGATGGACCACGAGCTCGCCCAGCTTTTGGCGAACCCAGCATCCAGAAGGTAGCTAAAGCCGGAAAAGTACGATGGGCATGTTGCAAGAATGTCGGACAGCAACCCTCCAAAGATGGTGTTCGCGTGGGGCGCATTCGATGATTAAGAAATGCGGCCTCGAACCGTGTATTGTGGCGTCAAATTGTTGATTCAATGTTATCTGTTTAGATGTATGTTGAATAAATGAATGAAAGAGAAAAAATAAGAATGAAAAAAGTAAGAAAGTGGAAGAAAGCATGAAGAAAGTAGGAAAAAGGTAAAGGGAAAGAGATAGAAGAAGAAGGAAGGAGGGAAAGGAAGAAGAAAAAAGAAGGAAGAAGAAAAGGAAAAAATAAGAAGAAGGAATAAAGCAAGAAGAAAGTAGGAAGAAAGTGGAAGGAAAGAGATAGAAGAAAAAGAACGAAGGAACAAGGAAGAAAAAAAGACAAAAAGAAGATGGAAGAAAAAAGTAAGAAGAAAAAATGGAGAAGGGAGAAGGAAAAAGGAAAAAAAAGAAAAATAAGGCAGTATGAGTAAAGAAAGAAGAAGGAAGACCCAACATACATTGGAGTCGACTATAGCGCTTAGGGGAAGAGGCCCCAAAACGCGGGGTGATGAAGTTGGTTAGAAAAAGTGCCGTAATCTGACAAAGTGACGTATGCGCCAAATTATAACATACATTTTTCTATATGCTCGATGAGTACTACTCGTTAACACCATTTTTGAAAATGGCGTTTACATCACTTTTTCAGATAAGGGGTCGTACACATATTACGCAAGCATTTTTTCTGGGTTTTTCGACCCCCTTCCCCCCATGCAAGGTTTTTTTCATACAAATGATTTTTTTATTTATATGGAGCGTAAGATATTGACCAACCCCCCTCCCCCATAAGTGCTTACGTAATGTGTGTACGGCCCCTTACGGCAGTAAGGCCCAGTTGGAATCTGGTGAGCTGCAAACAAATTCTAGTCAAGTCCTGGGACACAAACCTGGGTTCTAGTTTAACGCCAGATAAAGGCTTTCTGGAAGCGGTGGCTAAACGCGTATCTACCAGTGATTGGCGATGCCATATACATGATACCCACGTCCGGGTGGAGGATGGCGACGAGCTACCTTGGAAATAGGTAAGAAAACTGTGGTGCGTGGTACGACCGGTCTCCCAGCTGTCATTATTCGATGTTGAAAGGCGATTTGAAAATCCGATAGACTCCCGACTAGACCCAGTGGGAATTGTCAACCCAGAATATGACGAGTTGCCAACCAAGTCGACAAGTTGCGAGTAATGAAAACTTGTTAATTTCTTTTTGCTTTTTTATTTCTTTATAGAAAAGGCAAACCTCTTCTACTGCATATGAAAGGCAGTTTTCCTTTTTTTTTATTTGGTATAACCTTAAAATGGATTCAATAGTATGAGCTGTACTGTTTGATACAATGTATTAAATAATGACTCGATCAACAACAACTGCTTTAATGTATGCATGTCTGCGATTCGATGTTGAGCGACATGATATGCTGCTTGTCAGCGGCAAGGACACAATCCCGGACAACCTCGTTAGGATGATGTGGCCGGGGATCAGCCAAACCGCACCAAGCGGCTTTTTGACTGACTTGTAATATTCTGTTCGCACGAGGAAAACGGGAATCATTTCATATCAATTCATACGTTTATTTGTTGTACGATATCCTCAGTTATGCGGTTGGGGGATATCCGATACGATTTGCGATCAATTAGATACACTAGACGAAAGCTTCTGCACAAAAATATGTTATTTTTTTTTGACGCTTGGTGGGTTTTGGCAGAACCCCGACCATGTGCCAAGCTGATGTTATTTGGAATACGGTGAACACGGCAGCTCAGCAGATTATGTCGAAGCTGCAGCGGTGGTGGCGTCTTGAACATCGATGACTGCAGTAGAGATTACTGTGACACTGTTATCACTTAGCTCGCACAGGCAGCAAACATGCCACGGTTTGCGATCGACGGGTTGACCCTAGAAGTCGATGTTGTGTGTTTATAATGCCTTGTGCGTTAGCATAAGTGTGAGTGTTCTCCACTGACAGTCCCCCCAGGAAGTATTGCTTAATTGCGACCCGAAGGATACAGACTGGTGAAAGGGTTTTGGTTTTAGTAGGCGGGCAAAAAAAATGGTTACACTCATCCTTATACTACCTGAGCAAACCTTCTCACTCCTCAGATGTCTGGTTGCAGATTTCCGTTTACCCTTGCTAAAGAAAAAAAAGGTCACCATCCCTGCCTACATTCTTCATATTCTACTTGAAAACTTTTTTTGTGCTTATGTAAGAGATTGTTGCTCCATTTTTATCGTTGCAATTCTAAAAACAAAAACGGTGAATGGACATGGACATTGGACAATTATAGACAATATCGAACCCCTGAATTACCTTGTGAATGTAACCCATTTTCAAATCAAAGCCCACACACGCAGCGCACATACATCTTACACCAGCGCGTGCTTACGAAAATCATCACCTCTTCTGCACACAACAAGGCAACATCCTATGGCAAAACGCGCCACGATTGCCGATATCTCGCATGCATCAAAGCGCCGCCGAAATGCGCACAATTTATCACCCTAATTGCTTCCCAAAAGCAGTTTGCATTCTCCTTCTCCCGTGCGTGGTTGCTGCATGAGTCTCTGACGTCCGCACTTCCGTTTTGTCCGTTTCGGGAAAATCCCAGCATAAAAGGAAACACCGAGAGCATCATCGCATCGGTACGCCGAGAAGGAAAGGGCACGCAAAGAGTGCAAACATGCTTGCAGTACGTGCCAGGTCCGCGTGAACAATGATTTCATCGGTCGGAAACGCTTAAAGTGTGTAATTTCTTGCCGATACTTATCCAAACGTCACTCGCTTGCACCACCCCGAGCGACGAGCATGTATGGTCAAATGGTACTCGCAGTCGCCACTCGCACACGACGCAAGACCTCCGAGTTGTTTGTTCTTCACCCAAAGTAACGACACGGTTGTTGGCTCGTTCAGGTATTAAAAGAGTTGAGACCATCCGAACCGCAACACAGCTCCATCGTTACCGGTCCTCTCCAAACGCATGGGGACAGCGAGCGACGACGCGACGGAGCCAAATCCAAAGGTAAAGACGCTCCAAACAAAGCACACATGCTCATGTGGCCCACAATCGTGTCTGTCTTGGATCGCAGCGCGGCAGATCCACCACGACTCTCCCCCGAAGCGTTCAACTGCGGAGAAGACGAAAAACCATTAAAACGAAATTTAACCAATACGATTCAAGTAAACCGGACCGGACCGCCGAAGAAAAACAAGGAGGCATGGTATATTAAACGAACACGTACAGCGTACGGAGGTTTCTAAATTTCATTTAAATTCATTCGAAATAAATTTTATTCCGCTCGATTGTGTGCGATGGCTGATGCCATCTCTTTTCATTGCGCGCTTGCGATGGTTTTGGTCACTCATATCATGTTTTCTTCATACTGTTGCGGGGGTCTTCTCTTATTAGAGTGTAGGAAACATGGGGGGCTATTGCCTAGGGATGACGGTCAGTTGGGGCGACGATGATGGTGGCGGCAAAGATACAGACAAGAAGAGCTGATGGCACATCTATCCATATTTTCGGTGGTCTTCCACATATGGAGCCTAATGGGAGAAAAGGATAAGACAGTAGTGAGTGATTAAATTTTAAATACCTACAATAGGTCAGATGGCCAAAAATATTATATGATCGCATTTCCATAATAGATTGAAACGATTATAGTTTATTTGACAACCGAACGATTGATATCTCTATAACTTTGAGGCTAAAAGAAATATAAGTTTGAAACTTCAATGTGAACTGTTACACGTCGAATTCTAACTTATTTATACTGTTAGTTACTATATTGATTCTACTGAATCTGACAAATATTTAAGGCTTAGACAAAGAGTGCTCCTTGTACTGGAAACAATATTATCGGTTCTGCAGGCTCATTGCTATTTTTTAAAATAAGAATCAAGTCTTTTTATTCCTTATTTTTATTTTTATAACCGTAAAAGTGTTATGTGTAGGAAAAAGTGTGACCTTTGATGATTCTTGTCTCCAAGCGGCAACAAGCAATGAAAACAATAAACAATACAAAATTTATATTTTGACGGTTTTAGGTTTTTTTCACAATTCATCAATAATCGGACAGAACGTATCAGGCATCAAAGAAAACGATGATAAACGACCATGCGTCTCCAAGGTTAAAAGCATTTTGGTCTCTGCGCTCTGCGGCGGATGTATAGTTCTGCCACAATTACGAATGTTCGGCCGACAATGTCCATGTCATCTACGGAACAAATATTGTGTATCCGGAATAAATTTATACCGCTTTTTATACCGAAGTTGGATTTTTCTCCAGATACAGGCAATTTTCCCAACGTCGGAAGTAGTGCGCTGGATTCGCCTAAAGATGCGCTAAACAACGCATCCATTAGTTTGACAGATAAAACTTCGGAAGAAAGTTCGGTTCGGAAGTCCGGACTTCCGAATTCTAAGTTGGTGCTACGCCGACAATAAATTGACTGGATCTGTTGATCGAACCCCGGCTGTTACACCCGGCTCTCCACATGACACCTTCTAGCACAGTGCTGAACAACAGGCTCGAAAGTCCATCACCTTGTCTAAGTCCCCGGTGCGATTTGAACAATTTTGAATGTTCGCCCGAAATCTTCACACAGTTTTGCACACCATCCACCGTTGCTTTGATCAGTCTGGTAAGGTTCCCAGGGAAGCTGTTCTCGTCCACAATCTTCTATAGCTCCACGTGGTCTATACTGTCGTATGACGCCTTGAAATCAATATACAAATGGTGCGTTGTGAGCTGGTATTCACGACATTTTTGAAGGATTTGCCGCTCAGTAAAGATCTGGTCCGTTGTCGAGCGTTCGATAGCTTCCCTCGAACTCATTCACTATTGGTGACAGATGGCGGAAGATGATTTGGAATATCACTTTGTAGGCGGCATTAAGGATGATGGTCGCTTGAAAATTCTCACACTCCAGCTTGTCGTCTTTCTTGTAGATGAGGCATATGACCCTTTCTTTCACTCCTCCGGTAGCTGTTTGATTAAGCTTACTTGCGTCTAGAGGCGCTTCACAGATTTATGTGGTTCAGACGGTCGAAGGCTGTTTCGTGGTCAGTGAATACCAAATGGAGATACTCTTGGCATTCGTTGACCAGCTCCAGGATAATACGGAACGTGATAATATGATCCTCACATGACTCCTGCCTACTGCCGCCTGTCTATCTTCCCCTTAGTCCGAATCCTTTACTCATAACTTTAAGAACAATGTACAGTAACATGATGCCCTGCCAATTGTCGTACAAAGTCAGATCCCCAGTTTCTGAACCTTCATTAAAAAGCCTTGTATCTACCCGACTGGAAAAGTCGTGTTGCTCTATTGTAGAATAGTTGATGCAGCATTTGCGTGGATGTGGATCAGTTTTGAGTACCCCTGTTGATATGCGGTCGATTCTTGAGATCTAATTGGATTCCGTGCTTTGGATGGCTGCCTTGATCTGTTGCAGTAAGGGTGTTCTGAAGCTGACAAGGGTAATGTATCGCGCTCTTGATGGCACATGACGAGGCGTTGATGGTTGATCAGGTATCAAAACTTGTAGGAGTTGTTCGAAGTGCTCGAGCCACCGTTTAAACTAATAATTTGGGTCGGTGAGTTACTAACATGTCGCGTCTTTCACTTGGTATCCACAGATTCGTTGTGAGACGTCGTCGTGGAGATATGGTTTATTTATTTATTACCAGACTAAGGCCGGAGTGGTCTGTGTAGTGCATAGTAGTCTTTTCCATTCAGCACGTTCCATGGCTGCACTACGCCAACCATGCAGTCTGCGGAGGGGCCCAAGTCGTCCTGCACCTGATCGATCCACCTTGCTCGCTGTTCACCTCGCCTTCTTGTTCTAGTTGGATCGTTGTCGACAACCATTTTCATTCGATTACTTTCCGACATTTTGGCTACGTGCCCGGTCCACCACAGACTTCCGAATTTCGCGGTGTGAACGATGGGTAGTTCTCCCAGCAGCTGATGCACCTCGTGGTTCATTCGCCTCCTCCACGTACCGTCCGCTATGTGCATCCCACCATAGATGGTACGCAGCACTTTCCTTTCGAAAACTCCCAGTGCGCGTTGATCATCCACGAGCATCGTCCAGGTCTCGTGTCTGTAGAGGACTACCGGTCTAATAAGGGTTTTGTAGTAGTCAGTTTGGTACGGCACTACACGACACCTTCCATCCACTCCTGTGGCAGAACCTCATCCTCCTACACCTTGGTAATTACCCAGTGCAGCGCTCTAGCCAGTGCCTCACTACCGTGTTTGAACAGCTCTCCAAGTAGTTGGTCATCTCCAGGGGCTTTGTTGTTTTTAAGCCGGCCGATGTCCTCCTGGATTTCCTGGAGATTCGGAGCCGGAAGTCCTATGTCCTGCGCTCGTGCTCCCAGGTTCATTACCACCGTTGTCTGCCACATCGCCATTCAGGTGCTCTTCGTAGTGTTGCCGCCACCTTTGGATCACCGCACGCTCATTCGTAAGGAGATTTCCAAATATGTCCTTACACAGGGCTCGTGGCCACTACATGAACGGTTGAACTTCTTATAGAACTTTCGTGCGTTATTAGCGCGGTACAGTTGCTCCGTCTCTTCACGGTCTCAATCTTCCTGCTGGCGCTTTTTCCTCCGAAAAAAAAACGATTTTTGTTTATTCCGAGCCCTTTTGAATCGTGCCTTATTCGCTCTCGTGCGGTACCACAGCAATCTCGCCCATGCTGCATTCTTCTCCTCAACTAACTGCTCACATTCACCGTCATACCAGTCGTTTCTGTGAAACGGGGTCACCGTCCCTAGTGCAGCGGTTGCGGTGCTTCCAATGGTGGGTCGAATATCGACACTGCGCCTAGCTGCTCTTCCGTTGGAAGTGCCACTTACAGCTGCTGCGCGTAGTCTTGGGCTAGTCTACCGTCTTGTAGCCGCCCAATGTTTAGCCGCGGCGGACGACTCCAACGCGTGTCATACCCCGTCGAGAGTTTTGAGCGCAGACATACTGTAACGAGGTAGTGACCGGGATCAATTTTCGCTCTGCGGTAAGTTCGGACGCTCGTGATATCGGAGAAAACCGTCGATAAGAACGTGGTCAATCTGGTTTTCCGTTTCTTGATTAGGTGATTTCCATGATAAGGATATTCTTACGGGGGAAGAAAGTGCTTTAGACTACCATTCCGCGGGAGGCTGCATAGTTTATGCTTCGTTGTCATTCGATACGGTATGCAGACTATCCGGCCCGATGACCGGTCTATACATTTCCTCCCTGCCTACCTGAATGTTCATGTCGCCGATGACGATTTTGATGTCCCGCAGTGGGCATCCATCGTATGTCTGTTCCAGCTGTGCATAGAACGCTTCTTTCTTGTTGTCGAGTCTCCCTTCGTGTGGGCAGTTGATGATGCTATAGTTGAAGAAACGGCCTTGTGTTGATTGACTGCCACCCAATCACGCGTTGGCGCATTTTGCCCAAAACCGGTTCCCAACTCGTTGGTGGTGCCACAGCTTTGGTTGAAGGTAGCCGCTCGATGCGCGCATTTCCACACTTTCGGTTTTGTCCAGCAGATTTCCTGAGCGCTACGACGTTAAAGTTGCGGAGATGAAATTCATCGTAGATTATCTTGTCGCAACCTGCGAAGTCTTGCTGTTCCATGTTTCAAGCTTCCAATCGTGATGCATTATTCGTCACCTAGGTCGTTGCTGATTGTATCGAGTCGTATTATCTTCTATGTCGTTCGTAATGGTTGTTTTCAAAGGCGGCTTATTGGGCCCAAGATTTTTTTATGTACAGGATATCCGACTTCGTCAGTAGATGGGAATAACCAGCGCGGGGGGGAAACATAAATTTTCAGTGCAAACCGTAAACAAACGAGCATAAATTCCATACAAAAATCCAAGATGGCTGAGTTGGGGATATTGACAAATCAGATAACATGTACTTAAAAAAATCTTGATTGGGCCTACGCAAACCTCCTGTCTCGTCGACCTAACACCAGGACTTGGGCTAGTGCGCTTCGAGCGGCACACGGTCGCTTTGGCAGAGCCTGCTTGCGGATAAACGTAGCTTTTGACGTAGGACTACGTTTGACTTTTCTATATTGGGGTACACTTTACGATTGCGAAAATCTGGGACCGCCACAAAAATATTATGGAGTTTAAACTTTAATATCTCAGCCGTTTATTGATGGATTTTCAATTTTTTTGGACCTTTCGATAAAGGATGAGTCAACGCTTATTTGTATTTATATGAAAATACTGATTTTTTACTATTTAATATCGATAATTAATAAAAAGTTTAGAAATAGGTAAACCAACCAATCACGTACATACATCACTAGCACAGACATCAAAATCAAGCAACTTGCTGGTTTGGATTAAATCCTCAGTTTGTTAAAGATATTGCGCAGAGAGGACACATAAAAGTGATCACAGCAACACGGAGGCGCCGGTAACATTTTCAACGGAAATCCATCGCATTGGTGGTGGTCCTCGGTGTGTTGCTGCAGATCATATGAAGAATGGGTTGACTACAAAAATAGCACTGTTAGAATCCCGCGCCGCCAGTGGCGATGCTGAAAATTTATCACAAATTGTGGTGTCAGTTAGTTGTTGGAAAGGCGCATAGGGGAAAGAAAATTGGTTCTTCTCAGGACCAGCATTTTCTGAAAAGAAAGGTTTAATTGCGAAAATGGACTGTTTCGGTAGCATCGGCGTTTGGTGTGGAAGCTTGGTTTCTGTTAGAGATTCCATCCATTCAAATTGACGGGCTTAATTTATTGAATGAAAGAAAGCTGCTTTCCAGCGCATGACCCATTTTGATCGGGAGTCCGAAAAGGGTGGTTTAACCAAGGCAGTGGCAACTATATTGCTACCAACAAATTATATGTTTTATTAACAAGAGCTCCACTTATTATTTCCCATGTAGTGGCTATATTTCCTACTTAGTAACTCCCCAGACGAATTTGAGCCATGAACGGTTTTTTACGAACAGATCGTAAGTTTCGAGTGGAAGAAGAATTTTCAGTTATAATTTGTTAAAAAAGGACGACAAAGATATTATTTTTTCCATTGGTAATACATATTTTGAATGTCATGTGTTAGATTATAGCGTGATTAGCGTGAAAAATGCTTTGCCTTTCTTGTATATTGGTTTTTGACGAAATTGCTTGGAAAAAAAAGAGCAAAAAAAAAAAATCACAAACGGATGTGAAAATATTGCCGTCCCGTCAAATTCAGCGGTTTCCTCTAAGTTACAAATACAAATCAATTCATATACATTGCCTTAGGAAAATTATATTTTAAATCATGGAACCGATATCACTAACATGAAGAAAAATTTAAACTGCTTTAGAAAATCAAACCGGCATGAACAAAAGAATTCCCCAATATTACGATAGAGCGAACTAGCCCTTATTAGAATATAGATGAATGAGGGACAGTATGGAAGAATTAAGGACAAATTGGATGGCAAATAACGGACATCGGCAGCATAATTTGATTTTTGGTCGGTACGTCTCATCAACTGAAAAAAAAATCAAAGCTAGTCTCAAAAATTTCTGGCCGGAGGATAAAAACTATTGAATAGGGGACCAATAAAACATCATGTAATTCCTTGCTCATTAACTAAACGGTATGTATTTAGCTGGTGGTTTAGCCGAACGAGAATTGGTAAGTTTTAGGCACAAACAAAAACATCTAAATTATTTGATGCTTGGATTTGTACTGTATTTCTCTAGCCCTCAACGCATCAGCTAATGTAGCACTGTAAGGCCAGTAATATTAGTTCACAAAGCTGTCACTCAATGGAAAAAGTAAAAACAATATTTTCTACAACTATTTATAAAATTAAAAAACATGCTTCATGCGAAACCTAACTATTGAAGGACATCAGCATCAATTTCTGACCTCGATACATTGTGTGCTGTGAAGCTGATTCTCCCCAGATGGTCTAGTGTTGTGTCATTAGTTCCATCAACAGATCCACCTAATGGTGACTTTGTGAATGGTGAATTTGTGTTCCGAAGCCAACTAAGGGGACTTCATACAGTGTCTTATACTCGAATCTAGTCAAATATGAAACGCTGAAGATAAACTTACTGTTTAAAAATGAGCCAGCCCAGGGCGGCAGGTCTATTAATAAAAGGCAATAATGATAAACTTACTGTTAGAGTCATGATGCATGTCTGTAGGGTTACGGTCGCATTGAGGATTTGCAGAATTATGCTATTTCGTGTTGTTAATACTCAAGGATTTTCTTGATAAATTGAGTGTTGGATTGGTTACCGTAGTCAAGGGGAAACTTGTACTCTACCATCCTTGAGATGAGTAAGTTTCTTCGTGATTGTTGAGGATTTACGGCGCTCTTTTTTGAAAAAAAAAAACCGTTGGTCTGTCGAATTACATCGCCATCTCCATTTTTAGTTATATTTGAAGCAGTGTATTGAAGGCAAAATAGTAACTAAGTTCAACTGTACTGTTGGGTGGATCCGTATGCATTTATTACCTTGAATATATAAAGTAAGGCATCCTGTACCGGAACGGAAATTAAATATTTTCATGAATCAATAACTCCTTCATATTTGTTTCATGGATGATCGATCGAATCCCTGTTTTTACCATATATTTTTAATGTCCATATATTCATGTTTATATTACGATTTGTTAATAAATAAACAGCATGCGAGCTTCTATGAAATAATATATTCAACATTTATGCGTTGAATAAAAAAATAATGTCTTTGTTGTACAAGTTAGTGCTGTTCCGTTTAGTATCGCAACTTTATTTTAGCTTTCCTGCTTTCAGGCGCATTCATAGTTTTTATTCGTCAGCCAAGGATAATATACCGTTGATCATGCTTTTCATTTATTATTTCAATGTGATTATATTT
This sequence comes from Armigeres subalbatus, assembly GCF_024139115.2. NCBI lineage: Eukaryota > Metazoa > Arthropoda > Insecta > Diptera > Culicidae > Armigeres > Armigeres subalbatus. Next base: position 421,750,782 of record NC_085140.1, on the reverse strand, counting down.
ACAATATGTAAACAATATGAAAAATATTTACATAACTATTACTTTTGTTACAAATTCTTTGTTTTTTTTTAATATGGAGATAATGCTTCATCGTTAATATACATATATCTGCCATCCGTCTTTTTATTTCATCTTTTCAGAAATCAAGAAGTCTATTTTTCAATCATTGAAAGAATGAATAATATTGCGAACTATTGGTTTTCCATCTCTGAAGGCAGCATAAATCTAAAACGAGCTGGTGTTGAAGAAAGGTCCTCCCGCATTCAGGACATGCGAGTTTAAACTTGGTGAGAGAATTCCATTATATATATACATTATATTGAAACCATATGATTATTAACAAAAAAACAAAACCATCAGGGCACCCGATTGAAGCGATTTGGATAGGAAGAGTGGAATCGCCAACTTCCTATTGTTAACATCTCGTGGATAAAGGGCGGGCTCTTCTCCCCATCTATTGGGTCAATCTGGGAAACGAGGGCTAGGTTATATTATTGTATGTACTAACTTTCTTCTGGAAGGAGATTCTCTATTCATCCCGTGGATTCGCATAAGTGTCTCTGCTTATGGAACCACCCCACCCATTTTTGGCCCTTCATACAGGAGTTTGATGAAATACAAACAATAATATAATCATGATCAAATCGTTTATCAGATATGGCCAGTGCTATCGGCAGGTGCCTTGCTACAATAGATGGTAGTATCATCATCATCATCATCAAAACAAAACAAAAAATCACTTATAATGTTTTCCACTTAAAATGTTATAACCTTTTCCAACTAGGACTCTTCGCTAAAAAATGTAATGTGCCTTGTTTTGATTTGTTTTACGTAAAACCTAAATTTTTGAAATCTTTTATTTATTTTTGTTGTTGCCTTTTCTCCCGCTTGCAAGGCAGTGGCAAATAAATATTATACATAAACCCGATCAAAAGTGCTCACGCGCGCCGGAAAGCGGCTTTCTTATATCAAATGAAGTGATTCCATAAGTACCGCCCCTTCATCAATCATTATGAGTGCACATTATATTTACACCCATATCAGATCACAAAAAGGCGGGGCTAACGAGCTTAAATTATTGAATACAAGAAACCTGCAATCCGGCGCGCGCGAGCCATTTTGATCTGGATTCCGCAAAGAGCGGTTCGACAAAATTGGATGCAGCGGAGCGGACACAGCTCTACGAAGGCGTGGTTGGCAGTGGCAATGCTGAAAATCAAATGGTGGAGGCTGAGCGAATAATCATCAAGTGGCGGTCGGACAATTTGAACGCAAGGTGCCGACAAGCGTTTGGATGCAGTTAGCTATTGGAAAGGCGCACTGGGAAAAGAAATTTGGTTCTTCTCAGGACCAGCATTTTATGGAGAGAAAGGATTTCGAGAAAAAAAATTCGAAAATATACTGCTTCAGTGGCATCGGGTTTGGCGTGGTAACTTAGTTGCTGTTAGTGATTCCACCCATTGAAATTTATTGCATCATCTCCCTCCGACGCGCTATCAAATTCGTTAGTTACAATTGAGTTTTGCACTTTGAAGAAAGTTCATTTCGGATAGTCGGACTAACCTTCTTTTGTATAAAATGGTGGTTTTTGTATAAAAACGCCATCTCAGTGGAAACTATCTACAGCAACCACCTGTCGGCGAGATAATGTTTTGTAATTTGAAGAAACTTTGTCTAGAGTCAAATTTCTGTTGTTATTCTTCACAACAATACGCATCTTAGATCACCAACAGCTCATAACGAAATTCAGAAAATTCATGGGATTCTTAGAATTTGTCATTCTCCGAACGGTCCGCTGTCTGCGGAATCCCGATCAAAGTGGCGCGAGCGCGCTGGAAAGCAGCTTTCTTATATCTAATGAAGTAATTCCATTCCCCGCCTCTTCATTAATCATAATGAGTGCACATTATATTTACACCCATATCAGATCACAATGGGGCGGGGCTAACGGGCTTAATTTTTTGAATACGGTGCGCGAGCCATTTTGGTCGGGATTTCGCAAAGGGCGGTTCGACAAAATTTGATACAGCGGAGCGGACACAGCAGCACGTAGGCGTGGGTTGCAGTTGCAATGCTGAAAATTTATTCCAAATGGTGAAGACTTAGCGAAAAATCATCGAGGGCTGTATGCAATTAATACTTGAAGTTCCTCTCACTTTGCCACGTAGGCTTCCATCGCGGGCGGAAACCAAACGTTTCAATTAAATATATTTGCGTGAAACCTACTTTTGATTCTGCTTAAGTCTCCTTTATTCCTGACATTTTTGAGAATGGTGTCTTCTAGGATTGTCCTCCAATGAAAACCAGTCGAGTGGCTTCAGCGTTAATTCCACGGTTGGAGACTCAAAGTCCATCTAACTGGGAGCAACTATTTGATTTCTTGATTCAGATGTTCTTTGAGCAGTTTGCTCAATGTTAATAAAGAGACACAAATTATCATGGCATATACCATTAATTTCGAATAGTTACGTAGTCCTACGTCACCTTTGCGTACAACCCAATTGGGCTGCACCTTTGAGTTTTATAGAAGTTTAGCAGGGCTCACCGTCAAACCCCACCCTTTCTTAGGCAGGCATCACAACTCACAGATGGCCTGGGGAGGGATCGTCAAGCCGTTGGACATAGTCTCTGTTGCCCACAATATATAATGTGCTCGGTGGTTTAGTGACTACCGCTTCTGCCTTACAAGCAGGAGGTCATGAGTTCAATCTCAGGCTTGTTCCTATTTAAAAAAAATGTGGCATAGACTACATCACTTCCTTGGTGAATATCTACCCTTCCCAATTAACAACACTTCCTTTCCGTGGCATTAAGGGGATGCAGAGGTTTTTCTTGTCTCTAGTAGCATCACTAACATTTCCCTCCTTTCCCAACTTACTGTAAAGAACTTGGCCAGCGCCGTTATTGTTCTATATGTGTGAGCTGCTGGAACGTCTACTTCGAGAATAGGTGGTAAATTCCAACCTCTATTCCCTTGAATCGTAGTACAATTTATACCAGTTCTGATCAATCACGGAGTAGCAACCATTGATATAAGGTACACCGGGGTAAGTTGAAATGCGGAGTAAGTTGAAACGGAAGCTGTAATTTAGATTAGAGAAGAATCGAATGCCCCGATCATTTTTTTTTTCAACTAACTACTCTCCTAAGCGCACCTTCCGCACATTCCGGGAGGATTGCAGCTATTAAAAGCAATCCCTGTCAATGTTTCGCCCTTTGCAAAATCCAAACCATCTTTTTGATGTGCCAATGAAACAGGTCTTAAAATGGTGTTTGGAAGAGTCCTTTCATCATTTTTTTACGGTAGGCAATCATTCAATGCATATAAAGAAATAATTTCTGTACGGATTAAAAAAAATTCAGAGTGTGATTTTTTCACATCACTTCAAACTTCAACTTTGGAAAAACGTTACAACTTTCCCCGTTGTACCTTACACAGTTAGTCTAAGCTAAACTAAGCTCATTTTATTTGGTTTATTTCACACAGAGCATTCAAACTTAAATCATTACGAAAGGATAAATTAGATTTTAATTGCTTGTGTTATACTTCTTGCGATTGTGGACTACTGGAAATTCAAAATTTCGCAAATAATTACGAAGATGGTATAATACATATTTTACGCCTGTTTGAAATGTCATCCAACATATTATTTTCTTATTTATTTTTATTTCTATTTAGTTTTATTTCTCTGATACTATATCAAAAAACTCAAAGGTGCAGCTCAATTAGGTTGCACGCAAAGGTGACGTAGAACTATGTAGTTGTATGTAAACAAAAAGCTTCCGAAAGAAAACGCGCGGAAGAAAGCAGAAATAAACTGCACCAGCTAAAAGCCCTGTAAGTTGCATTTATTTAACGTCAATGCTTGCGATGTATTTATGGGATTGACTGATTCACCGAAACCGATTGCAATACTGTTAGCAAGTTTTCAATAATAATAATTATGCATAAATATTGTAACACACTGAAGCCAGTTTTTACGCGGAAGATATGTGCCGTGTAAAATTAAAACTACCCAGATACCAAAACATGCCTAAAAAACCGCGAAAATCCTGAAATCCGGGTGAAAAAAAAACGCATACAAAGCTATCCGCGTACAAAAAAATCGCGTAAAAACCGACTGTAGTGTACATTGGGTATGAAGCGTTGAGTCATCCTTGATCGAATGGTCCAAGAAAATTGAAAATCCATTGAGAAACGGCTGAGATATTAACGATCAAAGTCTATCATATTTTCGTGACGTTTTTCGATTTTTTGCAATCGTAAAGTGTACCCCAATATAGAAAAGACAGACGTAGTTCTACGTCAACAAATTGTTGTTTCCATACACACCTTCAAACACAGCTCCTAACGACATCCCAAGAACAGGTTCTCTTGCACCGAAGAGAAAACCAAGATCTAATTCTCTCAAAAGTAACATGCATTTGAAAAAAAAACTAAAGTTTTGATTCAAACCATGTCGTGCGCCGTATTGCTCCTACACTTCCACACTCCACTAAATCGCCGAAGATATTGCATGGGCCCAAGCCCATATCATCACCGGACTGGTTCCAATGCAATCAAACAAGTTCGGCAATTGATCGAAGCGGGACAACCACATCATCACACCGAGCAACGAGACACTCCATCCCGCTCATTTTAATAGCATACTGACTGTGAGTTACCCCCTCCTATGCTAATACTGGGTGGGTAAGGTGGTATGTAGCTCTTCTAAGCAATCATCATTACCCAGCTACCTACCCACATTCAACCTTATTCGACGTGAGCGAGCTCCGTGCCGGTTGATCATCATCCGCTTGCCTGCTGTCCGTTCAACAGCGCCAGCGTCTTCGCAATGGTACGGCCGATACGATGTTGTTATTCCAACACCCATCGCGCTCGCCACACCACCACCCAACAGCAAACATCATGCTATGCTCGCGAGTGACCGACCACGCGCGCCCATCGAGCGCCGAACTCGCGCTCGCATTACAAAGTCAGCTACTCGTTCTCTCGCCTCGCTTAGAAACACAACAAACATGCAATGGCACGGAGGGAAGTAGGTGTACGCCACACGAAACAAGCGTATGGGGGTGACCGAGCGCGTGAAAGCCCGCAAAAGCGCAATGCAAAACCAAACACAGGACCCTGTGCGAGTTGTGACCAAAGGTGGAACGAAAAAACGGCAACAACAAACCGAAAGAAAGGAATGTTTGGCGAGGGAAAAAATAAAGTTGCATGTAACGGAGAAAGACTTGCTCTGGTTGAGATAAGGGTTTCTTGTTACTTGGGTCCCGGTCGTCGGCGATAGGTCGGCCGTTCGGTCGGTGGTTGAAGTTATTACTAGACCAACATTTGAAAAGGGCGTAACAGCCAAAAATTATTCCTTCTGATTCTTCGTCTACATATAAAGCTTTATATGTAAAGAAAGAATCAGAAGGAATAAATTTTGGCTGTTACGCCCTTTTCAAATGTTGGTCTAGATTAGATCGTTGGGCCATCATAGCCCAGGTAGCAGGTAGTTCTTGCGTTTGCGTTTTTTTATTTGCCTCGTGTGTTAAGACTTACTGAAAGGTTGAATTGTCAAATTTAAGCGTGAAAAATACGTTGATTTGCCATCGCTATTCGTTTACTCTTGAGAAATTAGTTAGTTTCTATTTACGGAAATCTGTTACACAAATATTTTTGTACATTTTCCAATAAATACTTGCACAGGTCGCAGAGTCAAAAATGATTACTAATACGTTTACAATTTATAATTACATTTTTCAACGAAATTAAACAAATAAATACTGAAAAAAGTATTCAATACATAGATCCGATATACATCCCATGCAGAACAAAGCAACGAAAAAGAAATGGATTTGTTCCTTATTTTTTGTATTTTTTTTTGTAGTGAGCACGCATGTTATCGAAAAGAATTGACGAAATAGGTGCTACATTTCTTTAACTCGAGATGAGATGAATTATGTTCAGTGAGATGAAAAACGAAACAGTTCCAGCTCATGTTATGATTCACATTTGCTATTGAAAAAATGGCTCATGAATCATGAAAATTAAAATAGGGGAACTGTTCCGATTTCCATCTCACTGAACATGTATTCATCTCATCGCAAAACAAAAAAATGCAGCATCAATTTTGCACATCTTTTTGTCAACATGCGTCCTCACTGCTGAAAAAAATCACAAAAAAATAAAACAAATCAAATTGCTTTCCATTGCTTTGTTTTTGATGGGATGAATATCGGAGCCATGAGATGAATTCCAGGAGCAGTTACCCTACCTGTTATAAAATAAGAAAAAAAATGCCATGACTTGTATGATGTCTTTGCTGACGAACAAATGGTTACTCCATTTTTGCAGGGTTGCTGTTTGACTTTCTTGCATCATCTGGCATTTAATTTTACAGATAATAAAGGAATTGTTCTTCAGAAATTCAATAAATTGGTCCTAGAACTTCTTCGGCAGTATATACTAGAATATTTCGGTCTAAAATATTTCAGAATTTCATTTAAAAATTGTTTGGAAACTCGCCAATATCTCTGTTTGATATTCTTTATGAACTAATATGACTAATAATAATCAAGAAATACTTCATGCATTGATCATCATTTTTTTTTATGAACTCCTTCGGATATTCCCACATAAATTCCGTCGAAAATTCTTCATGAAAGAGTAATTTCTCAGAGCGGTGAGATATTTTTTAGAGAATTTTCCAGAAGAAAATAGAGATATTTCTGGAAGAATTCTTGAAGGAATTTTCGCGGATATTCCTGTAGGTATTTTAAGAGAATTTCTAAAGAAGTATCTGTAGGAAAGCCGGAGAATTTCCGTGGTATAATCCTTATGATATGTCGGAGGAGTGTTCAAAGGAAGTTCCCAGAAATTCCTGTAAGGTTTTCTGGTGTGTATCTTTGGAGAAATTCCGGAGAAGTTTCCGTGGGGAGAGAGCCAGACCGAACGGTCGCTGGTTGAAACTTAAAATAATGCTTTGCGCCAAGTGCTTTCCCCAACCTGGTCACCTCCCAAGTTACGTTACTCAAACTCTCAAACTCTCCCAAACCACTAACAAATCCCGGCAGAAATTACGCAAGGTGAAGAACCGAAGTAGGCGACGAAACGGAACGGAAAGCAAACGGAGCGATCTTTCAGCGATTGCTTTAACTAAAAGGAACTAAAACGGAACTACTCGATCTTCTTACTTAAAATTCATGGGGTTTATTTGTTTCGGGTTGAACACATTTGGAATTGGTACGGAAATGGAAATGTTTCTCTAGATCATGGCCATGTCTACACACTAGTCACATACCTGCGTAGGTTTTCTTCTTCGTCGACTTCCAGAGGAATTCCTGGAGGAACTTCTGGAAGAATTCCTGGAGGAACTTCCTGAGGAGTTCCTGGAGGAACTTCCGGAGGAATTATTGGATGAATTCTTGGTGGAACTTCCAAAGAAATTCCTGAAGGAGCTTTCGGAGCAATTCCTTAAGCTGTTTTCAGAGCACTTCCTGGTGGAATTCACGGAGGAATTTGTGGAAGAATTTCGGAAAATTTCTATTGCTTGAAATAAGCTCACGTGACCTACGCCTCCACGCCGCCGATTACCAACGGCGAATTTTTACTAATTCTTATAAGGTCCGTTTTCGTTTTTGTTCAAAGATCTGATTCCATAGCATTTGGAATCTAAAGATCTCACCTCTAAGGAGTCGTACACATATTACGTAAGCATTTATTCTTGGTTTTTTGATACCCCCCTTCCCCCATGTATGATTTTTTTTCCTTACAAATGATTTTTTATTTATATGGTGCGTAAGAAAATGACGGACCCTCCCGCCCCCCCTAAATGTTTACGTAATATGTGTACGGAAAAAAGAGCTGAGAACAGGCGGAATAGTCATTGGGTCTATTAAATTCATGGCCCTCCTTAGCCGTGCGGTAAGACGAGCGGCTACAAAGCAAGACCATGCTGAGGGTGGCTGGGTTCTATTCCCGGTGCCGGTCTAGGCAATTTTCGGATTGGAAATTGTCTCGACTTCCCTGGGCATAGAAGTATCATCGTGTTAGCCTCATGATATACGAATGCAAAAATGGTAACCTGGCTTAGAAACCTCGCAGTTAAGAACTGTGGAAGTGCTTAATGAACACTAAGCTGCGAGGCGGCTCTATCCCAGTGTGGGGATGTAATGCCAATAAGAAGAAGAAGAAGAAGATTAAATTCATATTATTCTCAACTGATGAGGGCACTAAAACTAGGAGATTAATGTCTTCGAAACCAGCTTGAGGTTGACTGGGTTGCATTTTTATAATTTACTCAATTAACCCCAACCATGTGATCAAGGATCAACGATATCTCAAAGAATCGGTGGGTTAATTAAGAGTAAATTATAGTCGTTCCATAACATTCTGAACATCCCTCTGTCTAAGCAATGGTTTCAGGCCTCGTAGCTTAGAAAGTTAAGAATTTAAAAAATGGAAAGTAATTGAACTTCTTTCTTTTATTATTATTATACTTTTTCAGAATTTACTCCCAAGGCTTTATAACGCGATACGTGTCTTCAATTTAACCCTTATGTGAGTGACGATTTTTCCCACCGTAAACGGGTGACGGGGTACCCAGGTACCCAACCGCCTTACAATTGGCATTTATGCGTCTGTGGGTGTTTGTATGTGTGTATGTTGGTGTGTTTCGCTGTGTCTATGTATGCGCTTGTGTGTGAGTGTGGTTTCAAAGAACTGTGTGAATTCAGAGGCCACCGGGTGGTCCCCTGGAAGATCCGGAACATCCGTAAAAATGGTCAAATCGTAAAGCGACGGATTTTTTTAGAATTATTTTCTGCCGAACCCTGAGCATGGAATCGATGCTTTGACCCACATACGAACCATTGTGTCCACTGGGTGGTCCTCTAGAAGATCCGGAACATCCGTAAAAATGGTCAATTCGTAAATTCCATCGTACAGCGACGGGATTTTTTTAGAACCATTTTTTATTTAACCCTGAGTAGGGAATTGATGCTTTGAACCACTTCCGGCCTTTGTGTCCACTGGGTGGTCCCCTGAAAGATCCGGAACATTCGTAAAAATGATCAATTCGTAAATTCCATCGTACCGCGACGGGATTTTTTGAGAACCATTTTTTGTTGAACCCTGAATAGTGAATTGATGCTTTGACCCACTTCCGACCTTTGTGTCCACTGGGTGGTCACCTGGAAGATCCGGAACATCCGTAAAAATGAGCAATTCGTACATTCCATCGCACAGCGACGGGATTTTTTAGAACCATTTTCTGCCGAACCCTGAGCATGGAATCGATGCTTTGACCCACATACGGACCATTGTGTCCACTGGGTGGTCCTCTAGAAGATCCGGAACTTCCGTGAAAATGGTCAATTCGTAAATTCGATCGTACAGCGACGGGATTTTTTTAGAACCATTTTTTATTGAACCCTGAGTAGGGAATTGATGCTTTGACCCACTTCCGGCCTTTGTGTCCACTGGGTGGTCCCCTGGAAGATCCGGAACATCCGTAAAAATGGTCAATTCGTAAATTCCATCGTACAGCGACGGGATTTTTTTAGAACCATTTTTTGTTGAACCCTGAGTAGTGAATTGATGCTTTGACCCACTTCCGACCTTTGTGTCCACTGGGTGGTCACCTGGAAGATCCGGAACATCCGTAAAAATGATCAATTCGTAAATTCCATCGTAAAGAGACGGGATTTTTTTAGAACCATTTTCTGCCGAACCCTGAGCATGGAATCGATGCTATGACCCACATACGGACCATTGTGTCCACTGGGTGGTCCCCTGGAGACTCGGAACATCCGTAGAAAATGGTCAATTCGAATATTCCGTAATCGTAATCGACGGTATTTTTTAAGAACCATTTTCTGCCGAACCCTAAGCATGGAAACGATGCTATGACCCACATACGGACCATTGTGTCCACTGGGTGGTCCCCTGGAAGATCCGGAACATCCGTAAAAATGGTCAATTCGTAAATTCTATCGTAAAGCGACGGGATTTTTTTAGAACCATTTTCTGACGAACCCTGAACATGGAAACGATGCTATGACCTACATACGGACCATTGTGTCCCTTGGATGATCCGGAACATTCGTAAAAATGATCATTTCAAATATTCCATTTCTGAAGCGGTAGGATTTTTTTAATAACCATTTTGTGCCGAACCCGAAGTATGGAATTGATGCTTTGACCAACATGGTTCGGCAAAAATTTGTTTGATAAAAATGACGTCGCTTCAGTTTGCGAATTGACCATTTTGACGGGAATTCCGGATTTTTGAGGGGACCTCCCAAAGGGCACAACGGTCCGTTTTTGGGGTCAAAGAATTAATTTCATGCTCAGGATTTGGCAACAAATGGTTTAAAATAAAAACCCTACGCATCACGATGAAATTTACTAATTGACCATTTTTACGGATGTTCCGGATCTTCCAGAGGACCACCCAGTGGACACAATAGTCCGCATGCGGCTCAAAGCATCAGTTCCATACTCAGGTGTCGGCAGAAAATGGTTCTAAAAAAATTGCGTCGCTTCACGATGTAATTACGAATTGACCATTTTTACGGATGTTCTGGATCTTCCAGGGGACTACCCAGTGGACACAATGGTCCGTATGTAGGTCGGAGCATCAATTCCATACTCAGGGTTGGACAAAAATAATTTTAAAAAAAATGCCGTCGCTGTACGCTGGAATTTATGAATTGACAATTTTTACGGATGTTCCGGATCTTCCAGGGGACCACCCAGTGGATACAATGGTCCGTATGTAGGTCGAAGCAACAATTCCATACTCAGGGTTCACCAAAAATAATTCTAAAAAAGTCCCGTCGCTGTACGATGGAATTTACGAATTGACCGTTTGTTCCGGATCTTCCAGGGGACCACCCAGTGGACACAATGGTCCGTATGTAGGTCGAAGCATCAATTCCATACTCAGGGTTGGGTAAAAATAATTCTAAAAAAGTCCCGTCGCTGTACGATGGAATTTACGAATTGATCATTTTTACGGATGTTCTGGATCTTCCAGGGGACCACCCAGTGAACACAATGGTCCGTATGTAGGTCGAAGCATCAATTCCATACTCAGGGTTGGGCAGAAAATAATTCTAAAAAAATGCCGTCGCTGTACGATGGAATTTATGAATTGACCATTTTTACGGATGTTCCGGATCTTCCAGGGGACCACCCAGTGAATACAATGGTCCGTATGTAGGTCGGAGCATCAATTCCATACTCAGGGTTGGGCAAAAAATAATTCTAAAAAAATGCCGTCGCTGTACGCTGGAATTTATGAATTGACCATTTTTACGGATGTTCCGGATCTTCCAGGGGACCACCCAGTGGATACAATGGTCCGTATGTAGGTCGAAGCAACAATTCCATACTCAGGGTTCACCAAAAAATAATTCTAAAAAAGTCCCGTCGCTGTACGATGGAATTTACGAATTGACCGTTTGTTCCGGATCTTCCAGGGGACCACCCAGTGGACACAATGGTCCGTATGTAGGTCGAAGCATCAATTCCATACTCAGGGTTGGGTAAAAATAATTCTAAAAAAGTCCCGTCGCTGTACGATGGAATTTACGAATTGACCATTTTTACGGATGATCCGGATCTTCCAGGGGGCCACCCAGTGGACACAATGATCCGTATGCAAGTCGAAGCATCAATTCCATACTCAGGGTTGGGTAAAAAATAATTTTAAAAAAATCCCGTCGCTGTACGATGGAATTTATGAATTGACCATTTTTACGGATGTTCCGGATCTTCCAGGGGACCACCCAGTGGATACAATGGTCCGTATGTAGGTCGGAGCATCAATTCCATACTCAGGGTTGGGCAAAAAATAATTCTAAAAAAATGCCGTCGCTGTACGCTGGAATTTATGAATTGACCATTTTTACGGATGTTCCGGATCTTCCAGGGGACCACCCAGTGGATACAATGGTCCGTATGTAGGTCGAAGCAACAATTCCATACTCAGGGTTCACCAAAAAATAATTCTAAAAAAGTCCCGTCGCTGTACGATGGAATTTACGAATTGACCGTTTGTTCCGGATCTTCCAGGGGACCACCCAGTGGACACAATGGTCCGTATGTAGGTCGAAGCATCAATTCCATACTCAGGGTTGGGTAAAAATAATTCTAAAAAAGTCCCGTCGCTGTACGATGGAATTTACGAATTGACCATTTTTACGGATGATCCGGATCTTCCAGGGGACCACCAAGTGGACACAAAGGCCGAAAGTGGGTCAAAGCATCAATTCCCTACTCATGGCTCGGCAGAAAATGGTTCTAAAAAAATCCCATCGCTGTACGATGGAATTTACGAATTGACCATTTTTACGGATGATCCGGATCTTCCAGGGGGCCACCCAGTGGACACAATGATCCGTATGCAAGTCGAAGCATCAATTCCATACTCAGGGTTGGGTAAAAAATAATTTAAAAAAAATCCCGTCGCTGTACGATGGAATTTACGAATTGACCATTTTTACGGATGTTCCGGATTTTCCAGGTGGCCACCCGGTGTCTTCTAAAACACACGCACACCTCCAAAAATATGTACATGCACTTGAGCAGCCTTTGTCCCAGTGACATACGCAAAGATTCATATAATCAAACACTCATATAAATATACAGGCCCTCTGTTATACGATTGGGTACCCGGGTACCCCGTCACCCGTTTAAGTTTTCGATCCCTAATAAGCGCTTTAATCGCAACCTGGACCTCAAACTTTGCCCGTCGCTTCGTCTCAACATTCTACGAGATGTCAGAAAGTTTAATAGAATTTTAACTTATCTACAACAAGTTATTTAACTTTCAATATCAGAATGGGTACCCGGGTACCCCGTCACTCACATAAGGGTTAAAAAAAAGTGTATTACGGTTTTGACTTTGTAGACATTAATGATTGATTTACGAATATAGACTGGTCGGTCAATTTTCGATTCAAAATGGTAATTTGTAGGAAGAAGCATAAGAGCATAAGCTACTTGTAATACCATGCGCCTCCATGTTGATGAGTATAACATATTTTGAAATCGATCCCATTAAGAGCAAATTAGGTATAAAGAGGGAAAATATTCTGAATGTTGAGAATTTCTTCTGCTCGTTTGCATTAATCTACTAACATGGAGCTTTATGTTTATTTAAATTGTTTGAAACTTGTTTCACTTCAATAAACTTTGAATTGTAAGAAATGCAGTGGTTTTGCTAACACTAGTATTATTCAGTTGCAGCTTTGAAAATGTTCTCAATTCCACTTTAGATTAATACTGAACACACAGCTGAACAAATGTTCCGTTTTTATATTTCTGTGTATCATAGTCCATTTTTTTCTGTCTATACATCAATTACAACAACCGGAAGCCATCAATGTAGAGATTTCCTAATGAGAAAAATGTGGATTGATCTTTTTTTCTCTGTTACCCACCAACTGCACCTATTCTTTGGTGCAATCTTGAGTGTTATTACGCGCAAAGGATCCTTACAGCAACAGCAGCATTTTATTGAACTTCTTGTTACTATTTTTCGCTCTTGTTACTTTCCACTTTACGCCCCAGATAAAGTAGTTGCACGATCTGATTTATGGTTTCAAGTTCGACCGACCGTGGGTTCCATTTTTTTTTGTTGATTGCCTTTGCCTTCTCCTATCTCATATCCTTGCATCAAGACGACGACGTGCAGGTGAAAGTGTTTGAAGTTGATGATTTTGGGATTTGCTTGGCAGAGAAAATTGAAGATAGGATTGACAGTTTTTTTTTCTTTCTTTCTTTGCGGGTTCCTTTTGTTCGACTTGATGGATTCTTGAGAAAAGATTGTCGATTTTAATTGGATGGTATGAGCGAGTAGGAATACTTGTAAATAGAAAATAATAAGAGTTTTGAAAGCTACAGAATTCCATGAAGTTTGTTCAAACTATTCTGCAATGATTTACTTTTGTTGATTAACACGTATATTTAGACCAACAGTTGGTCACTTTGGTGGTTAAGGTTCAATTTCAATTTTGTTATATTAAGTTATATTTATGTACATAAAGAGAGTTGTCAATGCTTTTACATTATTCTATGGATTTGAAATATTTGACTTGATATGGAAAGTGATGTAAGTCGTAGTAAAACTAACCAATTAGGCGATAAGATCGTAGACCAAACGTAGATATTCCACATTATGCGTTGAACTTCCATAAAGCCTGATGGTCAGTTATCATTTGGTTTCATTTGAGTCTAACATTTCTCTCCATTTGGTTAGTCAGAAGCCAAGAAGTTTTAGCAATATTAATTACAATTTCTTACCAGCATCGCATTTGAAAGTAAAAATTGTGTAAAATATTTAAATTCAAAATAAACCGAGAAAGAGACAACAAGAGGTACGCTCCATTAGAACATACCGAGTACTCCCCAAAAGTACTCCCACCAAAAACATGTTCTATTTTCTTCCGCTCTCATCCGTACTCGCATGGCTCGAAATGCTTTGTCTAAAAAACTAACAAAATCATCCAGTGCTCACCAAGGAAGGTATACGATCGGCCTCCGAACTTGATCCACCCGAACTTGAATAGTGGTCATTAAACGAGCGAGACAAAGCAGAAAAAAATCGTACTTACTTATGCCCAGGCCGCCAGAACCGGTGAGTGATAGTGAGCTAAAGGATTGGTCTCGCTCTGATGTAGAACAACAGCGCGCCGCCGACGACGTCGACGATTGAATCATTGAAAACAAACATTCTTGATGCGATGCCGTCGCATCGTTTGCCGGGAGAGGAATGAAGAACCGGAAAGGTGCGCTCCATTGGAGCCGAAGGTTGATACGATGATGAACCGGCTACTGCTCCACCAATGCCCAAACCGCGTTCCTCTTTCTTGTGAGCCGGACTTGAGCACTCACGTCGGGTAACGAGAGGGATACACTTATGCCGGATAAGGATAGGCGGTATGGGATTTCCCGGTTGTGTGTGACAATATCGAAATACTGGGTGATTCGGGCGTAACTGCCTATGATATTTCGTAGAATGTAAACGTTTTTCTCCTAAATAGTGTACATACCTCCTTATTGAAATAGTAGAACAGACACAGAAGTTGCAGCTTAATTGATTGAATTTCATGATGCTGTGTTTCAGCAATCGATAATCTATAAATATATATTTTTTTAAAGCACCGCATACCCTTATTATAGAGGGTGGTAAAGCGACCAATGAAATGGTCGGTGGGACGTACATTTGTCGAACTAGTCGAACTATTGAAGGATGTCATCAGATCTGAGTGAGTGAAGGATGCTGCGCGTAGTTGCGCAATCTTCAATGAGATCTGTATCCACGGTGCCGTCACTATGAATCGCTTCCAAGTCAGTGTAACTTTGGCATTTCGTGCAAAAACAACTTCCTATGTAGAGCGGGTTCGGTGAAATTCAGTCTGTGTTCGTCTTCTCCACCCAGTTAGACAGGTTTGTTTTTCTTTCGATTTCGTTTTGGTCGTCCTGTGAGTGTCGGTGCTTGTGCAAGTTTTATGCTGCTGCTCTGCAGCATGTTTATGATTCTACGAGAGCGGCGAGTGCCATAGAAGAGCGCGTATGCTCGCTCTCGCGCTCATAACTCGGCGGGTATTGGATGGTTGGCTCTCCTTCATCTCCAGGGGATTCCCATCGCTGTGTACTTGTGTGTACTTACGGTGCTTGCTTGCTTGCAATACATACAAGTTGCGCGTACTCAATCATTCGGTCGGTAACGCTCACGTCGTGTGCACACTCACTCGTCGTCTCGCGTCTTCTTCGGTCGTGTCGTTGTTCCTGTGGTCACTGCTCCTATCTGTACTGGTTGGTCGGTTCGGTACTGTCTCTGTAGTGTACTGTGCGGCACATATTGCTGGCGCACTTGAACACTTTCCTCCACCAACAAGCGACTTCAGTTGCACAGCGTGAGTGATAGAGGGAGGAAGTGTACGGTACCGCTCGGTCTCCAACACCTATCAAACGGAACAGAAACAGGTACTTGGCACAGTCCAGTCCAGTTGGAGATCCTCGTCGTGAGTCACAAGCGCCGCGCGGGGGGTTTCGGTGTCCTGCCCAAGTCAGTCTGCAAGTCGCGCTTCGCGAATCCGGAAGACTCCCGTCAGAGCGCAGCATCTTCATCGGTTGTCGTAGACAGTTGTCGCGTTCTGGAAATCAAGATAAACAATCGTTGAGTGTGTGTGAAGTTGCGGTTTTATTATTGCGGTTCTACGGTCAGGAAGTGCGTGGGTTCGAATCTCGATCGGTGTGACAAGTGTGCGGAAGCAGAACAGTTTTCATTGTTTGTTCTATGAACAGGTGCGAATCAAAAATGATTATTGTGATTCTTAAGTCGAGCAAATACTTCGGATGGTTTCGCGACCATTGATCCTGATACTGAGATGATTTTTTAAACCGAATAATATTCTTCGATTGCAACGAATATTTAGACCGATGTTTTAGCCAGTGTCACTTTGATGAATGGTTCGCTTATCGATTAATTTCTCATGAAGCAAACCAAATAATAACAGCCGGACGTGATAACGTGCCCAGAGAAGCAATTAATTTCCACACCTTCAAGTGCAATCAGCGCGGGATTCAATGGCTTGAGCTCTATCAGCTTACGGCATGCGATAAAAAGAACACACTCTATTAATCAATTATACGTGCTAGCTCCAATAATTGGGCACCGGTCAGCGCTGATAAGTGGTGTTCACCGAGAAGATTTTGTCAATCATATTTATCGTCATGACACGGTTTTTCCGTTTTTTATTAAATTAAATTAATAACTCGAACGTCATTTCCCCAAACTACGACAAAAACAATTGAACTGAAAACTGACTGAAGAAGAGTGTATGTGTGATTGATAAAAAACAGTAACACGGGTAAAAAATTAGGACACAGAAAAACAATCGAAAAAGTTCGTAATTAATCAACAGTTTGATTGATTTTGATTAAAAGCGAGTGATAACATTCATGGCCGCCAACGTCCGTGGCGAACCGTCCGATGCAACAACGGCTTCGAAAAATTTAATTAAATTATTTTTTCGCGCTTCCACTCTCTCATAGAAAAAAGGCGGTGTGCTCGTCGTCAGTCGATATGTTCGTGTGCAATTCAAGACAAAATTTTCAAAACGACTTATCTGATTTTGTAAACAAAGATTCAAACGACGATTTGACGAATCTGATAGCTCTCCCACGCAAACCATTACCATCAACAGGTAGCGGAAACCTTCAACTACCTATAGGTGGTGTTGATTTGCGTGGGAGAGCTATCAGATTCGTCAAATCATCGTTTGAATCTTTGTTTACAAAAGCAGATAAGTCGTTTTGAAAATTTTGTCTTGAATTCATACTTCAAGTGCATGTGACACAAGTACTCTATATGGAAACAAAAACAATGGCAATGTGCAGTAGAACGTCACGCGAAAAAATAAATAAACAAGAAATATGACAAAAGCAATAACAACATAGTGGATTGGAAGCGCTACTAGAATATGAATATGTGCTTGAACAAAACCGCAGAAAAGTGATAGAGAGCGAGCGAGCGTTTCGTTGTTAGAGCCGTCTGCCGTCGCTTCCTCGACCAGTCAGTCAGTGCAGTGCCGTTTGACCGAATATCATCCGTCACCACATGGGTGATGAGCAAGTGTGCAATGAATATTAGTGCTGGCTGCCATTGAAACCTGATCATAGCAAACCATCATTGCCGGAGCCGTCGTCACCCCTCGTGTGCTGCAAGGCCTACTGTTACCGACTCTAAGGATGTTGGTTGGTGAGCGCACCCTCTTCCATTCCCCTTTCAAAAATATGGCTAATCACCCTCGGCGAGTTGCAGGTCCGAGAATCAATAATCTATCCCAACTTTCCTTCACTCAATATCGGCGCATTTTTATGGAACTAAATCTTGCGTAAATGTTATTAAGAGCACTCAAGATCTAAACTCGAGTGACCAAGCCGTATATATTAGCTAGAAAGCATCCCCACGAAGATCTCGACGTTTTGGCAATAATTTGAGATTTAAGTTTTGTGGAAAATTACTGCTTTTCTGCCGCGCCAAATAAATCATATCTCCCGTCTCTAAATCCAGTTGACGATGTCATGTCGAGGTTTTTTTTCGATTAATCGATACACGCTACAATACAGTCAGCTGTTCCCTCCGAAGAACCAGTCAGGGTTCCGTGAACTTCGGGTCCACAAATCTCATAAATCTCCTCCCTCCCAACCCCCCGGCTCGGATTCTGAGCATCCTCCGCATCTCACATAATCTCACTCCCATTCGTCTTCCCAGAGCTATGGCAATGGTTTCCCGCGAGTGGGTTTTGATGCGAAGGGATGATGACGGTCGCGAATCATGACTGCGACGACGATGACGATGATACCCAACCACGGCTCACTCACTGCGTTCTAGCCGCCTTACCTATTCCACTGATCTTCGGCACACATAAATATGGTTTATTGATTTTCCCCCTTTTTTTCGGCCGGAGTGCGCTCTCCTGTGTGCAACTGTGCGGCGGAAAATCGTGCAAATTAATCACCCCTCATCGCCCGCCGAATGCACAGATTCTTCCGGGATCACGAAATCAGCCGGCACGGCACACAGCTCAAATCGATTACACATGGTTCGATATGAGCCGGCCAGTGCAGTGGCATCACTACTGCAGAATCGGGTACGATTTTGGGTTCGGGAGTTTTGATCCTAAAAATAACGCCCGATAAAAACTCATAACTCATCGGCTTTAATTATTAATCTGTTCGATATATTTTTTTGGCCCGATGCTTAGTTTAACATTTTTCATAGATCCACGCTAGACGCGCGGCATGCTAGCTATTCGTTGTTGATTGAAGTGGGAATCATGATGGTGAACTTGCGAAAATCTACCAGAAAAAAAGGCGAGGGATGAGCGAGTGATTAAACTTAGGGAAAACCCTTTTCGCTTATGAAAAGGGAGATTCGTATTGGAAATTACAGGGGAAAGGTTTGATTCGGGAAGTGCGAGAAAAAATATTGATGGTGCGTTTCCAACACTACAGTAACTAGCAAAAAATATATTGAATTGTAAATTCAAGAATTTTGGTAATCATTTTAGCACAATTAAATGTTTAGATATTTAATGCCGCATATTTATGTTTGGTTCAGTGACGTGCATAAAAGCTCGCATACGATGCTTAAAAAAATTATCGAAAACCCGAAAATATTTTTGAGATTTCATTTCATTTTCAAGAAAAGCTTACTTATATTACTGAGAAAATAATTTGAAATTCATAAAAATTAAAAAAAAACATTTTCGAAATGTTACAGCACTATTTGAAGTTGCTACAGAATTTTTTCGATGCCGCTAGAAATCCAAATGTTATGATATTATGATCACAAAACAGCCAGATGTTACAGATTTTTAAATAATTCCCAACAAAGAATGTATGCTGAATAAGCTAGTTTTTTAGCTGGAGAAGACTGTTTTTGGTTGAATAAGCGCTCTACGAGCTCCCACAATGTTTGTTGGCGGAAACATTTATATTTTCGTATTTTCAAACAAATGCAACTGTGAACTTTTGAAAT
Source organism: Armigeres subalbatus (assembly GCF_024139115.2). Classification (NCBI taxonomy): domain Eukaryota; kingdom Metazoa; phylum Arthropoda; class Insecta; order Diptera; family Culicidae; genus Armigeres; species Armigeres subalbatus. The sequence goes on along the minus strand of NC_085140.1, from coordinate 421,731,235 downwards.
CAGACCATATCGGAATTGAATTAATGGCTGTTCTATTAAGTTGAAAATCCAAAACAAACTACTACTAATTACAACTAATCAATAAATATACATAACTAGCTGACCCGCCGAACTTCATCTCCCCCAAAATTAATAAGTAAGCACAAACATTTTTGTTTTCGCCTGTTCGTCATAGTCTCGAAAACCAATAAAAGAGACGCTTTTTTGTAAAACTCATACGTACCAAATCGTAGGCTCAGGAGAAACGTTCTTCTATAGTGGCGTTCTAGCAAATGTACGTTGCTTTAGTTGGTTTTAGCCCCTACGACGATGGACGGAAATACCTGCCGTGTCCCTATTCACGATTTATTTCATTTGACCCTTCAGAAACCTCTTTATCGACAGAAACGATAAAGTATTATGAAGGGGCAAATTAATTCGCAGAGCAAGCGTCAAAACTTTTTTTTACATGCAAAATTTGGTTCCATTTGCTTGATTAGTTCTTGAGTTATGCAAAAAGTTGTGATTCATTTGTATGGGAGCCCCCCATTCCAGAGAGAGGAGGGATCTCAAACCGTCATAAGACTTTTGTCCAGCCAATCGGCTCAGTAGTTTCCGAGTATATAAGGATCAGACTGACAGAAATTCATTTTTACAATGCCAAATATTATTCTTGAGTAGAAGTTTGAAATGTGATTATGAACAATTCTTTCACAGTAAGGGGTGTGAAGCAAAAGCAATTCAATAGCTTTAAAACCTCCGAAGTAGCACCTATCGTAAGACGAGTTTAGTACTATTTCGGGGCTTCCCTCGTCAAATCGGGGGCTACTTTGGACATTTTGAAACAATAATTATAACGTAAATTACTATCAAATTGCCATTATCACCATTCGGATGCCTGGCAACTTTCTGTTTCAAATTTGATAGTTTTCCGTTTAATGTTTTCAGAGAAACAAAAATCCAAAGTAGCCCCCAAAGTCAAAAGAATCCCCGTACGGCGGTACGTATTTCGATTTTAACTGTAATGCCGTCTTCAGTGTCTCGTACTTGACTCGACTTTCCCACTAAACTCGTATTATGACAGGTGTAAACATATTCTACTAAAAGAGCTTCCTGGTCCTATTGTACCGCGGGCATGCAGAGAGGACGTGCCAAGCTTCTCAGCAGAAAATCACCAGCAGAAATTCCCCAGCAGAAAATCACGAAATTTATTCGACAGGATTTAGAGGAATCAGCAAACTTTTATATTTCTCATAATCAATGAAACAATGTTTGTTTACAAAATCTTGTTCGCCCAACATCTAAAACGTTCAAATGTCCGAACTGAAAAATGTTCCGCGAAACATTCCGCATTTCACTTATTTCCAAATAATTTCCGTTAATGACATAAAAAAATCACAAAAAATAACTAACTTTCAGTAAACATTTTTGAAGAAATTTCGAATTTTGGTCCCCATGTGTCTAATACTGGGCTGGTTTAATGAACTTCTAAGCCGAAATCTCTTCGAAACCGCTCATTTGAAAGTAGTTGGAAAGTAATTGGATTTTATATTGCAGACTATTTGCAGCTTTAATTTATTCTAAAATCGACCGACAACCATTGAACACAAACTTTGACGTCTAAAACAGGATTAAGGTCACTCCTGACGGAATCCAAGTTTCAAAGTTCTCGCGTTTTCGGGGGTACACCACTCGATACGGAAGCAACGCACAACTGTCATTTTTATTTTTTCACGCATGCTGCGACGCAGCAAAGCTAAATCAACAAAATGACAGTTGTGCACTGCCTACGTATCGAGTGGTGTGCCCCCGAAAACGCGAACACTTTGAAATATAAATTTGATTTGACATAAACACAATAACAATAAACAATTGTGTTCTTGCTCGAGCATATGTGAGAAACATGTTCCGTGGAGTGCGTGGAGACGCGTTGTGCATTGTAGATAAGCCTTCCTAGGGCGTTTTGCTCCGCCGAAATGTTAGATGTTCCATCAAAATGTGGAAAATTTCGGTTTTTCAAGGCTCACTGAGTTTTTTATTTTGTTGAAGTAGGGCGGTCCAATAGCTGCAAATCTGTTTGTGAATATCGAATTGCAATTAAAAAGCAATGCAGTTAGAGACAGAATCATATAAAATTAATAACCAATAAAAAAAAATTAAAAGCATGAAGAGAAATTGTTTCCCATACAAGTCTAAATAAGAGTGTATCAAAAATTTCGATTTACTATCTTCTACAAAAAATGATAGCATGTATAGCTTCCTAGTGTCTGAATCTATATAATTTAGTCGAAAGACATTTAGTCGAATGACGTTTCGTCTAGTGACATGTCGACCACAAGGACATTATGTCGAATGGCTATTTGATCGAAATTAAATTTTCTGTTAATCATTAACGAATTATGGTTGGAAGTGATTTTTTTTTAATCTAACGTTTATTTAGAAGGCTCATTTGACATTCGGCATTACGGAGCCGGATAGGGTAACTGTACCAGTTTTGGCCATGTTCCTAATTTGGCCAGTTTCTTACATAGCGCCAAAAGTAAAGCTATTTTCGAGGGTTTTATAAGCTCTAACAAGAGATATATCCCTTATCTTCCTTCGCTGTTGAAACTGATCAATATTTTGTGGAATATATGCATTTTTTAGGGTTGGCCAAATTAGGTACTAACCCGAGCAGCACAAGTCAGAAAAAACTGGTTGCAGCAACTGTATTGCGACTAAATCTGGTCACATATGAGTTGCAGTAACTTATGTGGAACATGTGTGCTGCTAGGGAAGGTGGCCAAAACCGGTACATTTACCCTATATGTTTTTTGTGCAATTCATTTACAATTCTTGTGCTTCTCCTTACAACAAGAGTTAGTTTGGGTTGCCGACGCACACGTGACTGACTCGAGATTAGGGATCTCAAATACGCAATATGAAAGGGGCTTTAGGATTTTAAATTACTGATTGTGAAGTTGTTGAGTTGGTTTAATGGTGGATTTTGGCATTGATCTGTAATGGAAGAGAAACAAAAACAAAAAAAACGAGATTCATCGAAAAGAAAACAACATTTTTTGCTACAAACAGGGGAAACACAAAAAAACAAATTCTAACATCAATCTTTTTCAAAAACAGATAGATAATGTTCATATACTCTGAATCAAGGCCTATCAACACTTCCTTAACGGGTTTTATTTGTTTTCCTCGGACCCGGACAGTTTCAGTCAACTCAAACCTGGTTTCACGATGCTCGACGCACCCCCACACGACGTGCTCGATATGCTGATAGTTGCTACGGACACAGAGATTGTTTCCAGTAAGCCCAATCCGAAACGTATGTGGATTTAGCGAGTAGTGATTAGACATTAGTCTACACATGGTTCGAATGAAATCACGTCCCACGTTCAACCCTTTGAACCATGGTCTGCAACCATCTACCCATGTCTCCACTTTTCCATTTACGCTGCCAAGTGATTAAGGTTTCCTGACGAGCTATTGCAAAATATCGCCTTCCATAGCGCCCACCTTAGCCAGGGACTCCGCTTTCTCATTGCCCGGAATCAAGCAATGAGAAGGGGTCCATGCCATGGTGATGGTATAGGAGCGTTTTGATAGAGCACTCAGTGCTTTTCGCATCCCTCTTAAGAGATACGCTGAGTGCTTAATCAATTTCATCGAACGAACAGCCTCCAGAGAACTTAGACTGTTGGTGAAGATGAAGAAGTGCTCAGTAGGAAGTGTTGCAATAAACTCCAGTGCTGCTAGCTCAGCAATGTATTATACTGAACATGGCTTCGGCAATTTGAAGGAGGCGCTATGTAAATTGTTGTACACACCGAAACCAGTGGAATCCTCAAATTTCGATCCATCTGTGAAAAACCTTCTGTCCGCGCTGACATGCCCGTACTTGTTTGCAAATATTCTAGGTATCACCATCGAACGATAGCAATCGGATATTTCGTAAATTTCTTGTTTCATGGTTGTATCAAACACTACAGCGGAACTGTGGGAATAAGAGAAGTTATCACGATTGGTGTTAACCGAAGGGAAGTAAATTTGATACCGAGCTAATTACTTATTGTGCAAATATTAAGCGAAAGAAAGAGTATTCATGAAAAGAATAATAGAATCTATGTTACAATTCACTGCCCTTTCGTTCAAATGTTCCTTCGAACAAACGTCCTTTCGACGAAATATTCGACTAAGCATCATTCCACGAAATGTCCCAAAGCCTTAATCTAATAGATGAAGTTTCATATTTATTGTATGTTAAAAATTTGGCAGGATTGTTTTTCCCAAAATGATGATACGCTCTATAGAGTTCTTTTACATGTATTTCTGAAAAAAAAATACTGGAAGTTACTTTTTTCGGAAAAGCTGCCTGGGAAAACTATTTTGATATTTTTGTGTAGGATTTCGAAAGATCTACTGAAATAATTTTCAACGCTAAGCCTAAGCTAACGTTCTCTTGCTATTTTGAACAAATAATAATATATAAATCAATTTGAAGAGGAATGCATCTACAAACTTCTTAAACAATTCCAAGAGGAATGTATAATACTTCCGACTTGGTATTGGAAAAAATAACGTCTTGAGCAAATTTCATAAAATGCATGAAATTCACATTTTCCAAGAAGCTTCACATTTATTTGACATACTCATACTTGTATAATACGTTACGGAGTCGTGATTCAACACATTCTACATTTAGACGAATTCGCACGGATTGATTAAACCCCTTTTTAAGGTGAATTCAAATCGAATTTATGACAAACACCGTCGCAAACATAATTTAAAACAAATATTACAGCAGAAGTTTGAAGTATGAAAAAGGTTTTACAAATAAGTTGAGGAATTTACGTAAGGGAACAATCCAACGAACGAGCGCCAATAGTTCCGAGCAATCCAGATTTCCTGATGATACATCAAACATAAACTGTCGCACATATTTTAAACACCTGATGGAAAGGGCTTCTGAATTCGTTTGAGAATCGGAATGTGAATCAGGTTACATGGTGACCATACTCCGATACAGTAAACATCACTGAAGCCGGCAGCATGACGACAACACTGCAGTGTCTGTCTTAGATATTTTATGATGCTATGACGTAGATGTTGAGTATTATAGGACCGAGGGCACAGCCTTGGGGTACTTACAAAGCTATGCTGGCTTAAGATTGTCTGTTCCGAAACCATAATCTAGATGTTTTAAAACTTTTTCAAGATCTTTCAGATCTGTCCGAATGACATCTGGAGTATACCGAAACCATGGTAAGCTAATGCTATAGGATGGTATTGGTTCAAAACAGTTCTAGCGTCGGACAGGAGATGCTCAGTTGAAAACACGTCCGAAGTACGTTGCGCGAAGGTTAGCTACTACATTCCTTGTTTGTGAAGTAGTCACATTTATTGTACTTTACCGAACAGGGGATGTCATTGTCATCCTAGGTACTTATTTTTGATGTAGGTATTTCTAGAAACGGGAAGGATTGTGCTTGACAGAAATATGTCTCTGTCAGAAGCATTTTTTGCTAGGAAGTATCGACTACGCAGATTACGCAAATTGTTGCACAGATTGATGATGTTGGACGATTTTTCAGCGAGCCTGGCGGCTGCTGAGATGAACGGCGACGCGGCTCTGTGAAATCTTGTGTGGATCAGCTTAAGAATCAAAAATCTTGCTCTAATAGCAGAAATTGGAAATAACCCGATAGTTGGTAACGTAATTCCGACTTCCAGATTTATGGGTCGGTATTGTGGATGCGGTTTTCCAAGCAAATTGAAACACTTTTTCTTCGAGCGAGCGGTTTAACCAGTCACAACGGAGCGGCACAATTCTTCAAGATTTGCTGTTCGGATCTAATCTGGAGTAAACTGAAAACATGATAAAACTTTAGCTGCTCGTTTGTGAAGTAGTCCCATTATACCAAGTAGGGGATGCTGTTGCCATTCTTTCTATTTTTGATGTAGTTCTAAAAACGGGTAAGATCGAGGGTAAGATTCTGATAGAAGATCAAGAAGTCTTCCGTTTATGTTTTGTTTACAACATGGTTAATTTGTCTCAAGCAAGGATTGAATCCTAAAGAGAAAGAGCAAGTCTCTCACTTATCATCTCTGTATACATATACGATACACACTTAAATCATTTCACAGATTTCTGTGAATTTTGCTTCAATTCACCGAAATCTCAACAGCAGAACTGTTCGGTAATTATTTCACCGATTTTCTGCGGTATTTTCCTTTGTTCAACTGTCAAAACCACCAAAAAATCTGTAAAATTTTTACCGAACAGTTCTGCTGTTGAGATTTCGGTGAAATTTCACAGAAATCTGCGATTTATTTTAAGTGTGTATGTAGCATACCGCGAAAAGACTTGTTTCGCAAGCTGTCATGATATAGAACTGATTCGGGATGTTATACCCCATGATAAATTTCTTGTAGAAAGCTCCAAATTCGGGGAGCACTGGCCCTGATGATGCATTTCAACTTGTTCTAGACAGCTGTGCAGTAACCAACACGAAAGGAGCGAAAACAATGCGAGAATTACCATTTTTCTGTGGGGACTGCCTATCCGATTCTGTTTTTTCGCCTTGTATACAAGTTTGATAAACTTGGAATCATGGCTTGTTATGATTCGGAACAATTTTTGCCTCTCTTTCATTGTTGTTCGTTATCTGTTGTGAGCGATTTCTGCAAAACCTAGTCTCAAGCCATTGGTAAACTTTGCTTTCCTGAATCTGAGCTCGGTGCCAGTGCAAGCGTTAAAAGTAACGTACTCATCGATATTGTCATTGAATAACATTCTTGTTGATTAAGCTTGTTCTGTAAGATAATGGAAATCAAGAGTAAGAAGTTACAATTATGGTTTTAAAACGACAGCGATTTACTCTTCAAGTATGCTATAAAACCACAATTATTCTATCGATGTGACTAGGGCCCATAGAGTAAGATTGACTTCTAATTATTAGTGACAAAGCGTTCAACCCCGTGGAAGCACCTTGTGCTATTTAAGGTTCATCCATTTTGAGTATTCAAATATTACCAATATTTAACATGCAAATTTCTTTGAAAATATAAAAATGCCATGGAGATATTTTAAGGTCTTTTACGCTCAAACTTGGACTCAACACTCATATTCTTATTTACGTTTGAATGCTGCTTGGAAGGAAAGTTGATGCGAGTTCCTGTTTACATCAGCAAAATCAAATGGAGATATAGTTCGGACAAATCGAATTCGATCGTCCAGAAACAATAATACGGATAAAGGCACTGTAAGAACCGTTGAATAATTTAAAAGCTCTATTGAAAAAGGTACCACAAACCATTCCTTCCTTCTTCATCAATTTAGTTGTTGGAGCAACGGTATTTTTTATTATCAAGCATTGAGAGTACGAATGTTTTGCAAATTTAAGACACATCCCGCTGTTAGCTGATGACGTTCTTTGGTACGGCCCTCGAGGAATATCCTCCGTAACACATAGGTGGAATCAGTAAAGTCTAAGGTCTGACTAACCTATGGACTCCTTTGGTCCTCGAGTCCCAGGGTAGTTTTTAGAGGAAGTTCTGAGGTTTATGCACCTTGATAAAGCAGATTTAGGAGTTGATTTTAAAGCAATAATTTTCTTCCTTTGGATTATGAAGGCTGGTGGTAGAAATGGATAGTGAATCCTAAGTATCCATTAGCTGAGATATGAATCTTGGCGAATCTTTGTATAAATTTGGCACTTCACTGAACTTTAACTTATCGTTAGTTAGGCCGATACAAATATTGAAAATCAATTATGTCTCACAACAGCCCCCTCCCTCCCCTTCGGGTTTTTTTGCCCAAAAATAATATCTTGAGAAGCCAACAAAAAAAATTGGGCTAATTTTGAGGATTTTCCAAACATTCTTTAAATCCGAGGAGTTTTAATATTTTTTTCATTTTATTATTTATTTTTTATTATCCCTCCCCTCTTGACCGTTCGGAGACCAGTTGGACAAAATTTACATTAAATTATGTGTAACGGCCTTAGATCATATAAAAAAACTATTGCGGAATTCCGGTAAAATATTGACGGATTCTGATACTATCCAGAAAAAAATCGAAAAAGTCGAGAAAAGCCGAGAAAAGCCGAGTCAAGTACGAGACACTGAAGACGGCCTTACTGTTGAGGTCGAAGTACCAGAAAAAGATGTCAGGGAATTTTGCTTGAGGCCAAGTAATAAAAATCTCAAAATCCATTTTCTATTATTTAAGAGTTCCTATAATTTTTACTTTTTCACATAGGGCAAATTACGGCTTTGGCAGGTTTTGTTCTATTATTGTCAAGGGGGTTTTCTATAACTAAGTATACTCAAATTTGGCCTAAACATTCTTTGCATATCAAAGAATATTGTGGCCAAATTTCATAAAATTTGGTCATCAAAAACCCCTTGACAATAATAGAACAAATCCTGCCGATGCCGTCATTTTCTCTATCTAAAAGTGAATACTGGGTGGAATCTTGCTAGATAAATAGAATATTCAACAGGACTGTTATTTGGCTGGTATAAATAAGGCTTATATTTAAATGATAATTCTGTGTTTATTATCGTTATCGGTTCCAAAATTTAAGAAGTTATCGCTGGCTACAACTCGCCTACTTTTCTCACCTGAAAAATATTCAAATGAGAATTGCAATCATTGTCGTCGATTTAGCACAACACAGATTGGAATTATTTCTGGTCTTTCTGGTCCATTATAAGGTCTGTCTCATTTGGCGGATCAAAACTTATTTCAGTTTAAATTTGATAAATCGTTTTATTTATTTCGAACTGCCCACCTTGCTTTTCACTTTATTAAAAGACACGTGACAAAAGTTATTCAAATATTCTTGGCTAGCGAACGGGTTGATTTCTAGTTCAGGTTCAATGAAAATGCAAAATTGTTTTGAAATTTCGAAATAAAAAAACACCTCGATGACAGGAGACCGAAAAGTATAAAATAAAGGTACATGTGAATCTAACTTCTTTTAAAAATCTTCAGCCAATGAAGTTTATATTAATAAAAGTCAGTTTTCCATTGTTTCTTTGTTTACCATAAAACCTATTTTGGCAGTAATACTGAAAGCAAAGTTTTTTTGTCGCATAAGAGTCCCATGCCAGTTCTCTCCAATCTGAGTAATTCGCCGTTGATTTTTTTACTTCTTTTACATGGATAAATACGAAAAAAAAATCTAAAAATTGATAATATATTCAATCTTTCTGAAACATCGGCATAATATTGTTTATCTGTATACATTGCTATGGAACTGCTATATGGACCATCATTCTGTTTATTTTTGTCTGGAAAGGGACTGTAATATCAATACGAGATAACACAAACGGGCTTTGGTTTTCAAATTTCTAGAATGAAGTCTATTATTTTATCAATTTTTCTTTAATTGGAGACGATTTAAAGCTTTTCTTGAAATAAAATCAAAATTGTCAAAAATCGACATGGGATTCTTGTGTGAATGGAGACAGTGTAGAGCCGATAAATTCCTGGTTTTCTGTAACCTATGATTCTGTAAGCGTAAGGTTTCAAGAGGTTTATTTTTATCTATTTTGTTTATTTAACAGGCTCAGGCGTGTATAACACTTAACGGAACCGAGACTCTTTATAATATTCACAATCTATATCATTATTATCAACAGTTAGTAAGGGGAAGGACATAGACCAAGATACGCGTGGCGACTCAAGGTTAGATTACGTAATTCTAAGACGGACGAGGGTTTAAAGTGATGGTAGAGGTTCTCAAATGTACATGATGTTTTCTGTGAATCCATGAACTGAACTTCTATAAAGACTCGTAATGTTCTCTAGAAGAACGCAAGAAAGATCAAAGCAATTTTCGTGAAGAATTTGTCGAAAATTATCCTGAATCCACGAAACCACATGTCAGCCGTAAGTTTGCATGATCGTGTGGGTTCTGTGCAAAGATATGGTTACTATTGAACCCTTATGAATTTTCATGAGTCTTCCGAGACTTTTGAATCTTCTTCGACTGCCATAATTTCTGTCGGACTACTCACTGACCTGCCTGTAAATTTTATTAGACTTCCAGTAATCAAGAGAATTTTATGGGCTGCCGGAATCGTTTTGGTTCTTCAGCAACCTAGGATAAAAATTTCCTGAGAATCTTACTGACTCCTATGAATTCTAACAGAGCTTCATTTTTTTTTGTCTTTATCAGAGTTAGTAAAGACGATTCGACTCGATGAAAGACTTATGCTTCCGATTCGAACACAAATTATCACATCAAAACGACCCAATAATTAAAGATGCATTTCATATTGCAAACTTCCCTGAAATCAATTAAGCATTTCCCCATACATTACCATTCCCATTAATAAAAACATTGTTATTCCAAGAATGTCGCCGCCCACCTGTAATTACCATTCTTAGGGTTGACACTTTTGACAGCATAACCACATATAAATGTCCTCCGGTGCTTATCACCGCAGTCCTGTCCTGTGACATCCGTCAACATCGTCGTCGTCATCGCCGTCGCGGACTGTGCAGGTCCGTACCGTTCAATTAAACACTTAACTTTGATGGAGCTGCCTCGATTGCTACATTGTTTCCTGGGGATAAGATAAGAGGAAGAAACATCCTGGGAATCGATTATTGATTTTGCATATTTCATAATTTCCATGGGAAGAAAACAGAGGGAACCAACAACAGCCGCCCGGTTCCTTGATCCGTTTGAGTTGTGTCGAGGTTTGCCGAGCCGTGGATGGGGAAGTCGTCACTCCGCAAAAGGACACACAGAAACCGAACCGACCGAGTAGCGATGGGGCCATGCGATTAAGTTCAATTGATTCAATTAATTACTTATGGAATTATTTACTGCCGAAGCTTGGTCATATCGCGCGAGCAGTCTGGCTGGCGAGATGTACATGAGCACTACGGTTTGTTAGTAATCATTGTTGGCTCTTGGCAGAGAGTAGTTCAATATACGCAGACCGTCTGTAGGTTCCAGTAACGGGCATTTACTGGCAACATCGGGGAGAAGGTAATTGAGTTTAATTGAATTAATCGAAGGAAGCGAACTTGTGCAATGGTTCTTCTTTGGACTGAAATGGAATACTGATGTATTGGGCACCCATTATTTCAATCGAATATGTTAAAGTGTCCCTTTACTGTAAATGTTACATAATGAATAAATTGTAAAAAAAAAAACATCTTGATAATACTGCTGACTCAGAAGCAAGTTATGTTACGAATCTTATAAACTTGCTTGTGATTGAATTTTTGCGATGTACAGACGTGCGACCGATCTACCAATACAAGTAATATCCGCCCAATACTAGTTTGCAGCACAATAATGGTGATCGATTCGATTCGCGGACTGCGAATACTAATTATTGCAAAAGCGATGGAAGCACCGGAAGAAGCTCTAATTCAATTGCAGATTATGTAACTCTCGAGTCTCGGTAAAATGGAATCTTGGAAACCATTCGGGTCGAGCCCATCGCGCGCGTTGGGTGGAGGAGAAATTGCACTGATTTTAATTCGATTAGAAAACCATTTAGCATTGGCCGCCATCTAACCGACCAGCCAGCGCTGGATGGATGACTCAGCCCCGAACCGTTGGCGTTGTTGCGTCGCCTGACAGCCATGAATGATGATTCAAGAAAATTCGGTCCTGTCTGGAACTAATTAATTGCATTACCCTTTCGCGTCCTCGTCGGCTCGGGACACCGCCGAATATTTGTAGCCCAATTGTTCCATCAAAACAGTGTGGCTCTCTCTCGGCGTTTCCACGCGGGCGGGCGGCCTTCCGACGACAATGGTCCAGTGGACGGCTCCTCCGCAAGGATGTGTAGGTAATTAGAGAACAGTCGTCCTGGTCTGATGGTCGACAATTAGGGTGTCGGGACGGATGATGCACCCATACAGGCGAACCACGTGGCACCCTTCCGACGACGTGCTGAGAGCGAAATCGGTCATTGAAGGAGCTCGCGAGAGGATCCCTAAATTGCCGAGCGGGTGCGCGCCTGCAAGGTAGACTCGTTGCGAAGCATCATCACGCGGTTCACATTCACATGGTATCGGTTATTATACTCTCCTCGTGGTTCGGGCCCACGAGGTCGGTACTGAGATTTACTGCGGTGAGTGCACCTCACGAGTCTCATCGGATGATTATGATGATGGTGGGACGGGGCGATTTGAAACAACGAAGGGCACTTGATTCTTGCGGGTATAGTTTCACTTGTTTCCTTTGCCATTTTCCTCGGAAAATTCATCATCTTACGAGACGCACACTAGCGCAGACACAATTATATGTGCAAAGTAAACGAGGGCTCGAGGATGGAATGGGAAGTTGTTCTATGGGATGTTTCTGGTCAGAGGCGTATTATGGTTCTATATTAATTTGGATTGTGAATCGAAGCCATTATTTTGGCAGGATTTTTCTTCAAATGTCAAAGCGAAATCTTTATGTATAATATTCCGTTCCAACTGCAACCAAACCTGTCTTTCAACCTATTAGCATGTATACAGGGCCTTTTTTGCAAGTTAATCAGGCTAAGAATGTGGCTCATTGTCCAAAATCCATCCATTGATAGTCAAATATTGTCATAATACAGTTATCAATGTCAAACCAATTGTGTTCAACCTTTGTGCTTCCCTTTGATTAATCCCTCCATACACCTCTGCCGATTGAACCACACTATTTCCCAGCAATAAATAAAATTACCACTTACTCTAACCCCTTTTATGTTTTTGGGGAACTCGCACCCAACAGCCATCGCCATCTAGCGGGCACCACTACAATCATAACAGTTTGTACGCCTGAATTGCTTCTACCATCACCACCCAAAAATAGCCTTTCGGTATACAGTCATCGTCGTCCTCGTCGTCATTGTCGAGGGCCGCCTTGCCGAAATGTACTTGCCACTGTAATTCATCTATAGTAGTTACACCGCCGCCAACCGGGTTACTTTGATTCGGCCGTCCCGCTCCCACTAACGGTTAATCCACTAGCACCCTCTTGCTTCCCCCATCGCTGGTGCTGGCCATGGTATAGCGACATCTGTTGTAGGTACTGACTGTTCTGGCCAGAGTGATGACGAAGCGATAACAACGACACGGACACACACCGAGACGAGTGAGAGTGTTCAAGTACTTGTAAAAGTGCCCCCTTCACCAGTCCCCGCAGCACTGGATCGCCCCACACTCCTGGGGAGGGCGAGAGACCAGAAGGGGGGCTAACCGATTAGGAGAGAACCCGCGCACTCGACGTTCCCTCCGCTTCCGGGCCCGGTCCCTACTCGGCCCGGTGGCAGAAGGAAAAATCAATAAAACAATAACAACTATGTGCAATAGTTTTTACGGCCCACCTCTAACTGCTGCTCATTTTCGACAGCTTCGGAGCGCTGGGGAAAATTTTGACGCACTCGTTAATTGTCTGACAGTTTTCCGTACCGACAGAATCATTTTGCCCGGCAGCGAGCAGCGAGAACCTGTGATTTATTGATAAATTGGACACAGAACATTAAACCGCAACAGTACGCGAATTCGGAAAAGGTGATTTAGTACAGTGCAACAATAATAATAATAATAATAATAATAACAGCAACAGCAACAACTGCGGTACAGTGTTAGAGCAAGAAGAGGATTTTTCCCAGTGTGACTTTAGAGCAAAACAAAAACAAAATCTGCGGCGGTGCATTTTCCCTGATCCTGCCAGAAAACGCAACCTGCAGGAAAGGCAGCGAGGAGCGGCGAAGCCGTTCTACATTTTCCAGCTTGATTTTATCGGTAAGTGTTCATCAGCATTCGCATTGGATTTCTTTTATATTGTATTTGTATGTTTATATTTGTTTTGATCGAATGTTTGTTATTGTTTGTTTTAATCGATTGAAATTAAAAACATGTTGTTTTTTGAAAATTTATCGAGAATTACAATCAAATATAATTATTATTTTTGAACACTTGTTGGTATTTTGCATTTCTTGACCGTTATTTCCCAAACAATGTACCAGGCTATAATTTCATTCCAACTGTTCCTAGTTGGACACTATTGTTTTTGTTTTTCAATAAATCAAGCAGTTTGGACTATATTTCTTATTTCCAATCAACAAAAACGCTGTTCACATTCACACATTGAATCATTAATCATTTTAGCCTATTACTCTCATAATTGAGTATTTTTTAAACAGCGTGGTAGAATTGCATCAAATCTTTTTTCCGCCAAAATGTAGGCAATTAACACTGCATTTACAACACTAATTCGAATTCAACATATTGAATCGAGAAAGGCATAATCACTACTAGGATATTTAGATTTCAATTGTATATGCGATACCAAAAATGAAATATAATTTAAAAAATGGAACGTGCTCACCAAATAGCTTTGAGTGTGCACAACCGAAAGAACTTCCCTTTGGAAATTCGAAAGAACTTTCCTTTGGAAATTCGAAAGAACTTCCTTTTGGAAATTCGAAAGAAATTCCCTTTGGAAATTGGAAAGAATTTTCCTTTGGAAATTGGAAAGAATTTCCTTTTGGGAATTCGAAATAATTTCCCTTTGGAAATTTGAAAGAATTTCCCTTTTGAAATTAGAAAAAAATTCCTTTTGCAAATTCGAAAAAAAATCTTTTTGGAAATTCGAAACAAAAAATACATTTGGAAATTTGAAAGAAAATCCCTTTGGAAATTCGAAAGAACTTCCCTTTGGAAATTCCGAAAGAATTTCCCTTTGGAAATTCGAAAGAATTTTCCTTTGGAAATCCGAAAGAATTTCCCTTTGGAAATTCGAAAGAATTTCCCTTTGGAAATTCGAAAGAATTTCCCTTTGGAAATTCGAAAGAATTTCCCTTTGGAAATTCGAAAGAATTTCCCTTTGGAAATTCGAAAGAATTTCCCTTTGGAAATTCGAAAGAATTTCCCTTTGGAAATTCGAAAGAATTTCCCTTTGGAAATTCGAAAGAATTTCCCTTTGGAAATTCGAAAGAATTTCCCTTTGGAAATTCGAAAGAATTTCCCTTTGGAAATTCGAAAGAATTTCCCTTTGGAAATTCGAAAGAATTTCCCTTTGGAAATTCGAAAGAATTTCCCTTTGGAAATTCGAAAGAATTTCCCTTTGGAAATTCGAAAGAATTTCCCTTTGGAAATTCGAAAGAATTTCCCTTTGGAAATTCGAAAGAATTTCCCTTTGGAAATTCGAAAGAATTTCCCTTTGGAAATTCGAAAGAATTTCCCTTTGGAAATTCGAAAGAATTTCCCTTTGGAAATTCGAAAGAATTTCCCTTTGGAAATTCGAAAGAATTTCCCTTTGGAAATTCAAAAGAATTTCCCTTTGGAAATTCAAAAGAATTTCCCTTTGGAAATTCAAAAGAATTTCCCTTTGGAAATTCGAAAGAATTTCCCTTTAGTAATTCGAAAGACTTGTCATCAGACGAGCTTGTACAGTCCCATTTAATTCCACCACTTAATTGTACCTTGACAGATACGTATTTCGACCTCGAGATTCGAAAGAATTTTCCCTTCGGAGATTCGAAAGAATTTTCCCTTCAAAAATTCGAAAAAAAATTCATTCTAAAATTCGAAAAAAAAATTTATTCTAAAATTCGAAAGAATTTCGCTTCGGAAATTCGAAAGAATTTCCTTTCGGAAATTCGAAAGTTTTTCTCTTCGGAAATTCGAAAGAGTTGCCCTTCGGAAATTTGAAAGAATTTCCCTTTGGAAATTCGAAAGAATTTCCTCTCGGAAATTCGAAAGATTTTCCCTTCGGAAATTCGAAAGATTTTCCCTTCGGAAATTCGAAAGAATTTCTTTTCGGAAATTCGAAAGAATTACCCTTCGGAAATTCAAAATAATTTCCCTTCGTTAATTCAGAAGAACTTTTCTTTCGAAAATTCGGGAAACTATATAAGAATTTCCCTTCGGAAATTAGAAAAGAATTTTCTTTCGGTAATTCGAAAAAAAATTCCCTTCTAAAGTTCGAAAGAATTTCCCTTCGGAAATTCGAAAGAATTTCCCTTTGGAAATTCGAAAGAATTTCCCTTTGGAAATTCGAAAAATTTCCCTTTGTAAATTCAAAAGAATTTCCCTTTGGAAATTCAAAAGAATTTCTCTTTGGTAATTCGAAAGAATTTGCCTTTAGTAATTCAAAAGACTTGTCATCAGACGAGTTTGTACAGTCCCATTTTATTCCACCACTTAATTGTACCTTGACAGATACGTATTTCGACCTCGAGATTCGAAAGAATTTTCCCTTCGGAGATTCGAAAGAATTTTCCCCTCAAAAATTCGAAAAAAAATTTCATTTTAAAATTCGAAAAAAAATTTCATTCTAAAATTCGAAAGAATTTCGCTTCGGAAATTCGAAAGAATTTCCTTTCGGAAATTCTAAAGTTTTTCTCTTCGGAAATTCGAAAGAGTTACCCTTCGGAAATTTGAAAGAATTTGCCTCCTTAAATTCGAAAGAATTTCTTCTCGGAAATTCGAAAGATTTTCCCTTCGGAAATTCGAAAGATTTTCCCTTCGGAAATTCGAAAGAATTTCTCTTCGGAAATTCGAAAGAATTTCCCTTCGGAAATTCAAAAGAATTTCCCTTCGTAAATTCAGAAGAACTTTTCTTTCGAAAATTCGGGAAACTATAAAAGAATTTCCCTTCGGAAATTAGAAAAGAATTTTCTTTCGGTAATTCGAAAAAAAATCCCTTCTAAAGTTCGAAAGAATTTCCCTTCGGAAATTCGAAAGAATTTCCCTTTGGAAATTCGAAAGAATTTTCCTTTGGAAATTCGAAAAATTTCCCTTTGTAAATTCAAAAGAATTTCCCTTTGGAAATTTAAAAGAATTTCCCATTGGTAATTCGAAAGAATTTGCCTTTAGTAATTCAAAAGACTTGTCATCAGACGAGTTTGTACAGTCCCATTTTATTCCACCACTTAATTGTACCTTGACAGATACGTATTTCGACCTCGAGATTCGAAAGAATTTTCCCTTCGGAGATTCGAAAGAATTTTCCCTTCAAAAATTCGAAAAAAAAATTCATTCTAAAATTCGAAAGAATTTCGCTTCGGAAATTCGAAAGAATTTCGCTTCGGAAATTCGAAAGAATTTCCCCTCGGAAATTCGAAAGAGTTGCCTTTCGGAAATTTGAAAGAGTTTCCCTTAGGAAATTTGAAAGAATTTCCCTTCGGAAATTCGAAAGATTTTCCCTTCGGAAATTCGAAAGAATTTCTCTTCGGAAATTCGAAAAAATTACCCTTCGGAAATTCAAAAGAATTCCCCTTCGTTAATTCAGAAGAACTTTTCTTTCGAAAATTCGGGAAACTATAAAAGAATTTTCCTTCGGAAATTAGAAAAAAATTCCCTTCTAAAATTCGAAAGAATTTCCCTTCGGAAATTCGAAAGAATTTCCCTTTGGAAATTCGAAAGAATTTCCCTTTTGAAATTCGAAAGAATTTCCCTTCGGAAATTCGAAAGAATTTCCCTTCGGAAATTCGAAAGAATTTCCCTTCGGAAATTCGAAAGAATTTCCCTTCGGAAATTTGAAAGAGTTTCCCTTCGAAAATTCGAAAGAATTTCCCTTCGAAATTCGAAAGAATTTCCCTTCGAAATTCGAAAGAATTTCCCTTCGGAAATTCGAAAGAATTTCCCTTCGGAAATTCGAAAGAATTTCCCTTCGGAAATTCGAAAGAATTTCCCTTCGGAAATTCGAAAAAATTTCCCTTCGGAAATTCGAAAGAATTTCCCTTCGGAAATTCGAAAGAATTTCCCTTCGGAAATTCGAAAGAATTTCCCTTCGGAAATTCGAAAGATTTTCCTTCGGAAATTCGAAAGAGTTTCCTTCGAAATTCGAAAGAATTTCCTTCGAAATTGAAAGAATTTCCTTCGGAAATTGAAAGAATTTCCTTCGAAATTGAAAGAATTTCCTTTGAAATTCGAAAGAATTTCCTTCGAAATTGAAAGAATTTCCTTCGAAATTGAAAGAATTTCCTTCGAAATTCGAAAGAATTTCCTTCGAAATTCGGAAGAATTTCCCTTCCGGAAATTCGGAAGAATTCCCTTCGGAAATTCGAAAGAATTTCCCTTCGGAAATTCGAAAGAATTTCCCTTCGGAAATTCGAAAGAATTTCCCTTCGGAAATTCGAAAGAATTTCCCTTCAGAAATTCGAAAGAATTTCCCTTCGGAAATTCGAAAGAATTTCCCTTCGGAAATTCGAAAGAATTTCGTAAATTCAGAAGAACTTTTCTTTCGAAAATTCGAAATAATTTCCCTTCGGAAATTCGAAATAATTTCCCTTCGGAAATTAGAAAAGAATTTCTCTTCGAAAATTAGAAAAGAATTTCGTTTCGGTAATTCGAAAAAAAATCCCTTCGGAAATTCGAAAAAAACTCCCTTCGGAAATTCGAAAAAATTTCCTTCGGAAATTCGAAAGAATTTCCCTTCGAAAATTCGAAAGAATTTCCTTTCGGAAGTTCGAGAGAATTTCCCTTTGGAAATTCGAGAGAATTTCCCTTTGGAAATTCGAAAGAATTTCCCTTTGGAAATTCGAAAGAATTTCCCTTTGGAAATTCGAAAGAATTTCCCTTTGGAAATTCGAAAGAATTTCCCTTTGTAAATTCGAAAGAATTTCCCTTTGGAAATTCGAAAGAATTTCCCTTTGGAAATTCGAAAGAATTTCCCTTTTGGAAATTCTAAAAAATTTCCCTTTGGGAATTTGAAAGAATTTCCCTTTGGAAAGTCGGGAGAACTTCCCTTTGAATACTCGGAAAAAATATCATTGTAAAATTAGAAAATTTCCCTATGAAAATTCGAAATATTTTCCTTTTGAAAATTCAAAAGTCGCTGTAAAATCATCTCACATCATTTGAAACAAAATCAAAGAAAATTACTATTCCTATTATTATTTTGTTGCGATATAATTCATTGATAGCTAAGCCGTTGCCAACAATTGAATCAACAGAATGTCTTCTCATGAATTCACCCTTCAAATTTGATATGAAAACAACTCGACATTGTTGTTTCAAAAGGGCGAATGTCGCAAACGTAAACATTGACTTCTTCTGCTGATTTCAGGAAGATTAGAGACTTCTGATGGTATTTTCCACTTCCGTTCGATAGAAGGCGCGGAGCGCCACCAGTTCCAAGTGGTTGTTAGCTGGGAGCGGTCCTAGTTGTTGAGGAATTTGCAGGAAAAGGCATTGTTTACGTTTGCGACATTGGCCCTTATGAAACAACCGTGTCGAACTGCCTCTGAGAAAACCACTCGCAAACGGTGCGCGGTCAGTGTATAGACATTGCTACTGAATGCTGCACCAGAGAGCGGCCTAAGAAAATCAATCCGGGTTGAGGTTATGTTTACTCTATCAATTAGACTCCTCACTTGCACCGCACCCTGTTTGACCGCTTTGTACGCTTTTTCAAACTTGTATCGACGAAACGATTCAGATAAAACGAAGGGAAAAATGTGACTGCCGTCGAGCGGCGCACTGCACTAGCCCTATAATTAACTTAAAGTTTCATTAGCACAATTGTTCGAAACAAGAAACTTTTAACCTCTAACAGCGGTAAAATCAAATACAAACTCCCGTCTTTGTGCTAGATGTGGATTTTGGAGTTCGGACAATGAAGCTGTCAAAATTGAACACGCTTCGGTTCAAATTGGAAATACCTGGTAGCGGACCGCGATGCCACCGCGCGTTTCGCCATATTGCTACTTTAGTTCTGATGACTGAGCTGTCATCGGGCGGTAAGCGCAACAACGACGACAAGTGCTTGGTGTGTTTGTATGGAAAATAATTAATATGTCGTAAAATGTAATTAATAAACTTTTATTACTTCCTTTTTATCAGTCGCGACGACGTTCAGCAAGCGCGAATGTGTCACCGCACCACCTCCCTCCCTCCCCCTCGACGTTCCACACCAAATCATAGCAGGCGATAATAATGGCACTGCCACTCCAGCAGGGTGACGCGCTTCGATGGCCACCATATTGGGAACCCACCGCCACCGGTTCCGTCGTCCACCATGCTCCTCCGTTCGAGAGCCAGTTACAAACTGTTATGCCTCGGTTAGACGTTAGACGGCACCAAAAGTTGAGTTGGACAAGTCGCTTGACTTGAACGCGAATTATGCACCTTCAAATCCAACGCAAATTCATTGAAATTGAACTAAATTTGCGAATGTGTTTATTTTGACGAAAAGCTGTAATAATCTCTAAAAATGTTCAATCAAAAATTCATTGAAAATATGTACTCACAAATTAAATTATGAACTACAAATACATCCCAGAATTGAAGCAACTATTTATTAAAATGCTCGGCTATGCGGCTCCGCAAAGTGTCACACACGACTGAGCCTACAAAATAAACTAATTTTAAAAAAATGTTTGGCTATCTAGTTCAAAAACAGTTTTGTTGTTCTCTAGGAATTGCGATTGAATTTTAATTAACGTTTTAAACCTATGTATCAAGTCGCTCAGTAGATGACATCACAAGAAATTGCAGAAGTTGCAAACTTCGAATCACCAAATTAGCATCGGTGAAGCCTATCATCACTATCTGTGGGTCGCGACGTCAATGAAGCGATCAGTTGTCAAATGGTGCTTCATTTCAATTACACACCACGCCGGTTGGGGCGCTGTTGTTGAGAGTTCCTGCAGGGTTCCGTGTTTTTTTTCTGTTGTGTGTTTTACTCTAACGTATCTTTATCGCAGCAAGCGACGAATGCTGGTATCATCATGCGGTTTTGTTTTGTGTCGCTTATTCGCATCGCGAAAAATTCAATCAGCGGCGGTGGTTGCCGCAACAGTAGGCCGAGGTGCCGCCGCCAAGAATTTTCTCATGAAAGTAAATATTTTTACGCTTTTTCTCCCACCCCGACATCGTCGCCAGACTGATGGGCTGTTCGCGGAACTTTTACGCACGTACGTACCTCCGGAAGGTACAGAAATGCCGGCAATATGCATGGGAGACATTATCACATTTTACAGCCCACCATGTCGTGCCGGATTCAACGGCAGAACCATCATCATTGTCAGGCAGGAGAAAGGAATGGATTGTTGTGATGCGGGCCACTGCTGGAACAGAGTGACTTTGGAGTTCGGCTTTCGATATTTGCGTGCGTGTTTTTGTTAAACACGTGGCACACTGTTATTGACGACCGACCGAGACGATGGCTGTTGTCAGTGAGCGAAATTATGGCTAATTGTATTTTTATTTTCTTTATTGTTTGTCGCGGTCTGGTCGATAGGGTTACCAGATGTGAGTTGTCGTGAAAAATTGTTGTTTCCAAACAATATTGAATGAAAGCTTTCTTTGTTGATAAAACGATTCAGCGCAATACAGTTTTAACTGGGACAGTTTTAACAGACCCGCAATTATGTTGAAATCAATCTTGTCATACAAGTCATACTTGTAGTAGGTCTAAAAGTATCAAAACTGTCAGCTCTTCGACATATCCGACTGAGAAAGATTCATTAAATCCGAATAATGACTTTTAATTCAAATGATCATTCCAGACCAATTTGCTCAAGCCGTTAGTTACATTTGTTATCCTAATTGCACCATTCAAATAGTGAGGCCACACTATCCTCCATGAAAACGGCGACCTCCACACGACCAATTTATGTGCATCCTACTTGAGATTAATTGAAAATGTTTTCTGTCGACCATCCCGCTGAGCATGGAAGGTTCGCATGTCTGTATGTGTGATTGTAACATTCCCCCAGACAAATGAGCAAACGGAAGCCGACTCCCCACAGGGCATACATCTTGTCATCGATTATTATTACATAATCGCCCCACGACGACACATATGGGTATATTTGGTCCGCTCGACAAGAAACCCAGTCTAATTATGAACTTAGTTGAGCAGCGACATTCATTGTCTCTTATTGTTTCGGGCCTACACCGAAGTCCGATTATCACACATGTGCAAAATTTGTATACAAACAAATACCGGTCACCGGATCCAAGCTGGCCAATATCCCTCCCAAAATAACCAGCCTTGATTTTAATATCCACTTGGCATGGATGCCGAGACAAAGTGTTTCGGCCTGGGTGCTGCGATAAATGTAGCTCGGTATCCCCAATTATAACCATATTTGACCTGCTTTGGTTTGACCGCACCTGTCAAACTGACAGCCAAATTTTGTTTCGAATAATTGCGTAAACTGTCCGGAGGACAACCAATACCCGCAAGTAAACGACAATGACTGGAACACGTGAGGCGGTATTTAGTTGTACGAACCTACATGAGTAAAGCTACAGTTCATTGTCGTGATTAATTGATTAGTAAAGGCATTGGAAGAACAAACACAGCGCGAAGCTTGCGGTCTCACTCTCGCCCGTTCGCACACACGGACTCGCACACGAAGTAAACTGTACATTGAATACTAATTAAACGTTTTGTTCTCTTCTTCGGTGCTTCTCCGCGCTCCCTTTGCTACACCGGTTGTTGCTAACAAACGAATCGGATGGTCATTCATTGGGAAGCGATAAACATTCAAACTATGCTAATAGATTTTAATAAAAAGTCGTAAAAATTACCGCCGAACAACACGGATCAGTGTCCAGTGTACACGATGTTTACTGCGATCGATGGGGTGGCATTTGCGATATTCCGCTGCTTGGACATCTCAGTACCTATACTTCAATTGTTGAGAATACTGGAATTAGAAAAAAAAAACATTTTTGTTTTCTGTTTTCTGAAAGTCACCTTCATTCTTTGTCAACTCATTATAAGTAATGAAATTTGCCGACGGTGTCATGCGGATATGATCGAAAACCGGCGCGAAGCTGTTTTATAAAAATTGATATTTTCAACTGTTGGTGATCACATCTTCAAAGTTTAGATAGTTTTTTGTCATACTAAAACTAGGACAGGACACACAGTTGAGAAAGTAAATAGAGATATGAATTAAACAGAGAATATAAATAAAAAACCTGTAATTCACAAATCTTGATAAGCTCTATTTTTACTTCGTGAAAACTTTTCAAACGTTTCAGGACCGCACTAATGAAATGTCACACCTTGCTGGAACCGGGCGGTGAAATAGGTTTATTATTACCGATAATGTATATCTAGACCGGATTACCGAGAAGTCGGAGCGGGGACACTCGGCTAGCAGTTGTTGTGCGCGCACCAAGAGCAAGGTGCTTTTGTTGAAAACATGTTAATCAACCAAATACGAATGGCTAATTAGCAGCTATTATACAAGCACCGCATCGCACTGAGTGATCCGCTGGTGCAAATGAATGTATTGCTCATTGTTTGAAAAATAGCACACCAACACACAGTTTCGTTACTGTTTACCGCAGCGATGCGAACGAATGCGATCTCATTACCGCACCCGTAGTTAATCATGGTTTTTCTCATCGACAGTTTTACCGAATGCTGCCACGTGACATTTGCGCCATTTCCGGGCGGACGACACTTCGCGTTCACGCCACGCCTCCCCGTCCGAACGCTGTTTGACATTTGCCATGCGAAAGAATCAAGACCCGAAGACCTCGCACTTCCTAATGTTCATCATTTTGTACGATCGATGCGTAAACAAACCCAACTTAGCGTCCGTCAAGGTTGCTCTAATCGCGCAGCCCACTACAAACGTCAATTGTTTCGTTCGTACGCAACCAACACGCGAATTGGGTTTTCCTCCAATTTTCATCTATATTTTTTTTTTCTACAACTGGCGATATTAATTATTTCATTACGCTATCTCAAAGTGGATGGCGTAGTAAATTCGTAAGGGGCAGCCAACGGAGCGAGACATATGTTGGTGCTCCGCGTTGCGGCAATAGGGTCACCTCTTTGTTTTGGTTAGCTGATCGTCAATGGTCTTCCAGTGGGGGGGATCGTCAAATGTAACAACACACAGCAACGCTTTTTGGCATAGGATTTCCTTACGGTGATGATTCTGGGTTTTTGGAGGCGCTCGCTGTAATTATTTATTGTTTTAATTATTCGGCTTGTGTTGT
Source organism: Armigeres subalbatus (assembly GCF_024139115.2). Classification (NCBI taxonomy): domain Eukaryota; kingdom Metazoa; phylum Arthropoda; class Insecta; order Diptera; family Culicidae; genus Armigeres; species Armigeres subalbatus. The sequence continues at coordinate 421,707,327 of NC_085140.1, read as the reverse complement.
TTTTACGAGCTTCTTTTTTTTCCAAAATATCATGTACTCTAATTTGCAGCTCTCTTCTATTTGTTGCTAAGTCTGCGTTTTTTATTACTTTTTCGGTAACCCGCTACCACGGAGAGTATAAAAAAACGAGATAGCGTACGAAGTAAAACGTAATTAATTTCGTGTGTTAATTTATGTACGGTTTTATCTAATGTTACACTTTTTCTCCATCTCGCGAATACCTCACGGTGTAACCGAATTTTGTTTGGTTTTTCCTCTGCACCGACAGAGCGCGAGAGCGAGATAGAGAACAAAAAAGGTACATTGAGGAGATGCGTGACGGATGCGGTTTTTGATCCCGTCCAAAACCACCTCAAGCCCCATTTAACAGACCTCACTTTTGATTTCGTTTATAATCCGAAAGAAGAAGGAAAAAAAAGTAATTTTGAGTGTTACGTGACCCCTTGTGTCCGAGTGTAGGCCCGCCCCTCGGCGCGCGATTGTCAAACCCGGAACGCAAGCGCGAGCGCGCGTTACCCAATTACTGCACTCGTAAAAAATGGTATGCTAATTTTTCGCTAGTTAATTGCTCTTTATTCTAATTTTCACTGGTTTTTTGAAGGTGCTGCGCTTGTTTTATTTTGTTGCTATTCGTTGTTACTAAACGGGAAGTGCGCAATTAAAATTTCAAGTGCGCGTTTGGAACACAATGGCTGCGATAAGCATCGCACTTTGAATGTGGGTTCTATTTTCGGGGGGTTAGTCCGATGGAAAAATTCCCAGCGCATCCGCGACATAAGACCTTGAGCTTCGTCGGTGGCGGGTTTTTTGTCCGCTCTTGGCTACTGGCACTGAGTAATTGTTTTGAAAAGATTTGATGGTTAGTTCGACCGGAATTATCAGATTCATAAAAGCTGCTCGGTCGTAAATTTTACTAGTCACAACGGTGGGCGTGCGTGAAATGGTTCTTAGTGGATTTAATCCATTTTTTTGGCTTAAGTTCTACGATAATGGGTTCGTAGGATAAAATATGGGTTCGAAAACTAGTTTCATAATATTTAAATGAATGTTGATCAAGCCAAATTAAATATTAATATTTTGTGGCCAAAGCTGCAGTATTTCCATTCCAATAATGCCGTTTGGTTTGGTCGTTTGATCATTTTTAGATCAGATCATTTAGCCGAAAAAGTCGTTCGTCGAATAGATCATTTGGGTAAAAATCACGTTTAGCCGAAATGAGCTTTTTACAGAAGGGAATTTTCCTAGAAAACTACGAAGAATTTCCCGAAGAAATTCCGAAATATTTCATCATGAAATTTCGCAAAATTTCCCGAGAAAATTCCTAAGATTTTCCCAATGAAATTCCGAAGAATTTCCCAAGTATTCCAATTTACCAAGTATCCCAAGAATTTTCCAAGGAAATTCCGGAGAATTTCCCGAGGAAATTCCGAAGAATTTCCCGAGGATATTCCGAAGAATTTCCCGAGGGAATTCCGAAGAATTTCCCGAGGAAATGCAAATCTGCAACTAAATGCAGATTCCTCGGGAAATTCCGAAGAATTTCCCGAATAAATTCCGAAGAATTTCCCGAATAAATTCCAAAGAATTTCTCGAGGAAATTCCGCAGAATTTCCCGAGGAAATTCCGAAAAATTTCCCGAGGAAATTCCAAAGAATTTCCCGAGGAAATTCCAAGAAATTTCCCGAGGAAATTCCGAAGAATTTCCCGAGGAAATTCCGAAGAATTTCCCGAGGAAATTCCGAAGAATTTCCCGAGGAAATTCCGAAGAATTTCCCGAGGAAATTCCGAAGAAAATCCCGAGGAAATTCCGAAGAAATTCCCGAGGAAATTCCGAAGAATTTCCCGAGGAAATTCCGAAGAATTTCGAGAAAATTCTGAAGAATTTCGAGGAATTCGAAGAATTTCGAGGAAATTCGAAGAATTTCCCGAGGAAATTCGAAGAATTTCCGAGGAAATTCCGAAGAATTTCCTGAGGAAATTCGAAGAATTTCCGAGGAATTCCAAGAATTTCGAGGAAATTCCGAAGAATTTCCTGAGGAAATTCGAAGAATTTCCTGAGGAAATTCGAAGAATTTCCGAGGAAATTCCGAAGAATTTCCTGAGGAAATTCGAAGAATTTCTGAGGAAATTCGAAGAATTTCGAGGAAATTCGAAGAATTTCGAGGAAATTCGAAGAATTTCCTGAGGAAATTCCGAAGAATTTCGAGGAAATTCGAAGAATTTCGAGAAATTCCGAAGAATTTCGAGGAAATTCGAAGAATTTCCTGAGGAAATTCCAAGAATTTCCCGAGAAATTCGAAGAATTTCGAGGAAATTCCAAGAATTTCCCGAGGAAATTCCGAAGAATTTCGAAATTCGAAGAATTTCGAGGAAATTCCGAAGAATTTCGAGGAAATTCGAAGAATTTCGAGGAATTCGAAGAATTTCGAAATTCCGAAGAATTTCGAGGAAATTCCGAAGAATTTCGAGGAAATTTCGAAGAATTTCGAGAAATTCGAAGAATTTCAGGAAATTCGAAGAATTTCGAGGAAATTCCGGAAAATTTCCTGAGGAAATTCGAAGAATTTCCCGAGGAAATTCGAAGAATTTCGAGGAAATTCTGAAGAATTTCGAGGAAATTCGAAGAATTTCCTGAGGAAATTCCGAAGAATTTCGAGGAAATTCCGAAGAATTTCGAGGAAATTCCGAAGAATTTCCTGAGGAAATTCCGAAGAATTTCGAGGAAATTCGAAGAATTTCGAGGAAATTCCGAAGAATTTCCTGAGGAAATTCGGAAGAATTTCCGAGGAAATTCGAAGAATTTCCGAGGAAATTTCGAAGAATTTCCTGAGGAAATTCGAAGAATTTCCTAGGAAATTCCGAAGAATTTCCCTAGGAAATTCGAAGAATTTCGAGAAATTCCAAGAATTTCCTGAGGAAATTCCGAAGAATTTCGAGGAAATTCGAAGAATTTCGAGGAAATTCGAAGAATTTCCTCGAGGAATTCGAAGAATTTCCGAGGAAATTCGAAGAATTTCGAGGAAATTCGAAGAATTTCCCGAGGAAATTCGAAGAATTTCGAGGAAATTCGAAGAATTTCGAGGAAATTCGAAGAATTTCGAGGAAATTCCGAAGAATTTCGAGGAATTCCGAAGAATTTCCTCGAGGAAATTCGAAGAATTTCCTGAGGAAATTCCGAAGAATTTCCCGAGGAAATTCGAAGAATTTCCTGAGGAAATTCGAAGAATTTCCTGAGAAATTCGAAGAATTTCCTGAGGAAATTCGAAGAATTTCCTGAGGAAATTCCGAAGAATTTCGAGGAAATTCGAAGAATTTCGAGGAAATTCGAAGAATTTCCCGAGGAAATTCTTAGAAGTTTCCCGAGGAAATTCCGAAGAATTTCCGAGGAAATTCCGAAGAATTTCGAGGAAATTCGAAGAATTTCGAGGAAATTCCGAAGAATTTCGAAATTTCCCAAGAATTTCGAGGAAATTTCTAAGAATTTCCTGAGGAAATTCCGAAGACTTTCTGAGGAAATTCCAAAGAATTTCGAGAAAATTCCAAAGAATTTCGAGGAAATTCCAAAGAATTTCGAGGAAATTCAAAGAATTTCGAGGAAATTCCAAAGAATTTCAGGAAATTCCAAAGAATTTCGAGGAAATTCCAAAGAATCTCGAGGAAACTCCGAAGAATTTCCCGAGGAAATTCCAAAGAATTTCCCGAGGAAATTCCCAAGAATTTCCCGAGGAAATTCCGAAGAATTTCCCGAGGAAATTCCGAAGAATTTCCCGAGGAAATTCCTAAGATTTTCCCGAGGAAATTTCGGAGAATTTCCCAAGGAAATTTCGATCAATTTCCCTAGGAAATTCCGAAGAATTTCCCGACGAAATTCCGAAGAATTTCCGGATGAAATTCCGAAGAATTTCCCAAAGGAATTCCAATGAATTTCCCGAAGAAATTCCGAAGAATTTTCCGAATAATTTCCGAAGAATTTCTCGAGGAAATTCCGAACAATTTCCCTAGGAAATTCCAAAGAATTTCCCGAGGAAATTCCGAACAATTTCTCGAGGAATTTCCGAACAATTTCCAAAGGAAATGCCGAACAATATCTCGATGAAATTCCAAACTATTTCCCGAGGAAATTCCTAAGAATTTTCAAAGGGCATTCCGAACACTTTTCCAGTAGAAAAAAATCGCCAGACGTTTTTATTTTATTATTTCTTCAGTAAAATTTCCCATAGATCAATTTTTTTGACGTCTCTAAATATTTTTAAAATTGTAAACAAAAAATCAGCAATTTAATTTTGTCCTAAAATTTGCTCGATTTCGGACCAACATCAGGTCGATCTAAAGGCGTTTCAAACCGCAGCCTTTTATATATTTTTTTTTTTTTCAATTGTTCATGATTAATTATTGATTTTTTATATAGGGGGAAAGACGGCTTTGGCAGGTTTTGTTCTATTATTGGCAGGGGGTTTTGTCGACCAAATTTTATGAAATTTGGCCACAATATTCTTTGATATGCAAAGAATGTTTAGGCCAAATTTGAGCCTAGTCAGTCATAAAAAACCCCCTGCCAATAATAGAACAAAACCTGCCAAAGCCGTCTTTCCCCCTATTTAGTGAAATCATAAGATAAAAGATCTTTGGTAAAATCAAAGAATCGACTATTGTCTAAGTCGATATATACGAGATAAAACAGGAAAAAAGATTTTAAAAAATCGACGGTTAGGGTAATATAAAATACAATATATCTATTTGGATCAAAACGAAATTTATGTCGCTGTGATTAAAATAGTGTTCCCTTATAAATAAAGATAAAGATTAAAAAAAGAAATTGCGTCAAAATTGCACCACAAAATAAAAAAAAAACACTTCTCCATTTCCAATTACAGATATTACAGATATAAAGTTCTTTCATTTGAGGACATATAAATGCAGACGCTTTCGATTTTGCGACAAAATTGTAGTTATTTACTAAGAAAATAGGGTGGCACATTTTAAACAGACTCCTCTTACTTCGGAGTTGGATATCGGAAAAGGTGTTCGATGAGCCAGACTTGTATTAACGGGAACTTGAAAATTCAATATACGAAACAACATCCCTTCGAGTCATACGGCTGAATATGTTGTTTGGCCGAACAGGTCATGTGGTTGAAATGCCGTTTGGCCGAACAGGTCATTTGGGCGAAACATTCGTTTGGACATTTGGCCGAAAGTGTCAAATTTCCGAAAATATCGTTTGGCCGAACAATAGTGAATGTGAGAAATGTGAAGTGAGTGATAAGGAATCTGAAGGTCGAAATTGGAAATTCGAAGTGAGAATGAGAAATATGAAATGACGAATGAGAAGGGAGATGTGAGCCGTCTCATTTCTCACTTTTCATTCGTTACTTTTCATTTCCATTTTTCAAGGTGAAGAGTGCCAAGTAAGACATGAGGAGGAAGACGTCTCACTTCTCACTCATCATTCCTCACTCCTCACTTTTCATTTCTCACCTCTCACTCTCAACTGTGGAAAGTGAGAAGTGATACGTCAAACGGCATTTTCGGCCAAATGACCTATTTGGCTTAACGATTTTTTGGCTAAATTACATGTCCCGCTAAACGACTTTTTCGGCCAAATGGCTTATTCGCCAAAATGCCCTATTCAGTCAAACGATACTCTCGGCCGTATGACCGACACGTTCGGCCAAATGATATTCGGTCACATGGGTTTCGGCCCTATGGTTTGTTCGTCAGCAAACATATTTTTTTGCAGAGATTTCTACCAAAGTGAAGTTTATTTTGCTGAAACTCAGCCAACAGTTTACTAAAAATCAAAATAAAAGTTGATTCCGTCAGTTTTTTTAGTCCGTCTGGATATTGCCGAGCTGCAGAAATAAAAACTTAGTGTGAAGGTATAAATATTTCTATCAAAAGCAAGTCCAAATTTGTGACTTCCGACGTTTCCAATATTTTCATAGCCATATAGGATATTCAAGTGTTGCCAGCGAAAAAAAATCAATGTTCATTCGCAGATGCTAAATTACCAGAACAAAAAAGCTCCAAATTGCAATTCTCCTAACCGCCGCTTTCGCTCGCTTGCGATGTCCTTGTGACAATTTGCTACCACACGACATGCGTGAAATAGTTTCCGAAAACAATAAATCACGGTCAGCCTTTCCCTTTCGGTACCAATCTCGTCCCGTTCCGTTTCCTCCCCTCCTCGGTGCGGGCATCCCTTTCCAAAAATAAAAGTATTAAAAAAGTTTTAAATCAATATTTTCCTCTCGTGTTTCGTGCTGGTTCTTTCCCGATGTCGGGTCGGAGGCTCCGGTCCCCATCTAGACCGACCAGGAGACAATTTGTCTGCGACGGCGAGTTTTATGGTAGTCAGTCGTCAAATGTCGCTGTGCCGCGCCGCGGCCAAACCGACGGATCTCCCCGATCTGATTTTGGAAGGGCGACTCATTTTTATTATGTTGGCGGAAGGAACTCCGGGGGATGATGGATAGAGGGTACGACTGATACCGAAAGTCCAAGTATGTAATGTTTTATCGCCGAAAAGTAATAATTTTTATGGGATTTCGTTTGACCCCTGACTAACTAACTGGTAGCGTCCGAGCACTGAAACGCTTCGAAAGCAATAGACGGCCGGGGTGCGTAGTAGGCGACGCAGAAAATGGAAAAAAGGTCCAAGCAGCCTGATAAGCACTCTGCAGGAGACGCCAGATTCGCAAAAGGAATGAATATGAAAAACAATCACTAAACAGCAAATAAAAATGTTTAGTACCGTTATAAAAATGGCTGTGCATCCGTTACAATCGTCGCAGATTTTACTGCCAAAATGACAGTTCTCTTCGTTTGTCGGTCAGTCATCCCATTGCAGCAGTATCATCATCATCATCGTAAGCTTCACTCGAGTAGATCGATTTTCCTCCCGGATACTCTTTCGGGCAGGAGAAAAAAAAAGGTGTGGAAGTGCGGGGGATACTTGAATGATGAAAATAAAGGAAACTGTGATGGGCCATCGCATCGGTCGTAAAAGGAATGAAGGAAAAACAACCAGAGAGCAATGAGACATCACTGACTGTCCACTGTCTCCAGTCCCGCAGTTGGCAACGGGAACAATCGCAATGGAAATCAAGTCACGTGACTGACGAGGGGTGATGCATCAAAAACGAGACGAAGACTACGAACAGTCGGACAACGGTGAAAACGACTAAGAAATGGTTTATTTCGGCAAAATGGACTGAGATTCACAGGCGATAAAGATGTTCTGGCTTGATAAAGTGGATTAGGCGACGTGAGGGCTGAGAAATAAAAAAAAACGTACTAGCAACACTGTTTAGAATATCATCAACTATCATATTTTTACTATTTTTATGTCGCGTTCTGCTAGAATATGACATGCAAAAAGTAACCACTGATAGATTAAAAACTCACATGCAATTGCTGCTTTGAATGTCAATAATAGTCAGATGGGAAAATGTCATGCTTTGCTGATGTCAGTTGAAAGCTGGTGGCCATTAAATTTAAAAACTAATCAATAATTGCAATGAATTCAATTCACAGATCTCGAAGTTCTCAGTTCACTTATGGAATAAAATTCTACCACTTTTAGAGCGCAAGAGTATGTTTGGCGTCTCGCAGTTGAATTGTTTCGATTGCAAAAAAATTTGTTGTAATTTTGTAAATTTTCTGAATAAATCTTGTAAATGAATGTGGCAAATAAGCTTTACAGAGATTAATACTCTAGAATGCTATGAGATATATTAGATACAGGTAAGACGGGGGAAAACTTACAATCATGTTCAGGGCGTAGTACTCAAAACAACGCCTATGAGATGGTGTCGGTTAGAACTTCCGACAGTGCACACTATGAGAAAAATGTGGAGAAAGTATTTTCCTCCATCGTTGTACCTACCGGTAGATAACCAGCAGAGAAAATCCACGTTCGATGGGAAACAAGAAAAGGATCCTCCACCAGCCAGCCGTCCAGAATGGAGGAAGCCCAATCGGTGCTGTTTGGGAACGAGGAAGAAAACCTAGTCAATTTTATGGCCTTTCCAAACATTACATTCCGTTTTACGACTTTTGCTGGCCGGTCGGCACCCATCGCCCGGAGCTTGATAAGATTAAAGTGCGAACGTACATGGGCCGTAATTTCGGAGAACAAAGAGAATGTACACCATCAATCGAATTCAGATGTATACTGCTGGGAGTTCCGTGTTTAGGTGCTTCTTATGTGAATGGTTTTCAAAGCAAGTTGATGCTGAACAAATTGTGTTTAGAGACATTGGAAATCGGTTGTGACATACTTCCAATAGTTTCAAATTTTCCTCTACACCAAAATCTACTATTAGTAGATTCTTCTTCATCTTCAGTTTGCATAATTGATCAAAATTCGTTGTTTGTACATTGACCGTATTATTCTTAATTAAATTAGAATAACTACCAAATGTTTTTTCAGTAATTTTTTTGAGCAGTTTCCGATTATTTTTTTTAATATAAATTACTTTTTTGTGTATTATGGAAATTATGTGTTCATATTTGTTTTTTGATTTAGAATTTATCGCAAACAAATCAGATTCAAACTTTATAAATTTTGGTACAGCTCTACAATCATTATTGCAGCTTGGACGCCTTAAAACCAGAAATGCCTTTCTGATCCCGAAAACGTGCGTTTTCCATTAGCTTGATGTGATCGAACCCCGTCAATTGCAGCACTCCGCAGCGTGTATTGACTTTTTGAAGCCATCCACCCCTAAAAACATCTTAAATTATCCAGCGTCCTACCTGCTGTGCGTAAACAGCCATTGAAGGTCCTTGCAGGTGACTGCCACTCCTTACCCATCATTCCACACAGCAAATCGAATCGAAAAGGACGCAAAATTCCCGGAAAACTAGCCAACCACGGCCGGCCGAACGAGATTCAAGGCGAAAGAGGACGAGCGGTCAGCGGACAGGTAAAAGGCACAATTATGATGCTCCGAACTTGAAATAGAAACCGAATCATAAATTCTGAAACCGTACAGTTGCCTTCATTTGTTCCTCGCTAACATTTCATTTCCACCGACTACTGCCAGCCATGGGTTGCTCCTCCGCCTCTGTATCTCTTGTCCACCGTGTTCGTGTATGTCCGACCGACCACCGCCGAGTTCGGTCATGAACCATGATGTTTCCCAGCAACTGAACTAATGCAAAGGCTCTTCCTCGCCTGCTAGGACCAGCGCAAGTGAGATAGAGAATGAGAACCAAACAACAACAAAAAAACGAGCTTGCCTAGCTGGCAATAAATAATAATTATTTCGGCGTCTATTTGCCATTGTTCCCTCCCGTTTCCCTCTCCCACGCCACGCTACAACAAGGCTTCTATTTCACCATGACTCTTCAAGACTCGGGCAGATCTCGTCACTTTAGAACAAAAGGCGCAAAATGGAATATAAAAGCGAAACGGCTTAAGAAGTCCTTCGCTCCTTTCCAAGGCTCTGGATGCGGAGGTTCCTATGGTTTATGTTTATATCAACACCCGATCCGATCTTAGGTACGTTTTTTTTCTTTACTGTCAGTAAATTTCTCTTTGAAAAAATCCTCAAATTGCTGGAAAAATGACCATCAGAAAGCGAAAAATGAGCATAATGCAATAATAAGGTCATAAAAGCATGAAGCCAAGCGTAGTCCCCCCGTAGCAGATAGACCAACTCATGTGTTCAACTTCAACTCGTTAGATTGCTCCGGTCCGGGGGAAATTTTTACGAGTGTGCAATATTTTCCTTTATTGTGTCTCATTATTTATTATTTTTTCGCAACATCTATCCACATCTTTTCGGACCAGAATTGGACATTTGCATAAAAAGGAGAAAAAAAAGTCGTATCGTCATAGAAAAGGAAGCGCCTCTCCCTAGCATCGCTTTACCTCCTTCGGTTTTACGACAGTTATCCGTCCCCCGGTTTCGCCGAAGAACCGAAGTTTTGATGCTGCCGAAAGTGGGCTTTCGTCAAGAACTGCACGCTCCAAAAGCGAACGACGACGACGACCGATCCTTATTTTATTATTTTTTATTACACCTTACCGTTTTGCACCTCATTGCACACCGCAGTGCCGAAAGCATCCCTCGGGGAGGGTCGTCGGTTCGGTTCCTTCGTGGAATATGAACCCCCTGTGCCGGGGGTACCCGTCCATCCACCAACCGTCATCGTATGCCGTGCCGCCGCCTAGTAGTGACTCGGGGTAACAACAAACCCTTCCGATGAGTGAGTACGACGGCCCCGGATAACGATCTAATCTGATAAATTACCTCCAATCATAAATAAGCGTTAAGAGATCTGGTAAGTAGCGTTGTGGCCCAGGTATACGGGAGAGGAGGGCGGCGTCGTAGATGGACCGTGTGACGATGGTGCGACGATATTGCTCCATTATTTTCGTATTTTTTGGGGTAATAAGGTGAATGAAGGATATTCTCGAGTTTTTCTTCTGTTGGGATGGCCGCAAGGATAAATTGCTATGCAAGTTGGACTCGAAAGTCAACTTTGAAGCCAGAAAAGCAATGATCCAAGAAATGACTCTTCACTGACTCAAGGAAAAAGTTCAAGTTTTCAAAGTACAACGCGTCTCCACGCTTAGTTTATTCTAAAAATATAAAAGTAGATGATTTTTAGCTAGGCTTAGCTTTGTTTTAGTATTTCAAATGTGAACTGCTACTCCGTGATTGATGAGAAAAAAATGATCGGAACTGGTGTAAATTGCATTACGGTCCAACTGAACAGGAATTGTAATAATCAACCATTGTCCAAGTATAGGATAGGATGCGACAAGTAGTCATCAAAAATCGTATCCTAGATCCAAGTGAACGTCTCGACTGACGTTTAAAACAAAACAGTTACCAACACGGACCAATTAATTGGCAACTCCTGCTACCTGAAGCAGGAATTTGCAACTTCGTTTTGCGGCCCCAATCCACTGACGTACAAAACAAACGCAACTCGACAACTCCTGTTAGAGAAAGCTGAATCAACTTGCCGCGCGTCGAACTGACGTCGTTTTTTGAAATTTCCACAAAAAATCTTTGGGAGTTGCAGGAGAACTTCTTCAGATTTTCCATGAAAATTCTTTGGAATTTCCTCGGGATATTCTTTGAAATTCCTTCGGGATATTCTTTGGAATTCCTCGGGTAATTGTTTGGAATTTTCACAGGATTTTCTTTGAAATTTTTGCGGGAAAATTCTTTCGAATTTTCTCGGGAAATACTTAAAAAAAATCTCGGAGAATTCTTTGGAATTTTCTTGTGAATTTCTTTGGAATTTTCTCGGGAAATTCTTTGTAATTTCCTCGAAAAATTTTCGGAATTTCCTAGGAAAATTCTTCAAAATTTCCTATGAGAATTCTTCGGAATTTCCTCGGAAAATTCTTCGGAATTTCCTCGGGAAGTTCTTCGGAATTTCCTCGGGAAATTCTTCGGAATTTCCTCGGGAAATTCTTCGGAATTTCCTCGGGAAATTCTTCGGAATTTCCTCGGGAAATTCTTCGGAATTTCCTCGGGAAATTCTTCGGAATTTCCTCGGGAAAATTCTTGGAATTTTCTTCGAAATTCTTCGTAATTTCCCAGGAAATTCTTCGTAATTTCCCAGGAAATTCTTCGTAATTTCATCAGGAAATTCTTCGGAATTTCCTCGAGAAATTCTTCGGAATTTCCTCAGGAAATTCTTCGAATTTCTCGAAATTCTTCGGAATTTCCTCAGGAAATTCTTCGAATTTCCTCGGAAATTCTTCGAATTTCCTCGAAAACTCTTCGTAATTTCCTTGGGAAATTCTACGGAATTCCTCGAAATTCTGCGGAATTTCCTCGAAATTCTACGAATTTCCTCGAAATTCTGCAGAATTTCCTCAGGAAATTCTGCACGGAATTTCCTCGAAATTCTACGGAATTTCCTCGAAATTCTGCGGAATTCCTCGAAATTCTGCGGAATTTTCTCGGGAAATTCTACGGGATTTCCTCGGGAAATTCTACGGAATTTCCTCGGGAAATTCTTCTGAATTTCCTCGGGAAATTCTTCTGAATTTCCTCGGGAAATTCTTCGGAATTTCCTCGGGAAATTCTTCGGAATTTCCTCGGGAAATTCTTCAGAATTTTTTTTTAATTCTTCGGAATTTCCTCGGGAAATTCTTCGTAATTTCCTCGGGAAATTCTTCGTAATTTCATCGGGAAATTCTTCGAAATTTCCTCGGGAAATTCTTCGGAATTTCCTCGGGAAATTCTTCGGAATTTCCTCGGGAAATTCTTCGGAATTTCCTCGGAAAACTCTACGGAATTTCCTCGGGAAATTCTTCTGAATTTCCTCGGGAAATTCTACGGAATTTCCTCGGGAAATTCTACGGAATTTCCTCGGGAAATTCTTCGGAATTTCCTCAAATTCTTCAGAATTTTTTAATTCTTCGAATTTCCTCGAAATTCTTCGAATTTCCTCAGGAAATTCTTCGAATTTCCTCGGGAAATTCTTCGAATTTCCTCGAGAAATTCTTCGAAATTTCCTCGAAATTCTTCGAATTTCCTCGAAATTCTTCGAATTTCTCGAAATTCTTCGAATTTCCTCGAAATTCTTCGAATTTCCTCAGGAATTTCTTCGAATTTCCTCGAATTTCTTCGAATTTCCTCGAAATTCTTCGAATTTCTAGGGAAATTCTTCGAATTTCCTCGGGAAATTCTTCGAATTTCTTCGGAAAATTCTTCGAATTTCTTAGGGAAATTCTTCGAATTTCTTAGGGAAATTCTTCGAATTTCCTAGGAAATTCTTCGAATTTCCTCGGAAAATTCTTCGAATTTCCTCGAAATTCTTCGAATTTCCTCATGAAATTCTTTCGAATTTCCTCGAAATTCTTCGAATTTCCTCAGGAAATTCTTCGAAATTTCCTCGAAACTCTTCGGAATTTCCTCGATATTGTTAGGAATTTCCTCAGGAAATTCTTCGAATTTCCTCGAAATTGTTCGGATTTTCCTCAGGAAATTGTTCGGAATTTCCTCGAAATTGTTCGGAATTTCCTCGAAATTCTTCGAATTTCCTCGGGAAATTCTTCGAATTTCCTCAGGATACTCTTCGAATTTCCTCGAAATTCTTCGAATTTCCTCAGGATACTCTTCGGAATTTCCTAGGAAATTCTTCGAATTTCCTAGGGAAATTCTTCGGAATTTCTAGGGAATTCTTCGAATTTCCTAGGAAATTCTTCGAATTTCTAGAAATTCTCCGGAATTTCTTAGGAAATTCTTCGGAATCTCATCGAAATTCTTCGGAATCTCATCGGAAAATTCTTCGAATTTCCAGGAATTTCTTCGAAATTTCTTCGAAATTCTTCGAATTTCCTCGAAATTCTTCGAATTTCCTCGAAAATTCTTCGAATTTCCTCGGAAAATTCTTCGATTTTCCTCAAAATTCTTCGAATTTCCTCAGGATATGCTTCGAATTTCCTCGAAATTCTTCGAATTTCTAGGGAAATTCTTCAATTTCCTAGAAATTCTTCGGAATTTCCTCGAAATTCTTCGAATTTCTGGAAATTCTTCGAATTCCTAGGAAATTCTTCGAATTTCCTCGAAATTCTTCGAATTTCCTCGAAATTCTTCGAATTTCCTCGAAATTTTTCGAATTTCCTCGAAATTTTTCGAATTTCCTCGAAATTCTTCTGAATTTCCTCAAATTCTTCGAATTTCCTCAGGAAATTCTTCGAATTTCCTCGAAATTCTTCGGAATTTCCTCAGGAAATTCTTCGAATTTCCTCAGGAAATTCTTCGAATTCCTCATGAAATTCTTCGGTATTTCCTCAGGAAATTCTTCGGAATTTCCTCAGGAAATTCTTCGAAATTTCCTCAGGAAACTCTTCGGAATTTCCTCAGGATATTGTTGAGAATTTCCTCAGGAAATTCTTCGGAATTTCCTCGAAATTGTTCGGATTTTCCTCAGGAAATTGTTCGAATTTCCTCGAAATTCTTCGAATTTCCTCGAGAAATTTTTCGGAATTTCCTCGGGAAATTGATCAGAATTTCCTTGGGAAATTCTTCGGAATTTCTTCGGAAAAATTATTCGGAATTTCCTCGGAAAATTCTTCGGATTTTCCTCGGGAAATTCTTCGGATTTTCCTCGGGATATGCTTCGGAATTTCCTAGGGAAATTCTTCGGAATCTCATCGGGAAATTCTTCGGAATCTCATCGGGAAATTCTTCGGAATTTCCTCGGAAAATTCTTCGGAATTTCCTCGGGAAATTCTTCGAAATTTCCTCGGGAAACTCTTCGGAATTTCCTCGAGATATTGTTAGGAATTTCCTCGGGAAATTCTTCGGAATTTCCTCGGGAAATTGTTCGGAATTTCCTCAGGAAATTGTTCGGAATTTCCTCGGGAAATTGTTCGGAATTTCCTCGGGAAATTCTTCGGAATTTCCTCGGGAAATTCTTCGGAATTTCCTCGGGAAACTCTTCGGAATTTCCTCGGGAAATTCTTCGGAATTTCCTCGGGATACTCTTCGGAATTTCCTAGGGAAATTCTTCGGAATTTCCTAGGGAAATTCTTCGGAATTTCCTAGGGGAATTCTTCGGAATTTCCTAGGGAAATTCTTCGGAATTTCCTAGGGGAATTCTCCGGAATTTCTTAGGGAAATTCTTCGGAATCTCATCGGGAAATTCTTCGGAATCTCATCGGAAAATTCTTCGGAATTTCCAGGGGAATTTCTTCGAAATTTCTTCGGGAAATTCTTCGGAATTTCCTCGGGAAATTCTTCGGAATTTCCTCGGAAAATTCTTCGGAATTTCCTCGGAAAATTCTTCGGATTTTCCTCGGGAAATTCTTCGGAATTTCCTCGGGATATGCTTCGGAATTTCCTCGGGAAATTCTTCGGAATTTCCTAGGGAAATTCTTCGGAATTTCCTAGGGAAATTCTTCGGAATTTCCTTAAGGAAATTCTTTGAATTTCCTAGGAAATTCTTCGAATTTCCTAGGAAATTCTTCGAATTTCCTCGAAATTCTTCGAATTTCCTCAAAATTCTTCGAATTTCCTCAGGAAATTTTTCGAATTTCCTCGGGAAATTTTTCGAATTTCCTCGAAATTCTTCGGAATTTCTTAGGGAAATTCTTCGGAATTTCTTAGGGAAATTCTTCGGAATTTCCTCGGGAAATTCTTCGGAATTTCCTCGGGAAATTCTTCGGAATTTCCTCGGGAAATTCTTCGGAATTTCCTCATGAAATTCTTCGGTATTTCCTCGGGAAATTCTTCGGAATTTCCTCGGGAAATTCTTCGAAATTTCCTCAGGAAACTCTTCGGAATTTCCTCGGGATATTGTTAGGAATTTCCTCGGGAAATTCTTCGGAATTTCCTCGGGAAATTGTTCGGATTTTCCTCAGGAAATTGTTCGAAATTTCCTCGGGAAATTCTTCGGAATTTCCTCGGGAAATTCTTCGGAATTTCCTCGGGAAATTCTTCGGAATTTCCTTGGGAAATTCTTCGGAATTTCTTTGGGAAATTCTTCGGAATTTCCTCGGAAAATTCTTCGGATTTTCCTCGGGAAATTCTTCGGAATTTCCTCGGGATATGCTTCGGAATTTCCTAGGGAAATTCTTCGGAATTTCCTAGGGGAATTCTCCGGAATTTCCTAGGGAAATTCTTCGGAATCTCATCGGGAAATTCTTCGGAATCTCATCGGGAAATTCTTCGGAATTTCCTCAGAAAATTCTTCGGAATTTCCTCGGGAAATTCTTCGAAATTTCCTCGGGAAACTCTTCGGAATTTCCTCGAGATATTGTTAGGAATTTCCTCGGGAAATTCTTCGGAATTTCCTCGGGAAATTGTTCGGATTTTCCTCAGGAAATTGTTCGGAATTTCCTCGGGAAATTCTTCGGAATTTCCTCGGGAAATTCTTCGGAATTTCCTCGGTGAATTCTTCGGAATTTCCTCGGGAAATTCTTCGGAATTTCCTAGGGATACTCTTCGGAATTTCCTAGGGAAATTCTTCGGAATTTCCTAGGGAAATTCTTCGGAATTTCCTAGGGGAATTCTTCGGAATTTCCTAGGGGAATTCTCCGGAATTTTCTAGGGAAATTCTTCGGAATCTCATCGGGAAATTCTTCGGAATTTCATCGGGAAATTCTTCGGAATTTCCTCAGCAAATTCTTCGTAATTTCTTCGAAATTCTTCGGAATTTCCTCAGGAAATTCTTCGGATTTTCCTCGAAATTCTTCGAATTTCCTCAGGATATGCTTCGAATTTCCTCGAAATTCTTCGAATTTCCTAGGTAAATTCTTCGGAATATCCTCGAAATTCTTCGGAATTTCCTCGAAATTCTTCGAATTTCCTCGAAATTCTTCGAATTTCCTCGGGAAATTTTTCGAATTTCCTCAGGAAATTTCTTCTGAATTTCCTCAGGAAATTCTTCTGAATTTCCTCGAAATTCTTCTGAATTTCCTCGAAATTCTCCTGAATTTCCTCAAATTCTTCTGAATTTCCTCGAAATTCTTCGAATTTCCTCGAAATTCTTCGAATTTCCCCGAAATCCCCTTCGGAATTTCCTCGAAATTCCCTTCGGAATTTCCTCGAAATTCCCTTCGGAATTTCCTCGAAATTCCCTTCGGAATTTCCTCGAAATTATTCGAATTTCCTCGGGAAATTCTTTCGAATTTCCTCGAAATTCTTCGAATTTCTCAGAAATTCTTCGGAATTTCCTCGAAATTCTTCGGAATTTCCTCGGGAAATTCTTCGGAATTTCCTCGGGAAATTCTTCGGAATTTCCTCGGGAAATTCTTCGGAATTTCCTCGGGAAATTCTTCGGAATTTCCTCGGGAAATTCTTCGGAATTTCCTCGGGAAATTCTTCGGAATTTCCTCGGGATATGCTTTGGAATTTCCTCGAGAAATTCTTCGAAACTTCCTCGGGAAATTCTTCGGAACTTCCTCGGGAAATTATTCGGAACTTCCTTGGGAAATTCTTCGGAATTTCCTCGGGAAATTCTTCGGCATTTCCTCGGGAAATTCTTCGGAATTTCTTCGGGAAATTCTTCGGAATTTTCTCGGGAAATTCTTCGAAATTTCCTTGGAAAATTCTTCGGAATTTCCTCGGGAAATTCTTCGGAATTTCCTTGGGAAATTCTTCGGAATTTCCTTGGGAAATTCTTCTGAATTTCCTTGGAAAATTCTTCGGAATTTCCTTGGGAAATTCTTCAGAATTTCCTCGGGAAATTCTTCAGATTGTCCTCGGGAAATTCTTTAGATTTTCCCCGGGAGAATCTTTACAATTTTCTCGGGAAATTCTTTGCAATTTCCTTGGGAAATTCCTTGGAAGTTCTTCGTCGCGTAGCAAGTCATCGGAATTCAGGGAAATCTGCGGAATTTTCTCACGAAATTCTTCGAAATTTTCGCGTAGCAACGCAACATAACTTTTATTGTATTTTTAATATTTTTTGTACACAAAGCTATGTAAAGAAATAGTCGGCTTCGTAAGCTGATTTTTTTTTGGTTTGTTCCATCACTAAGATGTTGGCATACTTTGGCCAATACTCATCGAAAAAAAAATGCACAAAAACTTTTAGTTTCTTTCTTACATGGCTCCGAAACGCTTCTCGAGTAAAAGGTCATATCAAAATTATATCAACAAATGTTATTATGTTATACTAAATTTCCATAACAAAATTTGTTAGAAACTTGGTGTAGGAAGTTGTTAACATATCCAAATTTATGTAAAAAATTAAACTATTTTAAACAAAAAGCTTATCAAAATTAGTTATAAATATCACAATGTCTTAAAACTGTGTTCAGTTTTCGTTAATCAGGACACCTCTTTTTAAATTCATGATAATTTAGGATACCAGTTCAAGTTAATTTTTTAAAATTTTGCGAAATTAAGTACGTACTTTGTGCTTATGTTCTACTGCTTCAAAAGTAAAAAAGGCCGCGCTTGTTTTATAAACTCATCTGCAAATAAGGTACTTTACCATATTTTATTATTATTAGAATAAACAAGGTTATCAAAACTCTCAATGACGGATTTGATTTTCATTTTTTTTTTCTTGGGATGAGCATTACGCGTTACACAATACACAATATTAAGCCTCGACAAACAGCAATGAAACTGTGAAGGCATCTGAAAGAATTAAAAAAAAGTAAATCCACAATCCCAAACTTCAAACAAGATCAACTAAATCTCGCCACCGATCGTCTTATGTCGAACCTGTTTTCCATCTCACGCCAACTAAGAAAAGGCCATTCTCAACCTCATCCTCCTCCTTTGCCGCCTCGATCGAAATGCTTACCGGTCGACGGTTATTGTCCAACCAACAACCGGACGGCCAGTAAACGATCGAACGTATCGAAAGGAAGAAGGCAAAAATTATGACGGGGTACCAATATATCGTCCGGGGCAGTAAAGCAATCAGCAGTCGTAAATATCACGTGCAATAAAAGTGGAACCTAAAAATTTTTCGGAGAGGAATTTTAATTTCTCTTGCATTTTTCTAAGCCTACGCCGTGGACCAGGCTCGGCGTTTGGGTTCAGACATGTGAAAAATACGACGAAAAAAAAAAAGCGGTGACGGTTTAATAAGCTTTTTTTTCTCATTTCTTTGTTACTTGATCGTTTTTAATTAGTTTTTTTTTATCTTGGAATACGTGGTACGCAATAGGTGTTGCTAAAGGCAATAAAAAAGATTTGAACAACATCAATAACCGTGCGATGCCTGGCGGGAAGTAGGGTGTAGTTTGGCAATCGATTTTCAAAAATAAGAAAATCTATACAAACGGAAACCGTATTCAGATACAAGCGGGATGGTTAATTGTAGTTATATATCACTTTTCCGGTTGGTTTGGTAACCACGAATTCAAAAGAATGGTGGATGCAATGATTTATGGCACAAAAAGCCTAACAAGTATGTAATAGTACTAGCTCTACTATTTAGCTTATACTATCGATGCCTTCACAAAACGAGTATTACTTTATTAAAAGAAATTCCAAGCTTGATATGTCTGCAACACAGAGTTTTTATTACCATTTTGGCATTTTAATACTTAGTTGTCTCTGGATTTAAAATCCTACGCCTTCTTTGTGAGACTAACTGCATATCCCGTACTATAAACATACGAGAAAGTGTGACAAAGGGAAAGGGAATTGAAAAATTACCCCAATTGAGATCGTCTCATTTGAATCACTCTCAACGGCTCCAATTCAGGGAGAATCCCACAAGTCCGCATTGCAAGATTTTCTATTCTCACTATTATTTCACGGTAACGGCAGTTCAAATCCTTATCTTTTTGTCAGCTCTAATGTCACACTGCATTACTTAAGTAGGAGGTACTGCGTTTCCCCGAATCGCGACACGTGACCTACCGCAAATCACACGGGGGGCGTATTATGCAACGCTGCACAGTAAATTACACACCGGGTTCCCCATCCCATTCCTCACGTTCGCCCAACCGTCTGGCAGGTACTGCATCAATTTTATGAATGAAGCAGATTTTCCACCTTCCCGAACCTTGGCAGCAAAAAAAAGGGGCAAACCAACGGCAAGTGTCATAAACTCCACACCTTGTTGCAGGCAAGTGCTTCCCCAACGTCGACGTTGGCTAGCGGCAGCCTCATCGCGAACTGCAAAAGGGCACAATGATGGAGTAGGGAAAAAACATGGCAGCTGGAGAAATGTTACAAAAAAAACAGATATTTCAGATCAACATAATAACAGAATGATGGCAAAATTGGTTTAGCAACGAACAAATTTAAAAATTTGAATAATTTGTAAATAGTCTTCATATTTATTCTAGTTTCTTATAAGCTTTCATTTCTGTAAAAAAAAATCACATAAAATAAGGCGCCAATATTTTCAAGCCGCGGAAAAAATCAACCGAGAGTATAAAAATGATCATCAAGTACTTGAATCGGACCCTACTACATTGGCCTGTCCCGACCGGAACGACGAACCTAAGGACCATCAGCGCGAGAGTCGAGAAGAAAGAAAAAAAGAGTGTGGAACCAGCCGAGAAGACATAAATTTTCCGGTTCCTTGTGTTTTGCCGTTTTCCGGCAACAGCAGCGGAGGCAAGAACTTTTCCGCCGTCGTCGTTGTCCTGCAGCCTGCTCATCGTCAGCCTGGTCTGCCTGGTTGGACGAAGCCGCGCGGCAAAACGAAGACGTGTTTTTCCTTTTCCTTCGCGGGCGCTCGCTCGGGCAGTCGTTCGCAGACTCTTTAGCGGGGAGTACATTCTCCTGCACATTATATTTTATTTTATTTCGTTTTTATTACATAACAACAACTGGTGCTGCTGTTGCTGGCTGTCATTTTCCGGGGCTTTAGGGTGGCTGGAGGATTCCCCACGCGTACCCCGCGATCCCCCCGTCATTCGGAACGCTCCTGCCGAGACAAGCGGAGTATAATTCACGTACAATGCGGAAAAACGACTCGACTCGAGTTGAGTTTCCTCCTTTTGTGTGCTTTTGTTTCCGAGTTCAATTGTTGTTTTTGTGAGCCAAATTGCGCAAAAATTTGAAGGCTTGTTTGCTTTATAGCGGCATTATAGGAACTGCCAGCAGCTTGGTTGCAGTAGCTTCGCCGCCGGCAAGTGCAATACATTCGTATTTGCGCTAATGTAGGACAATATTTGATGATGGCAATTGCTTAATTTCAACACGTAATCATCCTTTCCTATTTTGAGGTGAAATTAGAAACAATATCGCTAGGTTTTGATTAACAAATGATTTAAGTGCAATGCCAACTTTAAGGCATATTAAATAGATAACTTAAATAACCCCGTAACGCTGCGTGGTGTGTTACGGTGTAAGAATTACCATAGTCCCATTGCCAGCAAGAGGTAAATCCTAACCCAACGAATACCTTCCTCAATATCCAACTCCGTGATACTTATGATACCTCTTATTAAGTAAGTGCTACATCAACACTTCCTTCCCTGCCCAAGTTACGGTGAAGATGACCGTGGACATTGTTGTTATTTTTATCCTAGATTAAAATCAAGGACCACACCCACCTTGATTTCTGATAGCAATCTGAATAAGGATTTCAAAAGAAAAACATGAGTATCACTAAGTGACCAATCTACGAAGTACACCGTAACTATGGTATGCTATGCTAAAATAGATAACGCAAATGAAGCAGCAAACAAATTGAATCATTTGTTTGAGAAACTGCATAAGTCCATTTTACACAATTTCGAGAAAACAACAAAAAACTGTTTTTGAACAAATTGGCACCGAATCTTTCGATTTATTCGATACAGATCAATAGTTTTTGGCAAAACTCAACACCCTGGGGCACTTCTGGTGCAAAAACTGTAAGCAGTACTCCATAATTGATCTTCAAAGTGCGTGGACATATGTAGTTTCTCAAACAAACGAAAAAAAATTCATACATTCCTGAACAAATTTTTTTTTTCGTGTTTTTTGCCAGAATACGTATTTTTGGACGAGGATTCAGAATATATAAAAATGTCATTTTGGCCAAAAATGTTACATATGCAGTTTCTCAAACAAACGGTTCAATTATTTTCATTGTTTCATTTAGAGTAAAACATTAAAAACAATTGGAAATGGTAATAGAAGATGTATCCTTTTGGAACTTTTTACTGTAAAATCACTGAAATACAGTAAATGCTGTTGTTATGAAATTATTTTTTTTCTCTGTGTTCTCAAAGTAAAAAAAAACAAACGCAGAAAAAGAAACTATTATATGCGAGCGTCCCACCACGCAGAATTGTGATCCCCTCGATCCACAATTACACCTTTTTTTTGCGAGCGTCCCACCAAAGCAAAGGAAAAAAATCGTATGAGAGCGTCTCACCCCGCAGAATTGCAATCCATCTGATTCATATTTACACCTTTCAATACGTAGAAAAAAAAAGTCTTGTCTGCGGGCGTTACACTGCGTGATCATTTCGCAGAAAAAGAAACCTTTGTATGCGAGCGAATCTTCATTTAAAATTTGATCCGCATTTATAGTATTGTACAGGGTTGTAAATATTCGGCAGCACTGGATGAAGGTGATGTTTTTTTATATCATTTTTTTATTTTCTTCCTGCTTTGAAATCAACCTCACATTCCCGGAGAGGCAGAAAAGTAAACAACAGAACTCACATCACCCACAGCGCCGCGAAGATGAAATTTACCACAGCAAAATGTACACATTCACCCAGCAAATTGAAAAAAATCACCACGCGTTTAAATGGGCCACTCACAGTCATACGGTAAGGCGCGAACTGAGCAGCATGTCAGAGCGACTTGTGAGTGGCTCAATGCGAAATTGAATAGTCGGTGTTGGAAATGATTTTTCGGCTGCACCCAGTCGCACTCACCACGGCGGCGATGAAGGCGACAGCAGATTTTACTGAGATCCATGTTTTTCACTGCATTGACTGTGAAATATTTCTACCCTGGTATTGTACTTTACGGGCGTCTCAGCAACACGAAGGAAATTTTATCTAATCGCAGTGCACTCATATGACGCACTACGCAAAATTGTAGTCCTTCCGTTCAATAGTTACGCAAATCATTGAGTTTTATTTGATTTTATTCTTCATCATATTTATGACTTCACTAGTCGGTAGATTTCTCACTCTCTTATGAATAATGTTAAAGCTGCATATACCCAACGTATGATGTTTTGTTAAAGAATCCATATCTGAGTTATTCCACCATAGTCCCAGTAGAGTAAAAATTATTTGAATTTTTAACTTTAAGCGCCGGATTGTTATTGCGATTCACCTACTTACTTTTGGCTTCAACCACGCTAGGGCAGATTTGAGCCGAACAAAATCCAAAAGTGAGTTGATTTGTGGTTCTATGTGGATGTATGTTAGGCTTGTTCATGTTACAGACTTGTCCAATAATGGAAAATTGAAAATTCAAGAAAAATCATGCGGTTTTGATGAGTTTATATGAGAATCAAATAATTCAGCGCAGATTGACTGATAAAAGTCGAATTTTGAACATGACCATCTCCGATTGGCACAAAACATTTCATAGACTTTCGGTGCAGTACACTAACACTGATCGACGCGGAATGAAAACAAAATATTGAAAAATTTGAAGCTTTATCCATCTGAAGATGCTTTATTCATGACGGACATGATATAATGGATTTAGAAAAAATGATCACTTAGTACTTTTTGGCCTGAGAGCTGTTCGCAACTTCATTGTGACTTCAAATCCACTCTGAATCTCGGAGTTCTTATTAGATTTTTAACAGCGATTGATTGAAGAGGTTTTGTGTCATAGTGATGCAAGCAGGAAGGGCACAGGGGATTTTGATTCTAAATATATTCACAAGGCTAATAGCAGACCCTGCCTTTTCATCTTTTCCATAAAATTCTGATATTTTCATCTCAATCCTACACAATTTTAGATACATTTACTGTTACTCACTTACTTACTTACTTATGAATCCCGTACACCTCCGGTGGTGCAAAAGGCCGACTTGAAAGATCTCCATCCTGAGCGTTGCCCGGCTATCGCTTTAACCTGTTGCCAGGTTAGATTTCGGTCGACTTCTTTTATTTCTTTATTGAGGCTTCGCCGCCATGAGCCTCTGGGTCTGCCTCTGCTGCAATTTCGCGCTGGGTTCCAGTCTAATGCTTGTTTACAGATTTCGTTTCCGCTCTTACGTAGAGTGTGGCCGACCCAGCCCCACTTCCGATCCCGAATTTCTGGTGCTATCGGCCTCTGGTGACAACGACGATGGAGCTCGTTGGTTGAGATCCAGTTGTGAGGCCACCAGGCCCGAATTATATACCACAGATATCTGTTAATGAACACCTGCAGCCGTTGAGTGTTCTCCACTGATACACACCATGTTTCGCTAGCATATAGCAGCACAGATTTCACGTTAGAGTTAAAAATTCGTATTTTGGTGCTTATCTGACTGTTTTCCAGATATTTCTTAAACTCGCAAAGGCAGCCCTTGCTTTCTTGATCCGTGCGCCTATGTCGATCTTGGTACCGCCGTCTGACGCCATTTAGCTACCAAGATATTGGAAGCTTTCAACATTCTCCACTTTATATTCACTGTTGCTTTGGGGAAATCATTAGTGAGCGATAGACTGATTTTTATTATCTTGTTTTTGACTCACCGATTGGTTGCTCGAACTTCTTGTTTAAGCTTTTAGAACATTTTGAACAAGTCCTATAGGTTTCGATTCTTGGGTTTGAGGTTTATAAACTTTGTGAGTCGAATTAAATCTTTGTCGAAAAGTTATTTAAATAAATTTCTATCACAAAAAAAGTGCCATTTTCACACACAAGGGAAGATTTTTCGAATAAGTTCGAGCCCGTATTAAAAATTATTGCACCTTATTTTAGTATGACTTGCCACAAATTGTGTTTTTCTAGAGTGAACATACAAAAATAAATACTAAAAATAATAAAATAAAACAAACTCATGAGTTTTAAACATTGATCAGTGTCTCATACTTTACTCGACTTGAGAGACTAAAGACGGGAGTGCCGTCATTACTGTTGAGGCTGAAATATTAAAAAAAATACTTTTAAACTGTTAACTATATGAAAAAAAAACTGTTTGAGAACGAATTGTAGGAAGTAAATAGCGTTTTGTGAATTACACTAGCCCTTGTATTCTAGTAAATCGATAGCAAATCTAAAATTCAAAAAATCATAAATATATTTCAAGCTCTATTCGGTAAAAGGGCGAATGTCGCAAGAGAGAATTCTCTTCGTCGATTTCCCCTCTTTTAAATAAAAGTGACAAGCAGAGGATTCCTTTGCAGTTTATCACATCAGAATGCAAGTTCGCATTGTTTTTTATCGTGCTGAGGTGATAAACCACAACGAAATCCGCTGCTTGTCACTTTTATTAAAAAGAGGGGAAGTCGACGAAGAGAATCCTCTCTTGCGACATTCGCCCTTATTCCAGATAAAGCTTGATTTCTTCACAAATTTGTACTCTCCCTAACTCGATCTTTTTCCTAACTCGATGAAATTCAAAGTCCCTTGAGCCTAGCATACTGCGTTCCCTCCGTAAGTCGATACCTCCCTTACTCGATTTTCTCTAAGTCGAATGAATTTTCCAATGCATTTCCACCTCGCTAACTCGATGTGGTCAGAAACGGCCGAATAGTTGAAAATAAACTTAGATTAAGAGTAGTCAAAAGTGAGTAATGAGAATGTGAGCAGTTGGAGTGAGAAATTTGAAATGAAAAGTGCGAAGTGAGAAGTGGAAAATGAGTAATGAACTGCAAAAAAGTGAAAAGTAAGAAGAGGAAAGTAAGCAGTGGGAAGTGAGAAATGCTAAGTAAAAAGCGAGAAGTGAGCAGTGAAAAGTGAATAGTGAGAAATGAGAAATTGGAAGCCAGAACTGAAAAGTGAGAAGTGTGAAATAAGTAGAAGGAGTGAAAAATAAGAAGCGAAAAGTAAGAAGTGAGGAATAAGAAGTGAAAAGTAAGAAGTGAGAATTGAAATTTATTTTTCTTTATTTCCTCTTCCTTCTACTTTCTTTCTTTTTCCCTTTCCTTTAGCTTTTCCCATATTTCTGCTCCTTTCTTCCTTCTTCCTTCTACTTACTTCCACTTTCTTCCTTCTACTTACTTCCACTTCTTCCTTCTTTCTCCTTCTTTCCTAGTTAGAAAGAAATGAAATGAAAGTAAGAAGTGAGCAGTGTGCGAGTGAGAAGTGAGAAGTGCGTAGTGAGCAGTGAGAAGAGAGAAGTGAAAAGTGAGAAGTGAAAACTGTGAACTGAGAAATGATAAATTCGAAGCGAGGAATGAAAAATTAAAAGTGAAAGTGGGAAGTGAAAAGTGAGAAGTGAAAGTGGGAAGTTAAAAGTGAGAAGTGAAAAGTAAGAAGTGAGAATTGATAGAGAGAAGTGCTAAGTGAGTAGTGAACAGTAAGAAGTGATTGGGGAAAATTGAAAAGTGAGGGGTGAGAGGTGAGAAATGAAAAGTAAGAAGTGAGATGAAAGAAATGAGAAGTGAAAACTGAGGACCGAGGAGTGAGAAATGGGATGTAACTGGTGAGAAGTAAGATGCGAGAATTGAAAATTGAGAAAAATAAATCCTTTTTCTTTCCAATTTCATTCATTCCTCTTTTTGTTACCTTTTTCCTTCTTCTTCCTTCTATTTTTATCTATTTCCTCCATTTTTCTTCCTTATTCCTTTTTCCTTCTACTTTCTTCCATCTTCATTTTCCTTTATTCTTTCCCTTATTTCTTCTTCTTTTTACCCTCTTCCTTGTACTTTATCCTATTTTCATCCTTCTTTCTCCTTCTACCGAAGCAGCACACTTGTCATAAATGTGTTACTGTGATCTAAATGTGACCAAATCTAGTCATATATGAGTTGCTGCAACCAAATCGGTCTGAATTGTGCTTCTCGGGTACCTTCCTTATTCCTTCTTTCTCCTTCCATCTTTCTTATTCCGTCGTCTCTATTCCTTCTTCTTTCTTCCGTCTTTATTCTTTCTTCTTCTATCTTTTTTCTTTCTTCTTACTTCTTCCTTCTTATTCCGTGACCGGAATAACTTCCTAAATATAATCGTTTTCAGAATATTTTAATTTCATTTTCTAAAACTCAAAAAATACCCTACTCAAAACTTACTCGCGATTTTCCATCAACAGCAACATGACTTTTGTACAACACTTTTGACCAGCGATAGTTTTTTTTCGCCAGGAAGCAATCATTTTTAAGTTTTTTTAAGTTTTTTTTTTGTGTCTTTATTAAAGAGACTTTCAGCCCGAGGCTGGCTCGTCTCCGAAGTCCTTTTTAAGTTGATCAAGCTTTATTACACAGAAAATAGTAACGAATTGCAAATTCACAATTGTTCCAAGATTGGACAATGCAGCTATAAAGGGTTATCAAAGTGCGTGTACGAAATTCACTCACTCAAAGCAGTGAGTGCTTATCATATTTGATTTTGTTAACAATGTTTGTTCAAGATTCTACAAAAAAATACAGAAAGCCTGAGCGAAGGTGACGAAATTGTTCCTTATTTCTATATTATTCAATTCCACCATTATTGGTGCCTTTTCATATAAGAAATGTCAAATAGGGTCCATTATTTGCGAGAATCTCTATCGAACGCAACTTGGGACGAGAAAATCGTTCCGAGCTAATTGAGCTGAGAATTGGGCAAAACTTTTTACGTGTTTTTGTTTTGTATTAATAGAAATAGTTGGCCATAACGTCTGGGCCCATACTCCGATCCGTCTATTTTTGAATGGAAAACAATAGGGCAGGATTCCCCGTTGAATGCCCCTTGTTTCAAGCAAGTAGGTTGAGCAAGTGTTAAATAGTTTGTTGAAAATGATTTGAATTATGCCAAATTAGTATTTTTCAAAAGCTTCATGTTCTTAGGTGTTAAAATTGTTTTCACCGTATTCCACATTCGCCATTTTTCAAAGACTTTTATGATAAACAATGCTTATTTAATATACTTGAAGTAATTTGTAATTTCAGAAAAGTAAATACAGAATGTTACATATTTTCTTCAAGAATATTTCAATAACAACGTCTTCCGTGAATTGCCTGAAAGTTAAAAAAATGTTGTCTAAAGTTCACCATCCCAATTGTTTTCCTCCGCAACAGTCTGCGTTGATGTTCATTCGCATTATCACTCACAATCGTGCTCATCCACTTGCCCACCAGCCAGCCACCGTAAAATCAGGGGAGCAATCAAAAATAGATAAACCCGATAAGTACCTGGCTATCAATGGGGATGGAGCATCCCGGCCACACAGCGAGCGACAACCGCCGCGTCGACCCCACACGTAAACCGCAGGAATGTCCTTATAAAAACCTCCAACCCCGTCGTCGCCAATCGACCTTACTTGCGATTGGTGGCGGGCAGCATTTTCGCACTTTTCGCCGTACTTTCCACACGGCATTCTTCCTTCCATTCCCGTCAGCACCGTGCGCCACAGCTGCGGGCGTACCGCCGCCTCCTTTGTGTTTGTTGTGGTTGACAGCTTCCTTCAACTCTTCGAGCCGAACAACCTACGGACGATTTGGATCTCAGGCAAAAAAACGCTCCCCCCTCCCCTAAATTCCACCTAACCTCAGAACAATGAGGTGAACATATGCCGTAGGTATATCGCAACCGCCGCCGCCCGTGACAAGGAGAAACCGTCGAGGTGGGAAGGGGTAAATCTCGTACAATAACAGTTTAACCGTCGTCCGTGTTTTGTCGGGTATGGAAAGGGCTGGCCCCAATGGGCAATCGTCAGGCAGGTATATCCCCAAAATATGCGGAGCACCATCCGCTCGCCATCAACTCAGCGCCGTCGATTTGGGAGTTGATGATTTCACCGTACGCCAAACGTGGAGTTGGGGCTACTTAAACACACGTGGTTTATTTTATTATGCTCCCCGCCATGTGCACTTGATTCCTTCTTCCCGCTCGTTGCCGACCAATCGACGCGACTCGGCATCAGTCGCAGCCGCAGCCCAGCATCTGAGTTCGAAAAGGGGGTGATGCGATTTTTCACATCCATGGCAAAATCAACTGCGAGTTGTGCGCTCATTTCCTACTCTGGGATGACTACTTACGAGAGTTATTTCTCGTGTCGTAAAGAAATACTAAGGCAAGGTATTTGCTTATAATCGACCACATCAGGTGAGAAAATGACCATTACGTTGCGAAAATGACGACACCTGAAGCTGAAGCAAAAGAAGGGCACGAATTATTCAATTCCGATGAATTGGCGGCTGTCACGCGTGAATTGATACGAATGCAACCGATAACGGTGAACAAGAGGGTAGGAGGTCTAGAGACTGATGATAGATTTATGATTTTCTGGTACTAAACACTGACTGAAAATATTAAAAACATAGTTTGACACATAATTGTTTGCGGAAATTTTCACATCAGAACAAAATGGGTGAAAGTAGAAACAATTTTTATGCTTGGCGTTGGATCCTTTTTTTGTCAATCCTAATTTCTTGATCAATGTGAAAGTTTTTAAACATTCAAGAGAGTGTAACAGAATTTCTCATATGATTTTAGAGAGGAAATTAACTTATTATTTAAATCTTCTACAATGTCAAATGTTTCAATTTCAATAATTAAGGAACATTCCTATGACAAAAAGAATGAGATTTTTTCTCAGAATTCTTCCAAACCAAAAACTCTACAAATCAAGAAATGGTAGTTGGAAACATCGGACAAGAAGCTTATTTGCCAAGTAGAACTGTAAATTAGATGTAAATTGCAATTCAAGGCATCTTGGAGGCAATCTTAACGTGAGATTATCCCAAGCACATGCACATATATCATAACCCGCAATGCAGCCCACTTATCTTGTAACGCGTGTACTGTTCATCTACGTCACTTACCCGAATCACGTCTCTGTTTTCAATAAACACCAATTTAAAATTCATTTCATTCATCCAGTTAACCGCACAGACTCGGTACATCGCAAAACCACCACCAACATCAGAAAATCGCATACGATTTTGCACGCGCTCGGAGGCCGGGGGTTATTTCAATCAGTTGAAGTAGCCGGGCTGTACGTACGTACGTACGCCACGACGATGATCTCGGATCGGAAGTCGGTGTCGCCGGTCGGAGGAGGCAAGTGACGGTCACGAGGCCACATCCAATCTGCACTGCGGCCGGCACCGTCGCTGGTCAACCCAGTTAGCCGGTTAGCGAAAGAGGGAGGCACAGACCGCAATGAGCGCGCAAAAAAATCCGGACAATAACAAGTACTCGCACTTAGAGAGCCGCATCCGCGTCAGGACCTTCACATAGTCAAAGCCGAGCGCTCTAATTGAATAATTTCTATTAAAATGGAGTTCAATTATGTTAATTCATCGTTTGTCATGGAGCGATAGCAAGCAAACAGGGAACCAGCATGAGCGACTGAATTCACCATTTATGCAAACACAAACACATCTACACACAAACTAAAACTGTGATCACGCAGCATTAATTTGAATCATTACTTCAATTCCACTCACGTGATGTACCGAACCGACCGAGGGCATATCAATCGGGTGGAGGAGCTCTGCCTTCGATACGTCGATGCCGCACACTCTATCGAGCATGCATCATGTTCCTCGATCGTATTCAATTATTTTCTCCAGATCGTATCGTGGCCTCGCAGGAGGGGTAGGGGAAGACGGAGGCAAAAACTGCCAATAATAACAATAATCTTAAATCATTTACAAGAGGTTCTTGCGAGCGAGAAATTCTATTATTATCCGGGCATCAAGCTATTCAATTTGTTTCTTCGGACTCCCACCCTTTTAGTCGTGATTGAGGGTATGCGGTATTGGAATACCCAAACAATTACGAGTTGAAAT
Organism: Armigeres subalbatus; assembly: GCF_024139115.2. Taxonomy (NCBI): domain Eukaryota; kingdom Metazoa; phylum Arthropoda; class Insecta; order Diptera; family Culicidae; genus Armigeres; species Armigeres subalbatus. The sequence continues at coordinate 421,677,089 of NC_085140.1, read as the reverse complement.
AAGTTTACAGAGTATAAAACATATTATAAATATTATTTAGAAATTACATAAAGTTTTATATAGTTGAATATAATGGAAGAATCTATAATCTCAATTTGGCAATTTCTCGCTGAGACGCTCGAAAATAATTAATCTTCATAATTTTCTATTCAAAGTGTTTACATTAAATTACGTTTCACTATCAACAATCTGCATAACGTCTTATGTCGGAAACAACTGAAAAAAATCATACCGCATACTATCAGCAACATAATTCATTCGCTTCTCCACACCACTTCTCCAATAGATTCGGCGTTCATAAGTAACATCATCCCAGCCCAGCAAGAACAACGATCAACGATCGGCGAGCGATATTTAAATGCGATTCACAATAATAACGCCAAGTAATCGAAACATTTCCATTCCTCCCCCCTGGCTGCCTGTTTCGTGACGCTTCCATTCCTCCACTTAATTGATGAAAATTTGCTTTTCGTTGATACTGCTGCTGGTGCTGCTGATGGTTGCTAGTATTTATGGGAATAATTCAAACATGGATTTCCTTGAAATAAACAATTGGCGGGTGGTAGTGCACACATACACACAAAAGGCGTGACGGCACTATTGCTACGCTGAAAGTGATTTTTTTGTTTCGGGAGTTGGCAATCGAAGAAGGTTCAAATTGGAGCTCGCAGACCGCCACACACATGGTTGGCAGAGTCGAATTCACCCGTCATCGTCGTCAAAGCTCTCGGGGAACCAAATCGTGGGGTTCGTGTTTCAGGAAATGGTTCACAATTCGCACTGTTTATCCGGTAGCAGAGTGTGGATTTAGTTCATGTGTTTAGAAAGAGTTTGCGGGTGAATAGATTGTACGAATCGATTTGATTGAAGCAATCAGGTTTGGCAATTTCTGATCAAATAATTGAATTACAAACGGTAATGTTCGGCAAAATGCATTTTGGGATCAAAATCTATGGGTTTTTGTTTTTATCAATGACGAATACTTCATGAGGCTGAGTACTTTTCTAAAAATAGTTATATTCGTAGCAATTATTTATACACAGATTGTAAAATCCTGTTACTAATTTCATTTTTCTTTTCTCTTACAGGTAAGACCACTGTCTAATGAAAGCTAAAAAATCACATCAACGAAGTTCAGCTGATGCTTCCGACTTCCATTAGAGCTACTATCAGGTCAAATCTTTCTTCCTATTAAATCCTAATTAGGCTTGAAGAAATCGGTACTTTCCTATGGATGCTAATTTGCAGTATCTGCACACTCCAATATATAAGCTTCTTCCGTTTCTTCTTTGGGACAGCGGTTATTGCAATTTCCGAACAAAACCTGATGCAAACCTGTTCCCCCGGTTGACTACCCCAATAGATAAAACATTTTCGCCGTCAACGGACGGGTCACCGACCCCTATTAGAAACCTTTTCTTTCGCGCTACTCGTTTTTTGACTATCAACTATGAACGATTGTCCAACAAGCACGCATGTGAAATGACAGCCAAATGGCAACAACCGTCGATCGACGATCGACGACGATAGTCAACGGAAGTATCAAACATAAAGCGAAGAAGTAGCAAACCTTCGCCAGTTAGCCTGATCTCTCAGCCCCAACCTCAGCCCACAGGGGGACTCCAGAGTATGAATTTCACCTGATCTGATCGATCTTCCGACCGACCAACCGGGCCAGAGCGAGCGAGACCAATGTTCCCCTCGTTCATTTGCCTCTAAGAGTGGTTTACTTTCAACCGCTCCGGCGCGGCGCGGCGCTGCTGCTCGGTCACGATCAACGACCCTCCGCTCCGGGGCTTAAGGACCACTACTACTGCGCTCGGCGGCGGCTGTTCAAATGCGCTCCGAACCAATCCGAAAACCCCTTCCGAGCGCACGATCGTAAAATGTGGTAATTAAATCTCAAACATTTCGAAGCACCGTCGCTGACTGGCCACCTCTCTGCTAAGTGCGAAGCTGTTGGTACCCCCTCCCTCCTGTTACGCTTCTGTTTTCAATTTCTTTCCGTGGCGCGCAGCACCTACTCGCCTAGATGTGTGTGCCACACAAACGTGAAAGTAATCTTTGTTTTGCCCCATGCGTCATTTGGAGGCCACGCATTGCATGTTTGTGGGGATCCGGCGTGATTAGTCCGCCATTTTCGACACTAATCCAAAGTTTCGGGCCTCAGTAATAAGAAAAGCAGAGGGATGTCAACAAAAAAATGCTGATATTTCAGTGTAAAAAGCCTGCAAGTAATCAGCCATAGTGTCGACAGTTCTGCTTCTGCAACTATTTTGAATCAAATTGCTATCCAAAACCTTAAGGTCGATAGGTGAGACTCTAATTGACATTGATCAAAGTCACCCGGTTCGAACCGGTAGTTTCGCACTGTTGACATTGGGGTCTTACTTTTCACAAGCCCCAGAAGCAGCCTCATCAGTCAACATGTTGACAGCGAAAGCTGCTGCTTAGTTTGGCATATTTTTTTTTTCGTTTTCTTGCACACCTAAAACCTTTTATGACTTCACCGACCCGCGGCGGCGGTTGTCGGTCGGTTGGTCAAATTGCGAAGTAGAGTACATGGGGCTGGGATGCATTATGATGGAGGCAATGCCAGTGGTAGGTGATAGGGTTGCATGACCCTTCAAACGGATCATGTAACAAAGAGTGCCGTTAGATAAAGTGAATTAGGCGTTTTTTTCTGGTTTTGAAGCTCAGATTGCGCAACATGGGCACCGAAATAACACGGTTTGTGTATCAGGGCACTAAGATATGAACTACATTTCGTTTAGTGTTTCATATATGCTATCTCTATCTACATTAGTTCGAAGTCGTGAATAATTCATCATTTTACATGAGCAAGTGTATGAAGCGTAATAATTCCGATTAAATACATCCCACTTGTAGAAAATATAATCACTAACCAAACCAATCTATCTATAATATATAAAACACATTATTTCCATGACTGTATTTAAGTACTTAAAAATTGAAAAATGAAAAAAAATCAACTTCTAAATTTCAAAGGATTTAAAAATTAAACATTTTACAACATTCAAAAATATTTTTTTTTAGGATTTTTAAATTTAAAAATTTAAAAATTTAAAAATAAAAAATTAAAATTTAAAATTAAAAATTTAAAATTAAAAATTTAAAAATTAAAAATTAAAATTTCAAAATTTCAAAATTTAAAATTAAAAAAAGTTCAATTAAATTTTTTAAATTATAAAATTATAAAATATAAAATTTTTAAAATTTTTAAATTTAAAAACTTAAAAATTAAAAAATTTAAAAATTTAAAAACTTAAAAATTAAAAAATTTGAAAATTTAAAAATTTAAGAAATTTTAAAATTTACAATTTAACAAATTTAAGACTTTATAAATTAAAAATTTCAAAATTTTAAAATTTCAAAATTACAAAATTTAAAAAAAAATAAGATTTCAAAATTTTGAGAATTTGAACATGAATTTAAAATTTAAAAAATCCTAATTTCAAAATTTAATGAAGCCGATACAAATATTTAAGAACTATTTGGCCCCCCCCCCCTCGGATTCTTTTTGCCAAAAAATAATATTTTGAGGGGTCAACCAAATAAAATAAGGATAATTTTGAGGATTTTCAAAACATTCTTTAACAAATCCGAGGAGTTTTTTGATTTTTGAGTGTTACAATACGTGAAGAAATGTTAAGTATCATGAATAAACAAAAACCATTCGACTTCGGCAACATTTGATTTTGGCAACATAAACTGAACGTGTTGCCAAAATCCAATGGGGTCTGTATTCAAAAATTTTAAAATTCATGTTTTGGAAAATTTTAAAATTTTGAAGGCTTAACATTTTAATAATAAAATATATAAAACACAAATATATAAAACTAAGAAAAACATTTAAAAATTTGAAAAAATATTAAATTTAAAATTCTTGAAAAAAAAATTAAGTATTCCATATCCATTCGATTTTGGCAACATTCGATGTTGGCAACAAATCCATTCGATTTTGACAACAACTTTGTCTAAAAATCGATTTGTGAAAAAAACTATGTCTAAAAATCGAGTTGTGCAACATGTGAAAGATTTAGTTCGAAAAATGTATTAGAGGGTAACCACTTCCTTCAGCGGGGTTTGATCCCACGAAACCAGTACGCTAGACATATGCTTTCCATACTAACATTTTTTATTTTTTATTTTTGTTTTTCATATTGTTTGTAAAACTTATTTTCCGCTTAAAAAATGCTTGAATCTAGACCAACATTTGAAAAAGGCATATCAGCCAAAATTTATCCCTTCTGATTCTTCGTCCACATCTATAGCTCTATATGTGGACGAAGAATCAGAAGGAATAGATTTTGGCTGTTACGCCCTTTTCAAATGTTGGTCTAGAAATATCAAAACCAGCGTAAAAAAAACTCTTTTAAAAAAGAGCGTAAATTTATTCAAGAAAAATGCATAGATTTCAAAATCCACAAAAAAACGAGCTTATAAAAAATTACGTTCAAAAAAGCGTGTCGAAAGAATTTTTAAAGAAAAAAAAGTGCCACTGTGTGTGTCCAGTGTCACAATAAGTGGAAAAATGTGAAGTATCTCCCTTGGCCCGAAAAACGCTTGCTTTGGTCTCATTGAAACGAAAAGTTGAAACCCTGATCATGAGAAAACAAAAAATGATTCGATTTTGGCAACATATATGTATCGAACGTGTTTGCCAAAATCGAATGAGATTTGTAACCAAATGTTTTAATGACTCAAAATTTAAAAATTTGACAGATTTTCAAAAAAAAATTAAAATTTTTAAAAAAAAAAATTAAAAATTTAATATTGAATATTCTAACATTTGAGAATTTAAAAATCTAGGTAAATTTGTGAATTTTTTTGAAAAATACAGGTTTCAAAATTTAAAAACTTGAAAATAAAATTCATGTTAAGAAATTTGGAGAACTAAAAACCATTTTATATTTCTATAGAAAAAAAGACCCGAAATTTAAAAAAAAATAGTTCTTTTAAAACTTTTAAATTAAAAAACTCAAAAATTTGCTAATAAATTTGAATACCCAAAAAAACTCCGAATTGAATTTTTGCCTTTCTCGTATATCAAGTATACGTGAAGGCTAATACCAATTGACTCAGCTCGACGAATTGAGGAGATGTCGAGCAATGAAGGGGGAATCTGCTCAACGGACATCCTGGGTTCGACGTCCAGGAAGTGCGGGGTTAGGGACCACCTCCATCAGCAAACGAGAGAGGCAGGACTACATCCCCGACCCGCTAAACCGTTTCCATTGCCGCCAAGCCCGTCGTCCCTTCGGTACAACCAGAAAGTAATTGCCGGCTTTCCAGGTGGCCTTACCACGCCCTAAATTTTATAAATTTCAAAATTTTTAAACTTTAAAATTTTTAAATTTTTGAAATTTTAAGTTTTAAAATCTTTAATTTTTTATTTTTTTTTAATTTTTTTAATTTTTAAAATTTTTAACCAGAAATTTTAAATTTTTTGAAATTTTTATATTTTTTAATTTTTATTTTTTAAAATTTTTAAATTTTTAAATTTTTAAATTTTTAAATTTTTAAATTTTCAAATTTTTAAATTTTCAAATTTTTAAATTTTTAAATTTTTAAATTTTTAAATTTTAAAATCCTTAAATCTTTAAATTTTTAAATTTTCAAATTTTTAAATTTTTATATTTTTAAAATTTTCGAATTTCCAAATTTCCAAATTTTTAAATTTTTAAATCTTCAAATTTTAAATTTTAAAATTTTTTAAATTTTTAAATTTTTAAATTTTTAAATTTTTAAATTTATAAATTTATAAATTTATAAATTTATAAATTTATAAATTTTTAGATTTTAAATTTTGAATTTTCAAATTTTTTAATCTTTAAATTTTTAAATTTTTAAATTTTTAAATTTTTAAATTTTTAAATTTTTAAATTTTTAAATTTTTAAATTTTTAAATTTTTAAATTTTTAAATTTTTAAATTCTTAAATTTTTAAATTTATAAATTTTTAAATTTTTAAATTTTTTAATTTTTTAATTTTTAAATTTTTAATTTCCTTAATTTTTAAATTTTTTAATTTTTTTATTTTTTAATTGTTTAATTTTTTAATTTTTAAATTTTTAAATTTTTAAATTTTGAAACTCCTAAATTTTTAAATTTTTAAATTTTTTAATTTTTAAAATTTTTAAATTTTTAAATTTTTAAATTTTTAAATTTTTAAATTTTTAAATTTTTAAATTTAAAAATTTTTAAATTTAAAAATTTTTTAATTTACAAATTTTTAAATTTTAAAATTTTTAAATCTTTAAATTTTTAAATCCTTAAATTTTTAAATTTTTAAATTTTTAAATTTTTAAATTTTTAATTTAAATAGGGGGAATGACGGCTTTGGCAGGTTTTGTTCTATTATTGGCAGGGGGGTTTTTTATGTCTGATTATGCTCAAATTTGGCCTAAACATTCTTTGCATATCAAAGAACATTTTGGACAAATTTCATAAAATTTGGTCTAAAATAACCCCCCTGCCAATAATAGAACAAAACCTGCCAAAGCCGTCTTTCCCCCTATTTAAATTTTTAAATTTTTAAATTTTCAAATTTTTAAATTTTTAAATTTTTAAAATTTTAAAATTTTAAAATTTTAAAATTTTTAAATTTTTAAATTTTTAAATTTTTAAATTTTTAAATCTTTAAATTTTTAAATTTTTAAATTTTTAAATTTTTAAATTTATAAATTTTTAAATCCTTGAATTTTTAAATTTTAAAATTTTAAAATTTTAAAATTTTAAAATTTTAAAATTTTTAAATTTTTAAATTTTAAAATTTTTAAATTTTTAAATTTTGAAATTTTATAATTTTAAAATTTTTATTTTGAAATTTTTAAATTTTTAAATTTTCAAATTTTAAAATTTTTAAATTTTTAAATTTTTGAATTTTAAATTTTTAAATTTTTAAATTTTTAACTTTTTAAATTTTTAAATTTTTAAATTTTTGAATTTTTGAATATTAAAATTTTTAAACGTTTGAATTTTTTAATTTTTAAACCTTTAAATTTTTAATTTTTTTAATTTTTCATTTGATTTTTTTTTAACCCCGTTCCTAAACTTCATTACGCTTCAAGAGGTTCACATAACTCTAAAAGCCTATCGCTACGGTAACAGCAAAAAATACTTTTTCAACTTTGCTCAGTTGCAGCACGTACGAAAAAAAAGTTTTTCGAAATTGTTAATCACCATTAAATTGACATTTGTTCAGCCAAAAACTGGAGCTGATGGCTAGGACGACCATTGTGGCAGCCATTTTAGGACTATGTCGTGATTGTACTTAGAAAATTTAAACAAAAAATTGATAAAAATTCCAAAATATCGAGAAAAAAAGTTGAAAATGTATAAAAAAAAAATTAGGTTGAAGATTTTTTTTAATTGGAATTAAATATAACAATTTTTAAAAATCAAATATTGAAAATATGATAAATGAAGGATAATAAAATAATATTAATGGGAGTCGAAGAAATAAAAATTTTAGTTTTAAAGGATCAGAAGACTAAGAATTGCAATTCTTCGTTCTTCGAAAATGTCAAATATACATTTTGTAAATGACATTGATTTCTCATTTTACTCGACACTAAAACCTACAGTTCGAAATATACGTTTACATCAACCCACAAATCAAGAAGGGGAATATACGTAGACTGAGATCCATCGAAGCAGTTTACGAAGAAGTCTTGTCAAAACTGCTCTATTCAAATGTAGATAATTTGCTCTTTTTCCGTAATAAAATGCCAACCGGAGCCAATCACCGGCCGAATTCGAAGCACCCCATGCAGCCACTACTAGTGCGTGCGTGCTGTGTGTACAAAATTATGAATAATTTGGGAACCAGCTCCTGCCTCCGTGCGTCTTGTTGCCCGTTTCGTTCTATTCCAGACAGCAATAGACCAATTGAAAAATTATTTAAAAATAGCATTCAATTACACTTCCAGCTTCCAATATCCCACATTGCTTTCTTCTAAAGCTTGGGTATTTACCTACGGGTTTATCTGCTGGCTGGCACTTCCGTACGGGTACGGTACGGTTTGCGTACAACGCCTCTTGTGTCTCTCTGTTCCTGGAGCATGAGCCAGCAACAACCGGGGGGAGAGATTATAAAATTTGTGGTAATTATATTCCCAAGCGTTATTATCGGTAATATGGCGATTAAGCGTTATTTTCAAATAACAGACGTGAATAATTTAAATGGCTAATATCTATTAATTGCGATTATCATGGTTATCTGTATGAAATTTTCCATTTGCTTTTCATTGGTTTCCCTCCCACCAAACAAACATATCGGATTCTCAACTAGCTTAACCACGAAGCACGTTCCTTTAAACAAATGTCCCCAAACTACTTCACTTTTCAAGGGACGATGATGGTGACAGTGCAAAGTTTTTTTTTGGAGATTTCATACAAAATCGTGATGTTTTTCATTATCGACGTAATTGATGGATCTTCCCTAACCTTCCTTTTCTCCACTTACAATAGAGTGAAACGATCGTACTTACGCTTATTGCGAAAATTGCGATTACTATTCATAAACTCAGTTCCGTCCATGACGAGAGGGGACAGCGACGACGGCGAGCGTCGTCGTCGGTTGGAGAAGTCTTCCATCAACGATGATTAACTGCAATTTAGGTTCATCTACTATTCAGTGACCACAACACAAAACGTCAACCGCACTGTAGACACGACACAGCAATGACAGCGGCGACAGCGACAACCCATGCGAGGTCGAACGATTTGCCCTTTCAAGCCGGCGGCGCGGCGCGGCCAGTGTGCGAGAGAAGCACGCGTGCTTTAACGAATTATATACCCACATGTTGTGGGTGGTGGGTATTGCAAATTCTCACAAGTCGCAATGATTCTCGGCCGGCTACAAACAACAGTACATTTAATACGAAAGTAAAATTGCTATGAATGCACATAAATCTTACCGGTGGATGTTTCCAATTTTTTTGTTTGACAGTGCTCGAAACGCGTTAGTTCAAATTTTTCTACTCACGCAAGCGGTTTGGTATCATTCATAAGCTACGTGGTCATGCTTTTCTCGATTCACAAGACGTGTCGCGATTCATAATAATATTGAGCATTTGAACGGCGCCCCGTTTCTCGTTCAAATTTATCACATGGTTCATGCTTGATCCCATTGAGAAATGAGATGATGGTAACAGTGTTGCTACTAATTATCTCAAGCTATGTTAGAGTTGAGGTGATTGTTCTTCCAATATAGAAATAATCAGATATTGCGAACAGCTGTGAACGTTCATCTCACGACGATGAAAGTGACAGCGAGTGAAAATTTGTGATCTTCACCGATCGCCAGAGAGATGATTTGAAATGTGTACCCCCAGTGCCGTTGTTTTCGGTACCCTAGCATGTTCGGCCGACGTATGTTCGTATTTGACTGAAATCAAGTGCACTACAACTCTAATTCCGGGAGGAATAAATGCCGGAAAATAAATAACCGTCTTAGAGAATCCCCAAACAGCTGCATTTCGTCGTTGGCTCCCGTTCTAATGATTGTCGATGGATGTTTGCAACTGGAAAGCGGAGAAAAATGTAGCATCACTGCTCATTAGGCCCCTTCGAGATTTGGGTAGACAAAGCACTTGTGGTATAAGTTTTTTTGGAGCTCATCTTCTTCTTCATTGGCATTACATCCCCCACTAGAACATTGCCGCTTCGCAGCTGTGTTCATTAAGCACTTGCACAGTTATAAACTGCGAAATTTTTAAACAAAGTTACCAATTTTGCTTTCGCATTATCATGAGGCTAACACGATGATACTTTTATGCCCAGCGGAGTCGAGACAATTCCCAACCCGAGAGTTGTCTAGACCGGACCGGGAATCGAACCCAGCCACCCTCAGCATGGGCTTGCTTAGTAGCTGCGCATCTTACCTCACGGCTTAAGGGGCTTCTTAAAGCTTATAGCTGTTTATTATTTACAGGAATTTTGTACGCCACTTTTATTTCACTGATGTCGAGTAAATGCGACTCTTTTTTCTTTGGCAGTTCAATTCTGGACAACTTGGTGACTGTATCTCATATATCATTTAATTTGTTTCGATATGTAAAAAAAAAGTTTGTGGCGTACATTGGTTTATGTATAGTTGGGTATTATTTAAAAAAAATCTTCAGTGATTTTGAACAAATGACTTCGAGAAGTTATCCAGCCGAATAAGACCGGTATGTACCAGTTCCCAAAATGCCGGCTGCAATAAACTCAACCGACCAATCGCACACCAGAGCAATGTGAACCTTTCTATGTGTGTCTTGATATCAAAATGTTTAGATCTCACGAATTCCAAACCATCGTGAAGTTCGAGGAACCGATACCCGGACGAAAGAGGAGGACGTTCAATGAAGTGATTAATTTGGTTGGTCTTTGTTTTCTCGATGCCTCTCCTCGCCTCAATCTGGACAACTTGCCCAGTCTGTCCCGAACTCATTCCAGCAATGTGTCATTTTTCGTTTCTTCAATACATAGACTTTCTGTTCACAGGCTGGCTAGTGGTGACATGTCCCAGCGGCTTGGTACTCCTTCAAACTTCAAAGGCAAGAAGCTGCGTAATAATGACGACGAAGGGAAGGCAACTCGATTTTTTTTGCGCACATGTGAGCTATGTGGTACCATCGCATGTCGAACCAAAGCCGTACCAGGGTCCACTGAATACTTTGTGTACACAACACAAATTTCCATAGCTCTTCGTCGTCCGGTCATTCGGGCCCTCTCCGTCAGATTTGATTACATTCAATTGAAACGATTAGACGCTCAAATTTCAACTTTCAAAACAAGTTTTTCTAGCTGTCGTCAGCATCATCACACACAAAACTGGAGCAGTTCGATGCTTGTGCATCGAAAGTGGGGGGAAAGGGGCATTCGATGAGATGTCGCCACTTTATTTTCGTTTGGATTTGATCGAATAGAGTGCGCACATACAGACGTAAAACCTTGCGAGGCGGCACATGCAGTCAATTAGCCGCCCGCAGCTTTAATTATCGCCCCTCTCCGCTTTCATACTTTCTACTTGTGCTCTAGCTTTGCGGGAAAGAAAGAACGAACGAAAAAGCGCACTCGGGCTCAGCTGAGTAATACTACCGGAGAGTGTAGTCTCTGCGGCATTATTATTCCATTACACGCGATTAAAATGTGGCGATATAAACAAAAATCCACATCATTATAATTGATTTTCTCCAACCCAGACCGCGATTACCGACAGCAGCGCTGTTGTTGATATTATCGAGAGAGGAGGAGGAGCAGCGTCCCCTCGTTTCAGGAGGAACGCGAATGAGAGTAATCGATTAATGACCGGGGGTCTGCCACGAGACAAATCCATCATGATTCATAAAACTGTTGGCAATCAAAACACGTGGTGTCCGCCAGAGAACGTGGCAGCCGTAGTTATGCAAAATTTAGTACTAAAAACCATCCAAACACCCCTCGGTATGTGACATTCCGAACGCAATAGAGTCAATATTGAAAAGACTGCTGTTAATATGCATTTTTCCGTTGTGTCATACCGGTTCACATCTCATTTAATTTACGCGGACGCGTGTTCCACCCAGTAGTGCCCAGTAGCGATGACGATGATACTGATGATAATGATGGAGTCACTTTTAATGGCATTTATTTTTTAATCCTTTTTTGCCGATCAATTAACTCGTTGAAGCCGCGGAACGAGCGTGAACTCGCAGGATTGTTGCTCAAAAGTCAACAATCATAAGGAATATTGAATCACCGTATGTGTGTTTTCATTACTGTTTTTTTTAGCTTCCGCACCCACAGGGAAACAGTTGTGCGGGGACAATGTTTTCATGTGCAAATTTATTGTAATTACCGCATGTGAGCGCGGAAGGTTGGCGCCACCATCGGTGATTGGTTTGAAATATTCATTACTTTAATTGAATGTTTACTTGTAATGTGGAGGTGGTGGATTTTTTATTTTTCATTGAGCAGAAAGCATGTGGTTGACACTTCTTTTTCTGCTTTCATTTGGAAGTTGATTTAATTGCTTGAATGGCAGATTGTGATAGCGGTTTCAATTTCTGGGAAATTCAGATGTTGACTCCAGAAAGAACCAAATTGCCGTCAATTACTGTTATTGACGTTTTCATAAATGTTATTGAAGGTCTTCGTCGATTGTGGATAGCGGATAGTGAACAATTGAAGAATGAAACGAACGAGTAATGATTATTTTGAGTCCTCAAACCCCAAGTACTATTTGTTTATTAAACCAAAATGGTTGCTTTAGGGCCAATCCGTACCTCATCTATGTTGAAACCTTTGTTATTTCCAATTTAACAGATTAACAAAAGATTTCGGCAATACGTAATCACAGTATTGCGTACTAGTTCCAACAGCATCTCGGTGATTTGATGCAACAAATCCGATTTAGCACCTGCCATTGCATCTTCTCCCCTAACGAAGCTAACGAACAATCAAACCGCGGAGCAAGTCACATTCAAAATTTGCTTCATCACTGCCCACTACGTACGTACCGGCTTACATTAACGCCTATCAAAACCATATCGAAATTGAGATTTTTTTCTCTTCGAAAACGAATCTCCTACCCCGGACACCGTCCAACCGGGCCTCAAACTTCCAAGATCACGTAAACGACTCAATGTGTCCAGTAAATACAATAATACAAACACTCACACTTTAACCGTCCGTAGTTACACATGGCGCGCTAATTAATCTTCAATACTTTTTTTTAATTACCAATCAAATTCGGACCAATTCGAACCGTTGGTTTGTTGGGTTGTTTTGGTTGGTGATGGTGATGGTGGTGGCAAGTACGAACGACGAAGATCAATCTGGGTAGCGTTTTTGTTTGCGTAATAATGTTTGAAATTGAAATTTAACACGAACGTCGTCACCGCCATCGTCTTCGTCTCAATGGGTCGCCATTGCATTGGTGTTGCGTTTCGCTTTTGCGATTGCCTACTCGATTGGAAAGTTTGTTTTCGGGAAATTTGCGCAATATCTACCAACCTTAAATTGTACGAGATTGACTTTTTTTTACTTCTGCGTTAATTTGACCGACAGGGGATGTGAATGAATGGTTGAATTAACCTTGAAGGTAGTTGCTTCAGAACATCTCTTATTATTGTAAAAACAGACAAGTCATATGCGATGCACATTTTTAAATAAATTTTACGATCTTAAAAGACGAATCCAACAGAAAACAAAACATGAAATTAGCGTATTAATTGTAATTACTTTTATTAGCCGTCTTTATTAGTCTGTTTACTCTCACAAGTGGAAACAGACCCAGGATGGAGGCTGAAAGTCAGTTCGAAAAAGGAGATGTTCTCGCGTGTGCATTCACATGTGGAACAAGATTTTCGAATTAGCGCAATTTCACATAATTGCAATTTATATATTTTTGGCAGGTTATGATCTGCAGGTGTCTGTACCAGTGGTTGTCAATCTTTTCGAATGGGATGAATTTGATAAAACATTGTGTTCTCAGTTGAATAATGTGGTCATCAGAATTAAAGCTCCTGGAATAATATTCCAGCTAGCCTCCCTAGATACTCGCTGTCAGTTTCATTTGGATTTTTGTTACGCGTGAGATCTATATGAAACACCACAGGTACCACCGTCTGATGCCATTCGGGCACCCAAGATATTGGAAACTTTCAACATTCTCCACTGATTGCCCAACTACTGTGTCTAAAGTGTCGCCGTGTTCACATCCAACGATTTGGTTTTGTTGACGTTGATGACTTAACATACGGAAGAAGAGCACTTGGCGAGGTCGTTGAGCTTACTCTACACATCAGAGCGTCGTTATGCAATAATAACGGTGATAGAATGCATCCGTGCCTTACACCAGCTTCGACCCAGATAGGGTCGAATAAGACCCAATTGAACAGCACTCTACACGAGAAGTCTGCGTACTGTGCCTCGATGAGGCCGATGATTTTCTCAGGAACTCCCTTGCGTCTCAGTTTTTTCGTAGTTAATGAATACCAAGTAAAGGGTCTCTTGGAATTCGTTGACCTACTCCAGAATGATACGAAGCGTGACGATGCTCCACATAGGATCTTCCGTACGGAATTCGGCCTGCTGCCGCCGGAGAGTCGCATAGATCTTCTTCTGAATCCTGACTAGGATTTTTGCGTAAAACTTTGATAACGGCACACAGCAGCATAATGCCTCGCCAGTTATCGCATACAGTCATGTCACCCTTTATGTGCTCCTTCACTACGATACCTTGCCGCTCGAGTCGACACGGGAAAGTTGCGGTGTCCCAGATATTACGAATATAAACTTGATGCAGTAGTTGAGTTGGATGCCACGGGGTCCAGCGCCTTGAACATCTCGGCTGATAAACGATCAACCCCTGGGCTGTTTGGATCTCTGGCAGTGATGGAGCCTCACTATACGCGAGTTATACGTCGGATTATAGGCAGATCTGGCTGGCACTTGAAAAAGTAGTTTGAAGTGCTCGAACCAGCGTTTCAGGTGGTCCGTTGAGAAGGCGTCTTTTACAGGCATCGTTGCATTCATTTTGCCCGCTTAAGGGTCATGAGATATCGTAGAGGTGCCGAATGTCCTCGGTTGCTGTGGCTATCTCCCCTTCGTCGGCCAGAGAGTCCGCCCACGATCACTTGTCCCGTCGACATGAGCGTTCCACTTGCTTCTCCAGAGCTTAGTATCGTTAACGGGGTGAGAATTTGGCTCCTCTGGTTTTTGTTCGCTCTATCGCGGCTTTGGCTTCTCTTCGCTCCTCTATCTTCCTCCAAGTTTCATATGTGATCCACTGTTTTCTGCGGATGCGCAGTTCGCTGGTGGCGATGAAGGCATTCTTGGAGGCGGTCCATTGGTCTACGCTGCTTCCTTCCGGAATACCTCCTGCACATGTCTCCAGTTCTTCAACAAAAGACCCTTTCACCGTGTTGAACCGTCGATCAACTCTCTCCTCCTGCTGATGAATCCACGCAATGCGCAGGCATATTTCGCCGATGAGAAGATGTGGTTTTTTCAATAATTCCTCGTTAAAGTTAGACATAACCAAATAAAAATGGAACCACGTACCTAGTTTTGATAGAACTACTACTCAGTGAATCCAACAGGCCAACACTTAACAATCAATTATCTAAATTTGTCGATAAAATAAGATTGAATGTCGATTAAATGTCGATAAAGCAAAGCTACCTGCATTTAAGCGTAGATACGTCTCAACGTCATCAGAAAACGCATCAGAAAAGTATTGATAAGATAATTATTTGCAATGTCTTCACTTAGCATAAGACGAATTCGTACAATTCCATTAAATTCCACCACTTGATTGTTCCTCTGACAGATACGCAATTCGGCCTCAATAGTAAGACCGTCTTCAGAGTCACGTACTTGACACGACTTCTGAAATCTGAAGTCGAAAAGAATTGCGAAAAGAAGAAATCTATTATTATTATAACTGATGAAAAATGCCTCTATCTGGCTGCACTACCATTCAAGGCTCCAAGACACGATGTACGTTGGATCACATCCGTAAGACCAGTGCGTCAATGCCAAATTAGTTGTGATGCGGCTCTAAACAAAAATAGTCAACATGTGATCCCACCACGACAGGACAGAATATGTTTTTGGTTGCCATCTCAGTATTAATGGCGTAGGCCTACCCATCGCCTAAAAGATCACATATCCGGAGGAGAACTTTACGAACATTGTTATTTTTAATGAACTGCCATCTATAATGAGTAAAGAATAATCTATCAAGATTTTCAAAGGTATAATGTAAAACAAAAATTAATTTGTTGTATAGTTTCATATGGAACCTACAAAATTTTTGCACTTCTATGCACGCAATTGTCAACAGATTCTTATTTTTTTATAGTCTTCAATGTATTAAAATGCAGCAAAATTTGTATCATTTATTATCTTTTAGAATAATTACCATGATAATTTTGGAAACCGTTACTGCAAAGGCCTTATGACCTAAACCTACTAGTTCTAGAATATCACTGTGAGACATGTCAAATATTTCAACATAATTGTTTGCTTTGCTTGAACTCAGCAGGATGACCTGAACTTGATCTGAATCACGCATTTACGCTTCTTCATTTCATGATTGTAGATCTGACGACCTAATCTCAAAAACAATTCAGATGACCTAGCATTGAATTGCAAGACAAAACGTCTATTTTTTTTTGGCAGGCATCTGAGGATCTGTTGAGAAGGGTTATAACTAATACCACCTAAAATTTTTATTCGTCAATTGGTGAACGGTCCTAGGAGAGACGTTTCTGCTACGCTAACGAAAGCATCAGCTGTGCAACATAAATTTAGCGAAATTTTAAGATTTTTTTAGATTCCGCATATGACTTGTAACCGGTTGAGACTTACTTCTAGTGTAGGTGTGGCAATCCAAGATCGACTCGGTGGGCCGATTCAGATATTCTTGTTCCTTATCCTGGCTCACGTCTCTGTATTGCAACGAAAACATTGGGTCGCATTACGTTTTTTTATTGATTTGTTCAAATGCGCTCCTCGGCAATATCCCCTGCGGGTTATGTCCGGCGTGTTTGCTTGAGATTTCTTCTAAAATTCTCGGATCGCGATCTCGCGGCGATGCACAATAAACTCTTTTTATCGTGATTTCCACAAGGTTTTCTTACCACGTTTTTCTCATATCAGGTTGTTTGTTTTCGATCGACGGAGAGCCAACCGAGGAGTCAACGCTTCTGTATAACGTTCTCAATATATTTATCATCGATAATTGTTAAAAAGTTTAGAACTATCCAATCCCATGCGTGCATCGCAAGCACAGACATCAAAATTGAGCAACTTGCGGGTTTGCCTACAATTGAGATAAGACATCGCTGAGATCTGGCGTAACCGAATATCATCAGTATCGGTGGTGGCCTCCCAGAGGTTGCTGCTGAGAATTCAACTTCAACGATTGTGTCTGCTGCAGTATAGCGAGAAATCATCGTGTGATCGGCCAGCAGCAGCAGCACTCAAGGGATACTTTCTTGCAAGTTTTGAGCTGGCTGCATGGTTGAAAAGTAATCGGCCCTTGCCATGACCAAACTATGTACATAAGAAAAGGAGAGAGTAAGAGTAAATCGAACTTTTAAAAAATACCATTTTATGCGAGAGGTAGCCGAATCACAAGTCGAAGGGAGACGCTGAAAAATTTTATTCGCAAAGATGGCGTCTATTGCGTTTCAGTGCAAATCATCGATTGACGTTGGCTTCAGTAGCAGTGAAGTAAATTTTTTCACAAGATTCAGATTTTGTTGCTGTTAGTGACTGGAAAGGTCTATTTTTGAAAATAAATCGGTTCTTTACGGACCCTATTATTTTATTCAGAAGAATGTTTGGCCGAAACGAATTTTCTTCAAAGTGCACAACATGATCGCTTGGAGGCGGTAGAAAATTGCCGTCGGTAGCAGAATAAGTTTTGATTACAAATACCATTCATTACGTATAGCTACATATTTGAGTTTTTATAAATAGTTTTTTACAGGAAATGTTGGTAAAAATTCTACTTAAACAACGTTTTATAGATGATGAGGCCGGTGTTAAAGTAATATTTATCTTTGGTGAGCCTGGGTTCCTCCAATCGGCGTGCTTGACGAATTTCATTCAATAGAAAAGTAATTCCATGGACTTCTGCACATCAGCCCAATGTTGACCTTTAAGCATGGTCGTATAATATTATTTCTAGCTAGATTTTTCTCGTGAGTACAAGGCTTTCTTTGTTTAATCTCTCATTCGCTAATAGCTAGCCTTGATCTGAAATTCTTTTTCCTATTTTTTTATTTCTTCTTAACCTCTCTAATAAATCACATGATTCGGAAGAGCTTCCAAATAATTTGGAAACATAAAATTTATTGATATTATGCGAATTATGAAAATACTTTGAGTTGTACAATGAGACAAGCGACATGGGATAAACCGTCACCAATCATCAGTTATAAATGTTAGTGCAATTCTATTGATGGAAAAAAAATTTTGAAAAAAATATACTCGTTGGTAAATCAACATTGAACAGATGCCAGCGAAAGTGGTACATGTTATATTGAGTAAATTTTCCAGGAGACGCATTTTCCCAAAAACATCGAATAATAAATTTATATTTGCAATTTTGCGCAACTAAACTGTACCAACATGTTATGACTGATGTGCCTAAAGATAATAGTGAAAAATAAGCATGAGTTTATGACGAATTTCAAGTTTATTGGAGCAAATTTCGCATGTACCACTATTAATGGGAACAAATGGAAACAGAAACCGAAAAACATTGACAGTAAAAGTGGTACATGTACATTTTTAAAATCATTCTAAGTGGCACTAAACTATCTTGAAATTCACAATAGGATTAAAATCTCACAATAGGATTAAACAGTCATATTGCCGAATTTTCTTTTACATAAGCTGATTTTAGTGGGTGGAACTGTACATGTACCACTTTTTCTGGCAACGAAATTGCCATTGTGATATATACCAGAAAATAAAATGTGTATATCTCCAGATTTAGTTGACAAAAATCACTTTTTCGTTATTCCCTTACTAGAGCTTTGCAAATAGAAGCCGTTGGTGTAAAAAACTCAAAATTGGCAAAAATGGTTTATGTACCACTTTCGCTGGCACCGGTTCATTTAACAAAGTTCAAAAATATGTACCTAGATGATTAAAAGAACGTGCTTAATCTTATAAATTACATAAAACTCAATATTTTTTCTATGTTGAACATTGCACTATGCTGCTTATGATCGTATATTTGTAACATTTGCATTTTGGTTGATTTTGTAAATTGTTTGTCATCCTCCCCCACAAACTCAATCATTTCCAGCTTACCTCAGGTAAGCAGGATAGTAAAGCCTTTTTTACTGTTGTGGGATTAGATGCAGTAAATTGTGCTTTCTGAACGATTCACAAGCTTTTTACAAAATGAACAAAAGTGTGAGTGTTCCAAATATGCTATTATGGGCAGTAATGGTCCATGATACAGATTTACGCGGACCATTCTACGCCAAATCTAAATTATTTTAAAAAAATGTGTTCTACAAAGTTCATCGGAACAGTAAAATCACCATGATGCTATCAAAGAACAGGGTGGCCGATAATATTAAAAAAAAAATTGCGGAGTACTGAAATGCAATTTTTTACAAAGTTGTAGCGCAGCTTATTCCAACAAATTTTGCTAAAAAAACATATTCTGTAGCTCTTAAGATAGCTGAATAAGAGCAATTTTACCTTCTTGAATTAAGGCCTACACGCAGTACAGCGGAACGGCGACGGAAATGGCAGGATTGACAGTTAGCCCATATATTTTCTGTCAAATTTTCCGTTTCCGTCGCCGTTCCACCGAATTGCATTTGGGGCTTTAGGGTATTCCTTAAAAAAACAGTATTTTTGATTTACTTTTCATGTTTTCAATTTTTCGGAAAAGTCGTACTCGGGTGAATTTTAGAGTTAAATATTGCTACACGGCATTTGAAAGTGCAGCTCATATTCTTTTTTTTTTCATTTGATATAGGGAGACGGCAGGTATTTTCGTCTGTTCGTCATAGTCTCGAAAACCAATAAAAGAGACGCTTTTTTGTAAAACTCATACGTACCAAATCGTAAACTCAGGAGAAACGTTCTGCTATAGTGGAGTTCTAGCAAATGTACGTTGCTTTCGTTGGTTTTAGCCCCTATGACGATGGACGGAAATACCTGCCGTGTCCCTAACTCCGCAAAGAAAAAAGATACAGACAATATTCTTACTGAAAAACACACGTGTTGAAAAGCCCAAAAGTGACATTCGTGACACAATTTGTACTCGTTTTATTATTATCATCCTACTGCAAGATTTACGAGAAAAGATGCACTTTCTGTCAAAACTATTCTTTTAAGAAAAAAATGTTCTACAAAGTTGTTCAGGATACTTGTGCCCTTGCTATAGAGTTATAAAAAATATGGTGTCCAATTTTATAAGAATGTGAAAAAAATAATATTTTTATTTTGCGGAATATTAACATGAAATGTTATACAAAACTGTAGTACAGCTTATTACAAACAACTTTGCTATATATTTTTTTTCTGTAGCTTGAAGTTCACTGATTTATGGCAATTTTACTTAATACGATTAGGGTGTCCATTAGGGTGGCTCAAATTAGTATGGGAAAAACTTTTTTCAATTTTTTTGATGGGCCGCCCTCTTATTCGGTTCTATTTGTTGCCCTGATGCTCTGGACAAAATTTCAGCTGAATCGGTCAATGTTTGGGCGGTGCTAAACTCATTGGAAGTTTATATGAAAAAATGTATGCAGAAACATCCAAAAACAGTGATTTGCAGTTGCACGGAACAACTTACGAAGAAGAACTATGATACTCATTCAGATCTTGAAGAATTTAATACTGAATGTTATGCAGAAAACCGCGAAAAGATTAGAGTTTGCCCGGCATTTCTCTGAAGTAGGGTTTGAGCATATTTCGTTTCTTTTACCTTTGAAAGGAAATAAATTCACCCTTACAACACTCCAGTAAAATGCTAATATCTTTGCCTAATAAACTCTAATCTTCTCGCGGTTTTCAGCATAACATTCTGTATTTAATTCTACAAAAACTTAATGAGTATCATTGTCCTTGATTGTAAATTGTGCCGTCCAACTGCAAATCACTGTTTTTGGATGTTTCTGCATATATTTTTCCATATAAACTTCCAACGAGTTTAGCACCGCCCAAACGTTGACCGATTTGGCTGAAATTTTGTCCAGAGCATCAGGGCAACAAATAGAACACAATAAGAGGGCGGCCAATAAAAAAATTTGAAAAAGTGTTTTTTGAGCCACCCTAGTGTCCATCAAAAAACAATATTTTTGATCTGTTCATTTTATTTTGGGTTTTTTTTACAAATGTCACCTTCTGGAGACTTTTGGAGCTTTTCAAGGCGCGTGTTTTGCTATTAGAACGATTTCTGCTTCTTTTTCTTTTGTTGAGTTAAATCAATTTATTTGAAATAAAAATATAATATTAGTCAAATTGGTAAAACTTGAGATAAAAAAAATAACACTTATCCAATTTTTTACCATTGTTAACAATATGAGCTGCTCTTTCAAAACCCATGTAAAGATATTTTTAGTTTGTTTCAATCAAAGATATCAATTTAAAAAAAAACGTAATTTTGGCGTAAAAAAGATTATAACTTTTGATTGGCAAAAGTTGTTGAGCATATTTTTACATCAAAAGATGCATTTTAAAAAGTCTAAAAGTCGCACGACTTAGACTTTTAAAATAAAAATAGTAGACAAAAAATAATGTTTTTTTTTTGACAGTCACCCTATTCTTTGATGCCACCATTGATGATGGCCTTTCTCTTTCGATCAACTTTGTAGAACAACATTTTTTCTTTTCTAAAAAATATAGTTTTGGTGTAAAATGCATCTTTTCGCGTAAAACTGGATCTTGGACCATAGTGCATTGAAGTCATCGAAAAATATGCAAACAATCCTATTAAATAACAAAGACTCCCAATACAGTAAAGAAAGACGTGAGTCCTAGGTCAAAATCTGTAAATAAAGAATGTTTGTTTAAGTATTTTGCCAAAGTGAAACAGTGCGAAGTATGTTTCAATATTTAACAACCCCTGGACCCCATTCATGGCGCGTTGTTTCCCATTCATGAACGCTGTAGGTACTTGCAAGTTCGGTGCCCTTACAGGAGAAGAGTGTGTGCATCTCAAGTCTCAAATCATAAAGTGTTCAGCAACAATTTGGTCAATTTTCTGGACTGTGGCCTTTTCCCTTAACCGGCGAATGGAGTCAGGTCCATCCCGGCGGCGCCTCGAGAAGCATCGCCGGGAAAGACGCAGACCGAAAGCGCGAGAGAGAGGATGTAACGTATTAACAAAAATTGTGATGATTCGCCGTGTTTTTCCTGCAATAAAAATTGAAATTAAAATCTCGCGCGAACAGCTGCCAAGTACCTTCGAGGGCCTGGTTGGAACGAGGCGTCGCCTATCGTTACGAAGCACCCAGCGCCAAACATGTGTAATTGTTTTTTGTCAGTTCTTGAACTTCCTGCCTCCCGATGTGATGTTACTCCGTCGCATTCTCCCCTCGCTTTTCCTCCTCGGGGGTAATTCGAAAATTATTCACGCCTTAAACGACACGGACAGTCAGAGTCAGACGCAAACGGATGATGCCCGATGTTGTTACTGTTGAGGAGCGTTCAGTAGCGAAGTGTGCGGTTTTTTATTGTGCGCTCAAGTCGAGAAAACAATTTCTGTTTTCCATATAAATTATGAGAGCAATTATTGCTTCGGGTGTACACACATGAAGCAAAGCACTCTCGCACGCAAGATTATTCCCAGCGCGCTTGTTTTGGAGCACCGCACAACTCCCTCGTCTCCGGGACGTTCGGCAACGCAACAGAACAGCAACAGCGGCCTCGTCGATCATATTGTACATATGTTTTCAGTTTATTTTTAAATTTATCTCATTTGCGTGTCACTTGGTTTGGATTGCGTTGGGAGGCACCCTCGCGTCGTCATCGTCGTCGCGACGTTCCATCGTGAAACACGTTTGATATACGTTAAAACTTTTTCATCTTTGAGCCATAAACAGGCGTGGTGAGGGTGGGATAACACGACATCACAGTCAAGCTACCGTGAAGTATGTCTTTTACCCAGAGCTCCCGTGGTTAATTCTGGAGGAATCACTTTCAACATGAACTGGATGTGATTAGTGTAATTATAAAAAATGTGAAATTCTCGTTTGGTAGATGTGCTGACTCATATAGGAACCCGATAACAGCTAACTGTAAATCCAAAGATTTTCGTCAACTTTAGAATACAACACTACCGTTTTCAACATATAATCTGTATAGCAGTTCAACTCGCCAACATCATTCCTCAATAAACCGTCAAATTTAATTTCCCATAAATCATTTAGTCAAGCCTCGAATCCACATAAACTCCTTCTACAATGCACCCGTACGATATATAATAGCAAATCATAAGATGAAAAAGTTCCCTTCAAATTGCATTCACAGATTAATATTTATTCTGCTCGCCCTCCCCAGTTTCAAAACAGAAGCCTTTCCCTTCTCCCCCAACAAACCCCCCAAATTCAGTTCCCAAAACCAACATTTAACGATTCAGTCCCATTTGCGCACTCATACAGTTGGGAGAATCTCTCGTTGTCGACGACGAAACTCACTCGTTAAAAAGCATTAATCTTTATTATTTTGATCTAGACCCACTCACTCACCCACCACCAACTAACACATGCAAATGTGGTACGACCCAGCACAGGATTCGACCGAATGAAGTTCTGCGAATTTTCCGCCCATACATGCCTACCCTTCCGCATAAAGTGCCACCTTAATGGTCCACTCTTCTAATGGTCTGCACTGGTATTGGTGGCCGCCACCTTCACGGGAAAACTACCACATCGTGCTATCAGCAGCATGCACCACTATGTTCTATTCTCACTTTTATCATCATAATAAATACAGAAGTGGGGCGACTCGGTTGTGGGGGCAGGAGTGAGATTTTCCTCTCTTTCTCTCGTGGTTTGTAGTTTGCTTTGCGATGATTTTCTATCTGAGTGACTCGACCGCAATTTCCCATGCACTAAGTGCATAGAGCGCAATGTTTACCTAACTTGAAATAGTTAGAACAGCTGAAACAATAAAAATTTGTGTGATAGGCGACATATCGATAATGCCATATTTTCGCACAGAAATGTGATCTTCACCGATCCCCTTATTCATCAACATCATTACCAATGCCGATACTAGGAGGTGAAATTGGTTTCATTTGAAATCAAACGGCATTTATATGCAAGATTGTCGGAAAATAAGAAAAGCATAGTTAAAATCAATTATCCAAAACAACTGCTGATAGACTTCAAATCATAATAAATACATATATTTGCTCAGCCCCTACACTGCCTATGATGTGCATTAAAAGCGCCTGCGTTTTCTGGTTCATTCTAAAAACACCAAACCTTACAGTAGGAAGGAGAAATTGAATTATGTTGCCAAAAAAATGCACCACTGTACTCTCTGATGCTGCCCTACTACCCATTCAAACTCAGTGCACTCTGTATATAGAAAACCCGTGCATTAGTATTTGTCCGGGATATTAATCAAGTTTTTGCACCCTTTTCTTTCCATCTCTATTGCAGATTCCGTCCCTTGTTTTTTCGAGTGGAAACCCTCGTACCCGTGCCACGCGCGCTCTTCAACAAGCACTACCCGAATCGCAAATATGGATTTCCAACGAAAGTTTAAATGATCTCAAACCAAAACAAAACAAAGTCAAATCGTAAACTACTACCTCTCTCAGGGAAAAGAAAAGAAACTAAACAGAGCTGTTAAGCAACATTATATAAGCAAGAAGACAAGACAACTAAGAAGCAAGATAAAATTGCACTCATTGTTGCTAGGAAAAGCCCACCAACAGAAGCAGCCTTCCAGCATCGAGCGAGCCGAGTGAGCGATAAGTTCGCATTCACCAATGAATTGAATGACGACAGCAACCGTCGCGATCCAGCCGAGTGAGAAATTGAGTCGTTTTCCGGCGACCTCGTCGAGGACGTCGCCGTCGTCCACCATGAATGAAACACAGCAAATGCACGCCACGGACAGCAGCCAACAGCAGCAGGGCAACAGCAATGCCAGCAGCATACACAATAACAACAACAACATCAACAGCAGCACGGGCAAGAACAGAGGCAGCAGCAACAGCGATGTCAAGATGGAGCACCACTTTCACCTACTGCAGAGGGAACGTGAACACCAGCAGCAGCAACAGCGAGAACGAGACCAGCAGCGCGAACAGCAGCAGCAGCAACACCACCAGCAGCAGTCCTCGTCGTCGGCGTCGGCGACAATGGCGCAAAGCCACCACCAGCGGGAACAGCGCGCCGAACGCGAACGGGAACGGGAACGGGACCTGCATCGGGAACAGCGCGAACAGCAGCAGCACCCGCACCGGCCGTTCTCGCCGACCCCCTCCGAGCAGCAGCAGTATGCCCTCAAATGGAACGACTTCCAGTCGTCGATTCTTTCCTCCTTTCGGCACCTGCGGGACGAGGAGGACTTTGTCGATGTGACGATTGCCTGCGAACAGCGGTCGTTTACCGCCCACAAGGTGAGTGTGGTTGGTTGCTCTGAATTATATGGGCCGGGATGGTGGGTTCCGGGGAGGGTGGGCACCGAGCGGGGGGATGTTTGTTCATTTCTGCATCGTCACGGTCATCGTCGTGAGGATTCAATGGGTAAGGATGTGAGATGTTTTCGTTTCCAATCACGGGTGCCTGTGGTAATGATGAAGATATGATTTAATGCAGTTTAAGACAGCGTTTGAACATCGGACATTCAATATTCTGACTCCAATGGACCCTTTTGGCTTGTTTTTTTAATATTGAATTTTCCAATAATTCACGAATATTTTTTGTATGATTTTTTTTCAAACCCAGTGGTTATACAAAAAAGTTATTTGTTTCAATTATAAAATTTTACATCTGGATACTGATATCTATTTCAATCCTTCAATATGCAAAATCTAATTCAATTACAAATTATGGTTTAGCGCAGAGGTTCTCAACCTTTTTCTTGAGCGGTACCCCTTCGCACTTTTGCATTAATTGAGGTATCCCCTATTGTTTTACTATGAATGAAAATAAGTGTAACTCATAAGATGAAACTGGAAATTAACGGGATATATGACTCTTCATAAAGTTGGCTGAAACTTTCATTATTCTCAGCTCTTGAAGAGAGGCTTTCGAGCCTTTTGAAAGGTGGCTTTCGAGCCACTTAAAAGTAGGCTTCTAAGCATCTTGAAATGACGCCTTTAAGTCTCTTGAACGTAGGCTTTCAAGCCTCTAAAAAGATGAGCCCTTGAAGAGAGGCTTCTGGCCCTCTTGAAAGGAGGCTTCCGGGCCTCTTGAAAGGAGGCTTCCGGCCCTCTTGAAAGGAGGCTTCCGGCCCTCTTGAAAGGAGGCTTCCGGGCCTCTTGAAAGGAGGCTTCCGGGAATCTTGAAAGGAGGCTTGCGGGCCTCTTGAAAGGAGGCTTCTGGGTATCTTGAGAGGAGGCTTGCGGGCCTCTTGAAAGGAGGCTTCCGGGCCTCTTGAAAGGAGGCTTCCGGGCCTCTTGAAAGGAGGCTTCCGGGCCTCTTGGAAGGAGGCTTCCGGGCCTCTTGGAAGGAGGCTTCCGGGCCTCTTGGAAGGAGGCTTCCGGGCCTCTTGGAAGGAGGCTTCCGGGCCTCTTGGAAGGAGGCTTCCGGGCCTCTTGGAAGGAGGCTTCCGGGCCTCTTGGAAGGAGGCTTCCGGGCCTCTTGGAAGGAGGCTTCCGGGCCTCTTGGAAGGAGGCTTCCGGGCCTCTTGGAAGGAGGCTTCGGGCCTCTTGGAAGGAGGCTTCCGGGCCTCTTGGAAGGAGGCTTCCGGGCCTCTTGGAAGGAGGCTTCCGGGCCTCTTGGAAGGAGGCTTCCGGGCCTCTTGGAAGGAGGCGTTCGGGCCTCTTGAAAGGAGGCTTCCGGGCCTCTTGAAAGGAGGCTTCCGGCCTCTCTTGAAAGGAGGCTTCAGGCCTCTTGACAGGAGGCTCCCGGGCCTCTTGAAAGGAGGCTTCCTGGCCTCTTTACAGGAGGCTTCTGGGCCTCTTGAAAGGAGGCTTCGGGCCTCTTGAAAGGAGGCTTCAGGCCTCTTGAAAGGAGGCTTGGGCCTCTTGAAAGGAGGCTTCCGGGCCTCTTGAAAGGAGGCTTCGGGCCTCTTGAAAGGAGGCTTCGGGCCTCTTGAAAGGAGGCTTCCAGGCCTCTTGAAAGGAGGCTTCAGGCCTCTTGGAAGGGGGCTTCCGGGCCTCTTGAAAGGAGGCTTCCGGGCCTCTTGGAAGGAGGCTTCCGGGCCTCTTGGAAGGAGGCTTCCGGGCCTCTTGGAAGGAGGCTTCCGGGCCTCTTGGAAGGAGGCTTCCGGGCCTCTTGGAAGGAGGCTTCCGGGCCTCTTGGAAGGAGGCTTCCGGGCCTCTTGGAAGGAGGCTTCCGGGCCTCTTGGAAGGAGGCTTCCGGGCCTCTTGGAAGGAGGCTTCCGGGCCTCTTGGAAGGAGGCTTCCGGGCCTCTTGAAAGGAGGCTTCCGGGCCTCTTGAAAGGAGGCTTCCGGGCCTCTTGAAAGGAGGCTTCCGGGCCTCTTGAAAGGAGGCTTCCGGGCCTCTTGAAAGGAGGCGTCCGGGCGTCTTGAAAGGAGGCGTCGGGGCCTCTTGAAAGGAGGCTTCCGGGCCTCTTGAAAGGAGGCTTCCGGGCCTCTTGAAAGGAGGCTTCCGGGCCTCTTGAAAGGAGGCTTCCGGGCCTCTTGAAAGGAGGCTTCCGGGCCTCTTGAAAGGAGGCTTCCGGGCCTCTTGAAAGGAGGCTTCGGGCCTCTTGAAAGGAGGCTTCCGGGCCTCTTGAAAGAGGCTTCCGGGCCTCTTGAAAGGAGGCTTCGGGCATCTTGAAAGGAGGCTTCCGGGCCTCTTGAAAGGAGGCTTCCGGGCCTCTTGAAAGGAGGCTTCCGGGCCTCTTGAAAGGAGGCTTCAGGCCTCTTGAAAGGAGGCTTCCGGGCCTCTTCAAAGGAAGCTTCCGGGCCTCTTCAAAGGAAGCTTCCGGGCCTCTTAAAAGGAGGTTTCCGGGCTTCTTGAAAAGAGGCTTCCGGGCCTCTTAAAAGGAGGTTTTCGGGCTTCTTGAAAAGAGGCTTCCGGGCCTCTTGAAAGGAGGCTTCCGGGCCTCTTGAAAGGAGGCTTCCGGGCCTCTCGAAAGAAGGCTTACAGGCCTCTTGAAAGGAGGCTTCCGGGCCTCTTGAAAGGAGGCTTCCGGGCCTCTTGAAAGGAGGCTTCCGGGCCTCTTGAAAGGAGGCTTCCGGGCCTCTTGAAAGGAGGCTTCCGGGCCTCTTGAAAGGAGGCTTCCGGGCCTCTTGAAAGGAGGCTTCCGGGCCTCTTGAAAGGAGGCTTCCGGGCCTCTTAAAAGGAGGTTTCCGGGCCTCTTGAAAGGAGGCTAAAACAAGAAATAATGGCTTTTTTGAATGAACGCGTTTGCCTGGCAAAAGGCGAACAGTGGAGAAAAGCGTTTAATTATTTTATAAAATATTCTTTTCGGCTGTATTGTCGATTCGGACATATGGTTCATTCGGGCGAATGGTCCATTCGGATTGGGATTCGAGCCTATGTAATTGGGGTTTGTGATAGAATGACCTAAAATATTTCAAACACGATACTATCTTTTCATAAGAATGCCAGAGCTAATTTTTGAAAAATGACTGATCGCTTTTTAATTGTACATATTGAGGAGGAAGAACTATTTGAATTCATAATAATTGAATATCTCATGTTGTCCGTACACTAATTACGAATGGGCTAATGGGGGGAGGGTGGTTCTGTCACCTTTTTTTTGTCTTTATTAACGAGACTTTCAGCCCAAGGCTGGCTCGTCCCGCGAGTGTCATTTTCTTGCGCTCTCATTATAAACTCCTTACGTAATTATTTTACGGCCCTGAATATGTTGTCCATTTATCTTTATTATTATGTCTGGAAGACATCTGATGTCATTACAGCCAAAGCAAGTAAATCTGGAATTAACTAATTCAAATAATTAATTGAGATTTATAACTGTACCTATATTCAGCAACCAGCTTGGCAAACGTGGAATTCTTCATTTTCACATCGATTTTGTACATTCATCATTCAACACCGAACAACATCCTGCCGAAACCCCTTCGGAAATTCAACAATTTCAATCCAACAACAACCTCCCTACTCGATAATCCCATTAGCTAACTTTTACCCGACCAACGCCCCCCCGTTCACCCCTTCTTCTGTTTCTTCCCACAGGTCGTACTAAGTGCGTGCAGTCCCTACTTTCGCAAGCTGCTGAAGGCGAATCCCTGCGAGCATCCGATTGTCATCCTGCGTGACGTACGCTCCGAGGACATCGAAAGTCTGCTGAGGTAATGACCGACTCCCTCTCCGTTTGGCTCGTTTATCACTCGACAAAACTAAACTAATTAATCCATTTCTATCCCTTTCTACCCCCGCCCCACCGGCACACAATCCTTCAAAACACATCAACAACAAACGACGGCTACGCCCAGATTTATGTACAACGGCGAGGTGCACATCGGACAGGATCAATTAAGCGATTTCCTCAAAACGGCACAATTGCTCCAAGTGCGGGGGTTGGCAGATGTGACGAACCCGGGCCGAACGTCCACCGGCGGCAGTGGCGTTGGGGGCGGCATCGGTGCCTCGGCGGCGCTAAATTCCTCCTCGTTATCGACACCTGCTGTTCAGGAGCTGAAAGCATCACCCGTAATAAAATTCGAATTAAACCGAGCGGCCCACGATAATTAATTCCCTTTCCCATTTGTTCTCATCTCATCTTGCACGTCCCCCCGAAAACAGACTTCGTCATCATTGCCATGGGAACCGCCGGAGGATAGCAGCGGCGCGGTGCCTCCGCCCCAGAAGCGTACCAAAAGCTCCGAACTGTACCGCAAGCAGCACGGGCTCAGCCCGGACGATCCGATCCCACTCGAGCACTACCCCATCGGACAGCACCCGTTGACCCGCGAACGTTCCAAGGACAAGAGCAAGGACCTCCGAAGCAACGCCAGCATCGCCGGAAGCGATTTCGAGGTGCGCGACCGGGACCGCAGTTTGGAGTCGCACCGCGAGTCGCTGCTCTCCCGGGTGCTGGAGGATGGACCTACCCTGTCCGTGCCATCGGTAGGTTTTATTCGTTGGATAATTTAAAAAAAAAAGTCATGGGAAGGGTTTTAGTTATTGTGGAAGATTTCGATTCAAATAACACAAAAATAAAATTGAAATTTGTAATTTGTCAACAGAAACACCCCGACCTGCAATCGCTCCAGAATGCCATCAGCGGTGAGGACTCGAACAGCAGCGACACCGCTGCCTCCGATCACGGTGATGACCTCGAGGGCATCAACGGCAACGTCGAACACACCCGCCCGTCGTTCCCATTCCTCGGCCTGCAGGGCATACCCGGGCTGATACCGGGCCCGTCCGGTATGCACGGGGACAACTTCGGTAAGTCAGAAAAAACACAATCCCAACGTTGAACCCGTTTTCTTCCCGTTCAGATTGCTACTTTGATTTTTGGCTCGTTGTACAGTTGTTATAATAGTTTTCCCGATTCCTTACTCTACTTCAGTACTACTAATAACCCTTTACTTTGAGTTTATGGTTTCCGCGAAGTCTCGTGCAGAGCGGGACTTACGTTTCAGTAGGTTTGAATTATTGAGTTTCTTTTGATTTGATTTCAAACTAAAAACTAATATTTGAAAAATCAGAGTTGTTTGCATTTAGACTTTTCACGGTATTTGTGAACAGTACAACGGATATGGTTTGTGATTGGAAATTCGAAATTTGAACAAACATTAGAGGCAGTTTTATTTTATATTAAACGGTCAAAAAAGTAGATTAGTAAAAGTGAATGAATTTCTAGTCGTGTTATTAAGAATCGTGAAACAAAAATGATTTGAAAAACCATCTGGATTGAATGACGTTGATGACAGTGTGGCGGCGAATAACAGACAAGACGAATGACGAATACCAAAATGAAAGAAAACTGACAATTTATTTTAACAGTTGTACTAAAGAGTTCTAAAAAAGTAACTATAGTTACTTATATTAATACATTTATACATTATATTTATATTTAAATGCTTTTCTTTACTTCTATCTTGATCTAGAATGATTTGTCCCTCGACGTCGATTCGAATAATTGGAAAATTGTTGCTCGAGACATGACAATACTTTTAAGCTTCATTCAAAAAGTCGTCCACAAAAGGTGCAACAGATCGTTTCACAAGACGTTAAAAAATAGCCATTTTACCACTTATGACGCGAAAAGGCCTTTTATCCCCTTCCCCTCACCCAGGAACGAAATATTAGCTACCGCCTGAATTGTCAAAAGTTACAGTGAAAGATTGGCCACACTCGTAGGCCGTCATTACCGAGCGCGTTGAAGTAGATAAGCCTTTTAATGCGAAAAAAACATGTGAGTGTCATCCATATCTCACACAATGGGCCAACATTGTGCGACTGGTCTCCGCCGACATTTCTGGATCCCTTTGAAAATCAAATCAGATGTTGGTAAACAACTCAATTATAACCATAAATTTTACTTTGAGATGTTGGCCGCAAACCATGGCGTCGTGCCGCACCAAACAGCTCCGACACTGAACTTGTTTACATCTGTTGGACAAAGACGAAGCTGGCATTTTTCATACAAGAATCGTCAAAGGACGTAAAAATCAGCTGTTCTTAAACGTATCGTAAAAAGGCCTATTTCATTATTTTATAATACACCTTGTAAATAAAATAAGACCTTGAAAATATTACTGTCTTCAAAAAAAAATCGTTAATTTTTCAAATCGACGTTCAAAACTAATATTGCCTTTCTTGTTGGTAGATTTTCATATATAAATCACACCAAGCTCGAAGGGGCACATAAATTTTAGTTATTAAAATTGGTTCCAAGGAAATTGTAATCAAAAAATGTCATGGACTTTTAGTACACAATCTCAGCACTGAACTTAACCGATTCAATATCACCAAAGGATATTTCCAATCATTGTTCAATGTTTACTCAACATCTTTGCGCTATGCCTTCGAAAGCCCGATAAGCGTTTGTGAAACTCCGGTTCACATCTCGCACAAGAATGGGAAGAATCTTTATAGATTTAGGTCCATCGATGATGATGATAATGATGATGCGCGCATCTCCATTCACATCGTACGCCAGCATCATCCATTGAATGAAAACCGACGACGACGACGACGTCAACGATGGCCACAGCCATCCAAAGATGGACGAAGATGGCATTGTTGATATTGTGCCCGGGCCTTTTCTTCTCCTGGGCTTGCCACCACACTATCAATGGGGAGAGATACGATACCATCGTCGTCGTCGTCCTTGTCGGTGGAGGCTTTCAAAAGAGGAAAACCGGACCAGAATTGGAAATCGGTTTGATTTGAGACGCCTCATTCCGCCGAGTTTTTCCCATCGTTCCCAGACAGATTTTTCACTGCTATCCTACAATAACAAAAAAAGGATTGAATCAGCTGAAGCTAATGCTGATTTTCTTGCAGCTCCCGAGTCCCGATGAAATCTTTCAGTTTTTTCACAATTTCGTTATAAAAACGCTATCAGATTTCGTCAAGGTCAACATTCACCAAAAAAATGTTTGGTGCCTCTAATTGATAAAAATTGAGCAAAAAAATCAAAACAGTTCTGCACTCTAATTTTGATCTGACACTCGCCTGATTGTGGACCAACGTCAGGCTAACATTTTTAAATCTTTTTGAATGTTTGTTTTATTTCATTATTTATTATTGTATTGTTGATTATTTTTTTTAGTGTATCCTCAATGAGCACAAGAATGATTACTACAATGAAGCCAAAAGCATTTTTTGACGCAAAACCAGTCATTTTTTTTAGCTCTAACTATTGTTAAAATTGAAAACAAATTAAAGAAGTACTGGGATTCAATGTTGGTTTACAATCGTCCAATTTTGGGCATCATCAGGTTTTTTTAAACGGTCCACATTACATCATCCAAAAACTGAAATGACAACCATTCAGTATCACAGGAAAGCAAAAAAACACGAAGGAACTTGAGAGGAAAGCTCGCCAGAAAAGAAAAGGAAAGGAGTGTTATATAAACAACATACATTTAATTTTATGTGAGGATTTTTTTACGCCCGCTCCGGGTCCGCTTCTCGTTAAAATGCGTACCATCGACCATCGCCGGCCAGCTT
Source organism: Armigeres subalbatus (assembly GCF_024139115.2). Lineage (NCBI taxonomy): Eukaryota > Metazoa > Arthropoda > Insecta > Diptera > Culicidae > Armigeres > Armigeres subalbatus. The sequence continues at coordinate 421,644,319 of NC_085140.1, read as the reverse complement.
CATCAGTTGCCGGCACCCCAGCACCACCACCACCACCCCGGGGAAAAAGGGATCTAAAGTCAAACCGTACCGATTGAGTGAGAGCAGGTTAGGGGGGTGAGGAGTTAAATCGGAAAGGATTTGGACGTGTATGAACGCCTATCGTCCATAGAAAGATGGCCTAGCCTAGTCCAGCTGGGGAGAGAGAGGCCGAGACCGGGTAGATTCTTTTTTCTTTCAGCTATCCACATTTTCATTCCGGACGGACCAAGATTGAAAGTTTTCGCTTCTTATCTTTGGTGCTCGATTTTCATGAAAGGAAATTTTTCTGTATTGAATATTACACTGTTCCCTAGACCGCTTCTACTGTTTAAGTATTCTTTATTGGAAGCGTGAACAGAAGTCAATTTTAGTACACTTGGAGTGATATATTGTTCGATATGGAACGTACAAATTCATGTATTATGCGAAAGTTTTGTAACCAAAAGCTTTTTTTTATGATTCTGTGCCAATTTGTTATTTTTATTTTTAGTACGAAATTGGTCACTGTTTATAATTAAAGAGTTTGTTAAATTTTTGCTATATTTGCCAGAAATTAAATTTTAGTACTGCTGACGAGATCCACCATTTCAAGAATTGTTCAGTATGTAATGATTTTTTTTTCTGCGGTGGAAATTGCATTGAATTGAAAGGAAAACTCTTCTCAAATCTTGAGAGAATATAAACGGTCCCGGGCGGGGTTGGACATTGCTCCGGACCGACCAAACAATATGTTGCCGGTTCCCCAAAGATGGTCCGGCGGAGACCGGGCCATTACCAAGGACCTTTTTTTGTTCTGCCGCGATAAAATTTAGAATGCCTATCCCTCCTCGGTTTGGTGTGGTGGAGGCGCGTTATCCCAATACGGTGCACGCACCAGCCCTAGTCGGTGCAGTAGTTGCGGTGGTCGGTCGGTGGTGGTCGCCTGTTCATGCGAGAAAGATTGAATCGAAGACGATGATGATGATGGTGGTGCCCTGGAATGGTATAGGGTTTGATGAGATTTTCTGTTCCTTCGGTGAGATTGGAGAACATTTGATAAATTTTGGGCAGTTTATTTTACAGAATGGCAGCCATGAGTAACAGATGTTGAACCTTGAGAAAGTAGGCATTCAGCTACCAAGTGAGTCCAGCAACGTCATGAAGAAGATTTGATTCTATTACATACATTTATACGAATAATTTTCTAATTGTGGAGCGGTTTTGGAACCAAATGCGTTATTCTGCATTTTTAGTACAACAATTCTCTTCTAGAACGAGATCAAATTCCATGAAGTCTGTTTGAATTTGAACAGAAATGTATTAAAAACCTTTCTTGGCTTGCTCAATTTTACACTAAATTAATCGAATCGATTTTCCATTTCGTTTCTTTAGAACTGACTAGATACGTCGCTGAATTTTATAGCCAGTTTTATTCAATTTCGTTTCTTCCCCAATTCACTTGACATTGAATAGAACTCATTGCCAATTTAAACGAACAGTTAGAACTCTTTTTTTCTGAAACTTTTTCTTTGGAATACCTAAAATTCAAAATTTTATACCTGTTTATGAGAAATCATTTTGCCAGAAACGGTCATTTTTATTATTTCAGCTTTGCTGCGTCGCAGCATGCGCGAAATAATAAAAATGACAGTTGTGCATTGCTTCCGTATTGAGTGATGTGCCCTTGAAAACGCGAGTACTTTTAAATTTGGATTCCGTGAGGATTGTCCTTAACCAGTTTAATATAACATATTCATTCCCCGTTCGGCATTGTTAAACCCATTCAAATTATGATGGGTATTGGAAGAAAGGAACCATCCCAACCAGCGGATGGCAGATTTTAATACAGATACGATACTGACGCAGTCACAAAATGGTGGCTTGTTTGTCGCGGCTTTTTTTAACTTAAATTTCTTTAAATGCTCCGCTGAATCCTTTCAAAATCTCTTTTAATTCGTTGAAACTTGGTTTGGAAAAGAGGGAGGTTGAGGTTTCGAGTCCCTCCAAGACACGTGAATTCTTTTTCTTAAGTTTCATATCAATTTTTCCATTTCGAAACATGTGCTGTATCAAGATATTTAAGGTGAAACTATCCGGAATCCAAATAAATTTTCCCTCGCATTTTCAGAAGCACCAATCTCAACAAAGAAGCAACGCATAACTGTCATCTTTTTATTTTGGCTTTGCTGCGTCACAGTAAGCAAAGAATTGAAAGATGACAACTACTCTTTGCTTCAGTATTGATAGTGGTGCATTTGAAAACGCTTGGTGAAAAAATATTGTATTCCGATAGGTTTGTCCTTAACAATAAAAACGATTTTTCGTGCGGCCGTATCGCCGAACAATATGCAATTAATTGGTTTGAAATGTATTTGGATAATTTCTGGAGATGGTTTGGAGACTCTTTTGAATTTATTTAATTTGGCCGGAGTTCGTTCACATTATAACAATTTATTCTAATCTTCTCTCCTTCCGAATTTATTTTTATCATTTTTCATTAAGAAGTTTCTATTTGTTAATTTGGCATTTTTGTCTAAATTACTTCTATTACTTTAAAGAATCTGTACCCTATTCCCAATATTGCATGATCTCAAACTTGTCAAAATTTGCTTCGGATTTCTTTAATGTGCCATCAAATTGCCCTGTTGCATTCGACAGTAGGTATAGAAATATGAGCATCATCTCGTGAAAATATGATTTTTTTAACACACGTTAGTTGATTTGTGGAAAAAAAATGTGGAAACAGGGTAGATAGATCATGATTCTTACAAAAATATTATTTCGAAACCATAATGGAAGCGAAATTGCAACAACGGTTGCTTCTTCCGGAAGGGTAAACGGCCGCTTTTGCTCCCTTCCAATAATTACATCAGCAGTGCAAAAGAATTATCCTGTTTTCCCTAAAACACCCCCTCGAACCAAAACGAGAGTAAGTGGCGGCGATGATTTTCTTTTTAAAACCAAAAGTCCACCACATTCCGCCTCCGCCGGCCCGGCACTTCGCCACCATCGCCGCCCATCGCAGTCAGTCAGTGAGTCAGTCAGTCAAGTCCGGCGAGCCCGCCCGAATCGGGACGGGACGGAACGGTTGCCGAGAAGAACGGCACAACGAAATGGGAAGTGATGTTTATTTTTCCTTCCACTTTGTTACGCGACGTGGCGCGCGGCTTGTAGTGCGAGAGTTTTTCCTTCCTTGGAAAAGCGACGACCCTCTTTGGACCAGGGATGCGGGTTGTGGAGGAGCGGGAAGTGACGGCAGCGGTGGTGAAGTGCCAGCGGAATTAAGTTATTTTTCGTCTTACTTAGGCTCGGCCGTTTTTTACGATGAGGCCAAATTAAGTTCAACGCCTAATGAGGGATTATATGCGGGGCATTCTCTCTCTCTCCCTCTTCCAAGGAAGAAGCACAGTGAGTTTCAGTTATTCCTTTTTTCTTTATTTTTTTTCATCTGCATGGTGACGACGCTGTGGCTTACCACAATCGACGGGAGGGGTGGGAATTCCGGTAATTTGGGGTCATATTTTAGCGAGAAAGTAAAGCTATTTGCTTGATATCGGTGATGTGGATCCTTCTCCGGAAAACAGCGTTGTGTAACAATCGTAAATAGACCACAGCTCGAAAAATGTTGTCAGTGATTCGACGTTAGGATTAGGATAACCGGAGAGCGATTCCATCAATCCTTTACTTGGTTTTCTCGGCCCAGTAGGATTTTTTATAGCATCGACTGAATAAGCCAGAAGGTTTTCCTTTTTCTTTTTCGAATAGAAGTACTGTATCATCATCGTATTGTCATCTTGGAACACATACCCACATTCTTGGACATTGTAGTGCCCAATACCAAGAAAAACAAAACTCAATTCTCTTCGCTTTGTTTCCATTTCCCAGTGAGTCGCAGGGTCAGCTGTACCGGATTTCGGTCACTGAAGATTATTCTGTTTTGCTTCAAAATCACAAAATCTCAATTTTTTGCTTTTCCTTTGATAAATAAACTTTAGTTACAATTAATTGATAAATAGTATGAATACAAATTCAATTTGTCGTGTTGAAACAAATGTTTTTGGGATTTGATCCTCTATCGATTATCAATGCCATATTATATGCTGTATGACAAAGACGTCCCCTTCTTTAACTCCTTGAACCAGCCCTTGCCAATCTGCCACCAAAGAAGCACACACAATAAAGTGAATCGCTTGATATGTGATATTCACCCGTGCCACACTCCCTCGCAAATCACACCTCGGGCATTGCTCGAATATCCTTAGAAGATGATAAAAAAACCTCCTCTCGGCGTGGAAGAAGGGGTTGAATAACATTTCCTGTTTTAAAGGTCCCTTTTCCTCCGCCGTTCGATAGCCTGCGGGGCCGTCCGTATCGGTCCGCTCCTTATCTGGGCCGTCTTGAATCACCATAACCGCCCAATCCCCCAGATGCGTGCCAAACGGCAAAATGCAGAAGTTAGGTTCGATTTATCTGTATTTACGGTGCGATCGTCATCACCCTGCTGCACCCTTCCCGGTCTGGACAGGGTGTGAAAGAAAATCCCTTTCTTCTTCGCACCCCCGGCCGCACACTAACACAATCGCAATCGGCGACTCGACGAAAGGTTAGGAGGCCAGTCAGTGTCCGAATCCAACCGTAGAGGTAGGCGAGAGAAAGCGTTTGCGAGCAAAAGCAATTGCGCCTCTAACCCCATCCACTCGGGAGGGACGATTTTCACGGAATCCGACGGCGCGGAAAAGAAAAAGATAAACCAAAAAAAGGCATCAGCAGATAAAGTACATATCGGGCTTGCTTGGGCGTTGGGTGGGTGGTGTAGTTGGTTCTGGTGAAAGGCGATGACCAACACCAATAAATATCACACTACGACACTTTTGGACCGCGCCGGGCGGCCGTGCGGTTTGGCGCGGGTTAAGCATACGGATAAGAAAGAGTATGTCGGTACTTGCCTGTCGGATCGAGTGACCAAGAGGACGACGACGGACGGAAATGTTTTCCATTTTTTTCTGGGTGCTACAATTGTGTAAGGAGTAAAGCAGGACGAAGTATTTCGCCGTCAGAGAGATGACTCAAATAACAAATAGCACGCCATAATTATTGTGGAATTCATTGAAAGTATGAGTATTATGGGTCGACTGCTTTCATTAAAATTTCTTTTTCCATAGTCTCTTCGTTCACAACTTTCTTCGATGGAAAACCCACCAGAATTCAAATTCTAACCCGATTTTTTTAAACGCTTGGATTTGCTCAAATTTTTACGGAAAATTACTCGAGTTTCAGGGGAAAGTTTCCACGGGAAAATGCTCGAATTTCGGAATACTGCAATAATGTTCATTGCTCAAAATTCGGCGGACAGATACTCGAATTTCTACAGGGAATTATTCAAATTTTCAAGAAACCGATCGAATTTCCAAATCGTTTCAATATTGTTTACATTTCCACTAGAAGAGAAGGAGAAAGTGCTCGAATTTCCACTTAAAATTGTTCACATTTCCACTAAAAATTGTTCAAAATTTCACAGGATGTGCTCAAAATTCCACTGTAATTGCTCGAATTCACAAGAAAACTGCTCGAATGCTCAAGGAAAATTGCTCAAATTTCCACGGAAAGAAGCTGGAATTTCACAGAGAATTATTCAAATTTGCATAGGAAACTGCTAGAATTTCTAGAAGAAACTGCTGGAGTGTCCACGGAAATTGTTCAAATTTTTACATGAAACTGCTCGGATTTCCACAGGAAACTTTTTATAGGGAATAGTTTAAATTTTCAGGTAAACTGCTCGAATTTCCATGGAAAACTGCTCGATTTTCCGCGGGAAATTTAATTTCCAATGCTCGACTTTCGACGGGAAATTGCTCGAATTATCAATGAAATATGCTTGAGTTTTCACAAAGAATAGTCCAAATTTTCACGGGAAACAGTTCGGATTTCCATGGAAAACTGCTCGAATTTCTAAAAGAAACTACTGCTCGAATTTCCGCGAAATTGTTTTCCACGGGAAATTTTATTTCCATTGCTCGACTTTCGACGGGAAATTGCTCGAATTATCACAGAAAGATGCTTGAATTTTCACAAGGTATAGTTCAAATTTTCACGGAAAACTCCTCGAATTTCCATGGCAATCTGCTCGAATTTCTAAAAGAAACTACTATTCGAATTTCCATAGAAATTGCTCAAATTTCCGCGAAGTTGTTTTCCACGGGAAATTCTATTTCCATTGCTCGACTTTCGACGAGAAATTGCTCAAAATTCCATGCAAAGATTCTTGAATTTTCACAAGAATTAGTTCAAATTTTCACGGGAAACTTCTCGAATTTTCATGGAAAATTGCTCGAATTTCTAAAACAAAACTACTGCTCGAATTTCCACGGAAATTGCTCGAATTTTCGCAAAATTGCTTTCCACGGGAAATTTCATTTCTATTGCTCGACTTACGAAGGAAGATCTCTCGAATTTCCACGGAAAATTGCTCGAATTTCCACGGAAAACTGTTCGAATGTCCACATGGAATCGCTCGAATTTTCACAGGAAACCAGGCATTGCAATTTATTCCATCATTCGATCTTCTTGACAAAGATACTGATGATATGTTGGGATATCGATCTTAGTTATCTATCTGCTTAGTAAACAAAATACAATGTTCGCCATGGAGAAACGACTTTTCACTGGTTTTGTTGTAGCAACGCCCTCGCAAACTGAGCATACCAAAAAACCGCGCTGGCTATCAGGATCATCATCAAATGCTCGAAGGATAATATCTTTCCAGAGTGCTCTTTGATTAGGGATAATATCTTTGTACAAGCAAAGATGATATCCTGTGCTCAGATGATATTGCAATGCCTGCGAGAAACTGCTCGAATTTCAACGGAAAGTTTAGCCAATTGCCAAAGAAAAATTGCTCGAATTTCCACGGAAAATTGCTCGAATGGTCAATGGAAATTATTCGAGTTCTCTCGGAAAATCGTTCGAATTTTCTCAAAAAATTGCTCGAATTTAAACGGGAAAGTGCTCGAAATCCCACAAGAAATTATTTGAATTTCAACGAAATAAATCCAACAAAAAATTTCTCGAATTACCACGAAAACTGCAAAAAAAAATCCACGAGAATCGCTTTTCCGCTACACGGAGAAACACGTTTACTCATTAATGGGTACTTTTTCTTTGCTATCTCTGTCTCTGCTGAAAAATTTACCCATTTTGGGAGAATAAGTGGATCTACTCATTTAAATGAGTAAATCCACTTATTCTTCCAAAATGGGTGAATTTTTCAGCAGAGAGAAAGAGATAGCAGAGAAAAAGTACCCATTAATGAGTAAACGATTTTTACCGGGTAGGAATTGTTCGAAAACTTTCTCGAATTTTCTAAGAAAATTTGAAAATTGTTCACATTTCTACTAAAAAAATGTTCAAAATTACACTGTAATTGCTCGAATGTACAAGTAAAGCTGCTCGAATGGAAATTGCTCAAATTGGGTCCTAAAGCCCTACCTCGTTTATGGTTGCAAACGATAGTGCATCGGTCAAGAATACTTGAACCGATGTTTTAAAAATTTTGGTAAAAGTCTAAATCAGTAAAAATAATATTTTTATATTTAAGACAATTTAAGGCAATATTTGGACTGTGCAACATTTCAGAACGAATGAACCATCAGCCCAAAACGTCAGGCCCATATATTAACTGTCAAAGGTTAAGTCAAGTGCGTTTGAATCGTATTATTCCGTACGTCAAACAAGACCGAAAATGCCGAGGAAGCATTTTTCATCTATTTTAAAATTTCAAATTAAACAATGTTCCTTTCGATTTTATAGTCGAAAGAAAAACTGACGCATTCAGGATGATTAATTACATCTTTTCCTGAAAGAAAATAGAATATCAATTCTTCATTTTAGGACCCAATTTCCAAGCAAAGAAGCTCGAGTTTCATAGAGAATTGTTCAAATACTCACAGGAAACTGCCCGAACTTTTCCGGTGAACAACTCGAATTTCAAGAAGAAACTGCTGGAGTGTCTACGGAAATTGCTCGAATTTTCTCATGAAACTGCTCGAATTTCCACATAAAATTACTAGAACATTTACAGACAATTGCTCGAATTTCCACGAGAAATTTATTGAATTGCCACGAAAGATTGCTCTAATTCTAATGGAATTACTCGATAGGAAAACTACTCGAATATTCATGGGAAATTGCTCAAAATTTCACGGAAAGATGCTTTAATTTTCAAAGAGAATATTTTAAATTTTCACGGGAAACTGCTCGAATGTCTAAAAAAACTACTGCTTGAATTTCCACGGAAATCGCTCGAATTTACGTGAAATTGTTTTCCACGGGAAATTTCATTTCGATTGCTTTACTTTCAAAGGAAAATCATTCAAATTTCCACGAAAAACTGCTCGAATTTCCACGAAAAATTGCTCGAATTTCCAAGGAAAACTGTTAGGATGTCTACATGGAATCGCTTGAATTTTCACAGGAAACTGCTCGAATTGCAACAAAATGCCTAAATTTTGATAAGAAACTGCTCGAATTTCAGCTGAATTTTCTCCAATTGCCAAGCAAAATTGCTCGAATGTCCACGGAAATTTCTCGAGTTTTCTCAGCAAATCGTTCGAATTTCCACGAAAAAATGCTCGAATTTCCGCGGGAAACCACTCGAATATAAACGGGAAATTGCTCGAATTCCCACGGGAAACCACTGGAAATCCCACGAGAAATTGATTGAATTTCTATTAAAAAAAAACCATAAAATTGCTCGACTTACCAAGAAAAACTGCTCGAATTTATTACGAAAAATAGCTCAAATTTTCACAAAAAAAAATTGTTCAAATTTCCATGAAAAATCGTTTCTTTCACTAGGAATTGTTCGAAAAATGTCTCGAAGTACAAAAAAAAAAAGTCGAATTTCCACGAAAAATTGCTCGAATTTTCTTGAAAAATTCCTTCAACATCCCCGGAAAATGCTTGAATTTTCATGGGAAAAAGGTCAATTCTCGCTTAACTTTTCAAAAGGACCTAAGTAACATTTTTTCATGAATTAATTTGAATAGCGCAATCAACAGAACAGCATGAAAGCTATTGATTGCAATATTCAAATCAATTCATGAAAAAAATGTTACTTAGGTCCTTTTGAAAAGTTAAGCGAGAATTCCTGTGGGAATTTTCACGAAAATTGCTCAAATTTCCATAGAAAACTACTCGAGTTCCCACGTGAAATTGCTCGATTTTTTACAGGGATTTGCTCGAATTCTCATGGGAATGTCCTCGAATATCCACGGAAAACTACTCGAATTTCCAACTTCGCTCGAATTTCAACGGAAACTTGCCCAAAAATCTACAAATGCCCGAATTTTTACACTAAACTGCTCGAAATTCTGCATGAAGTTGCTCGATTTTTCAAAGAGAATTGCATGAATTGCACCAGGAAATTTCATAAATTTCCACGAAAAGTTGCTCAACGGTCCACGGGAAAATGCTCGAGTTTCCACGGGAAATTGATCGAATGGAAAATGACTACCGCGTCTCTGATCCACACTTTCAAATTTGTAGACCGGTAAACAAACTCCAACTCTATTAAAAATGCCCATGCTGCAGAAAATCCTTCGAAAAAATTCAAATTTGCATATCGTGTATCCAAATGAACGAATTAAACAATCCAAATCCGCCATCAGCCAAAGCATTTTTAAAAAGAGGTTGAAAATTAAATAAAAACAGTTTTCTGATGGAACGCAGTCGTTCTGAAAATCATTCAATACGAATTTCGAACGAACCCATTCGAATTTCATCTAAACTTTGTTTGAATGCATTCTTATTGTTCGCTCTTTATTTTATTCGACTGAATTGTCGCAAACAATGATTGAACATTCAAACAAAGAATCAGAATAGACAAACATCTAACAAAATTTATCAAATACAAAGTTGAATATTATACAATCAGAATTAGAATGAAATAATTAATTCTACTCTGGAATAAATAACAATCATAACTAACTCGAATAGGAATTCAAAAGACCATAAGTGTTTCGATGAATTCCAGCAGAAATCAAGCAGGAATTGGACCCGTAGAATTTTTAGATCTCTAATACATGTCAATGTTCGATACAATTGATATGATTAGTCTGGAAGCTTAATCAAGAAAAAAAAAGGTAACAACTCCTTCTTGACCCAAGATGCTTGACGCCTGGGGCATCCGGATAAATGAAGACGGACAGTCAAAGTAAATTTTCCTGTACATGAACAAATAGCCTGCCGAAGAGTTCTCAACGGCGATGAATTTCATTCTATCTATCCGGTTTTCTGCCGAGGAGGTGGTACCGACGACGGAGGGAAAATTTTTGCATACAAAATCAATTTCTTTCCGGATGATTTCTGGCAATCACACAGAAAGGCTCCGAAGAAAGGGTACAAGACACATCTTCAGCCTTCGCCATGGCTCCTTCAGAGACCGAGCAAGTTATCTGAAATCGATTTCGATGACGCATAAGGATGAAGCCCCAGGAACTTTTCGGTTTACCTGATGGCTTCTTGGCACCGTCACTACTATGCTGCCCGGATTGTTTCCATTCGATTGGCTGGAGCCAGCGGGAGGACGAAGGTTGGCTGGCCATCAATTGCGCAATAAAGCATTATTTGTTTCAACAATCATAGGATAAATTGAATCTGGGTATGAGGCGTTACAAGAATTTTCTGCATTGAATTATGCAACGGAAAGATGTAAAAGCGGACACGTTTTGCAGATTGGAATAAATTTATTTATTTTAATGTCACGTCAATAAAATGATTTTTTATAAACTAATGTTCACACCACGTCAGCATAAGTATTTCTGACATGGGACAACGACACATATAAAATATCACGAAATGACAGAATTAATACAAATAAACTGTGAATATTCAACACGCAGTCATAATCTGAGGGGGAAAGCAGAGAGCAAATCATTTCCCAACATAATTGCTATATCGTCCTTTTCCATTATCCACCCTGGCTGACACAAATTCACTAAATTTACCCTTATTGCAAACACATTGTAGGCGTAGTTGACTCGCGCGCCCTTCTAGCCCAATGGTCGGAATAATCAAATATACATTATATTAAAATGTGTGTTTTAATAATAATACTAATAACGCTACAACATGCTGTGCTCAGTGCTCGAGAAATTTTATCACACATATATCTGACATCACATGCAGACTTTCACATATGGGAGTGAGCGGATCTTAATTAGCGGCCTACCAAAATGGAAACTTTTTTAAATGTTATACGAATTCATACCACCTGAATAAAATCAAAATAAATCAAGTAAAAGTAAGTTCCATTCGTAAGAATAGATTTTAGGGGATGTTGACCGAAATTTGAGAAATGCTCCACCAAATTTCAATCGAATTTCCATTAAATTTAAACGTATCGCTAAAATTACTAGTCATGTAGCTACTTTAAACAACATACGCTGTGTAGCTGCTCCAAAATAGAATCAAATCATGTTGAACGACATTTTGGTCCTATCTCTGCATGGGGGGAAAAAGCCATCCACCACCAAAAATTATGCGGTCAGAGTAATGTAATAATGCAATGATGGATCCTCCCCCCGGTTTACCCCTCTCGTTGCCAACGCTGGAAAACGGTATCATGGTGGCATTTACATATAATTAAAATTATTATTTTGATTAGGAAATTTTGTTCTTTGAGTCCTGTGTAAAATGTCACATTTTTTTTCATTTCTCTGCCGGCTCCCACTCATATCACGGTGGCTGACACCTAATTTAGACTAACATTACGGTCGCCACCTGCCGCGCCCTAACCGTCCCAACTCAAAAAACTAAAACGCTTCGTGCCTTGTTACGCGTAATAATAATTACGCTAATGGCATCGGAACAACATTGCGAAATAACATACTCCCGCACATGCACACACGCACGCACATTCTGTAATGATACACAATATTGACATTGTGCGCCCCGCAACACCACCCTCCACCCTGTGGAAACACATTGCGTCATCGGTATCAATAATTGACACTAATGGAATCGGTGATTCAAAATTATTGTCACCTCGATAAAATTTCTAAAATTTCTAACGGCTTCTAACCGAACGGGAACGCGTTCCCTCGCGCACACACACACTACCCTTCGAACTCCGCTACTGCTATTGTCATTCCGCTGCCGGTGTCGCGCACCGGCGGTAAGTGGCGACGACAATGGCGCAACCTATCAGAGTTCAAACAAAAAATCAGTGCAATTACAACGTATGGGAGGAATGGCGATCCAGCTGATGATGAGAGTGATGGTGTTGATGATGTGTGTGCGCGCGATGCGGTTTCCAGCGTGGTGGAGGGGGAAAAGGTGATGCTGGTGGTGCGTAATTAGGTTCAGCGGTGGAAAAGAATAGCTGGCGGGGGTTGGCACTCATCCCGGGAGCGATTAGAATGGCACCACAGTCAAATCAAGGGTACCCTGCCACACCGCGAGTGATGGATGTTTGATACCTCATCAGAGTGTCTGCTTTTTGCGATGTTTTCAATTAAATTTGATAGGTTCACCAGATCAGATAGCTTCAGATTGAAGAAAAATTGGGGAACTATTGTTCTGTGGTACAAATTCAATGCAATTCGGAACGACAGCAAAAAAACTTAAAATGTGATAGAAGCTATAATATTGAGTATATTTTTCATGCATCATGCAAATTTAAATTAATTTCAATGTAAAATTAGCGCAACTCTTCAACTTGAACGAAATGAAGCAGCGGTTGGTTTTCCCAGTTTCACCATTTTCAATTTCATTGAAATTCTTATGGAATGTTCCAACAATGCTTACAAATATCTCAATACCTTTCCTTTCAATTCCTATTTTAGATCTGCTTGTATTTGGTTTTTAAATTATTTTTTATCTGTTTGACAGTTTTTTAGGTCGTTCGAACTCATTGTGCTAAGCATCCTGAAATGAAAACCGGTAAGGTTCTACCTGTGAAGTTTTGGTAATCGTTCCACATTCTAATGGGTTATGCACTTTTATTTCATTTTCCATTTTTTTATACTTTATTAGAGTGATTTTTAAGTTTTTACAAAGTTCATCACTTAGCATTTTTCATTTGATTTTCATATTGATTTCTTATTTTTAGAGACCTTGTCTGATTATAGGATATATGATTTTCAATGCTTCTAACATTCGGATTCGTTCGCATTTATCTTGGAGTTGATTCAATTCGTTAGGAATTTAAAAAGTGTTGGAATTGAATTAATGGTAAGGTCGTTAATGGACTACCTGAAAATTGATGATCTGTAGTTGTATCCGAACGACTATCAATTAATTTCAATAAATAGGAAACTATAATGAAATAATTACATTCCGTTTACTTTTTCGGAAAACCAACCTCCCTCCAACAAACCGCACCGAAAGGCGCCACCGCTTTTCAGTTTTAATAAGACAAATTTTAATTTATTTTAATTTGTTAACATATGCCTTTGCTTCTGCCTGCCCAGAGGCGATTACATCGGGTGCCATTTTCCGAGAACTTCTTTCAAGACGCTATCGGTTTCGAATCGTATCCTTACTCCCACCACCCCCGACTCGACCTTCTTCCATCAAAATAACTCCCAAATCTAAGTTCGTTCGTGCTCAGTTTTAGGATGGAGAGGATATCTCGCCACATACTGACCCTCCTTCTGTTTTGTCTCTCCGCTGATGCCCCCTCGGATGGAAACATATTTGCTCAAAGGGTTCGGCCGTATGCCGATGAATAGATTAATTTATATTAAATTTACTCAGGATACAAGAGCTGGACGGTACACTACTTTTCTGCCCAACGCACCTCACCATCCCAGCAGTATAGTTGTTTGCCTAACCGTCCTCATCCGGGCTCCGGAGCCTGAAAGTTTTATGTGTCTGTGGTCAATTCTGGTTGAGCGATTTTCTTCAAGTTGAGTTTTGAGCAGTTTGGACCATTCCCCCATCCCTCGGAACCCGTTCCGTCCACCATGCTGGTTGCTGCTGATCCAAAGGTCATCCCGACGCTGAAAAGTGAAAAAGGAAAATTAATCCTTTTTGTGACCGGTTTGGCCCCCCCTTTCTTTCGGAAGCTGTCCAGCTGGGGAACATCTTTGTCGGACGGGGGTACGGTTTTACGAAAAACTTGTTAGAAATTTGACCAAAGTTCAATCCAGAACGAGGACGTTCCGCAAACGGAAACATATTTTCCTTGCTTTATCTTGGACGGCTGGCTGGATTGCTCGATGGTGGTCTGGGATAGGACAATCTTGCCCGGAAAGTTTCAATGAATTGGGAGTGGCGTGTGTGCGTGGCGCAAGAGGCTGACAGTACTAAAAGTGAAGAACTCATAAATAAGCTCAAACTCCACGAAAGGTCCGGACAGGGAAATCGGACAGGTTATGCGTTCCAAAATATACTTACTCGTACACATTACACATTCTTTCGTTGCTAGCTGAGACGAATTGGATGGCGAGAAAGGAGCTCATTCCATTCAACAACCTTATCTACGCAAACAGAAAACGGCCACAGCTTCTTTATAGCCTCTCCCCTAGGCCGTCTCCGCGAGGGTTGTGTTGTTCCGGAGGAAAGGGTTAGTTTTAATGAAAACTCACAGTTGTCCGAAAATATTATTATAATGTATATTCACTGCATTACAGTGCCTTTTCGTTTATGATATCAAACACGTTTTTTCATTTTGAAATTTCGCTTCTATTTATTTATTTAAAAAATCCTTGTAAATCCGACTATGATTCGTAAGAATGCAGAAATTAAAAAGCAGACAAAAAATACACTGGGAATTGTTGAATAAAATATTAAAATTCGTTGAAATTCGACTGGAACACAATTGCATTTCCACTGAAATTAAAATTCATGAAATATTCTTCGAAAAATCGTCGAGATTTCTTATTGAATCTCAATGAAAGCAATCATTTTAGTAAAAAAATAATAATTAAATCTTTTCTCAAATAGTTTAATATTTCGCTAAAACTGGATTGGTACTGTATATAAAAATGTGACAGTCCTGCCGAGGGGTCCAACAATTCAAGTGCAGCTTTCTTTAAAACGAATGATTTATCCAACCGTATGCTATGTATGAAGGGTGAAACTTTTCAACACTTGTCCATTATTGTGCATGTCAAAATTTGAACTATTCGTGTTGCAAAGTCCCAAAAGTTCATCTAGCCCCTCGTACCCATCCTACTGCGCTCTTCTTCCTCGGCTCGCCCAACGACACGGGACGAACTTTCTCATCTTGATACAGAAAACATGAGATCCTACATACGTACGTACATGATACACACATATTCCGACCGTTTTGGCTCGTTTCTTAGGGTCATCAAACAAAATTTCATAAACCACCCCCTTCCTAGTCCTTCCTGCTCGGACCGTAAGAAGCCCGGACCGTAATTCCAGCATCGCAACGGCCACCCACCCAACAACCCACATCCTTCTTCCCTATCTCGTATTAAATTAATACAAATTTCATTGAGCAAAAACTGCTCCGCCACCGATGCCGCTCGTGTGCCATAATTTAAATAATCTTCCCTCATCATAAATGTATTAATGTCCCCATTCGAGTTCCAGTTATGCGCCTCCATTCGTTCGTTCGTTCGTTCGTGTTTGTGTGAAAATGTGCTTCGAGCAATTTCCATCCAACCACCCCTCAAGCGTCTTCGCCTACTCTGTTTGCGCGCTCCCAAGCACCCACCCACCATCACGACAGACGTCGTAAAACATATTATTTTACTTTCCTGGCAATTTCACCCCTTTGTCTGACCAGGGTGGTGGCCAAACCATCCAAAACTACTGAGCATCGTCGCTAGTCAGTCCAGTCGCGCCGGGCCTATTGTTTCGATTATCGTCGATGCTTTATGTGTCATAAGGATCGTTTTCCGTAAGTCACATTGCCGCCCACGTAGATGGCGCTGCCTACTGCTGTCATAAGAAAGCGGTACGTACTGGTTGCTTGTTGTCCGGCATCTCGAAGGAATTGAGCGTTTCATAACATAATTGATCGGCGATATGTCAGATTTAACTGACGCGAAACATCAAAGTTTGCTTCCGGCATGTGGTTTTTACAATTTGTAACATTTTTTAGAATATAATTTTAAATGTAGCCGAAGATGTGCTTTCTTTTTTGTTGCTTACTCCACTCTGACTTAACACCGAGCAATTGAAGATGGCAGAGTGAGCGTCTTGTAAGTGAACTCTCGGACGATTGTTGTTATGTGATTGAATTACATCGCCGTTTGTCGACTGCCATCGTAACGAAGACGACGACGACGATGACGAGGGTGAGACTCGTGATGGAAAGGGTGTGTACGGAAACGGTTTGCCTTAATGCTAAATAATTGTAATGTTATTATAATAGCACTAGTTCTGGTGGTATTAGTGCATTATTTGAAGGATAGGAATAAATCTGCCGTTAGGAATTTTGTTTCCTACGGGTGATATAATGTCGAGCAAATATTTGGTCATTTTTTTGTTTGCAATTTTTTCTATATTCTTGTAAATTATAGAATGCAGCGTTCTGAGATTTATTAAACACATTTTGTGAAATTCATTGAATCAAGACTCCTTAGATTCCATCGAATGAATTCTACCGGAGTTCATCGAATGAATCCTACAGGGGTTCATTGAATGAATCCTGCCGGGGTTCATCGAATGAATTCTGCCAGGGTTCAGCGAATGAATCTTGCCGGGGTCCATCGAGTTAATCCAGCTGAGATTCATCGAAAGAATCTTGCTGGGATTCGCCGAATGAATCCTGCTGGGATTCGCCGAATGAATCCTGCTGGGATTCATCGAATAATAACTGTTGGGACGGATGTATCCTGCTGGGATTCAACTAATGAATCGTGTTGGTATTCATCGAATGAATCATGTTGGGATTCATCTAATCGTGTTGGTATTCATCGAATGAATCTTGTTGGTATTCATCGAATGAATCCTGCAGGGATTAATCGAATGAATCCTGCTGGGATTCATCGAATGAAAACTGCTTGGAACCATCGAATGCATTGTGTTGGGATTCATCGAATGAATCCTGTCGGGATTCATCGAATGAATCCTGTCGGGATTCATCGAATGAATCCTGTCGGGATTCATCGAATGAATCCTGTTGGGATTCATCGAATGAATCCTGTTGGGATTCATCGAATGAATCCTGTTGGGATTCATCGAATGAATCCTGTTGGGATTCATCGAATGAATCCTGTTGGGATTCATCGAATGAATCCTGTTGGGATTCATCGAATGAATCCTGTTGGGATTCATCGAATGAATCCTGTTGGGATTCATCGAATGAATCCTGTTGGGATTCATCGAATGAATCCTGTTGGGATTCATAGAATGAATCCTGTTGGGATTCATAGAATGAATCCTGTTGGGATTCATAGAATGAATCCTGTTGGGATTCATCGAATGAATTCTGTTAGGATTCATCGAATGAATTCTGTTAGGATTCATCGAATGAATTCTGTTAGGATTCATCGAATGAATTCTGTTAGGATTCATCGAATGAATCCTGTTGGAATTCATCGAATAAATCCTGTTTGGATTTATTGAATGAATCCTGTTTGGTTTCCATTGAATGAATCCTGCTGGGATTCGTTTAATGAATGCTGCTGAGCTTCATTCATTTAATCCTGCTGGGATTCATTCATTGCATCCTGATTTTCTGATTATTTCAATGAATCCTGCTGGAATTCACTCAATGAACCCTACTGGGATTCATTGAGCATTTTTTTCTAGGATTTATTGAATGATTTTTTCTTGGATTCATTGAATACATTTTTCAGAGATTCATTCAATAAAGCCTTCTATGATTTATTGATAAAAAAAACATACACTTCCTGATTTGTGAACCAACTTATTAGATTGAGTATGTGTAACTAACTCTAACTTAATTAAAGTAAACTAAAGTAACTAAAGTAAAACTCGTATTTGAATCATGAATATATCCTAGAAAATTATTTACATTTATAAGAACGATAACGAGCAGAAATTTAGAATGCAAACAAAATTCAAACCGCAAATTAGATTTCTAACCTTTCAATCAAACCTGCCCAATTAATCCGGTAAAAACTACTTTCCAATCATTCCCCCGAAAAACAATTTGATTTCGAGCGAAGAAACAAATCCCATCTCAAGATCCTGCCCAAGTCAAACCCAAACTGCACAACCCAGAAGAAGAGGTCAGTATAATTTATTAAACACTCCAAACAAGAAAACCTCCAGCTGCAAACCCTTTCATCTTCATTAACCCGAAAGAGTACTCACACCCCGTCCCCCCGCCCTAAGTCCCCTCTCAAACGGGTCGCCATCAAACAGAGGACGAGTCTTATCTCCGACTGACCAACTACTTTGCCACTGACCCAGCAATTATAACAACTTTCATACCTTTCGAACCCGAATCAAAGTATGGTACAACTTTCGACATGGAACTATAATAAAACCCGCCGGTCAACCCCTAATAAAGAAAAACCTCCCACCACCACTACACTTCCTCGTGCGCGCCCGTTCGCTCACAATATTCAAAACGATCCCCTTCAATCACTTTTCTTCCAATCACTCGCCCGGTAAACGGCTGTGTTAGTCATCGCATCGGTTTCATCTTCAGATCGGGTGAAAAATCTGCTTAATACGAGTCAGTGCCTACTGCTGTGGTTGCCGGGCTAAGAAGAAGGATGCCTCCTTGGATCCTGATGGACGAGCATCAAAAATCGACCTTCTTTTCCAGAACTTGAAAACTGTGTCTGTGCGTATGCGCTTGTGTACACAAAGGCTCAGATTTTGGGATCGCCGTAATCGGTGACCGGACTTGGACCGGAGACTTGGACGTGGGCCAGTGATTAGATGAAAGATGCTGCTGACCAGCATGTGTTTCGAGCCACTTAAGAGTAAGACCGGGGGTTGATTAATGCGCATACATGGAACGGACATTTGAAGCGTGGTGGTAGGAGGGGGGTGGTTGGTCGTGTCGTAACTTTATCATATTTCTCTCATTGGTCCAGTGAAAGGAAGCCCACAGCCAAGACCAGGGACGATAGTTTTCCGTTGAATAATTAATTAGTAGAAAATTGTCTTACCTCGAGCTAGGGAGGAAGGATCAAGGGGTTTGTGGAAGTGATAAATATCTGAGATTGTGTGTCCAGGCAGATGGATCAAACTTTACAGCGGGCCATGAGTTGGATAGGGTAGGAGGGTAAAAGAATAGTTGAATTATAAATTACTAATTTAAAGGATATTTGAAGAAGGAACGGATTGCGTTCGGAAAGGGTCTATAATTAAAAAGATTTCTCAAGAAAAACGGGTCTCCAAGGCGTGCAGAAGCTTTGAAATATTCACGATTACATATGACCACACCAGGGAAAACCAATGTCCGGTCCGAGAGTGTGTGGGCGAAAGTAAACAGAGACCGGATAACCGAAGAAAACCGGATAAGTTAAATTTTCGGAAAACCCCTTATTTATTTGTATTTGTCCTTTCCTGGTCTCGGACCCCACCTCCCTTCCTCATTCACGAGCATACATATTCCAACTCCAAATTCAAGCAAAACCGATTCCTTTTAAAACTTGGATCCTGGGGCCGGCCAGTTTTGCTCCTTTCGTTCACTGGAAGCAGATAAGAAAGGAATCGATCTTTTCCTTTTTTCTGCGGTTGCCTCGGCAGCTGGACCAAGAATCATTATTTTGCTCTCTTTCCTGCTTCCAAGATTGTAGTGGGTCTTCCATTCGAACCCAACTTCAATTGGAACACACTGATATATCTTCATTTAATAAAATATGTGCGTCTAACTAGAGTGGAAGAAAAGGCCAAGAATACACACATGTGCTCCTCCGACCAAACCGGACCAACTGGCGCACTCGAGCCATGTTTCACATCCCGTCCCCCCGGAGAGGGTGAGAGAAGAAAGGTTTTATCAAATCGAAAAATAAGAAGTCCTTTTAAAAGTTTTCCCTGCCTGTCACCGGGCAACGTGGACCTGATGGGGCTGGCGCCAGCAGAAACCAGAGCTTGGAGGACCAGGGCATGTTGCGGGGATAAAAATTGATAGAAAATAAATTTCCAAGGAATAAGCACGAGAAACGGAAACATTTGTAGGTGACGGCGTTGGAGGTGGCCCTTGAGACGCCATGCCAGAGCAGAAAGCATCATCTGGGAATAGCATTATTTTTAATGGTCAGCAGTCCGAAGGGTTTCGCACGCTTTGCGAACCCCGGGGCCCAGGCACGGGGGAAGGCGAGGCGCACATATTGAAATACAAAATATGCCAGATAAAGATTGGAATAACAATGGCAGCAGCCTTAGTGCTGCTACTGCTTCCTCTTCCGACAGCTCCCCTTGGAACGGAGCATCAGCATCCATCGGTAAAGGCGAAAAGAATATGAAAATATCTTCTCCTCATATGTGGATGGATGATATCAAGAAATGAACCACTTCCTCACTGTCGGTGTCGGTCGGTGCGTACATGTCATCGGGCGGACAAAGACGTCCGAGAACCGGATAGGGTTGCCCTACAACATGCTGACGACTACAAGTGATGATACAATTTAAATAATGGACGGAAACTACAAAAAAAAATTCTGGTAGTTTCAGCCCAGTTTTATTTTCTTTTGTCGATTCTGTTATGTTTACCAATCCTGTCAATTTTTCAAAATTGATATAACTTGAGTAATAGACAAAATCAAGAAATAAACGCAATATGCATATTGATTCTGAAGTGTTTCTTGGTGATACAATATTGAAAGTTATAACAATCTCAAAGTCCAATTTCCGCCGGAATCTAATCCACCACACCACCCTACTAAGCTTGTTAATACACACATATAATCAGGCACACAATAACTCATGTCCATATTTCATACATTATATTTCATCTTCCACCCCCATCTCCAACACTGGACAACGATCTTCCTTGCTTCTATCCCGGGCCCTTCCATAGTCCACACTTTCCTTATCATCTTCCTCCTCTTCCTCACAAAACACTAAAACTTCTTCATTGAAAATATGAAAAATACGTACACACATTGTTATTCTTCTCACCCTCGTTCTTCCTCGAGCCATCCCTTTTCTCAAGCACCTCTACCGGCTTCATATCAATAACATGTTTTCCTTTTTCATTTCTCCGTCTCGTCGTCATTTTCCACTGGCATTCCACTTTTTCTTTACGTAATCCGCACATGCAATATTCATGTTTTACCCGGACCCGCTCGCATATGACATAAACCAACTCGCTCCACGTCCCCCCCTCTCGCCGTCGTCGTCGCGCTGAACTGAAAACATCGGCGCGTTTTTCTGCAAACTGGACACTCCAGAAAGAAAAACAGCTTTTCCACCGCCGCACTAACGTCGCAGTGGCGACAACAAACAGCTTCTACCAAGAAAATTGAAACTCACGCATATTTTTGTCCACCCCCTTCCGCTAGATGTCGTTTCCGCTGCTGGACAACAATAACAACCAAAAACCCGAATTGGAGTTGGAGGAAGGAAGGAAACGGGCGGAATGATTTTAAACTCGGCCATCCACCACTCCTCTTAGGCTACTCGGCCTCTGTTTGATTGGGTTCCATTATCATATGAATGAACTCGGGGTCCGATGATTGATGGACACCACGGACAATCCGGCAATTGTCATTTTCCCCAAGTTTTTTTTTACAATTCATGACATCGTTTCTCGGTGGAAAATTTAATACACTATTGCTCATGTTTGCTACAATATCCATCCATGGTAAACAACAGCCACTGCTGCAGGGCGGAAATTAAACTCATAATTTTAGAAATATAAAGCGCACCCCGACCCTCCGCCTGGATCGATTTCCAACCAAAGATGACAATCAATTCTAGCGATTTACGATGCGATATTAAATCGATACGCTTGGTGCTTTATTTAAAGAGATCCTCATCACACAAGGGTTCGCTTATGATAACATCAAAGAAAGGGCGAGCTATTTTCGAACTTGTCGGCCACCGAAGAAGAACAACCAAGCGTCTCCAGTACGCTTGACTGGCGCTGACAACGACGACGACAGCTTCTTCCACCTATTTTCTTCGCTTATTACCAAGTACCGAGTCAAAGAAACTGCCGCCATAATTATTACCGTCGGTGCTGTGAGTGAATGCATTCATCCCCACCCTGTGCCTGCAAGGAAGCGAAAAAAGGACGCTCAAAATTAATTAACCAAATTGTTTGTGCAAGCATACATGTTACTACCACACAAGCTAATAAAATGGCCCCACTCCCTCCAAAGTATAGAGCACCACCTGCCGCGTTTGAGGACACTTCCGCCCTCTATATCTCCGCATATGTGTTTGTATCTCCCCATCCTCTTGGATGTGTATTACTTTGTAATTAAATTTTATTAACATCCGCGCAAGCGACGCCGTCGAAGACAGCAACGGAAACAACCCTAGTCTCCCGCCATGTGTCTTGCAAGACGCGATGTACAAACAACTGGCCCCAACTCTCTGTTTACCGTAGTTCCGATTATCCCCAGGCCCGCCAATAGTAATTAAAATGTCGCCACACATAGCTTCATGTGGGGATAAATTAGTAATGTATCTGATCCGATCCGGTGACAACGTGGATGCGATTTACTCTCCGGAGATCGATAAAGTGCGGTTTGTTGGGAAATATTCACCGGCGTGAAGTATGACCACCAGCTGCTCCGCAAAGTCCCATTTCCCATTTGGAAAGTTATGAAAAATTTACGAAGTTACATAACCGGAGTATAGATTCATATCATTTCTATTTCATGAATCATGTTTGCTCGGTCTTAAATTTGCTATTAGTGGAACACGTTTTGTAATCATGAAATGGTCATAATGCTAAAACGAAATTTGTCAGAATCCTGACGAAGGATTCATCTGAATCCTGAAGAAGGATTCGTCGGAATCCCGACGAAGGATTCGTCGGAATCCCGACGAAGGATTCGTCGGAATCCCGACGAAGAATTCGTCGGTATCCTGACGAAGAGTTCGTCGGAATCCTGACGAAGGATTCGTCGGAATCCTGACGAAGGATTCGTCGGAATCCTGACGAAGGATTCGTCGGAATCCTGACGAAGGATTCGTCGGAATCCTGACGAAGGATTCGTCGGAATCCTGACGAAGGATTCGTCGGAATCCTGACGAAGGATTCGTCGGAATCCTGACGAAGGATTCATCTGAATCCTGACGTAGGATTCATCTGAATCCTGACGAAAATTTCGACTGAAACCTGACGAAAGTTTCGTAGGAAACCTGACGAAAAATTCGTCGGAAACCTGACGAAGGATTCGTCGGAATCCTGACGAAGGATTCGTCGGAATCCTTACGAAGGATTCGTCGGAATCCTGACGAAGGATTCGTCGGAATCCTGACGAAGGATTCGTCGGAATCCTGACGAAGGATTCGTCGGAATCCTGACGAAGGATTCGTCGGAATCCTGACGAAGGATTCGTCGGAATCCTGACGAAGGATTCGTCGGAATCCTGACGAAGGATTCGTCGGAATCCTGACGAAGGATTCGTCGGAATCCTGACGAAGGATTCGTCGGAATCCTGACGAAGGATTCGTCGGAATCCTGACGAAGGATTCGTCGGAATCCTGACGAAGGGTTCGTCGGAATCCTGACGAAGGATTCGTCGGAATCGGATTCGTTGGAATTCTGACGAAGGATTCGTTGGAATTCTGACGAAGGATTCGTCGGAATCCTGACGAAGGATTCGTTGGAATTCTGACGAAGGATTCGTCGGAATCCTGACGAAGGATTCGTCGGAATCCTGACGAAGGATTCGTCGGAATCCTGACGAAGGATTCGTCGGAATCCTGTCGAAGGATTCGTCGGAATCCTGTCGAAGGATTCGTCGGAATCCTGACGAAGGATTCGTCGGAATCCTGACGAAGGATTCGTCGGAATCCTGACGAAGGATTCGTCGGAATCCTGACGAAGGATTCGTCGGAATCCTGACGAAGGATTCGTCCTGACGAAGGATTCGTCCTGACGAAGGATTCGTCCTGACGAAGGATTCGTCCTGACGAAGGATTCGTCCTGACGAAGGATTCGTCCTGACGAAGGATTCGTCCTGACGAAGGATTCGTCCTGACGAAGGATTCGTCCTGACGAAGGATTCGTCCTGACGAAGGATTCGTCCTGACGAAGGATTCGTCCTGACGAAGGATTCGTCCTGACGAAGGATTCGTCCTGACGAAGGATTCGTCCTGACGAAGGATTCGTCCTGACGAAGGATTCGTCCTGACGAAGGATTCGTCCTGACGAAGGATTCGTCCTGACGAAGGATTCGTCCTGACGAAGGATTCGTCCTGACGAAGGATTCGTCCTGACGAAGGATTCGTCCTGACGAAGGATTCGTCCTGACGAAGGATTCGTCCTGACGAAGGATTCGTCCTGACGAAGGATTCGTCCTGACGAAGGATTCGTCCTGACGAAGGATTCGTCCTGACGAAGGATTCGTCCTGACGAAGGATTCGTCCTGACGAAGGATTCGTCCTGACGAAGGATTCGTCCTGACGAAGGATTCGTCCTGACGAAGGATTCGTCCTGACGAAGGATTCGTCCTGACGAAGGATTCGTCCTGACGAAGGATTCGTCCTGACGAAGGATTCGTCCTGACGAAGGATTCGTCCTGACGAAGGATTCGTCCTGACGAAGGATTCGTCCTGACGAAGGATTCGTCCTGACGAAGGATTCGTCGGAATCCTGACGAAGGATACGTCGGAATCCTGACGAAGGATACGTCGGAATCCTGACGAAGGATACGTCGGAATCCTGACGAAGGATACGTCGGAATCCTGACGAAGGATACGTCGGAATCCTGACGAAGGATACGTCGGAATCCTGACGAAGGATACGTCGGAATCCTGACGAAGGATACGTCGGAATCCTGACGAAGGATACGTCGGAATCCTGACGAAGGATACGTCGGAATCCTGACGAAGGATACGTCGGAATCCTGACGAAGGATACGTCGGAATCCTGACGAAGGATACGTCGGAATCCTGACGAAGGATACGTCGGAATCCTGACGAAGGATACGTCGGAATCCTGACGAAGGATACGTCGGAATCGTGATGATGGATTCGTCGGAATCCTGACGAAGAATTCGTCTGAAACCTGACGAAGGTTTCGTCGGAAACCTGACGAAAGTTTCGAATGAAACCTGACGAAAGTTTCGTAGGAAACCTGGATACGGAAACCTGAATACGAAGGATACGTCGGAATCCTGACGAAGGATACGTCGGAATCCTGACGAAGGATTTGTCAGAATCCTGACGAAGGATTTGTCAGAATCCTGACGAAGGATTCGTCGAAATCCTGACGAAGGATTCGTCGAAATCCTGACGAAGGATTCGTCGAAATCCTGACGAAGGATTCGTCGAAATCCTGACGAAGGATTCGTCGAAATCCTGACGAAGGATTCGTCGGAATCCTGACAAAGGATTCGTCGGAATCCTGACAAAGGATTCGTCGGAATCCTGACAAAGGATTCGTCGGAATCCTGACAAAGGATTCGTCGGAATCCTGACAAAGGATTCGTCGGAATCCTGACAAAGGATTCGTCGGAATCCTGACAAAGGATTCGTCGGAATCCTGACAAAGGATTCGTCGAAATCCTGACGAAGGATTCGTCGGAATCCTGACAAAGGATTCGTCGGAATCCTGACAAAGGATTCGTCGGAATCCTGACAAAGGATTCGTCGGAATCCTGACAAAGGATTCGTTGGAATCCTGACAAAGGATTCGTCTGAAACCTGACGAAAGTTTCGTCTGAGACCTGACGAAAGTTTCGTCGGAAACCTGACGAGTTTCGTCGGAAACCTGACGAAAGTTTCGTCGGAATTTGGGCGAAAAATTCGTCGGAATCCTGACGAAGGATTCGACGGAATCCTGACGAAGGATTCGACGGAATCCTGACGAAGGATCCGTCGAATTCTGACACAATATGCAACAAAATCCGCGTCTAAGCGCTTTTATTACGAAGTGTGGATTCGGTTCCCATTTCAGTAAGGGGCAACTTTAAGTAATCGATGGAAGTTTTGCACTTGTCCACTTGGCGTTCTTGTGCAATGTCTTATCCGTTGTCCTTGTTTATAGGTGTTAAGTGCCCAATCTGTATAATCGAGGACAGTGGTCTCTGATAAAAAATACAATATTGTAAACATTTTTAAACATCTTTCTTGTAACTATGGCCAAAAATTCCATCTCCACAGGCACAAATTCGCCAATTCACAGCATCACTAAATGCCTATATTTTCTCGACCATTCGAGCGAGACAGAGCAAAAAAAGACAATTGTATTGATTGCTTCATGGCCCTCTCCCACCTCAGCCCCCCGAATTCGCTCCTGGCCCTCGTAGGTACACTCCGTCGATTGCTAGACACATTCACCTACATATGTACATTCTTTCCGATATGCTCCGACGGAAACAATATCGACTCTCTAGGATGTAACAGACCGAGCGATATCTTTTTTCAAACACCTTCCCCACCCACCACCAAAGAGCATCAGGGGATCAACGCGAGAAATTGCGGAAAGGACACACGAGACGGACCCATGGATATCTCGCCATAAATCGCTATATTGGCGCTATTCTATTGTTTCTCGACACTTGCTCCGCTGGCCATCATCGTGTGCGAATATGTGTTTGTCTACTTGAGCCACACCAAAGGGCAACATCAAAGACAATCTACTCCCCCCTCCTCAAACTCTGCGCACAGAGTGGGAAATGATAATATTTTTCTTTCGATTTCGACCCCACGAACCGTGTCAGCTTGCCAGTAAACCGGCCAGCCCGAAAACTGTTACGAGACTTATTTTTCCAATGTGCACACCATATCTTCGACTGCAGGACAAGATTCCGGGCGCGACGCTGGTGGGAAGGGGTCAGTTGCGTAATACTCCAGTCCCCCTCGCTTCATTCTCACCCCTCCGCACTTTGTATTCGTTACATAAAAATATTGGAAAAGACGATCCTTTTTAAAACGGAAGAAAACCCACCCGCCGGGAAATGGACGAAATTGAAAATCCTCACATGGGTCGTCGCCGTGCCGTCCGTTCTCCGTTGGCTGGCGACTCAAGTCTAATGTGTTTTTGGTCCGGTGAAAAATCGAAAATTTCGTCCTCGCACAAACACATACGATGACGTCCAAGCGAATGTACTTTCCCAAACGAGCCACACCGGCGAGGTGGGTGGAAATCCCTTCACCCCCTGATCCGGGTTTCCACGTTGCACCAACAACAGCAACAACAGGAACAGCCATTCGTCCGAAAAAAAAGGACGCAAGTTTAAGGATAATGGCAAGAAACGACAGAGAGTAATTGTGTTCATGTCCGATTATAAGAAAAGCGTACAGAAGGATGATATATACGAGCTGCCCCGCGCGGAGAAAACCCTCCCCCGTCCGTCACCGCCGTCGTCCCGTTCTACATGTGTGTGAAATTTCTTACACGTGTGCAAGCAAAAGGTCTTGGCAAACACGGACACGCATCCTTTGCTGTTTACTCCTTGTCTATTTTTTTTTTTTGTTCGTTCTTCTTTTCTTGGTCCGATGCGCCACCATGGCCCGGGTGTTGCCAGCAACTAACTCAGTGGGTCGCTGTTATTGCTATACTTTCCTATTTTTGCGGACAGTACCGATGCGATGGAGCTTTCCTCCCCTCTCCGAGCGTTAAGCTCGGTTCGACGGGGATTGTATCGGGGATTGATTCACCTAAGTGCGTTGTAGTGAGTGTGATTTATTGACTTTTGAGACAGTCAGCGAGATTCGAATCGTTAATTTTTTTTTCGACTGTTTCCAGAGTTCCCTGTGTAAATTACAGTCCCCTGTGAGAGATTCAACGGATCCTCTTTGCTGGAGCCAATAGAATACTTTTTGACATGTTTATTAAACACCTTTGAGAATTTGTAGCACACTGCATTCATAAAATTTCTAAAAGATTCATACTTCAAAAAGACCACTTATATGTTTTCTGAGGGTTTTTTTAATCCACTATAAGCTGAACGCCTCAACTCATGTCTAACCAAAATTACTGGAATGGGCAATATGTGATGCACTAAAATTATTTCCATAGTATTCTCTGGCAACATTTGAATAGGACTACATTACCTTTCTGCTGAGGAAAACTTAGAAGGTGCTTTTCTCATCTTACTCGAACTAGACAAGACCTTTTCCTAGAAGGATTCTCCCAAAAACAACCAACGCCAACAAAAGCAACAACAAACGAATAAAAATAAAAGCTGGACGATCGTTTTATGCGCACACATACCTACGTGCACATTTTCGTTCACATACGGAAGTAGGTAAAGCTGGAAAACCGTTCGCCTCACCTATTTGATTTCGTACATGTCCGATGCGAAAAATCCAAATAAGCAATAGAGAAGTTCCCCTTCTGTCATGTGGTGCCATAAAAATGGTTACCCAAGGTAAGGGAAAAAGTGTTACTCAATGGTGTACTGTTCTCAAATTTTAAGCAAACCTAACTGCATCGTGACTTTGGGAACATCCAAACATATGTGAATAATTTCAGCCTCAATCCAGTTTGCTTCATACTACGATTTATTAGAACTTTGTTTACATTAAAATCAGTGAAGTGACTAAGACAATAAAATGTGGTAAAATTTTTGACGAAAAATTACAATTCTCACCCAAATTAGTATTTTTTTTTTAAACATTCTTATGTAATCATCGCCGACGTTTCGATGTTTGGTTCACACCTTCTTCAGGGTTTGGTCCAGAAACCGTCGGCGGCCGCGTTTGTCGTGATTATGCTCGGCAGCAGCGGTGTTTCGGCGTCACGCCGGGATTCATTTTATCTGACTGCGGCAGTGCAATATATTATCGCCCGATTTTTTTAAATCATTTTTCCAGGATTTTATCCAGGGCCCCATTTGTAGAAATATGAAAAATATCCCAAAAAAACTTCATTGAAAAACTCTCGGGAAACTTTTCGGAAGATCCTCGGCAAGTTCTTCGAAAGTTCCTCGGGAAAATCTTCAAAAGCAAATTCTTCGGGACTCCATCGAAAAATTCTTCGAAATTTCCTCGGAATATTATCTGTAAGTTTCCTCGGCAAATTCTTCCAGATTTTCTCGGTCAATTATTTAAGAAATCCTCAGGAAGCTCTTTGAGATTTACTCGACAAATTCTTCGGAAATTCCTACAGACATTCCTCGGGATTTACTTGGCTAATACTTTGACATTTCCTTGACAAATTATCCAAAATTTCCTAGGCACATTCTTCGGAATTTCTTCGGTAACTTCTTCAGGATTTCCTCGGTAAATTCGTCAAAATATTCTCGGAAGTTTCTTCGGACTTTCTTTGGATTCTCTCTGCAAATTCTTCAGGAATTCCTCTGCTAATTCTTAAAAATTTACACGGTATTTTCTTAATTGTAGTTTCCTAAGAAACTCTTTTCGGGTTTACTTTGGCTCATCTTGAATTATCGTCCGGAAATTCTTAGCTTAGCTTTGCTTAGCTTTGACTAACTGCACATATCTATGGTTGCTACTCCGTGATTGACCAGAATCAGTGAAATTGCACAAGGAATCAACTGAATGATTACCTGGGATTGTTTAAGTATTCTCAGTGTGCAAGTTTCAGTGAAATGTTCAAATGATCAATAACGGCGCCGGCCACGTCCTTGTTGTCAGTTAGGAAGAGGGAAGGAATGTTAGTAGGTGGTTTTTGCTATTTGAAGACTGTGTTTACCTCTGCGTCTCCACAAAAACCACAGGAAGGATTATCAGTTAGTCGGTAGGTATCGTTGGATCTGGATTCACTCTGATAAGCGATACGACAGTGCCATCCTTTTTACACAATGAACCATGACTCGACCGCATAAAGCAGTACAAATTAACTACCTGAACACGCTCAAACCCATATCAATTGATTTATTTTGAGGCTGTCCATATACCATGTGGACAGTTTAGGGGAGAGGGAGGATGCGGCAAATGTCCACGGTCCATACGTTTTTTAGAAAATTTATATGAACAAATGTCCACGCTGAGGAAGCGGGGTATCTAAAACTGGCCAAAACCTGTCCACGTGGTATATGGACAGCCCCTTTCGACCGCACAAAGTATAACGATTCCTGATCTTTCGACATATCCGAGCATGGACACTACTCAATATGCATGCCCGGCGGCATATGCAAACTGTGGAGGATCGCGTTTTGGACGACCGAACCGACGCGCAGCATTCTGTACTTACTCGCGACGAATAGCACACGCACTGCACTTGCTTGCTCAATGGCTACTGCAAGCTATAGAAGATCGAACTTGTTTCGACCGAAGCAAAGCGCAATACATGCGCATGAGCCATCGAACCATCGCTCGGAAATTCTTCGGGATAAACTCTTTGGACTATCTTCAGCAAATTCCTCAAAATATCCTCAGCAAATTCTTCGGGATTTCCTCGGTAAATTCTTTGACATAATATCGGGAAACCGATCAGGATTTCCTTGGCAAGTTCTTCAAACATTCCTCGGCATATTTATCGGGTTTCTCTCTGTCAATTCTTCGAAAGTTTCCTCGGCAAATGTTGGGATGAGGGATAAGGAATGAGGGAATGCTAATAGAATACTACGTAGGCCCTGTAAATAAAAGAAGATATTTGGTTGCTCAGTGCTTCGTTCCGGTTGTTCTGCCGATCGATTGCATAAACCAGACCCTGGCTTGCCAGTATTTGATTGCAACGGGCACCAAGACCCCGCCCCTTAGGCAGCCGGTACCTTTGGCATCGTCGGCTCGTTGGCTCCTCCTTTCGTTCGTTTGATGCTAGTGCTCCGGTGCCTAGTACCATCCGGTATGGATGGGGTTTTGTAGCATTTCAGCTGTTTTTTATTCAGATTTTGAAATCTAAGCGATTTTCCAGGATTTTTTACGCGATTTACGATTACGATTACGGGTCAAACCAGTTTTTTTACGCGGATTTCGAGAACTAAGCCGCGATTTTTTACGATGTTTTCATCGGTTTTTTTACGCGAATTATAAGATTTACGCGGGTTATAAGAAATTTCTAAAATAAAATAAAAATGTGTTGCTAAAATCGAATGGGTTTGTGGATCGATCTTTTTTTGGACTATCATCATAGATTAAAAGAATTTTCTCTTAATTACAAAACATAAGCACAAAGAATGCATGACGTCTGCTGAAAAACACGCATTCTTTAATAATTATCCAAAGCCGCATGGTTCACCTAATGACTAAAGTTAAGTCGCAACAGTAACAGCAGCCATAGATCTGCGTTAGTAAACATATTCAGAAATCAAAATATAATCCTCTACATTTGACGTAATCCTACGTCCAACTGGCGATCGTTTCTCCGATACAACCTTCTAAATAAATTCCTGACCCAACGTTGTAAAAATACGTCCTTAAATAATGGAAATTTCTAAAATGTTCAACCGCCGTGACACATTTTAGATCAGCGGTTCCGAAAACTGTCGACGGCGACGCACACCTCAAGCTAGGGGATGATATTGGGCCATCGCTCTCATGAACAGTCTGTAGGTCGGATAACAAAATCGTTCAAAACGGTATCTTTTTTAACTTTTCTTTATTTCAAGGCTCAAGCGCCAGTAAGCATAGCGGAGCCGTAATCTTTTGTGATTTTTATTTACAATCATAATTTGCGACTTTATTCCATGAGGCTTCTTATATTTTAGTTTTCTTGTACCGTCGTGCGGGGCTTCTTTTGATTCCGGGGGCTACTTTGGATTTTTATTTTTTTGAAAAAAAACTAAACGGAAAAAATACCAAATTTGTAACAGAAAGTTGCCGTCCAACTATCATCAAGACACCCGATTGGTGATAATGACAATTTTATAGTAATTTTCGTTATAATTCTTGTTTTAAAATGTCCAAAGTAGCCCCTGATTTTTCAAAAGAAGCCCCGCACGACGGTACTAAGTGAATGGAACAGTGGTCCATTCTTCCCCCATTTGAATCTTAAAATTAAACCTACCCGAGCTCAAAGAGAACTTCATATTTCTTTACTGGCAACGTATCCCACAACTTGAAAATCAAGAGAATTGCCTTCTCGAAAAAATGAGGAACCTGATCAAGATTTGAACCCAGAAATTTACAGCACAGTCTGCATTTAAGCCATGCGTCGGCCGAACTGAAATACACATAAAATAAAGTTTACTTAAATTCCTATTGTTCTTATTTTATGCATCTTACAACCTAGTATATGTTCATGTACCACTGTATTATTTAAAATAACCTTCTTTACCAAGGATTCAATGTTCTTACAAAAAAAGCAAACAGAAATTCCGTCTCGGATGATTCTCATGCAACCATCCATCCACTGTTGGCATTCCACATGTCCTGGTCCCTAGTTAGGACTAGTTACTTCTATTATTTTCATGCACTCCTTATTCGAAATGTCTTCCCACTCCACGCCCGCTCCGAGTAAAACGGAGAAAAGTTGCCAAACGACGGCGATAAAACCCCCACCTGCCACCGGCAAGAACACACATTCGGACACATATAAAACACATTTCCAACCGCCAAAAACCATCCCCAACCCACACCCTCCAAAGGCGCGGAGATCTGAAGAAGAAGGATTGTATGTATTTACCCTTCTACGCCCGTTCCCATCCCACCACATCGCAGCAGTTTCTCCGACAATCGTTTGAGGTGGATGGATAACGGACATTCGTCGTTGTTCGCGCTGCCAAATAATAGCATGGGGGGAGAAAAAAGAAGCCCCTAATGCGAATTGAGCCAACTCGGAGAAAGAAAGTGTGCTCCGGAGATTAAACGCGTTCCGTGTGAAATTCATTTGAATAGTCGCTTACTTAAAAAAACAAAGGGATGTAAAATAATTCGGTTGGGCGCCAACGCGATCAGTTGTACTAGAATGCATTTCTCCCTTAGTTCAGCGGTAATGTGGATTAGAACTTCTGAAAATAATAACAGTAGAAGTGCTTGATGTACACTACGTTGAAACCTTCAATGATTGCTCGTTGACTGATTTAAAAAATATCTTGATTGAGTGCCATTTTATTTAAAAGCCGAATCAACCAGAGTTGGGCGCCAAAGCAGTCGTACGCAGTTGTATCAATCATGTTTCAACTGCATAATTCCAATCACATCCTAAGCTTCAGAAAATACGATTCTATTTCAGAATAAGAAAATGGATTGATCGATGTTGCACAAAATACGAAGAAAATGATCTTATTGAGCGCATTCTGTACCAGCTTCCTCCATCATTGCAATCCAAGTCCAAGAAACACGTACCTAGACCTACACTCAATAAGAGATAGCGATTCAACAAAAAAGAAAGAAAATTGACACACAGAAGTACGTATAAGCTGGCAGCAGGAGAATTGCCAAAATAATGCTTTATCTGCGTTATACGGATGGTCAGCCGGTGCCTACACCTCCCAGCACCGAACCATTCCGTTTGCCTACCAGAATCGGATAGGTACGAGTGGGTGGTAAACGAGCCAGAAAGGGGGTGGTACACGTTTTCGGCTTGACCACGTTTGCTTCGCTCGGTGCCAGCGAGTGCGAGTGCATGAAGAATGTGAGCCAGCCAGCCATCCACTCCCTCCTCCACCCTAGAAGAAGGAGCATTGGGTTTTCCTTTTTCTTGGGAATCGCCGTCTCTCGCATTATACAGTGCCACTGTGAGGGAATCAGAAGCCGCAGAATGATGAAGGGAAGGGCGAACGGTTTATATAAGAATTGAACTTTCACGTGGTGTTTTGCTTGATTCTAACCGTTTTGTGCCCTTTCCGAACTGGGGTGTGTATGCGAAAGGGTATTATATCACATGTAATTGAAAGGCGAAATTACTGGAAATTAAAATTATATTTCATATGTGCATTTCACTTCTAAAACATTTCTAGAAATTATTTCAAAAATTAAATTTTGAAACAGTTTTTAGAAGTTTTATAATAGTATTCTTAAAATAAAATTGATTACCGAAATTAAATTGTATAGATGACACGATTTGCATTTCCAGTTTACGAGCACAGAATTCAACTGAAGACTACCGCTTGTCAAGAAATGCAAAGTATTCCGAGATTATTTGGTCACAATGATTTTTTTCTCTTCGTAACTTCGTTGCCATTGAGTTCTCATAGATAAACGAATTTAAAATTGTTCTAGCGAGCAGTCCATTCCAGCATGTGAGAAGTAAACATGTATGCGGAATCGGAATACGAAAATGAACCGAAATGCGCACAACCTTATGGAATTCCAATCGAAAGTCAGCCCCCCCGATAATACGGGGACGAGTTCTGGTCTGGTTCCAACTGCCAAGGGTTGTTTGTTGAAAAAAGTAAAAACTGAAAAGAAAGATATATCTGTCCAATAGATCTCCCCATTTTCTTTGTGTGGTGCGTCGGTCACCGCTCTACGACTGGCCCCACGTGTGGCGTAAGTAAACAACCCAACCGGATATCTCCGAGTCCGTGTCTTCCCTCTTCCCTCCCTCTCTCTCTCTCTACCGATGCACTCCAACAGAGGTGGCGATGGGACGAGACTATTTACCATTTTAACCATGAACTGAGTACCACACACGTGCGGAATGCAGGGCGGTACGGCACGGTAAGGATACTAACCCGAGCGGGGTGTCAGTTCCCCTCCGTGGCGGCCGCCATCCAAAGGGAACAACGTTTGGCAAGTCTTGTCGAGAAAAATAATGGTAAATGGTACCGAATAATCAGCACATAAGCGTCGCCAGGCGCGCCAAAATCAACCGCCAGCCACCCACACACGGCTCCACTATCCAGTTTCCACGGGAAGATGCGGAGCAGAGGGTGCTTCTTGAACTGAACCCCGACATCCGCATATTGATTTATGGCTTTCTTTTGGGGCTATCTCTCCCACTTTGAGCCGTCGTCGATCCGTGGGAACAAGGGACGTAGCGCAGGTGGCAAGGAGGCGCCCTAAGTACGTTCCACTTTCGCACATGTGAGTCTTGGACGTCGGTTGCCTTCCTTGCCGGACCGGGTTGTTTAGCTGCGATAGCGAAGTTGTTGAACGACCAGCCAGCCAGCGCAGCGCTAGCGGTGGAATTTATTCCGCTGGAAAATTTATTCAATTTGATCTGTCCTGTCTTGGCAACGGATTCGGCGGCGGGTGTAAAATTTATAGCTCGACTTGCGCCTTCGCGGATGGATACTGGTTTTTGCGATTATTTTCTTATTGCATAAGATGGAACATTATTATCGGTGGATTCGGTCGTTGAAGTTTTGAGTTATGGTTCGACTGTGGATTTGCCGAAATATCAGTTCCGAAACCATTTCAGCATAATTTTGCATTTTATAGGCATTTATGCCATCCATTTCTTTCTCTGTGTGTAAACAGTGCAGTTATAAAAGTTTTGCGGATGATTTCCAACACATGCTGAAATAATTTAATACTTAGAACCGTCTAATGAATGCCTAATCACTCTAACTATGACAGCGTTGATAAGGTTCTTCAGCTTGACGTCACGAATGGATTCTCGAAATGCTTGGCATTAAATATAAAAACAATTCCGCCTTCATTGTACAGGAATGCATGATTATATTATTTTGATGTTTCAGAGATGCGGAGAACTTGTCATACGAAGAAAAGTCAATCGCGCCACTCAAACGTGAAATAATCAACTCATGCATTTCGCCATATGGAGTTCAAAAGTTGAACAGCAAAATAAACTACTTTTTCAGTACGTGATGTCAGTAAATAAGGAAGACGAAATCATTAGATTAGTTTTCCCCTGATCTACTGTTGGTCAAATTCATTTTCAAAAACTGACAGAAAAGTATGTAAAATGCTTTTCTTTTATTTCGACTGCCAAATGTCATTTGGCCGAAAGGCCGAAAGTTGTTTGGCCGATTATGTAATTTTGACGAACAAATCATCAGGCCAAAACCCATCTGCCCGAAATGGGCATATGGCCGAAAATGTCGTTTGGCTTAACGGATCATATGGCCGAAAATGACATTTGGTCAAAAACGCCGATTGGCGGAAAGGGCTAATTGACCTATTGAAACTATTGACTAATATCGGAATCATCCTTCCAAGAGGGTGTCCTGTCGAGAGATTCAGAAGGCTTCTTCAAGAACCTTAGAGGCCCATTCTAAATGGTTCAGAGGCCTCTTTTCAAGGGGCTTGAAAGCTTTCTTTCAATAGTGTAAAAAATCTTTTTCCAAGAAGCTCGCCCTTTCAAGAATCTTGAAAGCCTCATCTCAAGAGACTCGTAAGCCTCTTTCTAAAAGGCTTGGAAGCCTCCTTTTGAGATTGTCAGAAACCTTTTTTTTCAAAGGCTCGGAAGCATCTTTTCAAGAGGGTCGAAAGCCTTCTTTCAGGAGGTTCGAAAGCCTCCTTTCAAGAGCCTTCTTCCCAAGTGTGGAGTAAGACAAAAATTGTTGCAGCAACTTGATTGTAACTAAATCTGTTCACATATGAGTTGCAATGGCCTATGTGGAACATTTGTGTTGCTAGGGTTTCAAGAATCTTAGAGACCTCCTTCCGAATGGTTTAAAGGCCTCCTTTAAAGAGTATCGGAAGTTTTTTTAAGAGGCTCGGAAGCTCTGTTCAAAAAGTACGGAAACCTCATTTCAAGAGATTCGTAAGTCTCTTTTTAAAGCTTGGAAGCATTTCAAGATTTTCAGAAGCCTTCTTTCAAGAGACTCGGAAGCTTGCTTCAAGAGCCTTAGAGACCTCCTTTCAAAGGGTTCAGAGGCCTCCTTTCAAGAGGTTCGGAAGTTTTCTTTCAAGAAGCACGAAAGCCTCGTTTCAAGAGACTCGTAAGCCTCTGTTTGGTGCTTGCCAGCATCCTTTCAAGATACTCAGAATCCTTCCTTTCAAGAGGGTCGAAAATCTCCTTTGAAGAGGGTCAAAAACTTCCTTTCAAGAAGCTCGGAAGCGTCCTTTCAATAGGCTTGGAAGATTGATATATACGCTTAATTAAAATTGGAAAATTTCACGAATCAACGAAAATTTTAAACAACTTTATGGATTGAAACCATGTGAATTATGGAGTTATTAGTTACACTTGTTTTCGTTTCGACGATTAAAATAAGGGGTACCTCAATGAATGCAAAAGTTCGAAGTGGTACCTCTCAAGAAAAAGGTTGAGAACCGCTGCTCTAGGCAAATGATCGTTCAATGTGACCAACCAATGTGACAAGTTTTTGTTTTATTAACAACCTTATTTATTTTATTATTTACTGTGTTTTGTCTCTCCTAAAGATTTTTTTAGAGGCCACGCAAAATTTGAACAACTTTTCCCAATAATGACCAGATGCTATCATTTTTCCATAGCACAAAGCCATTAATATGCTAAATGATCTGTACTGATAAAAATGCCATCACAATTTCAGAATGTTTGAACTTTGAGTAGACTTGAACCATCATTAGTCATCCATAAAAAAAAATTTGACGAAAAATTTGAGAAAATGTAAATTGTTCCCAAGCGACAAGTTTTTTGTAGATTTGACAGATTTAATAAAGGGTTTGCTCTAAAAAAATATTTATTGAGTAGATGTCATAGAAAGGGGATCAAGTCTCTCCAATTTTGAGGATTGCATGCGCTGTCGAATTCCGTAGCAAAAATCGTTCATGAATACGCACAGCAAGTCGGAAAATCTGCGTATTTTGGAAGAAAAATATTTAAAAGTTCAGAGAGCATGGTCCTGCATTATAAACAGGAGGTCGAGCGTTTGATCCCAGTCTCGTTGTACCTGACACTTTATAATTTTTGTTTCGTTTTCTATCAAAACGATCCGTACTGTAGTTCCTTTTGCACTAGAAATTCCAAAAACTTCCGTGGCACCTATGACAAATCGCAGAGTTCTCAGGATCTTTCTTAAGTAGGTGTTCAGCTAATCCAGTGATCATAATTTTCACTCATTCTCACGAGAAGAGAATGCTGATTCACTGATTGAAACTGAAAGTCACAATTTGGTCAC
The DNA here is from genome assembly GCF_024139115.2 of Armigeres subalbatus. NCBI lineage: Eukaryota > Metazoa > Arthropoda > Insecta > Diptera > Culicidae > Armigeres > Armigeres subalbatus. The sequence goes on along the minus strand of NC_085140.1, from coordinate 421,606,424 downwards.
TTTTTCTGCAACTGAAAGTCACTATTTGGTACCTTTTTTCGTCAGCTTTGGTCACTAAAGTCACTATTTTGAGCGACATCGGTCGCTACCAGCCCTGAAAATGTTTTTTGGACTAACAATACCGAATGTGAAAAGTATAAAGTGATTAATGATAATTTGGAAGTGAGAAGTAAGAAATGAAAAGTGGGAACTGATAAGTGAGAAATGAGATCTAACAAATGAAAAGTGAAAAGTAAAAGGTCTCGCACCTTACTTCGAGCTTTTTACTTGTTACTTCTTATTGTGAATAGTGAGAAATGAAACGTAACAAATTAAAAGTAAAAAATGAGAAATGAGATGTGAGAAGTGAGAAATGATATGTCTTATTTCTCACTACTTACTCCCCATTTCTTTTTACTTCATATTTCTCACTTCTCATTTCTCATTTCCTACTTTGCACTTCTCACAGCAAGAAGTGAAAAATGAGGAAAATCATTTCATTTCTCATTTCTCATTGCCCACTTTATACTTCTCACTTTTCACAGCGAGAAGTGAAAAATGAGAATCGAGAAATGAGAAGTGAGATGTCTCACTTTTCCCTTCTCATTTTTCACTTCGCTCTTCTCACTTTTCACAGGTAGAAGTTAAAAATGAGTGGTGAGAAGAAGTGAGAAATAAAAAATGAGAAGTAAAAAGTGAGAAGTGATAAATAAAACGTCTCTTTTCTTCACTTCTTATTTCTCACTTCTCATTTCTCGCTTATCAATTTTCAATTCAATTAAACGCTTCACACTTTTCCATTAGTGGTGTATCGCGCCACGTCGCTGCCGTCAACGGTTTTTGACGTTACGCCAACGCGAACATTTCTGCATCGGCGTCAATTTGTGGGTGTCTACAGTATTCGATTTCCATTGAAAGTTTAAAAAAAACTATAAAATTTCGAAGAATTTATCAAAAAAAAATCTGAATCAATTCTGACGAACAGAATATTCAAACGAATTTCTCGATAAAATTCCGTTGAACTCCCGAGGAAGTTTCGATAAATTTTCCGAAAAAAATCCAAATAATTTTTCAAGAAAATTCTGAGCAATGGTGCGAGAAAATTTCAAATTTTTACCGTGAAAATCTTGACGAATTTCCCGAAGCAGCCCAGAAGAGTTTCCCGTCGAGCTTTCATAGAATTTCCAAAATAAATTCCATACAATTTGTCACGGAAGTTCCGGAGAATTTCCTGAGAGAATTCCGGAAAATATATACCGAAGGATTTTCTGAGAAAGTTCCGAAGAACTTTTAGGAGAAATTCCGGGAATTTCTAAAAATTTCAAATTGAAATTTTTGAGGAATTTCCCGGGAAATTTCCAAAAATCTTAAGAGCAAATTTCGAAGAATTGCACGGGTAAATTTCCAAGAATTTATCCGAGAAAATATTCCTAGTGAATTGCAGAATATTTCCCAGAGAAATTTCAAAGAATTTTATAAAATAAAAATTCATTAAATTCCAGAAACTATAATCCTGGAAAAAATTTCTGCGATAAAATGCAATGAACTATTGCAACGCTAGATAAAATGACTTTCGGTGTAACGCCGAAATCATGACTAACGCCGCCACCGATAATTTCGTGCAAACTATTTTTTCGGCTAAATAACCAGTTCGGCCGAACGACATTTTCGGCAGTGAAAATGAAATTTTCGGTCAAACCGATCTCGGCCTAATAACCTTTTCGAGTGGTTTCGGCCGAACATTCAATTCGGCTAGACAAACGCCGCCGCCAACAAGCGCTCAACTCTATTGTTTTATCAAATATTGTTTTATCAAATAATTTGTTCGGCAAACAACACTCACGATCGTATGACACATTCGACCAAATGACCTATTCAATCAAGCGACTTTTACGGCCAAATGACCTGTTCGGCTAAACGGCATTCTCGGTAAAATTGTACTTCACGCCAAACGATCATTTCGTCCAAAAAGCATTTTCGGCCAAATGACCTATTCGGTCAAACGACTTTATCATCCGAACGACCTGTTCGGCTATGTGTTCTGCATTGTGCGGCCGGTAATAAAAATCAGTTCAGTGCGAGATTTCTCTTGTTTCGGACAGCAGAACGATGGCGCGATCGGCCGAAGTATTATGTTCTGCATAAGCGGATGATAATAAAAATCAGTTCAGTGCGTGATTTCTCTTGTTTCGGACAGCAGAACGTTGGAGCGATCGGCCGAAATATTGTGTTCTGCATTGCGCGAACGGTAATAAAAATCAGTTCAGTGCGAGATTTCTCTTGTTTCGGATAGCAGAACGATCGCGCGATCGGCCGAAGTTTTAAAATCACTGTGTATAAAGAATGGCACGGTCGTATCGCTTATCAGAGTGAATCCAGATCCAACGATGCCTACCAACTAACTGATAATCCTTCCTGTGGTTTTTGTGTAGACGCAGAGGTAAACACGGTCTTCAAATAGCAAAAACCACCTACTAATATTCCTTCCCTCTTCCTAACTGACTACAAGGACGTGGCCGGCGCCGTTATTGATCATTTGAATATTAGAGTCACTGAAACTTGCACACTGAGAATGCTTGAACAATCCCAGTCAATCATTCAGTTGATTCTTTGTGCAATTTCACTGATTCTGGTCAATCACGGAGTAGCAACCATAGATATGTGTAGTCAGTCAAAGCTAAGCTAAGCGAACGACCTGTTCGGCTATACGACATTTTCGGCCAAAAACCCCTTTCTACCAAACGATCATTTCGTCCAAACGAATTTTTCGGCCAAATAACCAGTTCGGCCAAACGACATTTTCGGCCGTATGCCCCTTTCGACCAAATAAAATGTTCGGTTATACCTATATCGCCCGAATATCCATTTCAGGTGGTTTTGGCCAAATGTTCAAAACGGCTATGTGTTTTTCGGTCTAACGTGTTGTTCAGCCGAGTGACATTCGGCTAAATGGCTTTCCACCGAGTTACTTTCGGCCAAACGACCCTTCCCCGTATGTTAAATTGGAATAATATTTCATTGTTTCTTCACGTTATTTTATTAAACATGCAAATTACGAGTGAAGTACGAGACACTGAAGACGTGGTTTAATTAAATAGATAGTACTAACTCGTCTTGTGACAGATTAAAAACTACTTCATTAGCGAGAGTCCCGATCTTTGAACCTCCATTTAATCGCACTCTACATCCAATACCAATGAGTAATAATCCTTGCGATCGATTTCGCAACGGCGACGTCAAACAGTTAATCAGTGTGGGTGCCTGCTGGAACACAGGTACAAGCTGAAATCTCATTATTTCATAAGGTAATTGTCCCTATTGGTCGCGTTCACGTCGTCGTTCGCTCGTCGTTTTTCCCTTTGGTGTTCGGAATGAAATGTTGTTTGTTTTATTTTTGAAATCGTCAAGAGAATCCCCCTTCCACAGGAGAATTAATGGGCAAACTTCCAATGTTTTGGGTGGTCGGTCGGTTGGAAGTTTCCAATTTTAGAATTCCGCTTTCATCCCTGGAAACATCCGGACTGAGCTAAAGTGGCTAGCGAAATTTCCAGTTAAATCAATTGTTGAAAATTCCTTTTAATTTCTAACTCAATAAATCAGAAATGATTGTATAAAGCTCCGTCTAATTTTCTTACACGGATCGGCTGCCTGCTGCTCCACAATGGCGCCCAAAAGTGAAAGGCTTTTAGCCTTCGTTACCCGTTTTTTTTGCTTTCGTTCTCCGCTGTCATCGTCATGAATCGTTTTGGGTGGGGGAGGCATTACTATCAACCAACGGCCATCCTTCGAAAAAGCCAGTGGAAAATTAAATAAATTGAAAATGTACGTGATTCATGGCAGTTTAAAAGGGGCCATCCAGTTGGACGAAAATGGCAAACAAGTCGTCTAAAAAGAAGCGAAATAAAAAAAATCTAATAAACGATAAAACTAATGTACCTATATCTATTAGCCACCGCATTTTCCCCTCCTTTCATTTAATCCTGAATCGTCCTTTCTAGTTCCAGCGACCAACAAAAGCAGCAACAGCACATCAGCTACCGGGCTTGCGGGTTAAAGTTTTTCCTCGCTGGTTAAAAATAAATGCTTTGAACTTATTACCGATTGCCATTAACCTGATTCTGCCTTGTTCCATCATCGTCGCTCTTCTACGGCTCCCACTACCAACGCCGACCCCTCCTCCCTTTGGTGGAAGCCATTAAAATGTAATGGTTCCCTTTGCCCATTTAAAAGCAAGCAACTAGACCAACCAGCCAGTAAACGTGACAAATCAAATCGACGACGAATCCGATCCGGGGCGGCAGCTTTGGCTTCGCTCAATACCGATTTCGAATAAATATCAAATTAGCTCCAGGACGGCGACCGTTTGCGAATGTAATGTAATGATTTGTTTGCGGTGAGGCTTGCTCACGCAACTGCCGAAACTCTCGGAAATTATTTAGGACCATTAAATGTTTGAACGCGATGAATTACTTCGATTCTGTCAATCAACTGCATTAATTGAGTGGAGAGTTTTTGCAGAAAAATATTAGAAGTGAACAAATTAAATAAATGGGGAAAAAAATTGTCAATTATTACATGATTTTCATAAATCGTCTAAGCAAAGTTATCATGTTCAACGTGATCAAGTTGCGACGTGAAGTAATAAAATACATACTAAACATGTAATAAAACCGTCCTTCGATGTTTAACAAATACAATTATTTCCGGTCTATCGAGAATTCAACTTCTGAGCACAATTCAAATTGAACACTCCATTATTCATTTGCTTTTCCGAAAAAAAAACCAACACTACTGCGCTTTGATTTATCATAATCGTAACTTCTACCGAACTTCCACCCATTCCATCAACGGGCCCAGAACGACGAAAGCGAAGTCAAACGCCAAAAATGTTTGTTTCCGTCTAACACGACGTAAATACCCCCCTTCCTTGCTATATTGTTTCCTCATTACAACTTATTTCCACGCCACTGGTTCTGCTGCTGGTTCCAACACTACAGAAAGAAGCACCGGGAAAAATCCACAAAAGGAGGAGAGAGAAAAAAAGAACGACAGCAGAGGACTTTTCACATTACAACTGAAATTGCTTTTCCATTGCCATTTACAACGACAACAACTGGTTGATAAATTCGGTCGGATTCGACCGAGCGGGAGACACAATCGGTATGAATTACAATAGTAATGGCCGGGTGGCTCCGGCTCTGGTAAAGTTGAAAAGCGAGAAAAATTATTACATTTTTTTTATTATTTTATTTATGGCGAAAGTTTCGTACACATTCCTGGGCCCGTCCACTATTACAGCCAGCCAGCACTAGGAGATAGGTCGCAACTCATGTTTCCACTTGCAAAATTCACAAACATCGAATCGTTTCTCGCTTTGTTTTCATGCTCACGAATGTTGCCACTATAAATGGAAAAGCTGATGATGGATTTTTTGTAGGCTCGAATCGAAATCGCGTTCGGTCCATAATTTATTTACAACCGGATGTGTTTTTGTTTACCATCGATGTGAGAAATTATCATTTAGAGCAAGTAAAATTTGTTATTTTTACGCTTGAATTTCAGGTGATTAAGAGAAACAGAAAGACTCATCCCCAGTCACATTGTCTGTTGTCTCAAGCTCATGGAGACGCGTGGTGCTTTGTTGCAATCGCTTACGTAAATCAACTTTTCTGCACACAGGTCTAATGTGGTCAGTTACTCGCATTATTCCATAAGCAGCTTGTCGTCTGCCCTAGATTGATGCACCCCCTCTGCCGCTTTCATTTGCAAATACAGCCATCAGTGTGGGTGCCTTCATTCCTACGGCTTCTAAGCCAGGGCCTCTCAGAACTCTGGCATGATCGGAGCAATTTATAGGCCTTCGCGTATGCAGTTAGTTGCTTCGGTATGCAGCAACGATTCTGCAGTTGCAATTACGCGGCGGGTTTATGCGAATACCATCATTGATAATAATGCAGTGCCGGTTCCGGCAACCCCGCACTAATGATGGGACCTTCAACAACTCAAGTTCGCGTTATCTAGTAAGTGTGCTGCTTCACGACCACATATGTTCGTTCGTTCTCGCCCCCCTAATGCAACCGTAGCTAACCGACCTCCGGAGCATCAGTCGAAGAACAAAACCCCTTTTCAGAGCGCCCGGCTAGGAAAGGTGGTGAAGTTTTAACAAACGTTCCACTTTTCGTTGCCGGATACAGCCGGCCCGACGCCGACCCTCTCGCCTTCTCGTTGACTGAGCCATTCTTCCGTAGAAATAGCTCATTCACGCCAATAAACTGTTTCTTCATACATATGTGGGCCCACTCGCGAACACTCACTCACTAGCTCATCCTATAGATAGGTACATGTCGGCACGTGTCGCAGTGTACTGCCGACTACGAACCGCTAAGCCTACAACCAACAAAAGAGGCATCATCAACCTCTCCGGCGATGGAAAAGAAGGCAGGGGGGCGGGGGGATCGCTTTTACAGCATTTAACCGGACGAGGCGACACGACTGTGGGACCGAGTGGGGGAACATATGCATTGCGGATAATTGAGTAATGTTTTTCACCTTTGGAGCTAATCAGATCATTGGTGGTGGGGAGGGGGAGGTCGAGCCGTGTTTACAGGGCTTTCTATTGGACCACCCTTCGCTGCTCGGGAAATGAAGGCTAATCGAAAATGTGTATGTATGTCCAGTGGAGACGCATGATTAATTAAATTTGAAGGATCCCTCAAACAGACATGACGCACATGCCAACCTCTGATAACATAACAAGTTTAAAGCATCCTCGGCATTGTCATCAATTTTTAATTGTTAAAATAATTTGCAAAAATTGGGTTTTTGCTTGAAAACATTATAAAAAAAACTGAGCCTAAATTCAAAATTTCAGGAATTTTTGTGCACGGGAACTATTTTAAATCAAATTCGAAAAATTAAATAATTTATTGAACACCCCTTTCTCCGATTTTCACGAGAAATTTTGAGCTATTTGCAAACAATTAAATATCCAAAAACTTAATAATTAAAAAAATATTTCCTGAATTTCCTTGGGAAATTCCTGCGAATTTCCTTGGGAAATTCCTGCGAATTTCCTTGGGAAATTCCTGCGAATTTCCTTGGGAAATTCCTGCGAATTTCCTTGGGAAATTCCTGCGAATTTCCTTGGGAAATTCCTGCGAATTTCCTTGGGAAATTCCTGCGAATTTCCTTGGGAAATTCCTGCGAATTTCCTTGGGAAATTCCTGTGAATTTCCTTGGGAAATTCCTCTGAATTTCCTCAGGAAACTCCTCTGAATTTCCTCGAAAAATTCCTCTGAATTTCCTCGAGAAATTCCTCTGAATTCCTGAAGAAATTCCTCGGGAAATTCCTCTGAATTTTCTCGGGAAATTCCTCTGAATTTTCTCGGGAAATTCCTCTGAATTTCCTCGGGAAATTCTTCTGAATTTTCTCGGGAAATTCTTCTGAATTTCCTCGGGAAATTCCTCCGAATTTCCTTGGGAAATTCCTCTGAATTTCCTTGGGAAATTCCTCCGAATTTCCTTGGGAAATTCCTTCGAATTTCCTTGGGAAATTCCTGCGAATTTCCTTGGGAAATTCCTTCGAATTTCCTTGGGAAATTCCTGCGAATTTCCTTGGGAAATTCCTGCGAATTTTCTTGGGAAATTCTCATGAATTTTCTTGGGAAATTCCTGCGAATTTCCTTGGGAAATTCCTGAATTTCCTTGGGAAATTCCTGCAATTTCCTTGGGAAATTCCTCTGAATTTCCTTGGGAAATTCCTGCGAATTTCCTTGGGAAATTCCTCAATTTCCTTGGAAATTCCTGAGAATTTCCTTGGGAAATTCCTGAATTTCCTTGGGAAATTCCTGCGAATTTCCTTGGGAAATTCCTGCGAATTTCCTTGGGAAATTCCTACGAATTTCCTTGGGAAATTCCTACGAATTTCCTTGGGAAATTCCTGCGAATTTCCTTGGGAAATTCCTCCGAATTTCCTTGGGAAATTCCTCCGAATTTCCTTGGGAAATTCCTCCGAATTTCCTTGGGAAATTCCTCCGAATTTCCTTGGGAAATTCCTCCGAATTTCCTTGGGAAATTCCTGCGAATTTCCTTGGGAAATTCCGGCGAATCTCCTTGGGAAATTCCTGCGAATTTCCTTGGGAAATTCCTGCGAATTTCCTTGGGAAATTCCTGCGAACTTTCTTGGGAAATTCCTGCGAATTTCCTTGGGAAATTCCTGCGAATTTCCTTGGGAAATTCCTGCGAATTTCCTTGAGAAATTCCTGCGAATTCCCAAATTCCTGCGAATTTCCTTGGGAAATTCCTGCGAATTTCCTTGGGAAATTCCTGCGAATTTCCTTGGGAAATTCCTGCGAATTTCCTTGGGAAATTCCTGCGAATTTCCTTGGGAAATTCCTGCGAATTTCCTTGGGAAATTCCTGCGAATTTCCTTGGGAAATTCCTGCGAATTTCCTTGGGAAATTCCTGCGAATTTCCTTGGGAAATTCCTGCGAATTTCCTTGGGAAATTCCTGCGAATTTCCTTGGGAAATTCCTGCGAATTTCCTTGGGAAATTCCTGCGAATTTCCTTGGGAAATTCCTGCGAATTTCCTTGGGAAATTCCTGCGAATTTCCTTGGGAAATTCCTGCGTATTTCTTTGGGAAATTCCTGCAATTTCCTTGGGAAATTCCTGAATTTCCTTGGGAAATTCCTGAGAATTTCCTTGGGAAATTCCTACGAATTTCCTTGGGAAATTCCTGCGAATTTCCTTGGGAAATTCCTACGAATTTCCTTGGGAAATTCCTGCGAATTTCCTTGGGAAATTCCTGCGAATTTCCTTGGGAAATTCCTCCGAATTTCCTTGCGAAATTCCTGAATTTCCTTGAAATTCCTGCAATTTCCTTGGGACATTCCTGCGAATTTCCTTGGGAAATTCCTGCGAATTTCCTTGGGAAATTCCTGCGAATTTCCTTGGGAAATTCCTGCGAATTTCTTTGGCAAATTCCTCCGAATATCCTTGGGAAATTCTTCTGAATTTGCTTGGGAAATTCCTTTACATTTCCTTGGAAAATTCCTTTGAATATCCTTGGGAAAATCCTTTGAATTTCCTTGGGAAATTCCTCCGAATTTCCTTGGGAAATTCCTCCGAATTTCCTTAGGAAATTCCTCCGAATTTCCTTGGGAAATTCCTCCGAATTTCCTTGGGAAATTCCTCCGAATTTCCTTGGGAAATTCCTCCGAATTTCCTTGGGAAATTCCTCCGAATTTCCTTGGGAAATTCCTACGAATTTCCTTGGGAAATTCCTCCGAATTTCCTTGGGAAATTCCTCCGAATTCTTCGGAAAATTCCTCCGAATTCCTTGGAAAATTCCTTCTAACTTCCTCGGGGAATTGCTCCGAATTTCCTTGGGAAATTCCTCCGAATTTCCTTGGGAAATTCCTCCGAATTTCCTTGGGAAATTCCTCCGAATTTCCTTGGGAAATTCCTCCGAATTTCCTTGGGAAATTCCTCCGAATTTCCTTGGGAAATTCCTCCGAATTTCCTTGGGAAATTCCTCCAAATTTCCTTGGGAAATTCCTCCGAATATCCTTGGGAAATTCCTCCGAATTCCCTCAGGAAATTCCTATGAATTTCCTTGGAAAATTCCTCTGAATTATCTCGAGAAATTCCTCCGAATTTCCTCGGGAAATTCCTCTGAATTTCCTCGGGAAATTCCTCTGAATTTCCTCGGGAAATTCCTCTGAATTTCCTCGGGAAATTCCTCTGAATTTCCTCGGGAAATTCCTCTGAATTTCCTCGGGAAATTCCTCTGAATTTCCTCGGGAAATTCCTCTGAATTTCCTCGGGAAATTCCTCTGAATTTCCTCGGGAAATTCCTCTGAATGTCCTCGAAATTCCTCTGAATTTCCTCGAAATTCCTCTGAATTTCCTCGGGAAATTCCTCTGAATTTCCTCGGGAAATTCCTCTGAATTTCCTCGGGAAATTCCTCTGAATTTCCTCGGGAAATTCCTCTGAATGTCCTCGGGAAATTCCTCTGAATTTCCTCGGGAAATTCCTTTGAGTTTTTTCGGGAAATTCCTCTGAATTTTTTCGGGAAATTCCTCTGAATTTCCTCGAGAAATTCCTCTGAATGTCCTCGGAAATTTTCTATGATCTTCCTTGGGAAATTTTTCTGCATTTCCTCGGAAAATTCCTCTGAATTTCCTCGGGAAATGCCTTTGGATTTCCTCGGGAAATTCCTCTGAATTTCCTCGGGAAATATCTCGGAATTTCCTCGGAAAATTCCTCTGAATTTCCTCGGGAAATATCTCTGATTTTCCTCGGTAAATTCCTCTGAATTTCCTCGGGAGTTTTCTTTGAATTTCCTCTGAATTTCCTCGAGAAATTCCTCTGGGTTTTCTCGGGAAATTACTCTGAATTTCCTCCGATTTTATCCGAGAAACTCCACTGAAATTTCTTCAGGAAATTCCTTCGAATTTTCACGGAAATTCCTTTGAATTTCCGCGGAAAACTTCTCCGCATTTCTTGCTCCGAATTATCATGGAAAATTCCTTCAAATTTCCTCGAGAAATTGCTCCAAATTCCAGTGAAAATCCCTCAATTTTTCAAGAGAAATCCCTTCAAATTTTCACGTGAAATTGAAATGAGTTTAAAAAAAAATGTTCGACTAACCATTTTGTGACATCTCTCCATATTTTCACATGATCCCATTTAAAAAAATAGTTTATAATTAAGTGGAGATCGTCTTTGCTTCACTCCATTCGTATTGTAATCCGACTACAATTTGTCGAGAAAAGCGATCTTTAAAATCCAAACAACAACTAAATCCACCATCATTCCCCGCGGCAATGTATTTTTGTTTCCCATCTGTGTTACCTTGTTTTGAGCGATCTGCTTAAAGCAGGACCCATCAGACGCCTTCGCTAAAGCCGAAGCATAATTACACGAAAGTGTCACTTTCCAACGAAAGGCTTCCTCCCGCCACGAGGACCTTGGCTGACTCCATTAAAGCCTGCACGAGCTATGATACGACGACCACCACCTCCCACCCTACCGTTACTATTATTCAACGCAGGATTCAATATCGTTGCTCGTGGCACCATTTGCTTCGAAGCTGCTGGCTAATTATTGCTTATTGGTGAATTGTTTCTGCGAAAAAGCCGCCAGTACCTACCTAACGAATCAGGTCTCCCATCAATCCGGTGTCAATTACAGACAATAATCATCTTCTAGTTGGGTGTGGGTGCGCACTGGAAATGGTGGCTGGTGCCAGAAATCCAGACCGCGAACAATTGGACGTTGCTGTGATTCACGGCGTTTGATTTAGCACCGGCCACTTCGTAGGCACGACTGCGCGAAAATGATAAATGAATTAATTTCGAATTTGACGAAAATGGCGACGGAGATTGGAATCGCGCCGAAACACTATATTTTTTTCCTTCTCCAGCCATCTTTGGCACTGTCCTAATTCTAATAATTCTTATTACCTACGAAACGTTTTTTTGAAAAATCAAACAATCTAACGATTGAAGAAAATTTAAACAAATTGAATGATAGGTGAACTTTTATTCTTTTATTATTATTAATCATTCATTTCTAACGAAAAAAATATTTAATTGATTGTTAAAAAATAGTCTGCATAAGTAATCAATCCTAACTATATTAAACTATGTATCATGTACAGATTGATTACGCTCCTAAAAATCAATAGCATGCCGTACCCAAGCATTAAACTGCTCATTCCACCTCAGCTCAGCAATAAAACGAATTCAGGCAAATCTCTTTGCTGGTAATGCCCCTTGCACTGGCAAGGAAAAACTTTTTATATTTCCCCATCCTCTTTCTCTGCCAATGGCTTTTGACAAACCGTTAATTCCAAACGTCCGGAACGCCATTTTCCATTCACTCATCGCACTACCCCACCCCTGCCTGCTTCAATTTCGTCTGCGCGCCACCTATACTCAGAAACCCATTTCTCATCCTTCGTCAGTTGGAAGGAAGAACCCACTCTCTTTATGCCCATAATTTCGAAAAACAATAAAACAATGCTCTGAATAGTACAGATTTTAATGGTTTTTCCGTATAATGGCAAGTTTGGTCCCTTACCTCACACCGCCAACCCCTCTTCTTCTTACAACGAACATTATTTGCCTTGGCCACCGTTACTGTCGTCCTCGGAATCCTCGTCATTGCCGTACTTTTCAAGGTAAATGAGGCAAAAGTCGAGCTTAAAAATAGTAATAACAATGGGCCCCTTCTAACTGTGGAATAATAACTCTCCCTCTGCAAACCACCTGAATCCCCGTCCGCAAAAAAACTAAAATAAATAGTAATAAAAGCTTACCGCACCTGCCCCCTCGCCAATGTGCTTCCGTCTGTGTGTAGACTTTTCGGGTGTCTCCACAGCTCGAAATCAATTTCAACGGGAGTTGGTTAATTATTTTTTATTACAGTTACCCCCCGAAGTCGGAGGGTGAACTATCCCTTTCCCCCATTTTCCCCGTAGGATAATGGAAATGGGTTAACCCGAAAGAGTGTTCGAAAACTGACATTAATGTACCAGTTCCTGATCACGAAAAGTTTGGCACTTCCAGCAACGCCCGCTGTGATTGCGACATTGCGACCGACGAAATCGTGAGCTCGGGGTGCAGTGCCTACAAATCACGCACCGACTGCCTCGCACCACCACCGCACGCACCCATCCGTGTTTGCATGTGCTCAAACATGGAGTTTTGACAAGTGGCAATTTAGATTATAAACAAGTTTAGTGTTACCAACCATGCTCATGCTCATCCCCTCGAGTTTAGTTGATGGCATGAAAAACAGAAAATCTTATCCAGTTTACAAAATCCTGAAAAATGTATTGAAATTTTCAAACCATTTTTAATCGCCAGTATCAACATCACTAAATAAAATTAGTCTGATAAAGATTACCACAACTTCTCATAGGAATTTTTGTACTTTTTCCAAGAAATTGTAGTCAGACTCCCACAATGACTCATCGCGTTTGCATATAAATCTTGTTCCCTGGAAAAAGAACAATTTCAGATTAATCAGGTTCTCCAACCAAACGAAAGCAAAAAAACGGCAAGCCACAATGGGATGGCGCTTTTAATCCTTCTTTGTGATTCATTGGCATTTTCATGCTGAGTAGTTGGGGTAAGTAAGTTTTCTTGGAAGCAAAGGAACAAACTATTTCTAGAAGATCACACCCGGTGCTTGTGCTTGGCAGCTGATTTGCGGGGTGTGAATGGAATGACAAGCTGTTGATAGGGTTGCCATCATTTCTAACGAAAATAATAATATTTTTCTCTTCAACATATCCGGAATAAATTAATCATTTTTTTTTTTTTTAATATATTTAGCCTATGAACTAAAAAGCTGAATTCCGCAAGAATATTCATTATTTTAACCCATCATTGCATCAATAGTTGTAATAAAGATTGCCTGACAGTTGAACAATCCAGCTGAACTCAGTCTGATAACCCTGTCTGGTTCGATATCAGAATAAATCTTCACCATCAGTAACGGCAGCGGCGCGTACTTCCTCCGCACGCACACTCGCTCCTATCACTCCGTAGAGTTGTTTATTTAATTTATTATTTATGTATGTAGATATCGGAATTATGTAAATCTTTTTGTTTTCGTTCAGGCACAATTTGTACACTTTGGCCCAGTGATTTCTTACTTTTTTTCCCTTTCACTTTCCTCCGGGGCACCCATTTCCATCGCCGTCGTCGAACACTATACTATCCTACTAAGTTCCTTTCCTTTTTCGCCGGCGAGTTAGACTAACGATCGAACACGCTACATGGAATAAAATATTTGCCGTCAATTATGTGATGAAAGCGCACCCTTTTCCCGGCTTGAACTTGTACGTACATCATTTTGTTCTAGGCAACGACGACGAAGACGGGTTGATCCATAATCCAGGCTTGTCACAACATTCGAATTCTTCATCGCTGTTTCGGAAATTTATTTCCACCACTACCCCCTGGTAGTTGCACAAGGGAAGGGAGGAGGAACGGAAGCAAAATCGCCCCTTCCCAATCCGTTCACTTTCAGCCGGCCCCATCCTTCACTGACTCTGGTTCGCATTTTCTTCAACTCGACTGAGGGCTCTTTCTTCAGTTATGGTTATTTATGTATATAAATATACCTAAATTAATTTAATTGAAGCTCGAAAAAACCGGACGAAGCATTGCGGGCAGTCTCCGAGGAGAGGAAAGACCCGTCGAGAAATAATGCTAAAAGGCTAACACAATTTTGACGAAGGAAAAATTTTAATCAGAGTAATTTATGGCCCCACTCTTGGTTTTCCTTTTTAACAGTGCACTCTGCTACTGAATTTGTTTAGTTTTTTTTTCTTCATCCACTTATAGTGAATGTGGTTTATAATTTTTGCTTTTGAACAAGAGCCACAACTTCAGACGCAAATTAGAACCACCACTAAACGAGAGTCGAGAACACCAGAATTGACAGTTAAAATAAACAAATTTACATCCTAATTGTTCACAACTAGACGGAAAGAATAAAGGTTGTTGCGAAGGGAAAAAAAAACGACTGTTCCATGCTGTTTTGTTGTTCGACGATTTGCCTAGCATGCAGGCGCACCCACAATCCGTACTCGGATGGTAGCACTAGGTGGCGCTAATGACATGGTGCCTTCCTTTGACGTGTCTGAGAGAAATGAAAATACGCGAGCACTTGCTGCGAGCAGGCAGTAAAACTTCCAATCATTATCGGTATGGTGTGGTGGATGTTTTCCGAAAGGATAATTTGAAATTTATTCAAATTATTTATTTGCTGAAGAAAACTTTCTCTCACTGTGTGTGCCGTGTCGCACCGTGCGCCATCCGGCACCAGAGAGACAAACGGTTTTATCGGCCTCCTGCCGCTCGAAACTAGTTTCTCCGATTTGCCTATCTTGCAGGCGCAATAGAATTTTAATTCAAATGTTAATAATTAAATCATATCGTTGCCGGTGAATTTCATCCCCAATCACAGTTTCGAACAGCAGCGGTGGCAACCGTCCGCATTTCCTGTTTTCCAACTGGAGCCTTTTCTCTTCATCAATCCCAATATTTCTGGGGTATCATCGTTGCTTCGCATGCCTGTTCTCCATTATTTTTAACATCAGCAAACGGAGCCATTGTGGTGTTCCCTTCCTGAAAGGCAAATGACAATCGGCCTTCTGCTTTTCTGTTTTTCCAAGTGTAATAAATAGACTCGAGAGGAAGGAATTGCTTCTCGTCCTGATTTCAATTCATGTTTGTTAGTTCCGAAGCTATTCCTAGTTTAGCCTTCATTTAATATGAAACAATTTCTCCTCCATAGACTAAGTAGACATCATTCCATGCATATCACACAAAAGAAAAACCCTTTTCCCCTTTCAGTTCCATGGTTCAGTGCTTCCTGGCAATCACATCTTGGAAAATTGTCCATGTCCTTCTCGTCAGCAATGTCCCTTCGACATCCCAAACGAGACAGTCTCCTACGGATACGTATAGTTGCCGAGCGCTTCAATATAAATAACATCGGATTCAATATTTAAAATTGGATATTTTCAATATGCATTAATAAGAACTATTCATGCACCATGAGCCCGAGGGTGAGTGGTGGTGGCTCTTTTTTGCTATGATCATCATCGAATCAAACTGCTGTCCTCCTCCGAAAGGAAGAGGGAGACGCACACACGTTTTGTGGAGGCTAAACCAATATCGGTATTGATTGTGTGGGTAAATTTATTAGTCGCTTGGAAGCTGCGTTTAAATCTGGCAATAGTCAGCTGTTACCAGTTCATTAGAATTTTTAAACTAAAATATAGAAAGTCTATTTGAAAAACAACTGCTTTTCCGTCCCGAAGGGGTACATTACTCGGCCGTATTCCAACCGAACTATCCGTACCGTAGTGCTATGGTGATGTACATAAAATCAAATCAATTGTCATAGAATTTATTCGCTCAATCAATTCTTTAACTTGTTTGGTCACCTTTCCTAAAGCTTTAGGAAAGGTAACCAAACAAGTTGAAGAATTGATTGAGCGAATAAACTCTATAATTGTTTTGATTTTATGTACATCACCAGAACACTACTCATATTTTCTGACACCTTTAACTATTTTTAAAATTTTAAACGCGTTTTATACGAAGCATAAAAGCTGTAATTTAATGTTGGCCTAGCATTTGGCCGATTTTGGACCATTATCAGGCCAATTCTTCAGACCGGTCACAGCAGTTATTATTTTTTACTCATGACTAATGCATATGCTACTTTAAATATTCGGTTTATATAGGGGAGATGCGGTCAATATGCGCCCCCTAAGCTAATCTCTTAATTTAATGGTGATTTCATCCGAAATAGTGTAATTTCGAAGTGTTCATCAATAATCTAGCATATCAGTCATTATATGGTCCAACCATTTTCAAGAAAAACCAACAATATTACAAGAAAACGATTTTATTCCCCAAAGTACTGCATTTTCATTCAAAATGGACGACGCTGGGCAATATGCGCCACCCAAAAATGATAATCTAAATATTTCAATATTTTTCACTGAAATAGTCACACTATTTTGCAAAACATAAGTGTTAGTCTTATACTTCAAGGTAGTAAATATTTTAGATTAATAAAAAAGAGGAGGAAATATTTTTTGTATGAGAAGAAAAAGCATTGTTGGCGTAAACACCGAAATTGCATCGGAAAGAGCCAAAAAAACATTTTATTTTTAAAAATTCAAACACAGAGTTTTTGACAAAGTTTTTTTGCGTAACGGCTTACAAATGTTTTTTGGCTTCAGCCGCTCACGATTTTGAGACAAAATTTGGGTTAATAACCAAGAAAACGTGGTGGCGCATTTTACCCAACCGGCGCATTTCATACGTATCTCCCCTATTTTACCATACCCGTCTCAATCCCTACATTCTCCTTCTGTTCTAATCTTTAACAAACGTTAGAGGCCGTTCACTTATTACGTAAGCACTTATAGAGAGGGGGGGTCTCATTTTTTTACAGTCCAATCTCCAATCTTACATTGGGGAGGGAGAGTCGAATAATGTGATGTTCATGCTACACCATCGCTCTTCCGGGAAAAATGATTGAAGATCATTTTTACTCTGCCTCTAACAATATTTAATATCTATCTTTAGTTGTCACTATTTTTACGGAAAGTTTCGGTAGAACAGTGAACTGCGACATTCCAGAGATTTGTAAATCAAACAAAATTAATCAATTAATCTGAACTGAAGTAAACCGCCGATCTCTGACTCATGGAAAGAGCTTACGAAGCACTTAACATCAATCCTGCGTCAAACACAAAAAAAAATCACCAACATTCTTCTTCTAACTCTTTGTTTACACTTTCTATAATTTTGTTTACGATGATGTCAAACCAATTGCTGATCACGAACACGCAGTCATGGATAGAGCTTATCCATGGATAGAGGCTCACGAACTTAAATCTTGCATCAAAATCATAAAAAAAATCAACAATAACTTTTTACACATCCCTATCACAAGGGATACACTCTCAAGGGAATGATTGTTTAACCCATGTGGAACACCCCCTCGGAGGTAGAATTGTTAACATGAGAATGATTGGTAACCCTATCAGGGATACCCTCTCAGGGGAATGATTGTTTACCTTATCTCTTGCCCTATCTGGAATACCTTTTGCCGATTGTTAACTCAATCAGATAAAACCTTTCAGGGGAATGATTGTTTTTGCCGATTAAAATAAAAATAATTTGCCGATGACATTCCAAAAAATTTCTCGAGAAAATTTCGATAAATTGGCCGAAAAAAAATTCGAAGAATTTGCCGAAAAATTTCAAAGAATTTGCCGGGAAAGTTTTCAATAATTCACCGAGGAAATTCCGAAGAATTTTTTGGGGAAACTTCGAAGAATTTGCCTAAGAAATGTCGAAAAATTTGCCGAGGAATAACTTGCCGATAAAATTTCGATGATTATGCGTGGAAATTTAGAAGGAAGAGTAAATTGCGAAGAGCTTACTAAAAAATACAAAGAATCAGCAGAAAAAAAACGAAGAATTTGCCGAGGGAATAAGAAAGGGAAATGCGACGAGTTTACCTAATAAATTAAGTAGAATTTGCTGAGAAAATTCTAAAAAAAATATTTCGAAATTCCTAAATGTTTATTTAGCATTGTTATGATGTAATTCGTAGATTGGACACTAGTGATACTCATGTTTTTCTTTTGAGATCCTCATCTAGAATGCTATCAGAAATCAAGAAGGGGAGTAGTCCTTGATTCCAGTCTTAAACAAAAATAACAAAAGCATGAGGATTACTACTCCTAGCCACGCCCATCTTCTCCGTAACTAGGGAGAGGGAGGAAGTGTTGATGTAGTACTTACTTAACGAGAGGCCACCGACTTAGCGACACCGTCATAAGTACCACGGAGTTGGATAATGAGGAAGCTATTCGTTGGGTCAGGATTTGCCTGCAGCTGGCAATGTAACCGCGGTAGATCTTACCCCGTAACACACCATGTAAAGATGTCTACCCAGCGTTACGGGTTATCGAAATTCCTAAATGTTTATCTACAAAAATTCGAAAAATTTGCCGAGAAATCGAATAATTTGTCGTAGAAATGTGAAAGAATTTGTCGAGAAAATTTCTAATAATTCGGCAAGGAAATTCCAAAGGATTCGCTGAGGGAATTGCGAAGAGTTTACAGGAAAAAATAGACGGATTTGTTGATGAAATTTCGAAGTATTTTTCAAAAAAATCTTGAAGAATATGTCGAAGAAATTTCAATAAATTTTCCGAGGAAATTGCGAAGAGTTTGCCGAAGAAATTGCTGAAGATTATGAAAAATTTCTCGAGGAATTCCCAAACAATTTTCCGAGGAAATTTAATAAAATTGCCGAGGAAATTTCGAAAAATTTACCTAACAAAGCCGAAAAATATGCCGAGGAATTCCCAAAGAACTTTAAAAGGAAATTTCTTCAGAATAAGCAGAAGAAATTCCGACGGATTTGCCAATAAAATTTTGAAAAGTATGCAGAAGAAATTCCGAAGAATTCGTCGAGGAAATTTCGAAGCGTTTGTCTCTTCGGTGATTTTGCCGTGAAAATACTGAAGATTCTGCCGAGGAAGTTGCGTAGAACTTTCCGAGGGGGAAATTGAGAATAATTTGCAAAGATTTTACCAACGAACTCCTGATGAATTCCGCCCCAAGTTTAAATTGATTTTGATTCGCGTATCGGACCAAACAATGCCCCAGTGTGAAACATTAAAAACTTTTTCTTTCTTTTCGTGCACTTTTTTTCAACAAAACATCGGAAGGCGATTCCGGGCTATTTTGATTTGTTTCCCTTTGCCAAGCATTCCGCGATCAGGCTCGTTGTTTCCGGGGCATCCTACCGACTTGACCAATGCCGTCAGGCAGAGACGCCAGAGCAAATCAACCACAGCCTTCTCCTACGAAATTCTTTACAAAACTGAAACCTAACTTAATCTTTCTCTTCCCCATCTGAAACTTATGGTTAATCAATGATTAAGCTTGGTAACCGTACATTTCGTAGTTGCTACTCCGTGATTAATCAGAACAATCGTAATTGCGCAGGAAACCCATAAATAGCATAACTATGATTTGCTTTCCAACCTAGTCCGAGAGCTCTAAACTTTCCTATGGTCAATTACGGCGGGAATGGGGAGGAAATGACTCGCCCACTGCAAGCCGAGTATACCTTTACACTTTGCCACGAGATCATGAGAAATTTTGGGGGTTAGGTTCTATGGCAGAGGTTCGTCTTGGTTAGGTTGCCAATGTGATAGGATTGTTTGATAGTTCAAGACAAAATTTTCAAAACGACTTATCTGCTTTTGTAAACAAAGATTCAATCGACGATTTAACGAATCTGATAGCTCTCCCACGCAAACAAACACCATCAACAGGTAGCGGAAACCTTCACCTACCTATTGGTGGTGTTGGTTTGCGTCAAATCGTCGTTTGAATCTAAGCAGATAAGTCGTTTTGAAAATTTTGTCTTGAGTTGATTGTTTATTGGAAACGAGCCTTCCATTCATTTCCAATTCTAACAGCAATTTTCGGATTGGAAATTGTCTCGACTTCCCTGGGCATAAAAGTATCATCGTGCTAGCCTCATGATATACGAATGCAAAAATGGTAACCTGGCTTAGAAACCTCGCAGTTAATAACTGTGGAAGTGCTTAATGAACACTAAGCTGCGAGGCGGCTCTGTCCCAGTGTGGGGATGTAATGCCAATAAGAAGAAGAAGAAGAAGTAGGGCTTTTAAAGTGTGTGAATTAAATCGCATTTAAAAAAAAACACTAATGAAGATTTACTTGTCTTGTCTTGTCTTGTCTTGTCTTAGCACATACACAGCCAGTATTGAAAAGCATCCTGGAAATGTCGGTTGTATTCCCGAGCATTTTCTTGTCTGCATTAATATTTGCAGCATATCATAAATATGACACAAGTATTAAAACGGCCAGGCCCACCGTGCAGGCTTGAATTTGGGAGAAAATCCAGAACTCCCCGGCAATCAGATTATTTAGTAATAAATAACATGATCAACGAAGAGTTTTGAATCTACGAAAGGAAGAAACGGGGACAGCCGTACCAACCGTTTCACATTCAGGGGGAAAGATGATTGACGAATCGTTGGGAGTGACTTTGCTAAGAAGATTAATGTACACTCCTTGGGTCTTCGACGTCTTGGGATGGGACACAGTTTTTAGTCTAGTGCCCTGGCTTATACACTGATGGGCATAAGTATTCGCATAAATTCAGATAGATGACTATGAAAACATGACGAATACTTATGTACATCAGTGTACATATAGGCCTAGGTTTAAGCGCCATTACTCGCTCTCTGGAACGAGAAAAAGAAAAAGAAATTAAAGCGATGAAAAACAATCGTAAACTCATATGACGATAAAGTTAACTATATTTTTACTTACAACATCTCCATATTTTCCGTGCTTGGAATCGTTTTTTTTTAATTACTCCCGTCACAACACAATTTATTGAAATTGCTTACCACAAATTTTCGCGAAAAGTGAAGAAACGAAAGAAAAAATCACCAAGAAATCCGAGTTCCGTTTGTCTCCGGTTTCCGTTTAAAAACTTCTCGTAAATTGTAGAAAAAAAAACAAGGGGAGATTTTAATAAGCCACAAAACTCAATTACAAATACAGTTTCAAACATCTTCTAGGCCAAACGTTTTCAATTGCGATTGTACGTGACGTGTTCCAGGTATAATCTGACAAATAATACACAGTTGTGAAGTCAAGAAGCAGACTGTCTTAATATTCTTGAAAAAACAATAATCAATGAGGTAGATTTCGAATTACAGGCTTTGGGCCTATTATCAATTGTTCGGCCTTTATTTAAGTTGGAATAAAATGCGTATTTATATCACATTTGACTGATGAGCTATATAATCAGTTTTTTATTTAAACATGGACAAAACCATTGTTTTTTTTTAGCATCACGCAGTACATGTATATATGCATCGGTAACCGATTCAGTTTAAAGCAGTTTTTAAGGCAACAGCAATAGGGACATCGAATCTATTATTAACACAGTGCCATATACATGAACCTCCAGTTAACAGCGCTCATACACAAAAAGAGCAAGAAATATAAAAGAAAAATAATCCGAAAGCAATTATTATCTTCGATTAGCGGAGATAAGGAAATCTAGAGAATAAATTGGATGGGTCTTACTTGTATGTACAGATGAATTGTTGCCGAATATGCCCTAGATTACATCCGATATTGAGGCAGTGCGGTAATGGAGAACATCGTATTGTCTAGTTTGAGATGGTTCCAATAAAAGGGGTGCTTGTTTGATCAGATGTTCATTCGCATTTCCAATGCCGAAATCCGCCTCTTCATTTTTGGAGGAAACGTTCGCAGTATCCTCCAATTTCCCGAAATTTGGTTTTCCCGAAGATTCACGGAATGGGAATCTCCTGAGTCAAGCATCTCTTCCTTCATACGGCGGCGAACTCCTATGTTTATAGTTCCGGTCTTGGATCTTCTGATTTTCGAAATATTGTTTTTACTTTTTTCACTTATTTTATTTTTCGACGACAGGAGAAAGTTTTGCGCCTGTATTTTACCATGGCTTGCTATTTCCGTCATCTTAGTAGAGGAAATCAAAACACTAATGAAGATTTACTAAAATTAAATCGCATTTTAAAATGATGCAGTTTATTAAGTTGAAGCAGTGCCTAATAGCGTTCTAATACGTATGCTTCTATTGTTTTAGATAGAAATACTACAATAAGAGATAGGCGAAGACGTCATCTTGTTTCCAATCGAACCGTCAAAAGCGGTTCCACTTCGACTTGTTGACATTTTGCATCCAAAAGAAACAAGCAGATAGGCGTGATGGATCACATTGGTCCCAGCCGCCAATTTGACAACACAAACAGAAAAAGAAACAAGCAAAAAGTGATGCCAATATTATTTTCACGATTTCATGCATTTTCATACCATTTCGACAGTTTTTCACTCCGCCGGTCTCTGGATATTGGGTTGCTAGTTTGAGAGGTCTCTTTACTTGTTTGGAAGCGATTTTCTATCTCTTGTTCTATAATCTTGTTTTAATTGTGACAGTGTCGCTACTTTTTATTACAGCCATTTCAAATACTATACAAATACAGGCGAAAATAAACGATACTCCTGCCGTTTCCAAAAACTTACGAGGAATTTCCATCGCATAAAGTCTCAAAAGGCCTTTGGTAATAATGCTTTTCACTTTCGGCCTAGAAAAAGGATTCAATTTGAATTGTAGTGTGGTTTCAATTATTATTGGAGTCTATGTACATACCTATTATGAATAAGTACTGACACTCTTCCTTCATTGAAAGAATTGTGCCACATCTTATACAACATGCATCGAAGTCAGTTCGATTATCATTTGGAAATACGAAAAATCAAAATAAGATTGATTATTCGTTCCAATTCTTCCATTTTTGACCATGTGCAGCAGCAGCATAATTATCGCTCCGTCTTCATCATACCAATCAATCTCAGCTCATCCGAGATCAACTTTTTCCCGAGCCCCATTTGCAATAACGACACTAATTCTTCCAATATATGTGCGGCATAGGTACTCCATTTTCGGACCTTCTCAACGCCACAAGAACCACAATTCAATCAAACAACCCCCATCAGAGGCCGCTTCTGGCCAGGAAAACTCGCTGCGGAAACTTTTCCAATCATCATCATCGTCATGATCGTCAGCCGAACCCGAACATTGGCGGGTCTGTCGGTCTATGATGCCATTGGCAATCGGCATCCTTCGCGAAATGCGTACGCGAATAATTACCACAGGAACAATTTCTTTCGCATATGGTTGGCCTCTCGCAATTATCCTGGCCCCGTTTTTTTCCAATGAGTTCGAAAAACATGTGTTCGAATCGGTTCAGGATCTCGGAATGAAAAAAAAAGCGAGTGAATTAATTCAATTTCATAATCAACTTACCAACCGGCAAACCAACGGGCCCTGATCGATATGCTTCCGCCCCAATCGAACCGAACATCATCCGAGTGAATGTGTTCGCAAATAGTTTTTCACTATGCCCAGATCCAATAACCTACAGAACGAGTGGAAGCAAAACTTTGGCAACATTCCCTCCCTTAGACAACGAACGAATAATCAGAAGTTGTCTGTTTGCCCCGGCGTTGTTGTTGATCTATTATTATCACGGCGACGGGAACTGTCCAAGACTGGCTCAAAGAAAGCCATTATTACCACGGGCACGGCTTTTCTCGGCATTCTGATAATAGAAAAACTGCGTGCATGAGTCCAATTTTTCCCGAAAACTACCCTTTCTGCCGCCCCCGCTCCGCACTGACTCCAATCAGTCATTTCCATCGAGCTCTAATTATTTCGGCGTTCCGACTTCGGTCCTCCTGATGGTTTGGTGCTCCTTCGCCATGCTACTATTTGGAATATGAGGGAGTGTTCCGCTGGGCAATGGGTAATAATGTATGTCAGGCTTCTTTCGGGTTGGGTTGTTTATTCTTGCGTTTCAGAACCATCATCTTTCGCGGGGCTACAGCGAACGGTAACGAACGGTTTCTTCGTTCGGTGTAACTCCTTAAAATACCTTGTACGAGGTTCGAAGGCAGAGGCGTGTTTATAAGGGAGGTTCCTTTGCTTTTGAAATCAGTTTATATGGTTTCCCAGTTTAGTCAGTCAATACCTTAAAATATCGTCGTCGGGGTGACAATGGGTCAAATAGGGGTGAGAATAGGTCACTGTTTCAACTACTTAGAATGCTTGTAGAATGGATTAAGTGTATCTGAGGGCAAGAAGACTAATATAATAGACCTTTTTGAACGATTTTGATCTACGACCTCCAGGCTGCCGGTGAAAGCGATGACCCATTCTCACCCCCAGACCCATTGTCACCCCCGATGGCGGTATATAGAATCAAAAAGGCAAAAACATTTAGACAGCGTGTTGACCGTGTCATAAGACGAGTTTGTACAATTCCATTTAATTCCACTACTTTATAGTACATTTGAAGTCGACTCAAGTACGAGACACTGAAGACGACCTTACTGTCGAGGTCGAAATACGTATCTGTCAAAGGTACAATAAAGTAGTGGAATAAGATGGAATTGTACAACCTTGTCTTATGACAAGTAAATACGTTCCACTAAAAGATTAAAATAATTGTCGTATTGTTGCCCATTGTTAAACGCAACTTCAAATTTAAAAAAAATGAAGGGAGCAGTTACTTAAAATTATTCGACAACAATTTAAGCATTTTACAAGAACAATTGCTTTGTATTATCAACTATCATCAGATCTTCATTTTTGATTGAATTCCGGATCTAGATGACCCAATATATTTCTTAGTTCAAGTCACAATATGTAACAAGCAGACGATCACATCGCGAATATGTCAATTTTTATCAATAATTACGTCTCTGTTCACAAGCAGTTACGCCTATGTACGCAAGATAAGGGCAAGGCAAAAGAATTTCCCTTTCTTCCCGTTCTTAACGTCTACCGACTGGTACGTAATCACCGCTGCTGCGCGTTCTCGTCCAGTTCGTAGGGGGTGGCACATGAAAAACAATCAAGTAATTGATTCTCCAATCGCGATTTACGTCCCTGCCCTGGTTGGCCGTGGTGCCGGTGGCTATGCGTTCAGTTCGGATAATTACCAATCAAACACTCGAGAAAGCGGCCCGTTCCTGCTGTTCCCGGGATTCGATGGTCTTACGTCATGCCACCAATTAAAGCCAAGCAGAAACAACAACTACTGGCCTTCCCGAGTCGCGACGAACCGCGAACTACCCAACAGCAAACAAACTAGTTGTGCCCTGTAATGGTTTTAATTAATCTCCACCTACCACCCCTCGAAATTTGACTTACGCAGCCAATGTTTGCGCTCCACGTGGCATGAGGCGGAAAAAAGTTCATGCCAGACATACATTTTTTTCGTGCCACCGTTTAGGTCCATTTTCCCTTATATCCAAACGGATCGCGCGCGCGGGTGGTGGGGAGAGAACTCGAACAAGCCCATTGTTTGTAATCATAACAGCTTCGAATAAATTTGGGTAGTTCACCTCGTAGTCCGCCTCGAATCCTGGTAAAGGCCCAAAGCCCGACGATCGCCTTTCGATGCTTTCGGGTAATTAGCCCGCCTAAAAGGACGAAACGGAGACAGACACCTGAACATTAGCAGCAACATGGAATTTTCGCATATTCACCACCCGTCAGCGCGGTGGAACACCCTCGCCTGCCTGGCCGGAGTGCCTATCGAGCCGCAAATGGCTTTTCTGATTACTTGTCGAAGCTCGGAATGCTAATTAAATTGGCTTCAGTCGGCATATCGGGCGAACCGGCCCGCAAACGGGCTCATACACCCACATACCGAAGATAAACGCGTGAGGCCCCATACTTTAAGGAGGGATTTTTTTTTCTTACCAGAGCTACCGAACAAATCTTTTGCTCAACGACTTACGACAACGAGGACCGTTGATGGGTCGGGGAAACTGATACCGAACATGCGATTGCGACTTCTTTGCTTATTCTCAAACTAGAAGCAGTTACGGCGAACATTTTCAATTACTAAAATTATAAGGTCCCACAACTGCCATTCGAATGTTTCATGTCTTTTGGCAATGATTCGACAGCGTGGTACTTGACTCTTGGAATCATATTGACAAACAGCCTAATAAACCGTCGCACTCCGGAATATCCACCGTTTATCTTTCGAACAGTTGATTTGTCAGGTGAAGCATTGGTTTTTATAGGGGTTTTGTTGGTATTGAAGACATGCAAGCGGTTGTTGAATCTACAAAAGACTAAAAGGGAGATCAAAAGGAAATCCTTAAGCTTAGTTCTATAAGCACTTCAAAATTATAAACCGGTTGCGAAATTTATTCTTGCATATTCTTGAACATATTTATCTTATTCACGCACATTTTACAAAATCTTTATGTGGTGATTTATTTTTCATCTCAACAGTACGTATAGACAGTCGAGCT
Source organism: Armigeres subalbatus (assembly GCF_024139115.2). Lineage (NCBI taxonomy): Eukaryota > Metazoa > Arthropoda > Insecta > Diptera > Culicidae > Armigeres > Armigeres subalbatus. The sequence goes on along the minus strand of NC_085140.1, from coordinate 421,579,950 downwards.
TCGCATATAAAAATTGTGTCAGGTGTGCCCAATCCGACTAATTTACTTTAAAAGGGACTAAAACTTAAAAAATATAACAGCAGTCGCTAATAAAAAAAAATATTAGAGTCTACATTACTTCAGTTTTCGCTACGATCCTCCTCCAGGATGATCTAACAATCCGAAAAATAATGATCAGCATCAGGTACCTGGAAAAATTGTAGCAATGTAGTTTGTACACCAGACCATCATACCAAACATTGTCGAATGTCTTTTCGACATCGAGTAAGCCGATGGCAAAGACAAACTTGTTCCCTCTGAGAATGTTGACATTTTGGGTCAATTCACGGTATACGATCGATTGGTGTACGGTTGATCGATCGCGTCTCGAGAAAAAGTTTGGGTGTTCGCAGACTCTAATAGTTGGCGGTGAAATGCCTTTTCGAACAGCTTTGATAACCCTAAGATCAGGCTGATGGAACGATGACTTTTGGTATAGGAAAGATCCCTCACATGCTTCCGGATGGGGATGACTTTCGCTGATTTTCAAGACGAAGGAAAGTAGCTAAGTCAGCTGAGATCTCCTACTCCTCGGAGAAGTCGGTGAGTCAGATGGATGTTGATTGCATGCTCGTTAACGGTCGCTTCATGTGAAATGACGATGTCCAAGATTGTGCGAGGTGACAAGTGGCGAACTATTCTTATTGGAGAGATCACTATTGCAGAGGTTCAACATTTCCTAAGCTCGGATGTTGGTACTGCCTGCAATGAACATTTCGCAGACGAATCAAATCTCTAGTGATTTACATTTGAAATCCAAAGCATTTGTCGTTTAAATCAAATTTTTGAACGGGGAAAGGCCGTTTGACCAAAGTCCACTAGGCCGAAAGTTGTTTGGACGAATATGTAATTTTACCAAAGAAACTACATTTAAAACCAAAACTCATCTGGCCGAAAATGACGTTCGGCCAAACAGGTAATTTTCCCGAAAAAGATGTTTGTTCTCGCAAAAAGGTCATTTGGTCGAAAATTATGGTTGTTCGAATGGTTTGGCAGAAAGGGTCCTTTGGGCAAAAATATTATTTGGCCAAACGGATCGACATTTTTGGTCCTTTTTGGTCCCGTTCAGCAAAATACATTCCCGGCCGTATGAACTATTCGGTCAAATGAGATTTTCGACCAAATGAGATTTTCGATCAAACGACCCTTTCTGTCAAACTGCCATTTCGGTCAAACGGCATTTTCGGCCGAACAACCAAACGACCATTTCGGCGAAATTGAATTCGGCTATAAGACTTTAAGTCGAACGTGTTACTCGGCCATGGGACATTCAATCAAATGGCTTTCGGCCGAATGACTTTCTGGTCGAAAATTTTATTTGGCAGAAATGGAAATATCGCCGAAAATGTCGTTCGTCCGATCTGGTCCTACGGCCGAAAAAATCTTTTGACCGAAAAGCTCAATTTTTTTAAAATTTAAATGTTTTACGAAGAAATTGTAAAAAAAATTGTAAAAATTTCCCGTGGGAAAATAATAGATATTTGAAAAAAAAATCCCGTGAAACTATCAAAGAATTTCCTGGAAGTCCGAAAAAAAACCTTAGAAATTCTGAACAATTTCTTTAAACATTTCTAGTGCAGATTTCAAAGAATTTTCCAAGGAAACTTTAAATTATTTCCCATGGGAAATCCGAAAAATATTCCAAATTAATATTTTGGAAACTAATTTCTTGGGGAAAACATTCCGCCTTTTTTTTAAATACTTAAGAAACAAACGCATTTTTTTTAAATCGCCACTCCGTTTTACGCCGCCGCCGACCAAAATTTTGACAAACGCCGTCGCACAGTAGCAGACCCCATACAAATGCCGGACACGACCTAATATGTTGCTCGAAATTTTGCCCAAAGAGTAATTTTGGAACGCTAAATTTATGTTGAGGTTAGAATTGTAACTAATGGTTTGAAACAATAATAGCGTCACTCAGTGTTTCCCAACCAGTCGTCCGCGACCTTTGCAAAGAATGCACACTTGTTGTGGTTTAACTATCATGAACACATTATGTATTTTTTGTGTAATCACAAACAGGTGACCGGGAGACGGCTACATTTTCATTTGGTCTCTTGAAAATGAAAATGCAACTGTTTTCGCTTTCACATGAAAGTCACGAAAACTACCAGTATTGGCCAGCAATGCTTGAGATAAAATCAAGATTGCAGAGACGAATAAAAGAATCGAATTTTAATGATTATGGAGAGACTGTACGTTTCAATTATATTTGTTAAACGGCTACTAACTGTACCTTTTTCAATATTTTCCCCTTGAGAAAGACACGTGTTGGGTAAATTAAAAAAAAAATGTTGTTAAAATTTAGAATTTAGAATTTAAATACAGTCGACTCTTTTAATAAAGAATAAAAAAAAAATACAGTCGACTCTCTACATCTCGATATTCTATATCTCGATATCTCTCCCTTTGTCAATGGTTTCCTTAGTCCCTTCAATATACATACATTTGGGCTTTCTACATCTCGATAACCTCCCTATCTCGTTATCTCTCTATATCGATGGGTTCTGATCTTATCGGTATGTTCGATATGTTCAAAATGTTAGGCTACTAGACCATCTTGGAACAATAACAAACGCATCAACAATAGGAAACGACATTTGTATTGTTGTCGTTTTTTATAGCAACGAGTTTTTTTTGGACTTAGCCCCATTTCAATGTTTCTTCCATTCCTCGATCTCTCCAATATCGAGATGTGGAGAAGCGACTGTATAAGAATCGTGAACTATATCAAATCTGTAACTCTCAACACCCGTTTGTTGAAGGATCTCTGCAGAGAAATGCATACAGATCACGAGGCCCTTCTTTTCTACTCTGCCGCACGCTGGTCATCAAAAGACAATGCTTTTAACCGAATTTTTGCAACTCGTTGAACTTCTCTTTCAATTCAGAGACAATTTGCAAGCCTTCGCGGCAATGTTGAAAATTGGTAACGCAAAGTTAATGTCGGAAATAATACAATGTTTGATAAACTGTGCAGCCTATTTGAGAATAATCAACTTAGATGCGAATCTCAAATTGGAACTCAGAACTCATCCTAACTCACTGGAGCAATAATTTGGTTGATATTTTATTGACCTTATTCGAGAAGTTGCTTCATTAGTTCGCAATTCGTTTTCGTTTACATTGGCTAGCCTTCCAGATGAAATTCAGAATGGATTGGAATGAATTGAATGGATTCAGAATGAATATTTAGATATACGGAATGATGAATTCGGTGAATAAAAATTGTGTCAGTTTTGAAATAAAAGAAGTCGACCGAAATCTAAACTGGCAACAGGATAGCTGTTCATCGCTTAGGATGGAGATCTTTCAAGTCGGCCCTTTGCACCACCGGAGGTGTTCAGGACCCATAAGTAAGTAAGTCAGTCAGTTTTGATGTGCATTATTCGAAAGATCGCGTTTCAAGCTTTCAGGATTGTTTTGTAGTAACGTTTGCGTCTGCATAACTTTGCGAGAGTGGATTTTCAACACATCTCCAGATAAAGACCAAAGGCAAGAAACAGATCAAACATTGAGGACAATTTGTGATTTGCTTAATCAGACGCGCAATCTCGTATATCGATGCTAGTACCACAAATGCAAGTTTACAAATATCGTACTGAATGAGTCACTGCTGAAGAATAAAGTTTCAGAATGTTAAAAATATTGAAATAAAATTGTTCAGGAACATATGTTTGTTCTTGCTTTCAGCATTATAAATTCGGGAGCCATGTGCCACCTGGCTAATCGTAAAGGGGGTCTCGGTCCCGAAAAGGTTGTGAACAACTGCTTTACAGCATCAACTTCAACAAGTAACCAAAAATTAAATTTACAAACGTCCGTCACTGTGCGCTGCCGAGGATTTTTAGACCGGCGCACACCTCTAACTTCCACTCCAACGGCTTCTTCAGCTTGAAGGCTTCAACGCAATACAGCGGAGCGACGACGGAAACGGAAGGATTGATACATAGCCCCTATATTTTCTGTCACATTTTTCGTTTCCGTCGCCGTTCCACGGAATTGCGTTTGCGGCTTGGAGCTCGACAGCAGATGGCAGGCGATGTTGCTTCGTATTGCGATGGCCACTCCTCCCCCTCTGTAAATTATCCAACCGAACCTTACTAGCCGGAATTCCAGGTGGGTTTCGGTGATGAACGCCACGTCGATCTTCTTCTCCTCGAGGAAACCGCTTAGCTCGAATATTTGGTTCTTGAGCGAGCAAACAGTCCAGTTGACCAGACCCATCATTGAAGCCATTTTAACGACAAAAATCCAAGAATTTCGGTATTTTCAGCTTCATAGGCGAGCTGTAAATTCGCTGAAGATTTAACTTTTTCTGCGGTTGCAACGGTGAAAGGTCCCCGAAATTTCTGGAAAGTTTCAGTCATTGAACGGTGTAGAAGAACTCCGGCCCGATGTTTCTGCCTATAGTTGGCGCACTTGAAGCAGTTCCGCTTTCCGCCCAGTCAACACAAAATCGCATATGCTAGCGAATAAGTGTACATGGTGGAGGCGATATAGGCGCATTCCTCCATTTGACTGCATGCAAACTGTGCGTATATGGCATCCACTTTGTACACTTATTCGCTATGATATACGATCTTGTGTTTGCTGGGCGAGGCCGACTTTGAGGGTCTTGTTGCCGGAGACATCGTGGGTGTAGAACTGAAATCGTTGGCGTTCAGGTATTCAAGCACATAAGAAACGAGCAGACGAATGAAAACTGAAAACTGGAAAACTGGACGAAAAAATCGACTGGACTGTTGACAATTAGCTCATATTAGTATAAAGGTTAATGTTTAAAAAAAATTGAGAAGTTGTCGCCGGCGACAACTCGCCTACTGTTTTCACGTGAAAAGTTTTCACATAAAAATTGCAATCATTAAGTAGCTCAAAGTTTCTCCCTGTCCTGCTCATGCCCATTTGTTGACAAACAAGAACGAGCAGGACGGGAACAACTTCGAGCTACTTCGAGCTGCTCAGCACTATTATCATCTGATAATGATTCAGCACAACACTGCTAGTTAGCACCCGCGAGCGAAAAAGTAACCGTCTGTTTTGGAATTCCGGATGAATCACCCGACTTTCAGATGTTCAGACGACTTGTGAAAACGTCATGCGGAAGTAAAGCCGAACAGCCTACTTGCAACTGATTATTTGAGATATTATTATACCGCTCATAAAAAAATCTACTCCTACGCTTATTTATCATCGCAGCAAAAAATGAGCGCCAGATAGTCGCCTAAGAAAAACATACCTCCAGAAAAAAGCTACGTTGATATTTTTGAAAATTCGGCAGCCACGTGGTGGGTTGTGGCGATGGATGCTTTGATAGCACGTGCCATTTGTACTGCGGATAAATTTTCCACATCTATGAAAGCTTTGGAAAATGATTACGAAAGTTGTCATTTTGTTGCAAGGCGCAATATGTTTGCCAAAGATTTTTAGAGATTTTCATGAGAATGTGAGACTTTTCTATGTAGCGTAAACACAAGTGTAGTGTGCCAGTACAATTTTCTTGCACATAATTAAAAAGCAAAAAAACATGGAGCTCGATAGAAATATTCACAGAAAGTTCAACATTATCCATCTTCTATTGCCAATAATTTTGCAACAAACTAAATAACACAAAAATCACAGAGGAAAAATAAAAATTATTACTCCGTTCACCATCTGATGTATGTAGGACCGGGACCGCTGTTTGCCATCACTTATAAGGTTCATCTTCTACATTGCCCCAACCCCTAACAAGGAAAAAACAAAAATAATTTCACCTCCTTACAGCTGACTCTCGCTCGCGTGTCGCCGCCATTACTCGCCCATTGCTCCCCCTCGTTTTGGGTTGGTAGTGTACTTGTATAGTTGCCAACATCTAGACGAAACCCCCATTCCCCCATTAATAGTCATATAACACCCCGATGGAGATGGGAACCCGAGAGAGTACGAGAGCGAAGGACATTAAAATTCTTAATGTCGAAATAATGATAATTATAATCCTCAAAATGGAATATTTTAATGATAGTTAAGGCATAATTATCCATTGAATGTGATTATAAAACCCCTTTCCGACGTCGACGGGTTCGGGGTGGAACCCCGTTAACAACGGCTCGACGGATTTGCTCGGCGATGTAAGGCACGGAGCGGAGGGATGCGACACGGTACGTAAGAGAAATGAGCTTGAAGATAGGCAACACGCTGTACAAAAGGTAGAATGGGTGCTCGGCGAAGCCTACTTTAAGCCATTCCTTTGGTGTCGGAAAATTTGGGTCGTCTCGATCAGTAGAAGAATGGGCGGTAAAAAACGGGCAGCTAACCTGAATTTAAATTTAGTAGGTTCCTCCCTGCCCCACCAATCGGTGCCACTCATTGGCAAGTGTAATCCCATTAGGGACTCAATCATTCGTCCGTTCTGCTCCCATTCTGAACGGCGGCCTGTAATGGAACAGACGTACAGAGACTTCGGAAAGAACAATTCTCAATTGCTCCTATGAACCGATTGGTTTTATAATCATCATTATTCCCAACCCACAAAAATACGAATCAGGCATAGACTTTGTGGAGTTCAGACAAATGCCTCCCACCAACTGGCACCATGACCGTCCGTGTTGCGGCGCACTGCCTGCTCCACTGAAGGTTTGTTGATGAGAGTTTTTAATCGATTTTCTAATTAAAACCCCCCTCTTTTAATTGCAAATGAACCTTACCAGCAGAACAAGTACCGAATAGACCCATCTGAGCAGTTAAAATTATTGAAACGAGAGGCCCTATTAACCTCGTTAATGTTTCTGTCTCCTGATGGAGCTCGAAGAATTTGGAGACCAACAGTACAAGTTGAATTTCCTCGGAAAAAAGCGAAAGGAAAAGGTCAACTTTTGTTTCTCAATCTTTTTGCCTGCGGCTGCCGAAAAAAATCATGCATCACAGAAATTCTCTCCCCGGCTCGATGTCGTCAATCGCGCAAAAAGCAGGAAATTCAATTAAAAATTTTCTCCTAGCACTTAGAGGCCCGTTCTTCCCTCGAGGCGTTGCGTATCGCGAAAAAGGGATCAAGCCACGTCTACCGCGATTATTGGTAAACACAATCACGCTGTCTCGCTTGCCGTCATCCGTCGGCCACGCGATCAGAAACCACCACCGGCGACACGGTGCGAACCCTTTTTCGCCTATATAGGCCAGCAGCCGGGGCCGGATGGGAACAATGATAATGCTCGGGAAATTTCATTATTGAACGAAACGGAACCGCAGCGCCATCTTCCCCGAATCATTTGATTAATTGGTTCGCGTGGTTTTCGTATACCGTTGCACGCGGCGCCCCAGCGAGACATCTCGCGGCCATAATTGACAGCTAGTTTGACGGCTCGCTGTAGCGAAGCTAATGTGAATGCATCGTTTTTGCAACGAACTGAGCCACACAATCCACTTGTTTAAGTGCTAGATTAGAAACAATTTAGGTAATTATTTTAATGCATGGTGTTTCTGCAATCAAACACTAGATTTTGAGATGCAAAAAAGCAAAAACGCGTACTACAAGGAGCACACAACTTGACAAAACTATAAAATAGTTGCGTACATGTGAGCTGTGTTTCCCCCATTGTGAGATGCCTCATAACCACCTTAAACATTTATCATCACGTCTTTGAAATATAAAAAACTGATACGCCTAGCAGTATTGGTAGTTTACTCGCGCATTAGACATACTAAACAATTTTAGAATGATTTTCTTAGCGTGTTTTTTGTATGAAAATCGAATTTTGGACATAACTTTCGATCCCATAGTCCGATCTGGCAAATTTTCAATGGTAAACAATAGAAAACGATTCTCAGTCAAATGCAATTTGTTGCAAGCAAGTCGGTTTAAGATAAGTACCTAAAACAAGTGTGAGTTTTATTTTGCGCACATACATACACACAAACAGACATTAACTCAATTTGTCGAGCTGAGGCGATTGGCATATAACACTATGGGTTTCCGGGCCTTCTATCTTCTACAAAATCGTCTTTGTACTGAATATATAGCCTTTTCTTTAAATGAAGAACTGTAACGACTATCATATCATAAACTTTTAATTACAAACAATTTGTTGATCGAGGACACAATCTAACGCAATAAACTCATTAATGCATATTACTACTAATCAGACTTTCGACGTGACCACGCTACACACCACACTCAATCCGATGGTTTTTCAAATCTAAATTGCGAAACCCAAATCTAAATGACATCTAATGGTGTCAGTAGTCAGCAATTCATAACAACTATTACACTATCAACACCACAGCGAACGACATTATCAGCGAATGGAATCTATTTTTCATTTCGATTTCATAATATTTGCCACATGTTCGTCTCACGCTACTACTCGCTAAGTGGCATTTTTCCTGTATGTTCTACCTTAGAATAGAATAAATTGCATTTTGTTTGTTCACTGTTTATCCTGAATTTGAATGAGAGTTGAAATTTAATTTATTAGTTTACGATCCGTCGTGGTTTGTTTGCCTGTTTGTTCGAATCGCCTAATTTCCTTTTCTTTTCAATTTTGCCCATAGCGATACACTCGCGACATCACGTAGAGATGCCGAATAGATAAACCGAACATAAAATACCATAATAACCAACCAAACTCTCTATCTTTTAACCGTGTCAGTGTTAATGATTTCTGATTGTTCAAAACAAATAATTATTAATATTTATCTAGCCTGATTAAGCAGTTCAGTTTCATTTCCTCTAAGTAGTTCCATTTATTGTTTCAATTATCTTTCGTTTGTATCGTTTTCATTTTCACTCACTCAAACAACATCCACATCCTGCCAAATTGTATGTTTGACACTCGCTGTCAAACGGTTGTCAAATCAAATCCATAAAACAATCAAAAATCAGCCATAGCCAGCCAACAAAGAAAAACGAAATCACCCGACCAATCAAATTCCAACCAAAATTCAGAAACCCCAATTCGGAAGAAAAACCATCGAAGAAAACATAAAAATCGACTCAAATGCAAAACTAAATTTATTCCCTTACCACATATGTAGATGTAAAAACCAATTGGTACCACGGAACAGAACTAACTTATGAAAATCGTTTACGGTTATCTCTTTTTTGATTTACTAATCTAACCTTAACCTTAAGTTGTCCCCCAACGAAAGGGATTCTGCTGTTTCGATCTATTGGGAAAATGCAACCCCAGATCGGACTGAATCCTTCTTGCTTATTTTGAATTCTCATTTGCGCGATCCTTATTGTTCAATTGTTCATTTCCAGTATCTTCGATAAGTTTTTCTTCTTCTCTCTGTTTTCGTTTCATATCGTTGTTAAACATTATTGCCGTTTCATGAGTTGCCATTTTAGTTTGTGTCATTTTTTGTTTTGTTCAACCGAAAGCATCTCCTAGCTTGAATCCATAAATATTAATAATCGAATACGACCGTGATCTCTATCGATGTGTAATGATTTTTATAAATGGAAGAATGAGAGCAAAAATCAAGATGATCATTGTTACTATTATTTGAAATAAAATAAAACTAATTGGTTGTAAACATACGTAAGAAAAAACAAACATGTCAAAATTCGCAATTTTTCAGAGCTAGAAGCGTGAACTGATGACTGATGAGCAATGGTAAAACCTAGAGAAAAGTCAATCAGGTCCAAAAAAAATCTAAATTTTTGTTACACAATCAGTTCCGCTTGAACGAAAGTAAGAAACACTTATAAAAATAATTAACCAATACAGATCAGGGTCGGACTTTTGGGCGATCAGAAATCATCTAACACTGCAATCCCTAAATCACGATTGCAGATGCACGCCAACATTGTGATACACTGATAAAAGAGGAGGCGATCGTCGAGGACGAGGAGGACGAAGTCGAACAGGAGCAACGACGGCATCATCAACATCAAATGCAACGCCAGCAACAACAACAACACCAACAGCAGCAGCAACAACAACAACAGCGCAGCTGTCCAAGTGCCTCGATCGATGAAGTGGGCGGTGGCCCGCGTACAAAGTATGAGCCCGATGAGAACGACAGTCGCTTCGACGACGACGAGGATGAAGAAGATTTAATGGAAGATGAAGATATGAAGGACGATGTCATGTCCAATGCGACCATGGACAGCGACTACCACAAACAATTGGCTGCGGCCGGAGTGCTGGCGGCAGCGGCAGCAGCAGCGAGTAGTAACGCTAACGCTCTGGGAGACGGTAGTGAGCAGAATGATTTCTTCGGCGCCCACAAGTCCGGCTCGCGGGATCTAGCGCTGAAGCAGCACATCCTGAACGAGAAGGCTCGGCTGCAAGCTCACATACAACGGCATCAACAGCAACTAGCCGGATTCCTCCTGTCAACGACCGCAGCCGCTGCTACGACGCCACCTACATCCACTCCTCAGAGCTGTGCAAACCAATCCTCCAACTCTACAACCTCTCCGTTTATTTCCACTATGAGTAACCTTAGCCGAACTGGGACAGGCAACAATGTAAATAGTAGTTCAGTAAATAACAGCTTTTCACATGACGGCACGAAGCCGCTCAAACAATCTCAACAGCAACAACAAAACGATCGAACTAACCTATTCTACAATAACAACAGTAACACCGGTCAGGTTTATCTTCTACCCTGCCCGCTGTGTGAAGTTCCTCTGGAGCCTCGTGTCTTTAGACAGCACCTGGACCGTCACTACCCCCGTGACAGTCCAGTCTGTCCGGTCATCCAGTGTGGCCGCCGGTTTGCTCATCCCAACTCCGTTAGGAACCACATGCGCCTGAAGCACACGAGCCAATGGGCTAAGATGAAGGCCATGCGTTCCTCCGGGGGACCTTTTACCGGAATTCCTTGAACCCCGCCGGCATCTTCGCCGGTTGTGCATAGTGGAGACAGCTAATTCCTAACTCGGTAGCGAAGCTTTATCAAACCAAAACCGGAAACATTCCTCAATGTGCATTTGTCTCCACTAGCGTTTACTGTACCACGTGGAAATCAAACGTGGCGTATACTAAAGTTCCTAACTATTCAAAAAAAAACAAAGAGAAGCAAACATTATAAAGGGCTGTCCCGTTGACGCTCCTGTGGGGAAGAAACTTCCTCCGAGGGTCGAACTTTTTTTTCGGTAAAAGCAGTTGTTCAAAACAGACGGAAGTTGTGTGTGATTCAATGAATTCATTTTCCTTCTTATTTCTAGTCTCGTATTTTAGCGTAAAGTACAAGTGTGGCAGGTAAAAATTGTTTGAAATGGTAAACAAAGGTTTGAAGGAACGGAACAAATTTAAAGAAATGAATTGTCAAACAAAATTCGTTGCGAAAACCCTTCAATAAACGTAAACAAATTTATGTCCATTTTACCACAGATTCAACTGCCCACTTTCCAGAATAGGAAACAAAATTAGTTAGCATAAATGCTTTCCATCTTATGTAAGTTATTTGCATTGTATACCTTGGGAGAAAACCCCAAATTCTGAATCAGTATTATTGTTTGTGTTTGTATAATCCACAGCGCACGCAGCCAAATTATAATTCTACATTGGAACCTGAATTGATTCCTGAATAATTGTTCAAAGCTAGCGACAAAACACAGATAACGTTTGTTTATTATTTTAGATTAGTTGCTACTAATTATGATTCCTTCACTTTTATATCGGTAGTAAGCCGTTCTGTTTGGAGTGGTTCGAAATGTCATGCTAACTATACTAGAGAAGGGTTGAATAATTTTCTATTTTTAGACATTCTAAAATGGTTCCTATAATGTAATTGATTATATATTGAACAGAAGAAAACTAAACTGTATATTTATTCGAACACAAATACACATTAAATATGAATAAACCAAGTGCGTAGAGTTATGAAGAAATAACAGAAGACACTGTAGATAAGTTGCTGCGAACAATAGGCAAGAAAAGCATGATAACGAAACAAATAGGCAAAACAAATGATAATCCTACGCGTTTTCATAACGCTTGTGCCCTACAAGGTCTCTCGTACACCTCATTTCTCCTGTTCAGGCCCCTTTAACATAATAATTTATCGCTTACTACTCTCTGTTACTGGTCACCACACCTTTGCTAATTTTCGCGTCTAACTAATTACCAGATCCCTCGTTTCCGCCAACATACTCCTACTCTCCTTGACCAGTACGATATTTTCCGTTGGCCACGGACGGTTGTGGCTATTATTAGATGCCTTAGTCAAGTTTTTCGTCGCCACCAGTGCATTACGGCATCCACTGTTTCAACCACCTCGCAATTGATTTCCTTTTGCTATACGCTAGCTCACAAAACTAAATACATATTATGCTAACTTTTAGGTTTAGGTTAGGATAATTTAATTTTCCTACATATGCAAAACAATTTTAAGTATTGTGTTGGATTTCTTCTTAGTTAGAAAACACCCACCCGCAAATTGATTTCATGTTAAGGAAAATAAGACTCGCCATAAGTTGAGAAAGCTTTGAATTAGTTAGTGCCCAGTTAGGCTCAATTGCGCAAGCCAAGAGCTTGCGGCAAGTTTGACGACAGATAAGCTACCAAAACAGAAATAAAAACGATAATTCGCAATAGTAAACCGATATGCAAGCGAACAAATAACTAAACATCTGCTTTAATACCCAAAAACAACAATGAACACACAACAGTATATGCTAAATGCCATATTATACCGATATAAACAAACTGCAGCAAAACAAATGAAAAACGAAAGAAAGTTGTAAACAAAACCTGTAAAGTTTAGTTTTGTATTTGAAGCTAAAAAGAGAGAAGAAGAAGTAACTCACGTTTCTGAAAAAGACAGGAAAAGAAAGAAAATAAAAATGAGTAAATTTACAAAACAATAGTTTTACCTATGGTCTATTTTATTACTAACCTGTAATACCGCCTAGAAACTAACCCGAAAACAATCACACTCAAGCACGCTACACAGACACACCTCAGAGCCACCCAATCACGTACACTTTCTGAAACCAGAGAACATTCCTCCTTCACGCCAAACATCGTTTCCAGTTTAGTTTCGATTTATTTTTTTATCATTTGCGACCATCTCTCTTCTCTTTCCAACCACGCCTCTGATTGCAGTTTCTCGCCGTTCTTTAGAAATGCGAGTCCGCGCGACAGACCCTCGACCCTGCCCAAAGTGCGGTAAGATCTACCGCTCCGCCCATACCTTGCGCACTCACCTGGAAGACAAGCACACAGTCTGCCCCGGCTATCGATGCGTCCTGTGCGGAACCGTTGCCAAGTCGCGCAACTCGCTACACTCCCACATGTCCCGCCAGCATCGGGGAATCTCCACCAAGGATCTGCCGGTCCTACCAATGCCTAGTCCCTTCGATCCGGAGCTGGCTTCGCGTCTGTTGGCGAAGGCCGGAGTAAAGATTTCCCCCGCCGAACTTCGGGCACGAGCCTCACCAACCGGAACCCGACGGAACGACGGCAGCATGAAGCTTGAGCTCCGCTCCGGAGCCGACGGTGAAGACTTTGACGATCCAGAAGACCTCACAATGTCCCAGCAGAGCAGCCACAGCGAGAGCCAACGGCGGTTCCACGAGAGCATGCTGGGCATGTCACCGAACAGTAAGTTTTGCCTTTTCAAAAATCACGATCCCTTACTAACCCCCCCTTTGCAGTTCCATTCGGTGACGTTTCAGCGTTCAACCACCCGAGCACGACCATCACCCGCGTACGGCAGGACGATGGCGGCAAGTCCGGCATGGATGGCCGAGACGGAAGCGGCAACAATGGCAACGGATCGGGAATGTCACTGTCGAATCGTCATAGCGGAGGGGCGGGCATTAGCAACAGCAGCGGGATGAACCAGATGCCACCGAACACACCGACGGGGTCGGCCATCTTGGATACGTACTTGCAGTTCATCACGGAGAGCGCTTTCGGTAGGTACACTGTCCCGAGGCTTAGCTAGGACTTGTTTTAGACATTATTGTAATCAGTTCGGTATCAGTACCCTACCCTTGCTCTCAATATTGTTTAGTAAGCTCATTCTTTGAAGAATGATACGATTTGGAACACGTGGAGACATTAGCATACAAGTCATCGCACAAAATTGCTTAAAACGAAGAATGAAACAATGCCCATCAGAAGAATAAATAGCACAATTAGATAATTCCAGATAGTTCGAGATAACTTTCCTTATGCCGTTCAGAATTGCTCGTACAATCACGTTTGGTGTTGAAACACCAACAGTTTCTTTATGCTAACCTTCATATTTACTCAAAACATCTCGCGGGCTGAGGTCGTTCTCCTGTCGCTTTTCATGATGACACGCCTCCGCCGATAAGACGCTGCATTCGGAAGTTGAGAGCGGACCCTAGTTTGTTTTCTTGCTCGTAAACAATCGTCGACCTGTGAAATCTCGTCGAAAGCAGCTGTTGGACGACTGGACGAACTCTTATCTGTTGGGTCGCCGGCTACCGACGGTCTATGCGCGTGCTATACACGATCGCTCTGCCTCACTAGCTGGCTGGTCCGTTCGGTGGATTGAACTGCCATTAGTTAGAACGATAAAGTACCAGCCTATGCTATGACCGAATTGATCGGACATATGCTCCGAGAGGAAGCATTGCAGAATGTTGTTCAGCGTATGCCCACGAGTTCGCCAGGACTTCATGTTTCCTGGTGGTATCGAGATTGGACGAACGACATTGTATCCGAAAACAGTTCGAGAAAAGACGTTTTCACGGACAGAGAAGACGATGCAGTAGAGCGTACCATATCGCAAGAGTGGCAGGATTCATCATCGTTGTTTTGAGAAAAATCTATAGGGCTTTGTTCAGCTGGAAGTCACTGGCCTTTCGTTTTATACTCTCGCCAGTTCTTCTGCGGCGGCTTCAGGATCATCCGCGCATCCGTCCGATAGCTGAAGGACCGGGAGCTGATGTCGCTTGCCGATTGTTTCTTCACTTAACTGGTCGCTTTTCGTGCAGCAGCCCTTGCTCGATCTGGGTTAGATTGCTGGATTCGTCGAAGGGAGCGGAGCCGTCTGTGATTCAATTCTGTCACTGGTCCGTAGAATGGAATTCCTGCTGCAGTTATTTTTTCTGAATGAAGCTGCTTACATCCCTTTCGATTGAAAGTTTTTTTTGCCGTGACGATGCAGTAGAGGGTACCCTTTCGAATCTGGGCCTGTTCAGGCACGTTCCCCTTCGTGGAGGACTCATCACCATTGTGTTGTAAAAAAAATCTGTTGACTGTCGTTCAGTTAGAAGTCACTGATCTCTAGCCATCTTTCGCCATTTCTTCTGTTGCTGTTTCGGGATCATTCGTGAATCCGTCCGTTTGCTGGTTGATTTCAAGCTGCTGATGCCGGTTGCCACGATTTTTTCATCCGATTGTTCCTATATTTGACTGATCGCTTTTCGTGCTGCTGCTCTTCCTATTGCTATTGCAACACGTTAGGAGGCTCGGAATCCTCTTTCAATAGGCTCGGAAGTCTCCTTCATTAGGCTCTAAGGCCATCTTTTAAGAGGTTCGGAAGCCTCCTTTCAAGAGAAACTCGGCAACTTCCTTTCAATAGACTCGGGAGCCTACTGTCGAGATGCTCGGACGACTTCTTTTAAGATACTTGGAAGTTTCCTTTCAAGAGGCTCGTCAGCCTCCTTTCAAAAGACACAGAAGCCTCCTTTCAAGAGCTTCGGAAACATCCTTTCAAAAGGCTCGTTAGCCTCCTTTTAAGCGGCTCGGAAGCCATCTTTCAAAAACTTTGGAAATCTTCTTTCAAAAGGCCCGGAGGCCTCTTTTTAAGCGGCTTGGAAGCCTCTTTTCAATGGGCTCTGCAGCCTCATTTCAAGAGGCTCGGCGCCTCCTTTCAAGGTGCTCGGCAGGCCTTTTTCAAGAGGCTTGGAAGTCTCCGTTCAAATGGCTCGGAAGCCTTATTTTAAGAGGCTCGTTAGCTTCCTTTCAAAGGCTCAGAGCCTCCTTTCAAGAGGTTCAGAGCCTCCTTTCAAGAGGCTCGGAAGCCTCCTTTCAAGAGGCTCGGAATCCTCCTTTCAAGAGGCTCGGAAGCCTCCTTTCAAGAGGCTCGGAAGCCTCCTTTCAAGAGGCTCAGAAGCCTCCTTTCAAGAGGCTCAGAGCCTCCTTTCAAGAGGCTCAGAAGCCTCCTTTCAAGAGGCTCAGAGCCTCCTTTCAAGAGGCTCAGAGCCTCCTTTCAAGAGGCTCAGAAGCCTCCTTTCAAGAGGCTCCAGGCTTCCTTTCAAGAGGCTCAGGCTTCCTTCAAGAGGCTCAGAAGCCTCCTTTCAAGAGGCTCAGATAACTTCTTTCAAGAGGCTCAGGCCTACTTTCAAGAAGCTCAGGAAGCCTCCTTTCAAGAGGCTCAGAAGCCTACTTTCAAGAAGCTCAAGCCTCCTTTCAAGAGGCTCAGAAGCCTCCTTTCAAGAGGCTCAGAAGCCTCCTTTCAAGAGGCTCAGGCCTCCTTTCAAGAGGCTCGGAAGCCTCCTTTCAAGAGGCTCGGAAGCCTCCTTTCAAGAGGCTCGGAAGACTCCTTTCAAGAGGCTCGGAAGCCTCCTTTCAAGATGCTCGGAAGTCTCCTTTCAAGAGGCTCGGAAGTCGCCTTTCAAGAGGCTCGAAAGCCTCCTTTCAAGAGGCTCGGAAGCCTCCTTTCAAGAGGCTCGGAAGCCTCCTTTCAAGAGGCTCTGAAGCCTCCTTTCAAGAGGCTCGGAAGCCTACTTTCAAGAAGCTCGGAAGCCTCCTTTCAAAAGGCTCGGAAGCCTTCTTCAAGAGGCTCGGAAGCCTCCTTTCAAGAGGCTCGGAAGCCTCCTTTCAAGAGGCTCGGAAGCCTCCTTTCAAGTGGCTCGGAAGCATCATTTTAAGTGGCTCGAAAGCCTTCTTTCAAGAGCCACCTTTCAAAAGGCTCGGAAGCCTCCTTTCAAGAGGGTCGGAAGCCTTTTTTCAAGAGGCTTGGAAGCCTTTTTTTAAGAGGCTCGGAAGCCTCCTTTCAAGTGGCTCGGAAGCCTTCTTTCAAGAGGCTCGGAATCCTCCTTTCAAGTGGCTCTGAAGCCTCCTTTCAAGAGGCTCTGAAGCCTCCTTTAAAGAGGCTCGGAAGCCTCCTATTAAAAGGCTCGAAAGCCTCCTTTCAAGAGGCTCGGAAGCCTCCTATCATGAGGCTCGGAAATCTCCTTTCAAGAGGCTCGGAAGACTCTTTTCAAGAAGCTCGGAAGCCTCCTTTCAAGTGGGTCGGAAGCCTTCTTTCAAGAGGCTCGGAAGCCTTCTTTCAAGTGGCTCGGAAGCCTCCTTTCAAGAGGCTCGGAAGACTCTTTTCAAGAGGCTCGGAAGCCTCCTTTCATGTAGCTCGGAAGCCTCCTTTCATGTGGCTCGGAAGCCTTCTTTGAAGAAGCTCGGAAGCCTCCTTTCAAGAGACTCTGAAGCCTTCTTTAAGGAGGCTCGGAATCCTTCTTTCAAGAGGCTCGGAAACCTCCTTTCAAGAGGCTCGGAAGCCTTCTTTCAAGGGGCTCGGAACTCTCTTTTCAAGTGGCTCGGAAGCATCCTTTTAATTGGCTCGAAAGCCTTCTTTCAAGAGACTCGGAAGCCTACTTTCAAGAGGCTTGGAACTCTCTTTTCAAGTGGCTCGGAAGCATAGTTTTAAGTGGCTCGAAAGCCTTCTTTCAAGAGGCTCGGAAGCCTCCTTTCAAGTGGCTCGGCAGCCTACTTTCAAGATGCTCGGAAGCCTCCTTTCAAGAGGCTCGGAAGCCTCCTTTCAAAAGACTCGGAATCCTCCTGTCAAGAGACTTTGAAGCCACTTTTCAAAAGGCTCGGAAGCCTCCTTTCAAGAGGCTCGGAAGTCTCCTTTCAAGAAGCTCGGAAGCCTCCTTTCAAGATACAAATACTCTCATGGAGTTGGCGGGCATTCTGTAAGTTTCTTAGTGCAATGATCCTGGTTAGATCCTTTCAATTGATGAGGATAAAAATGTCGTTGACGTATCTCCACCATTTTTCTGCTAGTACTCCTTGTTGATGTAGGTTGTTCTTCAAATTTGCCATGAATAGTTCGCACAAAAATGCTGATAGCGGATTTCCCATCGCACCCTTCATATGTTTGTAGTAGCTTCCATGGAAGGCAATTTAGTTATTGGTCATGCTTAACCGTGGAAGTTTTAGATACATTTCTACCTTTTCTCTTCATACATTCGTCCTTTGCATTCGTTTCAAAACGTTCATGGCGCCCTTACTGGAACGCTTGGGAACAACGCCGATACGTCGAATGACACCTTGATGTCCTCTTCTACGATGTTTCTGTTTTCAAGTAGCGATTGTCAAGTCGAGTCAAGTACAAGACACTAAAAGCGACCTTACGGTCGAGGTCGAAATACGTATCTGTCAATTTACAATAAAGTGGTAGAATTAATATCCCATTTGTGTTGAAATGCAAAGTACGGATGAAATGGACAAGTTTATCAGGCAGAAGCGGTAACAATTAAACCACCATCCTTTTTCTGTAGTCTTCAAAACTAAGAAAAAACTGAATTCTTATACTAGAGATCAAATGAAGCACATTCTCAAACAGCCATCTTCACTTCTTGCTCTCTTCGATTCACAGGAATGGGTGGAATGACTCAAGAACAGGCCGCGGCAGCCATCCAGGCCGCCAAATACGCCCAGCTCAAGGCCATGGGACACAACTTGGACCAGCTGCCACCGGGATTCCTTCCGCCGCAACTGGACATCGCCAAGCTCACCGGAAACAGCCAAAGCTCGGACCATCCGCTTAGTAAACTGCAATCCCTCCCGAACGTTACGATAGAACCATCTTCCAACCGCGACGACCGGCATCTGCAGCTCAGTGCGCAGCAGAAGCTGCTCTCCCTGGCGGCCGGCAATGGCAATCACAACCTGAACAACAATTCGATTCTGAACAGCGACTCTATCCGGCGGGGTGACTCCTCGGAACCGATGGACTTGGGACTGGACGGACCTCAGCATCACGTCAATGACGATGGCAACAGCTCCGGAGATGAGCGAAATTACTCCGACGATGAAGGAGTCGGCACTAACTAAAGCTTAGTGCGCCCGAAGGAATGATCATCGTTTATAGCTATATCTACAAGTACGTTTACTCTACCCTAAGGACTTAGTTTTTTCTTTCAATCAACGATTTCGGCTTCGAACAGCGAACCGACTTCGGAGAAGGACAAATTTCAATGGAAGAATGAGTAAATTCACTGTGCCATCCTTAATTAAGTGAGTATGATAAACGTTCTCTCGAATAATTCGATACTGTAAAAAGTCCATCCAAGCGAGTATGTCGTTTTGCTTGAGTGAAGCGAGCAAATATGAAAAAAATGCTCGTCAATGTTATACCTCATGTTTTTTCTCATTTTAAGTTCCATTTAATAAGACTAGTTAGTGTTAGAGGGCGAAACAAGCGTTAGAGCATTACGCAAAGATAAACTGCAATCCGTAACATGAAAATACCTCATATTGAAGAATGAAACATTTTAATTTGCAACTCCTTTTACAACAAAAGGAGATGTTTCACAATGTACTACTTAGTAATGATAAGACCATATTTACAAACAAACCAACCAGTTGAGACACAATCCGTCAGTCTACCTCACAAGATAGTTAGTGCAAATAACAATTTTATCAGAACCATTCTTATACATGTCCCTGGATGGGACAACTAGATTACAAGCAAACAAAAGGAGTGAATAATCATTCATACTACCAGTGGAGCTAACAAACGCCCAGTTCTATTCAATTTTACATATGGAAGAAGAATAAAACGTATACTAATCTCAAAAAACAGAGACACGAATCCTCTGTATACGCAAACACTATCCCGCTATACCTTTCTTATTCGTAGTGTTTGATTCCAGCACAACGTAGTCAACTAAATTTGTCAACTTTAGAGGCACAAAAATACGAAATTTTATCAAAAACAAACCCGTTATACGAACTTGACATTTAGAACAAATGTATACTGAGATGAACAAATTTACGTTTTTATCCTACTTTCTAATCAGTTGTGGAAACTGTCTATACGAAACTATATCAACAAATCTTAAAGAGATCAGAAACACGTTAGTATACGCAAAAAAAGCAAAAAGAACTTGTATACCAACACAAACAAGTCTATACGATTTATCATCGAGCAAGCAAACAAAATACGATCAAACTGAAACCGATACGATATCAAACAAGTATACTTAAATGTAACACAAACAAGCATGTTAGCTTTTCTTCGTTCCGTTTTATTCCCAACGTGCTTCCAAGCTCTCCGGAAATCACGTGTTGTAATTCATCGTGATTGTTTTTTACTGTTTACTAAAAATACTCATTACCAATAAACTACCTCCTACTTATACTATAAATAGTCATGTGTTACAACCTCCTACCACACACACAAGGAACCTCTCAGGGCGTACAAAGACACTATACTATTTTTACCGCAACAACAACAACACACAGATCTACAAACATACAACATTGCAACGCACACATAAGTGGTATACAGTCACACCGCAGCAATATTACTGGTTATTTAAATAAGTGATTCATGTTTGTTACAAATATCATTGTTTTGTTTTCTTCCTTGAACAGACATACACATACTAGTTGCAACACGAAGCAGGTAATAATATTATGTTTCTGATTATTATTTTTCTCTCTAAAGATTAAACTAGTGTCCTTGTTTTACGAAGAACATGTTTTAGTTGTAGTTCTCAGACACTATTCATACCCAGGCCGAAACTCATTTCTCCGTGATTAATGAAATAAGGTCATTACCACATACACATAGAACATCATGTTGATAAATGAGGACCAGATTTGAATTGGAATGAGTTAGAATGTATGCGTGAATATGCGCGGTTCGTACGAACACTTTGAACATCATTCAACACTCGCGCATTAATCAAATCACTCGCATTAGTTCAAAACAAATCTGGAAACTGAATCTGTACAAATATGAAGGTCCCGTAGCCTGAACGGTGACCAGAACAAGTATTTAGTGTTAAAAAGAAGAAGCAATAGCGCGTAAAATCATTAAGAATTATCCAAAACGCTGCAGTATTGAATCTCAACAGTTTGGAATCTTCCGAATCTCTTTCCATTATTTGGATCAAGCCAAAAGCTTATCTCTCTGAAAAATGTACTTAAAATCCCTACACTTCCTGTACAGTTATAGCTTCCGGTTAATTGCTTCCGATTGAAAATAGAATTCCCGAAGACGCCACGTGTAAATAGATGGAACAAACTGTATTGATAGACAAGTAGCTGATTATAATGTGTAAGGACAACTTTGAAAATAGACGTTATTGGCTAAGATGAAATTCTTGTAATATGGCTGAAAACAGAAAAAAAAATTAGCATTACTTACTCGATAGGCATTTCCCTCGGTGGAACAAGATTATCCAAGCAATCTTGGACCCCAAATAGCTAAATTTTCAATTTAAAAGCACAATTCGCGCACGTGACATATTTGTGCGTTCGGAACCTTATTTAATAAACTCGTTTGCATTTTTGGTTGAAGTTTTCAGTTTGGAACGGATCAAATCAAAATTAATTAAAGGTGGAGAAGAAAAATTCAATGAATTTTTATTACGTTATATTATTATTACATGTTGTACTTACATCAAGGTGTCGTCTCAATGTTTATTTCTGGCGCAAATTATTTATGTTCAAATCGAAAAAACGATTATCAATAAGCTGCAATTTGAGATAGAGAACTCATAAACAGATTTAAAAGGAAAAAAACCTGAACTTGAAAAGGAAAACTAGAATATGTAGATTAAATCAGTAGCAATGCTAAGGGAAACAAAAGTTGTTGAATATGAATTGCTATAATTATTGAAAAATATTTTATTATAAATGTGTGATAGACTTACTCTGAAACATGCGAGATAAAACAACTAAATATTGCAGAGGAATGGAACAACTAAAATTTTAAAAGAGCTAAAACTCTCACTGAAATTGTATTTAGAACATAGTAGCTAAACAAAATGGGTATAAAAAGCGCAAATCTGAATCTATATTTAAAAACAACAAAACATTCAGCGAATAGAGGTACCTCTTCTCGTAGAATGTAAGATATTTTTCCTTTTAAGTTTTTTTTGTATTACTAAAACTCAACCGTAATCAAGAATTATATATAATTTTCTCAGAGAAAATATATTTAAAAATTATAATTTCCATTTTGTTTTATTCATTTTTATTATCACTCAACTCCCTTCTTTTGTATTGCCGTTTTGACTTATAATTTATACTTCAAACTTCAGTTCTACAAATTCCAATAATTCCCAATGGTTTAGATATTTCAGGGTGTGCCTTTTTGAAATTCAACCAAGAAAAGCTAGAAATAGAACGCAACGTGGAATAATTAGCTTGGGTCATAACTGAATACAAAACAAACAAGTTCCTAAAACTAAAAGCAGCATAAAGCTAAATTTTATACAACAATGCCAGAACATTTTCTGCTATTTTTCGGTAGAGCGCGCAAGTAGAAAAAATAGGAATATCCCTTAGTGAACAAATGACAGAGCGAGAAACACGTTGAAGACAATAATGGACAAAGTTCTTGTTCAAGGTAACACTTGTCAAAAGTAAACTTCACCCGAACAAGTGATGCAGAGAATTGTAAAGATCCGTTTAAAAATATGAAAAGTGTCTCCCATTTAAATATTCATAAGTCGCTTCCAGTTGACATTAAGCAAACTTGCATAACCTAAAACATCTGGAGAATACCTGTTTAGATGCAATTTACCTCCTCGTGCTAAGCTGATAATAGTTTAGACAGAAACCTAAAATGCTAAGCTAAAATCTCGCCAGCACCTGAACATATTTTGATCACAAACCTAGTGCAATAAAATGTTAAGAAACCAAGTATAGACAAAATTTTCGGAATCCCCACGAGCATTTCGTTCAAACCTGAAAGCGAACCAATTGTACAAGAAAAGTTCTACAAAGAAACAACCTAAAACTACCGAAACTGTAACCGCAATGGTAAACTTAAATTTGGAATTGTTAAAAAAAAATCAACATACAATCGGGCATGCAAATATGCTTGTTTAGTGCGCATTGGCTGACAAACGTGAAGCCTCACTACAATTCTTAGCTGAAGGTAAACCAAAATGCAAATCCCACGTGTGTCATTGCTTTGCGTATCGATCTACAGCTCTATTATTATAGTTCTGATAAATTATATGAGATCACTAATGGACATAACTCGTAAAGTAAGAGTATTTGAAATAAATTGATAAACCGTGCATGCTTTAATTTCTTATTGCTTCCGAAAACTTCACAATGTTTCATTTGGTTGAATTTACTGGAAAATTTATACATAACTACTTTTCTCATGCGAAACAGTATTACATAGAACTATCAATAACTACTCATGCGTTCAATAAGAAACAACTTCACCCTTAAGCAGTGACTAGAAGCACAGTGTCGCCAAGCGTCAGAATTGGGAATAAGAATCACCCTTGTCGAGTTCCATACAAATGCAAGCGTTCCAATTGAGCAGGAGACCTGTCAAACGTGGTAGCATGACGTTGCTACTATTTTCCAGAGAGGACTCTACTTCAATTCTTTATTTTCACTGAGCTCTCCAGCGCGTCATCGATTATTCCGTGTATGGTAGGAAAACCGAAATTTGTTTTCAATCAAATTAAAGAATATCAGCAGTTATAGGGTATCCAATCATGGTTTTGAACCAAATGGCGGGTTTCCAAGATGAGCCGGTAGAACAAAGTTGATTCATTTTGCCATTAAGCGACATACAGAACTGCGATTAGAAGTTTAAAGTGGAAAGCTTAGTTCATTATCTTTCTAAAAAGCATCCTGGGTGCACATATTTATGCCTTAGTTTTACTGAAAAAACTGGACACCATTACATAACTTTGATTCAAGTACCGTTATTTTAATTTTACTCAATGTGCGTGGTTTGGAAACCTTAAAAGGCTCTCTATATCTAAGCTGATTACAGCATCGTCGTTGACGGCAGACAACTAGTCGTCATGATTCTCATCGTTAGGTCACCGCCCAGGCAATGTTCTGTTACGCTTCCATACTAACGGCACATTTAGAACAAATGTATACTGAGATGAACAAATTTACGTTTTTATCCTACTTTCTAATCAGTTGTGGAAACTGTCTATACGAAACTATATCAACAAATCTTAAAGAGATCAGAAACACGTTAGTATACGCAAAAAAGCAAAAAGAGTATACCAACAAACAAGTCTATACGATTTATCATCGAGCAAACAAAATACGATCAAACTGAAACCGATACGATATCAAACAAGTATACTTAAATGTAACACAAACAAGCATGTTAGCTTCTCGTTCCGTTTTATTCCCAACGTGCTTCCAAGCTCTCCGGAAATCACGTGTTGTAATTCATCTGATTGTTTTTACTGTTTACTAAAATACTCATTACCAATAAACTACCTCCTACTTACTATAAATAGTCATGTGTTACAACCTCCTACCACACACAAGGAACACTCTCAGGGCGTACAAAGACACTATACTTACCGCAACAACAACAACAACACACAGATCTACAAACATCAACATTGCAACACTACACATGTGGTATACAGTCACACCCAGCAATATACGTTATATAAATAAGTGATTCTGTTTGTTACAAATATCATTGTTTTGTTTTTCTTCCTTGAACAGACACACACATACTAGTGCAACACGAAACGGGAAAATATTATGTTTCGTTATTTTTCTCTCTAAAGATTAAACTAGTGTCCTTGTTTTGAAGAACATTTTTAGTTGTAGTTCTCAGACACTATTCATACCCAGGCCGAAACTCATTTCTCCGTGATTAATGAAATAAGGTCATTACCACATACACATAGAACATCATGTTGATAAATGAGGACCAGATTTGAATTGGAATGAGTTAGAATGTATGCGTGAATATGCGCGGTTCGTACGAACACTTTGAACATCATTCAACACTCGTTAATCAAATCACTATTGTTCAAAACAAATCTGGAAACTGAATCTGTACAAATATGAAGGTCCCGTAGCCTGAACGGTGACCAGAACAAGTATTTAGTGTTAAAAGAAGAAGCAATAGCGCGTAAAATCATTAAGAATTATCCAAAACGCTGCAGTATTGAATCTCAACAGTTTGGAATCTTCCAATCTCTTTCCATTTTTGGATCAAGCCAAAGCTTATCTCTCTGAAAAATGTACTTAAAATCCCACTTCCTTGATTATAGCTTCCGGTTAATTTTCCGATTGAAAATAGAATTCCGAAGACGCCACGTGTAATAGATGGAACAAACCTTATTGTTAGACAAGTAGCTGATTCTAATGTGTAAGGACAACTTTGAAAATAGACGTTATTGGCTAAGATGAAATTCTTGTAATATGGCTGAAAACAGAAAAAAAAACTAGCATTACTTACTCGATAGGCATTTCCTCAGTGGAACAAATTTCCAAGCTCTTGGACCCAAATAGCTAAATTTTCAATTTAAAAGCACAATTCGCGCACGTGACATATTTTGCGTTCGGAACCTTATTTAATAAACTCGTTTGCATTTTTGGTTGAAGTTTTCAGTTTGGAACGGATCAAATCAAAATTAATTAAAGGTGGAGAAGAAGCCTTCTTTCAAGGGGCTCGAAACTCTCTTTTCAAGTGGCTCGGAAGCATCCTTTTAATTAGCTCGAAAGCCTTCTTTCAAGAGACTCGGAAGCCTACTTTCAAGTGGCTCGGCAGCCTACTTTCGAGAGGCTTGGAACTCTCTTTTCAAGTGGCTCGGAAGCATAGTTTTAAGTGGCTCGAAAGCCTTCTTTCAAGAGGCTCGGAAGCCTCCTTTCAAGTGGCTCGGCAGCCTACTTTCAAGATGCTCGGAAGCCTCCTTTCAAGAGGCTCGGAAGCCTCCTTTCAAAAGACTCGGAATCCTCCTGCCAAGAGACTTGGAAGCCATCTTTCAAGAGGCTCGGAAGTCTCCTTTCAAGAAGCTCGGAAGCCTCCTTTCAAGATACAAATACTCTCATGGAGTTGGCGGGCATTCTGTAAGTTTCTTAGTGCAATGATCCTGGTTAGATCCTTTCAATTGATGACGATAAAAATGTCGTTGACGTATCCCCACTATTTTTTCTGCTAGTACTCCTTGTTGCTGTAGG
Organism: Armigeres subalbatus; assembly: GCF_024139115.2. Classification (NCBI taxonomy): domain Eukaryota; kingdom Metazoa; phylum Arthropoda; class Insecta; order Diptera; family Culicidae; genus Armigeres; species Armigeres subalbatus. Next base: position 421,553,842 of record NC_085140.1, on the reverse strand, counting down.
TTGTTCTTCAAATTTGCCATGAATAGTTCGCACAAAAATGCTGATAGCGGATTTCCCATCGCACCCTTCATATGTTTGTAGTAGCCAAGGAATCCAAGGAATGCAATTTAGTTATTGTTCATGCTTTACCATGGAAGTCTTAGATACATTTCTACCTTTTCTCTTCAGACATTCGTCCTTTGCATTCGTTTCAAAAGGTTCATGGCGTCCTTGACTGGAACGCTTGGGAACAACGCCGATACTTCGAATGACACCTTGATGTCCTCTTCTACGATGTTTCTGCTTTCAAGTAGCGATTGTCAAGTCGAGTCAAGTACAAGACACTAAAAGCGACCTTACGGTTGAGGTCGAAATACGTATCTGTCAAGTTAGAATAAAGTGGTAGAATTAATATCCCATTTGTGTTGAAATGCAAAGTACGGATGAAATGGACAAGTTTATCAGGCAGAAGCGGTAACAACTAAACCACCAGGCTTTTTCTGTAGTCTTCAAAACTAAAAAAACTGAATTCTTATACTAGAGATCCAATGAAGCACATTCTCAAACAGCCATCTTCACTTCTTGCTCTCTTCGATTCACAGGAATGGGTGGAATGACTCAAGAACAGGCCGCGGCAGCCATCCAGGCCGCCAAATACGCCCAGCTCAAGGCCATGGGACACAACTTGGACCAACTGCCACCGGGATTCCTTCCGCCGCAACTGGACATCGCCAAGCTCACCGGAAACAGCCAAAGCTCGGACCATCCGCTTAGTAAACTGCAATCCTCCCCGAACGTTACGATAGAACCATCTTCCAACCGCGACGACCGGCATCTGCAGCTCAGTGCGCAGCAGAAGCTGCTCTCCCTGGCGGCCGGCAATGGCAATCACAACCTGAACAACAATTCGATTCTGAACAGCGACTCTATCCGGCGGGGTGACTCCTCGGAACCGATGGACTTGGGACTGGACGGACCTCAGCATCACGTCAATGACGATGGCAACAGCTCCGGAGATGAGCGAAATTACTCCGACGATGAAGGAGTCGGCACTAACTAAAGCTTAGTGCGCCCGAATATCAATCATCGTTTATAGCTATATCTACAAGTACGTTTACTCTACCCTAAGGACTTAGTTTTTTCTTTCAATCAACGATTTCGGTTTCGAGCAGCGAACCGATTTCGGAGAAGGACAAATTTCAATGGAAGAATGAGTAAATTCACTGTGCCATCCTTAATTAAGTGAGTATGATGAACGAATAATTCGATACTGTAAAAAGTCCATCCAAGCGAGTATGTCGTTTTGCTTGAGTGAAGCGAGCAAATATGAAAAAAAATGCTCGTCAATGTTATACCTCATGTTTTTTCTCATTTTAAGTTCCATTTAATAAGACTAGTTAGTGTTAGAGGGCGAAACAAGCGTTAGAGCATTACGCAAAGATAAACTGCAATCCGTAACATGAAAATACCTCATATTGAAGAATGAAACATTTTAATTTGCAACTCCTTTTACAACAAAAGGAGATGTTTCACAATGTACTACTTAGTAATGATAAGACCATATTTACAAACAAACCAACCAGTTGAGACACAATCCGTCAGTCTACCTCACAAGATAGTTAGTGCAAATAACAATTTTATCAGAACCATTCTTATACATGTCCCTGGATGGGACAACTAGATTACAAGCAAACAAAAGGAGTGAATAATCATTCATACTACCAGTGGAGCTAACAAACGCCCAGTTCTATTCAATTTTACATATGGAAGAAGAATAAAACGTATACTAATCTCAAAAAACAGAGACACGAATCCTCTGTATACGCAAACACTATCCTGCTATACCTTTCTTATTCGTAGTGTTTGATTCCAGCACAACGTAGTCAACTAAATTTGTCAACTTTAGAGGCACAAAAATACGAAATTTTATCAAAAACAAACCCGTTATACGAACTTGACATTTAGAACAAAATGTATACTGAGATGAACAAATTTACGTTTTTATCCTACTTTCTAATCAGTTGTGGAAACTGTCTATACGAAACTATATCAACAAATCTTAAAGAGATCAGAAACACGTTAGTATACGCAAAAAAGCAAAAAGAACTTGTATACCAACACAAACAAGTCTACATGATTTATCATCGAGCAAGCAAACAAAATACGATCAAACTGAAACCGATACGATATCAAAACAAGTATACTTAAATGTAACACAAACAAGCATGTTAGCTTTTCTTCCGTTCCGTTTTATTCCCAACGTGCTTCCAAGCTCTCCGGAAATCACGTGTTGTAATTCATCGTGATTGTTTTTACTGTTTACTAAAAAATACTCATTACCAATAAACTACCTCCTACTTATACTATAAATAGTCATGTGTTACAACCTCCTACCACACACAAGGAACCTCTCAGGGCGTACAAAGACACTATACTATTTTTACCGCAACAACAACAACAACACACAGATCTACAAACATGCAACATTGCAACGCACACATAAGTGGTATACAGTCACACCGCAGCAATATTACTGGTTATTTAAATAAGTGATTCATGTTTGTTACAAATATCATTGTTTTGTTTTTCTTCCTTGAACAGACATACACACATACTAGTGCAACACGAAACGGGTAATAATATTATGTTTCTGATTATTATTTTTTCTCTCTAAAGATTAAACTAGTGTCCTTGTTTTACGAAGAACATGTTTTAGTTGTAGTTCTCAGACACTATTCATACCCAGGCCGAAACTCATTTCTCCGTGATTAATGAAATAAGGTCATTACCACATACACATAGAACATCATGTTGATAAATGAGGGCCAGATTTGAATTGGAATGAGTTAGAATGTATGCGTTAAGATGCGCTGTTCGTACGAACACTTTGAACATCATTCAACACTCGCGCATTAATCAAATCACTCGCATTAGTTCAAAACAAATCTGGAAACTGAATCTGTACAAATATGAAGGTCCCGTAGCCTGAACGGTGACCAGAACAAGTATTTAGTGTTAAAAAGAAGAAGCAATAGCGCGTAAAATCATTAAGAATTATCCAAAACGCTGCAGTATTGAATCTCAACAGTTTGGAATCTTCCGAATCTCCGAATCTCTTTCCATTTTTTGGATCAAGCCAAAAGCTTATCTCTCTGAAAAAATGTACTTAAAATCCCCACACTTCCTGTACAGTTATAGCTTCCGGTTAATTGCTTCCGATTGAAAATAGAATTCCCGAAGACGCCACGTGTAAATAGATGGAACAAACCTTATTGTTAGACAAGTAGCTGATTCTAATGTGTAAGGACAACTTTGAAAATAGACGTTATTGGCTAAGATGAAATTCTTGTAATATGGCTGAAAACAGAAAAAAAAAAACTAGCATTACTTACTCGATAGGCATTTCCCTCGGTGGAACAAGATTATCCAAGCAATCTTGGACCCCAAATAGCTAAATTTTCAATTTAAAAGCACAATTCGCGCACGTGACATATTTGTGCGTTCGGAACCTTATTTAATAAACTCGTTTGCATTTTTGGTTGAAGTTTTCAGTTTGGAACGGATCAAATCAAAATTAATTAAAGGTGGAGAAGAAAAATTCAATGAATTTTTATTACGTTATATTATTATTACATGTTGTACTTACATCAAGGTGTCGTCTCAATGTTTATTTCTGGCGCAAATTATTTATGTTCAAATCGAAAAAACGATTATCAATACGCTGCAATTTGAGATAGAGAACTCATAAACAGATTTAAAAGGAAAAAAAACCTGAACTTGAAAAGGAAAACTAGAATATGTAGATTAAATCAGTAGCAATGCTAAGGGAAACAAAAGTTGTTGAATATGAATTGCTATAATTATTGAAAAATATTTTATTATAAATGTGTGATAGACTTACTCTGAAACATGCGAGATAAAACAACTAAATATTGCAGAGGAATGGAACAACTAAAATTTTAAAGAGCTAAAACTCTCACTGAAATTGTATTTAGAACATAGTAGCTAAACAAAATGGGTATAAAAAGCGCAAATCTGAATCTATATTTAAAAACAAAAATCTGTTCAGCGAATAGAGCTACCACTTCTCGTAGAATGTAAGATATTTTTTCCTTTTTAAGTTTTTTTTTGTATTACTAAAACTCAACCGTAATCAAGAATTATATATAATTTTCTCAGAGAAAAATATATTTAAAAATTATAATTTCCATCTTGTTTTTATTCATTTTTTTATTATCACCAACTCCCTTCTTTGTATTGCCGTTTTTGACTTATAATTTATACTTCAAACTTCAGTTCTACAAACTCCAATAATTCCCAATGGTTTAGATATTTCAGGGTGTGCCTTTTTTGAAATTCAACCAAGAAAAGCTAGAAATAGAACGCAACGTGGAATAATTAGCTTGGGTCATAACTGAATACAAAACAAACAAGTTCCTAAAACTAAAAGCATACAAAAGCTAAATTTTATACAACAATGCCAGAACATTTTCTGCTATTTTTCGGTAGAGCGCGCAAGTAGAAAAAAATAGGAATATCCCTTAGTGAACAAAATGACAGAGCGAGAAACACGTTGAAGACAATAATGGACAAAAGTTCTTGTCCAAGGTAACACTTGTCAAAAGTAAACTTCACCCGAACAAGTGAGGCAGAGAATTGTAAAAGATCCGTTTAAAAATATGAAAAGTGTCTCCCATTTAAATATTCATAAGTCGCTTCCGTTGACATTAAGCAAACTTGCATAACCCAAAACATCTGGAGAATACCTGTTTAGATGCAATTTTACCTCCTCGTGCTAAGCTGATAATAGTTTAGACGAAACCTAAAAATGCTAAGCTAAAATCTCGCCAGCACCTGAACATATTTTGATCACAAACCTAGTGCAATAAAATGTTAAGAAACCAAGTATAGACAAAATTTTCGGAATCCCCACGAGCATTTCGTTCAAACCTGAAAGCGAACCAATTGTACAAGAAAAGTTCTACAAAGAAACAACCTAAAACTACCGAAACTGTAACCGCAATGGTAAACTTAAATTTGGAATTGTTAAAAAAAAATCAACATACAATCGGGCACGCAAATATGCTTGTTTAGTGCGCATTGGCCGACAAACGCGAAGCCTCACTACAATTCTTAGCTGAAGGTAAACCAAAATGCAAATCCCACATGTGTCATTGCTTTGCGTATCGATCTACAGCTCTATTATTATAGTTCTGATAAATTATATGAGATCACTAATGGACATAACTCGTAAAGTAAGAGTATTTGAAATAAATTGATAAACCGTGCATGCTTAATTTTCTTATTGCTTCCGAAAACTTCACAATGTTTCATTTGGTTGAATTTACTGGAAAATTTATTCAACTACTTTTTCTCATGAAACAGCATACACACTACTCATGCGTTCAATAAGAAACAACTTCACCCTTATTTTCACTGAGTTCTCCAGCGCGCCTACATTATTCCGTGTATGGTAGAAAATCGGAAATTTGTTTTCAATCAAATTAAAATATCAGCAGTTATACGACGTCGAAATTTATTTAAATTAGTGTGCATGATGCGCGCTACTAATGACATAATTCGAATTGACGCGAGTCGCGTCGCATCGCGAGTGCTCAATCGCGCTGTCCGGCTTGGTGGCGGCGCGACTATACAAACAAGAGATCCGTATTTGCTCCGATCAAAGATATTTTAGTTACTAGATAAAGATTGTCGCTGTCGTCGCTGTCCGGAACATCTTTTGCTGGCGAGGATAGGGGAGCTAAATGTCAAAGAAGGAAAATCCATACGATTTGACAGGTATGTACCACACATCTTTCGGACAGCAGAACAAAGGGAACCGAAGCGACAATCTTCATCTAGTAACTAAAATATCTTTTTTCCGATCACTTTCCTTTTAATGCTTTTAAAGAACATTCCAGGAAAGAAAAAGGGTAATGTTGCCAAAAACTAACCATACACGGAAGAAAAAAGTACCCTAAGTTGAGTTCTTTTTAACTTACTATTGAGTTATTTTTTCTCTACTCTTTCATCCACTCTTTCTTCTGTTGTAAAAAACAAAGAGCCAAACAATCCAACGGCGCCAGTTTAATACGGGAAGCCAATTTTGAGTTTTATTACCTGAGGTCGAAATTGAGTGAATTAAACTTATATTATTATTTATTATTTATTCAGACTAAGGCCGAAGTGGCCTGTGCGGTATATAAGAGTCTTCTCCATTCGGCTCGGTCCATGGCTACACGTCACCAACCACGCAGTCTACGGAGGGTCCGCAAGTCATCTTCCACCTGATCGATCCACCTTGCCCGCTGCGCACCTCGCCTTCTTGTGCCCGTCGGATCGTTGTCGAGAACCATTTTCACCGGGTTACTGTCCGACATTCTGGCTACGTGCCCGGCCCATCGCAGTCGTCCGATTTTCGCGGTGTGAACGATGGATGGTTCTCCCAACAGCTGATGCAATTCGTGGTTCATTCGCCTCCTCCACGTACCGTCCGCCATCTGCACCCCACCATAGATGGTACGCAGCACTTTCCTTTCGAAAACTCCAAGTGCGCGTTGGTCCTCCACGAGCATCGTCCAAGTCTCATGTCCGTAGAGGACTACCGGTCTAATGAGCGTTTTGTAGATTGTCAGTTTGGTACGGCGGCGAACTCTATTCGATCGGAGCGTCTTGCGGAGTCCAAAGTACGTACGATTTCCAGCCACTATGCGTCTCCGAATTTCTCTGCTGGTGTCATTTTCGGCAGTCACCAGTGAGCCCAAGTACACAAATTCTTCTACCACCCTGATTTCGTCACCACCGATGCAAACTCGCGGTGGGTGGCTCACATTGTCTTCTCTTGAACCTCTTCCTATCATGTACTTCGTCTTCGACGTGTTGATAACTAGTCCGATCCGCTTAGCTTCCCTCTTCAGTCTGATGTAGGCTTCCTCCATCTTCCTCAAAGTTACGTGCCATAATATCTATGTCGTCAGCGAAGCCAAATAGCTGGACGGACTTATTGAAAATTGTACCACTCGTGTTAATCCCTGTTCTTCGTATTACCCTTCCAAAGCGATGTTGAATAGCAAACACGAAAGACCATCACCTTGCCGTAACCCTCTGCGGGTTTCGAAGGGACTCGAGAATGGCCCTGAAACTCGAACTACGCACATCACCCGATCCATCGTCGCTTTGATCAACCGTATCAGTTTATCCGGAAAACCGTTTTCGTGCATTAGCTGCCATAGCTGGTCCCGATCGATTGTATCATATGCGGCTTTGAAGTCGATGAATAGATGATGTGTGGGCACGTTGTATTCGCGGCATTTCTGCAGTACTTGGCGAATGGCGAACACCTGGTCCGTGGTGGAGCGTTCGCCCATAAAACCCACCTGTTACTGCCCCACGAACTCCCTTGCAGTTGGTGCTAGTCAACGGCATAAAATTTGGGGAGAGTACTTTGTAGGCGACATTCAGCAATGTGATTGCGCGGTAGTTGCTACAATCCAGCTTATCGCCCTTTCTGTAAATGGGACACACGACACCTTCCATCCACTCCTGCGGCAAAACTTCCTCCTCCCAAATCTTGGTAATGACCCAGTGCAGCGCTCTAGCCAGTGCCTCACCACCGTGTTTAAATAGCTCTCCTGGTACTTGGTCAACCCCAGGGGCTTTGTTGTTCTTCAGCCGGCCAATCTCCTCCTGGATTTCTTGGAGATCCGGATCCGGTAGAATTATGTCCTGCGCGCGTTCTCCCAGGTCCATCACCATACCGCCATCTTCGTCTGCCACATCGCCATTCAGGTGTTCTTCGTAGTGCTGCCGCCACCTTTGGATCACCTCACGCTCGTTCGTAAGAAGGTTCCCGTTTATGTCCTTACATATCAGGCTGTGGCACGTGGCCCTTACGTGAACGGTTTAACTTCTCATAGAACTTTCGTGTGTTATTAGCGCGGTACAGTTGCTCCGTCTCTTCACGGTGTCGATCTTCCTGTTGGCGCTTTTTCCTCCGGAAAATCGAGTTTTGTCTGTTCCGCGGCTGTTTATATCGTGCCTCGTTCGCCCTCGTGGGTGTTGCAGCAATCTCGCCCATGCTGCATACGTCTCTTCTACTAACTGCTCACATTCGCCGTCATACCAGTCGTTTCTTCTGATCCGGGGCACCGTGCCTGAGTGCAGCGGTTGCGGTGCTACCAATGGCGGATCGAATATCTCTCCAGCCATCTTCAAGAGACGCTGCGCCTAGCTGCTCTTCCGTTGGAAGTGCCACTTCCAGCTGCTGCGCGTATTCTTGGGCTAGTCTACCGGCTTGTAGCCGCCCAATGTTAAGCCGCGGCTCCGACTTCGACGCGTGTTGTACACCGTCGAGAGTTTTGAGCGCAGGCATACTGCAACGAGGTAGTGGTCGGATTCAATATTCGCACTGCGGTAAGTGCGGACATTCGTGATGTCGGAGAAGAATTTACCGTCGATTAGAACGTGATCGATTTGGTTTTCCGTTTCTTGGTTAGGTGATCTCCATGAGGCCTTGTGGATATTTTTGCGGGGAAAGAAGGTGCTTCGGACTACCATTCCGCGGGAGGCTGCGAAGTTTATGCATCGTTGGCCGTTGTCATTCGATACGGTGTGCAGACTATCCGGTCCGATGACCGGTCTATACATTTCCTCCCTTCCTACCTGCGCGTTCATGTCACCGATGACGATTTTGACGTCCCGCAGTGGGCATCCATCGTATGTCTGCTCCAGCTGTGCGTAGAACGCTTCTTTCTCGTCGTCGGGTCTCCCTTCGTGTGGGCAGTACACGTTGATGATGCTATAGTTGAAGAAACGGCCTTTAATCCTCAGCTTGCACATCCTTGCGTTGATTGGCCGCCACCCAATCACGCGTTGGCGCATCTTACCCAGCACTATGAAGCCGGTTCCCAGCTCGTTGGTGGTGCCACAGCTTTGGTAGAAGGTAGCCGCTCGATGCCCGCTTTTCCACACTTTCTGTCCTGTCCAGCAAATCTCCTGCAGCGCCACGACGTCGAAGTTGCGAAGTTGAATTAAACTTACATTTGGGTAAATAAATTTTGCGTTGGGTACTTTTTTAACATGGGAGTAAAGGAAAACTACTTCGACCCTACTTACTCAATTTTGGCTTCCCGTACTGATGTTCGAGGTTGGGTGAATTAAACTCATTATTGGGTAGTTTATTCCTTCCGTGTACATTCTAGTCCAAATTGTACATTCAGGTCAGTTCCAAACGCACTACCTTTCGAGTGTTCCTACATTCGAATAAAAGTACCTAAAGGTCATCATAACGAATTACTTCCTATTGGGTTATTACCATAAATCAGGTGAAAAGTTTCTATTTCAACAAAATATTCGTTTTACTAAAAGATATTTTAGTTACTAGATAAAGATTGTCGCTTCGGTTCCCTTTGTTCTGCTGTCCGGAACATGTTGGGTATCAAGCTGTCAAATCGTATGGATTTTCCTTCTTTGACATTTAGCTCCCCTATCCTCGCCAGCAAAAGATGTTCCGGACAGCGACGACAGCGACAATCTTTATCTAGTAACTAAAATATCTTTTGTTTTACTTTGTTTTCAGAACATCATGTCATTACTTGGAGGAAGAAACAATAGAGTTCATCGAAGAGGACTTGGATTTTTTAGAATAGCAGCAATGTACACAGGCCCACGTCAATGTCGATTCCAACAATTTTGTACAGGTGGACGACAAGCGCATAGGGCCGATGCCCACTTAGCGGTTTTGAACTGGCGTGCACGCGGCGTCCACGCAATTGCGGTAGGAAGTACCCAACATCACATAGAATCATACACGCGGCGTCGACACGCGTCTCATCTGCGGCGAGAGCTACCGCAATTCCCCACAGGAACGCAGCGTGCACGCGAGTATTTTTACATTTCTCTATTCTTTTTCTTCCCAACAACATTTCTAATTGGAAAATCTGCAGAAATAATCTGTCAGAGCGAAATCAAAACAAACAAAAATACGCAAACCAGTTCATTTTGGTTTCGCAAATTGATTTGCAAATGACAAAACGTTTCAAATTTAACTTCTTTAAATAATAGTACTATGTAGTAATCGAGCTAGTAATAGTTCGGAGCGGCAAGTGTTTCTTTCGTTCCTTTATTAATACCAGTAGCGATCAAAACACCTTTGAAAAGAACTGAAAAGCAACTATCCCAGGCTGGCGGATAGAGTTAAGCCCCAAACGCAATACAACGGAACGGCGACGGAAACGGAAAATTTGACAGTTAGCCCATATATTTTCTGTCAAATTTGCCGTTTCCGTCGCCGTTCCGTTATATTGCGTTTGGGGCTTTAAAGTCAACGGAAATATGTGCGCGATAGTGTTGTGACGTTGCTTGTACCAACTTTATCAGAATAAATTGATTTCCGAACAAACGACGATGTGACAGTTTTGGACTGAATGGCGGAGCAAAATTCAACCAACAAAGTGCATTTCGCGGGACCCTGTATACACCAAGACAGGTGATACCAAGATGAATACACCACTAGCTCCAATCTGCCAAATTCACGATTCAGCCATCTTGGATTTTAGTATGGGAGAGCCAGCCGGTTTGTTTTCGCCGTCTTCATGCACACCGCCAAAGATAGTCCTAAGCACCCGTCTCTCGAATACTCGAATACTTGTACATGACACATTTGGTGCGGTGGCGAATATTTTTTGACCGCAGTTTCTTCTGGAGCCCGTAGTAGGCCCGACTTCCACAGATGATGCGCCTTCGTATTTCACGACTGACATTGTTATCAGCCGTTAGCAAGGATCCGAGGTAGACGAATTCCTCGACCACCTCGAAGGTATCCCCGTCTATCGTAACACTGCTTCCCAGGCGGGCCCTGTCGCGCTCTGTTCCGCCCACAAGCATGTACTTTGTCTTTGAGGCATTCACCACCAGTCCAACTTTTGTTGCTTCACGTTTCAGGCGGGTTTACAGTTCTGCCACCTTTGCAAATGTTCGGCCGACAATGTCCATGTCATCCGCGAAACAAATAAATTGACTGGATCTGTTGAAAATCGTACCCCGGCTGTTACACCCGGCTCTCCGCATGACACCTTCTAGCGCAATGTTGAACAACAGGCACGAAAGTCCATCACCTTGTCTTAGCCCCCGCGCGATTCGAACGAACTGGAGTGTTCGCCCGAAATCTTCAAACAGTTTTGCACACCATCTATCAGGGAAGCTGTTCTCGTCCATAATTTTCCATAGCTCTACGCGGTCTATACTGTCGTATGCCACCTTGAAATCATCGAACAGATGATGCGTTGGGACCTGGTATTTACGGCATTTTTGAAGAATTTGCCGTACAGTAAAGATCTGGTCCGTTGTCGAGCGGCCGTCAACGAAGCCGGCTTGATAACTTCCCACGAACTCATTCACTAATGGTGACAGACGACGGAAGATGATCTGGGATATCACTTTGTAGGCGGCATTAAGGTCGTACCGCGGCGGTCGTCCGGACCGAACATTGTTGATGACGGATAGTTTTGGGCGCAGTTTAACCATCACCAGATAGTGTTCAGAATCGATGTTAGCGCCACGATATGTCCTGACGTCGATAATGTCGGAGAAGTGCCGTCCATCAATCAGAACGTGGTCGATTTGTGATTCTGTCTGCATATGGCTAACATATGGGGATTCACGAAGTGGACTATATTGTTAATATACTATATTTGCTCAAAGACAAAGTACATGCTTTTGGGCGGAACAGAGCGCGACAGGGCCCGCCTGCGAAGCAGTGTTACGATAGACGGGGATACCTTCAAGGTGGTCGAGGAATTCGTCTACCTCGGATCCTTGCTAACGGCTGATAACAATGTCAGTCATGAAATACGAAGGCGCATCATCTGTGGAAGTCAGGCCTACTACGGACTCCAGAAGAAACTGCGGTCAAAAAATATTCGCCACCGCACAAAATGTGTCACAAAATGTGACGCTAATAAGACCGGTTGTCCTCTACGGACATGAAACATGGACAATGCTCGAGGAGGACTTGCAAGCACTCGGAGTATTCGAGAGACGGGTGCTTAGGACCATCTTTGGTGCAAGAAGACGGTGTGTGGCGGCGAATAATTAATTACGAGCTCGCCCAGCTCTACGGCGAACCCAGTATCCAGAAGGTAGCTAAAGCCGGAAGGGTAAGATGCCGGACAGCAACCCTGCAAAGATGGTGTTCGCTTCCGATCCAGCAGGTACGAGATGGCGTGAAGCGCAGCAAGCGAGGTGGGCAGATTAGGTGCAAAACGACTTGGCGAGCGTGGGGCGCATTCGAGGATGGAGAGATGCGACCTCGAACCGTGTATTATGGCGTCAAATTGTTGATTCAGTGTTATCTGTTTAGATGTAGACTAAATAAATGAATGAATGATGTGATGTTGTGTTGAGTGGTATAAAACGAAAGTGAAAGTGCAAGCCTTTCGGTACAACTTTGTTGTACGAGAAAAGCAAAAACGTAAAAACCCGAGCAACGCAATACAAATAATCGTATGGAATAAATATGATCAAAATTTAATTGTACATGGTTATTTTACATTAACAGAAAAGGTCGACAACAGTGAGAGATATCGTCTATGAATGGTTTAGAATTATGCGGGAATGCTCGGAGCGGTGCGTGCAGTTGACCTCCACAAACGTCAAATCAGAGCCATTACCGCTCGCGGAAAACTATATATCAAGCTCTATTTGGTAAAAGGGCGAATGTCGCAAGAGAGAATAAATTATCTTCGTCGACTTCCCCTCTTTTAAATAAAAGTGAAAGCAGAGGATTTCTTTGCAGTTTATCCTCAGAATGCACACACTTAAAATAAATCACCGAATTCGGTAAAATTTTACCGAAATCTCAACAGCAGAACTGTTCGGTAAATAATTTAACTGATTTTCGGTGATTTTGACAGTTGAGCAATGGAAAAAATTACAAAAAATCTATAAAATAAATTACCGAACAGTTCTGCTGTTGAGATTTCGGTAACATTTACCGAATACGGTGAAATGAGGTAAGTGTGTGTGGTGATCATTGATAACGACCGACGGTCACGCGATGTAGAGTAAGACTGACTAAGACACGAAGCTTGCTAATCGGACTAATAAACAATCACTCACACTAATGACGTACGTAGGTACGAAGGGTATCACATCTCCCTTTTTTTATTTTATTTGGCATAGATTCATAACAGTGCTTTAAACCTTTATTTGACTCAAAAGTTTAACACCCAATGTTATGGACTATAGCGACATCTTGCTCTTGGCACCCGGGACGATCTTCTGAGCAGGCTACTATTCTGGTTATCCTTCAATGGCTCGATAATCACCGATTCATTTACGATTGACGGACTGTTATGTTGTGGCTGTATCTGTGATGACAAATATGTTGATAAGACTTTGATTCATTTTAATAAACCATGAGTGCAAATATATATATTTTTTTATAATTACCTGATGTGGCCCTAGAACATGTTGTTCCTCATTTTGATTTCCCGTTAGATTGCTACTAGACGGCTCAGATATCTTACGCAGATGTGACGTATTCCTCTTGTAACATTTCGCATTATCCTCTGACTGTACGGTGACATTTGAACCTTTCTTGTCTACCACCAGGAATTTCTCTTTATGAAAATCGGTGGAGAGTTTGTCTTTCGGTACTAGGTTTTTGACCAGAACTGTGTCACCGATATCTATCTCACTTATCTTTGCCCTACGCCTAGCATCCTCTTGTTGTTTTCCTTGAAATTTTTTCTGAGTGTCGCGATCACGGAAATCTGCGTCTGGAGGGAGTGAAGTGAGATCGTCCATTTGAGGTAGTTTGTATCTGAGTTTCCTGTTTTGAAGAAGTTCGCTCGGCGCCTTGCCTGTCACGCTATGGGGTGAGTTATTATAGAGAATCAAGTAGTCATCCAATTCTTTCTTCCAGTCTCCATACAACGCATTTGATATTTTGAGCCGTTTTAGTAAGGATCGGTTTTGGCGCTCTACTTCGCCGTTTGCCTGGGGCCAGTACGGTGTACTATGGTTTAAATGAATTCCGAGCGTTTTACAAAATATTGCGAATTCCTGCGAAACAAATTGTTTGCCATTATCCAAGGTTATGGTTTTCGGATAACCCCAGGTTCTGAAAATCTTTTTCAACCTTTGAATCGTCTCTTGGGCCGTAATCCTATTCATGATTTCCAGCTCCATATATCTGCTATAATAATCTATCACCACCAGGATATACTCTCCGTTAGGCATAGGACCGAGGAAGTCAATCGCTAGATCAATCCACGGTTTCTCTGGCAACGTACGCCTAATCATCGGTTCAGGCGGGTTAGCACAATGTACCAAACGGCACCCTCGCAGGAATCGCAAATCTTTATGATCTCCCTATCCATGTTGGGCCACCAGCATTTATCACGTAGTCGGCTTTTCATTGCTGATTGGCCAGGATGGCCTTCATGTGCCAACTGACACATTCTATTTCGAAGGACGCTTGGTATCACAAGCTTGATACCACGCATAACCAAGCCATTAATGTAACTCAACTCATAATGGAATGGAGCATATGGTTTTACTAACGAATCACCCCAATTGTTTGACATGATTGCCTTTTGCACTGCTCTTAGTTCTTCGTCTGATTTTGTTTCCACAACAACTTCGGAAATGTCAATGGCTGCTGCTTCTTGTATGGCTTTAATTTCAATCTCAGTAACTTCGTCGAAGTCTTGAACATCTTCGCCACTCAACGAAGCTAGCGTTTCAGCTGCGACTCGGCGTATGTAAACCTCTGACTCTTCATTCCACGAAACGTCCTCCACATGAGAAGCGAGTCTGGAAAGACAATCAGCTAAATTCGCTGAACCCTTTCTGTGGACTACATTGAAAGAAAACGCTTGGAGTCTAAGAAGCCATCGCTCGATTCTCAGTGTTGGTTTGGAAGTTTTTGTGAATATTGTTTCAAGTGGGCGATGATCAGTTTCGAGCTCGAAAGTTATGCCAATCAAATAAATCCTAAAGCGTTCAACCGCCCATACAATAGCTAGAGCCTCTTTCTCAATCGGAGGGCATTTCATCTCCGGTTCTGAAAGGCTTTTCGAGCCATAACTAATAACTCTTGGTTCGTTATTCTTAAATTGAATAAGGACTGCTCCAAGGCCCACGCCGGATGCGTCGGTTACAACTAGGGTTCGATCAGACGGATCGTAGTATCCCAAATAGTCTAGACTGCCAACCCGTTGTTTAATCAAATCAAAAGCTTTCTGATGTTCATGGTTCCAAACGTAATTGGTGGATTGTTTGACAAGTTCACGTAATGGGTGATTAGCTGTCGCCAAATCAGGTAGGAAGCGAGATACAAATGTCACCAGACCTAGGAAGCTCCGTAGCTCTTCTTTTGTCTTCGGAGGTCGGCATTCCAAAACAGAGCGAACCTTATCATCTGATGGCAGAACTCCTTTCTCTGAAAGTCGATGTCCTAAGAATACGACTTCAGGTTGTTTGAATTTGCATTTCTGGTGGTTCAATTGAACGCCGAGTTCATTGAACCTCTGAATAACGGCCCTTAATGCATTATCGTGTGCCTCCTCCGTCTCACCAAACACAATAAAATCATCGATAAACCCGATCTAAATTGAAAACAAAATATGAATAAGGCATCTAAATAAACGATTTTTTTTTGTGTTCTTACCAGATTTGGACGAGTTGCCAACAGACTTTCCATTAAGCTTTGAAATAGCTCTGGAGCACAATTAACGCCAAAGAAAAGCCTCTTGAACCGGTATAACCCCCAGTTGGTTATAAAAGTGGTGACGTCTCTGCAGCATTCGGTTAATTTCACGTGGTAGTAGGATTCCTTCATGTCCAAAAGTGAAAAAAATCGGGCGTTGCGAATTCGTGGTAGCATTTCTTCAAATATTGGGAGTGGATGATTCAACCGATGAATCGCCTGATTGGCCCTTCGCATGTCGATGCACATTCTCAAATCTCCATTATCCTTCAATATCGGGATAAGAGGTGACACCCAAGATGTAGGCTTCTCCACCCGTTCTATGATGTCCTGCGTCAAAAGTTCATCCAATTTGGCTTTCACTTTATCTAACAATGGTACCGGGCACCTTCGGAGTGGTTGTATTACTGGTGGAATGCTGCGATCAATAGGAAGTGTAAGCTCAATGTCGGGAATACACGGAAAACGCTGTTTAGCTACGCCCACGTGATTGACGTTCGCTGATCCCAATCCAATACGAAGAACTCCAAGCTGTTGGGCAGTTATTTTGCCCAGAAGAGGTTGCTGTCCTTTTCTATAACGTAGAATGTTGTGTTCAATTCCAGTTTCCTATCAGTTCCCAAAACTTCGATTTCAGCATCGAACACGGCGATCAATTTCAAAGGCACTTTTCCGTATGCGAGAATTTTTGCTTTTATCTAAACGGAGGTTGTTTGCTTCGACGTTGCACATACTCATTGTTGACCAGGTCGCGTCATCGATCAAATTATACTTCGAACCTGAGTCGATCAACATTTCTATGTTTACACCTCCAACTCTGCATTGAATAAGCTCGTCGTCCATATTACCAACGTTGTATACTGGTAGATCTTCTTCGTCTGATTCCACGTTATTTCTTTCTGTGTCATTCGGCGTTTCAATGTGCATCACACTCCTGGGTTTCTTGAAGACGGTCGTGTTACGGGAATTGAATGGATATTGTCGTTTAAAATGACCCGATGTTGGCGAGGAATTCATCGTTTCACAGTTATTGCTTCTACAAACAACTTTGAAGTGACCGATTCCATGGCAGCGGACGCATTTTTGATTGGTAGCGGGACACCTTTCACCTGCGTTATGCTGATTATAACCACACCTAGTGCAACGCGGTGCCTTCTTTGGAAACGGAGCTGCTTGTCGAAAATTTCCTCTGCTCGCACTTGCATACATCGTCTGAACATCGGTAGACACCGGAACCGGGGATTTCCCATTCATCTTTGCTGCTTGATACTTGATCGCTTGATGCGAATTGACCACTTTTATGCATTCATCTAGTGCAAGATGCTCTCTCTCCAAAAGTTTTTCGCGCAAATCACCTGGGGCGTGCTGAATGATTTTGTCCACCACTGCGATCTGTCGGTTCTCCTGGTTGGAATTCCCAAATGTACACTTGTCCGCCTTCTGTTGGATGCGTTCCAAAAATTTTTCAATTGGTTCCTCTGGTTCCGGAGACATTGCCCAAAACAAGTACCTTTCGAAGCTCTCGTGCTGTTTTGGGGCAAAATAATTATCCAATTTGGCTTTTGCACTCGCAAACGGATCCGGGCTTTGCTCTGACTCGTTATCGGCTCCAGGGATTGAATCGAAAACGGACTGTAACTCTAATCCGCCCATTGCTAACATCTGAATTTTCCGCATCGATCCATCCGTAATACTAGAAGCCTTCATGACGCGCTCGAAACCGCGAATCCACCCATTCCATACGCCGCGTACTTCCGAGGAAGGCAGGTGTTTAAATTTAAATTGCGGAAAATTGTATAGAGCTGGATTGAACGCCTGTGGTGCTTGTATAAACAGAAGTTCGTTCTGTTCATTTCCTCCCTAGAATAGATTGAGAAAAATTACGAATGTTTACATTTTTTTCTTTTTCCCTCGACGAATTAAATCATCGCCATGGCAGCATTTAGAATTCACACCATTGACCATTTAGGTTTCATTCACGATGAATTTAATCATCGACTTTTCATACACACGTTGAAGATTCCAACGAATTCAATCATTGGCAAGCTTTCGACGAATTCAATCATCGACAACACTAAACAACGAATTTAATCATTGATTCACATTCGACGAATTCAATCATCGACATCATCAGTGTTTGCTTTCTCTTTCTTTTTTTCCATGGTCATGACTTTTTTTTCCAAGGTCAGGAATGAAAAAAAAACATGGCGTGTTTGAACTTTTACTTGGAACAATCTTTTGCAGTTTACACTGTGAATCCAGCATGAATTTCAGTTACTTACCTGCATTTTTACGGCGGTTTTGTTTCTGCTTCTATAACAATAATATCCACAAAAATAATGCGAAAAAATGCGTAATCCCTCTCGTCGCCAATATGTGGTGATCAATGATAACGACCGACGGTCACGCGATGTAGAGTAAGACTGACTAAGACACGAAGCTTGCTAATCAGACTAATAAACAATCACTCACACTAATGACGTACGTAGGTACGAAGGGTATCACAGTGTGCAAGTTCGCATTTTTTTTCTATCGTGCTGAGGTGAAAAACCACAAAGACATCCGCTGCTTGTCTCTTTTATTACAAAGAGGGGAAGTCGACGAAGAGAATCCTCTCTTGCGACATTCGCCCTTATTCCAGATAGAGCTTGATATAGGAACTGAATAAATATTTTTACCGATTCGATTAATTGTTCATTTCTATTCGGGATTGAAGACGGCGCAATCGCAAAATTTGCAATAAAAATATTCCTTCAGACCCACCGTGCAGGGTGGCGATGCGGTGCGGTGACAGAAGCCAAATCAAAACATAAGAAAAGTCAAAACAAAAATCAATTTTATGAAATTTTAAGCAATTAGTGAACTTAAATTATTCTATTTATCATAAGTTTTAGGCCAAATAATCCAGTGAAAAATGTTCCGAAAACTTCCCTTCAAGCTAGTGAACACACTCTCGAAGCGAAGTTTCGTGTCAATCAATCATCCACGGCAGAGCAGCATATTTATTCAGACCAAACCCAACCACCATTCATACCGACATGAAGAGAATCGAGGAAATGAATCCAACGATGGGAACAACACTCGACGATATCCGGTCAAATTCATTGCAGCAAGTTCTTTTCTATCGTGGTTCAGTAAAAAAGATGACGAAGATTCCCCGGAAAATCAACTGATCACAACAATTAAAATGTCCATTCTAAACATTCAGCGCGAGGATTACCGCAAAGCCGAGCAGATGCTGCACATTGCTCTGAAAATGGCCCAGGATTTGCAAAGCAAGGATGGTATCACCTACATCTACGACATTATGGCGAACCTGGCCATGGAAGTAGGTGAGTTCGCCAAAGCGGAGAAGCTCTTCGTAAATGTCATGCAGCGACTTTTCGCCGACGGATTTGTCGAAGACCACATAAAGATGCTGCACATCAGCTCGAAGATCGCGCATATAGCGCAGCTCCAGGGGCACTTGGATAAGGCAATTCAGGGATTCGAGTGGACAATAGCCAAACTGGAGGATAATCTAAAGAAGGCAGGAGACGATAAAGAGATTATGGAATTGTGGGGTATCACCAAAAATTGGTACGCACAGTTGTTGATGGAGCTTAAACGATTTACTGAAGCACGCGACTGTTTCAAACAGGCCTACGATGCCTATACGCAAATTCATGGAACACTGACGGAGGAAGGATTGACGATACTCAATAACTTGAGTGTGGCTTGTTCGAATGTAAGCAATGTTGTGCTTGAGAATTTTTTTAACGATTATTTGATACTGTCTTTCACCATTGTAGCTCGAAGATTACGCCTCAGCGGAAAAGTACCTTTTGGAAGCCATACGCTTGGCCTCCAAAATACCAGATCTGTCGGAGGAAGGTGTCTACCGGGCCAACTTGGGACTGCTGTACCTGCAACAGGGCATGCTAAATCAAGCGAAGGAACTTTGCGCCTTTGCCTGGAAGTACGGTAAGCAGCACAGTCACGAGGAAACTGTGATACAGGCCAACTACTGCCTGGAGCAGATAAAGGCCATGCAAAAGTAGGAAGTTTATTTGAAAAAATGTTTTGATTAGATATAATTTGTTGATGACTGATTATCAAAGAATATGTCAAGTTGTTCCTGATATAAAGAATTTACAAAATTCATCGTATGTATGTGTGGCACATACGTAATAAATACCTGAATCAGTTAACTGTCAAAGCCCATACTATAAACATCTCTCTTGTAGTAGCGCGCTTTGTTATTCATTTATATTCTATTCCTTGGCCCGTTATTGGTCATCCTGGGGAAATCTTCCGCGGTAAGCCCGCGACCGGCATTGGTGAGGATGCTGGGCCGGTGGGAAAAGTTAATATTGTTATTCGCAAGAATTATGAGAAAAACAAATTGCGCATAACCTCATCACCACAACAAATCGACACAATGTTAGGAAACTCGTTAGTGGTTCCTGAAGACTCACATCGTACCCGAACTAACTCCGGAAATATCGACTTGGAGTTGATACAATCGCAACCCGTGCCACCTACATGCAACCCATCATCTTCTACCCACCAACCGGTGTTTAATGTACCGACCAGTAACTCGTTTCAATCGTTGTCTGAGTCTTTGGACAACATGGACACAGCTGCAAACGATGATGTGTCATTTGTTCGTGGCACCATAAATCACAGTGCTAGTTCTAGGAAAATACGTTTGCCCACCGATATTCGTTTACGATAAAACGGTTACAGAGCTGAATCAACTGTTGGTCGCAGCAAACATTAGTCAAGAAGATTACCTTCTCCGAATTGGAAAAGGTAGCACACAAATCACCATCAAAACGAAACCCCACTTTGTGGCAGCTGTGGAACAGTTACGCTCCAGCAACGTACAATTTTACACCCACGGAATGAGTGACGAACTACCTGACAAATTCGTTCTTTCTGGTCTCCCGAGATATGACATCGAAGAACTAATTGCCGAACTGCGGGTTAACAACATTGTCCCATCTGACGTCAAGCTGCTCTCTGCGTCGAGTACTGGCGATATCGCTGCCTACTTGCTACAACTTCCAAAAGGGTCTGTAAAGCTCCAAACGCTCCAGAAAACGAAATCATTATTCAATGTGATCGTGTACTGGCGTTTTTACACTCGGAAGAAGATCGACGCTGTACAGTGCTTCAGATGTCAAAAATATGGACATGGTATGCGAAACTGCAACCTGCAAGCGAAATGTGTCAAGTGTGGAGAGCTCCACCTAACGAAAGAATGCCAAATCCCTGCAAAAGCAGACGATGAATCAGTGACGAAAGACAAAATTAAATGTGCAAACTGTAGTCAAAATCACACCGCCAACTTCAAAGGGTGTCCAACACGCTTGCTGTATCTGAAGAAGCTTGAGGAGGGGAAAAATCGAACCACTGTGGGCCGAAAGACCAGAATTGTACAATCCCAAAATGATAGGTTGCCGCCCCAGCAACACAATGTGCTACAATTGCCTAGTGAAACCGTTTCACGTATCCACTCCTACGCAAGTGTGACTGCTAATAGTCAACCCACGGTAACAGGGAAGAAACATGTGGAGCATGATCTTTTCTCTGTGGAGGAGTTTGTGATGCTCGCACGTGAGCTCTTTACAAGGCTGTCAAATTGCCAAACGAAAGCAGCACAATTTTCAGTTCTCTCCGAACTCGCACTGAAACACATCTACAATGTCTAATCATAATACCATCAAAGTCCTGAATTGGAACAGTCGTTCCCTGAATAACAAAATTACAGAATTTTTCCATTTCGTTGAATCTCACGATATCGACGTTGCAGTAGTAACCGAAACTTGGTTACGTAGTAGAAACTCCATGTACCACCCAAGCTACACGGCAATTCGCATGGATCGCCTAAGCACGAATGCAGACCGTGGTGGAGGAGTAGCTATCCTTATTAAAAGAGAACTCTCCTACAGTCAACTGGATCTCTCGATTACGACTATTGAGGCCATAGGAATCAAAATCAACACCGCCGTGTCGTCACTGAACATTGTGGCAGCCTACTATCCCGGATCGAATAAAATGCAGCACCTACACCAGTTTAGGCGCGACATACGAATGTTAACATCTTGGGATGTGCCGTTCTTCATTGTTGGAGATTTCAACGCTCGGCACATGATGTGGAATTGTGCCAGTGCAAATAAAGCGGGTAGAATTCTCTTCCAGGAGTACATGTCATCGGATTTCTATATCAACTATCCAGAGTCTTCAACACGCCACCCACCAGGGAGAGGAAGGTCATCAACACTAGATCTCACCCTGTCGAACAATCTAATCCAAATGTCAGTCCCGATTGTTCATACTGAACTGTCGTCGGATCATCTTCCAGTTACCTTCAACATAACCATCGACACTCCAATGGTGCCTCCAGGTCGCAGTTCTCGGTGCTACAACCAAGCAAATTGGAGACTTTTCTCCAGGACGATCAACGAGAATATCGACCTGAATTCTCAGCTTATCAACAACCTAGATACCCACGACAAAATAGACGAAGCCATCAATCTGTTTGAAAATATCATCCTCCGTGCTGAAGACGCAAGCGTACCGGAAATAATCGTTCCTCGGAAAACTGTTCTTCCCGAATCAATTAAGCTGCTGATCCGACTGAGAAATGTAAGACGACGTCAGTACTTACGCACTCGAGACCCGTTGCTAGGGTCAATTGTGTCTCAGCTCAACAACACTATTCGTACTAAATGCGCGGAGCATCGATTCAAGAATTTTGGTGACATGCTGCGAACGTTGGACAACGGTTGCCAAAAATTCTGGAAGCTGAGCAAAAATCTCCGCAATAAGCACAGCCCTCCCTTGAAAGTTGATGGCAGCCTGCTAGTAACACCTGCACAGATAGCTGAAGCATTAGCTGCTACCTTCGCCGCAGCACACAACAATCCACTGAATGGTGATTCCGCGACAACGGCAGAAGTGAATAAAACAATTGCAAGAATATCTGACAGAGACAGCATTATTGACCCTAATGTGCTTGTTAGACCAAAAGAAGTGAAATCCATAATCAGTGCCATTAAAACAAAAAAGCTCCCGGTCTCGATAGAATCAGGAACGTACTACTAAAACACCTTCCTAGAAAGGACTTATTCTATTAACAAAGATCCTCAGCGCGTGTCTCAAGTTATGCTACTTTCCAGTAAAATGGAAACATGCATCGGTTATTGCGATTCCAAAAGCAAACAAAGACATCACTTCACCAGGAAACTATCGCCCAATCAGCTTATTGAGTGGTCCCAGCAAAATCTTGGAAAGGGTGGTCTTATCCAGATTGAACCGTCATCTGGAAACCGATGTTATTGTTCCACACGAACAATTCGGACTCAGAAAAGGACACTCTACTGTTCACCAATCGAAATTAAAAAAGAAAACCAACAAAATCTTTCTGCTGGTAGATCAACCGGAATGGTGCTTTCGGATGTAGAGAAATCCTACGATTCAGTCTGGCAGCAGGCAGTTGTGTACAAAGTGCATCAATCTAATTGTCCACTATATATCGTAAAATAGTCCATTCGTTCTTGTCCTCCAGAACATTCGCAGTTGCGGTCAGTGGCTCACTATCTACTACACACCGGATTCCATTCGGTGTTCCACAAGGTTCCGTCTTGAGTCCTACCTTGTACAATATATTCACAGCTGATGTTTTAAAAGTAGACGGAGTAGTGTATGCATTTTTCGCAGATGACACAGCATACCTCGCTTCGGATAAAGATCCCGAAATAATCGTGACCAAACTACAGAATGCACAAAACAGCCTTGAGGATTTTCAACGCAAGTGGAGGATTAAGATCAATGCCACCAAAACCCAGATTTTTTACCAAAAAAGAGCAGCGCAGGAATCTTCCGAGTACCACCGTATCTACAAATGGCCTATCATCACCCTGGACGAATGAATCTAATTACCTAGGAATTATATACGATTCCAAACTCACCTTCAGCAAACACATTGATTATGCTACCAAAAAACTGGATAAAGCAACTCGCTCTCTGTTCTCGCTCATCAATCGTCGTTCCAAGCTGAGCTCAAAAAACAAAATACTTATTTTCAAATGTATACTTCGACCCATTATGGTTTATGGCTCACCTGTATGGGGTGATTGTGCAAAGTCCCATCGGAAACGCCTTCAGGTGAAACAAAATAAGTTGTTAAAAATGATATACAACTTTGATCCATTCTACCCAACTGAAGAACTACACCGTGTCACTGGAGTAGTAACTATCGAAGAGTTCATCAACAAAACAGCACGGAGTTTTTGGAACTCCTGTCAGATATCAGCAAATCCTTTCATCGAATCCTCCATGCTCAGACACTGTGATATTAGATTAAGTTAACCATCAGATCTAGGGTTTTTTTAGAAAACTTTTTCCCTAATTTGTCCAATTACAATCGTAAATTTAAATGCTCATAACAGAAATTGTATTATACGCAGCTTGAAAGGTGAACCAAATCTCTGCAGTTGTATCTCTAAGTGTCCGTATCAGTGTTTTGATAACATTCAATAAACCATTCAATAAATAAAATAAAATAAAAAAAATACCTGAATCAAAAACAAAACCCTTTTTTGAAAAAAATAATCATAAGGTAGTGATCAAGTATCTTATTTTTAACCAATGTGAATCCACGTTTAATTGGATGTTTTGATTTTCTGCTTTCGTTTGTTCAACGCAAGTAAAATTGCGTTTGATCTAATCAGCTACTCATCTTTATCTTTCGTATATTCGAAATCCATCAATCACTGGTTCCAGATGCGTGCTGAAAAAGTATCCGCCTGAGAGCCAAGTTTGAATAAATTTGCCAATATTTTATCAATTTATTTCTCTCGAAACTTTTGATGACTTAAAGAGATCGTGGGTAATTTGTCGTTTTTGACTACTTAGCGTAATAACCAAAAGCATATTATGCCCTTACATGTGTTCAGCACATGATCGGTGAATTATCACATGGTCGGGGTTCAGTGAAATCGAACTAAACGCCATTTTGACTGACATAAAATTTTGCTTATGTCATAAGACGAGTTTATGCAGTCCCATTTAATTCCACCACTTAATTGTACCTTGACAGATACGTATTTCGACCTCAACAGTAAGGTCGTCTTCAGTGTCTCGTACTTGACTCGACAGTGTCTCGACGACTCGAAGTACGAGACACTGAAGACGACTTTACTGTTGAGGTCGAAATACGTATCTGACGTCTCAATTAAGTGGTGGAATTAAATGGAATTGTACAAACTTGTCTTATGACAAGTGAAGACATTCCACTAAAAAGCTCAAAATAATTTTCTTAACCTATCACTGAGGAAAATGGACGTATGGTTTTCAATCAAACGCCTTATGAAAATTTGCCACAGGGAAACGTTATGAATTTCAATATGTTGCCTTATGAATGATGATTTTCATTTGAAAAAAAAAGAGAAGTGCGGCAGACTGGGTTCGAACCATGCACGTCGGGATTGGGAGGCCGGTATGTAGACCACACGCCCATCGACGCTTGGATACTCGGGCAGGGAACTGCGTATAAGAAGCACTGTTGGTGGAATAATCAGTCGAAG
The DNA here is from genome assembly GCF_024139115.2 of Armigeres subalbatus. NCBI lineage: Eukaryota > Metazoa > Arthropoda > Insecta > Diptera > Culicidae > Armigeres > Armigeres subalbatus. The sequence continues at coordinate 421,528,576 of NC_085140.1, read as the reverse complement.
ATTCATAAGGCGCCATTTATGAATTTCGATAGTCCAGTTCGCTGAGTGTAGGATATACGATCCCCAAATTTATGCATACATTTTTTGTAGGATATCCAAGGTATGGGCACAGAGAAACAGACGTCTCACTTAGAACAAAATGCAATCAAAATCATCGTCACGAAAACATTTTCGCCCAATGCTAAAAACACGGTGTGTGGCCAAGCGGCAACTAGATGGCGGTAGTGCGCAAACGTCAAACATAAGCAAAATCGATGGAAGCGCCATTGATGGCCGATTGACCACCTACAAAAAAAAATCAACTGTTTAAATGATAAACTATGAAACATGTGATGAATGAGACGTCTGTTTCTCTGTGGTATGGGGCTGAGGGATTTCCAATACAATTTGTGGTAAATTGGGATTGCTAAACGAAAACCAAGTCTTGTGCATAAAATTGTGTATTTTTTCATGTGCCCGATTTAATTTACGTGACCCTATTGCGCCAAAACGGGGACACCTTTTTAGCGAAGACACCGTTGCTATAAATTTGAACGTAACGATTGTTACGGCCCATCAAGGTTGTAACGGCTACCACTACACTGATTATCACCCCTCGTTTGACAACCAAAACAAAATCGTGCCAAATCAAATCCGCACTGTGTTTATTCGGAAAGTTTTCATTAGTTTTACCAAAATATTAATATTTCATCTCCAGTGCAATTGATAATCCACCAAAATGGGTCGCCGGTCGATCAACACGACCAAAAGCGGTAAATACATGAATCCTACGGATCAGGCCCGCAAGGAAGCTCGCAAGAAAGAACTGAAGAAAAACAAAAAGCAACGGCAGATGGTTCGAGCTGCCGTCCTGAAGGGCAAGGATCCGGCTCAATTGATTGAAGAAATGGAGAAAATTGACGAGATGGAGTTCAATGTTTACCAGCCGTCTCCTTTGAATGAGAAAGTTCTAAAGGAAAAGCGTAAGAAACTAAAGGAAACACTAGATCGGGTAATGCGGCTTTATCAAGTTGACGATCCGGACTTGTGGGCAGAACTGAAAAGAAAAGAAGTCGATTACGAAAAACGACGTAATAAGAGAATTCAATATTACGAAAGCGTGCGGCACGCCGAGCAAGTTCAGGTGGATGATATTCCGCTTCCATCGATGAATGAAACCCCAACGCCTTTATCGATTCCGCGAATTCCTATTCCGCCTATTATACCCACAATTGTTCCTTCGGTGAAGCCTGCTCCACCGCCTATATTGAAAAAGCCCGTAGAGAATCCTATAGAACCATCAGAGCCTGTAGACGATGACGACGATATCCCAGGATGTCCCCCTGGCCCAGCTCCTGATTTATTCGCCATGCCTGAGCTTGATTTCGATCTGGAAGAGTTTCACAATGAAACCCAAAAGAGCGTCAAGTTCTTTGACGATGCCGACTCTCGGGATAACTCCGACGATTCTGATGTGGAAAAACCGAAACAGCCTAGTTCTGTTCAGCAAAAGATGCTGGCTATTTCCGGTCAAAATTTAGACGAGTTCATGAAAGAGATGGAAAATGTTCAAAAGAAGAAGGATCAACCAGAAACATCGGTCAGCGCAATACCGATCCCGCCCAAACCGGTAATTGCTCTACCGAATCCGGCTCCGCATCCATCAGATCCGACTGTGAAATACGTCCCAATGCCTTCGATTCCCATGCCGGGTCCAGGACCGATGCAGCCAGCCCTAATGATTCGACCTCCTCCTCTACGCCCGGGAATTCCCGGCATGCCAGGACTTCGAATGCCTCCACGGCCTCCTCCGGGAATAGCGCCCCGAATGGGTATTCGCATGCCACCGGGACCTCCTACTGGCCCCCCACCCAAGCACATCCAACAGCAGCACATGCGAAACATGATGCAGCAACAAAAGGACCCGAAGAGCGCCACAATTTCGGCCAAACCGCAAATTCGAAACCTCAGTGCCGACGTTACCCGGTTCGTGCCCAGCGCTCTGCGTGCCAAGAAGGATGAAACTACCAAACGACCGGCCCAGGCTGGACGCGCAGACGTGGGTCCCCACCATCACCACCACCACATGCAGCCGCATCATTCTCATCATCAGCTGCAGCAGCAGCATCATCACCCCCATCAACAGCATTTCCAGCAACCACCTGGAAGGTCCGGTGGTCCAGGGGCTCCCGCGCACCCTAACAAACCGAGCAAGGATGACGCCTACATGCAGTTTATGAGGGAAATGCAGGGTTTGCTTTAGGACCTATGCAGCGAATAATTGGCAGTGTTTTAGTTGTTAAGAACGTTTGATTACTCCCAACGTAGAAGTATTTCAAAATAAATATGACTATAGAAATGTCTAAAAGTATTTTAAAGGTACCTAATTATTTTGATAATCATAGTATATTATATATCTAAAAATTGTATGTCAGCACATGTCAGCGGGGCTACCGCGTTCGACATAACATCATTTGGCATAATGGCATAAAGCAATAAGAATAATCTTATTTTCAATAATCATATTCTTAGCGTAAGCTCGACTCCAACATAGACTTTATTATCCTAAGCAATAGCGTAATTTGAAAAAAGGAATGATCTTCCTTTTGTATTGTGCCGAACAAACGCGTCCTTAAAAAGGAATCATCAACTCCGAGCAAACGAGTGCTTTAAAAAACTCTTTTGCATTGTTTCGCTGAAATTTAGAAAAATCTAACTGTCTAATCTAACTAATCTAAAAGATTTTTTTCTGGGTATATGTTATTGTTAGGTATATTTAATCAATTATGCCAAATTATGTTATGCCAAACGACGTACCCCCCAAAGTGGCTGGTTTCTCCACCAGTATTCTATTTATGGACCAACTGTACAATTACGGGTTTGAGAGAAGGTTCAAGAACCCTTGTCACCCATACAAAATTGTTAGAAGGCAACTAAAAAAGCGACTTTTGCTTTTGGGGAGTGGGCGTGGGACAATCGTGGCTTTGTCAATCGCCATTTTTGCATGACGTACCTAATTTATAAACCTTTTCAAGATCTTGTAATTTTTAAAATATGGTAAACTAGAATTGGGTATTAGTAAAAATCGAGAACTGTATGCATTTACTTTTAATTGAATACAACGTTCTTATTTTCGAAGCTAGTATTATACTCAACCATTGATAGTAAAAATATTTGTTTATTTCTCATATTTAAGCTACAGTCAAATCATGAACTCTCTTAAACTTTAAAGCATAATGTTTCAATGCCATTTACGATTATGGGAACTGCATATACCAATCAGTGTTAGTGCAACTGTCAATCTCTAGAGATGAATACTTGAGGCCAAAATACTTTATTCTTCCGCAATGATAAAATATAAACATATTTTATTTACTTAATTAACTAATAAACAGAACAACTGGATTAAAATCAACTTATTGCACTAACATAATCGGCGATTTTTTCAACGTTCAATAGTTTCTTCTATGGCTTTCAAGCATGTTCCCTAGGAGTTGTAAGTAATGATGCCGTTATCGATATAATATGATAAGTTGGTTTTTGCCAAACGTTAGAATTTTTTAAAGGTGAGGGAAAAAATAGTCGGACGGTAATGACATTCAGAGCCTATGTTGGTAATCATTTAAGACGACATTCACATTCCACCAATTCCATTCAATCGAATACATCATGCAACAAAATTAGAAACCTTATCAAAATCTTCGATAAAGACGGAAACTTGTTTGAGCTTCTTTTTCTCTAAATGTTTATTTTGAACCGCACAAACATTATTCACCCGGGTTTCAGAGATAGTGGAAAGAGAATAATTCGATAACAATAGTTTACAACATTTTCAAACTACTAATTCGTCATGAATTAATTAGGTCATTAACAAGTGCAACATAGTCTGTGGACTACGTGTTTGAGAAAGGTCATCAAAAATAAAATCACACCCAGTCGGTAGATGTACAATATGAATAAATTATTTATTTTTTGCATTGTAGCTCATCTTAAACATAACTTACAGAAAAAAAAAATATTATCAATAAATTATCCTATTTATTGTTGATATTGTTCTTCAAATCAAATTGCTCAATTAACTTTCTACGTTAAACTTTTGAAATTGATCACATTTGGCCACGCAATTGCTATGCTACAAAATACCAAAGAGAACTTCTGTACCTTTCTCAAACACGAAGCTCCGCTCCGAAACACGAATGACATCACACCACAGATAGGAGATAGGTACGTAGAAAGATAAGAAAAATTACTCAAACTTTGCAATAATTACCATCATCCCGACGCCGGCCAACAAAGCGGTGATTTCCTTCAGCGATTGCCAAAGCTTCGTAGACTCTTCCAGCAGTTCCGGAATGACGGAAACCGTTGCAATATAAATGAACCCACCGGCAGTGAACGGAAGCACCCACGATTCGGCGGCATCGCTACCACTACCCAACAAAGCTAGGACCGTTCCGGCCAAGGCACCGACGGCCGTGGTCAGCTGCAGCAACATGGCTTTCTTTTTGGAGCAGCCGGATTTTACCAGGATGGCAAAATCGCCAATCTCGTGAGGAACTTCATGCAGCAGGATCGTAATGGTGGTGATGATGCCGATACTATTGCCGGCCAGATAGGAAGCACCGATGGCCAGGCCGTCCGTGAAGTTATGAGTGAAATCCGCAGCCAGATTAAGGTACCCGGCAATTTTGATTTGGTCCTTCTTGGGTTCTTTCTTAACGGCTTTACCCTTAGCCTTGGCGTTTTCCGCTTCTGTTTTCTTCTTGTCATTTTTGCCTTTTTTGTCAGTTGCCTTTTTACTATCCTTTTTCGAAGGCGAAGCTGGTGGGGATGCCTAAAAATACGAAAAACTACGATGTATGCGTTTATTTTTTAACCTCGGATTATCTCCAAGGTATTGGAATCCGACTTAAAAATGATGTGCTCATGAGCATAATAATAGTACTAAGAGCGTTTCATTGCTATGTATATAAATACCTTTTCCTTATGCGAAGCGCCTCCGTGACTGTGACCATGTCCGCCAGCATCCTTCTTGATTAACCGAACGCCTTTTTCAACTGCCAAAAACACGATTATTCCAGCCAGCACCCACAAACCTACGCGCATATCGTGCCCGTGTCCATCATGTCCTTCTCCGCCGTGACTGTGACCGTGCCCATGTCCGTGGCTATGCCCGTCTTCGCCGTGGGAATGCGGTTGAATTGCATGGGGAATCAAATGAAGAAAAGCATCACCTAGCAGACCCCCGGAGGCAAAGGCCAGTAAGGTCTTCAACCGAGGTTGCATCTCCTCAGTGTTATCCAGCGGGATGGCAAAGAGAATGAAAAACGGCGCGGCGCTGATTAGCAAAGTTGATCCAAGGGAATGGACCCATATGTAGAAGGTGTCTGAGAAAAATATTGAACAAAGGAACATTTGTAAATCGTTTTATGTTTATATGTCTCGTTTTTTTAGAAAATTCATCGCATTTATACATTAACAAGTGAGTACATAAAATGTCATGTAGAAAGTACGAGATATGAATTGAAAATAAAATAACCTGTTTTTAAGAGTTAATTCTTTATCAGATCTTTAATAAAACCCCTACAAAACTCTTTTTAAAATTTATCAATATTTTTACAATATGTTGTTAGTTCACAGTAAGTTTTAGGATCTACCAAAGCGCACCAAATGCCAATAAAAAATTACTCATTTTTTGCACAAGCTTTTACCTACAAGAGCAAATTGACCATAAAGAGATGTCCGGTACCATCTCTCAACCACATAACTGAGGTCTGTGAGGATCTCTTACAACATATGTACGCATGAATTGATATGAATTCTACTGTATAAACAAAATATCACAGTCAGTCAAGAAGGCGCTCGATGCAGTTTCGCAGAAACCCGACCAATGAAGTCTGGTATTGATATTTACGTAACATTTTTCAAGTTTTTGCAACTAAACTTTCCAATGCTATCGGTAAACTAAGTTTTCTGTATAAAACTAATGCCCAACAACACCCAAACTTACCGACTTTCGGCTTATCCTTAGACTTCGGTGTATTATCTTCATGGATATGATGGTGGTGGTGATCATCATGGTGGTGTCCATGATCGTGATCATGGTGATGATGATGATCATGACTTTCATCCTGATATATTTCGTTTGCTTGTCGCGAGTACTAAATTGAGAAGGGAAAAGATAGAATATTATTCACTAAAAATATTCATGCAAGACCAAAAGCAATCCTTACTTTGAAACTTGGATTTTCATCGTGACCATGATGGTGGTCATGATGATGATCGTGTTCGTAATGCCCAGAACAAAGCGTTGGAAAAGACAGCCACAGAATCACCAAAAATAAACCCAAGGCGATGTGTACTCGCCAGGATTTGGATTCTCCTTGCTTTTTAACCACGGCGGTGTGTTTTCGACTCCGGCTTTGTGCGAGGTCCATTGTTCCGAGGATTTCGAAGGAAAATCCGGATATGTACAACCGCTAGCTTGGACAGTATATTTACACGTCACTGATAACAACGCGCACAGATTTTTCGGTGATCTTTCCTTTCTACTTTCTGATGCGGCACACAACTGGCCGAAATGCCGATTTGACGTTCGTGTGAAAGCGGCTGCCAAAAAAAGACAGACATATTTTTTGTGCGACTGATTTCGCACAAATAACGATTGTCACGTTTGTAACGCAATTGCTATAAAGTTTAATCACCTACTCAAAATTGCATCGTATCTGACTATATGATGATTGCACTATAGATTGCACTAAAATCATGGAGTTGTAAAAAGCACTCAGATAGATATTCCGTGTATGGTAGAAAATCGGAAATTTGACATGATGCGCATTGCCAATGACATAATTCGAATTGTCACGATTAGCGTCCCATTGCGAGTGCTCAATCGCGCGGTTTGGTTGCGGTACGACCAATAAGTAAATTTATTACCCAGTGGAATCAAATAATTATAAAAGACCATTATTTTTGACGTAGAACTACGTCTGTCTTTTCTATATTGGGGTACACTTTAAAATTGCAAAAAATCGAAAAACGTCACGAAAATATGATAGACTTTGATCGTTAATATCTCAGCCATTTCTCGATGGATTTTCAATTTTCTTGGACCATTCGATCAAGGGAGAGTCAACGCTTCATTCCCGATGTACACTGAAGTCGTTTTTTACGCGGTTTTATTTTTACACGAATCGAATTTCGGGATTTCTGCGGTTTATTCAGACATACTTTGGAATTTACGCGGGGTTTAACTTTGTTTTAATTCACGTGGCCCATATCATCCGCATAAAAAATGACTCCAGTGTATTACAATATATACGTATGATAATGTTTAGTATTGAAACGTGCTAACAGTTTAGGAATTGGTTTCGGTGAATCAGTCAATCTCATAAGTGCATTGCAAGCTTCTTCTTCCATAGCACTACATTCCAACTGGAACTTGGCCTGCTTTTCAACTTAGTAATCTATTAGTATTTCTTTAGATATTGATTAAAAGTTTTCTTTGCATCAGTATGTATCTTGTGTGGTAAATACAACGGATACACTATGCCCAGGGTGTGAGAATGTTTCCCACCCGAAACATCCTAGATCGGATCGAGAATCGATCTCGCCATCTCCGGATTCTGCGCCTTTGTTCTCAAGGCTAACTGGGAACCTCAAGCCGGCATAGACGTCAAATTAATGCAACTTACAGGACTTTTAACTCGTTTTTACTAACTTACACGCGCGTTTTCTCTGTACAGCATGGGGTCGTTATACGACAGCTGCTCGCTTACGTCTATTGATGCCAGTAGAGAGGCTCGGAATCTTTCTCGCTGCTGCAGTAAATGCGTTCTGGTAATCTTTCTTCGGCTCTTGGTGTCTGCTGGAGTAAATGCAAAGTCCGACTCCTCACGTGAAGGAATGATAATTATTATCAATAAACTCTTCAACTGTCAAGCAGCGGCCAAGGCAGCGCAGCGGTTCACTACCAGCCAGATTTTTGGAATGAATCGCCTACTTTGAGCATTCTTACAGCGGCACACTAGGAGTTAACTTTCGGAAATCAGTATGGCGAAAAGCATCTAAGGTTTAATATCTCGAAAATTAAGCAACTTATTCGAAAAAATATTTGGTAGGCGTAGTAGCAGACACCTTCCTACATATTATTTATTTATTTAATCAGACTAAGGCCGAAGTGGCCTGTGCGGTATATAAGAGTCTTCTCCATTCGGCTCGGTCCATGGCTACACGTCGCCAACCACGCAGTCTACGGAGGTCCGCAAGTCATCTTCCACCTGGTCGATCCACCTTGACCGCTGTGCACCTCGCCTTCTTGTGCCCGTCGGATCGTTGTCGAGAACCATTCTCACCGGAATACTGTCCGACATTCTGGCTACGTGCACGGCCCACCGCAGTCGTCCGATTTTCGCGGCGTGAACGATGGATGGTTCTCCCAGTAGCTCATGCAACTCGGGTTCATTCGCCTCCTCCACGTACCGTCCGCCATCTGCACCTCACCATAGATGGTACGCAGCACTTTCCTTTTCGAAAACTCCAAGTGCGCGTTGGTCCTCCACGAGCATCGTCCAGGTCTCGTGTCCGTAGAGGACTACCGGTCTAATGAGCGTTTTGTAGATTGTCAGTTTGGTACGGCGGCGAACTCTATTCGATCGGAGCGTCTTGCGGAGTCCAAAGTACGTACGATTTCCAGCCACTATGCGTCTCCGAATTTCTCTGCTGGTGTCATTTTCGGCAGTCACCAGTGAGCCCAAGTACACAAATTCTTCTACCACCTCGATTTCGTCACCACCGATGCAAACTCGCGGTGGGTGGCTCACATTGTCTTCTCTTGAACCTCTTCCTATCATGTACTTCGTCTTCGACGTGTTGATGACTAGTCCGATCCGCTTAGCTTCCCTCTTCAGTCTGATGTAGGCTTCCTCCATCTTCTCAAAGTTTCGTGCCATAATATCTATGTCGTCGGCGAAACCAAATAGCTGGACGGACTTATTGAAAATTGTACCACTCGTGTTAATCCCTGCTCTTCGTATTACCCCTTCCAAAGCGATGTTGAATAGCAAACACGAAGACCATCACCTTGCCGTAACCCTCTGCGGGTTTCGAAGGGACTCTAGAATGCCCTGAAACTCGAACTACTCGCATCACCCGATCCATCGTCGCTTTGATCAACCGTGTCAGTTTATCCGGAAAACTGTGTTCGTGCATTAGCTGCCATGGCTGGTCCTGAGCGTTTGTATCATATGCGGCTTTGAACTGGCTGAATTGACGGTGTGTGGGCACGTTGTATTCGCGGCATTTCTGCAGTACTTGGCGAATGGCGAACACCTGGTCCGTGGTGGAGCGTTCGCCCATAAAACCTGCCTGGTACTGCCCCACGAACTCCCTTGCAATTGGTGCTAGTCGATGGCATAACATTTGGGATAGTACCTTGTAGGCGGCGTTCAGCAATGTGATTGCGCGGTAGTTGCTACAATCCAGGTTATCGCCCTTTTTTAGATGGGGCACACGACACCTTCCATCCACTCCTGCGGCAAACCTTCTTCCTGACAAATCTTGGTAATGACCCAGTGCAGCGCTCTGGCCAGTGTCTCACCACCGTGTTTAAATAGCTCTCCTGGTAGTTGGTCAAACTCAGGGGCTTTGTTGTTCTTCAGCCGGCCAATCTCCTCCTGGATTTTCTGGAGATCCGGAGCCAGTAGAATTATGTCCTGCGCGCGTTCTCCCAGGTCCATCCCCATACCGCCATCTTCGTCTGCCACATCGCCATTCAGGTGTTCTTCGTAGTGCTGCCGCCACCTTTTGATCACCTCACGCTCGTTCGTAAGAAGGTTCCCGTTTATGTCCTTACACATATCGGGCTGTGGCACGTGGCCCTTACGTGAACGGTTTAACTTCTCATAGAACTTTCGTGTGTTATTAGCGCGGTACAGTTGCTCCGTTTCTTCACGGTCTCGATCTTCCTGCTGGCGCTTTTTCCTCCGGAAAATCGAGTTTTGTCTGTTCCGCGCCTGTTTATATCGTGCCTCGTTCGCCCTCGTGCGGTGTTGCAGCAATCTCGCCCATGCTGCATTCTTCTCTTCCACTAACTGCTCACATTCGCCGTCATACCAGTCGTTTCTCTCTGATCCGGAGGCACCGTGCCAAGTGCAGCGGTTGCGGTGCTACCAATGGCGGATCGAATATCTCTCCAGCCATCTTCAAGAGACGCTGCGCCTAGCTGCTCTTCCGTTGGAAGTGCCACTTCCAGCTGCTGCGCGTATTCTTGGGCTAATCTACCATCTTGTAGCCGCCCAATGTTAAGCCGCGGCGTCCGACTTCGACGCGTGTTGTACACCGTCGAGAGTTTTGAGCGCAGGCATACTGCAACGAGGTAGTGGTCGGATTCAATATTCGCACTGCGGTAAGTGCGGACATTCGTGATGTCGGAGAAGAATTTACCGTCGATTAGAACGTGGTCGATTTGGTTTTCCGTTTCTTGGTTAGGTGATCTCCATGTGGCCTTGTGGATATTTTTGCGGGGGAAGAAGGTGCTTCGGACTACCATTCCGCGGGGGCTGCTAAATTTATGCATCGTTGGCCGTTGTCATTCGATACGGTGTGCAGACTATCCGGTCCGATGACCGGTCTATACATTTCCTCCCTTCCTACCTGTGCGTTCATGTCACCGATGACGATTTTGACGTCCCGCAGTGGGCATCCATCATATGTCTGCTCCAGCTGTGCGTAGAACGCTTCTTTCTCGTCGTCGGGTCTCCCTTCGTGTGGGCAGTGCACGTTGATGATGCTATAGTTGAAGAAACGGCCTTTAATCCTCAGCTTGCACATCCTTGCGTTGATTGGCTGCCACCCAATCACGCGTTGGCGCATCTTACCCAGCACTATACCTTCCTACATAACTAGTTCCAAATAGATTTTCGTGAAAAGCTCCTGCTGTTGAGAAAACCCGCGTTAGATGTCTTTCTTCATACAAATTTCTGGCGGGTCACTCATGCTGGCTATTTTGCGCATATACGATAGCGCCTGGATGTGACAGCGGCGAGTAGAAAATCAGCCCCTGCCAATAATTCATTATCATTTGATAACTTCGCAGGTGAAAAGTAGGCGAGTTGTTATCGGCGATAACTTTTCAAATCTTGCAACACAAAATTATTATTTTAATGTATACCAAACTAATCTAATACCAATTTAATGTAAACAATGAAGCTCAATCGAATGTTTGACATTGTGTTTTGGTGTTATGTAGGAAAAGTTCAAAAGTAGCCTTCACCAATAATGCTTCGAATCAAGATACAATTATCGAACGATTCTTACTTACGAGTTTTAATTAATTGATAATTTGGATATGTGATCGCTTGAGAGTGTTATTCATCCTCGTTTATTTGAAAAAATATTTTTTATCATCCTTTTAAATGTTAGTCTAAAATCTCACTCCAACCTCAGGAGAGCAGGATAAGCAGCGAAAACAGATTCACCCTGGGCTTGAAACACGCTTGCTTTGGTCTCATCGAACAGAAAAGTTGAAAACCTGTACATTACATACAGCTACGTAGTTCAACGGCACCTTTGCGTACAACCCGATTGGGCTGCACCTTTGAGTTTTTACAAAATAATAATCATTATTAAATAAATATAATATATATTAATAAAATAATAAATTTTATTTAAGTACTTATGGCATCTTTTACTCGATTTTTAAGTTGTCCTGTTTTTAATAAATAAGAATAAATCGGATTCGGCGGAATTTAGAATAGATCAGGCTTAGGTCTGTCTCATTTGGAGAATTAAACTTAAAAGTGACAGTTCGAAAATTAAAAAATCACCCCCCTATAATAATGGCTGGTGCTACCAAGCAATTCCAATAGGACATCGATGGAAAATGATTCGATATCTGTCAAAAGTAATCTTGCTCTGCGAGCAGGGTTATTTGATAATTATTGAAATGTCACTTTTAAGTTTAATTTCAGTTTAATTATCCAATTGAGACAGACCTTAGTGTGTGGATAACGTGCAGGGTCCGTTCATGAATGCATAACGGTGCATAACATCGTGCCCGAATCAGGAAAAGAGAATAAAGATAAGGGGAAAATGTGCGTGCATCCAGGAAAACAATTTTCAAACCGTCTGTTTTGACAGTGCTCTTCCATATTTTCAACGCTTTTTTCAACCCGTTATGGCAGATTTTGGTGAAAATACTGAAATTACTTGCATTCAAATGTTCTTTTTGTGATACCCGTGGAATTACGAACATTTCGCATGCTTAGTGATAATTGTGCTTCAAAAAATACGACAAAGTTTCACAATGAACTCCAATTTTACAACACCCAAAACCAGTGGCGGAAACCGTTTCGGTTTGAAACCAAACACCCCAGGTCGATCGAATATGATCAGACCTACAATGAGTACATCGTTATTGGGTGGGACTAAATATACTACCAGTTCATCCAGCAGTGAAAGCTTATACGCAACTCCGTCATCTTCAGCCATGAAGAAATCGAAAAACCCATCGGCCTTGTTCTCCAATACCAAATCGAAATCAACGCTCGCCCTGACCCCGGTGTCACAGTTCCGCCCCCGTTCCGATTCGGTAACGTCATTCAAAAGCTGCGGGGGCTCGACTTATGGAACCCCTATCGATAAGCTGAAGAAGACCAAATCTGCCCTGGATGGTTTAGCCGTTGGAACACCGGAGTGTTTCTCGAAAGTGTCGCTGGATAGTCCTGCAATGGTCGGACGTCCTTCGTCTAAGTTAGATGAATCGGTGAAATCGGTTAGGGAGAGGGACCCAATGAGTTCGGAGATAAGTAATTTAAAAGTGGCGGTTCGGGTAAGGCCACTTTCTGCCAAGGAGTGTATTGATTCCGTGGCGAATATTGTGCGAGTAAGGGAAAACGAAGTGATTGTGAATGCTGGTAATACAGCAGATAACTCCGCAGGAGTGGAGCACTGTTTTCAGTACGATTACGCATTTTGGTCCTGCAATGCAGAAGATCGATCGTATGTTGACCAGAATGGTGTTTACGACAGTCTTATGAAGCCACTAATAGACAAAGCTTTCGAGGGATATAATGCATGTCTATTTGCCTACGGACAAACGGGATCCGGAAAAAGCTACAGCATGATGGGAATAGATTCGGACGACTTAGAGATTAGCTCGGAAGCCGGTATTATTCCACGTTTCTGCCAAGAATTGTTCTGTCGAATCAACGCATTAAAGGGAAAGATACAGGCCGAGATAGAAGTCAGCTATTTCGAAATTTACAACGAAAAAATACATGATTTACTGGCCGTTTCCCCAACCGAAGGAGTTTTTTCTGTAACATCGTCGAATGTCAAAAAGCCTCCGTTGAAAGTGCGCGAACATCCCTTCTGGGGCCCATACGTGGTAGATTTGAGCACCCATCCGGTTGATTCTCATTCGGCTTTGAGGAACTGGCTTGCCGTCGGAAATAGTCAGCGGGCTACAGCCGCCACTGGGATGAACGACAAAAGCTCTCGTTCGCATTCGATATTTTCGGTTGTGCTTAATCTTTCGGAAGTGGTTTCCCCGGAGCAGAAAAATCTGAACGCGGTTCACCAGACGAAACGTAGTAAAATCAGTTTGGTGGATCTGGCCGGTTCGGAACGTGTGAGCCAAACATGTGGAACCAGCAGTGAGCGGCTCAAGGAAGGTATCAGCATCAATAAAAGCTTGTTGACGCTGGGAAAGGTTATTTCGTCGCTGGCGGAAACAAAGCGAACTGGTGCAAGCTACATCCCGTATCGAGATTCCGTGTTGACCTGGCTTCTAAGGGTAAGTACCTTTTTCGTATAATATAAGTATTCTATCTGCTACATGGTTGTTTAGTTCTTGCATTGGGACTTATTTATATGCTTATAAATTGATTGCACGAGCAACTAGCATTGACTCGTCTTGCGGCTTTTCAAGTATAAACCATTTTCGGTATAGTTTTCCAGACTTATTACCCACAGATTTTCAAAACAAATTGTTTTCGGATGATTTTATTGATTCATCATTTGGTTACTCATGGTTTTGACGTAAACTGCGTCTAAGGGGAAGACTCGGATACAGGATGTAAAATGAAAATTTCAAAATTGGCGACCGTCACGAAATCATGTAAGATTTGTAACAATAATAGGTCCTTTATGTTTCAATTGATTTTAAAGATTTATATATCAATCAATCCGCAAACTTTTTACCAATTTGCCAGCAGTATTGAAACTTTTGATTATCAACGCTAAACTATTGAAAATTTTAGTTCTTTCATGTATCATGCATCCCCTATACAGTATAGGGGTCGTACACATATTACGTAAGCACTTATGGGGGGAGGGGGGGTCGATCAATATCTTACGCTCCATATAAATAAAAAATCATTTGTATGAAAAAAATCTTACATGGGGGGAGGGGGGGTCGAAAAATCCAGAAAAATTGCTTACGTAATAAGTGTACAATCCATTACAGCATGTTCCAATCCTTGGTATGCCTACTTTTAGGGTATTATCAATGATTGAACTGGAGTGTATGAATGGGGTGCTCCAGCTGCTAGACAGTGGGACCTCTATTCCCTCACAGAGTGGCTGCTAAAGCGGGGTAGTAGTGTCGATTGGGTGGTTCCTTCTCTTCTATATAGAGCGGAATGATTGGGTACAGTTTACTATATTTGCAGGGCTGTTACAACAGGCGCAGATTTCGCGATTTTCGCGTTTTTCGCTTATTTGCCACGGATTTACCTTTCCAGTCGCGAAAATCGCGGTTCCGTCAAACATTGTCGCAAAAAGTCGGATTTATAACTACAATCTCGCGAAAATCACGATTTTCCTCAATTTAATTTTAGGATTAATTCAACATGCAAAATAAGTCAATCCGTCAAGATTCAAACACATGGTATTCGAATAACCATTATATAGTCGTATGGATGTTGGTTTAAGTGGACATATGAAAAGTCTGTCGAATTGTCAGATCGATCATATTGCATTTCTGGATTACCGAAATGCCAAGAACTATTTATTTTATTGCTTAGAATTGTTGTGCCGCTAATTACGGAGGTACAATTATGATTACTTGCGCTGCATAGAGGGTCGACGATAAAGTCGGATCAAACGTAGTAATATTCACACCTGCAACTGCCGGGATAAAACTGATAGCTGATCGAAGCTGTCTTTATTTACTTACTTACTTACTTACGGATCCTGTACACCTCCGGTGGTGCAAAGGGCCGACTTGAAAGATCTCCATCCTGAGCGTTGCCCGGCTATCGCTTTAACCTGTTGCCAGGTTAGATTTCGGTCGACTTCTTTTATTTCTTTATTGAGGCTTCACCGCCATGAGCCTCTGGGTCTGCCTCTGCTGCGATGTCCCGCTGGGTTCCAGTCTAATGCTTGTTTACAGATTTCGTTTCCGCCCCTACGTAGAGTGTGGCCGACCCAGCCCCACTTCCGATCCCGAATTTCTGTTGCTATCGACCTCTGGTGACAACGACGATGGAGCTCATTGTTTGAGATCCAGTTGTGAGGCCACCAGGCCCGAATTATATACCGCAGGCATCTGTTAATGAACACCTGCAGCCGTTGAGTGTTCTCCACTGATACACACCATGTTTCGCTAGCGTATAACAGCACAGATTTCACGTTAGAGTTGAAAATTCGTATTTTGGTGCGTTCACTTATCTGCCTGTTTTTCCAGATATTTCTTAAACTTCGAAAGGCAGCCCTTGCTTTCTTGATCCGTGCGCCTATGTCGATCTTGGTACCGCCGTCCAGAGGCGCCTCGTCCATACGTTCTACCTGTTCATGGAACAGGTAACCATTTTTAGTTCAGAAGTAAGAAACTTAATGTACCTACTTACAATTAATTTTCTAGCAATTAATCATTAGGGCGAACAAAGTTTCACGTAATATTTCCAATGATGATTTAATATCTAACGAAACAAAATATTTCGTAGGCAAATCAAGTTAACGCCACATGCTTGGCGTACAGTCAAACTGCAGCTAAATGTGTGTTTCTCCGATACACCACACCCCATCACATAGAAAGCTTTTGCCAGTCGTGCGATCCATAATGAAGAACCAACAGCAGCGCTGCCAGAAGTCAAATTTAAAGTTTTGCGCCATGACAAATGATTTGAAATAATTTCCTCCTTGGTATGCTCATTCGTTCTCCACGCGCAGAGAACCAGCGTGAGTGCGGCCAGCTTTCTCCTTTTCCTCACATCATCCTCTTTCGCATGCGAAGCAAGCACGTTTAGATGCAAATTCTGCTATGCGCGCAGGAGTCAAACCCGTTCGACGCGCTGCGAGAACAATCAACGACGCGACGCACCTTCGGTTAGACTCGGTCGAAGTGTCGGGCTGTGCTTTGTCGAAAGGCGCACCGCGCACGCTTTCGTTCATACTCAATGATTGGAAACAGTTTGTTTTTCTTTTTCTCCTGATGAATATGCAATGCATCAAGAACAATATTAAATTAATGTTTGCGTTTTCAAAGATACATTAAATAATGCTTTTTACGAATACTGAAAATCAATCAACATAGAGAAAAAGGTATAGTTCTCACTAAATTTGAAAAATCACTAAATTTGAAACCCGGGATTTAGTTCTATCTACAAGACCATTTCAATCTAGAGAAGTTGTTCAGTAACAAAAATTTCCGTGTGTTCCTCATGAAGAGTTAGTACATCCATAGAACCTTAACTCGAACTTTTTCCAGCAGTTAGTTCAGCCTAGGTCGATGGGCCCTGGTTTTATAACTAATTGCTAGAAAATATGTTTCCGCTGCATACAATTTAGCCTCAAACGAGAGGAATTTGAGTCTTGCAACCATGTGCAGGGTAAAGTTAATTTTGTTATAATTCAAAAATTGCAATTTTTTCTAATATTTGGTTAAGTTGTACAAGAAAAGGTTGTAATATCCTCCTTTGCCGTGCGGTAAGACGCGCGGCTACAAAGCAAGACCATGCTGAGGGTGGCGGGTTCGATTCCCTAGGCAATTTTCGGATTGGAAATTGTCTCGACTTCCTTGGGCATAAAAGTATCATCGTGCTAGCCTCATGATATACGAATGCAAAAATGGTAACCTGGCTTAGAAACCTCGCAGTTAATAATTGGGGAAATGCTTAATGAACACTAAGCTGCGAGGCGGCTCTGTCCCAGTGTGGGAATGTAATGCCAATAAGAAGAAGAAGAAGATTAGATTGAATGCACAACTTTCATCCGAAGCCACAATGATTGATGAATATTTTTTATCAGGATGGTAGAACAGTTGTAGCATAAGTCCACGAGACGCCCCTGCCGCCGTCCGACGCCATTTGGCTACCAAGATATTGGAAGCTTTCAACATTCTCCACTGGTTGCCCGGCTACTGTGAATCTGGAAGGAGTCGCCGTGTTTACATCCAACGATTTGGTTCTGTTGACGTTGATGACTAAACCTGCCGAAGAGGAGCGCTCGGCAAGGTCGTTGAGCTTACTCTGCATATCAGAGCGCCGTTGCGCGAGGAGTGCAACGTCATCAGCCAATTCGAAGTCGTTTAGGTGCTCCATGGTTATAGGCTGCCATAACAGCCCGCGGTTTGGTTCACGGTCAATCGCACCTATCAGAATCTCATCGATTACGATGAGGAACAGTAACGGTGATAGGATACATCCTTGCCTCACACCAGCTACGACCCGGATAGGGTCGGACAGGACCCCATTGTGCAGCACTCTACGCGAAAAGGCCTCGTACTGTGCTTCGATGAGGCCGATGATTTTCTCAGGAACTCCCTTGCGTCTCAGGGCGCTCCACATATTCTCGTGATTGAGACGGTCGAAAGCTTTTTCGTAGTCAATGAATACCAAGTAAAGAGACTCTTGGAATTCGTTGACCTGCTCCAGAATGATGCGGAGCGTGACAATATGGTCCACACAGGATCTTCCGGCACGGAATCCGGCTTGCTGCCGCCGGAGAGTCGCATCGATCTTCTCCTGAATCCGGGCTAGGATAATTTTGCACAGAACTTTGAGAACGGTACACAGCAACATAATGCCTCGCCAGTTATCGCATACAGTCAGGTCACCCTTTTTGGGCACCTTTACTAAGATACCTTGCATCCAGTCGACCGGGAAAGCTGCGGTGTCCCAGATATTATGAAATAAACGATGCAGTAGTTGAGCGGATGTCATGGGGTGAGCTTTGAGCATCTCGGCTGATATGCGGTCGACCCCTGGGGCTTTATTCGATTTCATGCTTTGGATGGCTGTTTGAATCTCTAGCAGTGATGGAGCTTCGGTATTGACGCGTGTTATACGTCGGATCCTAGGCAGATCATGCCAAGGTGGTGGTGGCCTGGCTGGCACTTGAAAAAGTTGTTCGAAGTGCTCGAACCAGCGTTTCAGCTGGTTAGTTGGGTCGGTCAATAACTGATCATTCGCGTCTTTCACAGGCATCGTAGCATTCATCTTCGCCCCGCTTAAGCGTCGTGAGATATCGTAGAGGAGGCGAATGTCCCCGGTTGCGGCGGCTCTCTCTCCTTCGTCGGCCAGAGAGTCTGCCCACGCTCGCTTGTCCCGTCGACATGAGCGTTTTACTTCCTTCTCAAGAGCCGCGTATCGTTGGCGGGCTAAGACTTTGGCTCCTCTGGTTTTCGATCGCTCTATCGCGGCTTTGGCTTCTCTTCGCTCCTCTATCTTCCTCCAGGTCTCATCGGTGATCCATTGTTTTCTCTGGGTGCGTAGTTCGCCCAGATTGTTCTCGCTGGTGGCGATGAAGGCATTCTTGATGGCGGTCCATTGCACACTGGTTCAGGAGCCCCCAAAACGTGCGTTTTTTAGTTTTCGACCTGAAAACTACATTTTAGAGTCATGATGTCTTCAGAAGAGTTGAAGAATATTTCTTGGGCTTTCTTTTGATAAGAAAATGTCAATGATCGATCCACCTTGAAGGGCGGTATGGAATAAAAAATTTACGCAGATGTACAAAAGCAGTGGTTGTTCTCTGCAATAATGTTATAAAGAACTAGTTGACCCGGCAGACGATGTCCTGCATAGTAGGCGAGAATGTGCATTCCGAACTTCCCATACAATGTTCGCATAGGAATCACAATTTTAGTTTTTCACGATTTGCTCAACTTTACTCGTGATTTTTCCATAAGGAAATATCATATAAACCCGTCGGAAACTATAACGAATGTTTCTGCTGAAGAAATGAAAAAAATCCATCCAGCCGTTTTCGAGTTATGCGGATACGAACACAGACCATTTCATTTTTATATATAAGATGTGAATTGGAACATCTTTTCGGAAGACACAATATTGGACAAACGGTTTTGTAAGTTTTGCAGTCGATTCATTGTTTACGTAACAGTTGTACTGAAAAACGTACATTAAGGACTATTTTAATTTGATTCAAAACAATAGTGGAACACGATGGAACAAAACAAAACATTGTGCATTCGGTAGCTTAAAACCGAATCTTTCAGATGGTGGCTGTTTGGCTTGCCGCTTCTTGCCGCTTTTCATGGTGTGTTGATGTGAAAATTGACTATTTTTTCTAAAGATTCCTTAATAACTTTGACAGGTTTCAAGATAGATCAAAGTAGTCTTCTAGACAAACATGTTTTTGTCATTATGCACAACTTTATAGAATAAACCATAGTGCTAAAATCATTTCAAAAAAGTTATGCTCAAAATATGATTTTTGGGGGTCATTTATACAAAACGTGCTCTAATTCCTTACAAAACCGTTTGTCCAATATTGTGTCTTCAGAAAAGATGTTCCAATTCACATTCTTTATAACATTGCAGAGAACAACCACTGCTTTTGTACATCTGCGTAAATTTTTTATTCCATACCGCCCTTCAAGGTGGATAGATCATTGATATTTTCTTATCAAAAGAAAGCCCAAGAAATATTCTTCAACTCTTCTGAAGACATCATGACTCTAAAATGTAGTTTTCAGGTCGAAAACTAAAAAACGCACGTTTTGGGGGCTCCTGAACCAGTGTGCGTGGGTCTCCCGTGACGGCTTTACAGAAAATCAAATCGACCACATCTGCATCAGCCGAAAATGGAAACGGAACCTTCTTGATGTACGGAATAAACGTAGTGCCGATATCGCGTCTGATCATCACCTCCTCATCGGCGAAATACGCCTGCGCATTGCGCGGATTCGTCGGCAGGAGGAAAGAGTTGGACGACGATTCAACACACGCCGACTGGAAGATGCCACGGTGAAACGGTCCTTCGTTGAAGAACTGGAGACGCGTGCTGCAGATATTCCGGAAGGTGGCAGCGTGGAAGACCAATGCACACTGGTTCAGGAGCCCCCAAAACGTGCGTTTTTTAGTTTTCGACCTGAAAACTACATTTTAGAGTCATGATGTCTTCAGAAGAGTTGAAGAATATTTCTTGGGCTTTCTTTTGATAAGAAAATATTCATGATCTATCCACCTTGCAGGGCGGTATGGAATAAACATATTACGCAGATGTACAAAAGCAGTGGTTGTTCTCTGCAATGTTATAAAGAATGTGAATTGGAACATCTTTTCTGAAGACACAATATTGGACAAACGGTTTTGTAAGGAATTAGAGCACGTTTTGTATAAATGACCCCCAAAAATCATATTTTGAGCATAACTTTTTTGGAAATGATTTTAGCACTATGGTTTATTCTATAAAGTTGTGCATAATGACAAAAAACATGTTTGTCTAGAAGACTACTTTGATCTATCTTGAAACCTGTCAAAGTTATTAAGGAATCTTTAGAAAAAATAGTCAATTTTCACATCAACACACCATGAAAAGCGGCAAGAAGCGGCAAGCCAAACAGCCACCATCTGAAAGATTCGGTTTTAAGCTACCGAATGCACAATGTTTTGTTTTGTTCCATCGTGTTCCACTATTGTTTTGAATCAAATTAAAATAGTCCTTAATGTACGTTTTTCAGTACAACTGTTACGTAAACAATGAATCGACTGCAAAACTTACAAAACCGTTTGTCCAATATTGTGTCTTCCGAAAAGATGTTCCAATTGATCTTATATATAAAAATGAAATGGTCTGTGTTCGTATCCGCATAACTCGAAAACGGCTGGATGGATTTTTTTCATTTCTTCAGCAGAAACATTCGTTATAGTTTCCGACGGGTTTATATGATATTTCCTAATGCGAAAATCACGAGTAAAGTTGAGCAAATCGTGAAAAACTAAAATTGTGATTCCTATGCGAACATTGTATGGGAAGTTCGGAATGCACATTCTCGCCTACTATGCAGGACATCGTCTGCCGGGTCAACTAGTTCTTTATAACATTATTGCAGAGAACAACCACTGCTTTTGTACATCTGCGTAAATTTTTTATTCCATACCGCCCTTCAAGGTGGATCGATCATTGACATTTTCTTATCAAAAGAAAGCCCAAGAAATATTCTTCAACTCTTCTGAAGACATCATGACTCTAAAATGTAGTTTTCAGGTCGAAAACTAAAAAACGCACGTTTTGGGGGCTCCTGAACCAGTGTGCCACGTGACCTTGTGAACCGGTCGATGAGGGAAGAGCGATCCCCCGATCACCATGTCGTTATTACCACAAAATTCTGCGAACAGCTCTCCGTTTTCGCTCATTTCTCCGAGATCATGGCGTCCCGTCTTTATTTAGGTCTTTTTAAATTTATAATAATAGGATCAACACCAATGAGAAAATATTAGGAAGGAAGGCCGAAGTAAAAGGGCCGCTTGTCGAGTCAACCAAGGGCTCCGCCAGTTATTTTGAACTAAAATTACCACATTAAAATGATTATAAGGATAAAATTTGGTAGTGAAAAAAAAACACTAATAAAATAGAAATTGCGATGATAGGGTCCCGACGGTTCCGGCTTCTCCCCGAGGACTGGAATCCTGGGGTTCCTGTCGCTATGTATGGCTCCTTTTCTAAGGGTGGTGGAAATATGGTTCATCTGCATCCTCGAGTGTATCGCAGTAATCTTTTCTTTGCACGCTATTCTCCGGTGGTATGTTAACTTGCTGCTGAAGGATTGAGATCTACTCCAGCTATCTTCAAAAGAAGTTGCGCCTAGCTGCTCTTGCGTAGCCTTGGGCTAGTCTACCATCTTGAAGTCGCCCAATGCCAAGCCGCAGTGTTCGACTTCGACGCGCGTTGTATACCGTCGAGAGTTTTGAGTGCAAAGGCATACTGCAACGAGGGAGTGGTAGGATTCAATATTTCAGCCCTAGGCTGGTTCGTCTCCGGAATTTGGTTTCCCGTTTCTTGGTTAACTGATCTCCATGTGACCTAGTGGATATTTTTGCGGGGAAAGAAGGTGCTTCGGACTACCTTTTTGCGAGAGGCTGCAAAGTTTATGCATTGTTGGCCGTTATCGTTCGATTCGGTATGCAGACTATCCGGTCCAATGACCGGTCTACACAATTTTGACGTCCCGCAGTGGGCATCCATCGTATGTCTGCTCCAGCTGTGCATAGAACGCTTCTTTCTCGTCGTCGGGTCACCGTTCGTGTAAGCAGAGCACGTTGATCATGCTCTAATTGAAGAAACGTCATTTTATCCTCAGATTGCACATCTTTGCGTTGGTTGGCTTCCACCCAATCACACGTTGGCGCGTCTTGCCCAGCATTATGAAGCCGGTTCCCAGGTCGTTGGTGGTGCCACAGCTTTGATAGAAGCGCTCGATGCCCGCTTTTCCACACTTTCTGTCCTGTCCAGCAAATCTCCTGCAGCGCACCGACGTCGAAGTTGCGGGGATGTAATTCATCGTAGATCATCCTGCCGCAACCTGCGAAACCTAGCGACTTGCAGTTCTATGTTCCAAACATCCAATAGTGATCCTTTATTCTTGGCTTGTGGTTCTATTGCGGGTATAATTGACCATAAACCGTATTTCCTGGTGGTCGCACGAAGTATATCCCTCACAAACCCTACATTCAGGGTCTGCTCATATAAAAGCGTTAATGATTGTCGATTTTTGCAATTAAACCAATAATTTTTGATGTAAACTCTAAATTATGTTACCTTAATTTCGAGTGATTATTTCAAGAATTAATTATTTAAGTTACCAAAATGCGTTTTTCTTTTTTATTACTCGATGACATTATTGTCAAACATCATTCGTGGTAAAAATGTGAATATGGTGAACTTACCCCTACTGGTGATCACCTATCAAAACGTATTATCTTTCCCTACCTATTTGTAAGGACGTGAACATGTCTGTTTTTATTGTTATAATATTGTTATTGTTATAATATACACTGAAACTTGCAACGAGAAAATAGTTTTTCAATCCAGTCAGCCGATCATATGATTCAATGTGCGCTTCCGTGTATAACTCCAATGTGTGATCTTTGACGTCATAATACTCTTAATCAAGTGATAAAGTTTCATAGTCTGAAGAGGCTATTGAGGTGTTATGATATGAATTGTCTTGGATTATTTCTTTCGAAAATGTGGAACAAAACACAGGATAGTTGATATGTTTTATTCTTATCTGGTGTTCCACTTATTTCCACTTAAGCAATAATGTCACGGTAAAATACCACTTGTTAGGTGTTCGGGTAACACTGCTCGTAGTGTTCGCTTATGCCGTTTACATTTACACACTACGGCACATTTGAGGCAACACGGTTTATGTCGAATTGATTTCACTCCACCGACAGCTGTAAAATATTGGAAATTACTTTCAGTCACCACACCACCCGTGGATCCCTTATTTAGAAACAATACTCACAAGTCTGTTTCTTATCAGCATTGGATGGAGCCCCATTTTGAATGGGCGAGAAGAGTCGTTTCCACTTCATTTCTTGAGCGATGAATTATTACTAACTCGAAATTATGAAAATCAGAAATCAACTACTCTCCGTGATATCTCAAACGATATTAACCCTTGAATAAAATCTTAATATCGCAACAAAACTCCCATGCTAAGCATCTCTAACCGCAAGCTCCGTACATAACATGCATAAGTTGCAATTAGATGAAATTCAATTCTAGAAAGTGCTGTTGCCATATCAATAACCAAACATCCTGTGGTGACAATGGTCAAGTACCTACCTACTTCTGTAGGAGAAGCAAAGTATAGAATGTTGATAAGAGCGCAGCTGTACAACGACCGATGTAACGGGTGCTCCGTGCATTATGGAGTATGTACGAAATGCAAAGTTCAGCAACGTATTTTAACTTTCAGATGGTTAAAGAAACTGTACCATTTTCCTCCACGTTCTCTTATTCCTTTTTTTGTGAATCGGTGCCGAAAATGGTGCATATCCACCTGTGTAAATTTTAGAGGAGAAGCATTCTTTTAAAAACCTTGAACAATAAATTCTAATTTTCAATGATCGGTCAGCCGGCCCTCCTCAGCCGTGCGGTAAGACGCGCGGCTACAAAGCAAGACCATGCTGAGGGTGGCTGGGTTCGATTCCCGGTGCAGGTCTAGGCAATTTTCGGATTGGAAATTGTCTCGACTTCCCTGGGCATTAGGTATCATCGTGTTAGCCTCATGATATACGAATGCAAAATGGTAACAGCTAAGAAACCTCGCAGTTAATAACTGTGGAAGTGTTTAATGAACACTTAGCTGCGAGGCGGCTCTGTCCCAGTTTAGGGATGTAATGCCAATAAGAAGAAGAAGAAGAATGATCGGTCAAAGCATGCGAAAACCATTAGGCCGGAAAAACAAAGGTAATTGTTCTTGACGTAAGTCTTCTGATGCGATGCGAAGCAGCTTGAGATCTATTAGCCGACATCTGCTCCAGTAGTTCGGCAACTGGAACGAATGCTTCCAAGCAACGGTGTTGGACGACGAATTCTTATCTCTCAGAGCCGTTATAATTGTTGTAGGCCGCGCCCTAAACCGCCGCATAATTCCAGTGTGGAGCGAACGAGAACGCAGTACAGGAACTCCAGACATATCATAGCGTCTATGAAGCTTTCTCAACGATATACGTGACATGCTGCTCGAAGGTTAATTGCAAATCTTAAATACCATATTCCAGAGCATTCACTTGATTTACGCTCCCGATTGTCGTGCCTAGTAGGTTGTAGGCGTGCTTCTTCCGTGAAAAGGTTACGACGGAACGCTTTAGTAAAGTTCATTGTCAAGTGGTTTAACAAATATCAACTGGCGAAGCTATCTAGCTGGTCTTGCAGATAGTATCAGTCGGCGATTAAGTGGATCAAGAGGAAGATTTTGAAGTCGTCTGCGTACAATAACCTCTTTATGGTGCGCGTCGTTGAAATAGAGTACAAAAGGTAGCGGGCATAGATGACTTCTTTGTGGTATTCCGGATGTATCACTGAAGAAACCAGATCTAGAGTGTCCAATCGCACCATATCAATTCGGGACCGATTTGCGATTTGGGCGTAACGTATTTTGTAAACAAACATTGGAAGGCGAATTCCTGCTAAAGCAAGCATTTCCTGACAGAATCACGGTCTGTATTCGACAGAATAAGCTTCCTTCTATCAGATAAGGGAATTAGTTTTGGAGAAAAACGCCCGCATTCAATGGAATTCATAAAGCATTCATTTTAAGCTACCGAATGCACAATGTTTTGTTTTGTTCCGTCGTGTTCCACTATTGTTTTGAATCAACTTAAAATAGTCCTTAATATATGTTTTTCAGTACAACTGTTACGTAAACAATTAAAAAGTGGCTAACATGATTGGTTATTTATTGCATAGTTACAATCTCCATCAAGACGAAACAGCCACATTTAAGACGAATGGATGTCATTTGTCGAGATTGTAACCATGCAATAAATAACTAATCATGTTAGCCACTTTTTAATTGTTTACGTAACAGTTGTACTGAAAAACGTACATTAAGGACTATTTTAAGTTGATTCAAAACAATAATGGAACACGACGGAACAAAACAAAACATTGTGCATTCGGTAGCTTAAAACCGAATCTTTCAGATGGTGGCTGTTTGGCTTGCCACCTCTTGCCGCTTTTCATGGTGTGTTGATGTAAAAATGGACTATTTTTTCTAAAAATTCCTTAATAACTTTGACAGGTTTTAAGATAGATTAAAGTAGTCTTCTAGACAAACATGTTTTTGTCATTATGAACAACTTTCTAGAATAACCCATAGTGCAAAATCATTTCCAAAAAGTTATGCTCAAAATATGATTTTTGGGGGTCATTCATACAAAAAGTGCTCTAATTCCTTACAAAACCGTTTGTCCAATATTGTGTTTTCAGAAAAGATGTTCCAATTTACATTCTTTAAAACATTGCAGAGAACAACCACTGCTTTTGTACATCTGCGTAAATTTTTTTTTTCATACCGCCCTTCAAGGTGGATAGATCATTGATATCCCAACTAACAATTTTGGTGCTAAAAGCTTCAACTTCTAGCCTTTGACTGTATGATATTTGAATGAAAGCAGCCAATGCTGAATAAAAGAAAAGCCTCCGCAAATAATCCCTTAAACTTCAACTCGACTATTACCCAAATATTTATCAGCTAGTCAGTTTGTGCCGAATATATTTCATCTTTTATCGTTTATGCAGCTTTCATATACTCATAAAATAGCTCTGTCTGACTTAGCAACAAAGCTTATCGGTTAAGAGCTCATGTATGTAATTAAGTTGCTTGTTAGCAACTTCTCATATTACGGTGAGTAGCATTCACAATGAAAATGTTTTCGCTGTTGTTATAGCACTAACAATATAGCGTAATGGCGCTATAAATGAACTAACGAAGCTTTTAGGCAACTTCTGTATCTTTGAAGATTACACAACGTTTAAGTAAACCTTATACTGCTTCTTTTAATAGCTTATCAGTATGGAACGTCAAAACCGCAATGTTTACATTTAATTTTTGTTGCCGGAGCTGTGTATGAGCTATTGATTTCTGTAATGCAGCTACAAAGGTATTCACCAGCTCTTATAGCAACTGACAAAGCGCTGTCATTAATGCTAGCAGATAGTGTAAGAAAACAAGCCATTTAGAAGCGATATTTCTGTTTACGGCTACTGTTAAACGATTAGCAGCAGAGTAGCATCTATACAGATCGAGACAATGTTGCCTAAAAACAATTTCTGCGATTGATGATGCATAAATGTTAGCCTAGAACATGCTGATAGATGTTTGAATAATGGTTGAAATAATGCTGAAAACATAATTTTTATGCTTATGTGCTAAAAGCAGCATATAGTCCTCTTTCTAACGTTTATACAGCATGAATCTGAAAATTGCGTTAGTAAAACAACCTATAGGGTATGCGAAGAAGCACATCCATAATCTTCTTTGTTATTTACATATGTCAAAGTGACGGTGATGACAGAGCAGCGGCCATTGAATCAGGAGATCAGTAGTTCGAATCTAGGTAGCAACAAAATTGATATTTCAGTTTTCACAAAAAAAAAACATTAAATAAACTCTGAAATTTACTCTCCTCTCAAATAATATTTAATCAAAATGAATTCAGTGGCTGTATAAAACTTATTTAACAGATTTAAAAAATCTGAATAAGCGCCATTGAAGTGAATTATATTACTAAATGGTTTAATAAAGATTGAGAAAAAATTGTGTAACATACTGTAAAGTAGTTGTGCAGGCACGTCAAAAACAGCTGAATAGATTCGCCAGATTTGCTGGTAAAAGCATTGAATAGAAGTTCTTGATCATATGTATAGCACACATATTCAGCTTGAAGCCGTATAGACGAGTTGAAATAACATTCACATTGACATTAAATGTTAGTTGGGATTTTCTTATCAAAAGAAAGCCCAAGAAATATCCTTCAACTCTTCTGAAGACATCATGACTCTAAAATGTAGTTATCAGGTCGAAAACTAAAAAACGCACGTTTTGGGGGCGTCTGAACCAGTGTGCGGCGCCTGCTTCTTATCCATCTACGATCTACTGCGAAGCGTCGCACACTACCTGATATTCCAACAATCTTGGTGGAAAATTTCGTTTAGCTGCTTCGTCGTGCCCACGCATCATCTGCATCTATCGACATCAAAGCCGCATATGATACAATCGATTGGGACCAGCTATGGAAGCTAATTCACGAACACGAATTTCCGGATAAACTGACACGGTTGATCAAAGCGACGATGGATCCGGGTGATGTGCGTAGTTCGAGTTTCAGAATGTCGGACAGTAACCCGGTGAAAATGATTCTCGACATCGTTCCGATGGGCACAAGAAGGCGAAGTGCGCAGTGGGCACGGTGGATCAAGCAGGTGGAAGATGACTTGCGGACCCTCCGTAGACTGCTTGGTTGGCGACATGTAGCCATGGACCGAGCCGAATGGAGAAGACTCTTATATACCGCATAGGCTATAGTCTGAATAAATAAATAATAATAGTCTGTTTGTCTGGGTGAAGACTTTTACCAACGGTCAATACCTCTTCTTGGATAAAAACTTTCAATACTGAAAAGCACTGTTTGTAATTAATTATTGAAGTTCCTCTCATTTTGCCACCAGCGAAATAGAAAACGATACACGTACGCTTCCATTGCGGGCGGAAACCGAACGTTGCAAATAAATATATTTGCGTTTGGTTTTGCGCCACTTCCGATTCATTTATTTTTTCCTTTACAACCAGTTCTTTTTTTACAAGGGTGGGTTTTAGTTGATAGACCTTAATTAAAATTCACAAAAAATCAAAGGAAACTGTGAAAGATCAGGTTAAGCGGGAAATTAAATGTAAAAAAATATTAGGTGTATTTCGGACAGCGGCGATGGGGCCGATGAGTCTTGTTAATCCCTTTTTCACGGGTAGAGACTCCAAGTCCATCCAACTGGGAACTACATCACCATTGCGTACAACCCGATTAGGCTCCACATTTGAGTTTTTGTGTAAACAAGTAACATGTATTCTGGCAGGATATGTGTTTCTTCGAGATTGATACAGGAATCCCATCTGGACCGGAATTGTGTAATTATTTCAGTTGAGATGCGGCCTTGGAGACTCATCAGCATCCACATGGAATTGTATCAAGCGTTTGTTCGACCTAAGACTTGTTGCTAGCAACGAGACTGACTTAGTTATGACAGCTATGACATACTCTTCCATTGGTACATACGCTGGAGAATTTTTCGGTGAATAAACTTGGATGGTCTTGGTCTCTTGGATGAAAAATGTGATTTCTTCAATCACCCGCATCGAAGGCAAAAACCCTTATTCCTTTCGTTGTTTATTGACTCATTCCTAAACGGTTTTTAATACCAGTGCAGAATGCGTTGATTATGTTGCTTGTATTAAAAACAAATCTTTGATTGACTCGCTTTTACTCGTGATTGAGCCTGACATAATGATTTTTAAATGGGACTGTGCGGTGCCTTGTGATCTTATGCAGTGCAGCTCGTTTAGGTGGTTTTAATTTGCGTAACGAAGTCGTTTGCTAGGGACAGACGATATTCGCAGTTTTGAGATTCTCTTGTTGCAAGATACTTTTTAAAATCTTTATTACTGAGGTTTTTGGCCCTGGGCCGGTTCACCTCGTGTTGCAAGATGCTCTTCCAATGTAATGAAAACAAAAATGCATTGGAATTGAAACTTCGATTTTTTTTAAGGTGGTTAATCAGTTACCGATGGCGCTTCCATTGATTTTGCTTGTGTTTTTCGTTTGCACACTATCGCCATCTGGTTGTTTGTTGACTGCACACAGGTTATTCAGTGTTGGGCGATAGTGTATTCGTGACGATAATTTTGATTGCATTTTGTTCGAAATTAGACGTCTGTTTCTCTGTGGTACTATGTTTTGTGTCCGGGAATAAGAAACCGGCGGGTGAAGATTTTCAAGAAATTTGCGGCTTATTGAAATACCCTAGCACGAAAATTTCACAAATTTCGCCATTTCGATGATTGAAAAAAAAAAGATTGACAATGAGCATCAATGTGCTCTATATCCGTTTGAACAAAAGTAATATACAGCATGCAAAGTAACAGATTACCACAGACAAGACAGTCTGTGAGATTACGGTCACCAAGCTTGATTGTCATCCAAATCGCTCGAGCGCTATTGGCAACGCTTTGTGCTTTCAAGTCAATTTTTGCAGCCACCAATACTTCACCTCCTGACGATTTCTAGCAACGATCGCAGTCTGAACCGAACACCGGACTAGAAAGCATGTTCTCATTGAGCCAATCAACCAGAACAACACTGTAGTAATGGTAATGGTCGGCACAGCGGTAAGGATCAAGGCTGTAAGAACAACTTTCAGGCTGGAAGTCGAAAGTCTTATAGCCAAGGATGTGCTCATTAATGCATTGTCCTTGCCTTCGGAAGGAGAATGGTAGACCTCTTCCCCTCGCTTATGCACAGAGCCGGAATGGCTGTTGGTCGCTGTATTCTTGAAATCAGTATAACCAAATGTGGATTATGGATCTATCCACCTTTAATTATATGCAGTTTACGGTTCCCAATTCAGTTTTAATGTGATTTATCATAATTATACACTTTACGATGGTTTACGTTGATGCATCGTGCTTTAAATATCATGTTAAATCCAACTTATCCTAAGATTTCGCTTGAAAACCTATTGAAAACAATTATGTTCCTTAATAAAATTAAACTCCCATGCACCAATAGTGGCGAGTCTCATAAGGGCCGATGTCTACGTAGTGGTTTTTTACGCTGCGTGCACGCCGCGTCCACGCAAGGTACCCCGCATCAAACGTAGTCGTGCACACGTTTACGTGTGCATTGCTCCATTTGATTGATGCTGGGTACCTTGCGTGAACGCGGCGTGCAAGTAGCGTAAAAACCACTACGTGGACATCGGCCCTTATGAGACTCGCCACTATTGGTGCATGGGAGTTAATTTTATTAAGGAACAAAAAACGCTACGTGGGCATCGGCCCTAAGATATCAATGGATAGCACCACTATGGGAACCAAAATTAATTATGACCACCACTAACGGAACAGTGGTGTAAGCAATATTTGGTAGTTGTTAATGTTAAATAACATCAATCTCATTTTTATTAGCAATTTTATTAGTTTAGATTTAGAAAATATAAAAACTGTAAATTTTCCATTATTATCGATTTCTAAAAAATATTTTCTTCTGTGGATCTACTAATACCTCCACTATTGGTACCGTTACAGTTGTGTGTTGCTTTCGAAAACTCGAGCAGATTTGAATTTGGATTCTGGGAGGATTGTCCTTAAAGGAATCGTCCATTACTCGCATCGCATGGTTTGCTCAATATGGTGGTTTGGCTTATTTGAGACATAAAATCACCTCCATCTAAGACATGATAAGGAATTTCTTTCAAAAAGGAAAATGGATTTACCATTGCTGAGTTCAATTATTAAGCTGCACATTTATTCAACAATAAGTATATGCATCCAAAAACAGTAAATTGAAAAGTTTTTCTTACCTTTAACTGAAATACAATAGTATTATGTGTATAGAATAGTTACGTTAACATATTAAATAGCTAAGCCTACCTCTAATAACTGTAAATCGTTTGCTTGCCTATCACACTACTATTATGATTAAACAACGAGAAAAAGAATGACTTCTGTTTTTTGAATCTAATAGCGTGAGATGGAGAACGACATTCCATTGGAAGGTGAGACAAATGCCACTTTTCTGCAGTGTTCTAGTAGTAGTAGCCTTTATATGATTGCACTTATGATTGTAACATTTTCCCTTCTATTTGCTAGATACTCCATTTCCTATCTTTGAAGGTCAGTCTTTTCCTCATTTTCTCCGATTTTTTTCATTTAATGTGATTTGTTTTACCTCTAGCATTCTTTTTCACTGAAACGGACTTCTTGTTCCAATGACTTTTGTTCAGGAAAACCATTCACTACGGGAAAATAGTGTGTGAGAGGGCTTTTGAATTCCGAACATGATTCCAATATCTTTTGAACAGGGTTTAGCTTACGTTTAGTTCATTATCATATAACTAGAATGTACATAGATGCGAATAAAACTGAATTTAGAAAACCACTGAGCCGTACAGACTACAGAATACAAATACAGTAAAATCTCTTATTTGCCATCACTTTCATTTGATTCCTGGCGAGAGTACCTTCCACCGACGATTTGGTGAGATCGCTCATGCTGGTGGTGATGATTGTGCGCCGCAAGTTCGTTCTTGGTCGGACTTCCGACGGTTGGGGTCGAAGGCATTTCCTGTTCCTCCTCCTCTTCCTCCAAGCACTCCTCGACATCCTCGGAGATGCTCTCGCTAGTGATGCGCTGGCCCCGTTTGCGGAGGTACGCCCCGAGAGGCCGCTTCTTCTGTTCCTTGCAGAACGGGCACGAGTCTTTGGCTGATTTGGACTTTGATTTAACTGGAAAAGCAAAACAAAAAAGTGTTTGATCAGCTACTCGAATCGTGATGGCGAATGGGGGTTTTATGATTGACAAACGCAGATACGCAAGAGATTTGATAAGACAAATATGGAAAGTGCAGTGCAGGGTGTAATTTACGTAAAGTGCTCGAGTGTACTTTTGAACGGTTTAGAGGAGGATGAATAAAGGTATATTTGACACTATGTGTGACATTTGTTTGCCATCTTTATGACTAAAATACCTGGACGGTGGTGTCATGTTTTATCTAATCTGTGGTTATTCTGCGTCTGTTGGTCGTTTGCAATTAAATACAGAAATGATTTACTGTTTACTCTTCTCAAGTGCTTCAAAAGGTCTAATCAAATATCTTCACGTGATCTGAATTGTCTACCTGTTATTGTATACATTTATAAAATTAAAAATACGTATTATGGATAAACAATTATGATCAAATATAACTTTGAAACTTGGAGGTAGCTTTCTACAAAAGAATATAAGCAACACAACTTATTTTTCGAAACATTTTTTTTTAATCATACAATTGAATAAAACTACTGAATTACTTAAACAACATGTTAATAGTTGACCAGTAACAGTAGCTTCCAAAGCTAATTTCAATGGTATTTGCCTACGAAATTAATTATTTGCCAGAATTGTGATAACACGATTTTGATAATAAATTAGCCGGATTCAATTGCGTATCAATTTAATTTTTTGTGTGTATTCCAACCGACAGATAGGAAGCAACGGAAGCCACGGTATTTGCAATCATTTTCTGTCACAACTATTTCAATATGGTGTCTAAGGATTCAACACAAATTCCTAGTATTCCG
The DNA here is from genome assembly GCF_024139115.2 of Armigeres subalbatus. NCBI lineage: Eukaryota > Metazoa > Arthropoda > Insecta > Diptera > Culicidae > Armigeres > Armigeres subalbatus. Next base: position 421,495,503 of record NC_085140.1, on the reverse strand, counting down.
TATTAAACAGTTTTTATTACCCAAACTGACTATGTTATTGATTTTTCAGAATTTTAAAATAATGATTATATTTTCGAAATGTTGTCAATTCACATTTAAGAAACAATGATTTAAGGCTACAAGTATATTAGACTTTCATTTTCCAAATAAAAATTGTAGTTCACTCACATAAATTCGTCCAAATTGAAAAAATAGCTTGAAGTAACAAGTGCCGCAAATAGACAATGATAACACGCAAAGCTCACGGGTCAATTACTCTGCGCGATAAGAATTTCTACAGAACCTGTCGAGCACTAGTCTTATTGCTAATTCCGTTAAGTAGTAATCTTTGGTAAGCATAACACACCCATTCGAGTTATTTGTTCGAATAAAGTACATTGTTATCAGTTATTTGTGACAAACACATCGAATGAATGTACGTTGCGCATTTCTTAGATATTGCTTTCTAGTTAGAAAGTTGCACAATGACTGTTATCGTGTCTTTGTCAGACCAAAATGACCATGGTGTGATGAGGTGAACTTTTCTTCATTGCTAACTCAGGTTACCTGAAGGTTGCATTGTTATCTTATCTAATGTTTGCCAGGTCAATTTGTGTGTCTTTATTGGATTGTTTGTAGAAACTGTGGGTATTGTTCAGCCAAATAACCATCGTGTGGGCCCAATCAATCAGCTTTGTTTGAAGGTGTTTCCGTTCACGTGGACTTTGTAACACATAATTATCAGAATGTGTGAATTGTAAACTCTAATTCGTATAGGTAAACATTTTGGGCAAAGTCCAGCTATGTGTCATGTGTAAATAGGATTTTGTAAAGTTAGTTTGATTATCATAATCCACAGTCAAGGGCAGATTATGCTGGTCTTTGATAGCTACCCCTTTACTACTTGTGAGGAAGCTTCTATTTAATCTAGCAGGTTAATCTAAGGTTGCCTTCGTGTTTAGTTTTTTCCTAATATTTATAAATTTTGTCATTATAATTGCTAAATTTGATAAAACGTTGAGCATCATTCAATCAAATGCCTTTTTCGATACAATTGAATAAAAATGCTAACTAAGATCAATTCATGAACAATAAACAAAACATATAGGATTTTTTAAGGGGGCTAAACAATATGTGTTTCAATTACACGTGTTCGCATTTGATTCGAATGGCTAAACTAGCCTAAACCCAAGTGCAGTAACCTCACCAAAACATCCAAACTGCAACCCGTCTTCAGAATGCTATTATTCCATCTGAAGCGACAGTCACACAACAAAGGCAAGGCGCATGCCACAAATTGTCGATCTATGTTTGTACGTGACTAGAAGCACGTGGTCAATGGTGTGCTGCTCACGTTATGTCTGTTTTTGACGCGAAGAGCAAGAGAGACTTTGCCCAAAGTTACTCACAAAAAGGTGCGACGGTAATGGCATTGGGGACTACCTGTTGATTCAAGGCAACTGACCCACAGACGGTGGGACTGTTTTTACCTGGTTCAACAATAAGGTGCAAGAATGTCAGCCGAATGCAAGAACAAGAAGTATTAAAATTGTGTTCTAATCACGTAAGGGTTTATAGGTGGCCGTGGGAGGAGGGTGGACTGTAATTTTCTAACCTTCCGTATATACGAAATAGGTGACAAAAAAACTTATTATAGAGTGATAGGAGTGTGGTTGAAAAACCTCAACAAAAAAATCCTTACGTAAATAACGCAACGTCTCCTACGAACTTCGCTCTGAATTGTATCTTCGTTGAAGCTCGTTGAAGACTTTATACCTACATTAATTTGTGCGCATCAAACAGAACCGTCTCTTATAGCCTAGCTGATAAAGGCTTGATATTTATTACCAAGTCGGAGGTGCATTCCGATTTGAAAGAAGTTAAAAGTCGGCTTCAAGCTAATTGAAGTTTTACAGATTTGATGTTTCAGGTTGATGAGTTTATACGCGAATCAATTATTTGCGCAACGCATGTATTCAAAAAAAAGTTACACTGCCATGCAGTTGCCATTTTACGTTCAAAAGAATGAGTCAAACTTGCGTGACCGTTGCGATATTGATACAGTGTTTGCATGCTGATCCCATTTACCTAATATGGCAAATATTTACATAGACAGCTGCGGAAAAACACAAGATCTATAGGGAGGAGTTCAGTTGGGAAAATTTCTCATGAGTTACGTATTCGATATGCGAATATGAATCAGATTGTATTTCCCTGCTATGAATAGGCCTCTGTGTCTGTATTTATTTCATAGAATAGATTCACCATAATCTATTTCAAAAAGTTCAACTGCAAACATGGCAATATATTCAGCAAGATATCTCAGTTATGGTTCATATGACGTCTTTATTTGACATGCTTTTCTATAATCAACTTAACACTGGTTTGCGAAGCAAAAATTATCGTTCAATTATCGGTCTTGAGTCGTTCTATCATATTTTATCCTATTTGTATTGATTACCTCATGGCGAAGCTGATTGATTATTTCTACAGCAACGCATATTCCTTCGGGCCTTCTATTTGTCTAAATTTCAAAATATACACTTCTCATAGAGTGACTCAATGACATTATTTAGGCGTCACCCTTATAGGTCGTAATTTACCTATCTCATATATACCTACAGTCACTCTCAAAATTGAGCGTACAGCAAGGATTAGATGAATATATTCGAAAATTCCACCGGAAATTTAATTGTTGGTTCGGTTGTTTTTAATGCATTTCAATATTCATCCCTTCCTTCAATGTATGCGTACATAAAATGACTGAAATTTTATCTCCAAAGTTCATTTATTTGAAAATAATCTCAAAATTTTAAATAGAGTTATACTTAATTTGAAATATGCCATTCCCAACATTTGTCGTTCTCTCTGTATGTTTACACCTGTTTTCATCATTTACCGACTGAATTTTCCCAAATTAATCGTATGTCTCGCTCGATTTCGATTATCTATCATATATAAGATACGATGCCGTTGAAACACATAAATCAAAACATCTGTTTTGCCCAGCAGCATTGAATTGTTAAATAGCAATGTTCTTACCTCTCACTTGTTCGCCATTTTGACCAAAACATGGTTTAATTTCAAAACATTGAATGTTTAAGTAGCGGATGTTTATTATTATAAATATAATCATGAAAAAAACAATATCAAAATATATTATTCGAAGAAATTTTATAGAACAAAATTTGCTGTACACTCCATTTTGTCACATCTAGTACGCGTATTTTGAGATTATTTTCAAATAAATAAACTTTAGAGAAAAAATTTCAACAATTTTATGTACGCATACATTGAAGGAAAAGATTAATATTGAAATGCATTAAAAACAATCGAGCCAACCATTTAATTTCCATTAAAATTTTCGAATGTAGTCAACGAATCCATGCTGTACGCTCAATTCTGAGAGTTGGTGTATCTTATATTTATATCTCAATATGTCAAATTTAACACTTTTTATTTTGACTCGGAATAGTGTATATAACGTTTCAGCTCTTTGTGAAAACCCTGTTAAGGTGACAAAATTATTACCTATCAGAAATGGGATTAAACAGTTTTTTTACTTTATCGGATATTAACTTGTAATTTTTATAGGGAGTGATTAAATTAATTGGTGCGAGATCGGACGTGTTTCTGGTAGAACGCTGAAAATTCGCAAAATCCGAGTTTGTGGTTCTGCTTTGTGCGGTTAGTGATTTAAAACGAGCTCGGTGGTCTAGTGACTACCGCTTCTGCTTTACAAGCAGGAGATCGCGGGGTCAATCCCAGGCAAAAAATGTGGTATAGGCCAATTCCGTTACCAGAAAATTGGAGGTAGGGGGGGGGTCTGAATTGCGTTTGATGAAGCGTTTGGAGGGGGGGTGGTTCTGAATTACGTTTGATGAAGCATTTTTTTATTTTATCTTTGAAACTGATTATGAATTTTGTTTCTGTCTGATTTTGCGTCCCGCGTCGTTCAACCACAGCGATCCAGAAGTTTTACATTTCCTCACCTTCTTTGTAGCAAGTAAAATTATTGTGCTAATGGATCGTCTTCCTGTTTTCCCGATATAGTGCCGGTGATCGTCGCCGTTTTATTTGAACTTTGAATGAATCACTTCACTGCCCATGATCGCATATTTGTAACACTTGCATTTTGATTGAGTTTGTAGGAAGGATTGACAAACGATTTACAAAATCAACAAAAATGCAAATGTTACAAATATGCGATCATGGGCAGTTCATATAATCTCCTTTTATTCTAGAGTACATGTGATTTTTTTTATAAATCAACAGTTATTTTTTAAATGTTTTCCAAAACATCAGACAAAGCCATTTTTAAACAAAATGGTATTAAAGGCTGGTTTACACTTCGGAAAACGTGTCACGGGATTTGGTCCCCCATGCATTTTTAAGGGTGGAATTAAGGGGAAGAAATATTCCACACATGCAAGAATATTGCAAGCACACTTGCGCCGCCCAATTGAAGAATCTCCAATTATATTTTCCGTTACAAGTAGAGAGTCCATCCCGGGACGCCTCGGGACAAAATATCCCGAGATTTACTAAGTTTCGGGACTTCCCGCATCTTAGGAATTTTTTTTTTAATCCCGAACATCCCGGGATTCCCGGGACAAGTATATCATAGAGCAAACCCGGACAAATAATTTCTCTTTTTCCCTGGAATTTTATTTGAAAAATTGGAACAAAGCAAACATTATTTTCCGAGCGCTACGGATATTTATGAGAACAGACTTTTATTGGCAACTAACGCATCTTTTAAAATTCATCCAATATCTGTTATACAAGCGTACGTTACTTGCTATGAAAGCATTGACCATATTTGCAGGCACCTTGTGAAGATAACAATATTTTACACATAGTGAAAATTGAAGCCAAACCAGTTCCGCGGGACCACGAACATAATCCGAGATGAATTCATGAGACCTGAAACTAAATTTGCGCCAAATATTTGCAAAACACAATATTTGCTTCGAACACTGTATGAAAAACTAAAAATTCTGAAAGGAACATTTTTAAAAGTAAAGAAAAAGTGTGCTGTTTCTTATCTTTTATTATAAAATGTTTTGTGAAATACTCCAGTACTAAAACCGCTTTCAGTTTTATCTAGAAGATTTCTTACAAAGCACAGGGCTGGTAGCAAGTCACTTTTTAGTGACTTGGTCACTATTTTGAGCCTAGTCACTAAAAAGTCACTATTTGCATCCAAAAGTCACTATTTTTCGGAAAATGGTCACTAAAGTCACTATTTTCGCACCACCGTTTGTAAAAAAAAAGTTCAAAATAAAAATCATTTGTACCTACCATTATCATCAACCAAATCAAATGTAAATCTGTTAGCAAAATATATAAAGCTTGAAAAATTTTCCAAGGCCGTCTTATGAAAGGCAGAGTGGGTTCGAACCATGGACTTCGGGATCGAGAGACACACAGACCACACAGTGAAGCTTGGGCATACGTTTAGGCAACGCCGTATATAAATCGCAGGATTGTTACAACTATGAGGATTTCGCGATTTTCGCGGTTTTTGCTATTCTCGCGGATTTGATGCGGATTTACATAACGGTTGAGGCTTCGCTCGGATTTAGTTTTGGGTGGAAATTTAATAAATAACTCCACATTTGAAGTCTATGCTTACCATTTTTTTTGGATATTTCCAAGCCATTATTGAATGCATTATACTCTTGAGCACTCATTTAACAAGCATTATAAGGGTAAGAACTTCACTTGTTGTCATTGTTCATCGTTTCTGAATATCAATTTTTTTCACGTCAATTTTGATATAATTCCGAGATATTTCTTAGTTTCTGATTGATTAACCCCTCTACGACGAACTACACAGCATGATATTGTCGGCGTAGCACCACATTAGAATTCGGACATCGGGACTTCCGAAGTCTTATATATAGTATCTAGAGAAAAATCCACCTTCGTTATAAAACAGCTTCCTAACTTTGTTTCTCTTAGAGGAACTTTCACAGTAATTTCTGTAGCGATGACCGCATAAATCTTTATGTAAAATTCCGTAAAAATTCCACCTTGAATTTGGGAAATAATTTTCGGAAGGTTTTTCTAGGAATTCACCAAACAATATCTACAGGATCAACTTCCGCTAAAATTTCTGAAAAAAATTCAGAGTTTTCCAAAGCAATTTCTGCATCAAATTCAAGATTTTGGATCACATTTTACGAAACTTGAAACTTAGGAAGCTTAGGTTCGGTAAAATTCATGTTATATATGAGTTAATGTTTTTGATGAAACCGAGATCAGCGTCTCGAAAAAACAAATGGCAAATGGACTCTATATGTATTTAAATTTGTTTCAATTAAAAATGTTATTTCTAATTATTTAAAATCGTATTTTAAAAATGTCATCATAATTGTGGGTTCTTTAAGTTTTTTTTTAACATTTTTTCCTTATAAAGATTCATAAGCTTTGTGATTCCAAATAATTCTCTATTTAGTAATTGATTAGATCATTTTATTTCTTTTTTGCCGAAAAACCGTGTTAATTTTTCAACGTGCCAAAGCGAATGTTTACACGTCTAACTACATAAAAATTAGCGAAACCCCAATCGAAAATATCGTTCTGGCACTTTTTCATATTGTCTTGCAGCTGAATCATCTATATATGGTGAAACTTTTGGGAATATATTTTGACGAGACAATATTTTTGATCGATAGTAAAGGCAGCGCAAAATTTGTTATACTTCATTCTGCCTTTTTCATACACAAACTGCAGTTTCACGAAAAACTTCGAGCTCATGTTAAACTTTATTACCACAATGCTGTAGAACTTGCTTCAAAATCGTTGTTGAAATTATAAGCATGGTTTAGTGTAACAACTTGTAACTCGTTACCTGCTCCCGTGTGTTACGGAATAAGGTTTACCATGGTCATATTGCTAGCCTCTGGATGTCCCAACGAATACCTTCCTCAATATCCAACTCTGTGGTATTTATGATGTTGTCACCAAGTCGGTTGTCCCCTGCTAAGATCCATCCTCTATTCGGTCACTTTTTCTGCTTCTGAAAGTCACTATTTGGTCACTTTTTTCGTTATCGTTGGTCACTAAGTCACTATTTTGAACGGCATTTATCGCTACCAGCCCTGAAAGCAATATAACACTTTCAAAGCTGCTATAGAGAAGGAAGGTCGAAAAATTCAAGTTTACCGAAAATGGACAAAATGTCAAAAAGTTGTAACATATATACCAACTTGATTGGAGGGAGGCTTTGTAACACTTTCCTATTTTTTCATTAGCTGCTGCGCTGCAGTAACGGAACAAACGTCAAATGTATAACGCGAATGTAAATTTTATTATAAGTATTTAATATGATGTTATCAATATCCTCACGTGCAAACAACCGTTTTGTAAATCCGCGTGTTTTTAAAACTTGTTTAAAGTTTCAAATGTTCTCCATTGAATCATACCGTAATCGAGATTTATTTCGATATTTTAGAAAAAAATCCCGTGATTCCGGGATTTCCCAGGGTATGCGATATTTTACATCACGAATTCCGGGACAAGAAAAAGTGTCGGGAAATGGACTCTCTAATCACAAGACAGTCCATTCCCACCAGATAAACTTTGCTAAAAACACATTTTTTACTAATTTTAATTTTTTGCGAAAAGAATATTTACAATGTAGAATATTCCATATATCGGATCATCTTGAGTTAGTCTAAGATAATGATTTCATATATACCACCACCTAATGGCCAAGTACTAAACGAATTAATACCTCATGTCAAAGCACACGCCTTCTTGCATAACTTTTTTGAAGAAAAGGTGCAGTTCAAAATGGGTAGGATTTTCAGATATAAACAAAAAAGCATAGAAAAATCACTGTTTTTGTACCCTTTTTCACGAAAACCCCTCACCGCGAGGTACCCACCCACCTATGATCAATGTTAGGGAATGTCCTGAAAGATGGTTAAATAATCTTTCAAAACAGCGAAAAAAGTCCGGAATTGGCCAAACAATAAAAAAAATTACAGCCATTTCAATTCGGGGTCAATATTACATTACCCCAGGGCACAGACAACGTAAGTTTTTTTTTAGCACAGACAGAAGGTGGTTTAAACTAATCAAAATCTTGTTATTCTATGCATTAGGGTTAGGGAAACGCCACTGGTTTATCTACCGTACCCAAAACAAAACTTTGTGGTATACAAACAATACAATACAAAGAAAAACATTGATTTCTAACTTTAAATATGGAGTACAGGTACAAAAGGTATGAATTACGTGCGTACAATTAGGGCATGTCACTTGGATCGGTTCATCGTCGCTTGTGGGTAGTAATTTAAAGAGCCAGGTGAATCCGTTTCCTTGATCTTTTTTTAGTAAGTTTAATTGTTTTTGTTTGTAAATTTCTAAGCTTTCTGCTACGTCAAGTTTCCAAGGATTTTGGATGTGTCTGAGAATTGATATGTTGTCTTTAGTTAAATGGTGATCTTCGATAAATATATGTTCTGCTACTTTTGATTTGAAATGATAATGTAAACCTTTTTCTGTGTCTTTGGTTGCTTTTGTGACTTCTGCCAAATGTTCTTTGAACCTCGTATAGTCGTATCTAATGTTCGTTTTGTCTGTCCTATGTAGATTTTGTCACAGTGAGGGCATGATATTTTATAAACTCCAGATTTTCCCAAGGCGTCCACGGGGTCTTTTGTGGTTCCAAGTAATGTTTTAAGTTGGTTGTTCCTGCTGCTGAAAACTAGTTCGATACCAATTTTTTAAGTTTAATGGTCTGGTTAAGTTATGATCAAAATTTACGGATACGCGTGGCAATTTCCGATCAAGAATGCATAACAAAATTATAACAAGGGGAGTTATTTATTTCAGAAAAATATTGTAACAAAATGTGTTATAAATTTTGCTGGTTAGTTGTTAAAATAACAAAAAATACCTCTAGCCGTAACATAATTAAAACAGAGGTTGATACCTTCATATCAACATTATAACAAACGTTGATATGATTTTTCTGTACAAAAAGCTACTTTCAAGATAATTGCCTACATCACGGATAGTACGCTACCACGCCGGATTTCCATCCATACCCGACCAGTAGAAGGTAACAGATTTACATCAGAGCTTGTTATTCTGTTACATCATTTTTTTAAAACAGCGGTTGTTATAAAACATGTACCATTAGTAGTTAAAATAACACAAATTGTAACAAAATCTCTTCTAGTTTTAACAAAAATATTACTAAATGTGTTATTTATTAAACAAAAATATAACTCGTTGTGTTACATAAATAGAGGTGAAAATCGCCTATACTGTAACAAATTATATTCTTGAAAAGATGACGATTATCCATAATGTATGCAATTAACTTTGTCCAGCTGGTTCAACTTTGAATGTAGGTTCAAGTTATACTGAAGGCGGTACTTTCGTTTTTTTCCAATCTACCAAAAATGTAGGCATTTTTTTTCAGCGAAAATAAACATAACACATTATGTTATAATCATGTTTTGACGATCTTGAAATTCTCTTTCCTCCATCTTGGACAGAGAATTTATAACAAAATTATTGCAAGTTTTGTTATTTATAACACATATTTATATAATTGTGATAAAATTTTGTTATGACTAACTAGTCGGGTAATGTAGGCAATTAACTTTGTTCCAGATATGTATTAATATCGAGCGGGTTCAAATTATACTGAAGGTGATTACTTCCGATTTTTTTCCAATGTCTACAAAAAATACAGGCAATTATTTTGTGAAAAAAAAATTAATAACTAATAAGTTCAATCAAAGTTAATTGCCTATTTCCGGGGATTAAACCACCTGACTTGGACGTTCATTTACAATGTTATGAAAGGTTAAAAGACTATTATTCTTCCATTTACTTCCACTATTAACTTTTTTATGTATCAATAAGCAGATACGTATTTCGTTTCCTACTTGGAAACTTCTTCAAACACTGAAGAAGTTTCCAAGTAGGAAACGAAATACGTATCTGCTTGTTGATACATAAAAAAGTTAATAGTGGAAGTAAATGGAAGAATAATAGTCTTTTAACCTTGTAGCATTTCCCCTAAGACGCTCTAAAATAATTGATCAATGTTATGAAAACTCATATGTGAATATGTCGGTTATGTATATAACGTACATATTCACATATGAGTTTTCATAACATTGTAAATTAATAACTAATATTGTTATAACTTTGATATGAAATAAAACTGGCCGAAGACACATTTTTATCGAATTATCTAATTATAACACACGTTGTTTTAAATAACAACAATTGATAGAATTGAGTTATAATTTTGTTATGCTTTCCTGATCGGGTTCATTTGTTATTGGTGATAATCCGTAAATTTTTTCATGCCCTCACTGTGACAAAATCTACATAGGACAGACAAAACGAACATTAGACACGAGGTTCAAAGAACATTTGGCAGAAGTCACAAAAACAACCAAAGACACAGAAAAAGGTTTACATTATCATTTCAAATTAAAAGTAGCAGAACATATATTTATCGAAGATCACCATTTCACTAAAAACAACATATCAATTCTCAGACACATCCAAAATCCTTGGAAACTTGACGTAGCAGAAAGCTTAGAAATTTACAAACAAAAACAATTAAACTTACTAAACAAAGATCAAGGAAACGGATTCACTTGGCTCTTTAAATTACTACCCACAAGACGACGACGAACCGATCCAAGTGACATGCCCTAATTGTACCCACGTAATTCATACATTTTGTACCTGTACTCCATATTTAAAATTAGAAATCAATGTTTTTCTTCAGTCGATAACAAAACACTGAAGAAGTCTTCAAGTAGAAAACGAAATACGTAACCCCATACCACCAACAAACTATGCAAACAAAATATTTGTTGTATTATTGCGCCTTACTGCAAGATATCACATCGTTCGTCGATGAACGTCAGACGATGATCACGTTTCGCGCTTAGTTCATTTGATGCCGACCCGAGACGGGCCCTCTGCTCCTATGCGAATGGTCGATGTGTTCTACGTGACTTCCCGTCCGCTTCACCGGCTGACAACGACCACACGGTGATGGTATTCCATATTCATGGGGTTGCGACTAACAGATCGCTGATCTGGAATAATTTATGACGTTTTCGTCCATCCAAAGTTGCTATATAAATGTGTTCACCATACGTTCTTATCAATGTTGATTGTTCTATTATCTAAATATGAGGGAAGGCGATAAGTTTCTTCAATTTGTTTGGCAAATACCTACGATTAGAGATGTTTATAATTAACTTGGAACAATCGCAAGGTGAAGCTCGGTTTGATAAACAACCCACCGAGAACAACGTAATTATTATGATGTTTTTAGTCTGGCTGCGAAAACACAACACGTACGTACTGCAGAAGTGGTTTAATTATAATCATCCACATAATATCTAAAAATAGCTTCTACCCGTATCGGTCTATCGGCTATATATGTAAGTATGTATTTGCAAATCCATTCGATTCAAGACATAAGCGCGAACGTGTGAACTTCGAGGATACCCAATACATGCATCGATCGCCGCTCACATAAAAACAATATGGGTTGCGCCCACCGAGCTAATAATGCGTTCGCCTGAACCGGTTTAGCCGTTGTGGGCTCGGTTCAGTCGCCTAATCAAAATGTACCTCAACAGAACAACGTGTTGGTCTATGTACGTGTTGATAATCTGAAGAGGATTGGGTGGGGTGTCGGAAGAACTCATTGGTTAAATATCGAGCTACTAATCCGCAACGTAACGGAAATACCGGATACTTTGGGGCCAAAGATATCTGTGAGCATGCCAATGAACCTCTGCAGCATCTTTTTGCGCAACATCGAATCAAATTCGTAAAGATGAGACAGCTGGAGTACCAATTACTTTTCGCTTTTTCCTAGGTACTGTTTGTATCACAGGATGTTGAACTCATGCAGATTCGATCTTTTCGTTGAGCTTATTCTACGAATGAGCTTTATAGGATGAGGCGAAATTCGAAATATGAGCAATTGTTACTTCTTTCGAATCATCTCACACAACCTTACCAAAAATAAAGGAATTACGGCTCTGACAGGGTTTGTTTTATTACTGGTACTGAGTTTTTATTTTCGAATGTCGTGGAACGCCGATATATTCTTTAAATAACATGTTTAAATAATGAACAAAACAGTCAGTATTATTTATTAAGACATCAATAACAATGCGTCGGATAATTTATATAATTCAAGGGCTCTCTTGACGGACTAAAAAACGATTTTATCGCGCACCATTAATTCCGACCTTGTCTAATCCATCTGATAGTCATATGATTTAAAAGTGTTAACGCATTTTGTACATGTTGTCATGTGGTTTGCAAATTGAACATTAAAAAGATGTTACTGCTTTGAAAACCACCTTCATAAATAGTCTCCGTTTCAAGATCCAAGGTCTACCGCCTTTGTAATAAAAAGATTTAATGTTGTTTCAGGCGAATAATGTCGTTAGATTTGGATGCATATTATTCTTCAACATGCAGTTGGTATTTTCCAAAGTACTTTGCGTTAGTGGTCTGTTTATTAAGCTAATTCTTCTTCGTCTTGTTCAGTAAAAATGCAGAACAATATACCAAACCAAATGCATAACAGTCCCGATAACATGGTCATCTAATAGAAAATTTATTGAGTAACAAATAACCTGTAACAATTTCAAAAAGATAGTAAAATAATTCAATACAAAAGTTTTTTTTTTACTTTGCACAGAAATCCACTGTAGTTCAATACTTCAAGGTGCTGTCAATACAGTTCTTTTCAAAATTTATTGTGGCTGTGGTTCAAAATAATTGACAACAAAACCACTTCTGTCCATAATAGGAATAAACCTGCTAAAGCCAGCTGGAACCCTATTTCACATTTTTTTTTTCTTTATTTCTACTTTTTTTGGGGCAAGTTGCACTGCAAGCTGACTGACGATACGCACATGCGTAACTCAGTTTTATTGATACTTGATATATTTCGTTAAATCAATACGAAATACCTAAAATACTAAAGATGGTCATCAATACAGATATAAGCCACAAAAACCAGCGATCATAATAGTTTAATCTCGTTTTCTGGTTTTTGCTTCCATGGATATGAATAATTTATCCATATCTGTACATTTTATTGCTCCTGTAACTGTAGTCGAGCGGAGAACAAAAACCCAAACTTCCGCAGAGGGTATGCACAACACAGTCAAAACGCGCCATAATAGGAGCGACATCATTCATTCGCCCCTCAGGAAGCTACGGCGGTGAGTCTAATACAAAACAAATAATGGATTATTGCGTTGCACGCCTTCATGGTCTTACCTTGAGCCATATTGTAGCCATCGCGATGTTGTTGCTGCTGCTTTTGAAGTTGTTGACTACCACTCTTGGGGGGACTATTGAGCGGGTTCTCCAGTGTACCGTACGGGAACTTTTCGTAGTCTCGGTACAGTGGGTTACGGAAGGACCCATACTGGATACTGTCGCTCATGTAGTAGATGTCCATCCTGAGGGAGAACGTTTTGAGGCAGTTACGTGCTACCGAAGGTGAGCCAAAGTGAAGCAGTTTATCGACGTTTTAGGAACTTATTGGAACAATCCAACACAGTTGAACGAACGCAACCAGGTCGAGCAGGTCTGTTTTGTTTTATGGCTTCACGTTTCTAATGTAGGGGTTCTGCACGTTTGACGAGACACTACAAGCTTACTACAAAACTACGCTACTACACTACTTTTCCGTTGGTTGTAAAGTCTGGCACAGTTTTTCATTCAGTACACTGTCCTGCAGCTATTAATACGCCTTGTCTGGCTTTACGTTAAATACTATTTTCGCAAATGGCGCCTACTCACTAAAACACTATTTTTAAACAACACTGGCTGCTCGGTATGCAATAGTTTCCTTTTGTCAAAAATAGCTCTTTACTCAACAGACTTGTTGGGAAAACAAGTTATCTTCTGAGAGGTTTCAATCCAACCTTACCCACCGAAACGGCGTACGAAAGTGAGCGTATTGAAATGGGGGAATACGTTGTTGGCGTGGCTCGAGTCGCACTCGATGCCGCCAATCTCGCTCTCCGTTTAGGTGCGTGTGGTTGTAGGGGATTGCATGCTCAAACGCGTCACAGACACCAAAACGCTGAACTGTACTAAAGTCAATATTTTTGAGATCTTTCTTCACTCGGTCAAAGTTCGATAACAAAGCTGAAACGGATGTAACAATTGTACTCAAGAAAAACTTTTAGAATGTTTCTCATTTCAAAACAAACATTTTATAAATTGATTTAAGTCTAACATTTGTTCACATAATTTAAAAGTAAATACATCCAGTCCTCATGAATACGAATTTAAATAGTTCAACTGATGCTATGGAGTTTGATAGGTTTTGAAAAAATAGAAAATCATCAAGGTCTACCATGCCCCCTATCGCATAACAGTCCCATTCGACTTTTCATCATTTTCGGGATCACTTTTTTCAGTACTTCCAAATACCATTGACGAAAAATAAAACACCAAAAATTAAAGTTCTACAAAAATATTTGAAAATTCTAAAAATCGTTGAATACGGAGAGAATTTTTTCACGTCAAGTGTCTTCTTGCTTCCAAAAACCTCCACATGACAACTTTGTTTACATTTGCTTGATTAGTACAAGAGTTATGTAAACAAAATTGTGTTTCATTTGTATAAGAGCCCCCCTTCAAGAGAAGGGATGGGTCTCGAACCATCATAGAAACATTACTCGTATTCATTCAGATGCAAAATTTGGTTCCATTTGCTCGATTAGTTCTCGAGTTAGACTGAAATTCGTGTTTCATTTGTATGAATGCCCCCCCAGTGGGTCTCAAACCATCTTAAGAACCTTCCCCGGCCCCAAAAACCTATGCATACTAATTTTTACGCCGATCGTTTCAGTAGTTCCCGAGTCTACAGACAGAAATTCATTTTTATGTATATAAAATAATAGAAGATTAAAGGATTATGCGACGAAACCATCATATACACATAATATGTGAATATTTGGATCAAAGGCGTTCGTGCATATTCCGAAACAGAAGCCGGGGAAAGCAAAAAAAGTTGACATTCGTTGAATACGCAGATGGATGCAAGGCATACCGCTTTCAAAACCAGATGGATTGTATTTTCGGTGTACCCAGTCAACACAAGATCGTATATGATGTCGCATAAGATGCTAAAGTGGAGGCCGTATAGGTACCTCCCCATACAATATGTACGTATATCGCCTCCACTTATGTTGCATCATGTACGATTTTGTGTTGACTGGGTAGTACCAAATTAAAATTCGGAAGTAGGGACTTCCGAACCGAACTTTCTTGCGAAGTTTTGTCTGTCACACTAAATTATGCGTTCTTTAGCGCATCTTTTGGCGAATCCTGCGCATTACTTCCGAAGTTGGGTAATTTACTTCCATCTCGAGAAAAATTCATCTTCGGTAGAAAAAGTCTTCTGACTTTGTTCAAGATAGACAATAGGAGAGTAGGATAAATGGAGATTGGTATGTGTCGCTTATCGAATCGTCAAAAAACTAGCAGCTAACTGAGAAAGATACCTGTCAAGAAGAATTACGATGACATAGTAAAAAGCCTGGATAATGGCCTGGAAGCACAAGATTCAAATGCTACGCCTGAACCAAAGCACCAACCAGAACTTGCAGAGTTTACTCCACTGATTGAATCAGCTGAGGACGGAGAAGCACACCATGAAGTAAATCACGAAAATGAATCAAATGATGATGAAAATACTCTTAGGCCGATGACATACTGACGCGTGTACATGCGTGAACGCGTCTAAGCACTCGTGAAGCAGAATATCAGCAATAGGATTCTCTTAGGAAAGAAGTTTCCCATGAATAGTTCGAGTGAATTCGGTCGGTGGCAGAAAGTCAGGAGAAGCCTACGAGTTTTGAAGAAGCTATATCGAGAAAACCGTAAAAATAAATGGAAGATGGCTGTAGTGGAAGAAATTATTTCAACTGAAGAAAACAATACATGGAAGTTAGTCGATCTACCTGATAGATGAATGTGATTGGTGTCAATGGGTCTACAAAATGAAAAGAGATGGTAATGGAGAGATTTGAAAATTTAAGGCGAGAATTGTAGCAAAAGGATGTAGCCAACAATGTGGCTTTGATTATCACGGAATATTTGCTTCGGTTATTCGTCAAGCAACTTTTCGTACTTTATTGGTAATTGCTGCAAAAAGAGGTATGTATGTACGGGCCCTCTAGCCGTGCGGTAAGACGCGCACGGCTACAAAGCAAGACCATGCTGGGTGGCTGGGTTCGATTCCCGGTGCCGGTCTACGCAATTTTCGGATTGGAAATTGTATCATCGTGTTAGCCTCGTGCAAAAATGCAAAAATGGTAACGATGTACGCCTGCGCCTATAGGATATCAAGACTGCGTTTTTAAACCTCCTGAATTTGTGGTTAAAGGAAGCGAACACAAAGTCTATGGGTTGTACAAGAACATATATGGATTTAACCAGGCTCAAAGCAGAACTAAAACAACAAGGCTTCAAGCATTGTGAATCTGATCCATGTTTGTATACGGAACTAAGAGAAGGAAAGCAGTTATGTTTTAGTTTATGTCGATGACATTTTGGTTGCAACCTACAGTCTAAATTTGACCAAGCCACTGTTCATCTGTTTCAACGATCAATGCAATTTACACCATTTTCCCTAACATTATAATGACAACGCTTCGAGTGTATAGCACTTCTGTGCTCGATGGGACGATCAAGGTTTCTCTCTTATCGTTGCCATCCGTTCGTAGTACGTACGTACCAGTCGTCTGCCTAGTGCCTGGTAGAGTTAAACCCATATCTGTGTATTGGCAAAAATGGAATGTGTGTGGGATTGTTTGTTATTTACGAGCTTGTTTATACGAAGTAAAAAAACGGGAAAACATTTTGTTGGCTCTCTCGTGATTAAATATGCAGTACCAACGTTGTCGCGTAAAGCGTAGATGCGCGTGTCTGTACACATGTGTGAAAGCAAGAGGTAGCGTTTGCGATATGACCAGCTATCAATTTGTTCTTAGTAGACCTATCATATCTTCAAAAAAAAATAGTAAATTCCAAGTGTTAATAAGAGACATCAGAGAGCCTAATCGGTAAAGGCACAGCATAAGCAAGCCTGAGGTGGCGAGTACGATTCCGGTCGTGGGTTTAACTTTTCCTCACTTATTTGCGCATAGAATGCTTCTAAAACACATTCAGTTCCGCTAAATGCTAACTGCTGAAACAGTCCCGAGTAGGACAGAAAAACAAGATTATAACACACCCAGTTCCACTTGTACCGAATTTCAGTTGCTATAGGCCCCCATTGATGGAACCGATCTGGGGAACGTAACCCATTAAATTGAATATTTATCCTTTAATTTGATTATATACGCCAAAGTCATTTCGAAAAAACAAGGATTGGGTAATGTTTTTAACATAACCGCGAGTAGACGTAGGACTTATATAAACGCAACATATTTTCATTTGACTTCTAACTTTTGGAGTTTGGAGTAACTATGGAGTTTGATTATAGGTATTGATATTGGAAACGACAACTTCCATGCTGTGTAGAATTGTTAGCAATATGTTTATTCAAAGCTTCTGAAAATAAAACTAATAAATAAATACATAATTAGAATTACTTTATTTCTAACTATTAAGCCCTTATTTCCTTAAGCAAATGTAGGGCATTTATAGATTTCTTAATGATGATAGTATTTGAAGTTTTAAAATTCTATTAATAAAATTGCTAGAATGCGTGTTTACTGCTGAAAAAAAATCAAAACAATAAGAAACAAGTCAAGAAGCAGTAACCCTACTAAAATAGAGGAGGTACTGCTAATACGTCAACGAAAAAGTATTTAATGTTTGATTCCAAACTTCAAGTCTACGTCAAGTTTAATAATATAATTTCTCAGAAAATGAAAAACAAAGAATAAGTATATGTTTATTTAAATATTCTCCTGGAAATCATTTTTGCGGACTTTTTCAAAACATTTACAGGTAATACAGCGAAATTTTCTAATCTAATTTGGATATTAACACTATTGCTGATTGTGCATCATCATTGCTAATGCCTTCTGCGAATAAATTAAAGTAATTATTTTAATCCAATTTTTATTCTCATCATTGTAGTTGATTTTTTTTGCTAGGAAATCAGAACTGTTATAGTATAAGCATGTTTTAAAGTACATGTCGTTTAGTACCAAGCACAACTTAACATATGGTCCGTCATATTTCATGACTCGTACCCATCCCGGGATCATGTGGATTATGAAACCAATCACTTTTCGTGGATGAGCAGACCAAATTCCTCTAATTTTATTCTTCTTCATCCACCACCGCTGTCCTCGCTGCCTCAGCCATCATCGGCCACTAGCCATGAACTCCGAGCGATGCGATGGGCGATTGCATCCATCGCAACCGACACCACTGCATCCGACCATCATCAAGCACAGAATGACAAAAAAATGCGCCCACTTCTTTCATGCATATTCGCAGACCCACCGGCAGTTCTGTTGCTGGCGACTGCATGCTGTGTAGGTAAACAAACTCAGCAAACGAACGAACGAAACGAACAATGCGCGAGCAAAAAACACGTCAGTACGCGTTGCTGTTACAAATTGTAATGGCACGCACACGGCAGGCACTGCTTCTTTTATACACGAAGAAAATCTTCCGCTAGACCCGAATGCCCGTGACATACCGCATTCTGATGTCCGTGTTAGGAACGCACGGGATTGATTACATATGAAATTTTTGCTGGCTTTGACAAGAATTGAAATTTTCAATAGTCTATCGTTAAGAATCTTAAGTTTCAATGAAATAGGCAAATTGCTGGAGAGTGTCCGAGTCGATTGATATATAAATATTAAAAATCCATTAAAAGATAAAGGCGCTAGTATCGTTTGAAATCTTCCCTTCCAGCGTAACGCTCTCGATTTCCAAAATCTAAATGACACCCAGTATAGTAAAGAAAGACGTAAGTCCTACGTCAAAAAAATCGCTCATACTTTGAACACTAATCCATACGCTACCATACGCTTTTCTCGATGGTTAGCTCAGTGATCAATACGTCATGAGTAAAACTCTCTCAAAGAATGAAAATGATCCATAACTTTGAATAAATGTGCTAAACAAATTAAACCATTGAACATGTAAAAAACAACTTATGAATCGTTGTTCCAATCTATGGACAAAAAAAAAACATTTTGCCATCTTCAAAAGAATTCCTGGAGAAATCTAATAATTTATTCAGGAAATCAATTGGGCATTGCTTTGCAAATTATTTTGAGAATTCTTTCGAAAATTCTTCTAAAAAATACAAAATTACTAACGATTTTTCAAAGCAATTCCTTGAAGAACTTTGGAAATAATTTCTAGATCAATTTTCAAAAGAATTTCCGGACGGTTTTCAAATAAATCACTAAAAGAGTGACCATAGGAAGTATTCACGTAATTTGCTAGAATATTCCTGGAGGAATTTCCAAAATAAAACCCCGAAAGAATTTCAAAATGAATTTAAGGAGGAATGGATTCTTTAAGGCTCAAGACTCCGTAACTCTGTTTTGAAAATTAATGACGTTATTGCTTGTTAGTATTGGTGAGGCAACTTGTACGAAAAAGTGACGAAAATTTGAGGTGGGTGGAAATGGGGTGGTAAAAGCTTGTCAGCTGCTACATAATGTTGCCAGATACAACAAAATGTTTATTTTTGAGCATTTAAGAAATATTTATTATATGGAAACTTATTTTAAATTTCTTCGTACACCACTGGGCTTTCAACATACAGTGTTGGGGAAAGTACAGTAAAACACTTTGATTCTCCGAATATTTACATTTTATCCGGTAAAATTTCGTGCACTGAGCAGTTGAGCACACTGAGACAGTTTCCCAAATAAATGTAAGACGAAATTAAGTCTTTTTTATTCTTCATCCGCAGACTGTTTGTTTGCTGCTGCGTGAGTCTCGTGCTATCCATCCACACTTTCTTGTGCGCAGTGCAAATAGAACAGAATCGAGTTGAATTAGGCTGTGGCACACAGCCTTGAAAGAGTGCTAGCCACAGATACTGATTTATTAGTTCTAATCTGTAAAATGAGTAAGGAATAATGAAATGTATATTTGCCACCAAAACCGGCTATACGTTGAGAAATTATTCTACGAAAACATTGATTGTGGGGGGAGAAAATAGTAAAAGTATGTGCTGTCGTCTGCTTGGTCGTGGCTGCTGCTGCGGCTGCCGTAGTTTTGTTTTTTTGACTGCATGGTAGGATGAATGGTACGGTAAAATTAAATGTCAACCATTCTCCACCTTGCCAACAGAAGCTTGCATAATCTTTTCTTTTTTTCTGGTTGATTTGATTAATTCGACAAACCGCAATAATTATTTGATCAAATAAATCTGGCAACGGTGAAATGATGATTCTTTTCTTGTATATGCATAAAGTTGTTTGCGTGTCGACTAGCATATTCGATGTATTGTTTTAATATTTCTAAGTTGCTTTGCCGAGATTTTGAGCGCACTATTTCACCTAATGCGGTAGTGAATTTGGGTGTTCCGAATTTTGCAACATTCACAATACGGCCGTCAAATTTGTCTCTCACTTCAAATTTTGTAAAGCAGTTTTCGTTGGTTTTTCGACAAGAAGTGAAGAAATTGGTGTTCAACATGAAAGACAAAAGTGAAAGTTAGGTAGTGAATTATGTTTAGTTGTGATAAAATCAAGAAAACGGCGAGAAAAGAACAAGTGAAAAACTGAGTGCATGTGTATGTGTGTGTCTCGATCGTTCGGAGTTGGTGTGTGTATAATTAGTATACGAAAATTTGTCTAGGAAAAAAGCAGTTTTAAGCGCTTTTCAGTCAATTAATTGATAATTAATTAGCTAGGTGAGTGAAAAATTCATATGAAAATACCATGAATATACGTTGACAGAGGTAAGTTGGTGAATAGCAGTGAAATATTGAATTTTGGCTAAAATTGCATTAGTATTAGTGCGAATGAGAACAAAATCATCTTCATCATCAAATTGATTACGGTTTAAGGAAGGAGACCCTGCAGTGATTTTTGATACAATTATTAAATGAATTTGTGAAGGATTTTTTTCTAAAGGAATTTTCGGAAGAATACAAAAAGGGATGCCGAATGGATTTTCCAGCGGAGTTCTTAAAGGAATTTCTCAACATATTTCAGCAAACTTCTTAAAAAATTAAAAGGATTTCAAAATGAATTTCTGAATAAATTTCTGAGTAGATTCCCGAAGGAATTTTGAAAGCGATTACTATGAAAATTTTAATGGAATATCCGAAGGTTCGAAGCAATTTTAAAAGAATTTCTGAAGCATTTTCCGAAGGTATATCCAGTAGAAGCATAATGAATATAAAATATAATATAATGAATATGTTGTACTGTTGTACATCATTTTGTAGTGCATCGGTATTTTAGCAGCTAAGTTTAATAAGTGATGAACTTCTAACACTGAAAAAAACACTCTAATAAAGATATATAAATGCTAGGTTTAAGGAAACTGGATGTTAGTAAAAACGAACGGGAGCAGCATTAGCAATCTTATATTGCATCAACTGTATTTCCGAACGAATTTCTGCAAGAAAATTTTGAAAGAACTTCTGAAAGAGTTTCCAAAGGAATTCCTTAAATTATTTACAAGGAAATTTCTAAAAAAAAATCTGAATTCTGGAGGACTTTCCGATGGAATTGTTGTGTTTTTGAGTTTTTGATTGAATGACTGAAGCAAGTTTTGAATGAACTAATAATGAATAAAATTCATTAGTGATCAACTAGGCTTTACCCCTGTCGAATGCAACCTGTTCCGAGAAAATCGGTTGAGGGTCACTATATGAAAAGATGGCTAATGTTTTTCTTAGCTTTAAAATGCACACACACCCTGTGTACACAGACAGACATTTGCTCAGTCCATCGAGCTGAGTCGAATAGTACCTATATAACACTATTGGTCTCCGAGCCTTCCCTAAAAATGTCGTTCTTGGAGTTAAATTATAGCCTTTAGGTACAAATAGCTGCTCTTTTACTTTCTTCTTCTTCAATGGCTCCACATTCCAACTTGGCCTGCTTTTCAACTTAGTATTCTATTATCATTTCCTCAGTTATTAATTGATAGCTTGTCTATGCCCGCCATTGCATAAGCATGTATCTTGTGTGGCAAGTAAAATGGATACACTATTATGTCCAGGGTGTCAAGAAAGTTTCAAAACATCATAGACTGGACCGAGAACCGAACTCGCCATCTCCGGATTGGCAATCCTACGCTTTTGCTCGCAAGGCTACTGGAGACCTCTTTTCCTTTATTTCAGCCAAATGAGAATTCAAAAGATCGATTATTTATTCAAAATTACTAAAAGGTGTATTGATCGTCAAGTTCTCCATTAAGGTTTGTTAGGATAACGCTATTCCACAACACTAGTAATACCTATGATAATAATTTGAACCAACTAAAACATGAACATGGAGTCACAGGTGCCAGTCCGAAGGCGGCATTATTGAATGTATTGCATGTTATTACTATCCAGAAACGACGAAGGACAATTCAAAAACACGATGCTCGCTGTGGCGTAGAGGATAAACTGGAATATTATTAATTGTTACTTTACTTACTGAGGCGGAAACAAAACAACTGGAATTTTATTAATCATTGCTCTCCTACTCATCCATTACGTTCGTTGCTGGAAAGCTACAAGATATTGAATATAATAAGATTCGCAAATAGCAGAATCACTGAATCGAGTAATGCAGTTGTGGTTTACGGGATGTGCAGTGATAGACGATAGCCTCATTCAAGGTCAACTACTGGTTAGTACTAGTTGAAAAAGAGGAACGGATAAAATATCTTGAACGATTTGCAGATCCATTTCCATTTTCAATTAGTTTTTTTTTTCATTTCGTCGTGCTCGATTGGTATGTAACACTATCAAAAGTTGGGTTTTGGAGTGATTCCATAGCTTTAACATGTACTTAGTACTTATGAGAAAAGTCAAAATACGGAACAATTAATTAGAGATTTATATAACCGTAGAATAAGGCTATATGTTAAGAAAATTATTTTGAGCTTTTTAGTGGAATGTCTTCACTTGTCATAAGACGAGTTTGTACAATCCCCTTGAATTCCACCACTTAATTGTATCTTGACAGATACGTATTTCGACCTCAACAGTAAGGTCGTCTTCAGTGTCTTGTACTTGACTCGACTTCGAGTTGAGTTGAGGTCGAAATACGTATCTGTCAAGGTACAATTAAGTGGTGGAATTAAATGGGATTGTACAAACTCGTCTTATGACAAAAAAGGCTATATGATCAAAACGAATTACAAAAAAAAACAGATTAACCCACCTAGCGGTAATGATGCCATTCTCGCTTATTATAAAATGTATCGAGAAAAGTTCTTTAGAGAGGTCAAAACAACACAAATATAAAGCAATTAATGGTTTTTGACTGTCATATAGACTTCCAAAACATTTGGAATAATTCTTCTTCTTCCTTTTTGGTCTTCCAAATTTATAAGTTGTTATCAGTATTATTTTTGAGTATAAAATTCTGTACAAAAAAATGTGGCAAAATTGGATCGTGAAGAAATCATATCAAAACTGTCATGAGTAAATAGACGAAATCAGGGGCAGACAAAATTCGTTAAAAATGTTGAAAATCGGGTTACCTTGTACATATTCATTTATGAAATGAAGGATTAAGGAGTATCTTGAAGTCAAAGCTATCGTTTAACATTATATCAATTTATATATCTCGTAATCTAAACTGACTATAAGAATAATTATTACTTTCATCACCATTTAGAAAACCAAGAATGTTCAAACGTATGTAGACAAACATATGTATGCATTTTTGACGAACTACATCCTATTTAAATTATTATTAGGGTCTTCTGAGAAGCTAGTGGTGGATAGAAGTGGGCTACGCCGGATACTTTGAATTGCTCTGATTTTAGCAGAACTCGTCATCTACTAACTCACATATTAATTTGTTTCTAGAAAGTCGACTATGAATTAGACCCTCAAAGAATTTTAAAATTCCACCATCCGAGCTAGCGATTATTGGATTTTTTAAATTTGTGGTGACTAGCTGTTATATTATATTCCAAGGCTTTAATTATGTCCACGGAAGTCGAATTAAAAGAGTTATGACTAATATAACATATTCGAAAAAATTGAGAAAAATATACGCAATTAAAAAACGTTCACTTCTATGAACATTGAAGTTGCTCCGCCTCTCCTGGGTGAAATATTTCTGTGCCAAAGGAGCGTTCCTTGAGAAAATTTTCATTCTGTATTTGTCGATGCCACTTAAGAGACTATTGAGACTTCACTAGTTACGAGTTCCAATTTTTTAATATTCTTGGAAAATACGTGACAGCCGAATCGAACTGCTATCGACCACGCTGCTTTGCTTCGTGGGCTTCGTGGGTGGGTGGGTGGATGGAGTGTGAGTTTGATTCCGTTCCCGGTAAAGAGGAAACTTTTCGTGTTCGAAAAATTCTTCACTGGTCCACTGGGTGCTATGTCTCCTGTCCATTGTCTTCTGCTATGCTAGGTGTTAGGTGATCAATCTTGTACGACCTCTAGTCGAAGAGGTGCTCATGTCTTTTTTTTGCCTTTTCAGATCTCTGTTGGCTCGTGCTCATAAAATGAGTTAGTTTTAAATACCTAATAATCTGCTATAACTCTTATGGTCATTTTCAATACAAAACATTGAAACAGCATCGTCAAATGCAAATTGTTGCAATAAATCGGATAAATGCCTATAAAATGAGTGATTTATTGAAACGCATGTTGCACATAAAATATGAATTTTGGCCATAACTTCTGCGCCGATAGTCCGATATGGCGCTTTTCTAATAGAAAACCATGAAACAGGATTCCCCGTCCTATACAACTTGTTGTGAGTAAATACTATTTACTAATTATACTAATTAATTATTATACTAATAATACTAATTAAGTAATTTACTAATTTACTAGTAATTATATTTACTAAATAGGTTAAGACTAAGAATTCTAGCATTTTTTTAAATGTATCTTTCGAAAAAAAAACGAACAGTGGGTAATAGCTGTGACATAACCGCTAAGTGGACGTAGGACTTGACTTGACCATGCCCTTAAGATACCTAGTATGTCCAAATTTCTCACATCAACTATTTTGGATAAATAATCGGCGTTGCATACCATTCCTTGGCAAAATCTTCTCATCAAACCGACACAGAAATCAAATCTACCTCGAACAAGAATCATCAAAAAAAATTCATGAAGTATCTGTCCGGTCACGAAATATTAGCCTCGACAGTGGCAACCTTCCCACTGAAGGACTGCCTGAAATAAACCACAAGTTGGCTCAGCAGGGGATGTAGACTGTATCTCAGCCTTTCCACTGAAGAGCCTTCTAATCCGTGCGATAGCGACTGAAGGAGAACATTATTTTTAACTCTTAGAGCCTTGAAAAAGGCTGTTTGCTTCGGCTAAGTGCAAAAAGTAAGAAAACGATCTTTTCAAATAACCGAGAATTTCTAGTGATGGTATAAAAAAGACTGAATGCTCTTTTGCGAATGCACTTTTCTTTTATACCTTATTTTGAATCTTCGCTGCTTCCCAATTGGTGGGCCAATCAGCTAGTGTCTTGTATCCCGCTTCTTTGTCAGCCAAAGCGTCATCATCATCAAGCATTGATATGGATCTCTATTATTGGCTCTCTGAAGAACCGTTTGTTTTTTTGGACATACATACATGCTGCATCATGTGGCTTTTATTCAGCCTGTCTCGGCTCAGCACCGATGCCGGCCGGTCTCGGCTCGACTCTGCTGCTGCTGCCGGTATCTACTCAGCATTGCTGCTTTGTCGGGTCTGTAGGGTGGACTGCTGATGTACTGGCTAGGTTTCGGCTGATGATGGTCGCTTCGATGGTGTCGAGCCGAAAAAGCGGTCGGTACATACTTCATTCGCTGCTGAAAGGTGTGAGTGCTGTTCAATCGATGATGCGGTTGCTTCGCTTGTCCCGGTCAGAATGAAAGGAAAAAATCGCGTTGCGCTATTTTATGGCTTCTCGGCACACCCAGCGGCTGCTCATTCGCTGGTGTCTGCACCAATCAGAACGTGGTAATGGAATGATGCAAGAATTATGCGGTACCCATATTTATAGGTGTTTTATATTTAAAACTATTTTTAAATAAATTATTTAAACTGTACTTAGGATTAGGTAGAATGGTAATTTAAGAATTTTGGGATAACTTTAAAACACGTTTTGTCTGCTTCATGCACTAGACTCAACTGAGCTCTAGTAATGTATATTCATAGTCTCTTTGAAGGTATACATGCACAAACTCTCAGAAGGAGAGTGTAAATGATCATATAAACTTCAACTGTTATACTAGGTTCATATACAACAATTCTCCCTTTTTTTAGAAAATAAACACTTATTTTGATTATTTTTTGTAGTATTCTGAAAGCAATAACATTGCTATGATACGACTTCACATATTATGTAATTTCACTAATATTTCACTTTCGAATTTACCGCTTCGGTATACCGGACTCAGTAAATCTTGTAATTAGTCATGCACGTTTTCCATTGGCTTCGATCGAGTAATACTCCTGGTTACGACAGGACTGCGGATCACACTATCCAATCTACGCTTCTTTGATTCGTGTTGCTCTGGTACACAAGGAACATCTGGAAATCCATTGAATGGTTCTTCTGCTTCGATTGAGTCACGCCTCCGCTTTCGATCGTAATACGGCATCAACACCATGGTGCCACGCCTTTGTATTGGGATCAGTTTTAGTTGGTTTCGATGGGCTGTTATCACTTGTTGCCCGAGGGAAATCTGAAATAGATTTATTGAAATTCTTTTAACGAAAGTAGCAATTATCCATTTCTCTATTTCATGTTTTCTAAAATTTTTGTAGTAGAGTCTATCGCCCACCACTAGCTTAGAGAAAGGATCTTGTACTATTGTGGTATTTTCTATTCTCTCTTTTCTAGTTTCAGTTGTTTCTTTTAGTTTTGATTTATAGCTATGTTTAGGATTAACTAAATCCAATAGTATTTTTGGTCTATGTAAGAATATTTTCTCAGAAGGAAACTGTCCTTCCGGTGATAAACAGGTATTCCTATAATTAATTAGGAAAAGATTAATTTGGTCATCTGTATCAAGAGATCTTGTCATTGGGTCAAGTAAAAATTTCTTTAAAATGTCCTTAACGACTCTTACCAACCGTTCAGCTTGGCCATTGCTCTCGGGGTTGTATGGCGGGCTTTTTAGCACTTTAATGCCTTGTAACTCTAGAAATGAAACAAATTCCTTTGAATTGAACGGTGGCCCTCCATCTGTAACCATAACATCCGGTAATCCAAATGTAGCAAAAAACCCAGTTAGCTTTTTTAATACTCGTTTAGCGTCAGTACCATACCTCATAATTTCCACTTCTACCCATTTTGAATAGCTGTCAACTACTAAAAAGAATGTTTTATTATTAAAATAAAAATCAGCATGGATTCTGCTAAACGGACGACTAGTTTTAGTCCACGTTTCTTTTGTCTTAGCTTTGGGTATGACACTTATTCTAGCGCATATATCACACTGCTTTATATAGTTTTCTATATCCATACTGATCCCAGTCCAATAAACCACCCGTCTGGCTAGTTGCTTCATTTTTACTATTCCGCTATGGTTAGCGTGAAGCAACTTAAGTATTCCCTCATGCATATTTTTTGGGATGATTACTCTTTCTTTGAAAAGTACACAACCATCTACCACCTCTAGTTCATGTTTACAAGCATAAACATCTCTAAAAGGGTTTTTGATTTTATTAGGCCATCCATTGATGATGAATCCTGTCAGTTCTTTAAGGAATAAATCTGTTTTAGTTTCTTTGTTGATTAAAGAAAAATCTAGTGGAAATTCTTGCGAAAAATTGAGACTGTTTATGCCACCACTATCAAAACAGTTCGGGACAGACTGTTCCAATGGGAAACGAGAGCAAAAGTCTGCATTTCCCATTTGAGATGAAGGACGATATTTGATTTCGAAATTATAAATAGCCAACTCCATCACGTATCGTTGTAGTCTCGTTACGATTAATGAATTCTTTCCTTCTTTTCCAAAAATGCCTACTAATGGTTTATGATCTGTAAATATAGTAAAATTCTGGCCAAATAGAAATTTATGGAATTTTTTTACACAACATACTAACGCTAGTGCTTCAAGGTGTAAAATTGGATATTTTTTTTGGGCAGGGTTGAGAGAGAACGAAGTGAAACATATAGGCTTCTCAGCATCGTCTATCTTATGGGCCAGTACTCCACCTAATCCATAAGAAGAAGCATCTGTTACTAGAATTAGAGGTTTGTGAGGGTCATAAAATTGCAATATATTTGCGTTAAGCAATGCAGTTTTGCTTTCTTCAAAAGCAGCATCACAATCTTTACACCACACAAATTCTGTATATTTTTTTAAAAGATTGTACATACATTTTAGTTTGGCCGACATATGTGGAATAAATTTGTTATAAAAATTAATTAAACCTAAATAAGATTTAAGCTCTGTTACGTTTGTAGGTCTCTTAGCATTACAAATCGTGGAAATTTTTTCAGGTGAAGGTAACAGACCTTCATCGGTAATCAAATGCCCTAAATATGGCAGCCGGTTTACAAAAAATTTACATTTCTTCCAGTTGATCCGAATGTTGGCTCTAGAAAGTCGTTCAAGGACTAAAACTAATTTTGAATAACAATCACTCACAGATATTCCCGCTATTAAAACGTCGTCAAGATAAACTGTAACATTTTCTAATCCACAAAGGATTTGGTCCATAATTTGTTGGAAAATTGAAGCGCTTGATGTCGCTCCCTGAGGTAACCGATTATATGTAAACAACCCTTTAAGAGTGTTTATTACAACAACCTTCCGAGACCGTTTGGATAATTTCAGTTGATTGTAAGCCCCAGCCAAATCCAGCGAGCAAAATACTTTACAACCAGCTAATGATGCAAAGATATCTTGCGCCAGTGGTAGCGGATATGTGTTAGGTATAAGTACTTTATTGATCGATACCTTACAATCGATAACCATGCGTATGTCGTCATCTTTCTTCATGACGGCGATTACCGGAGAGGCCCATTCACTCGCAGCAATAGGAGTTATGACGTTTTGTTTCTCAAGCATCTCCAAATGATTTAATAGTTTGTCTCGGATTTTGTATGGCACCTCGTAAGCACGCTTAAAAATAGGCTGATCTTTTTTCAGAGTTAATTCAGCTTCGTACCCTATAATTGGTTCTGAAAAATCTATGGTGAAAACTTTTGAAAATTTGTCTTTCAAATTACCTAACATTCTTTCCTTGTCATCCTCTATATTCGAGTTTTGTACAGCATTAACACCGACCAATCCTTTACGCCAGTTTGGGAAAAATAAATCCATCCAATCTCGCCCAATTAGTGGAGTAAAACTGTGGTCAGTTTGCAAAACGATCAATCGAGCTAAAGCATTTCTATTGTTCAGCGACACTTTGACTCTCAATTCTCCAAGTATATTTAAACGAGATCCACTGACTACAACTAGCTTACGTGTACTATTGTAGAGGGTACTGTTGACAATTTACGATAGTATGTGTTTTTGTCTATAACTGATACCACGGACCCTGTATCCATTTCCATAGCTATACACACATTGTTAACAACAGCATTGATCAAACATGGCTCACTAACATTATTTACAGATCTTATCATCAAGCACTCATAATCTGAATCGTCTTCATCACTAGATTTTTGAATTTTCATTTTTTTGTAGTAGTGAGCCACAGCATCCACCATGGGTTGCTGCTCATCGACAGAATTCACCGATACTGATTTTTTAAAACGGAAGCGGTCTCGTTTCAAATGACCTTTACGTTTGCAAAAATTACAAATCGCATTAGAATAAAAAAATTGTTTACGGTCATGAGAAGTAGAACGATCTCGTCTTTTAAATATGTTCCTCGTAAATTGTCGTCCTCTACTATTCTCCCGTTTGTACTGATTGTCTGCCTGTCTATTACTATTATGACGGCCTGAATCATCACGTCTATCTATTCGGTGTTTAACTGAATGCACGTTCGAACAACTACACTCAATTATGATTTTCATGCGGTTACCTACATCTTCACTATTAATGATTAATTTCTCTACAGCCTCCAAACTCAAATCCCCTTCCATTAAAAGCTTGTGTTGCAACGTTCTGTCACAAAGACCCATTATTAACCTGTCTCTTATCTGTTGTATTCATGTTTCTTTGAATTGTAAAAAATTACATTGTTCAGCCAACAGCTGCTAGAACGAAATTTTCACTAGACTCCGTTGGACCTTGAAAACGATTATAAAATCTGTAGCGCTGCATAAGTGCTGGATCGACTTTATCAAAACGTGATTTAAGCTTTTTTACTATGTCATCATAGCTGACTGTTTCTACATCTACATCAGGATACAGTTTCACTAATTCATCATATACTGCCTCGCCGCTTAGAGTAATGAAGTATGATCTCTTTTGATCATCAGGCACATTATTGATCTTGCAGTAAATATCAAATCGTTTGATGTAATTTGTGAAAGATCGACCGATCACGTAATGATCTAACACTCCGATCAAACCCGCTGGTGCCATATTATAGAAATATGTGTGTAACAATCTAGAACTAAACAGAAAGTGGTCACTTACTTGTGTTTGTAGTCACTCACTCTCAACTACCTTGGATTGCTGTGCTGTAGTTACTTGATATGTACGCTACGTTGTTCTGGATAATGCTTGTGTTCAACTCCACCAATGGTTCACTGTCCACTGGCCTTCCTCGAGAATCACTCACCACTGGTTGATTATTAACTGCCGTTATAGTAATAACACTCAAGTTATGCCTTGTTACTACTAAACTAATATTGCTCTTCTCTGCACCAGGGCTCACTGCTTCCTTGTCACACTCAACCGAAATACGGTTTGTTCGGGTAACTATAAACCTGATAATGGTTTTCTCACCTACAATAGCTCACCACTTCCCGTCTCACACTTTATCGTTTTCAGATGGCTACCTCTTCGATCCCGGTTCTGATCAATTTTCCTCAAGACAATAATTAATTTTTCTTTTGTATTTGCTCTCCTTGTATTCCTCTCTTTTCAGGGAATGATTACAAGGGTACAAAATGGCGTTAGATATGTTAACTATAAGACCATATGCCTTTGTAAAATTGGAAAAAACTAAATTGAATAAAAATGGTGCTAATTTTTAAAGAATCCTTATTATTTTACTAATTGAATAAAAGAACTAAGACACAGCTCTACGCGGTTTGCAAAAGTTTTCACAGGTTGCTCCTACACTTTATCACACCACGTGGTGGAAGACTTGTAGAAAAGCACCGTATCGTTATTCACTTCTTAATAACTAATAACACGCGTTTTAACGAAGTTTATTCTCGTCGCCACTGTTTTATATTTAAAACTATTTTTAAATAAATTATTTAAACTGTACTTAGGATTAGGTAGAATGGTAATTTAAGAATTTCGGGATAACTTTAAAACACGTTTTGTCTGCTTCATGCACTAGACTCAACTGAGCTCTAGTAATGTATATTCATAGTCTCTTTGAAGGTATACATGCACAAACTCTCAGAAGGAGAGTGTAAATGATCATATAAACTTCAACTGTTATACTAGGTTCATATACAACAATAGGTTCCCTTGATCTCAATGTTTTTCATTGAAAACAGTTTCATGCCTATTGAAACAAGTTTTTCGGGTCTTATCAAGCATGGACATGGAAGGCATACTTGAAATCTGTCGATTGAGGGGCTTATCGCAGAAATTCGTCCACTGAGACGAACGCTATTAACGTTTAAAATCTTTCAACACAGCGTAACGCGGTCGATTTGAATATTTTGAAATGACACCCGTATAGTAAAGAGAGACGTAAGTCCTACGTCAAAATGTGTCTTCGGGGTTCCTATAAAAAGGTTTTTTTGTAAAAAAATGTATATTGGCCAAAATCCAGAGTCCAATTTTTAATGGAAGCCCAATTTTAAAGGGAACACAATGGGACAGGATTTCCCCTCGAACGCAATTGTTGTCGATTTGCAGGGTTAATGGATTAATGGAAAAAGCTTTAAAAAAATTCGAGACTTTTCACGCCTTTTCTGCGTAAAAAATGTATTTGACCATAGCATCTGATCCTATCAGCCCAGTTTTCAAAAGAAAGCAATAAGACATGAATCCATGAAATCCAATAACAATGAAATGCTAGCAAATCGGTTAAGGATAAATGGCAAAGTGATGTAAACTTTTCCATTCGTTTTTGTCTTGAGAAAATGTATTTTGGCCATAACGTAGCCCATAGTCCAATCCGGTCAATTTTCAATAAAAAAAAACAATAGGACAGGATTCCGCGTCGAATAAAACTTCTTGCGAGCAGATCGGTTAATGATAAGTGCCCAAAAAGTGAGCTAGACTTCAGTACATGCAATTTTATAAAAAAAATATATATTTTGGCCATAACTTCCAAGCCCATAGTTCGATCTGAACAATTTCGTCGAATGCCACTTGTTGCAAGTAAATCGGTTAAATATAACTACCTGAAAAATCAGCTAGACTTTTTCACTCGTTTTTGTCTAAAGAAAACGTATTTTGGTCATAACTGAGGTGTTAATATGATTGCGTGATTTCGTGTAAAAAAATAGAACTTAGCAATGTCTGATTTGCTAGCTAAAAGATACAATTGACGAGGTTGGTCCCATTATTTGTTATTGAAGACTTGTCCAGTTGGACTATGGGCTCGAAAGTTACCCTATTCCAATAATGTATGTACGGGAAAGGCAATACTACCGCTAGGTAGATTGTTCAGGTTATTTTTAATTAAAAGTAATTAAACTTCAATACATTACGACATTGAATAAAATCTTGTCAAAATAATAAAACTAATTAATATGACAGAACCTATCCTATTGAAATGATTATTTTATAGGTATGTTGTTTTTTAAATCTTGCAAACGATGAAAAGTAATTACTTACCTATGTGAATCGAACTGGGATTCGGATAACGGCTGCTGCAGTGCTCAGTTTTCACCGTTCATACCATCTGGATTCGTAGGAGTATTATTGTTTAATTACGATTTGTTTGTTTGTTCACTTATATCAAAATTGAATCTATTTGGTTCAATAACGCGAATAAGCCTACCAGGAAATGAATAATATCCTTTCGTTACTGATAATCTTCTTCGTACAATGATATTTACTTCCAATTGTGCACAGCATCTCTAACAATTAGCTCTAATTACGTTTTTCGCCTTCCACTTGTATCCCAGGAAAACCTTGGCGGTAACTCGCGCACAGCGATGCTAGCAACGATATCACCAGCAGTAACGCATCTAGACGAGACACTCGCCACTCTGCGGTATGCTTGCCAGGCTCGCTCCATCGTCAATCGCGTAAAGGTCAATGAAGATCCACACGATCGAATCATCCGTGAATTGCGTGCAGAGGTCGAACGCCTGCAAGTTCTCCGACAAGACTACGAACGCCAAAAGCGCATGTCGGCCAACCAGCAACAGCAGCACCAGCCGCGAAAAATCATTATCGAAACATCGGTCGACGATAGCGAGGTGGAAGCCCTGCGACAACAACTGACCGAAACGGAGCAAGAACTAGCAAAAGCTCAGAAATCTTGGAGAGAAAGGCTAATGGAAGCGGAGGATGTGCGCCGAACTGAAATGAAGCTGCTCAAGCGGAAAGGACTTGCACTGGAATTATCCGCTGAACAGAAGGAACCATGTTTGGTGAATCTGGCCGCTGATCCTATGTTGTCCGGAACGCTATTGTACATAATACCAAGCGGCATTGTGAAAGTAGGGCGGCCCTCGTCTTTTTCAACACCAGACATCGTGCTGGAGGGACCACTTGTATCTCATCATCATTGGTAATGTAATTGCTTCTGTATTCACATCACATTCATTTTCGATGCGCGTGTTCAACCTAAATCTAACTAATAGGTATTTACTACCGATCTCATTCGATTGAAATTGAACTCTGAATTTGTTTTGACTATGATAGTCAAAACAAATTCATATACACAAATAAAGTTTAAAACGGAGACTGATTCAACTGTCTAAGACGAGTTTAGTACTTTCCATTTAATTTCACCACGTTTTGTTTTTTTGCAGATACGTACATCGACCTCAACTGTGAGGCCGTGTTCAGTGGCAAGTACGTATCAAGAACGAGACACTGAAGACGGCCTCACAATTGAGGTCGAAATACGTATCTGTAAAAATAACAGAACGTAGTGGAATTGAATGGAAAGTACTACACTCGTCATAGACAGTTGAAGACATTCCACTAAAAGAGCTTAAATAATTTTCTGGAGACTGATTGTTAATCCGAGCTAAATGGAATAAGATGAAATTATTTCAAAATCCGTTTCAGAATCTATCAAATCTATCAGAGTGCATTCTGTCCAATTTTTCTTTACTTCCCATGGCCTTGAAGATTACTTCACTAGATAAAAGGACAGAAAGTCACTTTATTGGGCAAATACAATTCTTCTGTAAAACTTTAATAGTGCAGATAGTGCTTATAATAACGTAAACTCTTGTTCAATTACAGCTCAATTGAAAACCGAAACGGTAAACTTTACCTTTCGCCGGAAGACGCTGATCAGTACGAGACGTTCGTCAATGGAGAACTAGTTCGCGAGCGGCGCCAGCTGTGGCACAACGACCGGGTAGTTATCGGTGGATCGCACTATTTCCGTGTTTCCAACCCACTTTGCCCGAACCGCTCCAAACAAATCGTAAGTGCTAATTTTTTCGGTGGCCTGTTTAGGCGTTCAATATGGACGCAATGTATGTTGGCGGAAATGAAAGGAAGTGATATGTGGGATTATCTGTGGTAATCTTCTTAGTTTGTGGGATAAGTTAATAATTTCATTGAATAAAATTTATTGAGATAATGGCTTACTAAATTAGAAATATTAGAAAGTGAAGCGTTCAAGATACTGACTTGTCCATCGAATTTGTGAGTTAGAGTTCTATTATATGTATTTATAATTCAAAGTACATAGTCTAATCTATTTCAAAATTTACAGATTGTCGACTTTCAATCGGCTCATCAGGAAATTCTACGCGAGCAAGAAAACCGGCTACGTCGCGAATTGGATGCCGAAAAACAGGCGGCCATTTCGCGGATCGAAGCCGAACGAATCGACCATGAGCGTCAGTATGAGGAACGACTGGCATCACTCGAGCTAGAAAAGTTCAAATACAAGTGTCGACAGGAGTTGCTAGAGACGGAAAAAGAAGCCATGCTGAAGCAGAGTACTGATGAGGAAGGTGATACCACGTTGCAATTTATTCCTTTCCAGTCAAATCTAGCGGATGAGATCCGAAAGATTATGGAACGACCTAGCGAGGAGAGCTTGCACCAGATTCAACTGATGGTTAAAGAAGCAACGCAGCGTTGCAAGGACCTAGGATTAGAGTATGAGTTCCAACAATCCCAAGTATTGGATGAGCAAGGTATTTTTAGGGCTGTTGTCAATATATACGATAAGAACAGTGGTATGGTGGCAGAATGGCTGCCAGCGCGATTGGAATATTGGTTGGGAGTAGTAAGGGATAGAGAGGACCTTAATGGAAATAATGTGTTCGAGAACTTTGATCTCGAGTGGAAGATAAACGACGAAGAACTTAGTCAACCTTTAAATGATTCTCGTAGCTCTCGGCGAATATCGCTCAACCTCACCTCGGTGAAAGATGTTATATTAAAGCGAAATAGTCCGGCCAAAAAATCACCTTCTTCGAAAAGATCGGAGGGATTGTTCAAATCAATGTTCAAATTTGGTGCATCCAATCCAAGTAGTGTACGCAAGGAGTTATTTGTTGAGGACAATAAGAACGATGAAAATATGCCACTGAACCAGCAATCTCCTTCGCCGACAAAGCCACACCGGTTTGGGATGAGGGCAAACAAACAGCTCAGAGAGATTCAGGTAGCCACAGCGAAGCTCCGAAAGCTTTGTGAAAAATATCAACGGCATAATCCACCCGATGATAGCATTTGCACTGTGTTGGATTTGAATAGCAGCACCCGATCCATGGAGCACGTGACCAGGGATTTTCTGCAATCGATAGCGGAAATCGAAAATGCTGTGCAGGATATGAGGTTCGTACTGACCGAGCAAAATGTAAAGCATGCGGAGGATGACGACCAGGAAAGGTCATCAAAATCAGTAAGATTTTTGCTAGATTAAGTCCTTTTGACATTCTTTGAAAAGACGGGAAATGAAACTAGATTAACTGCTTCGTTTAACATATTTTGCAAGTTACATGTAACTAAAATTATTTATTAGTCATGCTTCATATGTTTTGAAAATAACTTTATATTTTTTTTACTTTTAACACTGTAAAAAGCGTAATAAAATATAACAATTGTGATTATATCGGTTAATTTTA
This sequence comes from Armigeres subalbatus, assembly GCF_024139115.2. Lineage (NCBI taxonomy): Eukaryota > Metazoa > Arthropoda > Insecta > Diptera > Culicidae > Armigeres > Armigeres subalbatus. Next base: position 421,459,018 of record NC_085140.1, on the reverse strand, counting down.
GCTTTTACTCCAAAAGAAAAGCCTGATTTGAAATATTTCCAGTTCTAATAATTTACCAGCTTCGTACTGCTGCATCCTCTTCCATGGCTCTGTATTCCTACTGAACATGGCTGAAATGACAGAAAAGGAAAATAAAAGTCTGCTTTACGCAGAAACAACGTTGGATATATCTTTTCATTGTACGCTTCATCATCCGATACTAGTTTGCTGCTCTAGTAATAATGATCTCCAGGGTTTCGACTTTTCGTTTTGATGAGACCAAAGCAAGCATTTCTCGGACCAAGCGAGAATCGTTTTTCGTTATGGTGAGGAGCATCTTTCACCAATCTATCTTTTCTCTGGAGCATTAGGAGAAAACACGAAAATCGACAAAATTTTACTTTTTTGTTTCACTACTTTTACCTCTCACTTACATTTCGCGAGAATAATCACGAGAATAATCAATAATCAATTATAAAAAATATGGCCGCGGCGGGATTATAACCCAGAATATTAACAATAATAGCCGTAGGAATATTAGAATGTTACCCGCGAGGTGGCAAGGCATATTGCAGCTGCGAATAGGGCTTATTACGTGCTTTGTAACCAGCGTAATAAGTCCCGTAGTCTGCGAACGAAAACGAAATTTGTGCTGTATACTACTCTGACTCTTCCGGTGGCTTTATACGGCCATGAAACATGGACATTAAAGGAAGCTGATCGGAGAGCATTCGGAGTATTCGAGCGTAAGGTGCTGCGAATAATACTTGGCCTTGGCGAATGGCACCTGGCGGCGTCGCATGAATCACGAATTATGCCAGATGTATAAAGGGCTGGATATTAGCTTATACAACACGTCAGACTACGGTTGGCTGGACACGTTGCTCGTACGTCGGAAGAACGCCAGGCATATATAAAATAATAGAGAACCCAGAAGAGGCCGTAGGCTTGGTGCGCTGAGAGCGCTAAACGTTCAGGGCGACTGGAAACGAGTGGCTCAGCATCGACTCCAGTGGAAGAGGATACTTATCCGTCACCAACAATGTGCGGTACCGACGACCGCGACTGAAGCAACCTGATGTTCCACTGTAAACGCGCAGCATCTCGAGCAAGCGTTGCCGGAAGAGGGCTAGCTCGATGGGACCTCTCTTGAGGACTGCTGGAATACAGTTAAAGCACCACTCCCTGGTCTGTACATTCAGCTGCATGACGACGTTCGTCATACCCACTGTTATAAAAAGGACGATTCGTCAACCTACCAGCCGAGCCAGGTACAATCCAGTGATTCGGGAGAAGTAAGAAAACATATAGGAACACCACCCACATGTACACGGCGACGAAAAAAACAGTTGAGAGATAAAACGACGATGACTACCAGAAATAAAGTGCTCTCAGTGACTTGCAACGCATGACAATTTCGAAGTTGAACAGAATATTATACCCCTTTGTTACCTAGGTCTTGTCTTTTTTTATTTCAATGGATCTTTAGTTCAGAGTTTCAAAACAGAAAATCTAATGATAGGATAGATTGGAGTGCATTTCATTAAAATTGGAACATAACACTTTTACGCACGCCTTTTTTGATTTTGCTATTCATTAGCAATTATTATCGATGTATTTACCTAAATCAATGCAACATACACAAAACTCGTAGTGCGCTCAAATGTTGGATTACCAAAACAGAATAGAAAATCCGATTGCACAACCTTAACTTAAACATAAACCTGATTCCTACAATTCTATTTACGCTCAGCGCTAGTTTTGGTGTCAATGCTCCCTACAACAAAATATACTGACATTGATGGCGGCATAGATACATATGAGGAAACAGTTACTTGCTGCTCCGACTGTTGTGGACGATAGCACAGCAAAAGCACTGCGACAAGTTGCTATTCTAATCCGAGCACCCAGTTGATACCTTGTACGATGAACAATATCAAGGGCTGCCACGCAACTAGCCATCGAATCCAGTCAAGTAATTGGCCGTAGAGCACGTGAGGTCGTTCCCACCTGGAAATGTTGTATAGAATTGAAGAGAATATTAAACTTATCAGTTCGTACCAAGATGTTTAAAGTGATTCTTGAAAACACGACGAAGCATGTTAATTTTAAATATGAAAAATACCCTACTTGAATTCGCAAAGATCGTGTGTAGATAGCTTACGAATCCGAAACATACTTACGGGTTACAGAACATTTTCTTTAGGTCGACCTTCTCCTTGCAATACGGACAAGTTTGTTTTTTCCCGATGATGCACCACCCCCTTATGCAAAATTCATGAAAAACATGATCACAGGATAACTTATACGTATCTTCGATTACACCCGTCTCGTTAACTTCGGTTAACAGTTGGTTACCGCATACTGCACAGACATTTCGTTCCAGATGACGCGTAGGAATGCCTTTCGGAGTATAATACTGTAACAAAAAATTAGGAGTTGTTGGTCATGTTGCACAAATAGTTAGTCTAGATTATACCCCTATGTGAGCCGCCATCTTATCTGTGCATATCTCTGAAACATCACGCCCGAGAACTCCATAATACAACCCATAAAATACAAACAGCAGTCCAACATCCATCCACACATTTGGAGCTTGATTGAAGACGAAGTTCAGTCCAAAAAAGGTAAACATCATGATGATGTAACCGATTATTCCCAGTCCGTAGCTCAGTTTATAGATGAAGTAGAACCATTTGTATACCAATCGCGGAGTGGTACCGGCTACAGGTTTTTTCATCGCTTTCCGCATAACCAACGCTGTGATACAGCTGAATATTAGCCAGAAGAAAATAAACCGCCAATATTGGCTGCGCAAACTTAGCACAAAAGGTATCAACCACAGTCCCAGTAATGTCATGAGCTGGAATAAAAAAAGGCAATCTTATAATCTTTAGGCAAGCGATGCAAAACTATTTTACTAATTACCGAGTATGATTTGTAGTGTCGCTTTTTCCATTCGACTAGTACGACCTGGGCTATGATGAGTGTGACCAGCAGGATGACAACCATTTCCGCATGCATGGATTCATGACCCTTGTGCTTCTCGTGAAGTTTTATATGTTCGATCCTGGAAACAAGAATGAAGCACAATGTTAAGTAAATATGGTAAGTAGTAACAGGCTACTAGCTCTTTATTTCCCATGGTAGCTGTTATGCACCTTCCAAATTGTATCGAATTTTTCAGCAAAAAAAAAAAACAACATTTGGTATATATTCATGGTTTCATTAAGGAGTCTAAGGATATACACAGGATTTTGTTTTTACACGATTTTTTTTCGCTCGTATTTTTGATCGTGTGACTTCAGTTTACCACCAAAATCCTCGCAACATGTTTAAAAAAATCCTGAATAAATCAAAGAAAAATCACATGATAATTAATATGCGTTAAACATTTAGGATGAGTGGAAAATTGAGAAAATGTAAATCGTGTAAAAACAGAATCCAGTGTAAGAAAGTTGCGTGAAAATAGTGAAACTATTGAAAACTAGTTTATTTGTGGACGCAATAGCGCCCGTGGCAAGTGTTTTTTTTTTTTTTTTCAATATAAACGGTTTATTAATTCATGCATTCATGCATCTGATAGTGAAAAAGAATTGAAGTGTCAAATATTTTATTTTTTGTGATAATTTCCCCGCGTGCTGCGTCTGGTTGGCTAGTCACCGGACAGACAAACAGGACTATTACATATATTTAGTACAATCATGTAACTATTGTTTTACAAACCAAAAACTTTTTTTCCGATTGCCGAGAATCCAATAGCCGAGATATTGGTAATAATTTCGACGAATTTCGGTAAATTTTTTACCGAGATTTCGGTAAACATTACCGAGATCTCGGCAAAAAATCAAATTTGCCGAATTTCGGCAAAATATTGACGAAATTTCGGTAAAGGAGTTACCGAATTTCAGTAAAAAATATTACCGAGATCTCGGCTGTTGGAATCTCGGTAAAAATTTTGCCGAGGTCTACAAAATAATTTAAGAGTGATACAATACGATAGTCATAGGTGCATGACCGCTGTTAGCCAACCAGGTATCCAAGAATGCAGGTAGGTGAAAAAATCATATAATTTCTGTAGTCATGGTCACGGGGTTTGACGACGCTGAAAATAATATTCATCTGGGCATTATATCACATTTGAAGCACTTCAGTGCACCAATTTACAGCGGCTGTTTGGAATCAGATATGTGTGTGTGTGCACAAACTAACCCCCACTGTCTGGCAGTGATGTTATGGAAGAAAGCTGTCCGTTAAAACAGTCAGATTTAATCCGGGAGTTAGAAAGTGCTAGCTCTACTGCAGCTCCAGTGACCCATTTCAGAATGCCTGGTATTTCATGTCCACTCCGAGGTCACTATCACTAACAGTAAGCCCCGCCTGGTTATGCTACCGTTTATCAAATGGATAAAGGTATCATAATCAAACTATATATTAATTATATTTATAATTTTAATTGTAATTAATTCATTAGCCCATAAATTCCGCTCATATCTTAGATGGAAAAGCATTTTCTCGTACGTTTATCGTAAGATGTATACATTGTTTATCATACTGTAGTTCAAAACTTTTTTAAGATATATTTAACTTGCTGTATTGATTTGAATAGAATGTCGTTGAACAGAACTCTTTCTTTGCAGTCTAGATGATAATGGAAAAAAGATGTGTAGTACTAGTAGGGGAAGAAATGGCCCAATGTTCAGAAAAGGGAATATAGGTGCCTTCCGCTAAGAAGCAAAAGCGATAGCTATGAACATATTGGGTATGGTTGGTAAATTATTGTTTAAGATATGAGTGGATGACAGTTGAAGAATGGAAGAATTGGTTTGATCTCACCGAATTTGATCCGTTATGTAGTTAGTCGTCATCATCAGTCATGAAACCGCTCCTACACCGACGAAGAGGACATCTGCTCAGGGTCCGTTGGTAGCCATCGTTCCTTAAAACATCCCAGATGGCTGGAAAACACTTTCTAAATCTTGAGTTCACCATTCGAAACAGAAATTCCAAATTAAATGTCTAACGCCCAGTTTATGGTAGAACGGTGCCGGAATACGCATTTGCTGGAGTGTGCAGGTTGTGAAGAAGCTTGCAGTTTTTAATTGATGGTTTTCACTTAACTTGTAGCACTTTTCTGTCTTGAAAACTTCTGATTTCCAAAAACCAATCTATTCACAAAATGATTGGCAAGGCACAGCGGCTGTTTGGAATCAGATATGGCTCTTTAAACATGGATGATACGGTATGGGTTTGTAGCACTTTCCAAGGGTAATTACATTATTGCCTTGGTAGTTTTAGCTAGAGAAACTAACTGCGTGACCATAGGAAGGATAGAATAGGTTGTTTTGTTACGCATATATAATGCCGGTATAATCGGATCAAATTTATCGATATGGTATCTGTTACATTGGGGTCTCCAGTTGCCTTGCGAGCAAAGACGTAGGAGACGAGTTTGATTCTCGGTCCGGTCTAGGGTGTTTTCGGGTGGGAAAAATTCTCGACACCCTGGACATAGTATATCCATTGTACTTGCAACAAAGATACATACTCATGCAATGGCGGGAATAGAAATGCTTTCAATCCATAGCTGAGGAAATGAGGAATAGAATACTAAGTTGCAAAGCAGGTCAAGTTCCAGTTGGAGTGTAGAACCATTGAAGAAGAAGATCTGTTACATTAAAGTCCAATATCGATAATCATGCAAATTGACAATGTCGATAATAATTACAAAAGATATTTTAGTTACTAGATAAAGATTGTCGCTGTCGTCGCTGTCCGAAACATCTTTTGCTGGCGAGGATAGGGGAGCTAAATGTCAAAGAAGGAAAATCCATACGATTTGACAGCTTGGTACCCAACATGTTCCGGACAGCAGAACAAAGGGAACCGAAGCGACAATCTTTATCTAGTAACTAAAATATCTTTTATAATTACCATCAACTTAGAATTACAGAGTTTTTCAAAGACATCTAGCTTTTCCCAAACAGTTCACATCTGCAATTAGGGTGGAACAAATTTTATTATCTTCTTCTGTCTCCGCCCCCTCAAAATTTCGCGGTCGAATTAAATTATTTGAGGGAGGATTTCAAATTTTGACTGAAAAAATAATAAACTTTTCAATTGTTATTAAAATTGTTTAAGAAAACTTTATCATTTTTTTTTAATTTTTTTTTATTTCCCATCGCCTTGAGAGACCAAGACTTAGAGCATAAATTACTTATGAAGGACGATATGACGTTAGAAGAGGTTGAGCAAATGGTGATCCGGACAGAATTAGTTAAGTGCCGTGCGAAGGAATTAGTTGAAAGACAGGAGTCAAAAGAAGTGAACTCAGTGAGATATCGGTTAGGTAATCAGGCAAAATGGAGTGAAATTTAGCAGAAACGATAGGCAAAATTTCAAGAATTACGGTCGATCAGTTAGTAGTAGGAGAAGAAGCTTCAGTAAAGATCGCGATTGTGCTCAATTTAGCAACAATCGTTACGACTATCACAGACGAAACCGTAATCTTAATGAACATCAACAAGAAGGTAATTTTTCAGGTAGATTCGGTAATAGAGAAGGAAACAATCATCATAATGTGATTTGTAATTTTTGCAAACTAAGAGGTCACGTGAAGCGTGATTGTTTCAAATTGAAAAATCGTAGAACCGTGAATTTTATGGATGAGGCTCCGGTTGAGATTAATAGCTACGATTTCAAGCGGTTGCAAATAGGAAATTCGGATGATGACGACGATGACTATCCTTGAAAGATGATAGCTAGCAAACGGTTTAGTAAACCATATATTGTAGGAGCGTTGGAGGAAGGCAGAAAACAACAAGAACTAGCCCGATTCAAACACGAAGTTATTCGCGATCAGCTAAGCAAAGTTAAAAAAAAAACCTGATTAATCCACCTAGCGGTGTTGGTGCCTTTCTCGTGCAAAAAAATACTAAAAATATGAGTGAGTGCTTTTTAGCGTGTTTTGCGTATAGAAAATAGTATTTTGACCATAACTTCGGATCCCATAGTCCAATTTGGCCAATTTTCAATAGCAAACAATGGGACAGGATTCTCAGTCGAATGGAACTTTTTGCGATTAATTCGGCCAATGTTAAGTTCGAAAAAGTTTATTCCAAGACGTCAAGCGACCCGTGCCGAGGGGATGCATGGCCAGGGGGTGAAATAATAAGCTAGGCCTTTAACGGAGCCTGTGGGGTACCTGGGCACCTTCCACAGTAATTGTCCCTTACCGCGTCATGCTGGGCTCTGGCGTGGTGGACCTCTTTTCCCGAGCAACTCGTGGGACCAAAATGGAAAACCAAGTCAATTCTTCAATTAGTGGTAGTAGTGTAGGCGACAACCCCTTCGCAAGAGGTGGGTTGTTCAGGTCTCCGCCTAGGAGGCCAGAGGCAATAGTCGGCAGCTCAGTGCGCAGCGCCAGCGTGGGTCACTTAACCTTCCTCTCGGCTAAAAAAACGCCGGTAGAGGTTATTGACGTCCCATGGCTTGTGGAGGCGATGAACCGCAAACGCAATGGGCTTTCGGCCTTCGAGGTGGCGACGGAACAGCTGGACGCCATCATCGACTTTGCGTCATCAAAGCATAATATCAGTAAGGACCTCAAGAGGAGCGTGCAGAAACTTCGAAAGTCGATGCTGAACGCCAAGCTGGAGAGGGCGGTCGGGACGGCCAAGTGTAAACCCGTGAAATCGGTGAAGTCGAGGTCTACCCAGACTGAGGCCCAAGGATTCGCGGACTCGGCCAAGGTCGAATCGACCGAAGGCGTGCCAGCGAAGACGGTGATACCAAAGTCTACCCAGACTGAGGCTCAAGTATTTGCGGGTACGTCGGGGGTGACTGCTCCAACGGAGACGACACAAAAACGGGGGAGACAGTCTCCAGGGGATGAGCTCCCTGGGGGCCGCTCCAAAACGCGGAGGGTTACTACCCCGAACAAGGGTAGTGGGGCTGGGAAGCTGAACCCCGGCCAGGTACCTCCAAAACCGGGGGAGGAAGGACCTGGAAAGGTCCGTCCACCCAGGAAAGACGGTGGTAAGAGGTTACGGCAGGCTGAGAGTTCTCAGCTGCACCAGACCAGGGAAATAGAGGGGGATGACGCCTCCTGGACCCTGGTCAAGAACAATAGAAAACCGAAGACGTCAAGGGCCGAAAAGAAGGCCCAGGCGAATGAGGGTAGCAAGAAGTCTAGGGTAGGCGCCAATCGCTCCAGGGGCGATGCCCTAGTCATCACGGCGGACGAGGCTAAGTACTCGGACGTCTTGAAGGCGATGAGGAGTGACGTCAAGCTCGGTGAACTCGGCGCCGACGTACGTCGAATAAGACGTACCCGGATGGGCGAGATGATCCTCGAGCTGAAGCGAGGCGTCTCGCAAAAGGGCGCCGCCTACAAGAAGTTGGCGGAGGAAGTCCTAGGCGAGACGGTCAAGGTAAGGGCACTCACGACGGAGGTGAATCTAAGGGTTAAAGACCAGGACGAGATCACCGAAGTCGAAGAGCTCGTCACGGCACTGCGGCGACAGTGTCGAAGACGCCTACCGCAGCCGTTCGGCTACGGAAAGGTTCGGCAGGGACGCAGGTAGCATTGGTTCGGCTATCTGCTGCGGACGCCTCCAAGGTAGTCAAGTTAGGGAGCGTCAAGGTGGGATGGTCGGTATGCCCTGTGGGCATATACGAGCAACCCGAAGTTTGCTTCAAGTGCCTGGAACCGGGGCACAAGCAATGGGACTGCAAAGGCCCTGACAGAAGTAATCTCTGCCGACGCTGCGGATTGGAGGGACATAAGGCACAATGCTGCACAAACCCTCCCAATTGTTTGATTTGTTCCAGCAAAGCTGTGAACAGCAAGCACCCCATGGGGGGTTCGATGTGCCCGGCGTTTAAGCGTGCTGCAAAATCACAGTGCAGGTAACGCAGCTGGCTTGCTCGGTCTCGCCCGAGTGTTTGGTGTGCGCAGGTTTAGAGGAAACGGCGGAACACGTGTTGTTCGTGTGCTCACGTTTTCGCGCAATGCTTGACCACATGCTTGCCACATGTGGTCTGGACACTACCCCGGACAACCTAGTTCGGAGGATGTGTAAAGATGAAGTTGGCTGGAACGCCGTTTTATCGGCTATCGCCCAAATCGTCTCGGAGCTACACAGAAGGTGGGGCGTGGACTCAAGGATGGCTAGTTCAGGCGCAAATAAGAGGTGGTACAAGGGATCGGAGTCGGCTTCATGGGTCATACCGGTGGTCATGATCTGTGGTCGAACTCGATACTTTTATCGAACAAGTAGCCGCGCGAAGAACAACATGGTATCGTCGCTTTCGCGGCGTCGGTCAACCGGGCGGATTCCGAGCCTGAGGACGGAAAGGGGTCCTCGTCAAGGCTGGGGCAGGCGTAGGCACCGCGTCGGCAAGTCCCTCTGTGTGCTGGCAAATAGGCCCTATCGCAGAAAGGTCAATTTGGGGTGCACGCGGCATCATCATTCTTGATACCAGTCGTGCAGAGGGAAGCAGGCGCGAAGTCGACCCTTCCCACCTTCCGAGGACATAGGGCGTGGTAAGGCCACCTGGAAAGCCGGCAAAGCGCTGGCACGATGCCATGGTGTTCTTCTAAAAAAACGAGTTACGATGTTCGGTGCTGCAAGGACACGCAGCATACCTCGAGGGTGCGTTGTGCACTGCCCCCCCTTTGAAGCATTACTTTCTGGTTGTACCGAAGGGACTATGGGCTTGGCGGCAATGGAAATGGTTTAGCGGGTCGGGGATGAAGTCCTGCCTCCCTCGTTTGCTGTTGGAGGTGATCCCTAACCCGCACTTCCTGGACAACCCAGGATGTCTGTTGAGCAGATTCCCCCTCCATTGCTTAGGAAAAAAAAACGCATACATACACACACACACACACACACACACACACACACACACACACACACACACACACACACACACACACACACACACACACAAACAGACATCACCTCAATTCGTCGAGCTGAGTCGATTGGTGTATAACACTATGGGTCTCCGAGCCTTCTATCAAAAGTTTTGTTTTAGAGTGATCATATAGCCTTTACGTATACTTAATATACGAGAAAGGCAAAAAGGAGGAGCCAGTAGCAATGTAAGCAACATAAATTCTAGACCAACATTTGAAAAGGGCGTAACAGCCAAAATTTATTCCTTCTAATTCTTCGTCTACATATAAAGCCATATATGTGGACGAAGAATCAGAAGGAATAAATTTTGGCTGTTACGCCCTTTTCAAATGTTGGTCTAGAATTGTCATTGAGTCCTGGCTATTGCATGAAGAATTGATGAATTCGATAATTTTTAACAAAAGAGAAAAAGAGAACATACACGGGAAGAAAGCCGATGATTCATAAATTAAGAGAGAAACTGTATGTAAGAGATTATCAGGTTCATATGAATAAACGTTCGAGGATGTCTTTTGTACTTTGATATTCAAACCTAACAGGTGTGTCTATTTGTTGATACTAAAGAAAAGACTCAAGTCAAGACATATTATTCTGGGTGTTTCCAAGAGGATTGTGTGAGTTAATTCCTACAGTCCGGTTTTTATTTCGTCAACGTAAACTAATTCTTCCGGAATAATCACTTGTTAGTTCTCAAAAACCTACCACCATAGGAATTCTATGCTGCCGTGCTAAACATAGTTGTCGCAAATGTAATTGCCACTGTGCTAGCGGTATTTCTCCATCATCTAACATGACTAGACTTGCCAGTAAATGTATTGCTAACTCCTAAATCCATTGCTTAAAAACGACATGAGACAACTATTACATTTGAATTATATGTGTAGCTTTTCTAACGATAGATTCAACACAAAATAACAAATACACACTCCCAATTTAATTACGAACTTAATGCAATTGTTTTATCCAATTTAACTTAGTTCGGTATAGATTTATGGTTTTGCTCCTAGGCTTTCTAATGTATCTAGATCGATAACATTAGGGAGGAAGTTAATACAGCACACACCAGAAGACAACATAAAATTTTAATTAGGATCATTGTACAATGTACAATGTCCGTGTAAGTATATGGCTATATACGGTCTGTTCCCAAATTGTATTAAAAACCTACCTCATCTTTTCCTCTGGTGTAAGATCATCAAAGGTCTGTCAGGAAAAAGGAATGGGTGGGAGAAAAACAAGCATTAGTTTTGAATTCAATTATTTTCAATTTACAATACGATATTAGTACAACAGTTCACTTACCTTATTCAGCATATCGACCGGCTCATGTAAATTCATCTTGGTCACTCCGCCGATGGGTAATATTTTGATCACAGCAAAATTGAAATCCACTTGAAAGAATTCACTTGATTTTTAATCTCCGGTGAATAAATCTGGAGCATTGATTAATAATTCTTTTAGTCTAGGTACACCATAGTTTTAGGAAGTCATTTGAAAATGAAGCATAGAAAATCGACTCCGCCGTATTTGAATGACGTCCTGATGGATCCCTTGTTTGATTAGACAGCCACTGACAATATTATTTTATGTTTTGGATACGTTGTGACTAGCGATGTGCGGATGGGGGTGGAAAAGTCACTCCTGTCACGCTTGAACTTCAGTCGTGGATATCGCACCCTCTGCGTTATGCGTATACGTGCGCGCATCAACAATCATTATGATCATGACTGCATCATGAATCGAATGATTGCAGCTGTTTTCGGAACAATTTTGCGAATGGGACGATTTTTTTAATCAAACAAAAAATCATTCAAAAGTTTTATAAAATCAATTTTCATTCTAATTCCAAATTTAATTCATACATTTGGGCTTTATGTCTTAATAATGAATAATATTTTTATTTATTTTTTAAATGCTTTTACGAGCTTTATAATATTGATTGTATGCATATATGATTACACCATTATCAAAATTGAGGAATGGAGTGTATGAGTGTGCGTGAGGTTTTATGTTCGAAAGTTCTTGAAACGAAGGAACGGGAAAACGGGGAAACTGCAGTTTGGTATAGTCACGGTAGTCAAGTCGGGCGTCGAGTAGGTAGGTAAACATGGAAAACACATTTTTTTTTCTTTTCAATTTTCAGCCCACAATGAAAACAATAGCTTGCTTTTTTGTTATTGTTTATTGTGCGCAGTTTTTTTTGCAGCCTTTTGCTTTCGTTTGTAAACTTTATGGGTGAAGAAAAAACATCAGCATCAGAGTAGAATCTGTACAACTAACGAAGCAGGCTTCGATTTCAATTCAACAATTTCGTCAAAACTAGCAGAATTATGTCGCACAAGGACAGCGATGGGCCCAAGGCATTTCTAATTTGGAACCGTCATCATAAGGCCCCGACAACAGTTGGCAAGGAATCACCGTTAATTGAAGGCCTTGCGCGGCTGAATTTTGTGTACGGATCTGAAGTGGCGGATTATTCCCCTCTGATGGCAGGCGACTTCATTCCGAGCAGTCAGGCATCGGCAGAACTCGATGAGTTGGGCGAAAAGGATTGTGCCATTTCAATGCCGAATGTTCCGATCTACGTAAGTGAAAGCAACGCAAAACAGAACAATCTTTCAATGAATTTCTTCTGCAATTCTAGAACATCGTACAGAACAAAATGAATCTTTGCGAGAAACGTGGTCCGAAATTCGCTTGCCTGGAATGTCGCTATCTGTTGCACACTCGTCTCAGTATGGTCACACACATGAAGACTCATCGCAGACCATTTTGTGAAGTTTGCTTCAATATGTTTGATTCTAAGGAAGCCGTGGTGAGTACAATAATTTGTTTTACCGTGATGTGCCCTAATTTCGCGCGCGCCCTAACTTCGCGCATTACTTACTTGATACTTGATGGGCTACAGCCATTCGATGAACCTACGCCGAATGGAGTATCCTTCTCCACTGGACTCGATCCTGGGCCAATCGCATCCAGTCGCCCTGAACATTGAGCGCCCTCAGGTCCTCTTCAACTGCAAAAATCCATCGTGTACGCGGCCTTCCATGAAGCCTGCGGCCTCTTCCGGGTTCTCTACTAAATATTATCTTCGCTTCGCGCATTATAAAATCATTTATTTTTTTCAATTTTTAGGTACCAGTCACAATTGAAAAATCTGGAGGATTACAAAATATCATTGTTGTTGAATGTTTTTCACGAAAAAATTTGAAAAACAAACTTGGTTTAGTACACCAAATAAAATTATTTCAATTTGATCCTCCCATCGACCGCCATATTTGCTTGTGCTTAGCACAGCGACGAAGAACATGACCCAAGTAAACAAATTATTTTACTGTACAAAACTGGCTACTTTTTGGAAATATTTGTATCCATTATGCTCTATTGGATATGTTTATTCGTCATTACTATTGAAAAGTGTAAAATTTTATGTATTTTGTGTTGATTTAGACTTTCGCTTTGTGAGCGAAATTAGGTATATGAGAGTAATTATGGTGCCCAATTTCGTTCATTGTTGTGCGTAGTTTCATTTGCAACATTCTAATGAAACAAAGGCAATATAATACACAGGACAGTTTTACACTGAATAGAACCCGAAAAGTTCATTCCCATACGCTTTTTATCTAATTTTCAGGCGGATAACCACCGACATCGACTAATGTTGACTTGAAAAATCTTATAGATCAGTGCCTGCAATAGCTACCAAATCCGATGTGTAAAATGATGCTAAAATGTGCGATGTGTAAAATGATGCTAAACTAAACTTAAGATAAAACTACAGCAGCTTTTTCGATAATGTATATAATATTGAAGATGTCTTGAATAAAACACATATTTGAAGATGTCCTATGTAAGAGATAGCGGAATTTAAGACTTTCTTTCATGACGTCTCGAAAATTTAAACTTTTTTTATACACCAGCTAAACATTGCTCATACAATGCCTTTTTTCTTAAAATATGGTTTATATTTCAGAAGCAAACGATATTTTAGGAATTATGACTTGTATCAACTAAAATGCATAAACTAAAATCTAAGCAAAGCTCCAGGGTCGAAATATAGGCACATACCATTTCGACTAAAGAATGGATCACTGACGGCTGTCTGATACCGTTATCTGCATATTTTGAACAATGGATGCATGCTTCTATTGGTTAATTGGATTGTATGTCATACCCCAGAAACCCATTGCCCAGAAAGTGATTCCCCAGAAATTAATTCCCCTGAATGCACTACTCCCCAGAAAACCATTCCCCAGAATACCACAATCCCCAGAAAGACATTCCCCAGAATGCCCCTATCCCCCGAAAGACATTTCCCAGAATGCCTCCATCCCCCGAAAGACATTCTCCAGAATGTCCTAATCCCCAGAATACCATACCCCAGAATGCACCATTTCCTAGCTTAGACTAAATACTTCGTAATTGCTTCATCCCGGGAAAATGCGTACTTTTAAAGAAGGAGTCATCTACTCTTTTGCCTTATTCCGGGCAAATGCATACTTTCAAAGAAGGAGTCATCTACTCTTTTGCTTCGTCTCGGGCAAATGCGTACTTTTAAAGAAGGAGTCATTTACTCTTCTGCCTTTTTTCCTGGCAAATGCATACTTTTGAAGAAGTAGTTATCTACTCGTTTGCCTTTTTCCGGGCGAACGCATACTTTTAAAGAAGGAGTCATCTACTCTTTTGTCTTATTCCAGGTAAATACATACTTCTAAAAATGGAAATCATATATTCTTTGCATTTCTTACTCTTTTCAACGATTATGCCAAATGGTCATTATGCCAAACGGCATTATGCCAAATGGTATTATGCCATATGGGCTTCCCCCAATATGAACAACGAGTATAATGGATTATATGCTCATTCGTATTATATGTGAGCCCTAACAAAAATATCAAAAGGGCTCCATTCCGGGCAAATGCGTACTTCAATATAAGTATTTTTGCATAGAAATATAGTATCTAGATTTTTTGTTTTTTTAGTATCTAGTAACAGTTTCTAAGACTGATACCTTTTTCTGGGGAACGGTTCCTTCCGGGTTTTTGGTTTCTGGGGAATTGGTCATTCGGTTTTTTTTTCTGGGGAATGAGTCATTCTGGGGATTTTTTTTCGGGGAAATGGTGCATTCTGGGGAATATCATTCTGGAGAATTGGTCGTTCTGGGAAATGGAATTCTGGGAAATACCATTCTGGGGAACTGATTCTGGGGATTGGTATTCTGGGCATTGACATACAACCGTTAATTGATTATATTTCATCAAACCAATAACGATATTCAATTCCAAACATGAGCGAAGTTAGGAACACTTTTGCGCAAAATTAGGAACTATCCTATTTTCTTGCGCGAAATAAGGAGCATACAACGGTCTCGGATTCAAACTCCATTTTTTTTAAATAGCAGCAAAATTTGCAAGTAACATTTTTTTGAGAACCTAGAATCCTTCTACTACGTGATGCAGTAGCAAATGTTTCCAAATGGCCACTACATGTTTTTTAATGAACGTTTTAACTTTATCAGATCTTAAGTGCCCGAAATTAGGGTACTTAACGGTACAACCTAATATTTCGTAAATTAAGAACAGTGACTTACGTAGTACAGGAAAAATATCTATCATTAAATTTTTTTTTTTCATTTATCATTTCAATTCATTTCCCTTCTTTTGCGACAGACATAAAAGGGAATAATTCGCAAGAAATTAAAAATACAATCCCTTTTTAGGTAGATATACATTTTGCCGATAACATTAATTCGTTCATATGTTGATAGAAGCCGTCCACTTCTACGAACAACTGCCTTACGACAGTTGTCACAAATTAGAATCGTATCCGCTTTAATATCAAATACCGTTTCCGACCGTTTCTTTGAATACTAATGTATCTTCCTTGACCTAAAATATGGGGTAACCTGTAGGCTTCCGTTATGACAATAAATAAATTAAATTAAAATACATTTAGCAATTTTTATTTACATATAATAATAGGTACGTGTATTTTTTAATGAAACCAACAATAAAGATGAAGTGATCTTGTGACTAAATATATATTTTTTTGAACATCCAGCATTGCCACATCGAATCTCTTCACCCGGAAGTAGTCATACGTGAAAGTTCTCCATCGGCTTCTCAAAATTACTATTGTTTGCAAACGGTTGCTCCACCAAATACCCCAAATCCGATGTCTGATGATGAAATGGCCACGATTGAAGAGCTACTTAACCCTATCGTTAAGGTACCAGTCAATGTCGCTGCAGTACAAAAGTTGTTGTGCGCCGACGATACGGATGGTGGCGCTAGCACCGAAGACGAGCATAGGCTGGTAATCGATAATCATTTGGTAGCTGGTTCAAGCCGTGGACGTCCCAAGGCAAGAACCATCATTAAGCGTCCCAAAAAGAAGAAGATCAACAAAATTAATGCTAAGGATGTTAAGGCAGCTGAGGATACTGTGATGAAGAAAATCACATCGCGCTTTGGTCGCTCAATAAGTTTGAAAATACCACAGTACTAGAAGAGAAGATAATGTTATTTAGTATAATTTGCTTATCTGAATTATGTTAATTGACATCTTTATGTTATGTTTTACATCTTTGTTACGTAATGAATTAAACAACCTGAATTTGAAGAAGGTTCGACATATATTTATTTGTTGTGATTACATGTAAAATAATTATTAAAAATCTGCAAATTCCTTAATAAACATACACTTCGATGCAACCTTCAAATCTTGTTCATCGTAGATATCAAACTGCGAAGAGTCTCCAGGACCGCTTACTTTGGGTATGAAAGGGGCCGTTACTTCCACATTCAATAGTCCAATCCAGTTGATACCACGAAACCAGGCATGTTGTTTAATGTCGTTTGCACCATTCTTCAAGTTGCCGAATCTTCGCGTCAAGTCGATATGAAGAATGTTTTGGATCAGGTGTTTTAATTCACTACTGAAACTTGCCGGATAACGACACTTGCCCTTGCAAATTTTCTCAAACAATACCATATGATCGCTGGAGTTGGTATAGAATGGAGTGTAGCCTGCCGCCATCTCATACAGAAGTATACCGAAGGACCACCAATCAATGCTTTTTCCGTAGCCTTTAGATTGTATTACCTCTGGTGCCAGATATTCGGGCGTACCACACAGGGTCCATGTTCGATCACGGATCACCTGAAAATAATGTATGACTTTAATTATTTGCTGTTCTATATTTCATTGTCTCAAATTTTAATCAACCTTTTTCTGAATTCTGTTAATTTATTTTATGTTTTTAGTAATATATGGTAGGGGTTCTGCGAAACCGCACCAAGCGCCTTTTTGACTGACGATATTTTGTTCGTAATAAACATCAAAACGGAAATCAATCCATAGTGATTCAGTTAATGGAAATAAAAGTACTGAAGACAGCAAAAAAAAAATTACGGAGGTATTTTCGAAAAGTCTATCCAGAATCTAAGTCTACATACATTCTGAAAGCAAAACTCGGTCAACCAGTCCCGGTCTCACAATTTGTGATCAATTGCATCTGCTAGACGAAAACTTGTGCAAGAAAATGGGTATTTTTTCATTGGCGCTTGGTGCGATTTGGCAGAACCCCGACCATATGATAATCACATTGACCATACCTTACAGAAACCGAAGTCGGTGATCTTCACATAACCCTTGGTATCTATGAGTATGTTTTCTGGCTTGAGGTCTCTATAGATTAGATTCATGTGATGGAGATATTCAATTGCCATTGCCACTTGGGCTCCGTAGAATTTCGCTTGATCCTCGCCGAAACGTTTAGATTTTCTCAGCAAACCAAACAGCTCACCGCCACAAATAAATGGCATTACTAGATAGATGTAGGAATTATCCTTATAGCAGCATTCCAGGTGTACCATAAAAGGAAACTCCACGCTTTGTAATATTCGTTTTTCGTTCACAGTATGCTGGAGTTGCTTGTGGCGGACTATTTTCTCTTTGGATAAAATCTTCAAGGCAAAGTATTCTTCAGTATTTTTTCTTCGTATTAGTTTCTAGAGATATTAAAGAGTGAAATAAGTATCATTATATTCGCATTCTTTCAAAAAAAATTATCATGATTAATTAACAATTACGCGGTAAACAGTTAGCTACCTAGTGGAGGAAGACATACAAAACAGTTTTTTGTTTTAGTAATTGGAGTACGCTTAACAACTGCTCACTAAGACGAGAATAATAAAGTTAAGTATAAAAGTTCATATTATTTTATAACGAATTTCATTAATACAGCAACAAATAAAGAAGTACTACTACTTCGTATACTCACAACAACGCCAAACGCACCAGTCCCGAGCGTCTTCAGTACATCAAATTCCTGCAGGCCGCTATCGGGCGAGGGTTTTACACTGTTGTACTTCTTCTCAAAGTCCACTTTCAACCTATTCAGTATCTGCTTGTAATCACTGCTGGAGGAAAACTTCTTGGGAGGAGTTCGACCACCGCCAGTAACTGCCGATGATGGGGCTGATTTGACCGTGGTCGTGCTAAAGTTTTTAACTGAAAACTGCGACTTGACCAATGCTTCGGACATTTTGGACTTTGCGTGAGGACGACAGGCGAATATCTGACGTTTGATCTGCTCCCACCGTTTCCAACGCGGCATCATGGCTTGCTAGATGATTTCGGATGAGATGCTGGACTGCGTCACGATCTGGAATTACCATAGGTAGAAATATTGATAAACAGCTCCTATTAGGTACCAAAAAATGGAAATACACTACCTGTGTTAATAAATTACTGAAGCATGACTTTTAAATTAAAATAATAAAACAAACTTTTTTGCTACATCAGAACAAGACAAACTCAGGATAGACCCTGATAGACCACCTCATGTGTGAATTTTGTTTTTGCAGGGCCTTTGGGACAATCAATCTACTTTATCGGTTCTTATTACTCTTTAGCTCCTTTAGCTATATACATCAATGATGATGCGAATGATCATCATTATCATCATTGATACTGCATGTTTACAAACAAAACAGTAATCTTTCGATTGAAACGCTTGGATTGGCTAGAAAATGACAGTCGATACGGTACTTACCGTTACTTTTGCTTCAGCATTCAGGCCGGTTGTTTTTTTTTTGTCTCTCTTATGGTGCTGCATTTGCTCTCACGCAATGGGAAATATTGATTTGTTTTAAATAAATTCGTATATAATAAATTTTAATTAATCCATCTACCTGAGTTTACAGGGTTCTCGCTGTTCTAAAAGTTACCTTCTATAATGAATAGTTTAATTGGTACGTTGGCTGCTATTGTGATCAAGTTGTCCTTTCTTCTGGGAGAAAACTCATCCCTATTGGATCATACTAGAACTCGAGTTTGGGGTCCTGGCATAGAACTAGCCGATAAGCTCCCGTTGAACGCAAGGTACTTTTACATCGAACCAAGAGATGAACAAAACAATATGTAAGTTATTTTGGTATATGGTGGACATAAAATCCTATCTTTAATCAGTGCTTATGAAAACTTTGAAATATATGTTGACTGCATAAATTTGATGAGATTGATAATTCGCAGTATATAAAAGTATTAACAGAATAAAAAATACTATAACTATAACACAACACTATCTATAAATATCTGCTATGACTTTTTATTAAATCTCTAAATGTAAATTTCCGTACAGTGTCCTTAACCCGATAAAATGTTAACTGGTTCTCGTGAGAATAATAAATACAATTACAAAAGGTTTCTTAAGAAATGTTTCAATGTTTTTCCATAAGCAATGGTAGGATCCCGAGAGAATGATAATTTTTATTTGAAAAATAATTCTAATTATTGAAAATTTAGTATTACAGATCCATTGAAATATCGTGTCTTGTTTAAAGGCAGATCCGTGTTAGGTGAGTGCCGGGTGAAAATCGAGCAAATAGACCGCTTCGACGGGTCTTCTCTTATTCGATATAAACTAACGGAGACATGCTGGGATACGGATATACACGTACTATATGGAGAACGACATTTGGGGGAATCTCCATACAGGTTTAATAACAAGCTCTATACAGAAAACTGCAACTGTCCTCAAACAAACCTAGGCGAATGGATTCAACAGATCGATTGTCCGGTATCAGATTCACAAATCGAAAGCGATCTTATACCATTTCGAGCAGTGAATTTCTCCAGCCTCAGGCCCAGAATCATCCAGCAATACGACAAGCCAGGAAGCGTTTCGTTGTGTAATTATGTGATAAAAAACAATCAAGTTTATCGTACCTGCTACGGTCGTTATACAGGGTTTAAGATGTACATGGATGCGCTTTTGCAATCAATGGCTCGTAAAACTATTCTGCCTGATATGGAACTGTTCGTCAATCTAGGTGATTGGCCGTTAGTCACGAAAGGAGGTCACCGACGTACGACGGGACCGTATCCGATTTTCTCATGGTGTGGTAGCGACGATACATTCGATATTGTAATGCCTACCTACGACATTGTTGAAGCAACGCTGGAAGCCATGAATCGAGTCACCCTTGATATGCTCTCCGTTCAGCGGAAAGGGATTCCATGGGAAGACAAGGACGCTAAAGCATTCTGGCGCGGACGGGATGCTTGTCGAGAAAGGCTAGACTTGGTTGGGTTGTCTCAGATGCATCCGGATATCGTGAACGCTTCTTTAACTAATTTCTTCTTCTTCCGAGACGAGGAGAAGAAGTATGGCCCAAAAGTTGCGTATATATCATTTTTTGATTTCTTCAACTACAAATACCAGATCAATGTAGACGGAACGGTAGCTGCGTATCGACTTCCTTATTTGCTAGGTGGATCTTCGGTTGTATTTAAGCAGGACTCCAAGTACTACGAACATTTTTATAACAAACTTCAGAAATGGAAGGAATTCGTTCCAATTAAGAAAGATTTATCCGATTTAGTCGAAAGTATAGAAAAAGCGAGAACAATTGATGATACCATGGTGCAAGTACGCAACAACGCAAAATACTTTGTCGAGAAGCATTTGCTGCCTAAATCTATTTTATGTTATTATGGATTACTGTTCAAACAATACGCTAAAAATATTGTCAGTTCTATTCAAGTACTTCCGGAAATGGAAAGAGTTGAACAACCAACGTCTAGTTCCGGTTGTGAATGTGATTCGATGCTGGTAAACAAACACGATGAACTTTAAAAGTTACATTCCATCATAAAGATCTGAAATATGAATTGCAGAAACCTCGCAATGCAGTATGTTTTATTTTAAAAGTATGTATATATTATGCGCATTGAATCTCGGTGATAAATTTATTGGCAGTAAAAACTCTTCTTAAGAGAGAAATAAATATTTAATAACTTGAAAGAATTTGAATATAAATGAGTTTATTTATAAAATCACAAACACATAATTTCAGTATTTCTTCTATAAATCTATAGGCAAACTTGGATACATCAACAGGTAATGACGCCCTTTTAAATTAGGGGCTCGAATTTTATACAAATTAGTCATGTTGGAAGAATGAAACCTATATTCTTGGCGATTTGATTGGGTTTGCCTAATTAGAATGTATAATCGAAAACATTATTTTTGTTTTAGTGTTTTATGCTTTATTTTTACGAATCTTAAAGCCATTCTCAAGGGCGTCTCTTACCAACCAGTTTGTTCATCAAGTCACCTACTTCTCTTTAACCTTTGCTTCAGCACCAACATATTTGATTTCATCGAAGGCCTTTCTCGCCCGTTTCAATTCTTCATTCATCGTGAGCAGGTCTTTGACTCTGGAATATTTCCTTGCGTCCTTCCGCACGAGAAAGATAATGTCTTCCACCTGAACTCGACCGGTCCGTCCGATTTCCATTGCACGATGCGTCATTTCGGTTATGAATTCAATCACCAGATCCTCCAGCAGGTCCACACTCTCCGTGTAGGGGTTCTGATCATCCCCGAATCCGTACATCATGCAGCGTAACTCTTTGCTGAACAAACGTTTTCGCCCGGCTGTTGCTTCGATTTGCACTTCCCCCAGGTCGTCCTCATCAAACTGAATGAATTGAAATAGGGTCAGGTCATCCGATGCCGAATTACACAGATTGCAATGGAAATAAGAAATGTTACCTCTCCCTGATCAAAATTTTCCTCGGGAGGATTCGCAGCCATCGTTCTCTCAAAAATCAACACCAAATTAAAGATTAATATCAACCAATATATGTATTTTACGTCAATTTATACTTGAATAAGATATTAGACATTTATTGTACATTAAAAATCCATTAAATCTATCGCAGTTTACTAGCGTTTGTTTTGTATGTCTTTCAGCGCTTCACAGAGTAAACAAACCGTAAAATCGATAAAGAAGTTGGCGATAATGTCAAACGCGGAGACCGTTTTAAATGCATAACATCCGTAACACTCAATACATGTTAGAACCGTTATATGTTACGCAGAATGTTGACTGAAATAGAGATGTTCACTATGTTGATGACGATATCTGAATACTGTTCAATCTTCCATATTTTTCCGTTTCTGAAATTGTAAAATAACTTAATTATACTCACAGATCACAGATTTGGTTACCATATGCCGTAAATTGCGTTCATTTGTCATTTTTATTCATAGAGTAGCATTTCTCATTAGAAAAAACCTGTACTTGGTCTTAACTGTCGGAAGCTCAGTGATGAACTCTACATGTCATTTTTGAAAAGTCACAAAAAATCCCGGAAACTCGCTTCATCGTGGGGTAAAGTGCCCAATAGTGGACCCTTCAGCTATTATTGCATTATTACAGCACAATCTAAACATTTTGCTATGAAATTCCATCGGGAGAACCTACCTTACAGTCCTATGATTTGATTACATGCATTGGAAATGCTATGGAAAGTAAATTTAGATGATTTTTTACAATTTTATAAAAATAAACACGAGAGTGTCTATTATAGGAATGTTTTGGGGGGTCCATAATAGGGAAGAAGAACGTCCCGAAACGGAACATACAAATCAAATGAAGTGTCGACTATAGGGAAGCATTTTCAGCACTCGATACGGAGGCGGCGGACAAACTGTCATTTTTGTTGATTCAGCTTTGCTGCGTATCGAGTGGTGTGCCCCCGAAAACGCGAGCACTTTGAAACTTGGATTCTGTCAGGAGTGACCTTAATTCCACCACGTTGTTATCTTTACAGATACAAATTTCAATCTCCGCTGTAAGGCCGTCCTCAGTGTGTCGTACAAAATACGTATCAGTAAAGATTATTAAAACTCGTCTAATGACAAGTACGTATTTCGACGTTAACTGTAATGTCACTTTTAGTGTCTCGTATTTTAGTACTCGACTTGGTAGGTCGTAATACGTATCTGTAAAGATTACAGAACGTGGTGGAATTAAATGGACTAGTACTAAACTCGTCTTATGACAGCTGATATTTAAACAAAAGTTAACGATTGTGAGCGTATTTTTTTCACAATTGATCATTCTGCAAAAAAATCTAATCGGTGCGATAATAGTGATCAAATTAAACAGGAAAATATATTACAAGATCAATATTATAATTTATTGCAAAACAAAAGACTAGGCCCAACCGTGCATTCCACTTAATCTATTTCAATGACCGATTCATCAATTCTTATAACGCTGGAACTACTTGATGCACCACTTGACGAAAACTCGGATTTATCGTTTACAGTCGAATAAAGGTCCGTTCCATCATTGTCAGTACTAGTGTCATAGGCACTGCATTCGGCCGAGTCAAGTTTTACCTCATTTACCTTAGTCTGACTCAGCCCCCAGAGAAGTTTTCCTACGTCATATAGTTGTCCTTTGTAGTCATCGTCTTTGTGTCCGTTCGGCATGTTTTTATATGTCTTATCGGATTCAACGCTACTACTTACGTTTGGTTGCGCGGGTTGCTCCGTAAAGCACGAGTTGTTAAATTTACTGCTTCCGGACTTACAAATTATGAAGTTTGCCTTGCCATTATCCCGGAAATTGCAAATGCCCTTGAAGATCAGCTCACTTCGACCAATTTCATTATAATCGTTGTAGAGAATTCGATTCTCATCACTTTCCTGTGACACATTGAGCTCATCTACTTCCAACAGCATACCGTACGATTTACAATCACGTATCTCGGATGTTTGAAAAGTGGCATTTCCTCCGCACGAAACTTCGATTCCTCGAATACACTCCAGAACGATACTATCGCTCAGGTGGATTTGGCAGTTTTCGTTCGCATAGATACCGGTGGAGAAACCTTTCAAAACACAGCCCTGCAACGTGATTTTCGAGTTGCCTAAAAAAGTATTATAAATGAACATTTTTGAATAATGTGGGTAGGACAAGTGTACCGGTTTTGACCACTTTTTAGACCCTCATTGGATTTGAAAATAATCGCTCAGTTTCTAAGATGTCGATATTTACTACAGAGTATGAGTTTCATTATAAATCTTTAAAAACTTTAAAAACTCATCCAAAAATAAATCGTATTTACATATACGCTCGATAAAAACGATAAACTTACCAAATACGACCAGGCCTTGTTTGGTGCTGGATTTGGCATCACCAATCAAATAGCAATTCTTGAACGTGACATTTCCCTGCTTGATAAGAACTCCGGTCCGAACATTGACACAATCCAACATCACATTTTCGAAGCAGTAGTCCCCATCAACCGTCAGCAGAACGCTGTCGTCGTCCTTTGAACTGATCACCGCTGTTCCCTTTATGGAATGTAGTTGTCCCTCTCTGCAAACATCTACAAATCGGATTGCGCTTACCGCCTTCAACAGTCCACCCCCATTCAGATATTCCAAGAACTTGATTGCATGTGTGCCACGTGGTAGATATACCTCATTTGTAGAGGGGACTTTTTCAAGAGCGCCTTGTAAAGAATCACATATACGAACAGTTTTACTGTTTCCAACGATTGATTTAGCTTCCTTCAAATATTCGATATGCTGGTCAAGGGTTCCAGTGTGAACCACAATTGAGGCTTCCTCGTTTGTTTGGTTCTCTGTTCCTGATCCAAAGCGAACCTTTTCGAACGCCTCTCTCAATGTCGGATCCTCGAGAATTTTCATTTCGTTTTTGATTACGTTTAGGCGCAGATGAAGTTCAACCAATTTGTTTGTTCTTTTATTCTCCTGCTCATTCTCGCCATCGGAAGTGTTTTCATCCGCTTCATCTACTTCCATTTCTAACAGCTCCCGTTTCTTTTGCACATAGTTCGCTTCGGCCAGCAAAGCCAACACATGCGAAACAAGGCGCTTAGACATCACTCTCTTTTTTACATCGTAATAAAACTTTACTCTGTCATATAAATTCTTTTCGGCCCAGTCGCTACCGTCGTCGTCCTCGTCGTTGTCCCAAGGCATCCAAACGTGCTGATAGAAGAACCGAAGGCGGTCCAAACAATCCGCCGTCCGATCCACGTTCAATGCATCGTTCTCCTGTTCCTTCAGGGGCGTAAGCTCTTCAAGTGCCACCACTTGTCTTTCGGGCATATGTACGTCATCATCTTGCACCGCTTCCACGACGAAGATCGCTTTCAGTTCATCGAACAGCACCTGTTCGACGGTACCGACCACAAGGGTGGGATATTTGAGCGACAATTCTTCGCACATTACACGTGGAATGCGCCACTGCGCTTGCCATCCGGTGGGTTCGATGGCCATTTCCACATAGTTGGCCCACTCAGTCCGAACTTCGGATGCCGGCAAAGCAATCCCACGGGCACAAAGCACATCCGATGTTTCTTGCAGCCGGGTGAGTAGGGACTTCTCAAACTCATACACCTCCATGTTTATGCTGGAAAATTTGATAGATTGCATGAAGTAAATATGATTTCTAATAAAATAAGAAATTGAAAAAAATGTTGATCTCACAAAAACAATGATTGTAACAGGTTGTAAAAAAAAGCTTAGCATGATTTAGAAAAGCTTGGTTCGGAATAAATTATTCAATCCACAGAAATCCTGTTATCCTTTACCTACTAGAAAACAACTTATGGAACTGACGCTGAATGGTGGTTTTATTCGATTTATTGCGAGACACATCACGATCATTTTCAATAATGAAAATAAATATTCCAAGAGATCTGTTACAAAATACTTACCTAAATAATTCAAAATGTGGATCGTTTACACCGGTAATATGTAATGTTTATTAAATTCAATAGCTGTTGCCTTTGCACAAACCGACGTTGTTTTGTGATAGATTAGAGTTCAACGAATGATAATAATGATGATTTAAATGATGATTAAAGCGAAGCTTTTTTCATTTAAAAAATAATGACTTCCCTTCAGAAAGTTATCATTATTAGCGGCTTGATGGGCTATTTTGTTATAGGGTTTTCAACCGTGTGTAGTCATGAACGGACCCCAAAAACGACTTCCAAGATTTTTGTTTCAGTGCAGCTTTTAAAACTTGTTTACACTTTACGTAAAAAAAGAAAAGAGAACACGCGTTGCACCCTGGATTTCGGGCGGATTTGTACCGGATTGCATTTAAATATTTGGTTTCCGTAATTTGAATTAGTTACAAGCACTGATTACTGTTTCGTAGACCATTTGGCTGAAGTATGTGAAATAAAAATGTGCGTGAACTATTTATTAAAATTGACATTATCTCGTTTTTATTCTTACGTCATCGTTTGCAGCACAACCGCGGAGATGTCATTATTGCGAGTATTGGGTTGCGAAATATTGTCAATTTATCGCCAGGGAATCATTGTGACGAATCATCGGTCGTTTCTAACATCTGCCCATCGATTTGCTGACCAGACCGCATCATCCGAAGTAGCTGAAGGCGATCAAGCAGAAGGTGAAGAAGAACAATCTAAAGGACAAACTCGGGAGGACCCAAAGGATCGTACTCGTATAATTCCGGTTGAGACTAGCATCCGATACCTGGCCAGTGAAGCGTACCAACAAACCTACCAGGGGGATCTAGTCTGGAAGCAGTACCGCAGAAATCATAAGGGTTTGTACCCACCGAACAGAACCCGCAAAACGTGCATCCGGAAGGGTAAACTTTCGACAGGAAATCCTTGCCCGATCTGTCGTGACGAATATCTGGTGCTGGACCACAGGAATGTCGATCTGATCAAGCAGTTTATCTCGTCGCAAAACGGAAAAGTGCTCAGTTATCAAATAACTGGCCTGTGTCAGAAGCGTCATCAGGAACTTTTAGTGGTCGTTCAGCGTGCTATGGACTACGGTTTGATCACTTTCGACGTGCCTTTCCGAAACTACGATTACTCCGAATATTACCAGGCACAGAAGCAATAATAATAAATATTTTTTAGTTTGTCCCTAGTGAACGGTAATAAAATAGTTCAACGAGTATGGCGGAAGTTAAATGTACCTATTTAGTTGTGGGTGGAGGAATTGCGGGAGTATCGTGCGCAGAAACTTTAGTCATTCTAGCTGATCCAAGTGATAGCATAATTCTAGTAACAGAGTCTTCGTTAGTCAAGGCTGCTACCAACCTAGTTCCACTGGGGAAGGTCTTGACCCGTTTCGACGTGCAGGAGAAGCAGGCGAGTACATTAAATGGAAATATTCAAGTGCTGGAAGATCAGTTGAATAGTATAGAAAGTGACAGCCATTCGGTTACTACGGTCAAAGGCAACAAAATCGCCTATCGTTATTTGTGCCTTTGTACCGGAGCACGCCCCAAGTTAATTGACCAAGCCAAGGGTAATCCACACGTGATCGGAATTCGGGATACGGAATCAGTCCAACAGTTCCAAAAGCGTGTTAAGAACGCCACCCGTTTGGCAGTGGTAGGTAACGGAGGTATAGCATCGGAGCTCGTTTACGAAATCAGTGGTATCGAGGTACACTGGATCATCAAAGACGAATACATTACCTCAACCTTTGTCGATTCTGCAGCTGCTGGGTTCTTTCAAAGTCGCTTAACTGCGAAGAGCGAGCAAAAATCAATCATCAAAAGGATGAGGTATATGGAAGAAACGGCGGTCTCCGGTAGTGCGAAACAGGGAGCAGCCTTAGGTCCCGATTGGCACCGAACAGTTGACATTACCGGAAAATTAGAAAACGTTCCAGATGCAGTAAAGATACATTATAAAGTTGAGATTGATGAGATAGTTGAACAAAATGACGGATTCCCTTTGAAGCTGCAACTTTCTAACGGTGAGTGCATTGAGTGCGACTTTGTTGTATCAGCTACGGGTGTGGTTCCGACGAGAAACTTTGCCTGTGATCGTGATTTCCAGTTGGGCCCTGATGGGGGACTTTTCGTCGACTGGGAAATGGCCACCTCCGTAAATGACATTTATGCAGCAGGGGACGTTTGCTATGCTGGCTGGGAACGTGCTCAACACTGGTTCCAGATGCGTTTGTGGACTCAAGCCCGTCAGATGGGGGCCATGGCTGCTCGGTCTATGGCTGCGAAACGAGCTGGCGATACGATCTATCAGGATTTCTGTTTCGAAATGTTCAACCATGTTACCCAGCTTTTTGGATACCAGGTGGTTTTGTTAGGACGATACAACGGTCAAGGTCTGAACGATAAGTATGAAGTGCTTCTGAGGATGACACCGGGATTGGAATACATCAAGTTTGTCCTGGTGGATGGGCGACTGCAGGGAGCGATGTTGATTGGAGAGACGGGACTAGAAGAGACAAGCGAAAACCTTATTTTGAACCAGCTAGATTTGACACCCTACGGGGACGACTTGCTAGATCCGAATATCGATATTGAGGATTATTTTGATTAACATCGATAATAGGTGCATTATGTGACGACTATTTCCTTGAGCAAATAAATTACTGTTTACTATCATATTCACAAAAAAATTGTTCAGTTATTAAGAAATATCCAGCCATAATTGATGAGATCAGTTGAAGCCTTTCGTAGAATTCTTAAATGCATTTTGGAATTCAAGATCCAACTAATTTTTGTGTACTGAATCCGCACTCTTCAATTTTATTTTGGACATTAAGTTTATAATATCCAGTACATGAAGGGCCTTATTACGGATCCCATGGTTTTTACTGTGAAGTGCACAAACTTCACAGTAAAAACAAATTGAAGGGAGCGTGAAGCGTCAGTGAAATCTTTTTACATGTGAATTTGCATAATTGCCTACATTATGGATAATAATAATCTTATAGTATATTGTTATAGTATAAGCTATTTTCACCGCTTTTTATGTAACACAACGAGTTATAATTTTGTTCAATTAATAACATATTCAGTAATATTTTTGTTAAAACTAGAAGAGATTTTGTTACAATTTTTGTTATTTTAACTACTAATGGTACATGTTTTATAACAACCGCTGTTATAAAAAACTGCTGTAACAGAATAACAAGGTCTGATATAAATCTGTTACTATCTACTGGTCGGGTACGCCCAGAGGACTCGAGAATGTTTCCCACCCGAAAAACTCCTAGACCGGACTGAGAGTCGAACTCGTCATCTCTGGATTGGCAATCCTACGCCTTTGGCGCAAGGCTAATTGGAGAATCTCAAAAGACACTATCCTCAAAAACGTCCGAAATAATGGAAAAATAAACAGAATCGAAAGCGGCGCGAAACCAAACGTAAACATAAATATTTATTTGCAACGTTCGGCTTCCGCCCGCTATGGAAGCATACGTGTATTGTTCTCTATCGCGTCGGTGGAAAAGTGAAAGGAAGTTCAAGACGAAAGTGGAAAAGTGAGAGGAAGTTCAAGAAGGAAGAAAATTACACACAGTCCTTTTCAGAACTTAAACTATTTATTCAAGAATATATATTGGGAAAACTCTTCACCCAGATAAACAGACTATTCGGCTTATTTTTTCACTTCTGTTTAAACGACCATGACGATCCTAAAAAGATCCTTTTCAAACACTAAAGTAGCAGAACGAAATTTCCACTAAGGTGGCGTCTTCATCGGTTTGTCTGTCGTCGGAGGAAAGTGAAATTTTTTGGCAAGGTTCTGTTTCTGTTAGTCATTGTAAATGAAATCGAATTTTTCCGGGTCACCATTTTATACAGAAAAAGGATTGCTCCAAGATGAATTTTCTTCAAATTGCAAAACTTAAGCGTTTGGCATGGCCTTCGGTAGTATACAACCACAAGCGCGCGTCGGAAAAAGATGATGCAATAAATGTATTTGAATGGATGTAATTCGTAACAAAAATTAAGTTACCACGTCAAACGCCAAAACAGTCCATTTCTGCAATAAATCATTTCTGTTCAGGAAATGCTGTTCCTGAGAAGAATCTTTTTTTACTCAATGCGCCTTTTTAGTAACTAACTGATCACGGGTAACACCCTCGCGTTTTGCAAAAACTTCTTGGTGAATCAAAGCTTCAAAGTTTTAATAGGCGACACCGCATCGCGATCCTTCCGGGAAGAAACTGGAGCTCCCCAAGGATCCATCCTAGCGGTTACCCTATTTCTGGTAGCCATATGAATGGGCTTTTCGCTTCTCCAAGCAATGTGTCATACCCGGAAACATCGAAGCGGATCTACTCGCTTCAATAGGACACCAGGACGAGCGCCTCATTTGCACCGTTCTTTTAATGGATGCCAAAAAAAAAGGATTCACAAAGCATTCAACGAAAAATGGGAATTATAGTGGCAGCAAACTGTCCTTCTACCGCTCAGAAAGATTAAAGGAACAACCAAGGTCTGTACTAACTTAGATCGAATGAAGAATCAAAAAAATCCTCTCCCGCCTAAGAACCGGACGCACTCGATTCTCCTACAATTACGGGCAAGGTCCATTCCGGCAAAAATGCGAGCTTTGCAAAGTAGCCAACTCCGTCGAACACGTCTTGTGCAAATGTCCTTTGTATGAAGTCCCGAGAAACGAATACGGTTTATCCGGTAGCACCAGGAATGTTCTCGGTGTCGACCCGGCCGCCATAACTGTCCTCTTCTGTTTCCTGAAAGATGCCAAATTACTATACGAAATTTAGCCCAAACCTTAAGCCTGTGTCGGTGCCTGCTTCGGAACAGCCGGTGCGCCCTCTACCGGAAGCCTAGTAAACCGGAATAAGGACCCCTCCTGTCTCCTCTGGAGCGATACGCCCTCCCTCGTTTCGATAAGAATTGGATCCAACTGCTGAAAATGGAATTATCCAAGGAAAACTTTCCATCAGTCTCCTCTAAACGAGAATTGAAATGCCTAGTTAACTATCGAGAAGAGCGAGACTTCGAACGATTTTGTTGGTTGGCTTACCGCCAACCTCGGGGAGTACACAATCCGGTGCGATATGTAAGCTTACCCGATCAGGAATGCATAACAAAATTATAACTCAATTCTATCAATTGTTGTTATTTAAAACAACGTGTGTTATAATTAGATTATTCGATAAAAATGTGTCTTCGGCCAGTTTTATTTCATATCAAAATTATAACAACATTAGTTATGAATATTTTCACAAAATAATTGCCTATATTTTTTGTAGACGCCGTCCTATACTACTGGAAACAAAAATCAGAGGTAATCACCTTCAGTATAACTTGAACCCGCTTGATATTATTACATAGCTGGAACAAAGTTAATTGCCTACATTATGGATGGAAATCCGGCGTGGTAGCGTACCAGATTTCTATCCGTGATGTAGGCAATTACCTTGAAAGTAAATTTTTGTACAGAAAAATAATATCAACGTTTGTTATAATGTTGATATGAAGGTGTCAACCTCTGTTTTAATTATGTTACGGCTAGAGGTATTTTTGATATATTTTTTGTTATTTTAACAACTAACCAGCCAAATTTATAACACATTTCGTTACAATATTTATAATCCCCTCCAGCAACACCGATGCAAGTACCGATCGGTTGGACAACCTGGAACTAAACTAGTATCGTTTTCATCCTCAACACTTGGGCACCTCTGTTGCTCCAGGGGGTAAGCCCCACACCCGGCAACAAACGAGCATCCCAAGGTTTTACCCTGGGGTACAAGACCCACCAGTTGGCCATGGGAACAGACCTGTTCGGCAAGCGGTAACAGACCCAGCAACCAGCACAAACAATCATCGATGAAGTCCATTCCTCGGGACGACGACGGCCCCGGGGCTGCCGGGTTGCCCCAACCGGAAGCTGTTTTTGGGCCGGAATGGGGATCTCTCTCGGCCTTCTCGGGTGCGATACGTCCTCCCTTGCGCTCCAAGGAACAACTCCAATCCAGCGATATAACACCGCAAATCAGTTCGGTGGGCTCACTGCCGACAATTCAGCAGTTGGTTTGCTTACTGCCTTACTGCCTTACTCCGAGAGTGTAAAAACGATAGAATAAATACTCGAATAAGGAAGATTTGATTCTAAGTTTTCTAAATAATTTCTTACTTATGATGGAATGCTTCCAATACAACTTTGGGCTTTATTACGGATTCCACATTCACTCAACGATCAATTCACATTTGTTGACCTATTACCGTTTTCACATACAGTGAAGTGGATTAAATAAACTGTGTGAAGCGAAACATTCAACGTGAAACGACGCTCATATCAAGAAGTGTAGAATCGGTGATAACTGCGTTCCACCTGAAATGAAACTTCTCACTTTTTATCAACTGTGTGAAATCCGTATAAGGTTTTTTGTCATCTCACTTTGTTTGCACTGTGAAGTGAATGGTAAGTCGAGAACACCCTCTCGCTCCCACCTTAATTTGTAGTTGAAAAGTTTAACATGTCTAATTAACGCTTAAAACGATCTATGGGGTCACTTTTAGCAAGCATGGCTCTATATTCCAAATACTTGGCCGGCTTTTCAACTTAGTATTCTATTAGCATTTCCTCAGTTATTAATTGAAAGCTTTTCTATGCCCGCCATTGCATGAGTATGTATCGTGTGTGTGTGTGTTTTTTTTTCTTCCTAAACAATGGAGGGGGAACCTGCTCAACAGACATCCTGGGTTGACCAGGAAGCGCGGGGTTAGGGATCACCGAGGGAGGCAGGACTACATCCCCGACCCGCTAAACCGTTTCCATTGCCGCCAAGCCCATAGTCCCTTCGGTACAACCAGAAAGTAATGCTTCAAAGGGGGGCCAGTGCACAACGCACCCTCGAGGTTAGCTGCGTGCCCTTGCAGCACCGAACATCGTAACTCGCTTTTTTAGAAGAACACCATGGTATCGTGCCAGCGCGTTGCCGGCTTTCCATCAGGTGGCCTTACCACGCCCTATGTCCTCGGAAGGTGGGAAGGGTCGACTTCGCGCCTGCTTCCCTCTGCACGACTGGTATCAAGAATGATGATGCCGCGTGCACCCCAAATTGACCTTTCTGCGATAGGGCCTATTCGCCAGCACACAGAGGGACTTGCCGACGCGAGGCCTACGCCTGCCCCAGCCTTGACGAAGACCCCTTTCTGTCCTCGGGCTCGGAACCCGCCCGGTTGACCGACGCCGCGAAAGCGACGATACCATGTTGTTATTCGCGCGGCCACTTGTTCGATTAGAGGATCGAGTTCGACCACAGAGCATGACCACCGGTATGACCCATGAAGCCGACTCCGATCCCTTGGACCACCTCTTATTTGCGCCTGAACTAGCCATCCTTGAGTCCACGCGCCACCTTCTATGTAGCTCCGAGACGATTTGGGCGATAGCCGATAAAACGGCGTTCCAGCCAACTTCATCTTTACACATCCTCCGAACTAGGTTGTCTGGGGTAGTGTCCAGACCACATGTGGCAAGTATGTGGTCAAGCATTGCGCGAAAACGTGAGCACACGAACAACACGTGTTCCGCCGTTTCCTCTAAACCTGCGCACACCAAACACTCGGGCGAGGCCGAGCAAGCCAGCTGCGTTACCTGCACTGTGATTTTGCAGCACGCTTAAACGCCGGGCACATCGAACCCCCCATGGGGTGCTTGCTGTTCACAGCTTTGCTGGAACAAATCAAACAATTGGGAGGGTTCGTGCAGCATTGTGCCTTATGTCTCTCCAATCTGCAGCGTCGGCAGAGATTACTTCTGTCAGAGCCTTTGCAGTCCCATTGCTTGTGCCCCGGTTCCAGGCACTTGAAGCAAACTTCGGGTTGCTCGTATATGCCCACAGGGCATACCAACCATCCCACCTTGACGCTCCCTAACTTGACTACCTTGGAGGCGTCCGCTGCAGATAGCCGAACCAATGCTACCTGCGTCCCTGCCGGACCTTTCCGTAGCCGAACGGCTGCGGTGGGCGTCTCCACTTCACACTGTCGCCGCAGTGCCGTGACGAACTCTTCGACTTCAGTGATCTCGTCCAGGTCTTTAACCCTTAGATTCACCTCCGTCGTGAGTGCCCTCACCTTGACCGTCTCGCCTAGGACCTCCTCCGCCAACTTCTTGTAGGCGGCGCCCTTTTGCGAGACGCCCCGCTTCATCTCGAGTATCATCTCGCCCATCCGGGTACGTCTTATTCGACATACGTCGGCGCCGAGTTCGGCCCCCAGGGAGCTCAACCCCTGGAGACTGTCTCCCCCGTTTTTGTGTCTGCTCCGTTGGAGCAGTCACCCCCGACGTACCCGCAAATACTTGAGCCTCAGTCTGGGTAGACTTTGGCACCACCGTCTTCGCTGGCACGCCTTCGGTAGATTCTACCTTGCCCGAGTCCGCGAATTTTTGGGCCTCAGTCTGGGTAGACATCGACTCCACCGATTTCACGGGTTTACACTTGGCCGTCCCGACCGCCCTCTCCAGCTTGGCGTCCAGCATCGACTTTCGAAGTTTCTGCAAGCTCCTCTTGAGGTCCTTGCTGATATTATGCTTCGATGACGCAAAGTCGATGATGGCGTCCAGTTGTTCCGTCGCCACCTCGAAGGCCGAAAGCCCATCGCGTTTGCGGTTCATCGCCTCCACAAGCCATGGGCCGTCAATAACCCCTACCGGCGTTTTTCTAGCCGAGAGGAAGGTTGAGTGACCCACGCTGGCGCTGCGCACTGAGCTGCCGACTATTGCCTCTGGCCTCCTAGGCGGAGACCTGAACAACCCACCTCTTGCGAAGGGGTTGTCGCCTACACTACTACCACTAATTGAAGAATTGACTTGGTTTTCCATTTTGGTCCCACGAGTTGCTCAGGAAAAGAGGTCCACCACGCCAGAGCCCAGCATGACGCGGTAAGGGACAATTACTGTGGAGGGTGCCCAGGTACCCCACATGCTCCGTTAAAGGCCTAGCTTATTATTTCACCCGCATGCCATGCATCCCCTCGGCACGAGTCGCTTGACACCTTGGGATTAGGGGTTAGGGACGATGGTCCCGGTCTAACTCGCAGTGGCCATGGGGAGGGGTCGTCAAGCCCTTGGACAAAGTCCCTGCTGCCCCGTGTGTGTGTGTGTGTGTATGTGTGTGTGTGTGTGTGTGTGTGTGTGTGGCAAGTACAATGGATTCACTTTGCCCAGGTAGACGAAAATGTTGAAACCGGACCGAGAATCGAACTCGCCATCTCCGGATTGGCAATCATACGCCTTTGCTCTCAAGGCTATTGGAGACCCCGATCGACTGGAACTTGTGAAACTGCACTGATAACCATGTGAATGGAGTATGGGATTTGCTATCCATTCTCAATGTACACGTTTCAGAAGCTCACGTATTTTAAGTCAATAACGGCGCTGGTCCTTACGGTCATATAGGAAAGGAAGGATTGTTAGTTCGACTCTCGTTGCTACTAGAGACTGAGAACACCTCTGCATCTCCATGATTGTCTTGGGATGTGGTATTGTGTTAGTTGCATAGGATATTTTATCGACCGTTGCTTGCTAATAAATCGAAATACGATCAATCGCGTAATCATCTTCTTCTTCTTATTGGCATTACATCCCCCACTGGGACATTGCCGCCTCGCAGCTTTGTGTTCATTTTTAGCACTTCCACAGTTATTAACTGCAAGGTTTCTTAGCCAAGGTACCATTTTTGTATTCGTATATCATGAGGAACACGATGATACTTTCATGCCCAGGGAATTCGAGACAATTTCCAATCCGAAAATTTCCTAGACCGGCACCGGGAATCGAACCCAGCCACCCTCAGCATGGTCTTGCTTTGTAGCCGCGCGTCTTACCGCTAGGCTAAGGAGGGCCCCAATCGCATAATCAGCGCAGAACTAAATTCTCGGATACCGCGAAAGTTATGCGTGCGATTTACTATCCGACCGCACAGAATAAAACTAATATCCGGATCTGCGTCCAATACGTAACACGTTAAATTATGAAGTAATTGCTTCATTTATCGACCGCGTCCCATGCGAATCACGTGCAATCCCGAACTCCGTATTTGTCTCGACCAGTGCCAAGCACAATACAGTTAGTATTTTCACGACCACTTATACACGGACGGCACTTACTTGCTCGATGGCTACTGCAAACTATTGAAGATCGTGCTTGTTTCGACCGGAGTAAAGCGCAATACATGCGCATGAGGCAAATTCGGAGAAAAATTAGATGCTTTTTAAAAAGTTGTGGAAATTGACCAAGACCGAGGAATTGATAAAATAAATCCGCGCAATAAAGCAGCCCAGTGTTAGCTCCTTACTGATAATTTATTTGACCGCCTACGCTCATAAAAAAAGATATTTATACAAAAGAAATGACCAAGCTCTACCCAATGGAAAACGATGTTCTCTAACTTCCTATCAACACAAGCAGCTACCACTAGGTCTCACAATACATTTTAGTAACAGGAAATTTTGCTTTCAACATTACAACTATGTCTTAAATTTATTGCGATTCCTCGGCTGCTTCCGCTTCTTCCGGTCGTTCGTGCAGGTTGAATAGTTTAGCAACTTCGTTCAAATCGTCATACCGCGTATGTTGAGCGACAATCCTACGCGCCGTTCCAATCCGGTTGAAAACGTTCCACAGCAACACCCCGACCACCTTCTCGTCCCGCAGGTAAAATATGACGCCCTTGTTAAACTCGTCTTTATCGTCAGATTCAATTGGTGGTGCTGCAGCAGGCTTTTCCTCTGCTTTTACCACATTTGTGTTACCGAGCACCGATGCGGTATGTTCAGCTCCACTGGAGGTTGTCTTCGATAGAGGAGTTGGTTTTACCGAAGCGTTGGCTGCTTGCAGTTTTTCACTGGTGTCCGGAATTGTTTGCGGGGTACTCATCTTAGCGAATACGGCTACGGTTGGTAGGGCAGAATCGATAATGCCAATCGCTTCGTATCCAATCTTTGGACCCAAGTCTGACCAAAACATACTTTGGTGAGTATATGGTTTGTCTAAAACAATACGATAGAATAAATAGACTGCTGTGCATTTCTAAAGCTTCTGAAATTATGAATTATTGGAATTAAGAGGATCACTAAACATGAAGTGACGTTTAGTGTAATATGTTTTTACTATTTTCACACTTACTCAAACCAGCCATGTTCTCTCCGGCAAGGCGTCCCGAAACGACGGCATGATCGTGATGTTCAACTCGTCGTCGTCCTAGTTTGGGATCGAAGAAACAGGCAGCGTCTCCGGCTACGTACAAATGTGATCGAGCCCTCAGTTCCGCATCCACTACGAAACCTCCCATTGATGGATCCGTTTCCAAATTTGAAGTCTTAGCCAGATCCGTATTCGGCTCCGAGCCTACGGCAACGATTGCGTGGTCAACCACCAGACAACTGTCATCGGTCAAAGTGAGTTTGAGTTTCTTATCTAGAACTTCTGCTGCCTTGACCTGAATTTTGGGCCAAACTTTGACCCCTTCTTCTCTAACCCGTTCCGTGGTCCATTGGCTCAGATATTCTGGTAAGATCTTTCCCATGTTCCCTTCTTCATGGAAAAGCTGATATACCTCAAAGTTCTTACTGCGAATTTCGCTGCATTTGGCTAAAGCGCAGGATAGCTCACTGCCCAGAAAGCCACCGCCTATTATAGCGACTTTACTTCCCTCGCTCAACTTTTCGGTAAGTTCTTCAAAATCGCTAACAGCTTTGAACATGCTAACTCGTTCCTTCACCGCCAATGGGGCGGACTCAAATACTGGCAAGTTCTTTGGTCTAGCTCCTGTCGCTAGTAAACATTCTCCGTACTTGATCTCTGTGCCATCCGTTAAAATAGCTTTTCTGTTGACAACGTCTATCCTTTGAACCTCATAGCCCCTAGCAATGGCAACGCCTCCATTGGGCGAATCCATTAATTTAGTCGGATCCATGTAAAAGTCATCCGGTTCGAAATAGATACTCCGTTCCACTCCATTCCACTGTCGGAACTTTAACGGTTCGAGTTGTGCTTCCGGATTAAACCAAAGTTCCTTCGACAAAGGAGGTCTCATATATGGCATTTCTGTTTCGTTCGTGATGACCAAAACTTTAGCCTTCGCATCGTGACCCTTGATGGCACGAAATGCAGCGAAGCTGGCGGTTCCTCCTCCAATCAACAGATAGGGAACATCGTTTGGCAGATCTTTCGAGGAAGCTGGGAATGGTAACTTTGATTTCTTCTTTGGTGGAAATGCTACTAACGGTTCTGTGTTTTCTTCGCGGGATTCCTTATCACTGTCGAATAATCCCAAGGCGTAGGCTAGTCCCAAACCGCCAGCAGTCAGGGCAATCGCTCCGACTATGTAGGTGTTGTTAGAATTGGGTCCCGATCCAGATGGTGGTGGAGGCGGACATACTGGAGCAGATCCTTTAGCTGAAAGTGTTTCCTGAAAGAAACATACATATATTTATATATTATCTTGATTCCATTTTGTTGATAACATGAAATTTAAAACAGAGTGTCGATTGAGTAACCAAGTCTGCCTATTACTTGATTCCTGATTCTATTTACCATTTACCATTAAGACAACAAATATTTCAGGCGAAATTTGAACGTTTTGGCAAAAATTGAGCGAATTTGTTGACCAAAACCAGATTTGTTTCCCGAGAAGTAGATTCATATTTATTGAATACGTAAATAAGTTCGTGCTCTCAAAAACTACAACTACATTCTGCAGTTTAATGTTTTTTTTAGCAGGGACGAATGCGAAAGATAGTACTTGGTATGGTAGACAAGCCTAGATGAGAATAATGTTTCTTCAGATCGACACTCTGTTTAACTTCAATACATAATTATTGTTGAACCTCGATTGTTCTTTTGTTTGATACATCACAGTCGGTCTTATCACAAGCAGGTGCAGTAGTCGATTTTGAGTGCTATTAGGAGAATATAAATTAAAATGCTAATTCCAAAAATAAACAAATTTGTTCAAAGGAACCTCCCGTTCAGGAGCGCTTCGTTTGGGTCTAGTTTTTGGGGGAAAATTAACGATTTTTTCGTTTGATTGGTCATGCGTTCCGCAGGGGAACTCCCCGATCATGGGCGTACGATCCGGGTCAATACATCCATAACGAGAGGATTTGTGCTCTGCTTTGCAGCCGGGATACGATGGACTCTGGCACGCCCCGCTTGCTTCCAATATTTTTTGACGTCGTTCGGTCACCTGTCTTGTTATCAAGTCATTTACCTTTTTCGAGAACCAGCGACGACTGCAGAACGATCCACCTGCGGACGGGACGCAAAAATCAATAACATTACATCATGTTGAGCTACTCGTATTTTGTTAACCTAAAACTTCACCCGTAAAATGTTTCCTTGTCCGAGATGTTGCTATCCTTGGTTGCGCAATTCTGAGACTGCTGATTGCGGCTCGGGAAACAGATAACATTTTTCACGTAATAATTTTTCGGTTACCTTGAAAACTTATGACACAAATGTTTCAAAAATATTTTGTGAAATACCGGAATTCATTCAACAAAGTTCTGTTTAACAAATTCTCACAACAGCAAGTCTTCTCGCGTCGAAAATCGCTCTCATACTGCCCGGAAAAATCGATTTTGTTTCTTCTTTCTGTCAAACTAAAAGCGGTCGAATCCAGGGGACTGAAGAGAAGGCTAATACGCCTACCCACCATTCATTCAATATGGCGTACAATGTTTTTGTTTTAGTTTTGTTTAATTCATGATAACAAAACTTCGGAAGTATCGACGAGGTATTTTTCGACATAAAGAAGCCATACAAACACAAAAGGTTCGATGTACCTCAACTAATTGCAAGTTTTCGCCAGGAGAAGTTAATTGCCGATAATTGGCACTAACTGCGTACGAACCAACCACCCAAATTGGGCGCTACATTTGGGTATACTACCCAGAAACAGGGTACCAAAAACAGAAGTACCAAAACCGATGTTGGGTAGAGTGCCATTGTACCGCGGATGACAGGCGTTTCACCCTCCTGACCAAAACCGATGTTGGGTAGAGTGCCATTGTACCGCGGATGACAGGCGTTTCACCCTCCTGGTCGAAGCGGTCGGTAAAAATGTTTTTACAGGTTGCACCGTTAGATAAAATGACCCAAATTTATGTTCGTTTCCACTCAAATTTACACGGTTAGTACTCGCTATTCCAGATTTACCCAATTTGTTCATGCTATTTAATTCATTTTCTACGCAAAATCCATACCCAAATTGATGAAAAAACTATATATATACATATATATATATATATCATATATATATATATATATATATATATATATATATATATATATATATATATATATATATCGGGACTGATTTGCGATTTGGGCGTAACTTATTTTGTAAACAAACATTGGAAGGGGAATTCCTGCTAAAACAAGCATTTCATGAGGAAACCACGGTATGGATTCGACAGATTAAGCTTTCCTCTACAAGATAAGGATATTAGTTAGGGATGAAAACGCTTGCATTGTCCGGAATCCATGAAGCAATGTTTGTTTACAAAATAAGTTACGCCCAAATCGCAAAGCAGTCCCGATATATATATATATATATATATTATAGCAATTAATTATTATAGCAATTTAATTAAAAACGGTAAGCAGTACGGGGTTGGACTTTTCTGTCATAATAATTAATTAATAATAAAATTTTGAATATAAATATTGTGATTATTATATCAGTATTAACCAGTATTAACTTAATTTTGAGTTGTTTGAACTTCATCTTGGGTAGATGGGATTTAACCGTGTAAGCCCAAAGCCCAAAGTGGAGAGGCTACGTTCACAGATTACAAACACACGTTTCTGAAGTAACAATTCCGCCAAATAAAATCTGGCATCGCTGATTGGAAAAATAACGTGCGAGCTTCCAGCGCATTGTGCTTGAAAGGAACACGAAGCTTTCATCATTCTTGCTTCATTTTCCAACGTATGTGGACGCCCGTTAATGTTGTTTCTC
Organism: Armigeres subalbatus; assembly: GCF_024139115.2. Classification (NCBI taxonomy): domain Eukaryota; kingdom Metazoa; phylum Arthropoda; class Insecta; order Diptera; family Culicidae; genus Armigeres; species Armigeres subalbatus. The sequence continues at coordinate 421,418,017 of NC_085140.1, read as the reverse complement.
TGGCTTCAGAATCGGCCGAATACCGCGTGTTGTGATTAAACGAAATTATCGGTGAAATTGACCAGTTTTAAAGAAAAAAGTGCTCTGTTTGTAATCATGAATATCATGAAAAAATGTGGCTTTTGTCAGCAGCCTGCTGGATTGATGTGCAGTCGCTGTTTAGAAGTTTATTGTTCCGTAGAGTGTCAGATTCGCGATTGGTCCGAACACAAAAAGATTTGTGTTGCGATTCCGTGAGTATTGATTTCACAGGGCTAATAACGAATTTTGAAGTAGAATAATTTACTTCGTTTTCCATACAGATGTGGGGTAGATGAATAGGTGATAAAATGAATAGTTGGCTATATTCAAATTAAAACTATTAAATTCAAGGCGTCTTTCTCGAAAATAAATAAAGCACCTGGGGTAATATTTTGGTTTCGAGATCGAACGAATGGCTATTAGGTATTACCAACGAGGCCGTAAAAATATTGTTTGATGTAATTTTCAACCATTTTTTTGTTAGCTATTATTATTTTATTAAAAAAATTATTTTGAGCTTTTTAGTGGAATGTCTTCACTTGTCGTAAGACGAGTTTGTACCTTCCCATTTAATTCCACCACTAGATTGTACCGTCAAGTACATAACACTGAAGACGACCTTACTGTTGAGGTCGAAATACGTATCTGTCAAGGTACAATCAAGTGGTGGAATTAAATGGGAAGGTGCAAACTCGTCTTACGACAAGTTGAATTATTAATAAATTCATCCGTCTAAGACGAATTAAGTACTGTCCATTTAATTCCACTAGTTAAATTCATCATAGCTTTGGTTTTAACTACAGCGGCAAATAAGACAATTTTTACAAAGATGTTGCAGGGGTATATAGTCAATATTTGGTTTTCATCTCTATAGGCCTTTTCATGTGACACTGCCGAGACTGCACTTGTTTACAACCGCTGAACAGGCCTGCAAGCCCGAAGCTGTCACTTCCATAGAAGAACTGTCAATTGACGATAAAATCAGCTGTTTTTAAACGTCTCGTGAAAAGGCCTATAGTAAACAAACGGAAAAGCACACTAAATCGAAATGACTCAACCATGTGCATGTATGCAGGCAAATTGAACACTTTGTATCAAGCTTAAACACACATTAATCACAGACAAACAGACGTAACAGCTTGAACATTTTTCTAAATAATCCATCGCTCAACTCCTCTACCACCATCTTGCGAGCATGTTACACGAAACACTGTTTCGTATGACATTGTCACCAGAAGGCGCTGGAGTGAAATGTCAAACTCGAAGGCTCGTAATATTTATAGGTTACTAGTCAAATCTGCCCGATCTCGTTCGAATGTATTGCTACCGCATCAAAGCTCCAAATGCAGTCTCTCCGATGCGGTGTTGAACTTAGTCTGTAGATTAAAAAAACACCTTAATAAAGATTAAAAAAAAAAAAAAAAAAGTCTCTCCGATGTCAAGTTCCTCGTCGCCTGACTTCGCTGATATTTCCAAGGTATTTTGTATTTCTGACGACTGTATTTCAACCATTTTTGTACCTTCTCTAGCTACAAATCTAAAGCGCACCGGCAAAAAAAAAAGTTGAATCTTTTTGAAACGTTTCTGGCGAGGAAACAATGCCACCTTGCAGAATAAGACGTGGGACTCCTTTGCACCAAGTCCACACACGTTTACTGGAATGTTTCTAGACTAACATTTGAAAAGGGCTTAACAGCCAACATTTATTCCTACTGATTCTTCATCTACGTATATAGCTATATATGTAGACGAGGAATCAGAAGGAATAAATTTTGGCTGTTACGCCCTATTCAAATGTTGGTGTAGGTTTAGTAACAGCATCCCTATCCCGTACCTCGTCATGATCAAAATTTCCATTCGTTTTGGAAGACACAGGAAGGAAACGATGTGATTCAAACTCACAATCAATTGATTGTGGCGATTCTCAACAATTTCCTGAAGTCCTTGAGGCTGATAATGCCTTCATGATCCACTAACTCTGACTTTCAACTGCTCCAGAACGTACATTTGGTGGGCCAATTCCAGTACATATATATATTATTAATTTACATTAAAAACTATATGAAAATAACGTAGAAATATTAATTAACCACCAGGGCACCCGATTGAAGCGATTTGGATAGGAAGAGTGGAATCGCCAACTTCCTATTGTTAACATCTCGTGGATAAAGGGCGGGCTCTTCTCCCCATCTATTGGGTCAATCTGGGAAACGAGGGCTAGATTATATTTTTGTATGTACGAACTTTCTTCTGGAAGGAAATTCTCTATTCTTCCCGTGGATTCGCATAAGTGTCTCTGCTTATGGAACGACCCCACCCATTTTTGGCCCTTCATACAGTAGTTTGATGAAATACAAACAATAATATAATCATGATCAAATCGTGTGTCAGATATGGCCAGTGCTATCGGCAGGTGCCTTGCTACAATAGATGATAGGGTATCTGTTCCATTATTAATAACATGCTCCTATATCAATAACATTCGCAAAACAGGCAATTTAGGGTCGATTTGTGTCGTGTTTTGCTGTTATCCGGCGTGCTCACTGCTGAAAAAAATCACAAAAATGAGAAATAAAACATTTCGTGCACCAATTCTTTGTTTTTGGATGGTATTAATTTGGGTACATGGTATGAAATCAAGGAGCAGTTCCCCTAGTATCATCATCATCATCATCATCACTAGTCAAATTTGCCCGATCTTGCTCGGGTTGATGTTTTTGGACCTAACAGTCAATCGTTTAGTTGATCGCAGCGTCGCCCTCGAAAAATATTAGCTATTTTTTTATATAGTAATTCTTATCGATTTTCCCGCAACAAGTTGCAAGACGGGTGATAAATCCTAGTTGATCACCATTGAATATAATCACGATGAGTCATTGCGTTCAAAAGTTATGAAAAAATGGTGTGTTGAGCCATATAAGAAGCTTGTTTGGTTGATTCTTTATACAGCGTTTGCAAGAGCCGTAATGTAGGCAATTATTTATTATGTGTATCACACTACGGCGAAACCAAACGATTGAATCGAGAAAGGCATCGTGGCAGGTGGACTAATCTTTTTTTTTTTAAATAACACCAGATCTCGACGTTTCATGCATTTTTAAGACATTTGGCATTAAAAACAAAAAAATTGATTTTGAGTCTCAAACAATAAAAAAAATCGGTGTGACATCAGATCTCGACATTTTTCATGCATTTTGGCATTTGGCATTTTGGCATAACTTTTCCGTACCGCTCTCCTCCCAACCCCCCCTTGGGAAGTTTTTCGTACGAGGCGAACCGGTCCAGGGCCGAAAACCTCAATAATAAAGATATTAATAATAATAAGTTTTTCGTGTTTCGAAACAGTCACTTTGACCGCTTTGGTCAAACACTTTACGAAGTCCGATTGAGCTGAAATTTTGCATAAGGACTTTTTTCGAGGAGATGATACACCTTCTACCTACCTGAGCATACCCGTTTTTGGAATTCGAAGAGTCGATTTTCATTGGCAGCCTAACCAACACACTCCGATAGTGAAAATTGAGCCACTCGCTGTGCAACGAAACCAGTGCTGTGTCAGCACGTCCAGAAGTCAACGTCAAAGCAGATGGTGTGCAGGAAAAGACAAAATGCCCAGCAGACGTTTTTTGCTTTCGGTGAATTGGGTCCTACAGCTCTACATCGTTTATGGTTGTAAACGATAGTGCATCGGTCAAGAATACATGAACCGATGTTATATAAATTCTAATAAGAGTCAGTATCAGTAAAAATGATATTTTTGTGTTTGATAGCCTATTCAGATTGGGCTATTTATGACTTTGTTAAGTGAGAGGGTATCCAATTATCACGAGGTGTTCAGACTGCAGCAAGATAATATATCTTGACGTTTCCATGCTTCCTCATTTGCACGCTAATACAGGGTTGAATTCAAGGAGAGTTTTAAAATTTAATTTGCGAAATCAAGCATTTGTGTGGCGACAATCGAACATTTTTCTGAGCAAAGTTTCTACGAAAAAAATATAAAAATATATGAAAAGGATTTTCGAAGAATATTTGAAGCTCTCATTAAGGATAATGAGCGAAGCTACATTCATTAGTTAGGTGTGCCGTTCTTCGGAGAATCAGACTATTCCTCAATTTATGTTTAAGTTTAAAAATATTTTGATTCTGTACAATGATCGAACGGAGATTTGATAGAAAAAATTAGATACTTTTGGGAATTCTCACAAATAAATAAAAAAGGACGATTGGACCAATTTTCAAGAAATATTATCGAACTAAAATGTATTTCCACCAGTATCTCCATGTATGAAGGGCAACTCAGCAATTTATTTTTTTTCAAAATGGAAACTGAACCATTGCGTTCTACTCGACAATCAATGATACAGCTTCTAACAAAATCGAATCGTGTCAATGTGATATAATTTAAACTGGATGTTGGATGAATATGTATAAATTATATGTATAAACCCATTCAAATCGTACAGTTGTCCCACGTGAAAATGTTGAAATCCAAAGTATATTAAGCCATTCAAGGAGCAGAATTGAAACAATTTATGAAATCATGTTTATTCATGAAATATATTCGTTTTACAACCATTCCTACGGCCCTTGAACTTTGAAAATTTATTCGATTTGTTCTATTAAATCTAGGTTTAAGTTAAATACTTCATGTTAATTCTAGAGAGCATCTGTTTTTTAAACAATTCATGTTGAATAAGTGGAGAATAAATAATTATCATCATTATTTTTCATCATATAAAATGCTTTCCACAAAACCATCACAATCCGAGTTATTCTTCAGCGCTCAGAAGATTTCCATCTAACATGCATTCGACCCTGGTGCGACAGAAAGAGCATGACTGTCTTCTTCTTCTTTGCGGGGTGGCGAGACTGACGTTTCCAGTCTATACTGCCAAGGGATGTCAAGTCATGAAGCTTATAGTTTAGGGCATTACCATCGCCCTGTTATTAATCGGTCGCGATTTCTACTGATTTTGTTTTCCTCAAGTTATTTATGAATGGCACCGGTTTATTTTTACCAGTAATTATAGTTAAATCTAGGCGTTCAATTGAGTGAAAAATCGATCTTTAGGTTTTCCAGTTTCAAAGTTTATAATTGTTTTCTTTTAAAAACTTAGATATATCTCGATATTCTTTGATTTTAGCCTGGTTAAGAAGACTGTCAATGTTTCTTTGTTGTGTTAATATTGTGTATTTTGCTCTGGATTGTACGTATTTTGTACAGTGTAATAGGATATGTTCGGAGTCCTCTGTTACCCCACACTCATCACATTTGTCGTTTTGAGCTAATTTCCATTTATATAATTTTTCTTTTGTTAGAGTATGGTATGTTCTAAGTCTTCCTATGGTAACAATTTGTGTTGTGTCAAGATCAAGATTGTCAAACCATGGTTTCAATGTCGGTTTTTTAAGTAAATTATAATGTTTAATACCTTTTTGTGTTGATATTGTTGTGTATTCTTGTATCCAGTCTTCTATTGTTTCGTTTTTGGCTAGATTTATTGTGTCATTTATTGGGATTTTTGTGAATATCATCTGTTGACTGTTGCAACCATCTTTGGATAATCTGTCTGCATGGTCATTTCCTGGGATTCCTTTATGGCCTGGTACCCATTGTAGGTGAATAGTTTTGTTTGTTTTATTCAATTTTTGTATTATGTTATATGTTATAAAATTGTCTTTTGTGTTTTTGTTTTTTATGTTTGTCAAGGCTGATTTCGAATCTGAGCATATCACGAATTTATCATGTTCTTTGGTGTTAATTATGTCAATGGCTGTGTTAATTGCCATCATTTCAACATTCATTATGGACATAGAATTGTTGACTCCGCTCGTCAGTTCTTCGTTATTTGTTTCGCACCATATTCCTATACCGCAGGAGTCCGTCGTTTTGGATCCATCCGTGTAAATTTTTTCAAACTGGTTGTATTTTTCGTTTAGATGACTTATTGTTAGTTTTTTAATTGTTTCACTGTTCATGTTTTTTGTTATAATTCCTGGTATTTTCACTCGAATTGTATTTATTTGTTTTATTTATACAGTGTGTTGTTTCTAAGGTGTTATGCATACGACTATGGGTCAATATTATTAAGTAGTTATTATGGAATATTGTGTATTCTAGAAAAGTGTAGTTTTTCGGTAACTCTTCTATTTCTAGAAATTTAGATGTTAGTTGAACAATAGGTATAGGTTTATTATATGAAAATGTTTTGATAGCCTCTTTCTTGGCTAGCCATTTAGCTCGTTGGTGTATAGGTATTTCTCCGGATTCTGAATAAAGGACATTGATTGGTGTTGACTTTAGAAGTCTTAAACAAGTACGTAGTGATGAGTTAAATGTAGAATTAAGTTTTGTTAAATTTGTTTTAGCCGTTCCTCCATAAAGTGTAAGCCCATAATCGATTTGAGATCTTATGACAGCCTTGTTGATTTTTAATGCAGTTTTGGGATGTGCCCCTTCGTTCTTTTTACATATCATTTTCATTATGTTTAGTCTCTTCTTAATTTTATTGTTTACAAAATTTATGTGTATTTTATGTGAAAGTTTGTTATCTAATATATATCCTAAACATTTGTGTTGTTCTTTTTGCTCTATTGGGTTATCATCTATTTTAACATTAATCTTATCGTTGAATTTTGAGTTAAATAGTATTACTGCCGATTTATCAGGATTAATATTAATTTTTAGTGTTGATAGCTTATCTTTGATATTATCTAATATAATGTTAGTTGTTAACTCTACTTCTTCTAGTGTTTCACCTATGATAGTTATTGAGAAATCATCTGCAAATTGAACGAATACTGTTTTGTCTGTTGTTATGTCATGAAGCGTTCTGGTATACAGGTTGAATAGTATGGGCGAGAGAGGGCACCCTTGTGGTAAGCCTTGATTAGTGTTTTTTGTTATTTCTCCGTTTGAGGTTTGTATAATTATTTTCCTATTTTTTAGGTAAAGATTTAACCAATTGAGTATTTTTCTCGGAATTCTCAGGCTATCTAATTGTTCCATTAATATATTAATGTCTACGGAATCGAATGCTTTTGTTAAGTCTAAAAAAATTGTAACGGCTATTTCTTTTTGTCTTTTTGCTTCCATAATTAACGAATTTATATGATTTACACAATTTATCGCAGAATATCCTTCTCTAAAACCATATGATAATTTAGGTATTAATTTATTTTGTTCTATAAATAGGTTAAGTCTCTTTTTTACTTCGTTGTTGATTATTTTTAAATTAATATTAATTAACGCTATGGGTCTGTACGATGATTCCTTGAGTTTATCTTTTCCTTGTTTCAGAATGGGTATAATTTTTATTATCAACCACTCTTCTGGTATTTTTTCATCCATCCATACTTGGCTTGTTAATTCTAATATTTTAGTGAGTAAATTTAGATTAATCTGTTTTAGAAAAAAATATGATAATTTATTTTGTCCAGGAGCAGATGAGTCTTTTCTTTCTTTTATCGTTTTCATCATGTGTTTAATGTTCAGGGGTGCTAGGAATTTTTCTTCTTCTACGTCATGGTTGGTTAGGGTAAGTATTTGGTTAGTAGTTTTTTCTTCTTTAAAATTTAGTTCCATAAATTTGGTGGCTAAGTCTTTGTTATTTATTATTTCTGAATTATCCTTATGCTTGAAATTTCCACTAACACATCTAACTATTTTCCACATTTCGTTAACTTTTGTCTGTTCGTTTATCTGATCTAGCATTTTCTTCCTATATTCCAATACTTGGTTTTTTAGAGCGTTTTTGAATTTTAGTTCTGCTTGTTTTAATTTATGTTTGTTTGCTCTTGCGAGATTGTTTCTGAATTCTTTGTGCTTTTTGTTTTTAATTTCATATAATTTTTGATGTTTTCATTCCAATAAGGCTTTATTTGTTTTTTACTGTTGGGTTTTATTTTGTATGTAGCTTTCTCTAATGCTTCATTTATTTGTTTGTTCAGATCATCAATGTTTTGTATTGTTTTTGGGTCTATTTGGTTGAGGTTTTCTACAGCATTTTTTTTGCTTACTATTATTCTTTGTGTATTATCCTTGAATTTGTTGAAAAAGGTAATCTTACATTCTATTAGTTTGTGATCTGAACCTATATCCTCTGTGCTTGTTTCCCAATTTATTAATGGTCCTATGTCTGGTGTAGTTATCGTCAAATCTACTGCTGAAGATATGCAATTAAGATCTTCCCATCTAGTTGCTACTCCTGTATTTAAGAAAGTGATGTCATTGTTCTCAAATAATTCACAAATGAATTCGCCTCTCCTATCCGTTTTATTAGATACATTGTCCCATATAGGGTGATGGGCATTAAAATCTCCTCCTAGGAATACCGGTATTGTACTGTGGGTCATATAATTAAAAAGTTTTTCGAGTGGATCTTTTATTTCTGTTAGTGGTGTGTCAGGTGGTATATATAGTGATATAAATATGATTGTTTGTTTGATGTTTTTAATTTTTATTGCTGTTAGTTCTAAATCTATGTCAGTCATTATTATTTCCTCGTATATTAGTGTAGGATGTATTAATATACCTGTGCCTCCGTAACCATCTGGTCTACAGTTTTTCACAAGATTATAATTGAGAAATTTGTATTTTTCGTCTGGCTTCAGCCAAGTCTCTTGAAGAAGGAATATATGTATATTTTTATTTTTTAAATATGTTTTTATTGTTTCTCTCTTTTGTGTAGTGGTCTTATGCTGTGAATGTTTATTTGTGATATATTTAAATCACTTTGAAAACAATGGTCTATGAATGTGCCTAACTATGGTGTCACTTATTGTGTTGAGATTTGGTGAATGTTATTATGTTTTGGATTATAGAAGCTATTTCTATCAGAAGTACATCTGATTCCAGTTTGTTATCACTGGTTTTGTCTGTAATTTTTTCGAGAATTTTTTGTAGTTGTTTGGTCAAGTTTTCTTGTTCGGTTTGCATCTTTTCTGTTTCTGTGACTTTGTGTGGATTGTTTCTGATTACTTGAACTTGTTCATGGTGGTTTTCAACAGTCGGGAAAGTGTTTTTTTGTATTTCTGTTCTTTGTTTTCTTGGATGTTCTTGAGTGTCGTTCTTTGTAATGTTTTGTATCAATGTTCTGTAATCTAGTTTGGGTGCGGGCTTCTGATTTACTCGTCTGAATGTTGTATTTGTCGTACTTGATTGTTCCAGTTGTGGGAATTCAACGGCAGATTCTAGCAACGCAAAGTTGTTGGAAGTCTTTATGTTGGGTTTTGGATAAAACTGTTCGGCTACCTGAAAGGTCATTTTATTTACTGTCATTGTTACATTTATATGTTCCATTCTAACTCGCTCTGGACATTCTTTGTAAGTCGGGAGGTGATTTCCTCCGCAGTTTCGACAATTTTTCTTTTCGTTTTCATCGCAACGTGTGTGTTCGTCTGTAATGTATTTGCCACAAGTGATACATGTTTTTTTACTTTTACAAGCCGTTTGCTTATGCCCTAATCTCCAACATGACGTACATATCCTAACTGGGTAGATGTAGATTTCCGGTTTTTCGCATACACCATAGATTTGTACCATTCGTGGTAGCTCTGGCCCTTCAAAGGTGATTTTAATTGATCGTGTGTCAATAAGGGTGGATTGTGAGTCACGTGGGTCTTTGCGTCGTTTGATTCTTTCGATTCTTGTAATTGTTTTGTCTGAGATCGTGTTCTGAAATATGTCTTTTTCCGTGAGTGAGACAGGAATGTTCTTAAGTATACCTGTTGTTTCGAGTAACATCCTTGGAATGAAAGCTTTGTAATTGTTATCTTTCAGTGTTTGTGTAGAGTTGAGAATCTTTTCTGCGTCTTGTGTTTGTAAATAAGTTTGTATCTGTATTGGCCTGCTCGTTTCAATTCGGTGAATTGGTCTAACCCTAGGTCATGAAGGAATTTACCCACCTCCATTGGTTCGAGTAGATTATCCCCTTCCTTGATTGAAATAGGTTCAATGAATAAGACATCGTGTTGTGTGTTTGTGACCCATATGGTTTGTTGATTTTGATTTGTATTTTTGTGATTGTTTGCTTTTTTCTCGTTTGTTTGGTTTTTGTTGGTATTTGTTGTTTGTTCGTCATCGATACTTGGATTTTGTGTTTGTGATCTTGTGTAGTGTTGTGTTTGTGATTTTTTGAGTTGTTTTACTTGTTTTTCTTGGTGTGTGTTGGTTTCTCGTCTTTTTCTTTGTTGATATTCTTTTTGTGTTTGTTTCTCATGTTCGAAGAATCCTTCAAATGATTCTTCTTCGTCTGTGTGGGGTAAATTGGTATCCATCCAATCCTTACCTTTGTCTGGTGGCAGTTTTGTGTTGTCTGGTTGTGCGGAAGCCATGTTTGGTGTTACCCAAGCATGGACTTGGCGTCCCCTTCTTCTTTTTTTAAACCTAGGTTATCTAAAAATATCGATTTTCTCTTTTTTATTTCTATTTACAACTTATCCACTAGAACCTATTAAACGAAATCTTACTCTTTGAACTATTTACAACTATTTACTGATTAAAATTATTAATTAAACGAGGATATAAAAAAAACACTAGAAATTTAAGGTTATGAAATTTTTTCCGAACACGCGGTTTCTAATTGCTTCACTACACTTGACGCTTGGCTCTTAACTTTCGCTTTTGTGGTCCGCTTCTAACGACGGTTTGAGTTGGAGTGGAGCATGACTGTCAACTACGAAACGAAATGAAAACAGAGAGAATTTTCTCTCTGGTAAAGAGAGCGTGACGCTTGTCAGTTTTGTTTTGTTGAATTTCTCCCTGCATTCCAGTTAGAACGGAAGCTCTCTCGTAATAATTGTTCGTAATAAATTCTTTTTAGAGGGTATCTTTTGACAGCGCAAAATGTATGGAATATTACGTAAATAATGACATCATAAAGCGTATTTACCCTGAAACGCCAATTATTATGTCATTAATGGCGTAATCTGAATAGGCTATGAGACTTATCAAAACAAATGAACTATCAGCCCAAAACGTCAGGCCCATGTATCAACTGTCAAAGGTTGAGTCAAGTGCCCTGCGGTGTTTGAATAACATTATTATGTCGACGAAGCGTTTTCCATCTATTTTTTTAATTTTCAAATTCAATTAAATTTAAATTTGAATGACCGATCAAAGACCAGAGGATATCTTATGACAGAAAAAAGCCAGCCGTATGATCTGTTAGTTCAGTTCAAAATGTCCGCCTAGGTTAAAACATCCCAACAATTCTGCTTTTTGTGATTTTACCTTTCGTGTTTCGGTCTTTTGTGTCGTTCCTCGTTTCGTTAAAACTGCCTTTCGTATTACGCCTTATGTGCTTTCCTCCTTTCGCGTTTCCCCTAATTAATATTGATTTATGTTTTTTGTAGTAAACTGCATCCGAATGACAGCTATTTGGAAGTACTGGCCGGTGGCGTCACGCTGCCGTTGAGATCGAACCGGATAATGGCAAACAATGGCCGTGCGTTGAAGCCAATGCGTAAGCCCAATTTCCCCATGGGATCTGTCGAGGCGTCAGTGGATCGGGAAGCAACAGCATCGCTTCCGGATGGATGCGAAAATGGGTTGGATAAAAAGGAACCGAGCGGCGGAAGTCCATCGAAAAAAGCTCAGAATATCGTGGTAACAGCAGTGGACTGCGAGAAGCGAATGGCCAAAATGAAAATTGATGAAATCCTTCAACACAACAATATGAATGAAGCAAACGCTACGGATATCGTCGACGCTGTGAAGCCACAATCCTTGGCTAACTTGAAGCTGGAAATGATAAAAAATCACAAAAAGAATCTGGAAAGAACTATTGCAACAGTTCCGTCTGGTACAGCTCCAGGGACGGTGAAGCAGCGAAAAGATTGGCTCCTACACTTCCCGTTGGAGAAAGCGGAAGGAGAGTTTTTCGATGTGATCGTCCAGTATATTGTGCCCAAGCAGCCCAAACGGTGCTGGGTCATTTCGGGGGATCACGAAACCCAGTGCGATAAGCTATTGCGGGATATAAACGGACAGATCAACCCTAAGGAAGATTCAATCAAATACGATAACGTGCAGGTTGAAGACATCTACGCTGCTCCGTACGAAGGTCTCTACTATCGAGTTGTGATTTTGGAAAAAGTAAGTAATATGTGGGGAATTAGGGTTCACAGCAAACCAAAAGTTTCTTTAAAAGTACGTTTTTCTAATATGCCTATTATCAGGATCCAAACCCTCAATCTCTGCTGGAGATGTGATCAATAGCACACGTGCTCGGTGCGGCATCATAACGTTGTCCGCAGCAACAAAAACGTCGATAGAAAAATGTACTTTTAAAGATACTTTTGGGTCATGTGTAGATTTATGTTATAATGTCATGTATTTCAATTATAAAACTTTATGAATTCCAGTCATGCTGAATTTGGTAATGGAACAAACATTATTTTGTTGTCTATTTTTAGGTTGATGCTGCGAAATGTTTGGTCAAAGTTCGTCTAATCGATTACGGCAACGAAGTGACGCTGCCCATCACCGAATTGCGTACCCCACTCCCGCTGATGAAGAACCTTCGTGCGTTTGCATTTATGATCGAAGTTCAGAATCTGAAGCGTCCTCTCGAATTGACGGAAACCATTCGGATTGGCATTGTTCGATCAGAGGCAGATCTTAAGATCGTAGAAATTGATTCGGATCCCGTGAGCTTGTTGCAATTAATAGGAACCTACAATCAGACTATTGGAGAAGGTGGAATTGTTGCCATTCTATCCTCGCGAAAGGCCTTGATCTTGCTTTCTTCAGAACCTGTTCTGCCTATCATGAAGGTGCTGTACAGTCAGATGCCCGAAGCAGCGCCTCATTTCCCGAAGGTGGAAAACGCGAAAATAGGAGATTTGGTCTGCGTAAAAATTGCAGTCGTAGGATGGTCTCGGGCGCAAATCATCGAACAATATGAGGACAACCGAATTGTCTACACGGTCGACAATGGAACGGTAGAATTGGTGAACGCGCAAGATATGCGGTCCTTGCCGGATGAGTATAAAAATAAGCCGTGGCTGGTACTGCAAATGGACTTAAACAAAGTGACCATAAGTGACCAGGATTTCAAGAAATTTTGCTACATGCCAAGTTTCGCTTTCAGCTTTGATCGGCTAGACTTCAGTAAACAGCAACGCAAAATGATATGCACGATGAAGGATGCCGAAAGAAAGCGTACCATAGCGGAAGTTGATTTCGTGGATTTCGTTTGCGATTTAAAACGTGTTGGAATCAATTATTGGCCCCATATACCACAAGACAAGAGCATTGTTAAGATCTCTTCTGTATTGGATGTTGGATCCATAATCATTTGTCCCAAAGGAAAAGTCAATGTCTACACTGAGCTCTTGCAATCAGTAATGCCGACCTTGACACGTTTAACCACAACTCCTAATGTAAAAGACGTTATTGTTGCTGTGGACGACGTTATGATGCCGTACCGAGCACGTGTGTTATCGATCATCTCTCCAGCAGAGATTGAGGTTTTGGATCTTGATAATGGACATATTAGAAAAACTCCACTGCAGCAGCTGTACACTACGAATGGATTTGTGAATAACTTACCAGTATATACGGTGAAGGTTCAGATCCGAGACATGAACGTATCCGCCATCAAAGATCAGGCCTGTGTGATCGATCAATTAGACGCCTTCCGAACAGGGAAGCGTGAGTTCCGAATGATGTTTGAAGGTGGATCATACATGTACGGGGTAAAGCTGATCGATATGAGCACCAGTCGTTCGTTGGCCACAATCCTTATGGAACATCACGACAAGAAGTTACGTGAAGTAGAAGAAGCTGCCAAGAAGAAATTAGAAGTAGAGGCAGCTGCCAAGAAGAAACTAGAAGCAGAGGCAGCTGCCAAGAAGAAACGGGAACAAGATGAGGAAGCCGCACGTCAAAAGGCACAGACAGCAGCAGCCGAAGCTAAGGCCAAAGAAGAACAGCAACGACTGGAAGCCGAACGTAAGGCCAAAGAGGAGCAAAAACTTGAAGCCGAACGAGCGGCGGCCGAGAAAACTGAACAAGATCGAAAGGCTCGAGAAGAGGACGAACGAAAGAAGGCAGAACCGGCTGTACATTCGGTTATGACAATCAACGATCTGGAAATGGTTCCGCTTCCCACGGGAAAAAGCGGTATCAAGTTAACTATTTTTGACGATGGTGATTTGGCGCAAGGTGCGGTAACCGTATGCGAAGTGACGGAACAAAACATGAAACGGTACGCAACGTTGACCGATGAAGTCAACAAGTTGGCTTCCAGATGCGGTGGTGATGGTTACGCACCGAGGTAAGTTTTCTAAAATTGGATATAATTAAGATATAAGTTAGTCATATCAAGAAAGGCATTAACTCTTCCGTAGCTGAAACGTGCAAAGGATTTTTTTTTGATGCCAAAGGACTCCAACTTGTTAACTTGTTCTTCGGTTTACACTTCTTGCATTATCATGGGTAAAAATTTCAAAACGTTGATGAATTTTAGGCACCCCTTAATCATGCCTGATTGAGCTCAAATTTAGCATGGCGTCATATTTTGGGGTAATGAAACTTGTGAGCAATGTCGTTTTTTGAAATTCGAAAATGTCATTTTCATTGGCACCCGTAATGTGCAAGCTTAGGATAAAAGGCCGTTATTTCGACTATAGCATCATCAACGTGCACTGCCCACACGAATGGAAGTTCGACGACGAGAAAAAAAGCTGAAGCACACATACGATGGATGCCCACTGCGGGACGTCAAAATCGTCATCGGCGACATGAACGCTCAAATAGGCAGAGAGGAAATGTATAGACCGCCAGGGTTCTAATTCAAAGAAGAATGATGTGTGGTATAGAATCTGTGCAATATGAATACCCTTACAATAGAGATGTCAATATCAGCACAACATTCATCCACTAAGCCACCCACCGTTAGGCAACATTCACCGATACCAGTGACCAGCCGAATACGGACCGGCGGAATGGCAAACTCCACAAATGAGAAAGCCTCTCACTTATCATGTCTGTATATACTCTCGATAGGTAGCATGCAGTGAGAGACGTTTCGGATTCGGGGGGCTACAACCCATGATAAATTTCTTTTAATAAGCCCCAATTGCGGGAGGCATGACGGTCTACAAAACGGATCGAACGATAACGGCCAGCGATGCAGAAACTTTCCAGCCTACCGTGAAAATGGCGACTCGTAACTTTACTTTTTACCTGTTCAACGACACAACTGTTCAACGACTGCAGTGCAAATATTGAATTCGATCACTACGTTGTTGCAGTATGCCTGCGCTCAAAACTCGTTCGAATCCCATCCCCTTTTAGGAAATGTAAAATGTGGTAGATATCTACTATGAATGTTCCAATACCGATACCACAGACAAACAGACATAACACTCATCAAATTTCCATCGTTAACTGATTTACTGGTCAAGTAAAAAAAACATGAGTTGGCCAATCGATCGCTCGTGGCGCGCGCATCGGATTTGCTTGAGTTTGACGTTTGCTCACTATCGACATCTGGTTCGTGATTTGCCCAACTAACTGAAATCAGCAGATGTCGTTAGTGTTTGAACGACGATGAATTTGATGAGTGAAGTTCAATTTGTTATGTCTGTTTGTCTGTGCCTATACTGCCGTGAATCGCATATTTGTCCCATATGAATAGGAAACCCAGCAAAGATGGGACAGATATGCGATTCACGGCAGTATATGATATTTTTCCTATCATATATGCAGCTCGTAGTTTTGAATACCGTGATCAGTAAAATTATCAGTTCTAAAAGATTAAACAGCTGGTTTTCGGGTATGTTTTGACCACAATTCTCTTAAGGATGTCTTACCCATCTCATCATCAATATGCTGGTGCGTTATGCTTCTGGCGCCGTTGTTGGAGGGACGTGAGTCAAATCTTCATTTTATTATCACTTGCAGTAGACAACATCGTCATCGACTCGTGTTTCGATGAGATGCTCGCTCAGACGATCCACAGGTTCCAAATAAAATTGACCGACTTCTTTGTTTTTTATTTTAAATAGGCGGAATTGTGTACTACGACACAATATTCAACTAAGTACAATAATCTTCTAAATTTGGTTTGTTTCAGCCTCGACGAGTTGTGTATTGCGATATTCGACGTCGACAAAATGTGGTATCGAGCTGTCTGCATTCAACCGAAACCAGAGAAGAACATATTTGTCGTGCAGTTTATTGACTATGGTAACGTAGCTTCGGTTAAGCGCGAATCAATCCGGTGTATGCCGAAAGAATTGGCTTTCCCCTGTGCGGCACATACTTGCGCCGTTAAAGGTAGGCTTACAAAATAACTGCAATATCGAAACATAATAAATCTTTTTTTTTTCTGCAGACGCATCCAAGGTAGCATCGACACTGACACAGCAGCAATCTGTGCAAGGCTACGTAGTAGCCCAGGAGATCAATTCGGAAGGAGAAATCTACTCGTTAAAATTTTGAGTTTTTTAATATCCCTTGACGTTGCTATTTCCTTTTTGATAAAGGATGATCTATTTAAGTTTTTGTTTGTTGGCTAATGAAATCAGCCAAATTTAACTAATCGAATAAAGTTATACACATTAGACACTTCAAAGTATGTGTTTCATTTTATATTATAAATATTATATATTATACCCACTTGTTGAACTTTTGTAAGTTTTGGTTGATGTGTCTGAACTCTGAACTATCTACCACTAGAGTGACAGTAAACCGTGTTTACCGGATACTAAAAAATCCAAATTTATCCCCAAGTGGTGACGATTCCTTGTTCGATTCAATCTGTTGAATTTGAATAAGTGTGGTAAATGCACACACCGGACATTCATACCATGTGAGACTTGCTCCTCCTTAGCCGTGCGGTAAGACGCGCGGCTACAAAGCAAGACCATGCTGAGGGTGGCTGGGTTCGATTCCCGGTGCCGGTCTAGGCAATTTTCGGATTGGAAATTGTCTCGACTTCCCTGGGCATAAAAGTATCATCGTGCTAGCCTCATGATATACGAATGCAAAAATGGTAACCTGGCTTAGAAACCTCGCAGTTAATAACTGTGGAAGTGCTTAAGGACATAGTTGGAAGAGTACCACGATGGCCGCCAATATGGCACCGGACCTTCCACGGGCCAACCCCACACCTCCCGCACTCCTCTCCCACCAACATTCGAATGCATCGAACAGCATCGAACAAAAGTTTAATATTCAAATTACTAACCTGTTCACAGCATATTTCCTTACTTCCCGTGATAATGAACATGTTTCTTCAATGAATCCTATGTATTCCGGCTCAAATTGTAGCATAAATCAGCAGTTTCGTGCCAATTTAATAGCCGTTCGCGATTTGGTGGGTTCATCACTGCACTTCACTTCTTCTCAAAGGGCATTGGAAAAATCCAGTTTTTACTCACTGCTCCGCACATGAGCAGCCCGAAATGTTGATAGAATGCAAATTAAACACCACTTTTTGAAATCAGTCACTTATTTGAACCGAAAACTTAGTATAAACTGCTAGTTTTGCCCGTAAAAAACGATTAAAAACTGATCGCGGAGCGAATGTAAACACCGCGGTGCACCGGCACCGGCAACAGCAAACTAATAAGTAGGGTGGTTCAAAAAATAATTTTGCTTCGCCACGCTCAGTTGATTATGATTTATAATTTGGGTGTCATCCAATGGTTTGGGCTGGTTTGAATAGAGGCTTACCGTGCGCAGGTCGTTTCAGGTTTGTATGACAGTTGATATGGCGAGGTTGAATTTAACATTATTCTGATTCTGGCACTCCGTCATTGGGCGATGGCGAGGGGGGAGACCATATGACTGGATGAAATATTTAAGAGCTTCCCATAGACAATCCATATTGAATGGTCGTTCCAATAGTTGGGAGTCGATTTTAATCGAGGTTGCGATTCTTTCGCATGATAATTAGGCTTCGCAGAAGGCATCAGTGAAACGTGCAATTCAACAAAATACCCAGAATTTGTCTGTGATATCTATCGCACCAGGGGCAGATACTTCTAGTCTAGTCTAGTCTACACTATCGTACCAGGGGCAGATACTTCATACAAAAAGTGTGACACAAGGGTTAGTGGAGTATAAAATGCTATATTTGCGTTACGTAATCAATGGATCTTTCCTGCGGTGCGGTTTTCGTTCACTGAAGTCTCTGGAATGTTGCTTTCCCCTATGTGGGTTCTCTTTCCGCCAGCGTTTGGAGGGGAGGCGCCGTAGCCAGTGTAATAAAAGGTTTAGTTTCCCATACTAGTTTTCATACAAACTTGAACCGGCTTGCGCTCAACTAGTTTTTGTTCAAATCGGTTTTTTGAGGACACTCGGAGCATGGGACGGAATCGAGTGAGCGTGGTGGTGCTGGATCGTTTTTTGAACCACCCTACTAATATTCTTTGTTGTTTTATAAATACGACACCAATACTACTACAGTATATGAAAGTTTTTATTGTACCAATACTATCAAAGCTTTGTTTTGGTACTCAACCCACCTTCACCTTAATGAACACTAAGCTGCGAGGCGGCTCTGTCCCAGTGTGGGGATGTAATGCCAATAAGAAGAAGAAGAAGAGACTTGCTTGGATGCTCACCCTTCCACCTGATTCACGCTCTAGTACACCATTTTGAGACTTATGCATCCATCCACTTGAGCATCCAATCATACTAGCTCACCCTGCCACTTTTCCTGACACACCATGTGGGACTTACTTAGATTCTCTTAGATTCTTCTGAAATGCCATGCGAGGTTGACTTCGGTGCACGCCTCTAACATACCATGTACCTAAGTCGTACTTGGAAGCTTACTCTACTCTCCTTGCTATGCCTTGAGGTTGTCGATAGCGATAGGTGCCAACAGTTTACGATACGACCCTCCTTACCTTGGCATGTGCAGTCCATACTCACACCGATGTCGAAGACCACATTATCAAGAAGACTGGCAACACAGCCTGAAATCGGGCGACACTGTTAGCAGCGCTGTCGGTGAGCCGAGGTGATACTATGTTTGTTTGTGTGAGTGAATTGACACTGTATCCTACAATGTATGTTACACGTTCAATTAAAATATATTAAAACCACATTTAAATTATGCTAAAAAAAACTCTCGAGAAGTACACTGAGATTAAACGTATTTCAATTTTATGAGATCAGCATAACTTAGACTACGTTCAGATTATGAGCTATATCACTTGATATAGCGAATCTTGACATGAGATGCCATATGCATTATTTCCAGTGAAAACTAGATGTACAAACATTGATGTCAAGATGCTCTATATCAAGTGATATAGCTCATAATCTGAACGTACTATTAAAGCCGAATATAAATAATATTCGGAATTTTGTCTTAAGCTGATGATTAAAGTGCCGCACTCTATATCAATTTCCGTACGGACCTGTTAATTTCCTTCACATTTCGACTGAAGACTGTTTTCATGGTTTGATTAAAAATAATTTACTCTCTAGATTTTTCTTAATTTTTATAATTACCTTGTCTAAAAACCCAAAAGTTCGAAAAGGTTATGCTTTCCTAGACATAGTAGAAAATGAATCACCCACTTTGTTCGTGCTTACAGCGGAGGACACTAGGACACTAGGAGTTAACTTTTTGAAATCAGTATAACGAAAGGCATCTAAGGCTCGATTTTTAAAAATAAGGCAAAGTCAACGAAAAAATATGTGGTAGGTTTAGGGTCTGTCTCATTTGGAGAATTAAACTTAAAAGTGACAGTACGAGAATTAAAAAATTACCCCGTTATAAGAATGGCTGGTGCTACCCAGCTACCCAGAACTGCCCAAGCGAGATTTTCATACAAATAATAATTCCGAATAAGTCCTTTGTGTTTTTTTTTTCAGCACCTTCTTATATGCAACATTGGTCAGAATGCTCGGTGGGCAGTGTTGCCACATATAAAGATTTATCTTATTTATAAAGATTTTTTAATATTTTTTGATAAAGATATCTTTATATAAAGATTAATTAATTGATTATATAAAGATTTTTGAAGAAATAAGATTTTTCAAGATTTTTGTGCATTTTGAAATTTAGTGTTCTGTTTTTTTTTCTCATTTTTGGCCGATACTTTAATCCGATATTGTGAGGAATAAGAGAAGACCCATTCATTAGCTTAAAAAATCTCTATAACAACGATATCACGATAATGATAATAAAAGAAAATTATGCACCTCTATAAATAAAAGCAATTATAAATAAGCAGGCGTGTAGAAAAGGTTTGTTTGAAAGCTCTAGATTGAAATCAGTTATTGGTCTAATCTTGGTTCGAAAAGACATCAATTGTCAATTCTCTACAATGGCGTCGTCGGTAGAAGGTTTGAATCAATTTAATTTGTCTTATTATGAACAAAGACTAGACCAATAAGAAATGGTTTCTGATGGACAAAGGCAGACAACCAAAAAAAAAAAAGAATTGGACTCTGACGGACATGGGCAGAGATCCTAAAAATGAAATTGCGAGTAGTCTCTGATGGACATAGGCGGAGATGAAGTGTTACGGTTTCTGATGGACAAAGGCAGATAACCGGATCAAAATGAGACTCTGACAGGCATGGGCAGAGATCAAATAAAAAAAATATATATATGAATATTATGGATTTTTGCCGGAAAATGCAGATTGAGTCAATTATATTTTGATAATTAAACATTTATGCAGCTCGATTCCGAAAAAAAAAATAACTTAGTGCTAAAAGTTGTTGATGTTGCTAAGGTTGCTATAGTGCCATGCATGGTAACTATGCCAACAATTCCATGAAAGATCACACAACACACCAGAAGTGATCTAAGCAAACATAGTTGTTTTTTGGGCTCAATTTGCAAGGCTGTAGTTTACTGGCAGCTGAAAATTTTTTCCGGCTGAAAACTCAGTTTTATGCTCGGTTTTATGAAACAATGGAAACTCGCAGATTGAAAAGAAATTGGTAAGCGATTATATATAGCAAATATGTTTAGTAAGAGATGCTAATAGTCCATGTTTTAGCAATGAGCAAACTACTTCAAAAGGAGCTGCAGATACTGCTGAGAAACCAGCGTCTAAAAAAGGCTCCAGAAAGAACTAGAGGCGTCGCGAGCTGAAATTGAAACCCTAAGAGCAAAACTTCAAGAGATTACTAGTAACGCAAACCGCAGTAGTATGTTGTTAGTATCAGAGCTCGATGAACAACTCCCGCAAGCACAATCCAGTGAAATTCGTATGGAACGGCCGAATACAGCAAGTGAATCGGTTATGATGGCGTCCATGACGCATTTGTCGCTGAGTACACTGAATATTCCGGAGTGCAAGCCGTCTGATGGAGAACTCGAAGTTGACAAACAAGCCTACCTACGCTGGAAGGAAATCCTGGAAACCTCTCTCAATTTGATAAGTACGACCGATGAGCGAACGAAAATGGGGATCTTTAAGATAAAGGCCGGAGCTAGTCTGCTGGAGATCTTCCAAAGCACAATCACGGCCACGGGCATGCCGGATCAACTCACGTTTCCGTATTCGAATGCTATCGCTCGTCTGGATGGCTACTACGGGTCCCGAGCATATTTGATGTCACAGCGGAGCAAACTGATGAACATGAGTCAATCATCGAAAGAGGACAACATACAGTTCGTTCGTCGTGTTGGCGTGGCTGCCAAGTTATGTGAATACAGCAGTGAAGAGGAAATGGAAGCGATTGCAAGAACAATCACAAAAGGAACCACAGACAGCGTCGTTCGCTCTCTAGCACACCGTAATTGGATCAAGCAAGGATCGATGAAAGACCTCATCGATATGGTTCGAGACAGCGAGATTGAGAAGATGAACGAGGAAGAGTTTCAGCGCAAGAACAGATCATCAAAACCTGCTGTTGTTGCTGCGGTTTCCCACCAATCATCAACACATCATCAAAACTTACGCGGCCAGCACCGACAGGCAGGTAATTTCAGACATTTTCGTGGTAACACAAGAGGACGGTTTGTATCAGGTCAAATGTCGTCACATGCAGTCTTTTGTTGGAGATGCCGAAGCGTATACCACCCACCGCAAGATTGTCCTTTGTCAGACAAAGTATGTCGCACCTGCAATCGTAAAGGTCATATTGCTCGTGCATGCACCGATCGGCTGCAAAGCAGACCGACAAAACGCATGGGAGAGGAAGCGAACGATAATCCCCCGCGAAAAATAGCCGCACTTTCGAAGCTTGAAGATGAAAATCCGGAGACGCCACAGGTACAGGATTCTAATATTGATGAATGAATACACATATCACACTTAGCTTACATCTGTATGATACCACAATTTTGAATTTAAATAAATATAACACTCGTTCGTTGCAATGTTTTGATATTCTTAAATGCAATCTAGCAACTATTCTGTGTGGTTTATTAATAAGCTTGCTATTGGTTTACAGGGTTGTCAAGAAGCGAATAGAAGACAGTCTGAAGCTAAGCACAGTTTAAATTCGAAGCTACTGAAAATTGACACCAATAGTATAAAATCAAGTACGTTTGAGATAGATAAGGTAGGACAGTCTTCCAACGTAGTACCAACTGAAAAAGATGCGCTGATTAGAGCTAAGGTTGCAAATGTGGAATTTTTTTCTTTATCGACTCCGGTGCGCAAGTGAATACTGTCACGAAGAATTCTTTCAATGATATTCTGTCAAGCTCTAAGGAAATATATGATCTACGATATTCGGCCGACAAACCTCTGCGAGCATACGCTTCAAGCGACGAAATAAAAGTTATTGCAACCTTCAGTGCCAATCTGTATATTTCAGAGGACCGGCCGTCAATGTTTGAGAAGTTTTACGTTGTGGATGAAGTCAGATCGCTACTAGGTTTCAATACCGCTTCGAGGTACAGTGTGCTAGCTGTTGGACTTAACGTTCCAATTATGGATGCGGAAGAGGTCTCTTGGCCATGTGAACTAGCTAACCCTCGTATTCTTTTGTTGTCAACCAAAAAGTTCCCTACGTTCAATATAGCTCCTGTCAGTCTAAGCTATAACAAAGATATCGCTCCAGCTCGGAATGTATTCACATACATTCCTCCGGCGTACAAAGATAAAACGAAGCAAATGCTGCAAGAGCTTCTATCTGCCGGAATCATCGAGAAGGTAACAGATTCAATGGATAGATCCTTCTGTTCATCTTTACTGGTTGTTCCAAAGGGGAAGGACGATATTCGTTTAGTGATTGACTTACGAGGCCCTAACAAGTGTATATTCAGAACGCCATTTAAAATGCCAACTTTTGAATCAATCCTAATGGACCTTCATGGTGCCAAATATTTCTCGACAATCGACCTCTCAAGCGCTTTTCATCATGTACCACTAGATGAAGGTTCTCGTCATTTGACAAACTTTTTCTCTGGAGATACAATGTACCGGTATTGTCGCCTTCCTTTCGGGTTATGTAACGCTCCGGATATCTTCCAAGAGATAATGCAAACAGGTATCCTAGCTGGCTGTGAAGGAACTGTTAATTATTTAGACGATGTGCTTGTGTTCGGCGCTACTCAAGAAGAACATGATGCGAATCTGAAAGAAGGTAATTTATGCATTATTTTTTAATTTGAGGCCTATTTTGTTCATAGTAGTTAATTTATTATAGTGATGCGTCGATTTGAGAACCATAACGTCGAGATTAATCAGAAGAAATGTAGGATTTCAAAATCTTCGGTGGATTTTTTGGGTTTCACGTTGTCTGAAGATGGGTGGAGCATAGAGTCCGAAAAAGTGAGTGCAATTAAGAACTTTCGAAGACCACATTCTTTGGCGGAAGTCAAGAGTTTCTTAGGTCTGATCACATTTGTCGAGAAATTCATATATCACCGAGCAGATAAAACTAAAAATCTAAGGGATTTAGCAAAATCCAACCAGTTTCATTGGAATGCCGATTTGGAAATCGAGTTCAACTATCTTAAAGATCAAGCGTTAAAAGCAGTGGAAGTTTTGGGTTACTTCTCCCGAGACGATGTCACTGAATTGTTCGTCGACGCATCGCCATATGCTCTGGGCGCTGTCCTAGTGCAGTACGATAACTCTTCCAAAGCAAGGATCATTGCATGTTCATCAAAAGCCCTTACTGAGACAGAGCAAAGATACTCCCATACGCATAAAGAGGCCTTGGCTATTGTATGGGGAATCGAAAAATTCTCAGTATACCTCACCAGTAAGATGTTCACTGTGAGATCTGATGCTGAAGCAAACGAATTTATCTTCAATGGGCAACACCGCTGCGGAAAACGAGCAATATCGAGAGCTGAAGCATGTGCCTTGCGTTTACAGCCGTATAATTTCGAGGTTAAGAGAATTCCTGGTAACATGAATATTGCGGATGCAGTTTCAAGATTGGTAACCATTAACTGCCCGTTTTGCACCTCGTTTTAGATCCAACCCGCCTCTACTGAACCGTTCGATGATACGTATGAAAAACATTTGCTATATTATCTCGACGTTGGTACAATGGAAATTTCGTGGGACGAAATCACAGTTGAATCCGAGGTAGATTCAGAATTGCAAATGGTTCGGGATGCAATAGCTTCCGGACATTGGGGACCAGGACTGCGCAGATATGAGTCAGAAGCGAAAAACCTGAGAATGTTGGGACCCATAGTGTATAAGGATAGTAGAATTGTACTTCCTGAAAAATTGCGAGCTACTGCATTGCAATCTGCACATCAAGGACATATGGGCGCAAGCTCTGTAAAACGTATCCTACGCGAATACTTTTTGGTGGCCAGGATTGGGAAAAGCAGCAGAAGCATATGTTACAAAGTGTGAAACATGTCTTTTACTATCGCGTAGAAATCCACCAATTCCACTTTCGAGTCAGGTTTTACCAAAAGGACCGTGGGAAATTATTCAAATTGATTTCTTCACAGATAAGGATTTCGGTAATGGAGAATTCTTAGTGTTAGTCGACACGTATTCTCGATATTTGTACGTGGTTGAAATGCGCAAAATTGATGCAGATGCCACGAATATTGCTTTAAATCGGATTTTCGAGGTATGGGGGTATCCATTAGCTATTCAAAGTGATAATGGACCCCCATTCCAAAGCGAAAAATTCATTAAAACGTGGGAGGACAAAGGCGTGAAAGTGTGGAAATCAATCCCTTTAAGCGCTCAATCAAATGGCGCCGTAGAACGACAAAATAGAGGAGTGAAAGAGACTCTCGCTGCATCAAAAATCGACAAAACCAATTGGAAAGCGGCGTTGAACAGATATGTGCATATGCACAATAAGGTTCGACCTCTGACTCGGCTGGGTGTGACCCCATTTGAATTACTTGTGGGATGGAAATTTCGCGGCACATTTCCACATCTCTGGGACAACAGTATAGAATTGGATCGAACTGATATTCGAGAAAAGGATGCGTTGTCTAAGTTGGAAAGCAAGCAGTATGCTGACAAGAGGCGAGGAGCAAAGCCATCAGATATTGCAGTTGGCGATATGGTCGTGATAACGAAAACAAAACGTTGCAAGAGCGATCCTATCTTCGGAGCGGAGAAATATACGGTGATTGCACGTGATGGAGCTAAAATCGTAGTGCGTAGTGATCGTGGGGTCCAGTTTTCACGCAATGTACAAGATGCAAAGAGGATATCTGATGCTTATGAGCCGATTACACCAGAATCACTTGTAGGGGAAGATCAAATGATGGATGTATGCGATGACGAAACACAAAGAAAATCAAAACGTGAATTGAAGAAACCGGCAAAATTCAAGGACATGCTGCTGTACACTATATATGAATAATTACACGGGAACTTACAACTTGATTGTTAAATCTGTCTTAACATTATTGAATTATAACAAACATTTATAAGAATAAATAATCGCATTATTAAAAAAAAAAAAATAGGAGTAGACATGTAGGGTAATGTGAGGAATAAGAGAAGACCCATTCATTAGCTTAAAAAATCTCTATAACAACGATATCACGATAATGATAATAAAAGAAAATTATGCACCTCTATAAATAAAAGCAATTATAAATAAGCAGGCGTGTAGAAAAGGTTTGTTTGAAAGCTCTAGATTGAAATCAGTTATTGGTCTAATCTTGGTTCGAAAAGACATCAATTGTCAATTCTCTACAGATATCATGACCGATAAGGCAGTTTTCACTCAGTAAAATCCGTCAGCTACCAGATGGCTATCGCTTGACTCAGTAGTCAAACGGAATGTTGATCGTTTTTCAAAGCTTATCATGTACTTCACGTTCTATTCGAACTGTGACAATTATTGAACTGCCCAGCGCCACCGTCGTCACCTCTACGATCCCATCCCTGGTAGAAGTCATGAACAGAATAAAAAAACATGATATAGACTTGATTGATATAAGAGATAAAAAAACAGGCAACAATATCAAAAATTTGCACCGAAATATCATTTAAATATCAAGATATGCTATGGATAAGAACAAACTAATGGCACATGATACTGATCTCTTATTATAAATAGCATAAATTGATCTCCTCATGATATTTTCATGCAAAATATTGATATTGTCGTTTGATCTTTTATACTATATATAATAGCCCTGTTTGTCTGTCCGGTGACTATAGCCAACCAGACGCAGCACGCGAGGAAATTCTCACAAAAAATAAAATATTTGACACTTCAATTCTTCAATTCTTTTTGTATCAGATGCAGAAAACAAAACCAGTTACAACCTTAGACAACCAGACACAGCATTTGATGAAAAAAATCACAGACAACAGACGTTGTAAATTTTGATTTTTTTTAATGCATGAATTAATTAACCGTTTATGTTGAAAAAAAAAAACACTTGCCACGGGCGCTACAGCGTCCCCAAATAAACTAGTCTCTTATATCAATCATGTTCATATCTCATTTTACTATCTCATCAACATTTGATATTATTCAGCTATTTTCTTCTACTCGGGATGACCTACTGCTTGTTAATAAAGTCAATCGTATTTTCCAATCGGAAAGCCCTGAGTATACGAACATGTACAGTGAAATTAAATCGCTTTATCTGATTATCCTTTCCAACATCTAGAAAGATGAATTTCTTTAAAATATCATAAACAAATGGCTTACAAAACTTTGAACAACATCTTCACGAGAAAATGAAGACCTACGTAGGGCTAGCGGCAGATAATCTGGCAGGACCTCTTGATTAACCGCTGAAGGTAACTTTCTATTCCCTCGCATGTAATTTCTATGTGGAGCTGGTGAAGCAAACAATCAAACTCTTGAATGATCCCATTCTTAAGACAGCTTGACTCATCGATCCAAAGAATTTGGAGAACATTACCAGTCTCAGTTCGATCCTGAAGAAGATTCCAAACTTTTGCGGGAGCTCAGGGGTGCAAATCTTTGCAAAACTAATCAGATCGAAGAGCAAGCCGAGACGACGAAAAGTTGCGAGAAATCGCTGGGCGGTAAACGGCGAGAAGGAAAGCTGGTATTTCCGTTATTAAGAAAGTTCATCAACATTTCTATCTCATCCCTCATCTCATCCCGGCAGCAGCTGTCAAAAGCAGGGATGCCAGGGGATATTTTCAAATGTCTTCACAGTCGAGTAAAAATGTCTTCAAATGTCTTCAATATCAAAATTACGATTATCAGTGAGAAATTTCAAAATCCAACAGATTTGTTATTTCAAGCATCTCCTTGCTTTTGAGCATTTATTTTTTTCACACTCAAATTGTTAGAATTCAAGAGAATATTCCTTCAAATTTTCACAAGTAAGGGCGGATTTTTTTAACTGAATTTCCATGTGAAGTTGCTCTGAGTTTCTTTTTTAAGAATTCCCTGGATTCGGAAGAATTTACCGTGAAATACCTGGAGAAACTTCCACAAGATTTTCTGAAGAAATTTCTGGAAGAATTTGTGAAGAAACTTCAGGATAAACTCATGATGGATTTTTCGGAAGAATTCCTAAAGAAATTTCTAAAAGGTACGGAGGAATTGCTGTTGGAACATCTAAAGGATTTTCTGAAGGAACTTCCAGATAAACTTCTAAAGGAACTTCCGGGTGATATGCTAGTTCCATTAGCATGGAACTTGCGGAGGAATTGCAGGAGAATTTTCAGGAGGAATTCCGGAGAAATTTTCTGGAGGGATTCTTCTTCTTCTTATTGGCATTACATCCCCACACTGGGACAGAGCCGCCTCGCAGCTTAGTGTTCATTAAGCACTTCCACAGTTATTAACTGCGAGGTTTCTAAGCCAGGTTACCATTTTTGCATTCGTATATCATGAGGTTAGCACGATGATACTTTTATGCCCAGGAAAATCGAGACAATTTCCAATCCGAAAATTGCCTAGACCAGCACGGGGAATCGAACCCAGCCACCCTCAGCATGGTCTTGCTTTGTAGCTGCGCGTCTTACCGCACGGCTCAGGAGACCCCGATCCGGATGAATTACTGAAGGATTTTCCCAAAGAATTCGTGAAGGATTTTTCTGAGGAATTTCTGAAGGAATTATTGAAAGGATTTGCAGTGGAGCTCCTGACGAAATTTTTGAAGAAACTTCCGGAGGAGCTTATGCACAACTTTTTGGAGGAACTTCCTGAGGTACTGTTGCAGGAATTTCCGAAAGAATTCCTGGAGAAAATAACAGAGAAATTCCGGAGTATGATTTCAAAGGTATTATTGGAGAATCTTTCGGCAACATTCTTGGAGAATCATCATCATTTTTGGAAGAATTTCCGAACGAATGCCTGCAGTAGCTTCGAGAGACATTTCTGGAAGAACTGGTGGAGGAAGTCGTGAAAGAAGCAATTTGTGTAGGAACGACTGGAGAAACGACTGGAGGTATTTCCGACGGAATTCTTCGAGGATCCTACGGAGAAATTTCTGAACGAACTTATGGAGGAGCTCCTAGAAATATTTCTTAACGAATTTCTGGGGAAATTTTCTGAAAAATCTCTGAAGGAATTTGCGGACGAATTCCTGGAGGAACTTCAGGATGAATTTCACAAAGAATTCCAGATAGGGCTTTATTGCAGAGTTTTTTAGAAGGATTCCCAGATAAAAATCTGGAAGAGTTTCCAAAAATATTTCTAGAACACATACCAAAGTAATTCAAGGAAGAATTCATCAAGAAAGTGTAACGAATTTCCCCTGAACTTTATACTGAGTCTTTAAATAAACTCTGGCGGATTTGTTTATGAAATTTCTCTGATCATCAAATCAATTACCGTGGCAATTGTGAAAAATAGCCATTCAACACCAGAACAATCTCAATTTCTTGCCGACATTCGTAAGAATACTAAAGAAAAGAAACTAAAGAAAATTTACTGAGAAAATTGAAAATAATTTCCTGTTGAAATTTAGTACTTTCTGTAAAAATGTGGTGTATGGAAAATCCGAAGAGACATCCCTAAAATTTCTAATACAAATCCGGAGTACATACCACGAAAATTTATACAAATTTCTTATGGAAATGAAAAATAATTCATTGTGGGAGTTCAGACGATTTCCCCGCAAGAACTTAGATAAAATCTTGTGAAAATTGAGATGAATCTCCGGTTTAAATTTTGGAGTAATTCCTTTATTTGCCCGTACGGAAATTATTATAAATTTCCAAGATAATTTGAAAAGAATTTTCAATTTCAATTCTCTTGATTTTTTACGAGAAATTCCCCAGAATTTTTTACGAGAAATTCCCCAGAATTTTCATGGGAAATTCTCCTTATTTCACGGGAAATTATTTTTTAAATCGAATTTGCACTAAAAATTATTTCTAAAACTCACAGAAAATTCAAAGAGTTCTTAAAAATCTATTCTAATTCTCGACGGGTATTCTGGAAATACCGATTACACAGAGAAACAGACGTCTTACTCATCGCTCCATCGTTCACCTTTTTACCGGTTGATATTTTTTTTGTAGGTGGTTAATCTGCCCCCAATGGCGCTTCGATGGATTTTGCTAGTGTTTGACTTTTGCGCACCACCGCCATTTGGTTGCGGCTTGGCCACGCTCAGTGGTTTTAGCATTGTAAGGCAATGCTTCCATGACGATGATTTTGATTGCATTTTGTTCTAAGTGAGGCGTCTGTTTCTCTGTGCCAAAAAGATCAGATGAATTATGAAGAAATTAAAAAAAATGGTTCTAGCCCAACAGTTGAATAGATTTAATCAAGTCATTGTAGAATTCTGTCTTTTTTTCCGTTTAGAAATTAGATCGGTTATTGCGTTCTGATGCAATGATCGAAATACCATTTTAAGAGACACGTCGAAAATGCCAGCGCTACCTAGGAAAATTTAAACGAATGCTGCAATCGCAAATTTTTGAACCAGCACACAACTAAAAAAAACACGCTTGACGTTTAAGTTGCAGTTATCAACCTTATCAACCGGCTAGTGTAAATGTGTTTTGGCGTTTGAGATTTTTAGCCCGGGACATTAGTTTATTATGTATAACTTTTGTAATATTTATATTCTCTGCATATAGAAGTCGCAGAATTTATAAGCTAGTAATCAAATTATATTTTCTATTCACTGGCTTATTTATTGTTTTTTTTCTCCTTTATTTAAGTGATTTTAAAATTTTAAAATTAAGTTCATCATTAGCTTATTGATTGTCTTCAAGTACCTTCAAATAGAAAGATAAGTCTTCAAATATTTTGAAAAGTCTTCAAAATGTCTTCATGAAACAAATGTCTTCAGAGAGATTCAAATGTCTTCAAATTGAAGACATGTCTTCAAATCTGGCATCCCTGGTCAAAAGGCTGTTTTGGCCGAATAACTAGCTGGCGGCCATTACCGCTCGCGGAAAAGCAATTTTGTCGCTTCTTTTTGCTAACATGCGTGCTCACCGCTTACTGCTGAAAAAATTACAAGAATCAAGAAATCAAACGTCTTTGTTCTTCACGCACAGTCTGACAGTTCCTTATGGGATTTTACTGTGGAGGAAGAGGAACAAGAAGAGGTGATTGGCGGCCATGTTTCACGCACAGTCTGACAGATAGCAATGAGATTTTGCCATAAGAGTGAGTAGAGGCATTACCTTCGTATTCGCGAATGAATATTGTAAATAGGCGAATCTATGTAAAATAAGAAACAGCAGCTTTCTTGGATTTAATAAATTAAACCCGTAAGCCCCGCCCCTTTGTGAGCTGATATAGTGTAAATATAATGTGCACTCATAACGATTAATGAAGGGGCGGGGCTAATGGGATTACTTCATTAGATATAAGAAAGCTGCTTTTCAGCGCGCGCGAGCCAGTTCGATCGGGTTTCCACAGACAACGGACCGTTCGGAGAATTATGAATTCTAAGAACCCAATGAAACTTTCTCGAAAGATTTTGAATTTGGTTATGAGATCAATCGTAAATAGCGAATTTGATAGCGCGTCGGAGGGAGATGATGTAGTGAATTTTAATGAATGGGATCACTAACAGCAACCAAACTACCACGCCAAACCCGATGCCACCGAAACAGTCCATTTTCGCAATTAACTCTTCCTTTTCTTAAAATGTTGGTCCTGAGAAGAACCGATTTTCTTTTCCCAATTCCCATTCCAATCACTAACTGCATCAAATCGCTTGTGTAAATTTGCAGCATTGCCACACTGCCACCCACTTCGCTGCATCGGATGTCGAACCGCCTTCTGTGGAATCTCGATCAAAATGGCTCGCGCGCGCCGAACAGCAGCTTTCTTGAATTTAATAAATTAAACCCGTAAGCCCCGCCCCTTTGTGAGCTGATATAGTGTAAATATAATGTGCACTCATAACGATTAATGAAGGGGCGGGGCTAATGGGATTACTTTATTAGATATAAGAAAGCTGCTTTTCCGCGCGCGCGAGCCAGTTCGATCGGGTTTCCACAGACAACGGACCGTTCGGAGAATTATGAAATTCTAAGAATCCAATGAAACTTTCTCGAAAGATTCTGAATTTGGGTATGAGATCAATCGTAAATAGCGAATTTGGTAGCGCGTCGGAGGGAGATGATGTCTGTCCAAGCGACGTTCAATAATGGGTAGTTGCTGTAGGTAGATAGTTTTCATGGATTTTATACAAAAGAAGTTGATCCGAAATAAACTTTCTTCAAAGTTCAAAACTCAATCGTAAATAGCGAATTTGATAGCGCGTCGGAGGGAGATGATGTAGTGAATTTTAATGGATGGGATCACTAACAGCAACCAAACTACCACGCCAAACCCGATGCCACCGAAACAGTCCATTTTTCGCAATTAACTCTTTCTTTTTATAAAATGTTGGTCCTGAGAAGAACCAATTTTCTATTCCCAATGTTCCTTTCCAACTAACTGACACCACAATTTGTAATAAATTTTGATAATTTGGTGCGGGATCGCCACAGTGCTATTTTTATGGTCAACCTTTTCTTCATATGAAATTCTGGTTCGTTGAGGTTGAATGATCTGCAGCAACACATCGAGCACCACCACCAATGCGATGGATTTTCTTTGAAAATGTTATTAGCGCCTCCATGATGCTGTGTCCGCTCCGCTGCAATCGCTTTGATGCGTCTGCTATGCGTGAAATCTTGTTCAAACTGAGGATTAGATCCAAACCCGCAAGTGATTGATTTTTGATGTCTGTGCTAGTGATGCATGTACGTGATTGGTTAGTTTACCTATTTCTAAACTTTTTATCAATTATCGATAATAAATAGTTGAAAATCAGTATTTCCAAAGTTTAAAGTCTATCATATTTTCGTGACGGTCCCCGATTTTCGCAATCGTAAAGTGTACCCCAATATAGAAAACACAGACGTAGTCCTACGTCAAAAGAACAAGCAGGACGGGAACAACTTCGAGCTACTTCGAGCTGCTCATTGGACAGCACTAATGCTAATTATCGGCATTAACTTTTCCTGACGAAAACTTTTGACGTAAACTACGTCTAAGGGGAAGACTCGGATACAGGGTGACAAATGAAAATTTCCAAATTCGAGACCGTCACGAAATCATGTAAGATTTTGAACTTTAATAGCGCCTTTATCTTCCGATGGATTTTTGAGATTTATATATCAATCGATTCGGAAATTCTCTACCAATTTATCAATTATATTGAAACTTTGGGAAATGAATATTAAAATAGGGTATCGGATCATTTTGGCAGCACCCTCTTTTCTTGTCCGCAAGAGTCTCGTTTCGGCCGTCGCCGTTCAGTGCGGTTGGCTTTTGGACTCTCCTTTTTGTGCGGTGTTTCGCACAAAAAGTAGAACAATGGAGCCGGACCAGTGACCGCGGTCGAAACAAATGTAACAAAAATACGTAATGTAGTGCATGGTGTATAAAAAGTGATCCAGATAGGGGCATGTTTGTGCAGGCATGAGACGATCAATTGTTATCAATGCCAATGCTCTTGCTAGTAATGCAATCAATTTATATTAAAAAACGACTTTGGAAAATGCATTTTTTTTGCAAACTGAAAACTAATAAGGCCGTTACACATCTTATATATAAAAATGAAATGGTCTGTGTTCGTATCCGCATAACTCGAAAACGGCTGGATGGATTTTTTTCATTTCTTCAGCAGAAACATTCGTTATAGTTTCCGACGGGTTTATATGATATTTCCTAATGCGAAAATTACGAGTGAAGTTGAGCAAATCGTGGAAAACTAAAATTGTGATTTGTATGCGAACTTTGCATGGGCAGTTCGGAACGCACATTCTCGCCTACTATGCAGGACAACGTCTGCCGGGTCGACTAGTATTTATTAAAAACTAGTCGACCCGGCAGACGTTGTCCTGCATAGTAGGTGGAAATGCTCGCTGTGAACTGCCCATGGGAAATTTCCATACGAATCTTAATTTTAGTTTTTCACGATTTAAACAGCTTTACTAATGATTTGCGCATGAGAAAATATCATATAAACCCGTCGGAAACTACAACGAATGTAACTGCTGAAGGAATGAATAAAATCCATCCAGCCGTTTTCGAGTTATGCGGATACGAACACAGACCATTTCATTTTTATTATATAGAAGACTAGTCGACCCAGCAGACGTTGTCCTGCATAGTAGGCGAAAATGCGCGTTGTGAACTGCCCATGAGAAATTTCCATACGATTCTTAATTTTAGTTTTTCACGATTTGCTCAACTTTACTTGAAATTTTCGCATTATCAAATATCATATAAACCCGTCGGAAACTATAACGAATGTTTCTGCTGAAGAAATGAAAAAAATCCATCCAGCCGTTTTCGAGTTATGCGGATACGAACACAGACCATTTCATTTTTATATATAAGATTATGGTCTCCGCAAAGTCAAGGGGGAGGGGGTAATCTTCTTCTTCTTCTACTGAATCGAGCGGCATGAAAATTTGAATGCAGAGGTTTTTGGGCCGGGGAAAGTTCTTAAGATGGTTAGGCTGTGAACCATTCCACTGATTCATTTAACTTTTAGTTAAAGTTTGACAGTTCGATGGTTATTTCGCCGTGGTTGAAAATAACCCTGCTCCGGAGCATGGTTAGATTTGACAGTTCAATAGTTAAACTTTGTTCCCGAGAAAATTGGCGCCGAATCCATTTCGTTCCGAATAACTATCAATATGTCGAAACTCAAATGGGTCGGCTACGGAGTTAAATTTTAACCACGATGGGAAAATAACCATCGAAGTGTCAAATTTTAACTAAAAGTTAAACGAATCGCCCGAATAGAAAATACAATAGAATTACATTAAAATATCATAAAATGACAATACATTTTATTGATGAACAATCAATTCTATTGTTCGTCTATTGTACCAATTAAATTGCCTTATTGTTGTTCCAATGAACGAACAATACAATCTATTGACAGAAAAATGTTGACAATAGAATTACAATAAATTCTATTGTAATAGCAAAAAATTGTTCGAGAAAAAAACGATTTTTTTATTGTTTCGGTAACTAACAACCCCTATTTTCTATTGTAAAACAGCCATTTACAATAGGATTTGTGGTGGAAAACAATATTCTTAATTGTTATTCTATTGTAAGCAACAATAGAGTTTATTGTAATTACAATTAAATTTATCGTATTGTTACAACAATTTCTATTGTAATTCTATTGGACTTTTTTATTCGGGCGGTGGAATGGTTCACAGTCTTAGAGACCCCTCTCCTTTTTGAACCCTGGCACTTATACAAATGAAACACCAATTTCATCATAACTCGAGATCAAGCAAATGGAAACAAATCTGGCGTGTGGAGGTTTTGGAAGAGAAGATATGTTTCTGTGGTGGTTTGCAAAATGAAAAAAAATTAAAAAAAACTCCTCGGATTTGTTGAAGAATGTTTTGAAAGTTTTCAAAATTTACCGGAAATTTTTTTTGTTGTCCCTCAAGTTGTTATTTTTGAGCAAAACAATTCGAAAGGGGGGGGGGGGGGGGGGGGCATATTAAAACAAAATATTTATATCGGCCTAATAATATTTTGTCCAATTAAATGCGCGCCTGAATCAGAAGGATTTAACTTTGATTCAAGAAGTGTGAATGCACTTAAGATATTTTTATAATACGTGGGTGCAATAATGCGGTACTTATTGTACACGACAAAAGCTTCGGAACGCATACGTTCTTAAAACGGGCTATATGATATACAATAGAGCTATCACCTTCTTGCTCCCTGATTCAAAAGTCTTGCAATGATATTAATAAAATGTTTGACATGACACATGACATGACACTCAGTGTTGGTAGAATCATACTCAAATCTGAATCATCGAGGTTTCATGCACGAGCTAACTCGCCTGCGATTCTGCATCGCGCTTGAGTTTCTCGGCCAGAATCGCATCGCTTCGCTCGCTCATCGAAAAAAGATTTCGTTCTAAAAAGCGTCAAAACGTAATCGAGGCGTATGTTTTGTTTATATATAATTATTAGTAATTGTTTTAGACGAAAAATAGTTAAATCAATGCATTCAACAATGAAGAACACGTAAATATCATGCAATGCTGCAAATTGCGATTCAAATCATGAGCAAATCTCTCGGACATGATTCTGATGGGATTTGACTCACGCATGGTTTGAATCGCCGATGAGATTTGAGATTTTGAGATTTTACCAACACTGGTGACACTGCCAGACAGTAGGAGTTAGAATGTAATAACACACACACTATCTTTTCCCGTCCGCAACGTTTACTACTCGCGCGCACCACAACCAAATTAATTGGGTTTTGGTACATGATTAACATTTTATGATTTCTAGTGATGCACGAAAAACAAGATATGCCTATGATTGGAATGTTTCTGAATAATAAATGTTGAAACCGAAAAGAGCATGCTTCCCTAGGGCTTCTTCTATTGAAATATTTCATCAAATGCTTCAAAACCCAAATGTAGGCAATTCGGATCCAAGAAAGGCATCATTACCACTGAGGACTAAATTTGGGTTTTCATATTGTCGGGCCGCCACCAAACCGGACCGCGCGATTGAGCACTCGCGCTGCGCGGCGAGTCGCGACAATTTGAAATATTTCATTAGTAGTGCGCATCATGCACGCATGGATGTACTATCATGCGCACTAATCAGAAATGAGTTGCGACGTCTGATAACTGCAGATATTTCATTTTATTGAAAACAAGTTTTCGATTTTCTACTATACACGGAATAGTAAATTTTTTAAACAATTGTCGTATCCAACAATTTTCATATCTTAAGATACGTTAGTTTTGTTCGAAACCAGTGACATAAGTAATCAAATGAATTTTCTAAAAATATTAATGCATGATGGCACTACAATCCTCAATGAACAAAACTGCCTTACGTAGTTTACGTTGGGCGGTTGTGTCTTGTACATAACCCTTCTGATTTTTTTTAGTTGAGATTTATCGAGCCTTTGGTATACCTATTTTGTGTCGAAAAATAGCACGTAAATACGTCTAATGTTTTTAAACCATGAATTAAACGAAATAAAAACAAAAACATTATATTGCTTTTTGCGTTGAAACTTTTCGTTTCGTCGTTGAATACAATGACATTTGTCTTCAGCGACTGCTTCCCCGATAGACCTTTTGTACATGTTTTTCACTCATACATAAATAATACTGTCAAAACTTGCATTTGACAATAGAAAAATCAGCTGAAAGCTCCATTTTTTGACATCGGTGCACTCACACAAACAATCGACATTAATTGTCAAAAATCAGGGTTACCAACTCTACAACTTTCCCCTTGTCGCCGAGTCTGGCGCTGAGTGCTCGGCGCGGAAACCTAAAGGTGCACTGAGCTCAAATCTCCATTATATTTTATGTGCGTTAATCATATAGAAAAGTTACGACGGGCTCTAGCTCCATTCTATGTGCAACATTTGATTTTTATTTGTAATCATTGATATTTAATAGCTGAACAGACACAATATAAAAGTCATACACGTACGATTTATTTACATTGACAATAAATTTTATTTGCAGCATCGCATAGTTGATGAGTATCACTAACGGCACATAAAATTTAAAGGTGCACAATAAAAAGATTTTCTTTTCCAAATATCAAAATGGCTGCCTGCAGACGGCTCGGAAAAAGGATTCATCAGAAGACAGAACGAGGTAAGCGAATTAGATTCATTATTAATAATATTCAATCATGACTTCTCATTTTCATTTTCCCAGCATCATATTTCTTCAATGGACGCGTGCTTCGGAAGAGCGAACGGACATGCAAACTGATTGCACTCTTGCGCTTCCATCATTTGTGCATCCGATACGGCAGCTCAGTGTTAGCGGGAATTTGTCAACGTTGCCATCAAAGCCAGCCGTCTAAAATCGTCGATCAATTCAGTCGGCCTCTAGAATTGGTTACCATTTTGGAAGAAATGTTATATTAAATGAGGGGAATGACATATTTATGCTCAATCCGGAACTTCCCGAAGAACACGGTGCACCCCACTCGAAGGGATGACAAAACTCGCTCGAAAGATATACTACCGTTTTGCGGGATGTGATCGGGATATGCCGTCTTCTCCGCGATTTTCGACTTGGAGAAGCTTATGTCATTCCTTTCGTGTTACTTTTCCGATAGTGTAGGAGATCTTGATTTAATGCTGACCATTTGTGAATAGTGCTGACACCAAACCCGGAGATTTGATTCGTATCTGAACTTGGGAGCGAACAAGTGGAACTATACAAGTTTTTCCAAGCGGAAAAATTCCAAAAACACAGCACACCCCGCAAAAAGACGACAAAACTCGCACAGGATGTGCTGTCTTCCAAACTGGATATGCAGTCTTTTTCGGAATTTTCCGGCTTGGAAAAACTTGTACCGTTACCCTTGGTAGCGAATGTGTGAGAGATATCGTATTTATTATCTGACGAATTTGTAAATTACCAATATTAAATATGTTCTATTCATGAATAAATGCATAACATTATGGATAAATGTAAAATTTTTATGTAAATTATGATTTTTATTTCGAATTATAAAACAAAAACAGGAAACAGAATCTATTTAGGTTTAGATGAAAGTCCTTTAAATTATATCTGCATCTGCACATAACATATATTGAAAACGTCATTTAAATTTCATTCGATATGCATTTATTTTGTATCGCACATTGCACATAAAGTTTAAAGCACAAAATAATTTCCAGTTTTATGTGCGGAACCAATAGAAAGTATTTGCAAAGCTTGATTGCAAAAATATATGTGCGTTGCACATAAAATTTAGATGGGGATTTAGCTCAGTGTGGGAATAAAATTTTGGGATTTATGCGCAATACTGATCTAAATACACTTTTAAGTAATAAAACCTGTAGTCTGAATATGGTATTAACACATTAGGGGTATTCACTGAACAGCGTAGGTTGCTGCGTATCTGTTTACAGAAATGTTTCATAGGCGATTTGAAATATGTCCCTTGTGACTGTGCGTGAAACATTTCTATAATCAGATACGCAGCAACCTACACTGTTTAGTGAATACCCCTATTATTTTTTGCATCAATATACCCCCTGTTCGTAAAAATACAGTTCAGTGGGTTTGGGTTGACGTTTGTTTTGAGTGTTGACTTTGCGAGCAGAGCAAAACAGCGCCGCAGCCGCCGCAGCGCTCGTGTTCGTCCAACGGTTCTCCTCGCATGCAGTGAGTGGATGCGGGTTGATGACTAGACAGACGAGACAGTAGCGGTGCCCGTTCGTTCGCTCAGTGATTAGCTGTATCTTGACCGCGACGCAAGTGTTCGGTTCCGCGTTTGTGAATCGTATCCGCGACCCGGGTTGTGTTTTGTATGGTTTTCTTGCTGTTTTTCCTATTATAGTTACACACTAAATGCGAACGATTCACAAGTGTGCGTGCATAGGAATTTTGATGAACAAGAAGGGTGGCAGTGGTTGAACGCGATTTCGAGTTGACGTGAAAAATTATTGACGTTCGCAAGGTGATTGGAAGATTTTTTTATCAACGTGTGTTCTATAATTTCTAAAAATACAGTGGGTGTGTTTCAGAAAATTGTTTATTGATTTCATACTGGCTAATCTGTGTAATTAATGTATGGAAAACGAGCTCTTTTCTTCGATGGAGAACTTTGCATAAATTGGATTAGAAAGTTCTGGTCGGAAAATCGTGGAAACGCCCACGGAAAAACAGCAGATCCTCTGTTTTCAGTGTATAACTGTGAAGAATGCAGTAGATCGGATAGTTTCCAAAATAGACCAAAAAGAAAATTCGCGATCGATTACATAAAACGCATTTTATCTCAAGCAAACATTCCCCGGCAGCAGTAGCAACCAGTCAGCAAACTACGTACTTGACCAGCAGCGCCAGTAATGTGGGGTACCTTCCATGTGAAACCACACAAACTTGGCTCAACTGTCTGGACTTGGAGAGCGGTATAATAATATCTACATTTTAATATGGCATAGAATTTATAATTTCCGTCAACGCATTATAGGGTTATAAGACGTGAATAATTATAATTCTTTGAATTAGTTCTTGTAGTATAAGTTGCACCAGGTTTTGAATGTTTATTTTACTCGACTCGACAGACGATTCATCGAAATTTTACGTGGGCTTATTCTACCATGTTCAATAATAATTAAGGATTTTTTATTAACCTGACTTTTATTAGAATAAACATCATTAGGACCTTAGTCGTCTAGATCTGAGAGTCTAGATGTATTAAACAGTAAACAATAAAAACGCTAAAGGGGTTGTGATGTGATCAACGTGCTTCAAGCAAAGTAAAATTCCATATTTCACCATAGTGCTTGAATTAATAACTATACCAATCTCCAAAGTTTTTTATTTACAAATTTTTGAGTAAAAATGATAATGTGATTAATACTGCATTAAATGGATTGGTAGCATTCCTTAGCTGTTTTTATTATAGACAGATAATAAGAATTCTGAATACTTTTCAGAAAAGGTTCATCACACCTTAAATTATTTTGTCGATGTCAGTAAAGTTTCCGCTGAGAATCCAACAGCTAAATCGTCGGTTTAAAAATATAAAAATTCAATCAAAAATAAAATTTCTTCTAAATTTGGTAGAACAGATCTCTTCTGTCAAAACCATTATTAACTTACAATTGTGCAAGTACAACTTTTCCACAAAAGCCATATTCTTAGCACGTCTATTTTTTAAACTTTAAAGAAAAGGCACCAAGCAGGCTTTCATTGCATCACTTTTTCATATTCTTCGTTTTATATTTTTTTAAATAATTAGAGGCTTTAAAAAGTATGGGTCAGGCTATTGACATCCTATTGTTTAGTTCATCGCCAGATCGTAGCCAGGATGTCCCGGGCTATATATTTTCTTCATACTGCGTTTCAATTATGACAGCGGGCTATGTCTATTGATGATGATGACACCGCGCTTGTCACCGGCATATAGAACCCATACTTTTTGAAGCCTTTTAATATTAAAAAAAAACAAAAACAATGGGTTGTGGAAAAGTTGTACTTGTACAATTGTAAGTTAATTTTCTAGCGATCCTGTAGACCCACGGCATCCGTAAAATTTTATACTTTAAGTATGCAATGATTTATTTTCGAAATTTATCTTGAAAGTCACGTCAACAAAATAAGCTAAATATGTTTAATTGCAGTAAAATACTTAATTAACTTCTTTTATATATTTCTGAATGTACGGAAATTGGACACATTGGAAATGGTATTTGTACCGCCTTTTGTCTATGTAGATTGCTATTGAATATCTTCTGTGGATCATGTACCAGATTATGGATTCTTTTCTTGAAAGTGTTAACAAATATCAAAGTAATAATTATTTGAGTTCATTTAAAAGTTTGTTTTAAAATTGAAGGCTTTTATTTTCATCTGTATCGTGCGATGAATATGGAACATTAAGCTAGGAAATATTTCTAGTATTATTCGAGTTATAGAGGACATCGTTTGATCCTTAGCAAGACTGTGTATACCCATTCCATTTGGAAAGTCTTGCTAGCAGCAGCGAGTCGGCTCCCCAGTTAGTGTCATCGGAGGAAAAATAAAACAGCAATAATTTTTTGTCGTCGTGGTCGCAGAATTCCGTTCGCTGCCGTTGAATATGTGTGCGAGAAGAGCACTTTACCATTTTGCTTGGCGGTGTCGTTGCTGCTGCTGCTGCTAGGTCATAATCATCATCACCACAACGGCAGTGTTAACCACGAAAATCACCGTCGAAAACTTGAAATCACGGAAAACGGGAATGATAGCGAATACAATTCCGCTGTTGAGACGTCTTCCATTTTGACGTTCTGTATTGTGGAAATAAACAGAATCTTGAGAGTTTCGGAAGCTAAATATTGTGAAGTGTGATATCAATTGAAATGTATCGTTCTGTAAATGTGATATTGTTTTTATTTGATAGTGCGCAGTTTTTCGAATGATGATTTTAGAACCTCAGTGACGAACATCGGTCAACAACTAAAGTGAAAATATTTGGATATAGAATCGCTGCATAAATTAAAAGTGAGGTTCGTTTTACTGTTTACATAGCTATTCAGTTTATTTTGTTGGATTGTAGAGATTTCTGTCAACGTCTTCAACAATACGACTCAAGCACAGGTAAGAATCACCGAAGCATATATTCATTTAATATTAAGAATGCACCGCTCCGAATTCGAAACACGAAACTCTATCTTCATTATTCTGGTCACGTTGTTGTAACCTTGAACTTGGTTTTGGTAGTCCTACTATACATGTACCTGACGCTATCCAACAGAACCCTACATGTTGCATTATGTATTTGAATAGGCATATGCTCCTACAAACGAATTATGTGACCGGTTTATTGAGCATTGTGGGACAAGATTAGACAGCATGAAATAAACTTTTTTTCTAATTTACTGATATTATGAGATAAAAAACGATCAATATTTGTCATCCACTTTATACTGTGTTATTTTTCTTCGTCGACACGCTGATAATTTACATCACGAATCTGCTGAGTATGCGTGGGTGCGCTTTTTAAATAATCGAAATATACGGCGAAGTGTTCATTCTGGTTCAATGAAATACATCCGTTTTACGCATAACTGCCCTATGTACATAGGAATACCAGCAAGCATGGGACAGATATGCGCATAGCGAGCGAGTGGTGCCCCAACACACGTTGTGAGGTTGTTGCACAGAATTAGCTATTTTTAGTCGGTTTCACAATTCCACTCTGTTCTGCGAAAACAATGTACAAAACATGAGTTTTACAGATTCAAAAGGTCGGTCTTCCAACCAATATTAATGTTTTAGAAACCATTCTTTCACGAACCTTGATCTTATATGTCAAAGGATTAGTATTTTATGACAATAATAATAATGAAAATTTAATTTGCCTGTGTAATTGGAATAGGGCCTCCTTTGCTGTGAGGTAAAACGCGCGGCTACAAAGCAAGACCATGCTGAGGGTGGCTGGGTTCGATTCCCGGTGCCGGTCTAGGCAATTTTCGGATTGGAAATTATCTCGACTTTCCTGGGCATACAAGTATCATCGTGTTAGCCTCATGATATACGAATGCAAAATGGTAACCTGGCTTAGAAGCTGCAAGGTGGCTCTGTCCCAGTGTGGGGATGTAATGCCAATGAGAAGAAGAAGAAGAGTAATTGGAATCAGGATATTCTTGTTAACGCTTAAATGCTCTCTCGAATGAAAGTTGTAAGCGCATTCTGTCCTATCCATCCGTGAGCCGATTTGCACCAGTCAAAACTCGGCCTAAACAAAAAAAAAACAAAGACGTGCACAACGTTTCGTCTACAGAATCATAAAATAATTACAATCAAGGATGTTATCGATCATTTAGTAATTTGCGTTCGATCACTTAGTAGTTTGTCAATAACTCATTCCAGAAGAATGGTTCGTTGTTAGAACTCAAATAATAATGGAGTTATAGCACTAGTTGCAGTAACTTTAACTAAATGAAAATTTTGTTATCATTTAATCTAAGTTACTGAAACTATAGCTGTAACTCCGTTACTAGTGGAATTCAAACAACGAACCATTAGGCAGAGTTGTGGAAAAACTTTCGCACTAGAAGTCCACCATACAAGATACAACACATTTTGAAATTCAGCTTCTGGAATGATTTATTGACAAACTGCTAAATCACCTGTCATAAGACGAGTTTGAACAATCCCATTGAATTCCACCACTTAATTGTATCCTGACAGATACGTATTTCGACCTCAACAGTAAGGCCGTCTTCAGTGTCTTGTACTTGACTCGACTTGTCTCGACTCGACAAGTCGAGTCAAGTACAAGACACTGAAGACGGCCTTACTGTTGAGGTCGAAATACGTATCTGTCAGGATACAATTAAGTGGTGGAATTCAATGGGATTGTTCAAACTCGTCTTATGACAGGTGAAAACATTCCACTAAAAAGCTCAAAATAATTTTCTTATCAAACTGCTAAATGATTAAACGCAAATCACTAAATGATCGATAACATCCTTGATTACAATCTCTCGTGGAATACCTGCATTACACGTTCTAACACTCGATTCATATCTACAGTCGATTTCCTTCACACCTTCTATTATTGAGCTCCTCAGCTTCAAGAAGTGTCCGTCGAGCAT
The DNA here is from genome assembly GCF_024139115.2 of Armigeres subalbatus. Lineage (NCBI taxonomy): Eukaryota > Metazoa > Arthropoda > Insecta > Diptera > Culicidae > Armigeres > Armigeres subalbatus. Next base: position 421,374,066 of record NC_085140.1, on the reverse strand, counting down.
TTGAATCATAAAATAATTACAATCTCTCATGGAATAAACCAAAGAATGGTTGTGCGCGTTGTTTGAATGTTGAATAAAATGTTTGTTCTTAACAATGCCTGTAAGAAAAAAAAATCCATCGATGGATTGACAAGAATAAGGATGTATATGTAGTCCCCGGGGGAATGTTTTACCTAAAGTTGTAATATGAATCATCAACCAAAGAACTTGAGATTAATTTGTTATCACTGTTATCATCGGCGAAATACGCCTGCGCATTGCGCGGATTCGTCGGCAGGAGGAAAGAGTTGGACGACGATTCAACACACGCCGACTGGAAGATGCCACGGTGAAACGGTCCTTCGTTGAAGAACTGGAGACGCGTGCTGCAGATATTCCGGAAGGTGGCAGCGTGGAAGACCAATGGACCGCCATCAAGAATGCCATCATCGCCACCAGCGAGAACAATCTGGGCGAACTACGCACCCAGAGAAAACAATGGATCACCGATGAGACCTGGAGAAAGATAGAGGAGCGAAGAGAAGCCAAAGCTGCGGTAGAGCGATCGAAAACCAGAGGAGCCAAAGTCTTAGCCCGTCAATGATACGCGGCTCTTGAGAAGGAAGTAAAACGCTCATGTCGACGGGACAAGCGAGCGTGGACAGACTCTCTGGCCGACGAAGGAGAGAGAGCTGCCGCACACGCTTAAAGTAAATTACACATCGCATGAATAATTTTCACACATGACGATGATGACACGAGAGAATAGCAATCTGTGTGAAAATTATGTGTAAGACATGCACAGTCGCTGTGTAATGTCTTTTATTCTTTTAATATGTGTAAGAAACTTTGCTTCGAACTGTCAAGTCCATTTTGATCGCCATGATGGCGGTTGCGCCCGGCATGCATCGCAACGAAAATTACTTTTTCTGAGGATTTTCGTCATGTTTCGATACGATACAACTGAAATGTGCGACTATAAGCATCACACTTTAGTTTGGTCATATCGAAACAAATGGGGACTCCTCTGAAATAGTATAAAAATGTTGCGATAATTTTCAATTTACATGAAAAAATATAATTGAGGTTAGGTCCGTTTTCCGACTGCTCTCTCACTGTGTGAAATGAACTCATCGGAAATCGTTAACCGTCAATTACACTAAAATGAGTAACATGGCAGTTATTCATAAAATGTGTTGTTCCAGACTAGGCCCGTTTTGTGTGATCGAAACACAAAATTGTGTGAATGACTTTAAGCGTGCAACCGGGGACATTCGCCTCCTCTACGATATCTCACGACGCTTAAGCGGGGCGAAGATGAATGCAACGATGCCTGTGAAAGGCGCGAATGATCAGTTATTGACCGACCCAACTGACCAGCTGAAACGCTGGTTCGAGCACTTCGAACAACTTTTTCAAGTGCCAGCCAGGCCATCACCACCTCGGCATCATCTGCCTAGGATCCGACGTATAACACGCGTCAATAACGAAACTCCATCACTGCTAGAGATTTAAACAGCCATCCCCAGGGGTCGACCGCATATCAGCCGAGATGCTCTAAGTTGACCCCATGACATCTGCTCAACTGCTGCATCGTTTATTTCGTAATATCTGGGGAACCGCAACTTTCCCGGTCGACTGGATGCAAGGTATCTTAGTGAAGGTGCCCAAAAAGGGTGACCTGACTGTATGCGATAACGAGATTCTGGTAGATGCGAACCATACCGCGATGTGAACCATACCGCGGGCTGTTATGGCAGTCTATAACCATGGAGCACCTAAATGACTTTGAATTGGCGGATGATGTTGCACTCCTCGCGCAACGGCGCTCTGATATGCAGAGTAAGCTCAACTACCTTGCCGAGCGCTCCTCTTCGGCAGGTTTAGTCATCAACGTCAACAAAACCAAATCGTTGGATGTAAACACGGTGACTCCTTCCAGTTTCACAGTAGCCGGGCAACCAGTGGAGAATGTTGAAAGCTTCCAATATCTTGGTAGCCAAATGGCGTCAGACGGCGGCACCAAGATCGACATAGGCGCACGGATCAAGAAAGCAAGGGCTGCCTTTGCGAGTTTATAAAATATCTGGAAAAAACAGGCAGATAAGTGAACATAGCATAGCATAGCATAGCATAGCATATGTGATTGTACAAATCGTGGGTGGCTATCCAGCTTTTTACGCAGCTAATGCTATAAATTCTGAATCACCCCCTTTGACGTTTGCGTTGTCCACCATAATTTTTATAATTGGGTCAAAGTGTGCTCTGCTATTTTGGAAAAAAAATGTTTATTCACAGAAACGTCAAAAGTTTACAATTGATGCTGATTCCATATAGCTAACATTAATTTATCAACATATCAATCTATTCAGATACATAATTACTAATTTCTTATTAATTTCAGTTCTCAATAGATGTCGACCGGCTATGGCATAGATAATTCTGCTCGGAGGATCAGTTGAATTCTCAGATGTTTTGATGCAAAACAAAATAATACTGCAGTATATGGAAATCTGATTCGTATGAGAAAGAAGAGGATTTGCAATTCTATGGAAAATTAAAATAAGTTGTACTGTTCATCGGTATTTTTCCTGAGCTAGGATTGACCGGTTGTCTCGGCCAAATTTTCCTCAGGTTCCTTCAGGTTGTCATTGCTGACGTGTCATGTTGATGGTGATAAGTGAAAGCATTGTGATAAAGGAGTAAAAAAGGCTCGAACTATTTTGTTCAGTTATTTAAGGTTAGAATGGATTCATGTTCTGAACAAAGAACGACGTTAATTTCGCTTCATTATAGAACCAGTTTGAGATAATATTTCTAAAATATCAAGAACGTTACCAAATGACACATATTTGAACTTTTTCTTCGAGCAGAATTATTCAGTTTACTCTATTTTTAGAGAAATAAACATAGTTATGGACATTTTATTCACCATCCCGTAGTGCTTAACCTTTGAACCAAATTTAAAACCTAAGAGGTAGAAAATAATGTACATATATTTTTTAATGGATGATCATTTGGTTGAGAAATGTGGATTAAATGCTTGGTATTGGAATTAAATGCCGGCGGCAACTTCTTTTTGTGGTAAGGGCTGAGAATTTTTCGGCTATATGTATTACGCTACATAAAACGTTCTGTACTCAATTCCAAATTAATTAACTCTTTGGAAACTGAGCCTAAGTTTCTCTTGCTTGAATGCTGAAAATAAATCACAAGTTAGATGTCTTTTTACATTAAAAACTAAACTAAAATCCTGGAAAACTTGCACTTGTGATTTCAAAACATTTCCAAGCGAAAAAATATGACAACCAAATATATCAATAGATTGTTGATTCATGGCTACTGAGATAAAATTAAAGTATTCTGTCCACAGTAAGTGTCAAAATCGATTCACCCCTTGCAAATTTATAGCTAGCGTAAAAAGCTGGATACAATGCTCAATTGAGCAATCTACTGTATATTGTCGCAAATTGGTACTTGGGATTAGTACCTTTTCCTATACAGTAGCAGTTGTATACCTGGCCACGTCCTTACAATCACGGAAGGAAGGGAAGGAATGTTAGTTCAACATCTACTAGTGAAGATGCAGGGAAACCATACTACCTTCATAGATGTCTCGGGAAGGAAAATTTGTGTTAGTGGGAAAGGTGAATAATAGGGAGCTCTATTCGACAATATAGAGCGTTTGTCAATAACAGTATATGCTGTAAAAATAATAAAATCTCGCGTGATTTTTGAAAACGTCGTAAGTCCAAAAGAGAGGCTCTCTTTGTTTACTTTCTCTATCGATTATTACAAAGCCATACTAACATTTACATTGGATTTTCCAGTACCGATCTGAAGAAAATAGCTTTGTCTAGTGTGCTGAGGTGAAAATATGGCAACAAATTTTAAACTAGCCTAGATATTAGTAAACGAGAGCGTGATGAAAGAGAGTCTCTCATTTGGACTTACGACGTTTTCAAAAATCACGCGAGAAATATATTCATCAATTTACTTACGAACCGTCATAAGGAAAAACAAAACACAAAATTTCCGAAACAAGAGCCAACACGCACTGAACTAATTAACTTTATTACCGGCCGCGCAATGCAAATACAAAATTTCGGCAAATCGCGCGATTGTTCTACCGTCCGAAACAAGAGCCAACTCGCACTGAACTAATTAACTTTATTACCAGCCGCGCAATGCAAAACACAAAATTTCGGCAAATCGTGCGATCGTTCTGCCGTCCGAAACAAGAGCCAACACGCACCGAACTAAAAAAAAACAGGCAGATAAGTGAACGCACCAAAATACGAATTTTCAACTCTAATGTGAAATCTGTGCTGTTATACGCTAGCGAAACATGGTGTGTATCAGTGGAGAACACTCAACTGCTGCAGGTGTTCATTAACAGATGCCTGCGGTATATAATTCGGGCCTGGTGGCCTCACAACTGGATCTCAAACAACGAGCTCCATCGTCGTTGTCACCAGAGGCCGATAGCAACAGAAATTCGGGATCGGAAGTGGGGCTGGGTCGGCCACACTCTACGTAGGGGCGGAAACGAAATCTGTAAACAAGCATTAGACTGGAACCCAGCGGGACATCGCAGCAGAGGCAGACCCAGAGGCTCATGGCGGCGAAGCCTCAATAAAGAAATAAAAGAAGTCAACCGAAACCTAACCTGGCAACAGGTTAAAGCGATAGCCGGGCAACGCTCAGGATGGAGATCTTTCAAGTCGGCCCTTTGCACCACCGGAGGTGTACAGGATCCATAACAATAACGTTATGTAGTATCTTTCCTGAACCAATCTGGGGCACCTTATACATTACAGTAATATCCCGTTATAATCACTCCCTGGTGAATTTTGGGATGATAAAATAGGGGATGGGATTTTTTTTTCAATTTTCAACATTTGAATTCAGATCACTTGAAGCAGTGTATGCCTCAGGAATAAGCAAAACATCTTCACTGGTCTACTGTGTATTATCCGTCGTCTTATGTAAGTATTCAGTCTTTGGTTAAAAACCGTAACATTTTCTATTACAATCTTCGGATGTCGCAGGCGATCCTTCCGAGTCAGATAATTGCTTCAAATGCTACGGATTCCTAAGATTTTTGCGTTACCCAGTGTCTGACAAATCAACACAATTTTTGTTGATCCTTCAGAATGCCATGAATCTTTAATACCTATGGAAATTGTCTCAAAATATTATTTTTGGCCAAAAAAAAAAAATGAGGGAGGGGGAGACATAATTGTTTTTAAATATCTATATTGACCTTAATATCGCACCTATAAAACGTTTAAATACTACATACTCTATTCCAAACACTTTGGGACTTATTTACGATTTGAGCGTAACTGATTCTGGAAGGCGATTTCCTGCTAAAGCAAGTATTTCCTGAGAAAGACACAGTATGGATCCGACAGAATAAAGCATTCCTCTATCTGGTAAGGGAATTAGTTTTGAAGAAAAACACTTGCATTTTACGGAAGCCACGAAACAATGTTAGCTTACCAAATAAGTTTCGTCCTAATCGCAAATCGGTCCCTTGGCTCTAACTTACAGATGCGCAATTCGACCTGATAGGGCAGAAGAACTATATTTCGCCACCGTAAAGGTTTGTCACATAAATTGTCGCAAAATACAAAAAATTAAATATTCTGTAGATTTCGGAATTATAAGATAAAACAAATTATTTTCTCTAAATTAATGATTTCGTGTGTGTTACTTCTACGTGAAGTTAAACGATTTACAATGATATGGAAATGCTAATATCATCTTCCAAACTTGGACGTACATGTTCATGATAGCATTAGAGGCGAAAGTATAGAATTGATAGTTCCGTTAGGATACGGCAGGCATGAAGAATGTTTTTATAGAAGTCGATTTGAAAGCGAGCGGAGGGCAATATTTGTGATGGCATATATCGCACGACCTTCCTTCTGCCAAGCTCCCGTATGAAGGGGGAGGGAAGAATATCAGTGTGGAAGCTGATATATCTCCACTGGCAAAAGGAAGGTGGTTTGACTTGCTCATATGCCATCGCGTGCGGAAGGATTTGCTATCGACGAGTACTGTCTCCAAATTTCTAATATGACATCAGCATTTAGTCGAATAGGATTTTTATTGCACAGTTCTGATTTCTCATTGCGTCCGTCTCATCGCAACCAACTTGGCTGCCTCGGAGAGAACAAAGCAGAGAAAGGCACTGCTGCTGTACCGTCGACCAATAACATGCCGTCGACCGTCGACCAATTCATGCCTGCCGTATCCTAACGGAACTATCAATTCTATACTTTCGCCTCTAATGCTATCATGAATATGTACGTCCAAGTTTGGAAGATGATATTAGCATTTCCACATCATTGTAAATTATTTTCTAGTAAACCTGATTTTTTTTGTCTTTATTAAAGAGACTTTCTGCCCTAGGCTGGCTCGTCTCCGGCCCTGATTTATTTATGAGGATAAATTGTTTCTATGTCAAAGCAATGCTACAAAGCAAGACCATGCTGAGGGTGGCTGGGTTTGATTCCCGGTGCCAGTCTAGACAATTTTCGGATTGGAAATTGTCTCGACTTCCCTGGGCATAAAAGTATCATCGTGTTAGCCTCATGATATACGAATGCAGAATTGGTAACTTGGCTTAGAAACCTCGCAGATAATAAGTGTGGAAATGCTTAATGAACACTAAGCTGCGAGGCGGCAATGTCCCAGTGGTGGATGTAATGCCAAAGAAGAAGAAGGAAAACTATTAACGAGTGTGAAATCATTTAGGGCAAGAACAGTTTTGTCCCTGCGGTTTACGGGATTCTGTTCCATGAAACCGAGTACCCATAAAAAGAGAATATCAGAAAATGCATATTGTTAAAGTTAGTGGGGTCACATGATCAAAGAGAACTTCAAAGTCAGTCGAGGGAGTCGAAGAGAACGCATCAGTCATTACCATTAGGCAAAGATTCCAAGCTTTTCTGGTCTTCTGATATTAATGGGCTAAACACAATTGATACGTTTGCGTGCGTTTTGACAGTTTCTCCATGGGAAAACTGTCAAAACGCACGCAAACGTATCAATTGTGTTTGGCCCATAAGTTCAGAGTTTCAAAGACATGTAAGCTTTCAGGTCAATGGAAAGACTTGGGGTCTTAAATTTACAGAACGCATCTATACGCAATTCAACCTGAACCATAGCGCGTGTTTACATTCATGTAGGGTTGCAATATTCTGAACGGATAGATGATGCATCTTCAACATTGTCCTTTATGAGTCCTTTATGAAGCTTCTTGATATTTTTTATTCACTTTTGATCCACACTATTCCGACCACAGATTGTTTCATTTTCTAACAAACAATTTAAAACCCGGAAACAAACCTATATGGGGGGCACCTTCCAATACCGGAAACTTCTCAGAACGACACTAGAGGTTCCTCCATCATCTCAGTACAAAAGGAAGCTATTATATTTTTTATTTGCTTAACATACAATATATTACCTGGAATTAAAAAAAAAAAAAAATCAATAAATTGTACAACCCACATTCCGAATAATTTATAATTCTTCCTAGATCATTTTCGGAATTCGACGCGAGCAAACCCCACAGTACTACACATATTGTACAATCCATCATCCGATAAGCATGATGTCATTCGCATTAAAATATTCTGTCAATTGTTCGCTTGGATGAAGCTAATCATTTCGCTTCGTGTAACATTTCACACCAGGGTCGCACTTCGATATGAAAATGAGCTTGCCATCTTCCCTAATACGTCGTTGATTCCTAGTCAGTACCGACGAACCGACTTATACGTTGGTTGAATAGCTCAGAGCCTTCAGCACTTCTCTCAACGGCTGCCACGTTCCGGTCGCTAATTAGCACATTGATGTCACGTTGGTTCGGTTGGGTAGGCGAATCACTCCACCTCCGACACACTATCACCAACCGCCGAAGTGTGTGTGTTCGTCTCTGTCGGTATGCGCTTATGTGAAACTGGATATCGGCTTACGATCACGACCTAACCATCTTCTCTGCGGATCGTCCAGTTTCGGTTCAAATTTATTGAACCTGTTGTTGGTCCAATAAAAATATAAAGTTTCTACGACAAATCCCCCAGCGCACAATGTCGTTCCAGTGAAATACCTATTAGAAAGCCGAAACTGGTTATCGAAGAATTTCGAATTCTATCAACTTTGATTGTCATTGAGATGTGCCTCACCTGGATGCTAAATTTCTCTGATCGTTCGTCGACGATCTATCGCTATCGGGTCGATTAGTTTTGTCAAGTGCGTAGGGACAGCGAGGACCTGTTTCTTGAATCGGATATTGAATCAGCGATGCGTGAATCATAGGTGTAGCTATTGTTCCGAATTGCCCAAAATTACGCATAATACATCCAAATAAAAAAAACGATCGCTAATTATGGGACGTTTGAAAAGAAGTGAAAAATTGGTTGTGTGCATTTTTTCGACAAAATGTCGTTATCTGATATTTTATATGTCTGGTATTAGATTATGTACGTTTATTGTCGCTTTAAAAAAGTTGATGATAAAATCGGTTGAATTGAGGCTTGTTCAGTGGAATGTTAAAGACATTCCAAAACAGTGTTTCTCAACATGGAGTTCTAGTACCTCTTGACTTAAATTAGAAATGCGATTAGGAATATGGCATTTTTGACTGAAATAAATATGTGCGTTCACAACATGGAACTTTTGTAGTATACCCGTGTCCTTTATTAACCTTAAAAATTAAATTGTTCCTAATGTCTATGAAACGGGTGCTGATAGACATAGACCTTATTGCCTTAGGGGCTATACACTAATTACGTAAGCAATTTTTCTAGGTTTTTCAAGCCCCCCTCTCCCCATGTAAATTTTTTTCCCAATAAATATTTTTTTATTTATATGGAGCGTAAGAAAATGGCAGATCCCCCCCCCTCCCTCCATAAGTGGTTACGTAATTAGTGTACGATCTTTTATCAAGTGCGAATAGTGAGGTTAATGGTTAAGGTTAATGAATTTGCTTATGGGACCTGCGTCCTGGACCTGTTTCAGTTGAGTTAGTTTACGGAAAAGGACAGAAGGACCCCGTTGAGGGCTTACGTGTCGTCAGAAATCCGGTTAGTGTGTTTTAAGTCGCCTCTAGCCGCTTCATTCAAGTTGCAATCGACGCGGAATGTGGTCTAGTTTGGTTCTAGTTTTTCCTATTGAAAATTGACCCGATTGTGTTGCATAATTATTGAAAAAACATTTTCAGAAAAATATATTAAGCTTTTTTAGTGGAAAGTATTCAACCGTCTAAGACGAATTAAGTACTGTCCATTTAATTCCACCAATTAATTTTCGTTATCTTTACAGATACTTATTTTGACCACCTGATACAGGAAAAAAAACGAATTATTAAGTTAAATAGTTCAACTTATTAATATATAGATACCACGAAGAAAGTTGTTTTAGTTGGGTGGGGTAATCAGAAACATAGTTCAAGATTGTCAGATCGTTACCCCGTAGGTTCTTTTCATACTTGTTGATGATTGCTTGTATTGTCATTTCATCATATCCGTTGATCTTAGCTGTTTCACAAAATGTGTTATAGCTCCTTCGTTCTTCATTCTTCACTTAGGGGTATCGTCTGTATCCTATGGATCATTTGATGAAATGCTGCCATTATATGTTGATACGAACGATTCGATGTAAACTGCAGGGCTGGAGCAAGTCACTTTTTAGTGACTTGGTCACTATTTTGAGCCTATTCACTAAAAAGTCACTATTTGCATCCAAAAGTCACTAAAGTCACTATTTTCGCACCACCGTTTGTAAAAAAAAAGACTCAAAATAAAAATCATTTGTACCTACCATTATCATCAACCAAATTAAATGTAAATCGAAGAAGGAAGGCCGTGTGATATGTACCATCACAAATATTGCCCTCCGCTCGCTTTCAAATCGACTTCTATAAAACCATTCTTCATGCCTGCCGTATCCTAACGGAACTATCAATTCTATACTTTCGCCTCTAATTCTATCATGAACAATAGACTGGCCCAGATTACTATGGGGAGAAAAAAATGTTGTCGAATTCCACGGGGCACCCCCCAGAATTGTGTCTTTGGGTGAGAAAATCAATCTCTGAAAATTTCAGCTCAATCGCTTGTTGCATAAGCTGGCGCATTTGATTTGAAGTTTGTATGGGGATTTCAGCCAAAATGTATAGGAAAATACACCTCCGTCACTCATTCGATCTGGAAATTGGTTCTGATTGCTCGATTGACCTCAGAATTGCAAAAACGGCAGTTGGTATGATACAGAACAATTTCACAGAACATTGCATGATGATTAAATAAACTTTTATATAATTTTCGGCTGAATTATTAGGAGCTGATTTGTGTATTTTTTTGGCACGGCAAATGCTGGGTAAAGCGTACCATTGGTACTTCGCGTACCTGAAGGAATAAAATAGACCCCATCTCGCGGTCCTTAGCCTCTTACCCAGCAACTCCTATCCCTACCTCCCCGCGGTGCTGGCCGGGATACGAGCAACCTTAGGGAAGATCGGGTAACCAACCCCGGTGGGAACTATGGTCGTATGCTGACAGGGAAGGGGGGGTTTGCTCCTCTCCGGAGGTGCAAATCTTATTGAGCGTCTGTTCTCCATGTCAGGATCGGCTCACAACAGCCTCTGTTCTCCATGTTATGGCCGGCTGATCTTCGTCCGAGTGCCAGCGAGGGACTCTAAGTGAAACTGTGCACCATGGTCCACCGGAAATAAGGAGGAATGGTCCTCCGGAAATTTAGGGGTTTGGTGTCAGGCCCTGCAAGCCAGCCTTTAAAAATCTTAAGCAACGAACAATCAACAAGAGAGTACGGACCGGAACCATCGGCGAAGACCACTGCGACGAAAAGGGACTAGCGATTGGAAACTCGGTTCGTGGAACTGCAAATCTCTCAACTTCATCGGGAGCACACGCATACTCGCCGATGTACTCAAGGACCGTGGATTCGGCATCGTAGCGCTGCAGGAGGTTTGTTGGAAGGGATCAATGGTGCGAACGTTTAGAGGTAATCATACCATCTATCAGAGCTGCGGCAACACACACGAGCTGGGAACAGCTTTCATAGTGATGGGCGATATGCAAAGGCGCGTGATCGGGTGGTGGCCGATCAATGAAAGAATGTGCAAGTTGAGGATCAAAGGCCGGTTCTTTAACTTCCACTTCTTTAACTTTAACATAATCAACGTCCATAGCCCACACTCCGGAAGCACTGATGATGATAAGGACGCATTCTACGCGCAGCTGGAACGTGAGTACGACAGTTGCCCAAGCCACGACGTCAAAATCATCATAGGAGATTTGAACGCTCAGGTTGGCCAAGAGGAGGAGTTTAGACCGACTATTGGAAAGTTCAGCGCTCACCGGCTGACGAACGAAAACGGCCTACGACTAATTGATTTCGCCGCCTCCAAGAATATGGCCATTCGCAGCACCTACTTCCAACACAGCCTCCCGTATCGGTACACCTGGAGATCACCACTGCAGACAGAATCACAAATGGACCACGTTCTGATTGATGGACGGCACTTCTCCGACATTATCGACGTCAGGACATATCGTGGCGCTAACATCGACTCTGACCACTATCTGGTGATGGTTAAACTGCGCCCAAAACTATCCGTCATCAACAATGTTCGGTACCGACGACCGCCGCGGTACGACCTAGAGCGACTGAAGCAACCTGATGTCGCCACTGCATACGCGCAGCATCTCGAGGCAGCGTTGCCGGAAGAGGGTGAGCTCGATGGGGCCCCTCTTGAGGACTGCTGGAATACAGTCAAAGCAGCCATTAACGACGCAGCGGAGAACAACGTCGGGTATATGGGTCGAAGTCGACGGAACGATTGGTTCGACGAAGAGTGCAGACAGATTCTGGAGGAGAAGGACGCAGCGCGGGCGGTCGCGCTGCAGCAAGGTACCCGGCAGAACGTGGAACGTTATAGACGGAAGCGGAGACAGCAGAACGCCTTTTTCAGGAGAAGAAACGCCGCCTGGAAGAAGCGGAGTTCGAGGAGATGGAACAGCTGTGCCGTTCTCAAGATACACGCAAGTTCTATCAGAAGCTCAACGCATCCCGCAAAGGCTTCGTGCCGCGAGCCGAAATGTGCCGGGATAAGGATGGGAGCATCTTGACGGACGAACGTGTGGTGATCGAAAGGTGGAAGCAGCACTACGAGGAACATCTGAATGGCGCTGAGAGTACAGGCAGTGAAAGTCAAGGCAGCGGAGGAGATGACCACGTCAGTTCAGCGGACGATGGAAGCCAACCAGCCCCCACCTTGAGGGAAGTTAAGGATGCCATTCAACAGCTAAAGACCAATAAAGCAGCTGGTAAGGATGGTATCGGAGCTGAGCTCATCAAGATGGGCCCGGAAAAGCTGGCCACTTGCCTGCACAAACTGATAGTCAGAATCTGGGAAACCGAACAGCTACCGGAGGAGTGGAAGGAAGGGGTTATATGCCCCATCTACAAGAAAGGCGACAAACTGGAGTGTGAGAACTTTCGAGCGATCACCATCCTTAATGCCGCCTACAAAGTGATATCCCAGATCATCTTCCGTCGTCTGTCACCATTAGTGAACGAGTTCGTGGGAAGTTATCAAGCCGGCTTCGTTGACGGCCGCTCGACAACGGACCAGATCTTTACTGTACGGCAAATCCTTCAAAAATGCCGTGAATACCAGGTCCCAACGCACCATCTGTTCGTTGATTTCAAGGCGGCATACGACAGTATAGACCGCGTAGAGCTACACTGGCCGGCATAATAAAGTGCCCACTTGCCGTTTTTCATACAAAATGGTCAACTTTGGAGCTCTAGATCTTGGGTTCCCGTGAACCGATTTGGCTGAAAATTTTACCAGAGCTCAGATATAACTTGAATTTTAACATATCTATGTTTCGAGCATATTGACTCACAGGGTTAAAAATTATTGCGGTAATACCAACGTGAATTTTTTGGCAAAAAATTGTTTTTCAAATACCTCGAAAACTACATCTCTAAGTGTACAGGTATATATAGCAAACTTTTTTGTATTGGCAAAATACGCGTTTTTGCTGAATATGTCATCAGTCTACAACCTATAGAATTCAAGATATTTAAAAAATAAATTTTTGCCAAAAAATTCACTTTGGTAATACCGCAATAATTTTTTAACCTGTGAATCAATATGGTCGAAACTTAGATATGTTAAAATTCAAGTTATATCTGAGCTCTGGTAAAATTTTCAGCCAAATCGGTTCACGGGAACCCGAGATCTAGAGCTCCAAAGTTGACCATTTTGTATGAAAAACGGCAAGTGGGCACTTTATTATGCCGGCTGTATGGAAAATTATGGACGAGAACAGCTTCCCTGGGAAGCTTACCAGACTGATCAAAGCAACAGTGGATGGTGTGCAAAACTGTGTGAAGATTTCGGGCGAACACTCCAGTTCGTTCGAATCGCGCCGGGGACTAAGACAAGGTGACGGACTTTCGTGCCTGTTGTTCAACATTGAGCTAGAAGGTGTCATGCGGAGAGCCGGGTGTAACAGCCGGGGTACGATTTTCAACAGATCCAGTCAATTTATTTGCTTCGCGGATGACATGGACATTGTCGGCCGAACATTTGCAAAGGTGGCAGAACTGTACACCCGCCTGAAACGTGAAGCAACAAAAGTTGGACTGGTGGTGAATGCGTCAAAGACAAAGTACATGCTTGTGGGCGGAACCGAGCGCGACAGGGCCCGCCTGGGAAGCAGTGTTACGATAGACGGGGATACCTTCGAGGTGGTCGAGGAATTCTTCTTCCTCGGATCCTTGCTAACGGCTGACAACAACGTTAGTCGTGAAATACGAAGGCGCATCATCTGTGGAAGTCGGGCCTACTACGGGCTCCAGAAGAAACTGCGGTCGAAAAAGATTCGCCACCGCACCAAATGTGTCATGTACAAGACGTTAATAAGACCGGTAGTCCTCTACGGACACGAAACATGGACAATGCTCGAGGAGGACTTGCAAGCACTCGGAGTATTCGAGAGACGGGTGCTTAGGATCATCTTTGGCGGTGTGCAAGAAGACGGTGTGTGGCGGCGAAGAATGAACCATGAGCTCGCCCAACTCTACGGCGAACCCAGTATCCAGAAGGTAGCTAAAGCCGGAAGGGTACGATGGGCAGGACATGTTGCAAGAATGCTGGACAGCAACCCTGCAAAGATGGTGTTCGCTTCCGATCCGGCAGGTACGAGACGGCGTGGAGCGCAGCGAGCGAGATGGGCAGACCAGGTGCAGAACGACTTGGCGAGCGTGGGGCGTATCCGAGGATGGAGAGATGCGGCCTCGAACCGTGTATTGTGGCGTCAAATTGTTGATTCAGTGTTATCTGTTTAGATGTTAACTAAATAAATGAAAAAATTGTGTATTTTTGGGTTTTTTGATCGAATCGCATCAGCCAAAACCCATATAAAAGTTCATTTAATCATCATACAATGTTCTGTGAAATTGTTCTGTAGCATACCAACTGCCGTTTTTGCAATTCTGTGGTCAATCGAGCAATCAGAACCAATTTCCAGATCGAATGAGTGACGGATGTGTATTTTCCTATACATTTTTGCTGAAATCCCCATAAAAACTTCAAATGCGCCAGCTTATGCAACAAGCGATTGAGCTGAAATTTTCAGAGATTGATTTTCTCACCCAAAGACACAATCCTGGGGGGTGCCCCGTGGAATTAGACAATTTTTTGTTTCCTGGGCCAGTCTAAGTTTGGAAGATGATATTAGCATTTCCATAATTGAAAATATATTAAGTTTGAGAAATTGCTCCAAGGCCGTCTTATGAAAGGCAGAGTGGGATCGAACCATGGACTTCGGGATCGAGAGCCCTGCATGCAGACCACACAGCAAAGCTTGGGCTTACGTTTAAGCAACTCCGTTTATAAAGCGCAGGATTGTTACGACTACGTGGATTTCGCGGTTTTTGCTGTTTTCGCGGATTTGATGCGGATTTACACAACGGTTTTGAGGATTCGCGCGGATTTAGTTTTGGGTGGAAATTTAATAAATAAGGAGCGTAGGCTTTTATTTTCGAAGCAAAATGTCGTTGAGAAGGGACTCCACATTTGATGTCTATGCTTACCCAATTTTTTGGCTATTTCCAAGTCATTATTGAATGCATTATACTCTTGTGCACTCGTTTAACAAGCATTATAAGGGTAAGAACTTCACTTGTTGTCCTTTTTCATCGTTTCTGTATATCCATTTTTTGTCACGTCAATTTTGACATAATTCCGAGATATTTCTTAGTTTCTGATTGATTAACCCCTCTATGACGAACCACACAGCATGATATTGTCGACGTAGCACCTCATTAGAATTCGGGACTTCCAAACCGAACTTTCTTCCGGAGTTTTATCTGTCAAACTAATTGATGTGTTGCTTAGCGCATTATTAGGCGAATCTAGCGCACTAAATCCAGAAAATACACCTTCGTTATAAAAAGCTTCCTATCTTTGTTTCTCTTGGAGGAACTTTCACTGTAATTTCTGTAGCGATGACCGCAAAATCTTTGTCTAAAATTCCGAAAAAAAACCGCCTTGAATTTGGTAAATAACTTTCGGAAAGTTTCACTTAGGAATTCACCAAACAATATCTACAGGAATTCTCAAAAAGATTTCTACCGGAATTCATGAAAAAATCCGCTTGCATTTGAAGGAGATTTTTTTTCAGGGATTCGCGGAGAAGTTTTTATAATAATTGACGTGCAGTTACGTGCAATTCCCGCAAAATTTCCTGAAAGACAGCAGGAATGTCTACAAAATATTCTGCCTTGAATTTATGGTATGAAAGGATTTCCGGAAGTGTTTGTGCTGACATTCGCCATCGGATTTCTGTTGGGATTTCCGTTTGAACTCCTGGAGAAAGATTTCACAAGAATTTTCCGCACAATTTCTGAAAAAAAAATCCTAGAAATTTCCACAAGGTTTTCCACAAAAAAATAACTTCCGCTGAAATTTCTGAAAAAAAATCTTTTCCAAAGCAATTTCTACATCAAATTCAAGATTTTGGATCACATTTTACGAAATTTGAAACTTAGAAAACTAAGGTGTGGTAAAATTCATGTTATATATGAGTTCTGGTTAATGTTTGTAATAAAACCGAGATCAGGGTTTCGAAAAAACAAATGGAAAATGGACTATGTATGTATTCAAATTTGTTACGATTAAAAATGTTATTTTTAATTATTAAAAATCCTATTTTAAAAATGTCATCATAATTTTGAATTCTTTAAGTTTTTTTTTCTTAACAATTTGTCCTTATAAAGATTCATAAGCTTTGTGATTCCAAATAATACTCTGTCTAGTAATTGATTAGATAATTTTATTGCTTTTTTACCGAAGAACCGTGCTAATTTTTCAACGTGCCAAAACGAATGTTCACACGTCTAACTACATAAAAATTAGCGAAAGCCTTTTGGATTGGACTTCATTCTAGCACTCTTTCACACTGTCTTGCAGCTGAATCATCTATATATGGTGAGAATTTTTTGAATATATTTTTGACGAGACAATATTTTTTGAACGGTAGTAAAAGACAGCGCAAAATTTGTTATATTTTATTCTGCCTTTTTCATACAGAAACTTCAGTTTCACGAAAAACTTCGAGCTCATGTTAAACTTCATTACCACAATTTTTTCTCAACATCCTGGGCATAGTGTATCCTTGTACTTGCCATACAACAAACATATATGTTGGTATATACTCATGCAATGGGTGGCATAGAAAAGCTTTCAAATAATAACTGAGGAAATTCTAATAGAAACGTTGAAAAGCAGCCCAAGTTGGAATGTAGAGCCATAGAAGAAGATGAAGAAGTGTTGAAAGTAGCGTAAGTAGCGTCCTACTTATCGACTGTAAATTGGTGTTATCGGTTTTTGCAAATGTCTCTCAGGGGAATCGTTTTCGTTAACGTTGAATAATTCTTTTGGGATCCAATTTGTTAGTCTCAAATGTAGTCTCATATTCCTATTTTAACCTATAAGAAAATACTCAAGCAAACAACAAAATCAAATATATACAATGAGTTTCTCGTTACAATAAGTCAAACGTCTACCTTGCGGTCGTGTCTTGTACAATGCCCTTCTGATTTATTTTTCCGAGATAAGATAAATTTGCGACCATGAGATAATTAATGCATCACTTCGAGTACTGCCCTCAACTTATTATTACCCTGGCTACGCCAATCAATGGCGTGAATTTCACCGCAACAATTTACTTATGATGTCATGATTTTGTTTCAATTCGCTCGCCACTTGTGAGTGTGCGATAATAGATTCGACTTTGTCACCGATGGTGACCTAAGTTACCTTCGCTTATATTTGTTGGCATGGAAATTTGAAGCCATTAAAAAAAATGGCGTTTAAAGTTAGGTTTTGAAAATTTTGCAAATCGGATTGTTTATGCTATTTCATAGAGAGATGATGATGCCGTGACATTTTATGGACTTGCCTATTTTAACAAATATTTCTTCCAGTTTTGAATATCATAGCTTGGGATGCATGAATTATAGATTTTACAATTATAATTTAATCACACTTTAAATCGTTAATAAGATAATTCAACGACGAGCAAATAATTGGATTCAATGATTTTTTTTAAATTCATTATTAGTTCTAAAAAATAATCGTTCAGAAGTTACTTTATGTCTATAGCATAGTTTCTATCTCGTTTTCTCTTCTGATTGAAAAAGTTCCCCCAATCTAGTTTATCATTTACTTGTCTCCCAACGATAAGAAGTAAAATAATTTTTTTCCGAGAGTCTGAGTCTTATCAGTTTGATATGCTCTGATAAGAATGTCACATGAAGCCCGAGTTTAATGAACACTACTAATGGCAGCTTCCCAAAAAAAATCCGCCGTTGAACACCCTAAAGTCGTCGACTGCGCGCCGGCTGTGGGTTGGACACACAATCAAACACTAACTACATTCCTTTTATGGACGTCGTGGTTCTTTCTGTCCAGCCGCACACAGCATCCAAACCCGAAACGCTCGCTGGCTGTATCGTTGGAATCTGGTTATATTGTAGCCACGTAGCGCAAAAATTCCAGCATTTCTCTCTTCGCCGCTGTGGTAGCCAAAATCTTCCCGATTCCGCTTCTCCATCGCCGCAGCGAAACGGCACGCATGTATGTGAGTCAACCGTTGAAGGGTGTATCTTTAAATTGGCGGGCGGCTTATTTATTTTCTTTCGGTTTAATTGTTCTTATCAGATTTGTATTTTAAGTATCAACGTCTTCTAAAATGTGGAACAAAAATTTAGATCCCATATATCGTAACTGTTTTTAGTTCAATTGCCGTAATTTTCTTTGAATCCCTCAAGCACATTTATCAAACAGATATTTTCTTACTAGAATATTTTTTTAATCCTATCTATATCGTCATTCGAAAGAAGGTGTCACTACTTTACCACATTTCACGGTACACATACAAATCTTGAACGAAAGAGCATTCAACAGTCGCTGTTGTTGCTGAAGATGTCGACTCGAATGGGGAAGTTCCGTTAGACCTTTCATTCTCATTCTTGTGCCGGGTTTGGTTGGATTGGATATCCGTAACCGGCTCTCTCGACCAGCCGCGCCACCCGCCTCGCAATTGTAAGACAGAGGAAATCTTGTGACAAGCGACCCCTGCGGCGACGTGTGAAAGAGTTCAACCTGACTCTGCTGCTGGCCAACTATTTTAAGCACTGGGCAAGGGAACGAAGACCCTGGCTCCGGAAGAGACAAAAAACTGTGCGCGTTCCACACTTGATTCGGACGTTCGGATTTTAAACGATGATAACCTGTTTAACATAGCTCAATCGCGTAGGCTGCTGTCTTCGTGCCCTTCGAGTGGCGCAAAGAGAACTGAATTGGGTAGGCACTTCGATCCACGATCACTAGCATATTCAATTTGTTTATTTCCATTTTACTTTTTTTTCTTGCTTTCGTTAGGTATTACAGTGTTATTAATATTATTATTAAATGCTCCATGCTTGATACAGTATGGTGTTTACGCTGTCACCATCCATTTTCCATGAACATCATTTAGTTTGCTAATCGTGCTGCTGCGCGCCGTATCAAAATCATGAAGTGATTATCTATGTTGGCTTTTTTATAAGATCTTAAAAACATATAACAAATGTATTGAACTTTTATTATATCTTGTGCAGCTTTGACACTATGGTTTCATATTTGAATGGGAAGTTTGTTCAATCAGCAAGAATTTAGTTAACCGTAATCATCACAAATCAAAGTCAATTGGATTGTTTCAAATTGAAGTAGAAACAAAAGTATGAGTGGAAATTCACCTATAAGAATGAAGAGTCCATGAGATTAGTATATCACTTTATGCTGTACTCTGTCATCATGTAGCTGTGCTGTCACTACAACGATGGTAGGTTCTAGCAAGAAGCACCACCGAGGCCCTACTGGCCTATTGATTTTTATTATTTAATCCAATTTTGCTGCCTTTTCGACGGTTGATAGTCGGTGGGTATTCAGTTCTCTGCCGGGGTATGGAATATGCAAGCATACCAGGGAATGCGATCCGGTTCCACGGTAGAATGAACAAAAGCGGAACACAGCCGAGTCATAGGCCTAGTTCAGTGCAATGTAAAAGACCAAAACAAACGGGTGCTCGATGATGCCAAGCAGCTTGATGCTAGGTTTCGGTTTGACCCAGCTTCTGGCTCTCTGGCTGGGTAGTTTCCATGTTGTTCAGTGGTCGAGAAAGAACGTAATAGAGAATGGAATTCCATGTGGATGGAATGAGGTCTTGCAGTTGTTGTAAGCGGGACCTACAATGACAACAAGCACGAGGTTCCTCTATAGATGACTGATGCCGCGCTCGTTAGTTAGTGGTGTTTTGTTATTTACCTTTAATTATGTATACTTTTGACTTAGGATTATTTGATGTTCAAGTTGTGAACTCTGCATTAATGGTTCTCTTCTAGCCCATCATTTATTAGATCACATATATCGACATAATGAAACAGTTTTACAATCATGATTGAGGGCCACCCTGATATAAAGTAATTCACCGTAATCTACTCTAAACTACCGACCTGTAATTTCAGCAGTTGAAAACTATATTTCAACGAGTGCCGCTGCGCTTGTGGTGAGCTTATCTTCACGCGGGTGACCCACATATTTCCATTACACTGAAACTAATGTGCCAAGGTGTTTCCTAATTGTGTTATCGGGTAAGCAACATGTCGGCAATCTTTCTATCTGAATGAAGCATGCAACCGTATGCCGGCGAAGTCGTGGTTATTTCATGTTATGTGTTTGTATTTCTACAAACAACTATACGTGGAGAGTCACTTGAGTCACGTGTTTATTAGACGATATCCTCCGACTTATCAGACACCAGGAACACGCATACATTGCTCAGGTGATTTTGTAATAGGTAATGTTTGTTATCTGTTTGCACCGATGTTTAATCGCTAGATGAGCCTGCAGGTAGTTCGTATTTATTTTAAATTGGATTAGTACAATAACCTCTGTTGCACCCTGCTAAAATAAGCCAACCAAGTGCACCACAAGTTATCCTTGAAGTCTAGCTTCTTACAAGTTCTTGTTGATATAAGAAAGAATTCTAGGAACTTTTTTCAAATGGGCGTATTTGATTCTGACTTTAATGTTTGGAACGGCGATTGTGCTCTTCCTTCAAATTTTTGTGATGAACTTAAGTGTCCATCAGAAAGAATAGATTCCGATTTATCTGGTAGTAACGTCAGATGTACGATATAGACAGAATTTAGAGATTATTAGCCGTTTCAAATTTCAAGGTCAAATACAGTTACGCCTATTTGAAAAAAGTTCCTAAAATTATACATTGACGGTGACGGCTGAGTTGAACAGTTCTATTCTACAAGAATTGACTGACTGGGGTTCAGCTAAACCGCACCAAGCGGCGACACTCGGCCCATGTGTGTCACGGGTAACAGCCAATGTGTGTCACGGGTAACGTTTAATTAAGTCAGGGGTATTTACTAAAATTATTATAGTTACTAAACAAATATGTAAACTTTATTTAGAGTTTGACTTTATTTTCTCTTTCTCCATATTTTCCACAACATCTAATCCAATTTTCTCACAATTCCTTGTATACGTAATTATTGCAAAACATGTTTAGAAGCTACGAATATACAACAATTTTTACTCAAAAGCAAACAATTTTTTTACCTAGAGCCCCAGAAAATTGATTGCTTTATGCACTTGCAAAAAACATTAAAAATTATTAGCTTTCAGAAATACGAGTAAAATAATTTTCACATTGATTGTTTTCCGAAGATTAAACAGCACTACCGCCGTAGGGGGTAACAATGGGTCTAGGGGCGAGAGTGGGTCATCGCTCTCACCAACAGTATGGAGATCGGATAACAAAAAAAAACCTTCATAAAGGTCTCTTTTATTTTAGTTTTCTTGCCCCTAAATATATTTAATCTTTTCTCCAAGCATTCTAAGTACTTGAAGCAGTGACCCATTCTCACCACCATTTTGACCCATTGTTACCACCTACGACGACGATACTTAATAATGTTGTATACAGTGTTGACCTGATTTTGTCACTCCCCGATTTTGTCTACCCCCCATTTTATCACGTTTTCGTCCCGATTTTATCACGTCCCGATTTTATCGCTGTTTCGACCCGATTTTGTCAACCCAAAAAATTTTGTCATTCTTTTTATTTTCGTAAATAATACCAAAAAAATTATTTATTTTCATGAAATAACTTTCACCGCTTGTAGTTTATTACGAACGACTTCTGAGTACCTTGGAAATATTCTGTAAGCAATTTCGACAAGAATTAACGGGTACAGTTCAAGCATTTGGCCTTTCCAAGGCATAAAATGATTCATATTTGTGGAATGAATTAAAAAATTGGAAATATTTTTTTTTCCAATTTTGTCACATACCCTGTTTTATCACCCCAAAATTCACCAGGGGGGTGATAAAATCGGGATATTACTGTATTGTGATCTGTTTGATAATCCATCGTTTCCAATGTTCACACGATTTTCAAGAAAACAATTTTTAAGATTAAATTGTATTGTAACGTAAGCCACGCCAGCAGCAGAAAATACCTACTTGAGATATTTTCCCACTTGTTCCGGCAAATTTTGCTTCCATATATGTGCAGGATGCGGCGTGGAATGTGTACCGCTGCAGCATTACTCATACTTGCGATGCCGAGAGCAATCGCATACTTTTGCTTGTTTGATTTTATATGAATGTTGTCTCCTCCGCACGATCAAATATTTGCACAATAATCGAGTTTATCGGTCAGCCGCTAGAAACGAACTAGCACAGATTGCAAAATGTCGATTGAATAATAGCATTGGCTGGCATTGGTATTGGTTTCACCATTTTTCACATTAAAATGATTCTATAATAGAAATCGATAAAATTTGTTTGAAGCTTATATAGTTAAAATCAAAACACGCTCCACAAGTCTAATCGATACTCAAAATATTTGAGTAAATTTTCTTAAGAAGACTATGTGCTCAAAGAATAGTCATGAAGGCTTTATCTTGTAACGCTATGTCCATGTGTATCAAATGAAAACCAAATTGTCTGGATTCTGAATTGCAATCAGTATGCTGTGTCAAGGAATTCATCTTGCAGATTATTTTTGTCATTTCAAATCCAACTTCCTGCAGCTTCTATGATGATGACAAACAACAACGATGGAGCGTGAAAAGATGTGAAAAGGGAACACATGCATGGCAAATTTTCTGAATGGATGTCGGATGTACGGATGCGTGAATGTTAATTTCTGCAGACATGCCTCAACACTTCTGGTCGTACACGTCATGCGTATTCTTCTTCTCCTTCTTCAATGGCTCTACATTCCCACTGGAAATTGGCCTGCCTTCCAACTTGGTATTCTACTAGCGTTTTCTCAGTTATCAATTGAAAGCTTTTCTATGCCCGCCATTGCATAAGTAGGGGAGAACAGTACATAACGCATCCCCGGAGCAAAATGGTCTCACTCATTAAACACTCATATAATCTGTTGTAGGACATTTTTACCATAAATTACCATTACAATTCAAAATTAGTTATCCATTATTGAGCTTCATTGGAAAAAAATGAGGAAAATCCCTTCATATTAAGATTGTAAGTTCAATCCATTAAGAACAAACCCATCAGATATACTAAAAAAATTGAGTGCGAATTTCTTAGCGTGTTGTATATTAATCGTATTTTGGCCATAACTTTTGATCCCATAGTCCGATCTGGCCAATTCTCGCTTAACTTTTCAAAAGGTCCTAAGTAACATTTTTTTCATGAATTAATTTGAGTACTGCAATCAAAAGCTTTCATGTTTTTCTGTTGATTGCGCTATTCAAATTAAATCATGAAAAAAATATTACTTAGGTCCTTTTGAAAAGTTAAGCGAGAATTTTCAATAGGAAACAATGGGACTGGATTCCCCGTCGAATGCAGCTTATTGCAAACAAATCGGATCATGATAAATGCCTAAAAGATGACTGAGTTTTATTTTGCGCACATACATACACACACGCACACACATACACACTGACAGACATCATCTCAATTCGTCGAGATGAGTCGATTGGTATATAACACTATGGGTCTCTGGACCTTCTGTCACAAAATCGTCTTGGAATGGAATATATAGCCTTTTCGTTACACCTTGGTGTACGAGAAAGGCAAAATGTCATTATTTTACATTCAATTGAGTCATTTCACGCCACCATTCGGGCGTTTTTCCCCAGGCCCATTTAGAAAACATTTTTTGAATTCGTTAGCAAGTCATGAAAACCTTATTATTTCGAACAGAAGATCATTGTGAAATGTAGCTAGTTTTGTAAATTTTGCATCTACACGTTGAAATGGTTCGGTATTCTTGTTCATATTGGTGAAACATACAAAAAAGCTTAAAAGGTTCATTATGGACTGTTCTCCCCTATGTATCTTGTGTGGCAAGTACAATGGATACACTATGCCCAGGGAGAAAAGTTTCCAAACCGAAAACATCCTAGACCGGACCGAGAGTCTAACTCGCCATCTCCGGATTGGCAATCCCAAGCCTTTGCTCGCAAGGCTACTGGAGACCCCGCGGCTTGCATAATACTTTGGCAATTATCATATACGTTTTTCAATTATGTAAATATCAATACTATATGATAGAACTGAACTATTTTTATTATCATTATTCGCTTTAAATTTTAAAAACATTAAGAAACTAAAGTGTAGTTCAATCAAAGTTAATTGTCTGTTTGGCGGGTATTGGACCACCCGACTTGAACTTTACTATGTTCTGAAAACTCAGATGTGAATATGTACATTTTGTTGAAGATTTGATTTGAAAAATGTATTGGAGGTAACCACTTTCCTTCGCTGGGACACGAATCCACCACCCTCAGTACGCTAAACTGGTGCTTATATAACCAACTAAGCTACGAAGGACCTCCGTCGAAGGTCGAAATATGTATCGGTAAAGTTTCCATCTAGAGATACAATTAAATGGGAGAGTATTAAATTGTCTTATGACAAATGAAAAAAATCCAATAAACTTAAAGCCTTTTTGCAGGACTTAACAAAACTTTTGTAACATCCACGCATTGTTAGAAACCATTTTGGAATTTGAGCTTCATTGAGTTGTTATTGTTAAACTGACAGCATACATGTAGGTATGGTCGAAAATAAAAACTCTGCTTCTTTGTTTGACCCAATTCCCATGAACCATGAAACTTATATGATTAATGATGTGTTCAAGGGTGTGTTTTGTCATTCTTTCATCCGCACCAAAACGAGTGGATACACACTTTTGAAGAGTGAGCCTCCACGAAAAGAAAGAAATCGATTCATTCCAATTGATTTCAGAATACACCCGATTCTGTTTTTACACGGATTTTTGCAAAGTTGCTCCATTTTGCATGATTCGTCGAGAAATCATAAAACTTTTTTTACACGGATTTTCAAATTTTGAACTGAAAACTTTTTTTACACGGAACGCATCCCCCGTGTAAAAAAAGAATCGGGTGTAGTCGGGTCTGACCTAGAAGAAAAAAAAACTAGTGGGTTGTGAAAAACGGTTTATTTGCGTTTAGAATTAGAATTAGGTGATTCGCACAAATTCGTATGCGGTTCAAACCTAGCTTAGACATCATACATGTAGGATCACTCCCTTCGCATGATGATTTGGGACTAACCACTATCTATTAGATGGAAGCAAGGCATTCTCTATCAGTCGAGATACGTCCGTCCTGGTACTGGCCCTGGGCACGTCATCGCGAGTGCTAAGGATGATTAGTGCAACACCTACTTCATGAATGATGCAGAGAGCTTTTCGACCAGAATAATACACATGTTTTTAAAGGATCGAAATAACAGTATTTTTATGCCAATTACAGTGTGACGAACAGTGCATAATAAATGCGTTTGATTCGACTTAAATTATATATACATACATTGTTTCTTCTGCCCTTGAAAACAAAGCAGTGATGAACTTTATAATTATTTAAAAATCAATTTAATAATGCATATAAAAAAAATCTTGAAAACAATACTATGCATCAGGGCAACTTTGCTAAACTTTGGTAAAATTGCTTTGTAAAAACGCTTTCCTTCATTACCCTTTATGATAGAGTCTATCAGATAGGCCTATCTCAGATAAAATCAATACCAAATTTTCAAAACGACTTATTTGCTCTTGGAAACAAATATTCAATCATCGGTTTGACGAATCTGATAGCATTTTTGCGCAAACCAAAAGCATCAATACGTAGGTGGAAGCTTCTGCTACCTATTGATGGTGTTGATTTGCGTGGGAGTGATATCAGTCTTGTTAATCTTTGTTTACAAAAATGAATCTTTGTTTACAAAAGCCAATAAGTCGTTTTTAAAATTTGGTATTGAAATAGAAGTTTGGAATACATACCGTGATTTTCTCAACGGTCAGATAGGGCAGAAATTTCCATTCAATTTTGTAGCTTCTGATTAAAAATGTGCATTTCTCGCGCTTAGTTTCATAGGGGTCTAACTGTATTGATCAATATCTCTTAATCGATTTTATATTTTGTTAATAACTCAATTGCTTCAAAAGCTACAACCGTGATTATTGATTCTGGTGCAAGATACAATCATCCTTTATCATACCAAACCATTAAACCATCGACAAACTAGCGTAATTCGGAACAATAATAAAAAGAAAACATCGACGAAGAGAAATCGATCAATACAGTTACGCCCCTATGAAACTAAGCGCGAGATTTGTTCTTTTAAAATTTTTCGACTTCCCAAGTGATTCGGCTATAACCCCTGAATGCAATAACCGAATTGGCCAATTTTCAATACGAAACAATGGGGCTTGATTCCACGTCGTACGCAATTTGTTGCGATTTGTTGTCATTATCAGAGTGGAGAAGCCGCTGTACTAACTCTCCGACAAACGCTGCTAGAGTCCCTAACTAAGCTGAACATCGTGTTGGGCAACGCCACTTGCCCAAATTTTGCAGTCCAAGTTTGGCCGGTGATCTGTACCCGAGCAGGAGAGACCACCTCGATATCAGAAATTGGCCTTGCATAAGAGGTAAAATACCAAAAACTTATATGCAGAATTCTTGAGGCATAACATGGTATTTCAATACCAAAACGAATAATAATTGGTTATGAATTTGGTATTGAAATTCATTTTAATAACTGAGTATGTTATGGTTCAAGTATTGCGCATATTAGTTTTTGGTATTATTCCTTTGGTATTTTACCTCTTATGCAGGGCTAGTTCATAACAGAGTATGAGTTAAACTTTTTGCATGTGCAAAAGAGTTTTTAAAAACTAAAACTAAAACTACAATTAAAATTAAAACGACTACACGCTATGATGGTTATAATCGAACTGCTTGCGATTTATTGTTGATTTCTCTTTTTATAATTGACAATTTTGTTTGTGTTTTAAATTGAAATAAGAACTGTGTGCGATACCGGTCAAAGGAATGCGGGCATCGGCTGGATGTTTTGATAAATGTTGTGACTAGCTGATGTGCAGCAGAAACGACTGATGTGTAGCAGGAACGGTGCATGATAACTCCTCCCTTCTTAAAATGACTTTGCCCTCAAAGTCTTATCGGACGATTGGCTGTTGGCATGTTAAGATAATTATTGATAACTTGAAGTCTTTCATTGGTAATATCCGAATATGGGGATTTCGTTGGGTTTTCTTCTGGTGCAGATGCTTTCATTTGATCCTGTAGGTTGATTTCTATTTTTGGAATCCTAGATTGTTTCTTGGTGATGATGAAGTAGATTGTAAAAGCGGCTGTTATTAGGAATAGAGTTGAAAAACTTATTGCTCCAAAAACGTGAAGTTTCCACTGTAAAGAATTATTAGTCAAGTACATGTGCTTGAGCACTGATCTGTGCTTTAATGTAAGATTTGCCAAATATTCGTGTGGTGGAATATCCATTAGGTTTTCGGCATGGGCTAGTATTCCGGTTGTAGGTCTGAAGGATAATTTTGGGGTTTGTATGATGAGATTCGTATAGCTGTCGTTATCAATGCTTACTTCACATTTTTCAAAATGGATTAAGTATGATCCTTCTAAGCGTTGATTCAATTTACTACAGTTGGATTGTAATGTTGTGTTTACGTTGTTTAAAAGGATAGTAGCGTCATTTATTCGCTTGATGATTCCAGTTGAATAGACCTTTTCGTATGTGCAATTTGCATGATGTAATTGGACCAAATTAAAAATACAAGGAGTTGTTGGTTGTAGCATTTCGGATTCACATATAAAATTTTCTGAGTCCTCTTGGCATGGTTGTGAGGATTCGAAGATGTGTGAATTATTGTTGATAAGATAGTTCGACTTGATGTGGATTCGACTTCCATTTAAAATGAGTGGACTAACATACTCATAACTGTAGATTTCACTTGAGAACTGTGGAACTTTTAACATGTACATAACGTGTGTATTATTCATTGCGACCTGTGTACTTGATTTACTTAATAAGTCTTCAAAGGATTTTACGTGGATATTTTGGTGTTCGAGGAACTGTTTAATTCTTAAGTAGTCCTTCATAGTTAAGAGTTGACTACTAGGGATTCCATTTTTTGCAAGTAAAATAGCATCTTCTAGCACTTCTAGTTGATGTTGAGCGGCGTTAAGATTTAGCAAAATTGTGAGGAGGTTGATTTCAATTGCATGTTGTTGTGTTGATTTGAAATCCAAGTCTACTAATTCGTTGACGGCTTGATTTAGATGTTTAATTCGGTAGTTGATATTTTCATTGATGTAGGTTTGCTGATTGTTATTGTCAATTAGGGCATTCATGGTTTTGTTGATGATGTGGAGATCCTCGGCATCAGGTGTTCCAGCAATCCATTTTAAAATCGTTCCAATTGTGTCCCAACGTTTCACTCGACTGAACGATGGTATAATTTTCAAAAAGGTTTGATACAACAGATTGTTTCTATTTTCCAATAATTTGTAAAGCTGATTATTGTATACATTATTTTTCAATTCGTCAAATTTTACAATTATGTCATGTAGTTGTGATAAATTAATGGGTTGTATTATTCTCACGTATCCATTTTTAATTTTGCTTTCCCTAGAGGTATTATGGCTATTGGGTTTTATTTAAATCATGTATTTGTATTTGTCCTTGCATAGGAATTGCAGTACACATCAAAATTCTGAAACAATAAAGTATTGAACAAACATTAGTTTTTCTTAAATTCATTTTGTGAATTTTGCGATTATTGATGTCAATAATATAAGTACTATAATCTTCTTTAACTTTGATCTTTTTATATTTACTTTTTCGCTTTGAGATATCATGTGTTTTTCAAATGCATCAGATCCTGGTTCAAAAGTTGGATAAGTTTCTTCGGGAATTTTTCGTTCTTTTTGTCGTACATCTGAATAACTTTTTCATGGCTTTTTGTTTTTCTTTTATTAATTTCATTTGCATCTAAATTTTATTAATTTCTCCAATGTAAATATTATTAGGAGTGTTTTTACAAAACTATGGATTGAATGATTATATTTATACACAGTTGATCTCATTAATTCAGCAACATCCATGTCTGGAAAATCTTTTTATGCATCTTGAAATTTCTCTTAAAGTTGAATGGCATCTTTCGATTTGACCATTTGTCTCTGATCTGTGAACAGGGTTTTAAAAATTTGAATATTCAAGTTTCGTAATCTTTTGCTCTATAACATTTGAATTAAAAGTACTTTCATTATCCATTATTACAATTTTGGTATACTCCATTCATAAATTAGGTCAAATAAGGCATCTTCTACATCTAGAAGGGATTTAGAGTCGATTGCTCTATATTTTAAGAACTTGGAAAATTTATCAATGGTTGTTAGAAATAAATTATCTATATTGTAAACAAATATATCAACATGAATTATTTCTCCAGGTTGCTGGGGTATTGGGGTTTTAAATGGTACAAACTTCTGGGGGTTACGTTGGTATTTTTCTGTTTTGCAAACCTCACAAGTTTTTACAAATTCTTTTACTTTCTTTGCCATTTTGGGAAATAAAAATCTTTTAGAAGTTGCTCTGTATTTTCTACGTCATTTCTGTGGGCGAACTGATGAATTTTTTGATTTCTTCAAGTTGTCTTTCTTCAGTATTGATATCTTGAACCTTTTTTTGCGAAAATCTAACTTTAATAGTTCTTGGATTAAAATTTTGCCTATAAATTTCTTGAATAGTTGCCATTATTGGTTCAGTAGTAAAAATTCCATTAAGGACGTTCGGATTTAGAAATATTTTCAATGTATTTATTAGAAATTCGTTTGTGAATCGGGTTTCGATAAAAATGTGTCTTTTATAATTTTCGAAAGGAACTACTAAGCCATAACTCGACCGATTCCCAATTTTGAACAGTAGTTGATTTTTGAAAACATTAATAGGGCTTCCGTTGAAGGAATGAAAGAGCTATCATCTTCATCAGATGAATGCTGGGTTGCAGTTAAAGAATTTATTTGTACCCGAGACAAAGCATCAGCTACAACGAGCTTTGCCTGGTTTGTAAAAAAATGATGGTCATGCTCTTCAGTAAAAGCTTTCCATCTTTTTAATTTTGCATTATTATTTTTGGCGAAATTGTGAAAGTTAACGGTTGATGGTCTGTGTAAATTAAAATTTTGTGACCATATATAAAATTTCTGAGAGTATGCAGTGCCCAAACTATAGCAAGCATCTCTTTTTCGTTAGTTGCATAATTCTCTTCGGTACTTGAAAGAGTTTTTGAAATGAAAGTGATGGGTCTTTCTCCATCATGAAAATTTTGTGACAATACGGCACCAATTGCTTTATTAGAAGCATCAGTGGTTAGTAAAAATGGTTTTTGGAAATCAGGAAATGCTAATACATCTTCTGAGGATAAAATATCTTTTAATAATTTAAAAGCTTTTTTCCATCCTGATCTAATTCAATTTTAAAATTTCTGGATTCATTCTTCGAAACTTGCTTATGACCGTTTTCTCCTTTTAGAAATTTTGTTAAAGGTTTTGCAATTTTGGCATAGTTTTTAACAAATCTTCTATAATATCCAGATAGTCCAAGGAACGCACGTAATTCTTTTAAATTAGTGGGTTCTGGATATCTTTGAATACTTTCAATTTTCTTTGGATTTGGTTTTAATCCTCTTTGGGATACTATAAATCCAAGAAATTCAACTTCAGATTTTAACCATTCAGATTTATCTAGTTGAATTTTAAAATTAGCTTTGCGTAATGTTTCCAATATTATTTTTTAGTTTTTTATTTGCTCATCTAAAGTTTCAC
Source organism: Armigeres subalbatus (assembly GCF_024139115.2). Classification (NCBI taxonomy): domain Eukaryota; kingdom Metazoa; phylum Arthropoda; class Insecta; order Diptera; family Culicidae; genus Armigeres; species Armigeres subalbatus. Next base: position 421,343,256 of record NC_085140.1, on the reverse strand, counting down.
CAAATATGATTATGTCATCTATATAGACATAACATATTTTTCCAATATGCTCATGGAGAACATCATCCACAACTCGTTGAAATATGGCAGGAGCATTTTTTAAACCAAAGGATAAACGAACGAATTCATACTTTCCATTGTTTACCGAAAAGCTGTTTTCTCTATATCATTATTATTCAAAGGAATCTGGTGAAAACCAGATGCAAGGTCAATGGTTGTGAAATATTTCATCTTTCCCAAATTTGCTAGAATTGTAGAGGTATCAGGTATCGGATACCTGTCACTTATTGTTTTTGATTCAATTTTCGGTAATCAATAACAAGTCGGTATTTTTCTGACATGAGGCATCTTGTTTTTTGGAACAATCCACACGGGAGAATTATACGGAGATCTAGATGGTCGTATAATTCCATCGTGTAACATTTTCAATTTGATTGTTTACTTCATTTTTAAAGGCTTGCGGGTAAGGATATGATTTTGAATAAATAGGTTCATTATCAGTGGTACGTATATCTGCACGTATTTTTGTGGTAAAAGTTAACTTCTCATCAGGTGGTTGAAATAAATCTTGGTATTGGTTTAACAAATTATGTACCTTGTCCTTTTCGTCTTGTTGCAAATGTTCATCTCGGATGCGAATTTGATTTACCTCCTGTAATCGATGCGCTAATAAAGGTATAACATTTTTATTGATTATCAACACATTTTCCTTGGTATCAATAATTGCTTCCATTTCTTTTAATGTATCATGGCCGATAATTGCGTCGAATGATCGCAACTTGTCCATGTGATACAATTTCACATTTACGTCAGAATATGGCCTAAAAAGTTTTGCTTGGGAATAAGTTTGAATTTGAATATTTCCTCCAACTGAAGAAACATTGAAAGGTTTATTTACTGGATGTGAAATTCTTGCGAATTTCGGATGAATAAAATTTTATTCGATCCAGTGTCGACTAATATTTTTAAAGGATCACTTCGATTACCATAGAATAGAAAATATGGTAATGCAGACTTTATTCTAAAAATTAATTCTGGTTCTTCGTTATGTTCTTCTAATTCTTGAGGATACTGGTACTCCAAATTTTCAGCATATCTTTCGAATGAAGGTCCTGCTGGACATTCTTCGTGCGATGTATAAGGTAAATTTTCAAAGTATTGTTGCGTATCAATATCATCGCATTCTGTTTCAATATGGAATTGTTTCGGATTCCTATTATGTATTAAAGGCCGGTTTATATAGTTTACCGTTCTCATAGATACATCAGTATCAATTGGCTCAGGCTTAATATTTTTGGGAACGAATGGTTGCGCGGAAGGATTTACAACTTGTCTGTTATAAACATATGGATTATATTGTGGATTTTTGGGGACAACTGGTTGTGGGGCTGCATTTACCACATGTCGATTATGAATATATGGATTATATTGTGGGTTTTTAGGAATGAATGGTTGCCTTGGAAAGAATGGATTATATTGTGGTCTCGAAATTTGTCTAATCATGTGTTGTGAAGGTAGTGGTTGAAAATATTGTGGTGTGAATGTAGTTGGTATTCTGGGTGGTATTTTTGGTGGTATTTTTTGTTGCTGATACTGTGGGTGTTGTGAAAAGATGGGAGTGTCGGTTTTTAATTTTGTGTAGTTTTTCCTGAATTCCGCATTAATAAATGCGTTACAATAATTGTAAGCTTGGGCTAATGATTCTGCCCTGTAATTTTTTAGAAATTTACCCATATCTCCGTCTAAACCTCGTATGAAAGCATCCATCGCCTTTTCATTGTACATTTCAATAATGGATTTCGAGGCTTCGGGGTGATTATAACGACTATCACTCTTGACGTGATTAGCTATATGGGATAGTATAGCACTCACTTCGTTGTAGTATTTCTCAAGATCCTTGCCTCTCTGTTGTACACTCATTAATTGACAGTCCAAAGTTGCCAAATCTCGCTTTTCTCCATAATAAGTTAATAAGGTATTTTTATCATAAGCCAATTTAAGTTAACATTCGAGGAGACCAAGGCGTTATTCGCCTCTCCTCTTACTTTCCTTCTTATGGTTCTGCATACTATGTGAAACTTATTAAATTGGTTGATAGAACCATTTGTTTTAGGTCGATATAAGTTCACTAATTTTTTCCGCATCGTCAAGCCAAACATGTAATTCACTTGGCTCGCCGTTAAAAGTTGGAAGAGCTTTGACCAGATCGGGTATGTCTTCTATGGCTTCGGGATCAACTGGTTGATTATTTTGATCCACCAAATATAGTGGGGGATCAGAATAGTCAGGTGGTTGGTGTTGCAGTAGTTATTGCAGTTTCAATAGCCAAAAGTCTGGTTAATATTGAATTTATTTGTTCCTCAGCCATTTGGAATTTATTATGTTATTTAAAAATAATTTGGGGCTTTTTAGATAAAAGATAACGCAAACACTTCAATAAAACTTTGATTGATTTAATTTATTTGATAATACACTTCAAGTAATTGATAAAACACTTTTTCACTTTTATTTTCTTTCCTTGCTGAAATTAGAATTTTTTATTAGTAATACTTACAAAACAAACTTAAGCATAGCTCTCTATGCTGTTTCGCCGAGAGCGCAAATATTCTATCCTTTTTCAGAGAATATTTTGACTTTCCTTCGGATCCTTATCCTGTATCGGTTGGATTCCTTTCAGGTAGAGACCAGACACGAGTCTCCAACTCTCCCAGTGTAGGCGGCAAAAATCCCGTTTTTCCTGCTGGTGACTAGGGGGCCTTTCCTCACGGCTGCTGCTGATGCGGCGGTCAAGTCGAAGTTTAAATTGTTCCCGATGTTTTATCACTCGCGACACAATAAATTACTCGCGCTGGTCCCTATTCGGGCGCCAGTTAAACTTTTGCATGTGCAAAAGAGTTTTTAAAACTAAAACTAAAACTACAATTAAAATTAAAACGACTACACGCTATGATGGTTATAATCGAACTGCTTGCGATTTATTGTTGATTTCTCTTTTTATAATTGACAATTTTGTTTGTGTTTTAAATTGAAATAAGAACTGTGTGCGATACCGGTCAAAGGAATGCGGGCATCGGCTGGATGTTTTGATAAATGTTGTGACTAGCTGATGTGCAGCAGAAACGACTGATGTGTAGCAGGAACGGTGCATGATAACTTATGGTATTGACAACAGAATTAGGTATCATTGAGCCAATTTCTCCTGCTCGGGTAGTGGAGGGCTTACGATAGTTCACTCCCAGTAACGATTTGGCTATCAAATACAGGATAAGCAGCGAGGCAAAGAGAGGAAGCCTAGGGGCTTCTATTAGAACCTGAGCGTGGTGGGTTGCCCACTTCAACAATGGGACCTTCAGTGAGGCAATGGGTCTGGAGGAAAAAACGGGAACTCATAGAGATGACGAACTGGTTGCGGTTCTGTCACGAGCGTGTGACGCTACCATACCGAGGACGGAACGACCGTTAAATTGCAGGCCACAATGTTGATGGAGCGAGCAAATTACAAAGGGCACGCTCGCCGAAAATAGGGGAGGGATGCATCAACCTATTCGAAGCGGTGAGGTTGGCCCTAAACAAGGCCATCAAAGAAAGCAAGAAAGTCTTGACTGATTGTGCCAGATCGTCAACTCATGGGGAGGTGTTTATCCGGTAGTGATGTCCAAAACAACAGGAGCACTGGCTCCTCCCGAGCGGTGTCCAATGAGGCTAAAGACGATAGTTGAAGTACTATTCACGAACCACGGCCCAACCCATTGGCCGCCAAAAAAGAGGATAGGAGCAGACGACGAAGAGGTGGCGAGGGTGACGGTATGACAATAGTTCCTTGACCCGAGGGGATCCGGAACAGGTCAGCCATCCCGAATATAGTAGAAGAGGTAGCGTTTGATTACCTATTACCGAAACCTAGCAAGTCACCGGGAGACCCCTCAGTCTGTCTAATATATACTGTAGGGAAGCTACTGGGAATCCTGGACAGGCTGTCGCCGTACGTGGAAGGCGGCGGGAGGATCGTCGAGCGAGCAATTCGGCTTTCAGAGGAACAGTCTACTTTGAGCGCCATTAAATCGGTGGTTGATTAGCAGACCTCATGGACAGCTATAACATGGCTTTACTCTGTGCTTAACTGGGGGTCCTACACTTATAACGTAACCATTTTTTTCTGGGTTTTTCGGCTCCCCCTCCCCCCATGTAAGATATTTTTCATGCAAATGAAATATTTATTTATTTGGAGCGGAGAAATCGACGACCCCCCATCCCCATAAATGCTTACGTAATATGTGTACGGCACATGGCCACGGATGCTTCATGTTGTACCTGCACAGGTTCTGACATGCTACTTCCTCCGCCTGTTCGCATTGCCCAGATGTGCCAGAAACGACTGAGCATATCCTGTTCACAAATCCCCTTCCAAGCGGAGAGGAGTTCGATGCTAGAGGCCCGCGGAATGGTACTTTGGATACTACCACCGATAACATCAGAAGTATGTGTCAGGACGTAGAACAGTGGAGTGCTGTTGCAAGAATGACCAGGATAGCCAACATCCTACAACGAGGTTGGCGCACAGAGCTGCAGCAGGCCGCCATTGCGGAATACAGACTATAAGAAAGCGTCAGAGTTCATCGTGGTTTTGTTTTTGAATCAAACATATAGTCTTTCGGTAGACTTAGTGTATAGGAAATGCAAAAATTTACAGCCTTATCGCTAGTAAATGATGGAGTAAACTTCTACCCCACCTTTAGATCAGACAGGGTACTGCTCCAAAATTTTTATTATATTTAATTAAAATAAATTCAAATGGCTTTCGTCAAACATGTGTACATGTAGAGTTCAGTGTCTGTTTTCTTTTTCATCTTCCAACATTCCAACTGGAACGTAGACTGCGATTTTATTTTAATTTGACCTGCTTTTCAACTTAGGTGATTACAAATTATGTTCAGATTATCACAGTAATTAAATCGAGAAAAAGGTCACTCATCTCTTCATACGGCTAAATAAATGAAAAATCTCCCCATACGCCGATTGAGCGTGTATTCAAAATAAAAAAGTAAATATAGTGTAGGAAAAAGTCAAACAAAAAATGATTGAGCGAAAACAAAAATATTTAAGGGTCAATGTTTGACATTTTATCTTTCCTTACGGTCACGACACGACAAATGTATGTAGAGGTCAATCTAACGGTGCAAAATTGATTTAAACTGTGCACCAATGAGCCATGTATCAAATTTGTAGTGCTTAAATTCTCTTTTCTTTCTCATTCTGATGTGTGTTGTATTTTTTACCTGTGGTACCTATTAAATGGCGCAAGCTACGCAGACTGAAACTACATGACCGGCCGCTCTACTTATTCTGAATGGGTTCGATGCACTGCAACGCTATGAATCAATTCTTATACCTTCGATGTGTGCTGCACCAGTGGATATGTATCACTGTTTGCAATAGTACCGTTTCATCCATCACCCGAATCGAAACGGGGGGCGAACGAGCACGTGATGTGTACGAAAACGTGCAGCTGTAATCGAACCAAGTGTGAAACATGCTTAATTGCTCCGCAGTACTAATTCCTACCTGTTCATAATTACGGCAGTGTCAGTTACTCGTTTACATTGGTAATTTGTAGTTGTACTCACTCTTAGAGCCGATATGCCTGAAAGCGATGTTCGGTAGTCAAAAAAAAAACTTCTTAATTTTTATTTCCATTCCTTGGTTTTATTGCTTGAGTTTGGTCGATTGAACTTTTTTGGAATTTATCAAGAAAAGAACAATTCTGATTGAAATCAACAAGCATCAGACTTATTCTGTTTTCCTTGACATGGTAATTGAACCCATTTATACCCGTCGTGATCTTCGTTACGCGATGTCTCCATTAGCGACAGTCATCACCATTTTAGTAGAAGCGTCACGTCTTTGAAGTGCCCTATAAACGTACGGTGTGCACTGCTTTTCAATTTCCTCTTTTAACTGTGTGGAAAACCCGCAGTTAGATTGAAGGTAGTGCAGTGCGAGTAGTTACGTTTGATGGCTGACGAATAAAGTTCACAATATATACTTTGTTTTATCTATCAAATTTCAATAAATAACAGTTGAAGAAATCTCGAAACATAGTTTTTCATAGAGCCCTTCTGCAGTTGTGTTAGCTGCGAGATTTCTAAGTCAAGTCAACTTTATGCATACGTTCCATATATGGCTAAAACTACAAACTTATGACTCTTTTGCTAATATCTAGGCTAGTTTTGCAAACCAGGAATAAAACTTGGCCATCTTCAACGCGACCGCTTTATAGCCTCGTTATGTCTTCGATAAAAGTTTTTTTTTTTCTTATCAGATTTACCTATTTTAGACTTCAGTAATATTGTTAAAAATAGATTACACGTAGACGACTACCGTCAGTGACCAAATGGTGCCGAATTTCTAGGTTACATGAAGATGACTAATGCCGATGGCAATGCACCTTCAATAATGTTTATTATTTGATGTGGCAGCGCCCCTACGTTCAAAGAAGTGTGAAACGTTCATTATTTCAGAATAGTGACGCGTCGTTGTGTACATTATGACTTTCTGATCGATTGACACACTCAAGTATAAGGTAACAAGTGGCACCCACCTAAGGCAGACCGAAGCCGAAGGGCGGCGCTATTGTCGCTGCAGCTCATTCGAATACCTAGATAGATCGCGAAAAACAAATATTTAGCCGAGGTTTCAGATGACTTTTGTTTAAGAATAACTTCAGAGTGCTGATAGAGGGGCTTCGACGATTCGAATGAAACTAATATACCATTGAGACGAAAAAGGGAAAATTTCCATTTGATTTATTTATAAAGATTATGAATGAACATTTAGAGTTTCAATTTCATCGATCGGGTACGCACATTAAAGTCATTTAGAATTGGATCCATGACTCGTTGAAGCTTTATCGGAACAATCGGAAACCTTAGAAACGTTTACGCTATCATTCTTTACGCTATCATTGTTTTCACTCTCCAAAGAACAACACTCTTGCGAACAGCTATGTTCTGAACCAATCTTCTCCGATGATAGCTTAATACCGCAAGTTTTACAGAATGGAGGATTCAGAGATTGTGACTCCACAGATGTGTCATCTCCGGTTAGGCTCTTGCGTCTTGCAGTATACTCAGCACTGGCAGCTGCTTGCTCATTGTATCTTTTTAAAGTGTTCACTTCGCCCTGAGCGTCTATGAATTTCCTCTCCAAATTCAATAATTCTCGTTGCATACTGTGAAATTTTTTAAAATTTTAGAATCAAGATTAGTATTTTATTTATTATATAGTACTCATGGGAAACTTCTGATGTCTGTTTGCATTGTTTCTCCAAAGTAATTTTCAACTTCAGGTTCTCGCATTCCAATTCAACTACTTTTTCTTGAAGCGCTGTCCGTTGTTTCTCATTCACGGTTTCAACATTGGTAATCTATTTAACAAATATTATAAAACATTTTAACGGAAACTTATCAATATTATACTTACATAATCAACACTTTCTTTCTTCAAAGCATCGTAATCCTTGGTCAGAGCCTCCAGTTTTGCAGTCTTTTCTCCTAAAGCTGCATTCAATTGGTCAAAGGAATTCTTCTGTTGTGCGGCCGACTCATATTGCTGCTTCAGTTCACTGTATTTAACGACCCAACTCATAACTGTTGAATGAAAATAAAATGAGAGACAGCGGCAATCAGGCTACGTATATTCGTATTTTTTTACATTTTACAAAGCATTTTCCTATAACAAAAGACGTCACACTGAAACACATCTGTGTATCTTTCAATAGCTTTCAATGATATAGGAAATACTAATATCATTTATCAAACTTGATCGTAAATTTTTATGATAGAATGGAATGCAATGGGGTTGCTTTACACGTGGTGTGTTTTGTCTTGCATCTGGTCTTTGAAAGGGGTGAAACATTGAGTTAACCCCACAAAAAGTTGAAGAAAAATCAAGTGATATTTAAAAAGTTGACAAAATTAAGGTGAACTAAGGTACGGATGAAATCCCTTCGTGTAAAAAGCGACTCAAGTGTACACTAATTAAATAGTTCTAATCTAAACAAAGAAAATTTATGGCACCCATCCGCTTATTCCAGCAAAGGATTAAATTTCTACATTTTGCCAACATTGAATAGTCTTACCTTTTCGTTTTTCCTCATCGATTTCGTTCATCGTGTTGAAAGCACGTTTGCGTTCCTGCTGCAGTTCCCCTGATATATCCTCGCACGTCTCCAGACCGGATTCAATGTCAAGCAGAAGGGACTTAAGTGTGAGCTTCGTTTCCTGTAGCTCTTTGTTGGCCAACTTAAGAGCATGTTCCCGCGCTCGCAGCTCGTCCGGCAAGCCCTTTAGCCGCTGGATTTCCGTCATGAGTATTTGGTTTTCCTGCTCCAGTGCCGTATTGATTTCTTGCGTTATGAGCTCCTCCTTGTCCTTAAGGGCTTTGATCTCCTGCTTCTGGCGTTCGATGATGGCATTAGATTCCATTAGTTTGCCGCTGGGTTGAGTAGCAAATTAAACTAAATTACACTTAAAGAAGTTTAGGTCCTTACCGATAAAGATTGGATTGTTCATCTTTCATTTTCAAAGTTCGAAGTAGTTGTTCCTGTTCGAGTTGTGAATTTCGGAGTTGTGCTAAATATATTTCCAGAGCTTGATTACAGCGGCAATTACATGTCCCAAATTTGCTAACTATCGATGCAGCTCCTTGTGAGCTTTGACTGTCCGTATCTCTGACTTGATCGCTCGAAGGGCAGCGTCCGGCAAGATTTAGCTGGCAACGGTAGAGCAGGCGCTGAGTATTAAGTTCATTGCGAACATCCAGTTCCAAATTACTGAGGGTATTTTCCAGAGTGTCAAGTGTGTTGATGATTCCGGCCAATGGCTCGCTATCATCATTTAAATGAGGTATACCAGAAGAAGACATTTTTATTTAACTTGAATTTAATCGTCCTTTGAGGGAATTTGGGTTTCAAAATTTTTCTGCTATCACTTCAACTTTAGAAGTTATTCCAAAATTTGACTGATATAATTTATTCTATGACTACTTTGATTTCCTAAAATATCAATAATAAAAATCTGTAGGCACCTACATGAGCCTACATTTTGTTCATTTAGTAAAAGGCCTGTGAATTGTTCAGAAAGCTCAATTTATTGCATCATTAGTAAAATAGGCTTTACTATCATGCTTATCAGTGGTAAGCTAGAAATGATTGAGTTTGTAAGGAGGATTGACAAATGATATACAAAATCAACTAAAACGCAAATGTAACAAAAATGCGATCATGAGCAGTATAGGACAAATATGTTTTGCCTTTCTCGAGGCTATAATACTGCTTTTTGCTAATTTGGTCGGGGTTAAATCAAATCGCACAAAGCGCCAACAAAAAATTACCCATTTTTCTGCCCAAGTTCTTGTTTAGCAGATTTAGTTGATCATGAATAGTATCGGATATCTCTCAACCCCATAACTGAGGATATCCTACAACAAATGTATGTATGAATTGATATGAAATGATTCCCTTTTTCCTTGTACGAACAAAATATCACAAGTCATTTAAAAGGCCGCTTAGTGCGTTTTGGCAAAACCCCGACCATTTGATGTGCAGAAATTGTATGGAGGCGTGAATAACAATGATCAAACGATTATTGACTCGACGTGATTGATGATTTTCATGATGCGATATGGATTAAGTTTTATTACATTTCGTGACTGACTGTAACTTGGAAGTGTTCGAGTTTATTGTTTTCAAGTCCCAATAACTACATTCCGCAATCCAAGCTCTGATTCTATTAACTTTCATGTTTTCTTCTTTTTGCAGGTAATAAACTGAACATCTACTAGAGGACCCTACAAACTAAATATTCCAAGTTCACTGCACCTCCTACGATGATTGTTAGGGGTAGCCAAGTGATGTAGCTGGATTCCACCAAACGTGAAATTACGCGAATGCACGATCGATTACGCAATTAATGAAAAAAAGTGTACAGAAGAAGAGATAGAAAACAAACGGTATCACACCTACTGTTCGTCAGGCTGAAGAGTGAATAATGAAAAAAAAAAACACTCGTACGAGAAAGGTAAAACAGTCGTTCAGTTGCTCCTAAACCAGATGATTCGCGCAAACCGGCCATCAACCATCATCGGTAATTGTTATGGAGGTTCCATGAATCTGATCCGCCTCGTGGTCAGTCGTCCACCTCAGTTACATTGCTGTTTGTGCTGGTGAAAAAAAGTGATTCTTCCGTAAGTGGCTGACAATCGAAATGACACATTGGTCTAAAACGGGTTGCCGATGTACCGTCATTGAATACATTTGCATCACCAATGGAGCCACCAGTTATTCAGTGCAATGTCCTATTGGCACAAAGAGCAATCTGCTATCTACATAATATGCATACCAGTGAGAGTGGCAAAACAGGTTAAAAGTGAAATTTTCGCTTCCGACAGCCGAAAATATTGCGCGGTGCTTCGTGGAGGTTGACAACATTTAGAGAAGCTACAGCACGATGATCATGCTTAATGAGTTGGCTTAAAGAGATACTGCCGAATTCCAGTGTGGGCATACCGGCATCTTTCGTTAAATGTTAGACTTTCGATTTCCGTTCATCGGTGAGATTGGAAAGATTCAGGTGTGGTCATTTTGCATACGCTCGATCGGCAGTCTTTTTTACGCAATGCTCCCGATGTTGAATGCATGCCACACCGTGTCGGTCCGTGAGATGTTTTCGGTCGAAATTAAGGAATGCGCGAGCTTTGCGGAATGTGATTGGAAATATTTTTGCATCGAAATGCATTGAAAGTGTCGGTGATGTGGGTTGATCGATTAGTACAGGGGACACGTCCCGAGTGCAAACAACTTGAATATTGATTAAGGTGATGTAATGCTTACCAATTGTTATGCACAAGAATTCGTGGTAAAACTGTTAATCTTGTGCTGATCTAAAAATGTTATTAAATTTGTATATTGTTAACCCTAAAAAACAAATCACCTAATTATGAAACGATAAATCAGAGCTGCAGTGCAAAGTGTAGTAAATTGTAACGAACTTCCAAACTAGTTTTACTCGACCGTTCTTTGTCGCACATTTCAAGGTTGATCAGTGCAGCGTTAAATTGTTTGAGAAATTACTTCATTCGCGTGTGTTAGGCTAAAACTAATTGCATGCCGGTAGGTAAAGAGCCCACCACAGTGTTATCCAATCGAATAGACTGAAGTGCCCACGGAAGGACGGACTTGGCCGAAGATGATTAAAGGTGTGGTTCGCGCAAAGTGCAATTTATTTTCAATTTCTCTTTAGCTGTTAGGTACCGCAGCAAAAGCTGCAAATCAGAGTATGAATAAATAAAAATTAGACGGTTTATTTCAGTGAAAAAAAGAAGATGAGGTGAGACAAGAGCCTACGACCTGTTCGGAGAGTTGCCTGTGAATGGGCAGAGCAGGATAATATGGAGACAAATCGGCCGACGAAGTAAAAGTTGAAAGCTTAATAGAGGGGAAAATACCCAACCATTATTCCGGTTCAGTTTTCTGGTCGATTATTGAACCCGATTTTATAGATGCGGCTATACTTATCATGTTCATCTTTGCTTTTTTTCGGTGAATTTAAATTTAAAAAATATATTCATAAACGATAGCAAGGTTTTGACTTCAGTGAGAAATGAAAGAAAATATATTAGCTTTATTATCTATGCTCACGATCAGAGTTTGCGGAAATTGCTTTCTATAGATAATAAACAAAGATAAAAAAGAAAGATCCTTGGTGTTGAAGACCCTTTTTTGGCAAAGCCGTGTAAAACAAGCTAAAATGCATCATCTGAACCAATGCCCCCGCGTTTGGAGCATGTTAAAACGAATTTATCATAAGATATAGCCCCCCGAAAAAGTTCTTTATCATGACAGCTTGCGAAAAGCGCCAGCGGGCGGGCAGCAGGGACTATGTCCAAGGGCTTGACGATCCCTCCCCAGGCCATCTGCGAGTTGTGGGGCTTGCCTAGGATGTGGTGGGGTTTGACAGTGGGCCCTGTTAAACCTCTATAAAAAGCTGCATGTATCCGCAAGTAGGCCCCACCAAAGCGACCGTGTGCCGCTCAAAGCGCACAAGCCCAAGTCCTGGTGTTAGGTGGGACGCTAAACAGCCCTGACACGACGGCCCTCCGACGAGACAGGAGGTTTGCGCAGGCCCAATAAGCCGCCTAGAAAACCAATCATTACGAACAATATAAGAGATAATGCGACTCGATATAATCGGCGAAGACCTAGGCGACGAATACAGGATCACGATTGGAAGCTTGGAACATGGAATTGCAAGTCGCTAGGTTTCGCAGGTTGCGACAGGATGATCTACGATGAATTACATCCCCGCAACTTCGACGTCGTGGCGCTGCAGGAGATTTGCTGGACAGGACAGAAAGTGTGGAAAAGCGGGCATCGAGCGGCTACCTTCTACCAAAGCTGTGGCACCACCAACGAGCTGGGAACCGGCTTCATAGTGATGGGTAAGATGCGCCAACGCGTGATTGGGTGGCAGCCAATCAACGCAAGGATGTGCAAGCTGAGGATTAAAGGCCGTTTCTTCAACTATAGCATCATCAACGTGCACTGCCCACACGAAGGGAGACCCGACGACGAGAAAGAAGCGTTCTACGCACAGCTGGAGCAGACATACGATGGATGCCCACTGCGGGACGTTAAAATCGTCATCGGTGACATGAATGCACAGGTAGGAAGGAGGAAATGTATAGACCGGTCATCGGACCGGATAGTCTGCACACCGTATCGAATGACAACGGCCAACGATGCATAAACTTCGCAGCCTCCCGCGGAATGGTAGTCCGAAGCACCTTCTTTCCCCGCAAAAATATCCACAAGGCCACATGGAGATCACCTAACCAAGAAACGGAAAACCAAATCGATCACGTTCTAATCGACGGTAAATTCTTCTCCGACATCACGAACGTCCGCACTTACCGCAGTGCGAATATTGAATCCGACCACTACCTCGTTGCAGTATGCCTGCGCTCAAAACTCTCGACGGTGTACAACACGCATCGAAGTCGGACGCCGCGGCTTAACATTGGGCGGCTACAAGACGGTAGACTAGCCCAAGAATACGCGCAGCAGCTGGAAGTGGCACTTCCAACGGAAGAGCAGCTAGGCGCAGCGTCTCTTGAAGATGGCTGGAGAGATATTCGATCCGCCATTGGTAGCACCGCAACCGCTGCACTTGGCACGGTACCCCCGGATCAGAGAAACGACTGGTATGACGGCGAATGTGAGAAGTTAGTGGAAGAGAAGAATGCAGCATGGGCGAGATTGCTGCAGCATCGCACGAGGGCGAACGAGGCACGATATAAACAGGCGCGGAACAGACAAAACTCGATTTTCCGGAGGAAAAGCGCCAGCAGGAAGATCGAGACCGTGAAGAAACGGAGCAACTGTACCGCGCTAATAACACACGAAAGTTCTATGAAAAGTTAAACCGTTCACGTAAGGGCCACGTGCCACAGCCTGATATGTGTAAGGACATAAACGGGAACCTTCTTACGAACGAGCGTGAGGTGATCCAAAGGTGGCGGCAGCACTACGAAGAACACCTGAATGGCGATGTGGCAGACGAAGATGGCGGTATGGTGATGGACCTGGGAGAACGCGCGCAGGACATAATTCTACCGGCTCCGGATCTCCAGGAAATCCAGGAGGAGATTGGCCGGCTGAAGAACAACAAAGCCCCTGGGGTTGACCAACTACCAGGAGAGCTATTTAAACACGGCGGTGAGGCACTGGCTAGAGCGCTGCACTGGGTCATTACCAAGATTTGGGAGGAGGAAGTTTTGCCGCAGGAGTGGATGGAAGGTGTCGTGTGTCCCATCTACAAAAAGGGCGATAAGCTGGATTGTAGCAACTACCGCGCAATCACATTGCTGAACGCCGCCTACAAGGTACTCTCCCAAATTTTATGCCGTCGACTAGCACCAACTGCAAGGGAGTTCGTGGGGCAGTACCAGGCGGGTTTTATGGGCGAACGCTCCACCACGGACCAGGTGTTCGCCATTCGCCAAGTACTGCAGAAATGCCGCGAATACAACGTGCCCACACATCATCTATTCATCGACTTCAAAGCCGCATATGATACAATCGATCGGGACCAGCTATGGCAGCTAATGCACGAACACGGTTTTCCGGATAAACTGACACGGTTGATCAAAGCGACGATGGATCGGGTGATGTGCGTAGTTCGAGTTTCAGGGCATTCTCGAGTCCCTTCGAAACCCGCAGAGGGTTACGGCAAGGTGATGGTCTTTCGTGTTTGCTATTCAACATCGCTTTGGAAGGGGTAATACGAAGAGCAGGGATTAACACGAGTGGTACAATTTTCAATAAGTCCGTCCAGCTATTTGGTTTCGCCGACGACATAGATATTATGGCACGTAACTTTGAGAAGATGGAGGAAGCCTACATCAGACTGAAGAGGGAAGCTAAGCGGATCGGACTAGTCATCAACACGTCGAAGACGAAGTACATGATAGGCAGAGGTTCAAGAGAAGACAATGTGAGCCACCCACCGCGAGTTTGCATCGGTGGTGACGAAATCGAGGTGGTAGAAGAATTTGTGTACTTGGGCTCACTGGTGACTGCCGAAAATGACACCAGCAGAGAAATTCGGAGACGCATAGTGGCTGGAAATCGTACGTACTTTGACTCCGCAAGACGCTCCGATCGAATAGAGTTCGCCGCCGTACCAAACTGACAATCTACAAAACGCTAATTAGACCGGTAGTCCTTTACGGACACGAGACCTGGACGATGCTCGTGGAGGACCAACGCGCACTTGGAGTTTTCGAAAGGAAAGTGCTGCGTACCATCTATGGTGGGGTGCAGATGGCGGACGGTACGTGGAGGAGGCGAATGAACCACGAATTGCATCAGCTGTTGGGAGAACCATCCATCGTTCACACCGCGAAAATCGGACGACTGCGATGGGCCGGGCACGTAGCCAGAATGTCGGACAGTAACCCGGTGAAAATGGTTCTCGACAACGATCCGACGGGCACAAGAAGGCGAGGTGCGCAGCGGGCAAGGTGGATCGATCAGGTGGAAGATGACTTGCGGACCCTCCGTAGACTGCGTGGTTGGCGACGTGTAGCCATGGACCGAGCCGAATGGAGAAGACTCTTATATACCGCACAGGCCACTTCGGCCTTAGTCTGAATAAATAAATAAATAATGCGAAAAGCGCCTCTCACGGTATGATACATATCGTAAATGCATACAGAGATGATAAGTAAGAGATTTTTTCATTCTCTTTTGGATTCAATCCCTGCTTACGATAAATTAATGATTATGGTGAAAATGCACCAAATGCGGGGACATCAGTAGTGATAATTTAATTCAACACGATTTTTGTATTGATTAACAACCAAGAGCTACACTTCCGCTAACCGCAAGTCGAGCACATCTGTATATGGGGCTCCATATACAGATGTGCTCGACTTGCGGTTAGCGGCAGTACAAATTTTACCATACATTTTCGGTGGAATAGTTTTTCGAATTCTGTCTTGTTTACCTTTATATCAGATGGCAAACGTATTATGTACTTTTCTTATATTCTCACTCCTTATCCTTAGATAGCAAATTCGGCAACCTACTTACCGAATGTTTTTCTTCTTCTCGGAAACTACTAAACCGATCGGCGTGAACATTTGTATGCAGGGTTTTCTGGGGCCAGGAAAAATGAAAAATAAATGTTTACATGGCACTTTAATTCAATTGTGAAATATTTCTATTCACATGTTGTAAACCAAGTTGTACCGAGAGGCAGTCATTTTGTTCTGATTTTTTTAAAGGAGAATCGGAAACTAATATTGACGATGCCGATTGAAATACAAATGTGCCAACTTGTCTCGACTAGAGCTGTGCGCCATGGCTTCCAAAGATTTTAAGCGCTCAAGAAATCTCTTTCAAGGTATTTTGAGAAATTCCTTATCCAGGTATTCTGAAAACTCGTTCTCTAAAAATTCTGGATTATTCCTCCTTCAAGATTGTTGCAGAAATTCTCTTTCACAAACTATGGGGCTTTCCTCATCCAAGAATTCCTTCTACAGGAAATCTCGGAAGTTTAGTTATTTCTCCTTCAGGAATTTGGATGAATTCCTTCTCAAAGGATCCTGCAGAATTGCCCAGCACAGCAAGAATTTGGGGGATTTCTTCCTCTTGAATGATGAGGAAATTTTCCCTCACGGGTTCCGAGAAATGTCTTCCCCATGTTTCTAGGGAATGCTTTCTACTGAACTTCTGGGGAGTAAAGTAATCGTGAGTAAATCGTAAAGAAATTTCTTAACTCTTGGATAAACGTTTGGTGAAACTTATCATGTCATTGCTGAAGGACTTTCTGGACAAATGAGGAGGAATTCTTGAAATTTTGGAAGGATTTTTGAAGAAATGTCTGGAGGAGTTGAGCAGAATTCCTGGAATATATATCCAGAATTTCTGAAGAATTTCTCTAAGATTTGTAGAAAAATGCTTTAGAAATTCTGGAGAATTTAGACTTAGACTTCAGAAGTCTTGAAGGAATTTTCCAAATTCTTGTCGGATTTCTGGATTCCTAGCGAGTTGTTTTTAATAAATTTGCGAGGCGATCATTTGGAAGGAAAATATATATAGGACGTGTTACCGCGCAAACAACAAAACTTATCATTGTTGACTTGAATTTTTTCTCTTTTCATAACGCGTACTTTCATCCTACATTACAGAGTCAAAATTGTCTGCGTACTTAACATCAATTAGGTGGTTACCGAATTGAGCACTAAAAATTAATCCCTGATTTTCTAAGATTTCAAACTATACTTTTCTACAGTTGCTAAGAAATATTTTCTAAAACTTGCTATATGTATGTGATTATTACAGTTGAATATAATATATAACATATTGCCGAAAAGGCAAAATATAGTGCTAATGGTTACTTGGGGTTTCCGTCCGTCACTCAAAGCTTTACGTCACCTTTCGGCAATTTAAAGCTACACAATTTTTTTTTTTCGCCGAGATCTCAGCATTTTTTTTTTAATTTTCCCGAGGTGGGTGCCGCCGAGTTTCAGCAAACATGATATTTGTCGAGATCTCAGTGAAAGTGACGTTTCGGTAAATACTTTCCTGAGAATCAGTAATAATTAAAAAATAATCAGTGGTTCAATTTTGCAATTTAATGAGCTACGGCGATGCCCCATAAACCAGTATACAGTACGTTTACACTGTGACAGCTTTATAGTCGCACGAACGATTTTTTTGAATGCTTACGGTTACTTGGAAAATCTACTGCTGTGGCTGTGGATCGCAAGTTCTGGACTCAAGTACGTTTATGATGACCCAAAGTATCCCAAAACCATCTTACCATGTCCCTTGATCTTCAGGAATCGCAAGTTTTGAAGTCAAGGACGGTTTGGATAACTCAAGATGGTTTTTGTACAACTTTGCCTAATGATTCGTTGTTTGAATCCCCTCAGTAACGGACTTATAGCAAATATAATAACAAAATTCCAATCATTTCGTTTAAGTTACTGCAACTAGCACTTTAATTCCGTTATTAAATAAATTCTAGCAACGAATTATTAGGCAGAGTTGTAGAAAAACCTTCGCACTCGCTACCATACAACACATTTTGAAATTCCGCTTGTGGAATGAGTTATAGACAAACTACTAAATAATCGAACGCAAATTACTAAATGATCGATAACATCCTTGGTTTTGTGGCTGTATATAGCATGTTTTGAACTCAAGGACAATTTGTTGACAATCTAATCATGTCTCTTCACACTTATTTTTTTTACCGGGATCTCAGCAAAATGGTCAACTTTTACCGAGATTCTCACAGCCGTGCCCCAGCAAACATGTTTTTTGCCGAGATTTCTGTCAAAATTGCTGGAAATCAGCAAATAATTTGCCGAACATCAGCTAATAAACATCATTTTTGCCGGAATATCAGTTTATTATTTTGCTGGCGCACGGCTGTGCGGATTTTTGCCGAGCTGCAGAAATAAAAACTAAGTGTGTTGATCTTCACAAATATATTATGGATATGGTTGAATACATATCTAAGCTTGAAGTGACGAAAAAAGCTAGAGTGGTGGTTGTAGATCGCAAGTTCTGGACTCAAGGACAGTTTGTATGATCTAGTACATCCCGAAAAAAAATTTGTTTCAACTTGTTTTGTGATTTCTCCATTATAAATCACGAAAACAAATGGAACAATCAAATTTACTGGGTTATTCAGCTTAGAAAAATTTGGGCCTAAAAGGGTAAAGCCAAATATTATCTTCATCGCGCCATAAGGGCACAAGAATTGCAAACATTTAAAAACGTGTATGCTTTAGGAAATGTTTGAGGGGTAACTTTGATTCGCGCCGATCCACGCCATTGTGGCCCATAGCGTCACACCGCTGCCGTTGATAAATAGCACTCATGCCGCCGATCGACTCACAGGCCTAGTCCTGACTCCATCAACTTATTTTTCTGGGTAACGCAAATAGAATATAATTCCCTTTTTATTAAACATTGAATTTGGACACGAATGGTCATGACGGTTAATAGTTTTGATTGGATTGAAGTTTGTTCGGAAGTGATGCAGATTTCATCGACACAGAAAACAGTTGGAATCTATATAGTGAAGTTATTTATTCTCATCAATCCTCTTAGAGAGGCTCTAATTGTTTGTGCTTGTCACTGTGGAAGTTGCGCGAATTTAATTTTTAATTACTCGGAAAATAGATTAAGCTTAAGATATTTTTCGCATTTTAATAAAATAATTTCCGAGAATCATGAATCTCTACTATTGTGTGGTTAATTTATGCTTCAATACTTTGGGTTTCATCATGATACTTTTCATTTAAAAATGACCGATGAAATTGTCTGAATCGTCCGATTACAATAACCACACCTGCAAACTTATATTTAATTCACTTTTGCTTTGATGTAAAAAAAAGGAACTGACGAAATGCATTTTCTTGTAAACACAGAAACACTTCTGGAGATAGGTCCTACTACGAACTACGAACGAACAGAAAAAAAGCATCAATACGTTATCAACTATTATTAATCGATTTTTGCCAGCGCGGCCAAGCACATAGTGTGAATTGATTAAAACATCTAATGGGATCATTTCACTTTCCATTTTGAGGCCCATTTGCCACCTGATGATGCACAAATAATCGAAAATTTGCGGCTCACCCAAAAGCTGAACGTGAATAGCAACAGCTGTTCGCTAACGCTGCTGACGATACACCCTTAATCGATCATGTTTTATGTATGTTTCAATATAATAAACGACGGAAAATTAAAAAAAAAAGAACAATAAGACCAGAAGTAATTCCTCTAGCGAGGTTGATGCTTTTCTTATGCATTAGCGAGGCAATAAGTATATAAACAAGCATAAAAATAACATCTACAGAGTCCCATAATATTATTCAAGTCAATTTATATTCAATCGCA
This sequence comes from Armigeres subalbatus, assembly GCF_024139115.2. NCBI lineage: Eukaryota > Metazoa > Arthropoda > Insecta > Diptera > Culicidae > Armigeres > Armigeres subalbatus. The sequence continues at coordinate 421,323,779 of NC_085140.1, read as the reverse complement.
TTAATTGTATGCATGGGCAAACAGTTTTCTATTTCTTTTTCGTTTTACTTTTTTTGTATGATAACTACAGAAGCACAATACCCATAGAGAAAAGACACAATCAAGCGCAGTTTTATATATATTTTTTAAATGTATTTTATGAAGGTACTTATCATTTTAATATGGTGACATAAATTAGAACTGTGCTTGAAAATGGATTGTGGTTAATCGATGCAATTTTAATAATCTGTGTTTAAGACGATGGATGGAATAATTTTAGATAGGAATGACTTAATCACATCTTCGACCTATAATGTTATTAGCAAACGACTTGTTATTGCAGTTGTTAATTCTGCACTAAGACGCATATCTTAATCGTCTAGGTATATGAACCCTATGCTTGGTTCTAATAACAATTATTGCACATAAGCACTCTATTCTAGTCTAGTCATTCTTAATCAAACAGTAGCGACTCAAACAGTTAAGCTGGCCCAGTGACTAACCAACGCTAAGGTCGGCGCTTTATTATATCACATTCCCACATTTACCAACTTAATTGACTGGGCTAGAGGCTTTCCTCACCTAGCGTGCTCGCTCCGATTATTTTGAAGCCGTTCGTAGGCTACCGCCGCATACACAATCGCTAAATGTTTGGTACTGGAGCGGATAAAAATTGCACACTTCTTTGAGCCCAGGAATTGGGGTACATACAAACAAGTTGTACTAATGTGATTGCATTGTGTTTGTTGCTTGTGGTTCGATATGATTAGACATGATGTAGTAATCTGGAATCAATGTCGAGTTAGCAAAAAGGTGCAAAAAAAACGCAATCTAATCAATGCAACGCAAGCGTATAATTATAGGTGACTCCGCCTTGCTTGAATGTGTTCTGTATTTGCTGGAGGCAAGCATGTGTACTGTATATGATGCTGACCAATTACATGTATTGCAATTTCCAGACGGCTGCCTGGTGTCTGGAACGAAGGTCCGGCAAAGTACCGTGAATAAATCTGCGATTCTTATCGGGCTTGTGTAGGTCGATCTAACGCGCATGAATCGGCCAGCTCAACAGGTGTATCCACCATACCTAACATAGATGCAAAGTTCTTTCGCTAATGCGAGTAATTCTTTTCTCCGATCATCGACAGCAGTCGAGGGCAAACACAAAATTAATTAACTGATAAGTTTATTACTCGTGCGTATGTTTACATTTTGTATCTGGATTTGGTCAGTTGCGAACGTGTTCATCGAAGTATAAGCAGCACAGTGTGTAAATGATGGTGCAGTAATGTTTTCATTTCAAATGCAAACTGACGTCGATTATGTGCTTGACTATAGTAACATATAAAATTTCCGGAATGCAAAGATTTTCGCTTCATTGAGTTAGATCGAAATCTTGAAAGAAATTTTGACCTCACGAGTAAAGATAATATTATTCTAGGATACATCACTCAAGGTATGCCGTTAGTATTGATTATATACTAAGATGCAGCCCTTTAGGCCAAGTTCCGGTAGAAATGTAAGATCATTGAAAAGAAGAACTGCCAAGATTCCCAACACTAAACAGATTAATGGTAGGGTAGGTGTACTAATCACCGCTATACTTAAGAACAACTAATTTTAAAACATAAATAAAAGGTATATGAATGGTGTTAGTATGCCAAACAAAAGGTTTCCTTTTATGCTCCTTAAAACAGTAGTGAAAAATCCAAAAAAGTGTTGTGTGTTTTCTTATGGGATTGACCATAATTGGACAACCAGTGCGACAACTGGTGCAAAGGACGTGAAAAATCAAGTGAAATGTTTTGTGTCTCTTGGAGGGGATTGAAGGTGTTATCGTATCCTATAGATATGATTCACTTATCTAAACATTGTTTTGTGGTTTGGTGTGTAATTCGGTGTATAATGCACTAGTGCGACAATTGATGTTATAACCACGACTGGTACATCTACAAAATGCTCAATATTATTCGGTGAGCAGTGAAAAAATACATTTTTTAGAATAATCTTTTTGGATGTTATTCAAAACGTCTTCAAAGAGGAATTTCTGAAAGAATAATTTTTGATTCTTCAATTTGCAGAAACATGTTAATCCTCCAGCACGCGCGCGGTCCTGGATGCTGCTAACCCGTTCGTGCTTAATATCGCAAGCGATGGTTTTTCATTAGTGTTGAACAAAATACAACATCGCTCGTGCTCGAGTGTTAACGAAACAGTATTTTTAGATTATTGTTAATATTGACCTTGCGATCCTCCAATTGGTCGAAGGAAAATGAAAACAGTCATTGAGATTTTATTCTGTTTCAAAATCAAGTAGTATTTCTATTAGTTTTACCTACATGGGATTAAAAAAAATCTTAGAATCCGGAGTTTCAAATTTTTGTGTTCTTTGATAATAAATTTGAACTAGTAAAAATCAATCAGTGGAAAATGTGTACTCATGCTGAACTGAACTGTTTCATGGTTGTGTACTCTGCAAGCCACATGATAGGTTCGTGCGCAATGATTCGCAACGGGCTCGTTTTTAACCGGGAATATATTTAGGTGCTCCGCCCGTATCTTCATCATCCAATACGCCCGCTCGAAGCGCTTTCAACTTACCAAAGTCATATGCGCCAAACATGCATCACAAGGAGATACCGACTTAAGCCATCACGTTTGTTGATTTTTTTTTCATACCATAACCCACTACAGCGGTAATAGACCGTTTCAACTTTTCACTTTCGTGCTTGGGCTCGCGTGCCTCGATGATACCGTACCTCAGTGATCCATCTTGACCACCCTTCTGTCTGCTTCCGTAAAAGTAATGAACTTATTTCAACTTCCATAGACTGCTTCGAATGTTGGCCAGAGCGTGCGTTCCTCTCTGTTCTATTACCGTTCCTCATATTTATTCTGCGGCCGCAGCCCAAATTCAAGGTGAGGGGCAGAAAACTTTGCGGTTTGTTGCACCAAAAGGTCGTAAACATATAGATTGGCGTTTTTCGTTACCGAAAACGCAACAACATACGCTCACTCCCGACTCGAATTGAGTATTTTATCATTCTGAATATGAAACAAAAACTCGGTGCTCCCAAGTTAGGGTGAACACGAGCGTGGCTGGCTTTCGCAATAATGGAGCAACGTGATTGAATTCAGGCGACGACGACTAGTTTGTGGCGGTATCTTATCATCCGTGTGTGTGAACGGAAAAAAATGTCGGGGTTATAAATATCTCATGATGGATGGCACTTTTGATGGCAATGGCTTACTGGATACGTATGCTTTGTAAGGTACTGTGATAAATACTGAAAAAACATTTCAGTAAAAAACAACTGCTAACAATTTTCAACTTAGCCATTCTTTTAATAAAAGTAAAGTGCCGAAAGGGTTGTTAGATTCCTTGGCAAAATTTACTATTTTTTACTTTTACTGGTGATGAACTAGGAAAAATTGGAGCTATTTAACTGGTGATAATGAAAACACACACATAAACAGATGATTGAGTGTAGAAGACAAATAATGCATCATATCAAATTGCGTGCTGTTTCTTGAACTTGAGCTTGGGCTTGATTGATTGCCTGGGGTTGCAGCTCTTGGATCGCTAGATTGGATGTAGTTGCACGTTAACAGAAGAATCTTTGGGGCATAGATCTAATCATAAATGTAAAAATGTAGGTATAAATAATTAGGTGGTTGATAAGGGCCGCTCTTTCATTTCAATCTTGAAGCCCTGTTGCTCTGAACAGAATTAGCATTGAGCAATTCGCACAAATTCGTAGGTGGTACAAGCCTGGACCATGAATTGGACCAATTGGATAAGCCTGTATGAAATTAGCATCACCTTCATCCGTTACCACAGATATTGAATTGGGATTAATCATTATCTCTTAGATGGAAGCAATGCACTCTCCAATAGTCGAGATCTGTCCTGACCACGTCGTTGCGAATGCTAAGGAAGGGGAAGGGTGATTAGTTGGACACCTATCTAAGGAAGATGCGGAGAACTCTACGATCTCTCATAGGTGCCATGGAAGGTTTTAGGAATTGTTAGTGTGGAAGGTTATAATAGTATGAATCGTTTTGGTAGAACGTGAAATACAGAAAGAACTAAGATAGAAATACAAAGTAGGAAAGTGACGAGCTTGGATATGAACCCACGACCTCCTGCTTATAAAGAAGAAGTGGTGGCAACTAGACTCTGAACATAATTGTATACAAATCGGTTAAGGATAAGTCGGAACCAGGAATCCAAAACTAAATTCACTCGCGTTTTCGAGAGTACACCACTCAATACGGAAGCTACGCACAAGTATCATTTTTATTCTTTCACGCAAACTTACACGACGCAGCAAAGTTGAAATTAAAGTGTGGCGGTTATACCAAAGACTGATTGATCTTTGGTTGTACGTTGCTTCCGTATTGAGTAGTGTGCCTCTGAAAACATTAGAAGACTTAAATTTGGATTCCGGGAGGCTTGCTCTTAACGTTTAAGTTAAAGTTTATATTGATCTAGACGAACCAGCTCATTCATGCCGGGGTGTTTTATTTCCGATCCAACTGTCAATTGAGTTGGTTTGCAGCTCTGCACTTCAGATCGATTCAATTGCGAGCTTGATGGCTTTCTTCAGAATTCATCAAACGTTGTATTCTTAAAATTCAAATTTTCCTCTTTTCTTAAATATAAATTCTGCTGATCCCAAGACAAATAGGAAAAATTTTGCGAATTGAATAATCTTTTTGTGAGTCAATTTCTTTTACATGTATGTATGGAAACATATTCGAAATCTGTATTGTAAAGCTGACTACAGAACTAAGCTGACGATTTAGAACTATGAAACCCAAATAGATCCTAAAAATTCTGAGATGCACATTCGAATATAGTTGCCACCAAATCATTTGAGCCATGCAAATATAGATATTTCGTGTTTTTGTGCTCGATAATGGAGGCGTGAGTTCTCCTTGACATTCTAGAGGTAGAAAATAGAACTCATCTAGTTTGCATTGTTCCAATTATCTCTATATATAAAAATGAGTGAAAACGAGCTATCAAGCTCGAACTGAAATCTATCTTGAGTGCGACATTGCAATCAACTAAACGATAGGTCGAAACAATCACAACCCGGGCAAGGTCGGGAAAACTAATCGATTCGTCTTGGGAATCTCAGTGTTTATATTTACTAAAAGTTGGTCAATTTAACGGGAAAGTTGAAAAATTGTCAAAATGCAACGTTTTCATGAGTTCTGAATAAAGCCATCGAGCTCGAACTGAAATCGAGTGCGACGCAGTAATCAAACGTCTGACAGTTATGTATAAAACCACGAGCGAGATCGGACAGTTTCGCCCAGTTCTTTATAATTTTAGGTTATACAGTTAAATACGATGCAACTCACCATTGCTGGATAAGGTGAACTGAACCATTTCTAACATTTCGGAATAAAGTAAATGCATGATCATGGAATGTATTCTACATATTTCTGACATCGTTCGTACTTTCTGTTTTAAAGCGAAAATCGCTTGTTTAATGCGGTATTAAGAATAACATTGACATGAATGGAGATGATCGGTAAATCATGTCTATGATTGACGATTTTGGTCAACATGATTCCTAGTTATTGGGAAAATCTTGCAAATCGGTCCATCCATCCGTAACTCATTTCTTATATAGAGATTTTATCCCAATATTGAAATACGGCCGGCCGTTTAATCAGTTGGTTCACGATGTCCGCCTAAGTTAAAACAGTATAATGCAATTCTGATTTTCGTTATGCGCCCATCTCTATCATAAGATATCCTCTGGCCTTAGATTAGCTAGATGCATGCTTTCTTGTTTTCCAGTTCGCAGGAGACCTTTCGTAGCTCAACGATAAGGTGTATGGCTTTGTACGAAGCATACCATGCTGAGATCGAATCTCTATACGGTCTCAGAAGTTTTATGGTGAGAAATTTTCTCGCCTTTCTGAAGCATAGAAATCGTACAGTTAATATCTGTGGATGTGCTTAATGAATACATATTGCCGTATGAGACGGCTAATTTTTCAGTTGTTTTAGGCGATTCAAATAAATAGGAAGTAAAAGTATCAGTGGCGTCGCGTCACCTCACTTTTTACCTGTGCACTGATACAAGAAACGAAAATTTTGATAATTCTACAGCCCAAATAGAAAATAAGATTATCAGAGTAGTTTAAACTAATCAAAATCTAGTTATTCCATACATTTTCGCACGAAATACCTTAAATTTGAGTCCAGTGCACAGGTAGATTGAGGTTAGGGAAACGCCACTGAAAAGTATACAGTAGGGAGTGCAGTATATCTTTCCTAACCTCAAGCAGACGTCTGCTTTAAACTACGAAATGAAAAAATCCTGTTTCCGCTTTCTGTATTTAATTACGCTTTTCATTTGTTTATTTCATTTATTTATTTCATTTGACTACATGAAAACTTAAAACAATGGTCTTTCTGTAAACATCTGAACTCGAATTGGTCATTGGCGTAACTAATGAAAAATTCTAGGGGGGGCTAACTTTTTTTTAAACTTTTCTATTTTAACACTCATAACACAGAAAATTTACCATTTTCGCTCGATTCAAATGATGTATCTATATTGTTCGCAAGTTAGTCTACCAGATATCAATGGACGGCTTAAATATTTCAAATGATGTTCATCGACGCTCATCCCTGTTACAAAAATCTAGAAATCTCTAAGGATTCCCAAAATCCTCGATAGGTTCAGAACACCATAGGTGTTGCGCTCGCCGTAAATAGAATGTGAAGCACGATCCTGATTTTTAAAGGATTTTTTGATTTGCTTCGATAAATTAGTTAGTTAAAATCTTTTCGCCAGCTTTCAATTCAGTGGCCTGACAATTCCTACGAGCTTTCAAACGGCAATCTGACCACAACAAACTAACCTTTCTCTTTCTTCTAGGATGATTTAAAACAATCAGTTTTACATCCCAATACAACTTATTGGTAGTTAATTTTCAATTTAATTTTAAAAATTGCAACAAATTAACTTATAGAAGCATTTGTTAACACATAGGAACATTTAACACATCTTCTCTCTCAGTAGGTCTGTTTCACTCCTACTGAGACATTTTCACTGGTTCCATTGCTGCAGCGACAATAGGAGTTTAGAAAATTAAAAAGTTTGCGGAGTTTGTAAAATCCATCCGAAAGAATTCAAAGTTCTTTCTTATTCAACTTTTAGTTACCTTTTCTTGAAATCTAAGAGTTTTACCGAACCTTTCTCAAAAGCCTACAGTGATAATTAAAATGCGCTGCAGCTTTTAGGATTGGTATTAGTTAGGAAGGTTAATATCATACACTCGATTTAGATAACAGTTACTCAAAAAACCCAGGAAAAACTTGAAAATCTCAAGGAATTGTCCATTATCCATTAAGTACTTGTAATACGGGCCCTCCTTAGCCGTGCGATAAGACGCAAGACCATGTTGAGGGTGGCTGGGTTCGATTCCTGGTGCCGGTGTAGGCAATTTTCGGCTTCCCTGGGCATAAAAGTATCATCGTGCTAGCCTCATGATATACGAATACAAAAATTGTAACCTACCTTAGAAACCTCGCGGTTAATAATTGTGAAAGTGCTTAATGAACACTAAGCTGCGAGGCGGCTTTTTCCCAGTGTAGGGATGTAATGTCAATAACAAGAAGAAAAAGACTTGTAATACTAATAAATAATATATTTTTTAATTCACTTGTTGATGAGGTATTTCCTTCGGTATTTCATAAGTTATGACAATTTTTTGGGTCTCATATGATTAAAACGAGTTTTTATTCGTCCGACGTTTTTTATTCGACGAGTTTTTATTCGACGACACGTGTCGAAACGTCGGACGAATAAAAACTCGTTTTAATCATATGAGACTGCGTAGCCGTTAATTAATGATCTATGATAAGTTATAACGTGTTTTGAGGGGTTCAGATTTTGTCGCGAGCAAGCCTTATAACAATTGCTCGAAGTTCAAAAACTTAAGCGAATAGATTCAACTTGTTGTAATGTTTTGAAGAGAGGGATTGGATAATGAAGACAATCCTTTCTCTGCATTTACCCCCGTATATAATCAGTGGACTAGATATGTTCAATACTTATACAAAGTAACAAATTTTCTAGGGGGGGCTAGCCAGATCCTAGGTGGGGCTATAGCCCCCCCCTAGCCCCCCTGTAGTTACGCCAATGGAATTGGTCCGATCCTTCGTTAAAATGGCAGATTAAAGCAGCGTGATTGGAGTTTTGTTTTTTTGTTTGTGTGAAGCAAATCTCTGGGTAGAAGCGATCGTGACGGTGCATACAGTGGAATTTTCGCCAACAAATTAGGCACGTCGTACTCGGACAATACAAGTTTGGCAATGAAAACGGCTTGCTCCACATTTCTCCGCCTTACAAGAGTATCCAGCCTCAGCAAACGGCAGCGATCAGCATACGGTGGTCAATTCAGCAGGTCTGTCCATGGGAGATGGCGCAGGGCATACCGTAAAAACTTGCGCTGCACTGCTTCAAACCGTGCAGTCCAAACAGCTTGATATGGATTCTAGACTAATGAGCAGTAGGGTAAATCACTACTTGGGCCTATGGACCCGGTTCCCGGCTCACTACACAGAAAACTAATGATTTATACTGTTTAGAAGCCGTAGGTTTATGATTGATAATTTTTAAAAAGTCTCCCATTTATTTTTTACAATATTCAATATCTTTCAATCACTTGTTTTACTCCTAATTGATCCAATTGTAGAAAATAAAAATGTAGATTTCAAAATCTCACTCTCCGATGCCACACCACTGAGCCGGAGTGATTCTTTCCACTTTTACAAAACGGTATCATCAAATAAACACCTACCTGAAAATCGTCCTAGTGCTCGTTACAATCATTGCTTCAAGCTTTTAATCACCACACCATAATGCTCCACACACGCACTTCAATCTAATCACTAGAACGTATCACTAGAACTTATATAAACATAATTAGAATACATTTAAAAATGTATTCTCAAACCGAACAAAAAATCACCTCGGCCCAAAACTTCTAGCCGCACCGTGCTGCCAAAAGGCCAGGAGAATGAAAATGATCCTTCATCGTTGATAGGAAAACTGTTTAATATGTTGACGCTATCATGTTATTTATAATTTTCTCGATTTCAAAAGGTGAAAAAATATTGTTTTTAAGTATTTGGAAAAAAAATTGGATGAGTAAATATATCTTCTCAACCAAATAAAAATGATTATGAATGATACCATCTGGCATCTTGTTGTCGTGGAACGTGCATATTTTTGTTTACGTCGCATTTTCTACCGTCCCGAGAGAGAATAAGAGAGAAATGTTGAGAGATTGAGTGAAATTTTGCTTAGGCCGGGAACTGGTTTTTGTGATATGCCGAATGGAAATCGCTATGCCTGAAATGAGTGCTGCACCTCGTTAATTTAAATCAAATAAAAGCTTCTTGAACGATATTTAGCACGAATAGCTATTTTTTAAGCAGAAGTGAACCCCAATGCAGTATTATACAGCCCACAAAATTCAGGAAAAGTTGCTTCCTGTCATAAATATCAATTGAATAATGCAGTCGTACGCATGTTAGGCCGGGAATGGGGTAAGAAACCCTATACGGCTTAGAAATTTAGAGGATCGCGGAATTAATTTGAAATCTTAAAAATGAAACCGAGCTGGCGATTCGCTTTGTCAATCGTAGATGATTGATAAATGATGACTGAAAGTTAGCCTGTCATCCAACATGACGCCAAGATATTTAAGGCTCAAGACTCCATCACAATGTTTTGAAAATAATGACTGTATCGCTTGTTTGTAATAGTGAGGCAATTAATTGGTACGGAAAAATGCAGCAGCGATAGATAAATTTTGTTTACAACTGGAGTGGGTGGAAATGGGGTGTTAAAAATATGCCAGCTGATGCATAATGTTGCCAGACTTGACGAAATGTTTATTCTATATCATAATACATGTTCACGGTGTATCAAATATATGGGTATTTATCGGTTTAAAAACTTTTATTCACCACTTGGAATTTAACAGAAGCTTACATAACATGTTTAAATATTTTTTCCTGGTATATTTGTTCAATCCGACAAACAGCAATGATTTTTTACAATAAACAAATCTGGCAACATAGAAGAGATGATTATTTTCTTGTGTATGCACACCTTTGTTTGCGTGTTGGCTGGCGTATACGTTGTATTGTTCGGATTTATTGAAGTTGCATCGCGTAGATTTTGAACTCACCATTTCACTTATTGCGCTAGTGAACTTGAGTCTTCCGCATTTTATTGCATTCACAATACGGTCGTCGAATTTGTCTCTCACTTCGATTTTTGGGAAGCAGTTTTCGACAGTTTTTTGTCGCGAAGGGAATCGATTGGTAGTCAATATTGAAGAAAAATGTGAAACTCAGTTAGTGAATATGTTTCAGGAGTGATTAAATCAAGGAAACAGTGGGAAAAGATCAAATGAAAAATCAAGTGCGTGTGTATGTGTTCGCTCCGAACGTTCGGAGTTAGTATGCGTTCGATAAAAGTACGAATGCCGGCCCAGGAAAAAGGCAGTTTTCAGCGTTTTTCCTGCAATTCCTCAATAATTGTTAATTTAGATTAGTGAAAAATTAATATGTAAATGTAATGAATATGGAATGATGGAGGTAAGTCGGCAAATAGCCCCAAAATATTGAATTTAGTTCAAAACTTTATTAGTATTAGTGCGGATTCGAATAAAATCATCGTCATTATCGAATTGATTACGGTTTATAGAGCCTTAACATGATCTACACGTTGTAAAGTAGTTCCTGTAATAATTTAATTAAAAACCACGGTTTTTCGGCAATGGAAGCTAATTACGTAGCACTTCTAAATGGGCAGGACCATCATATTACCCGCACACCAACCTTTGGATAAATCCAAGGGCTTCTGCAATTCTTGGCAGTCCGCCAGATGTCGTACTATACGAGGTAAATTTTGAGATTGTCCGCAAACATCAACAGCAGGCCTCCACGTTGCAGGATAAAGGTTACATCATTCACGAAGAGCGAAAATAACAATGGACCCAGCGTGCTTCCTTGTGGGACTCCGGAGCCGTTTGAAAAACAACGAGATGAGTGATCCCCAATGATGACGGTTACTTGACGTTGCACTAGATACGATCAAAGTTAGTTGCAGAATGTTTTGTCGTGTGTCTTCTTTTATACTAATACTAATGAAACTGGGACTACAGGAAACAGTAAACAGTAAAGCTGAAAGGTCGAGATCCCGGTTGAGATTCTCAATCTTAGAAGTGAGTAGCTGCATCAATCGATCCACCACTTTGTTCAGACAATATGGGCGAATGACAAATTTCCTACCGTCTCATATACCCTCTCGACTAGAAGAGTATCACAAAAACTGAATCAAAATAACGTACATTTAAGTGAGAAGCAAGGAGCTGTGAGTCACAGCCTGACATTGCTCTCGAGGGTACGATTAAAGGCTTCCCCAAACACACGCGATGCGATTCTATTGCTTGGCGACTGCGATTCTGTCGCCGTAAGTATGGAAGCGTAAATGGGACATTACCGGCAGCGATCCACTGATAGAATCGCGGCAACTAATTGTCGCGGTTGCGGCGATGAAATCGCTTAGTTCTACGGAACAGTTTTTGGAGGGAGAGGTATGGTTAAAATATCCATGATTTATACTATTTTTTTGAAAATATATAATATACTATTGTACATGCTTGGGGAAACGGGTATCTAAAACAGATCAAAACTTGTCCATGTAGAATAAGGACAGCCCTTCAGGAAATCTGGCGTGCAAAGGAACAGCACTATTATCACACGGTCGCATATTCTTCTGGGTTTTGTACACGAAATCGAACTAATGAATTATTGGCAGTGGCTGATTTTCTACTCGCCGCAGCCACATCCAGGCGCTATAGTATATGCACAAAATAGCCAGCAAGAGTTAACCGCCAGAAATTTGTATGGCGAAAGACATCTAACGCTGGTTTTCTCAAAATTAGGAACTTTTTATGAAAAACTATTTGGTACCGGTTATGAGGGATGGTGTCTGCTACTACGCCTACCAAATATTTTTTCGATTAAAGTGCTTAATTTTGAGAAATCGAACCTTAGATGCCTTTCGCCATACTGATTTCAGAAAGTTAACTCCTAGTGTGCCGCTGTAAGCACGCTCAAAGCAGGCGATTCATTGGATTCGACCGCACGGCGGTACCGGGTAATAGCACACACACATAATAATAGAATTTCATTGTTAACGTAATGATTGTTTGAACACTTTCGTATGGGTTTCTAATACCATATTAAACATTTCAGTTGTTCGTTTCTCTGTAATTGATTGCTTTACAAACTGGCCCATTGAGATATGAACTCATCATTCAATAGCCATCAGCTACCCAATAGCAATGTATTCACATGATATTATCCATGTGAAGCTCGTAATAAATTTCATAAAACGGCATAAAAGTAGTTCCGGTAACGAAAGCAGTTGAAGTTTCTTAAAAGCCGGTCCGCAATGGATCAGGTTTACCATCAAATGCCTAAGTTTTCCCGATTGCACTCCACATCGCCATTGATGAATGATGATCATACACCTGATACCTGGTTATGCTCCAAGCAATATTAACAAGGGCAATTGTGGATCATTTGATCGGATCAATCGCGTATCTCGCTTTTGTCAGCATCGCTTTGAGATATTAAACCATATAATCGACGTAAGGCGCATTTCCTTCCTACCAGGTTGCGCATCTTGACACTCGATATCTTGTCCAACGTGCCGCTACAATTATCATGTTTTAACAGCTGACGCGACGTGGCATGGAGCGCTTTGTAAACAGAGGACAGGCGCAGCAGTGGAGCACTTGAGACGCCACTTCTGTTGCCTTTACTGTTTAACACCATACATGCAGGTAGCGAGCAGTTGTATTTAGTACGGCTTCGCCGTGAACGCATCGCTGGCTGTTGTCTCAGCTCGTGCATAGGATCAAGGTTAAGGTGGGCTTCGAATGATCTCTGCCAGATGGAATCCGGTAGAAGAAAGTGGTTTCCATTGCCTCTGCGATGATGATTGGTACTTAGGGAGTTTGGTTAGTGAGGGGTCAACAGCCTTTTCGAATTCGTACAGAATTTTGAAATGTGATTTTCAAGCTTTCCTTAATTTACAAATGTTAATTTAAACTAATGTTCTCTTGATGATCAAGGTGTGCAAAACAAATAAAAACGAATTAATACGATAAAAAACTCGAATTTATATAAGAATATCTGGGTAACCTTCGAATTTTTCATAAGAAAATTGTTTTAAGCTTTTAGTGGAATGTATTCACTTGTCATAAGACGAGTTAGTACTATGCCATTTAATTTCAATACTTTATTGTACCTTTAACAGATACGTATGTCGACCTCAATTTTTGTTTTACATTTATTTATGGCTCCCTTGAATTGCCGTTTTGCGCCATAAAGAATCCTACTGGGAATGGGACGTAATTTTCAAACATTAAATATTTCTATTTCTGACTTGAAAAAATGTCTTAATTTTTTAAATTTATTAAGGATAATTATAACATCTGGGTATCACCATGTTTCTTTAGTTCATAAAACTTTTTTTTATGTAAAATATTTGTAATTCTACTTATTCAATTGCTACTTTATTATCCTTCTAGAGATCATTTACCTAGCTATGTCAATGGTGACGTACCTATAATCAAGTAACTTTAAATATGCGTCAACTTGTATATGCAATTGCAGCACGTGACGTTTCATGACACTTTCACTGGCCGGTTGCAGTAAGCTGAAAATGCACGAGACTAATTTTCGTTAGTTTCGCTTTCGCAAACAAACAACCAACCAGTGCAATCTATGATTGTAGTGTCACTACTTCTGATTTTTGTTAAACTTTTCCGATGCAGTCGACCATATGTTTAAAAGTTGCGTGTGAGGATGCGGAAATATTCGGACAAATGAGGAAATCACCAATCGAGTAGGTTAATCGAGGACAATCACGACCGGCTGAAATGGTTGGTACGGTGATATTGCGATGGGAAAATGGAAACGAACCCTAATCAATTTTAATTGCAAACGGAACTTCGTATCGACGGTATTGGTTTCATAAAATGCTGAACCAATGACGACGACGGCCCCTGCATCGGTTGCGACGATGTTTGGTGATGAAGTACCTATCCAACCATCTAAACACTATTATCAACGTTGATTCGATTAAGAAGACCCTCGTGCTATGTTACAACAAGGCGTAGTTTGACGGTGCATCGCTGTGATCGCTAATCAATTTCTGCTTAGTTTGCTAGACGACCGAACGAGATGCGGTGATTGCGGAAAGAAAGTAGACACGGACGTGACGCGATGATGGCAGATTACGGTGCAGCCGGTGCACCGGGTCGTTGGAATACAAGCGTTTGTAGTACCTGTTTGCATCTGTGGGCAGATTCCTTGCTCTGTAGTTAAGTTTACGTTATAAATAGACGGTTTAAAACTTAACCAAATATTCCGAAAAAGGATTTCATACTATTTAATTAAATTTGGTAACTTAGGTATCAACAGATACGAGTAAGGCTACCGCTCTTTGAACTTATGTAGGACCCTTTTGAATAACAATAAAAACCAAGGCATTGGAGCACAAATTGCTTTCATTTGAATGTATTGCAGCATTTTGTTTAAAAAAATCAATTCGGAGTGCAATAGAAGGATCTAAATAAATCATGTTTTGTCAATAGCTCTGGAACGCAATAGTCAATCGGGCTAACTTTCAATATTGAATCAGTGATGTACTAGAATGGCTAAATGTTTTTCAAAGAATGAAGCTTACGTCGAATGATATTTTGCCGAATAACGAAATGATGAATCTGAAAAAATGAACGTTTTTGGCTTGTAGACCAGAAAATCGCTCTTAGTTTATTTGTGCCTGCAAGTTCCCTTTGAAACTTGGCCAATCTTTTAACTCGGTGTTTTCATTAGCTTTTCAACGGTGGTTTGTCAAAGGGGTTCTATGTCACAGTTCATAAATTTTTATTTATTTTTGTTTGCAATAAATCTATTGAAAACTCTCAAACTCTATAGCCTACTGCCTAAATACAGCTATTTAGGTTGAATCTTCCTCAGAGTAGTTCAAACCATTCCTAAAAAAAGTTTTTTTTTTATAAAAAGATTCTGTTCATTTAAAAAATAGTATTTTTGAATTTTCTTTGAACTAGAGATTGTCTGGTATTGAAATTCCTTCATTTACAGGGTGATTAGGATTGATTTTCAGTGTTTGAAGACAACGCCTTTTTAATGTTCTTATGTTACGTTTGTATCTTCTTTTTTTTTTTGGAAGTAAAGTTATGGAATACCTTTTTTTTAATATTATTATTTTTTTAACTAATTTTATTTGCTAATTATCTAATACATGCATTCATCTCTTAGACTAGGTGTTCCGTGTTTTCTTAACACTATCTTCCTTATATGCTATGTTACTTTTAGTTATTATTAATACATTTCAATTGGCTCTGGCAGTTAGGATTTTTCCTCTGGTTTAATTGAACCATGTAGTTATGGAATACCTAATTAATGCTATTGATATGGATATAAGTTTGCTTTTGATTCAGCCAAAATAATGAGTTTCGATCAAAATGGTAAAAAAAAATGTATTAAATGTTTCATACCCACAAATTGTTATCATTTACATAGTTAAAAATATAACGCAGCGGCAGCATATCGAATAGACTGGAGCTGTGAACCTCTAAATATGATTTAGCATAGCATAAGTGACTGTACAAATCGTGGGTGGAAGGAATATTAGTTCAACATCTACTAGTGAAGATGCGGAAAACCCTTACTACCTTCATAGATATCTCAGGAAATTTATGTTAGTGGGTTGGGTAAATATATAGGAACTCTATTCGACAATATAGAGCATGCGAACCTCTAAATATGATTTACGCCAAAAATGAAAGAAATTATGTTCAAAAACGTCAGGAATCGTGCATGCCAGCTCCTTTTTAATTTTAATAATGTTAAGGGAGTGCGGCCGCTAGAAGAAATAAAAGTTCACTTTAACCCGAAATTCACAAATTGTTGTTTATAGCCTGTGATAAAAATCGAAGTTTGGTCATTTTGAAGCTTGCGTTTCGACTTTAAGTGCATTTACTTTACTGACAACCAACCCTGCCCACCAGTCTTAAACAAAAATAACAAAAGCATGGGGATTACTACCCCTGGCCACGCACATCTTCACCGTAACTAGGAAGAGGAAGGACGTGTTGATGTAGTACTTACTTAACGAGAGACCACCGACTTAGCGACACCCTCATAAGTACCACGTAGTTGGATAATGAGGAAGGTATTCGTTGGGTCAGGATTTGCCTCTAGCTGGCAATGTAACCGTGTAACAATGTAAAAGGTGTCTACCCAGAGTTACGGGTCAACCATTAGTATAGCGACATGATAACCCAAAACTATATTGGGGGCACCCGTTGCCGAATAACGGCATGCGACTTTGATTCATAGCAGCAGGAGAAAATCGAAAATCAAAACATTCCTAACGATAACCCGACGAAAATAACTCGATTATATTGACATTTGCACACATAATAATCCGACGATATAATGGATCAGGATCGCTTATTCTATTCGAAGAACTTTAAAGATCATTTCATGCGGATAGTTTTTAGTCTAATTCTTTCATCATAATTCAGACAATTCGCTTGCAAAAAGTATTTCATCTGAAATATGGCGTTTTTGTTTTTGTCGGGAAGTTGCAACAAGTAACAGTTTTGAGAAGATTCACAACAGCTGATCGATATAGAGAGAAGTGGTATCTGACGCGCTTACTAATCTAAACACATCAATGTACGCTGCGTCGCACACTGGGGCAGACAGCTGTTTTTTTTTTGACAAAACCTCTAGCACTTTGTGTATACGTTCTAGAGTTTTTGTGTCTTCAGCACACTATCGCGGGTGATTCTAAGCTTAATTTTGATGACTTTTATTTTTTATCTAGATAGTAAAAATATGAATAACTTACGAAAAAACAAAATGTATGGAAAAATTATCCCCGATAGAACATTTTAAAAATACACATCCGTGAAAGAGAAAAACCTATACTTTCGTGTAGTGGGTGTTTTAAAAATAATGTTTTTTTTCGAAAATAAGCCTCTTCGGACGAAGACACCGTGACGATATCTCCGAATTCTGCAAAATTTCACAGAATTGTCCCTTTCCAAAAATTATAAGAATTATTAGGGTGTCCAATTTCGGATAAGATGATTAAAAAAAATCTACGATTTCCAAAAATCGTTATACAGTCTAAATTTTGAAATACTGGTCCGATTATTAATCCATAGCCATGAAATTTAATCTACCAACTTCGATTTTTAATAAATAAAGTCATTCGTCAAACAACATGGTGGGCAACCATGCGTCTCCATATTCGTGCTGTGTATATATGTATTGTGTACCGGTGTTTGTTTTAAATAATATGGAAAATGGAGAGAATAATTTTGCGAAAAGTGCGAAAATCTTTTACCAGAGGTTTCCCGAAACAAAATGAGAGGAAAACCATTTTATTGCTGAGCAAATTTATTTAAGCTCTTTTAGTGGAATGTCTTCAACTGTCTAAGACGAGTTTAGTACTTTCCATTTCATTCCACTACGTTTTGTTATCTTTACAGATACGTATTTCGACATCAACTTCCAAGTCGAGTCAAGTACGAGACACTGAAGACGGCCTTACTGTTGAGGGCGAAATACGTATCTGTCAAAGGTACAATAAAGTAGTGGAATTAAATGGAATAGTACAAACTCGTCTTATGACAAGTAACCAAAAGTAGGCAAGTAGCGTGATGGCAAAATATTGGACAGAGCTCCAATATATGCTGATATACAACAATTATATGCTCAACTGCAGCAAAGGAAGGCCCCAACTATTGTGTGCAACAACATTTAACTCACTGCCTAGTTATTAACTTTATATACGGAGACGAGCCAGCCTCGGGCTGAAAGTCTCCTTAATAAAGACACAAAAAAAAAAAAAAAAAACTTTATATAATAGTAATTTTTTACCACTTTTCCTAAAACTGAAATCATTAACAACACTGTAAAATCATTCCAAATTCAATTCATCCAACCTCACGCGCCATCAAACTAATTTTCGATTTTTAACCTTCTGTCTGTGCTCAAAAAAAACTTACGTTGCCTGTGCTCTGGGGTCATATTGACCCAAAATTGAAATTGTTATAACTTTTAGGCTGTTCCGAAAGATAATACAATCATGTTTTAAAGGATGTTACCTTAGGTTGACTATAGGTGGTTGGATACCATGCGGGGAGGGGTTTTCGTAAAAATTGTTGAAGAATAGTGAAATCATTTTTATACTTATTTTGCTTATATCTGCAAACCCCACCCTATCCTATCGAATGTTGCCAAAATCGAATGGAATCTTTACCTAGAATAACATATTTTGTAAACCCACTGTTCGAGTACGAACTAAGAACGCACGATTCTCGTTAGCGTAGTGCTTTAAGCTGCAATATATTTAGGATATATGTAGTAATAAGTTTGCTTGTAATTTTAATTTAGAGATTGCTTACAAATTCAGTGGCTTAGTAGTTTTTCGATTCCACGAACAATTAGGTTATAATTTTACAAATTTTGTGCTGTAAGATAATTCTCAATAATGTTGAGCCTTTTATAAATAAGTTGTTATTTCTCACCTCTAACGTATTTTCGAATTTAATTCAATGTAGCACTGTAGAAATTAATAAAATAAACTAAATTAAATATTGAAATAGATAATCGCTTTGTGCATGGATAACAAACGCATGTGATGTTTTGACATTAATGCTATTTGATGAGATGACAGGGCTGTGCTATCGCAGCAGACTTCAGTTCGTTGACTACGGAATGGTTGCCAGCCTGAACACCCACCATTGGAACTTATAAATTGCAGCACTAGGGCAAGTTGAATGAAAATAAAACCTTTGAAAGCCCCAACCATATTCATGTTTGCCAAAAATACTCAAGAAAGAAGTACTCATATTGAGCACCGCTTTGTAGCCCTGGACATCCTGAACAACTTTGCCGAATACAACTTGAGTGTAGGTCAGGACCTATTGTGGCGCTAACAGACGTCAGGACCTATTGTGGCGCTAACAGAGACTCTGATCACTATGACCACTATCTACAAAGTGATATCCCAGAGCATCTTCCGTCGTCTGTCACTATTAGTGAATGAGTTCGTGGGAAGTTATCAAGCCGGCTTCGTTGACGGCCGCTTGACAACGGGTCAGATCTTTACTGTACGGTAAATCCTTCAAAAATGCCATGAATACCAGGTCCCAATGCACCATTTGTTCATTGATTTCAAGGCGGCGTACGACAGTATAGACCGCATAGAGCCATGAAATATCATGGACGAGGACAGCTTCCCTGAGAAGCTTACCAGACTGATCAAAGCAACGGTGGATGGTGTGCAAAACTATGTAAAGATTTCGGGCGAACACTCCAGTTCGTTCGAACCGCGCCGGGGACTAAGACAAGGTGATGGACTTTCGTGCCTGTTGTTCAACATTGCGCTAGAAGGTGTCATGCGGAGAGTAAGGGTACGTTTTTCAACAGATCCAGTCAATTTATTTGTTTCACGGATGACATGGATATAGTCGGCCAAACATGAGCAGTGTTACGTTAAGTTTATTTTGATGTTGCTCTAGTAAAGTTAAAACCACAAGCAAACAATTCGCAAAGGCACAAACAATATTTGGCGTAAAAAACTGTTCACGAAATTAAGATTGCCCTGTACACCAACCGCCACTTCGAAAATAAATCCATCCCTGCGGAAAACGAAAGGCCCATTCGCAAGGCGTCGCGGCAGCCTGACAAGAGTACCTAGGCCACATCAGCAAAAATTGAACGGCACTTTTTCGCTTCGTCTTCGCGAGTGGTAGCATCGCCGCCATCATCAGGCGACATCAACTAAAAGTGAAAAACTTTAGGCCACGAGGCGGAATCACTTTGTGGCACGGTCGGAACGGTTACCTTTGCCAGCCAGAAGGTGTTCTCGAGGTAAGAGAATAATCAACATTCCGAGAGCATTTGATGCTAATAAAAATTTCGGTAATTCAGGCGACGGCACTAAATTCCGGAGTTCCTTCTGAGGAGAACGACTAAAGACTCCGATGCATGAAGTCTCCACTCGCCAGGAGTGTCAGAAGCCGTCTTATAGAAGGTCATGCATCGAGAGCGGATCACGTGGAAACGCAGAAACACTACAATCGTCGGAACCCAGACACGAAACGGTCTAAGTAGTTGGTCAGCAACCAGATAGACCGAAAATACCCCATCTAACGGGTAAGTCCAAATGATTCAACCGAAGATCAATCGTGATAATGATGTGCGTGCCTTCCAGGGTGTTTTTGAAGGACTAACGTTTGGCTTGGCTGCGATTTGGTCAGACTGTTAGCTTGCGTGACCGCTACTCCACCGGATTACAGTTTCGTCGGAAAGGTTGTGCATATCTGCCGGACGGGTAGAAGGATAGGATCACTTGACAGTCGCCGTCGAGTCGCGGATCGGTTTTGTCGGGTCATTGCGGAAGACGGTGACCGCTGTCTTCGGATAGCTTCTCCCAACCCACCGGACGATCAGATCGTTGGCTTTTGAAGGAACCGAACCGGAGGCGGAAGCAGGACGAGAACGCTAATGGTGCGAAAATCTCGACGAGGGAATCAGACGCCTCGGAGAGATCCCATCCAGCAACGCGGTCGCACTGGACGGCCAGAGGGGTCTCCAGCGGAGGACGTTCGTCGGACGAGTGGCGCGATGGCAGTGTGTGCGAGGCGGGCAATCCCGGCGACATGTGAGCCGTCAGAAAGTTGGTAGGCCAGGGTGCACCCAAGAAGAAAATTCGTGAGTACGCATGAGGTTAGCTTGTAAGCAGAAGATTTAGAGAACATTAGGGAACATTAGATGACAGGAGCAGTAGAAGAAACATCAATGAGCTTCGAATATATGTATTGATTGAGCATTCATGGCACTTGTCGAATTTCATTTAATTGTTGAGCATTTGTCCTCCAGTTTGTGTGCATTTTGTCCGCTTTAGCAATTACGCTCTACCGCTACCGGAGATCCCACAACAGCAGGAGCATGAGCATTATGACCGCACAATTTGTAGTTGCTACTCCTTGATTGACTGTACAGAGAACACAATGAATGGGGCGTGGGATTAGCTACCCATTCTCAATGTACACGTTTCGGGAGCTCAAATATTTAAAGTCAATAACGGCGCCGTTCACGTTCTTACGGTCATATAGGAATGGAAGGATTGTTAGTCCGACTCTCGTTGCTACTAGAGACCGAGTATACCTCTGTATCTCCACGATTGATATCGTTTTAGTTACAAAGGATAATTTATCTGGATACACTTTGGTAAGCGATGCGATCTATGAGATGGGAAATAACACTAATACGAGTTAAAAGTTAAAACATGCACGCCCGGCATATGAAAACTGAGGAGATTCGCGTTTTGGACGACCGCACGGAAGCGCAGCACTCTGTACTCACTTGGTCGATGGCTTCAGCAAACTATTGAAGAACGCGCTTTTTTCGACCGAGCGCGACATGCGCATGAGCCACCGAACACAAGATATATATTTTATTTCTTTCCCGACGACTAAACACGCACTGCCCTTTCTTCTTCGATGGCTACTCTTATTACCGGCCGCGCAATGCAGAACACAATATTTCGGTCGATCGCGCGATCGTTCTACTGTCCGAAACAAGAGAAATCACGCACTCCATGGACATAGTCGGCCAAACATTTGAAAAAGTGGCAGAACTGTACACCCGCAACAAATGCTGGACTGGTGGTGTCAAGATTAAGTATGCTAGTGCGTGGAACCGAGCGTGACAGTGCGTCTGGAAATCAGTGTTACGATAGATGGGAATACCTTTGGAATAATTTGTCCATCTACTAGGGGCTACAGATGAAACGATGAGAAATAAATGGAATAGTACTAACCTTTCTTATGGCAAGTAATAAAACAAACTTTCATAAACAGTGGTAGTGTTATTGGTTGGGGTTTATTGGTAGCATTTGACGTTAAAACATGTTTTTCATAGATGAAATTATGAACGAGAACCTTTTCTCCAAAGTTTTGATTGAATATGTGAAATATAGCATTGAAAAATTAATCATTGGTATAGGTTCTATTTCCAGCATGACAATGACCCAAAGCATTCTGCGCATTTAGTAAAGGAATGGATAATTTAAAACGTACCACATGGGCTTAAAACACCACTATTGTCTTCCTATCGAACATTTGTGGAATGTTCTGAAGAAACGGACCAGAAAAACATAAAATCTAGATCAAGTACCAGTTGAAGGTGGCTCTTCTTCTTCTTCTTATTGGCACTACATCCCCCACTGGGACATTGCCGCTTCGCTGCTTAGTGTTCATTCAGCATTTTCACAGTTATTAACCGCAAGGTTTCTAAACCAAGTTACCATTTTTGCATTCGTATATCATGAGGCTATCATGATGATACTTTTATGCCTAGAGAAGTCGAGACAATTTCCAAAACGAAAATTTGTTCAGACCGGCACCGGGAATCGAACCCAGCCACCCTCAGCATGGTTTTATTTTATAGCCGCGCATCTTCCCGCTAGGCTAAGGAGGGCTAAGGTGGCTCTAGTGGAAGAATATAACACCCAAACATTTATAAAAGTTGACATTCGATTCCCAATTACTTGAAGGATGTTATAAATGACAACTGCATTCGGATTACTAAAATCTATACTTGAGAATTTTCTCACGCCTTTTTGACGCTTTTTATTTCAATTGCTCTTATTAGTAAACACAAAAACTTTGAACTTGGGAAGAAAAAAATATGTTTTAGTGAAAAGAAATTGAGATCTCTTGGGTTTTGTTCTGAACCTCTTAACCGTCACTGTATGTCGACATATTTTTTCAACCTGAATTGATAATGACTTCACATGCAGATTATTATGATTCAACGTTTAACTAACCCGGATGTAGGAAATATAAAAGAGTGCTAACAATGATTTCATAGTTGGGAAAAAGTGAGTATTGTGGTTTAATACCCATGAAATAAGAAATATTTCTTAATTAAATTTGTTACGAAACTCACTTGATAAGAGCCACAGTATAAAAGTGTTTCAGAATCATTCAGATACACAAAACACACATCAGCAACAGAGAGCGGCCGCGTGTTATGAATGCCTATTTGTCCATTGTGTTGATTGAGCTTTTATCGATCATCTCTTGAATTGTTGTTCACAGTCAAGGCTAGAGTGACTGCAGGAATTGAAATTTTAGCGCCGTTAGAGATAGACTGAAGTACATCATCTCTTCAAGTCAAAGAATAAGTAGGGTGACACTAAAGGTGTTTTTTATTCTTTAACGGCACGTGATATCAATCTGATAAGTTATATTCATTCATTTGTTTAATTACCTATTTTACTGTAATAAGTGAAATGCACTTAAACTCAATTTACTGAAGAACACCCTAAACTCTATAAACATACGTATTAGTCAGTCTAAAAACGCGCCCGGAGCAGTTCGAAGCATCGTGATTCTCTGATTCACATCAATCAGTCAACGTCGCCGTCGCCGTCGACCTAGACCGTGATTTTTCTGTACGAGAGAAGCAACTATCCGCCGCAGCCATCCACCCGTCCATTACGTAATAACATCCATTTCTCTCGCGTGAAGCTGAGGGCAGGTAATCTATGACCATCAACAAGTTCTATTCCGTTCCCATTGCAATTCATCACTCAACGATTCGTGATTTTCCCTTGGCTCTGGCCGTTGCGTTGTGTGATGCGGCGCGCTTTCATTAATGATTTATTAAGCTGTGCAGTTTTGCTTTTCTAGCTTTTGGATTTCTCTCGCCCTCTTGCACCGTGTTAAACTGCACTCTGGTTGAGCTTCCTGACGATAACGCAGCGAATATGTAGTAGGTACTCGTTAGTCATAGACGCAGTCAGTAGATTGCTGCTAGTTCCCAGGGGCATCGCATGATTATGGTTGGAATTACGTTCAAGAGACTAATGAGTAGAATCCCAGTGGTTATTGAGTCATTAGGCTGCAACATGCGTAATGGGATCTTACTTCGATTGGTATGTAAAACAAATGGGTACCGCTGTTCCACGCTACCACTTGTACCAAATTGTACAAACATTTGCAAAGCAAAAGTGCACGGTTTTGGATCTTGTTGAATACAACCGATCGACGATAACGTGTAACTATTTCATAACAGCTGTTTTCGGTGTGGAAATGAAGGCTCATCCAAAACGAGGGCTAGTTTGCAAATGCTTGAAAGCAATTCATATCAATCCTGGTGAATATTTTAGTTTGCGTTGGAAAATAGAGAGTTGACACCCAACAGTGATTCATTTTAAAAAATCGGATTAGCATTTTAAATATGTTTTGATATTGTGTTTCTTATCAGCTATCGTCGCTTTAGTTTGCTTTTGCGGAATACCCGGTCTTCAGTCCATATAAAACTATTTGCCTTCAGGGTGGCTGTTGTGTTTTATATCTACTTTTTTTGTTATGCACATGTTTAATTACTCGTTCATTACCTTCAAAGGTTCTTTCGCATTTGTCCTTTATTGTCTGCCATTTCACAGCAGCTCTATTGCCATTCGAGCACTTGAGAATTGGTTCAAATGTATATCTTTTCTCTCTCTTTTCAATGCATGCCGTTCTAATTGTTTCGTTTTCTTTCTTTGTTTCAGATAAATTGCAGTTGGAACGGACTTGGTACAATTCCGCACACGGGGGGAGCGTTCGGTTATGTAGCCCCATAATGGTTGTCTGTGACTAAAGGTAGGTTTAAATACTCGTTGTTATTTAATATCTTTGTTTAGTTCATATGTATGATGGTGTATAATATTGCAGGGTATGTATGTTCTACAGATCTTGTTGATTTTAATGTTGAAGAAATATAAATATAACGCAATGCTTAATTTTGATAACAACCATTTATTCTCGTACGCTATTGAGATCAATGGAAAATTTGATAACGTGGTCTACTTTTGTCAAGCAGAAAGTCGTGTTTCCAAGAACCGTTCCATTAATTGAACATTTTTATCATGTTTAATGTTAAAATTGCATCCCTGTCAAAATTGTTACCTCGTTTTATTTGCTTCATTTATCCAGCTTTTTAAGATGAACTCGTATAAAAACGGTTTAAAATTTGAGATCAAAAATAAAAATCAGAAAGTGTTGTAGTGTAAATAGATCAAGGCGTCAAAAATATGGGTTATTTTGAAAAGGTGACCTTAAATAAGTGAAGGAATGGACTGGGTAAATATATTGGGTATTGGCCTTCTAGAGAAGTATAACTACTATACATTCCTAGCAGGAATTTCCTACATCAAATCATGACTGCTGCAGAATATAATCGTTAAGTACATGAAAGTACATTTTAACAATGTAATGAGCGGCGTGGATCAAAAATGCTTTGCGAAATCTTTCATAGTCTATACCTACAGTTAACTACATCACAATAATAACATGGCGTTTCCTAATGCTAACCGATGCGCTTTTCCGTTCACTGGAACGTATGGAAATGCAAATGATTGTCGTATTTGCCGGGTATCCTTGACAATGTCATCCAACCGTCTATAAGTATGACTGACGCTTTAGGAAGATGCTTTCTTCATCTATATCTCTGCACATTATTTCGAGTCTTGTGGCTCATGGTTGGTGGGTTGCTTCTGTTTCCGTTCAGAGCCTGCCACTCAGATCGTCCGTCATCATCGTCAGTGGTTGTGGTCATGGGTGCCGAAACATTCTTGGTGTGCTGTCATTCTCAACGTTTCATTCGCACATTTTTCGATGGAGAATGTTCGTTCATGAATGGATCACAACTCCTACCTCGCTGATGATGATGACAGAAATAATTTCCGCTGCTGATATCTTAGCTTAAGAAGCTGATTTACGCCTTCAATATGCACACTATTTCATAAGAAAGCATACTCTAGGTCTGTATATTGAGTTCATACTATTTTAAGTTGTTGATTGTGATGTAATGACCCTGGGACGTTTCTCAATGTTGGAAAACAATTTAACGAAATCTTTAAAGCGTTGTATAGGTAAACTGGTTGTACATTTTGGTCCTGTCGTTTTAATGTTTTTTATTCAATATCGATGTTAAATTGTCGTTCAACTAGTCAGTAGCCGAACATGTTTAACTTTATCAGCTTAATCAATGTAACTTAAATAGATTTCTTAACACATTAGGTAGGCGTTCGAATGAAGCGACTAGAACCGTCTAATCAAATCCTAAATTAAATTCTTCTATGTAGCATCATCATTCGCTAATAGTGATTACGTTTTCATTTTCTTACAATCTTCCCCTGCTTATACCCAATTTATTCTTCCGTTGCAGATATCTCTCCTCGTTTGAGCTGAACCCGTAAACATAAACTTCACACCGCGGTCAGAGGCTCCCTGACCGAGAGGAGCCATTAGCCGCTTGGCGGCAATCCACTGAAAGCACGTTCAATTTAGTTCTGCTACTTTTTTTTGTTCGCTTCATAACTTAGTGGCAATAGGTTGAACGCCTTAACGACGTCACCATCGTCAGCATCGTCACCATCAGTCCGAACGTAGTAGCACTAACAACAATGTCACATCACAGCGATGATCAGCTCCTGCAGGCGGGAAGCGACTCCTTTTGGGAACCGGGAAACTACAAGCGAACTACCAAGCGGATAGAGGATGGATACAGGTGAGGAAATTGTTTTGCCATCTGTCATGAGGTGTGGGAAATGTACTTTGGCTATAGTCATTAATGCAATGTACAATATAACTAACATCTGAATTGCAAGCCAGAGCTTAACGCAATTTACTATTAGGTAATACTTTTAAGGTTAACAATTTCATTCTCGTTTTGAAACATTTGTGGGCTGATTCGTGTTAGCGGGCTGTTTGGTTCTGTATTCGGAATATTCATTTACAGGAACAAATATTGAGTCACGAAATAGGGGGTTCGTCGTTTGTAAATTTTCCTAGGCATTGAAGTTGTCTTACCCATCTCAACTAATTTCAAAGAGTTAGCCAGTTTGTTATGTTTCTAGGGATGCTTATTTTTTGCTAGACCGCCTGGAGTAGGGATGCAAAATTTAGACAAATTTTGATCAAATGTTATGAACTCCGGAACAATCTATGTTGCCTAGAACATCTACATGGCTACGACATGGTGAGTTTACATCCGGGAAGCTTTGGCGTAGCTTGCAAGACAAGGTACTCGACTTGATTTGACAAGTACAAGACACTTAAGACGGCCTTACGTATCTGTAAGGATTTCAACGTAGTGGAATTAAATAGAATAGTACTAAACTCTTCTTATGACAGGCTTTCACCTTTCATTGTAGCTTAATAATTTTCTAAAGTGGGAACCAGTTAATGAGAGAATAATCATTGCTAGATTCAGAACACGGGAACACGGAACCTCACGATAATCCCATGTTATACGCCAATCGATGTTGCCGAGTTACAGGATAAGGCAAATTTCTACAGTGAACTGAATGCCGTTGGATGACGTGGATAAAATTCTAAAAAGTTACAACAAGATCTACATGGGCGACTTCAATGCGAAGATCTGCTCCGACAACACGGACTATGGCGTGTCATGGGGCCTCATGGTGATTGGAGGATTGCACAACCAGTGCACAAAGCCACGTGGGTCTCTCGTGATGGACAACGTGAAAATCATATCGACGACATCAGCATCTGCCGAAAATGGAGACGGAGCCTTGATGTCCGGAATAAACGCAGCGCAGACATCGCGGCTGACCACCACCTTTTAAATGGCCAACACCGTCAGCGGCGGGAGGAGATACTGAAACGGCGATTTAATACACGCCCACTAGAAGATCCAGCTGTGAAGAGATCGTTCGTTGGAGAATTTGGAATTCGAGCAGCAGGTGTTCTCTGGAAGGTGGTAGCGTATAGGAGCAGTGGACGGCCATTAAAAATGTCTTTATCGAAACAAGCAAGAACAACATGGGTGAGCTGCGCACTCAGAGGAAGGAGAGCATTACAGATGCAACCTGGGGGAAGATTGAGGAGCGTAGAGAAGCAAAGGCCGCAATACAGCGAGCAAGAACCAGATTAGCCAAGACTGTATTCGGCTCTAGAGAATGAAGTTAAACGCTGCTAGGTGGACTCCCTGACCGACGACGACGAGGAGAAAGCTGCAACAACTGCCGATATTGGCCTCCTCCTCACGACGCCTGAGTGGAGCAAGGATAAGTCCGATGATGTCGGTAAAAGGCGTGACAGGTCGAACATTGATGCCTCAGCAGTCATCAATATTTCAGCATGAGCCGCCAAGGGTGCGACGCATTACCCGCGCCAACTCCAAAGGTCCATCATTGCAGAAGATTGAAGCAGCCGGGGGTCGATCGCATTTCAGCAGAGATACTTAAAGTTGACCCCATGCTATCTGCCCAAATGTTGCATCACAGCCCGGGTAGAGGTGAATAACAAACAAATAACATAATGATAACAAATTTTGCTATGATATCAGATTTAGTTATTCTTATGTTATTTATAAATAACATAAAATAGCATCCCAACTACAAGTTTTGTTATAATAGTAAAATTAGTTATTTATATGTTATTGTAAGAAAGAGCACAACAACAAATGAAGAACACATTTTGCAATCATAGCAAAGTTTGTTATTTATTTATCATTAGCATTTTCAACATATCAATAATAACTGATTTTGATATTTTCTTTTATTCAAATATTTTGCTATTGGTTTGTTATTATAATAGCAAAATGAGTTATTTATGAGTTATTTGCTAGAGCAATGTCTGTTATTATTTTTGCTATTTTAGCAACTATATCAAACAAACTAATATCAGATTTTGCTATTCAGTTATTCATATATTAATAGTAAAATTTAATATTATTTTGCTGTTTTCTTCTACCCGGGAGCCATTCTACAATATACAATATCTGAAAAGCAACATTTCCGGCTAACTAAATGCAGGGCATCTTATTGAAGGTCCCAGAAAAAGGGATCTGACTGTGATCATGTTACTGTGTGTTGTCATCAAAGTTCTGTGCAAAATTATCCTAAATCGGATACAGGAGAAAATAGACACGACTCTCCGACGGCAGCAGGCAAGTTTCCGTATTGTCACGCTCCGTATCATTCTGGTCAACGAATTACAGGAGTTCCTCTATTTGGTATTCATTGACTACGAAAAAACTTTCGATCGTCTGAACCACGAACATTTTTGGGGCACCCTTAGACGCAAGGGAGTTCATCGAAGCACAGTATGAAGCTTTCATGTTCAGACTAATGCATAATAGAGCTTTGTCTGACCCCATACGGGTAGTAGCAGGAATGAGGCAAGGGTGTATACTATCTCCGCTACTGTTTCTAATTGTAATCGATGAGATTATGGTAGCTGGGCAAGCAAGACTGGAATCCGACAGGACCTCGCAGCAGTGGCTCGTGCCCTTTTCCCCCTATTTCGTAGATAAGACACACGACACCTTCCATCCACTCGTGCGGCAGAACCTCATCCTCCCAAACCTTGGTAATGACCCAGTTCATCACCACCGTGTTTAAACAGCTCCCCTGGTAGTTGGTCAACTCCAGGTGGTTTGTTGTTTTTCAGCCGGCCGATTTCCTACTGGTTTTCCATATTGTCACCTGCCGTCACCTTCGGATCACCTAACGCTTGTTCGTAAGAGGGTTCCGGTTTATGTCTTTACACATATGGCTGTGGAACGTGGAACTTACGTGGACGGTTTAACTTCTTATAGAACTTTCGTGCGTTATTAACGCGGTACAGTTGCTCCGTCTCTTCACGGTCTTGATCTTCCTGCTGGCGCTGTTTCCTCCGAAAAATCGAGATTTGTCTGTTCCGCGCCCGTTTGTATCGTGCCTCGTTTGCTCTCGTGCGGTATTGCAGCAACCCCATCCATATGCTGCATTCTTCCACTAACTGCTAACATTGCCGTCTTACCAGTCGTTTCTCTGATCCGGAGCCACCGTGCCTAGTGCAGCGGTTGCGGTGCTTCCAATGGCGGATCGAATATCTCCAGCCATCTTCAAAAGACGATGCACCTAGCTGCTGCTGCTGCGTGTAATCTTGGGCTAGTCTACTGTCTTGTAGCCCCCCCCCCCCCAATGTTTAGCCGCGGCGGACGACTCTGACGCGTGTTGTATAGCGTCGAGAGTTCTGAGTGTAGGCATACTGCAACGAGGTAGTGGTCGAATTCAATATTCGCATTGTAGTTTGTCGTAGATTATCCTGTCGCAATCTGCGAAACGTAGCGATTTGCAGTTCCATGTTCCAAGCTTCCAAACGTGATCCTTTATTCGTCGCCTAGGTCGTTGCCAATTGTCTAGAGTCGTATTAACTTCTATGTCCTTCATAATAGTTGTTTTTTAAGGGGGCTTATTGGGCCTACGCAAACCTCCTGTCTCGTCAGAGAACCGTCGTGTCAGGTCTGTTTAGCGTCGCAGCTAACACCATGACTAGAGCTTGTGCGCTTTGAGCGGCACACGGTCGCTTTGGCGGAGCCTGCTTGCAGATACATGCAGATGTTTATAGAAGTTTAACAGAGCCCACAGTCAAACCCCACCACACCCTAGGCAGGCACCACCACAGCAGATGGCATTGAGAGGGATCATCATGCCCTTGGAGATATAGTCCCTGCTGATTATGAAACATGATCCATGCAAAACATAGCTATTGAAAAACATCAACGGTCATGTTTGAACTGCCATCGTAACACAAAAACGGTTTTTAATGTGGTTTGATTTTTTTTAGATGTGTATTCCAATAAAAAAATCACCTTCTTGTCAGGCCGCTGGAGTGTACGATCAAGACAAAATTTTCAAAACGACTTATCTGCTTTTGTAAACAAAGATTCGAATCTAATAGCACTCCCCACGCAAACCAACAATATCAATAGGTAGGTGAAGATTTCGGCTACCTGTTGATGGCGTTGGTCTGCGTCGCAGTGCTATCAGATTCGTCAAATCGACGCTTGGATCTTTGTTTACAAAATCAGATAAGTCGTTTCGAAAATTTTGTCTTGTTATCTCCTTAACTTCTAAGTGCACCCAAAAAATAAATCTCACAATTATTGTATAAAATCTTGGCATATACAATTCTGTAAGATTTAAATACAAGAAATGTAAGCTTTTTATATAAAACCTGTATTAAAATAATACAAAATTTTCATATCATATAAATTGTTTTTTTTGGCATTGCATCCAGGGCTGATAGCGAGTCACTTTTTAGTGACTTGGTCACTATTTTGAGCCAAGTCACTAAAAAATCACTATGTGCATCCAAAAGTCACTAAAGTCACTATTTTTCGGAAAATGGTCACTAAAGTCACTATTTTCGCACTGATGTTTATAAAAAAAAAAGTTCAAAATAAAAATCATTTGTACCTACCATTATCATCAACCAAATCAAATGTAAATCTGTGACCAAAAAACACAAATTTAAGAAATTGCATCAAGTGTATTGAGGAAATCGCCAGGTTACTTACAATTCATGAGAACTATATGATCTTCTTCTCCATGAATAAAAGGTTGTTAAAATACGAAGTGCCGAAAACAAAAATTGAGAAGTACTGGAACCAGGCTTTTTAATTAAAAAACGATTGTGCGTAAATACCCTTGAGTGACTAAAATAATGAAAATAGCTTTAGCTGCATCCCGTGACAACAACGTTGTCGAGCGAGGTTTTTCTACGCCAGGGAGAATAATTAACGATAATATGGTGTCGATGACGCAAAGTTAATTAAAATCGTTTATGATTGTGAAATCCGTCTTGTGATCCTTCAGGATTCAATAATAGTCTCTAAAACAAAAATTGAAAAGCAAGATAAGTCAGAAGTAATTCTGCACTGAGGAAACTGACCGCAGATGTTTTTAATTAAATAAAAGAAGCAATGTGCTGCAGAGTGGGTTCGAACCATGGACGTCGGGATCGAGAGGCCTGTATGCAGACCACACAGCGAAGCTTGGGCATACGTTTAGACAACTCCGTTATTGAATGCATTATACTCTTGAGCGCTCGTTTAACAAGCATTATAAGGGTAAGAACTTCACTTGTGGTCATTTTCATCGTTTCTGAATATCCATTTTTGTCACGTCAATTTTGACATAATGCCGAGGTATTTCTTAGTTTCTTTGGTTAACCCCTCTACGACGAACCACACAGCATGATACATACCATCATTGTTCGTTTTGTTGTCCGGAATTAGTTCATTTTTTCAAAGTATTGGAGGTTTTATATTGTTTTCATAGCATTTATCTAGAAAGAAGCAAGGTCTATTCAAAAATTTAAAACACTAAAATGTTCCTTGATTTATACAGAAATTGGATTTTTCGGATTATTCAGAAAGTAGCTCTCGTTGATTTTTTTTTAAACAATTCGATGAGATTCTTTTTCAATCTGCTGAATTTTATTGGATTTCATGTCGTGCGGAAATGTCGCGTATTTGATTTCAGTCGGCGCGGATTTGGCGCCGGTTGAAACTTAGATATGGTAAAATTCATGTTATATCTGAGTCCTGGTATTTTTTTTTAGTAAAATCGGTTCATGGACAACCGAGATCAGGGGCTCGAATGGCAAATGGGCACTGTATGTATTTAAATTTGTTATTATTAAAAATGTTGTTATTAATTATTTAAAATCCCTCTTCTTAGTTACGGTGAAGATGGGCACGGCCAGCAGTAGTAATCCACATGCTTTTGTAATTTTTGTCTTTTTTTTATTTCTGATAGTATTCTAGATAAGGATTTGAAAAAAAAAATTATATCACTAGTTTCCAATCCACTACGAGTTACATACTGACAATGCAAATGCAATTCAGCTCCCTACCTCTGGTTAATACTTCATACAAAAGTCACTATTTGGTCACTTTTTCTGCATCGGAAAGCCACTATTTGGTCACTTTTTTCGTCATCGTTGGTCACTAAGTCACTATTTTGAACGGCATTTATCGCTAACAGCCCTGCATCTGCCACTGGAATAATGCAGCCTTGAAGTTTAGTGTTCATAAAGTACTTCCACAGTTATTAAATGCAAGGTTTCTATGTTACCTATGCATTCGTATATCATGAGACTAACATGATGGTGAGGCTAACACGCCAAGGAAAGTCGTAAAAATATCCAATCCTTAAATGTCCTACACCGGATCGGGAATCGAATTCAGCCACATTCGGCATGTTATACTTCGCAGCTGTGCAATCATCTTAGCGCTAGGCTATGGCAGTCTCTTATTTGTTCAGTGTGAATTTCAAATAACTCGAACACACCTACGCCTATGTCGTTTCAAATCGTCATATCACTATTCTATTTGGCGCAGTCATAAAAATTGATTGATTAGCTATTGTCTAACGTTATCGGTGTTTTTGTTTATCACTTTCCCGTTTCAGATTATGCACAGACCTGCAAACTCTAATACAGGAACGAGCAGAAATCGAGAAAGGATACGCCAAAAGTCTGAAAACCTGGTCGAAAAAGTGGGGTGAACTGATTGAGAAAGGTAAGTTAAACACAACGACAAATAATAAGCTATTAATTTATTAACATCAACGCACCTACAGCAATACGAATGTTGTATACCTCTTCTTTTCTATTACTCACATACCACCAAATCGGGTCAAATTGCCAACCAAATCAGTCTGAATTGTTCTGTCGCGATCCAACCAACAATACGTGTTCGTGTTCTTCAATGCCTTGATTGACGAGAAGAGTAAACAATCATTCACATGACTTGTATGACTTAATCATTGCCAAGGTCATAATTCAACAATTAGGCACACGGTCTACTTCAACTGGGGTGTCCAGATGGCTTTTCGAGCAAGACTTTGAGACAGGCCTAGACTTGGAAGGCTGGTGGGAAGTCCAAACAAGGAAGTAAAGCTACCAGAGATGAAAAAGTATCACACCGCAAAACTGCATTTTGATTTTTGTCTATGTTTATTCAAATTGATGTTCCCCCTTTTTTAAGTTGGTTATATTTTACTCATTGTGTCTCATGTGTACACGAGCTTCACAGTCATGATGATGATAGCAAATATCGACCATACTTCGTCATACTTCTTGCATTCCCTGTGCGCTATCTACCGATAATGAGGATATGGAGTGTGTCATCATACGCGTGTATGCAATTGATAATAAAAAGCGTTTATAAATTTTTGGAAAGGTTGCAAACAGCAGAGAATTAATGCCGCATCACTACTTTATGGAACCCTGGATTTATAGATATGCAGTGGTACCTCATGCCCGGATGCTAAACGTATTAGTGATAATACAAAATATTATTCAAGATTGGAAACGTCAGTCCATTTATGGGGGATGGACTACCCATTCAACAAGCACAGACTAGGATGAACATTTATGTTGTCCCAGTTTAATTGATCAACAGACATATTTAGTATGTATAATGATTATTCCGGATAGGGCTCGAAGACACTGACAACTCACGTGCTTACGATGATGTCATCAACAGGAATTTTCCTTGATTGAAGACAATTCCTTGCATAGTATCAGATATACAATACAGCACATAGGCACGTTATTTGGCAGTTATCAGCGCCTGATTTTTGGCTCTAATGATCGATTGAGATGGACACATTGAATGGAAGGATTAACAATGAGATGCTTACTGTCCCCATCTTTTATATCAAATACGAACAAGCACTTGAGCTCCAGTGGATGTTCATTGTTTATATACCAGATGTGGTTCGACTCGATGATTAATATCCAGCGCTATATCGTTTATAAATAGATCGCAATTTGTAAACTGCAAGCCACTCGAGATCCTTACTCGAGTGTAACATTTGCACTGACATCATGTACCAAATCTCGGATCAACACACAACACAAGTGAAAAAAGAGGACTGGACTGGACGCAGTGGCTAACTATACGCTTCATTGGTTTGTCCGAATGATTGTAATTTATCATCTCCATCGTCCGGCCGTACGATTGCTTGTATAAGCGTGCCTTGCGCTCACAGATACTGTACGTACGACTTCGTCTGTGGATTATATTTTTGTGATAATGAAGAATTAGAACTTGCACATGCTGAATGTGATTGAGGCGTTAAGGAGTTAACAATCGATAGCTGTCGATTTAAAGTATAACTGTTTTTCCTCTGGTTTTCTCGTAAATTATAGGTGAACAAGGTGAGAATAAGCGCAGGATTGCAATCCTGCGCCTGTCGAGTTCCATTCTTGGTCCTGGTCTGCAAAAACACTTATTAAATACGATAAACTAGGAGTACTGTTACGCTTGTCTCTAATAATTCTTATCCTAATAGATTAAACAGGAACATTTTGAAGATTCTTCCAGTATTGTCTTTATAATAATTTTGTTTGTTCAGAGTGAGGCCGTAGTGGGTTGGTTACTCAAAAAATGTCTATACGTTACCAGCAGCGTAGTTTACAAAGGGTCTGCAAACAATCTTCCACATGGTCGTTTCACCTTGCTCGCTATGCCATTCACCTCCTTGTGCCCGTCGGATCGCTTTCGAAAACCATTTTCACCGAGTTAAAGGCAACATTCTATCTAGAGGCTGGCACACTTCAGCTGTCTGATTTTCGCTTTGTGAACGATAGAAAGTTCCTTCAAGGGATCGTTCACAAATTACGCTGTAGGGGGAAGGGGGTAAGATCGAGCGTTACGGTTCATACAAAAAAATTAATAAATCTTTCATACAAACAGTATTACCAGGAGATGGGAAGGGGTCTAATACTGCCCAAATTTGCGTTACATAATTTGTTAGCGGCCCCAACAGCTGCTGCAATTCAAACGATGCTACAAAATAGTTGTGCTAGCACGTCAAAAACAACTGGATAGATTCGCTACATTTGTCGGTGAAGGACTGAATAGAAGTTCTTGATCAGTGATCCCCAATGTACGGCCCTCCTAGCCTTTTCCTGTGGCCCGCGAAGGATTTCAGAGAATACATTACATGTGGCCCATTGTCAAGCATTACATGACAAGATAAGCTTTTCATTGTGCCCATTTTTTCGTTTTGTTATGTTTCCTAAACTTGTTATTTGATTTCAAAATTTTGTGTTATGCTTTAAAATTCAATTTAAAATAAAAAACAAACATTGAAAATATTCTGCGGTGCGCTTCAATAGTTTAAAATTGCAATGCGACCCTCGATAGTAAGCATGCTGGGGACCACTGTTCTTGATCATATGTACAGCACGAATATTTAGGTTGAAGCCGTATAGGCGAGTTGGAATAAAATTTGAACCGTTTGTTTGAGAAACTGCATATTTAACATTTTTGGCCAAAATGAGATTTATATATATTCTGAATCCTCTTCCAAAAATACGTATTCTGGCGAAAAATACGAAAAAAAAAATTGTTTAGGAATGTATGAATTTTTTTTCGATTGTTCGACTACATATGTCCACGCACTTTGCAGAGCAATTATGGAGCACTGCTTACAGTTTTTGCACTGGAAGTGCACCAGGGTGTTGAGTTTTGCCAAAAACTGTTAATCTATATCGAAGAAATCGAAAGGTTCGGTGCCAATTTGTTCAAAAACAGTTTTTTGTTGTTTTCTCGAAATTGTGTAAAATGGACTTATGCAGTTGGACAAACAAATGATTCATTTTACATTAGCATTAAGTGCTTCAGTAGTAAAGCACATGGCATTAAATGTTAATTGGGATTGCTGTTCTTTTCTGCAAAAGATTTATTTGAGCTATAGTAGCAATTGCGAACGATAAAAGCAAATCGGTATCATATGGAGAACGGCGAATCCTGATAGGTGACAATGTTAAAAACTATCCTGGTCTGGTACTGCTCCAACTGTACATTTTCTAATTCATACTATAGTAATTCAATTTGCTACGTTGTCCTTAATCTACTCCCTCGCAGGACCAGAGTACGGTACAACTGAGGCGGCATGGAAAGGTATCCTCACCGAAGCGGATCGACTATCCGACCTGCACCTGAAAGTAAAGGAAAACCTCTGTACCGACGTAATGCACCAAATCAAAGCATGGCAGAAAGATAATTACCACAAAGTAAATTAAACCAATTAATTCACTTACAATACTTGTAAAACTACAATCTTTTTTTCCGATGACCTATTTCCAGACGATGATTCAAATCAAGGAACGAAAGGAAATGGAAGACCAGTTCAAAAAGGCTCAAAAACCATGGGCGAAGCATCTGACGAAAGTGGAAAAGTGCAAAGCGGATTACCATGCGTCTTGTAAGACGGAACGGACCGCTGCCAATCAGGAACGCAACGCCTTGAGCGATTCGTCCCTATCAACGGATCAGGTCGGTTGCCGGGATTAGTGCCTAGTTATCGTGACGAACACTAATGCAAATTTACTTCCAGCTGAAAAAGCTGCAGGACCGAACGGCCCGTACCAAGGACGATGTAAGCAAGAGTCGAGAACGGTACGAACAAGCCCTGCAGGAAATCAACAAATACAACCCAGTCTATATGGAGGATATGACTTCGGTGTTCAACAAGTGCCAAGAGATGGAGGAGACCAGGTTACGCTTCTTCAAGAATGTGCTATTTTCGATACACAAGTGTTTAAACATCTCCGAGGATCCAAGCTTACCGCAGATCTACAAGGAGTTCCATCACACCGTGAACAATGCAGACCATCTGAAGGACCTGAAATGGTGGTCGAACAACCACGGCATTCATATGGGTATGAGTTGGCCGACGTTTGTGGTAAGTTGGTGCTCTCGGATTTGATTCATTTTTAAAGTGCTTTCGCATGCTGATTCTAACGGTTTTTTGATGCCTCCTAACGTTTCCCTGATATTTCTTGCTATTCTGTTTTAAGAAGATGTTTAGCTTTAGGCTGAACAATCATCTTTTTACTGTTTTAATCCATTCCTGGAGAGACACTTCTGTTTTTGCCCCAATCGTTATTCATGGCATGCAATTATGTGATGTAAATGAATCATGAACAATTCTACATCACATATGGATGTTAAAAACCTTATTTAAAAGGATTTATTGTTTGATTTTCCATATTATAAATATCGTTCCTACACATTCGGAATGTCAGAAACCAAAATCAAAAACTTTATTTAATTCAGTAGGTATTGATTTTATATTATGACATATGTATGTAATTGAGGTCATTGAAAACAAAATTAAGATATCACCCGAAAGACGGATTTTGGAAACTAACAAAGAAATAAAAGTACCTAATTGATTCCGACAAAAACCGTTGCTTTTTTCAACTTCCTCGGCGAATAAAAAGAGCATTTAAACAATTTCGAATGAATATATGGAATTTTTAAAATCTAAAGTATAAAGCTGAGCCTATGAATAGATTTCTTAACCTCTGTACCGTCCTTGGAACCATTCCTGAAATGAGTATGGTAGTCTTGGATTTTGAAACTC
Organism: Armigeres subalbatus; assembly: GCF_024139115.2. Classification (NCBI taxonomy): domain Eukaryota; kingdom Metazoa; phylum Arthropoda; class Insecta; order Diptera; family Culicidae; genus Armigeres; species Armigeres subalbatus. Next base: position 421,285,386 of record NC_085140.1, on the reverse strand, counting down.
ACATCACATTGGTATTCTTGCTATTCAGCTGGCAAAATTATTTCATAATTAGAAGTCATTCATTTCATTTATTTAGTTAACATCTAAACAGATAGCACTGAATCAACAATTTGACGCCACAATACACGGTTCGAGGCTGCATCTCTCCATCCTCGGATACGCCCCACGCTCGCCAAGTCGTTCTGCACCTGGTCTGCCCATCTCGCTCGCTGCGCTCCACGCCGTCTCGTACCTGCCGGATCGGAAGCGAACACCATCTTTGCAGGGTTGCTGTCCGGCATTCTTCCAACATGTCCTGCCCATCGTACCCTTCCGGCTTTAGCTACCTTCTGGATACTGGGTTCGCCGTAGAGTTGGGCGAGCTCATGGTTCATTCTTCGCCGCCACACACCGTCTTCTTGCACACCGCCAAAGATGATCCTAAGCACCCGTCTCTCGAATACTCCGAGTGCTTGCAAGTCCTCCTCGAGCATTGTCCATGTTTCATGTCCGTAGAGGACAACCGGTCTTATAAGCGTCTTGTACATGACACATTTGGTGCGGTGGCGAATCTTTTTCGACCGCAGTTTCTTCTGGAGCCCGTAGTAGGCCCGACTTCCACTGATGATGCGCCTTCGTATTTCACGGCTAACGTTGTTGTCAGCCGTTAGCAAGGATCCGAGGTAGACGAATTCCTCGACCACCTCGAAGGTATCCCCGTCTATCGTAACACTGCTTCCCAGGCGGGCCCTGTCGCGCTCGGTTCCGCCCACAAGCATGTACTTTGTCTTTGACGCATTCACCACCAGTCCAACTTTTGTTGCTTCACGTTTCAGGCGGGTGTACAGTTCTGCCACCTTTGCAAATGTTCGGCCGACAATGTCCATGTCATCCGCGAAGCAAATAAATTGACTGGATCTATTGAAAATCGTACCCCGGCTGTTACACCCGGCTCTTCGCATGACACCTTCTAGCGCAATGTTGAACAACAGGCACGAAAGTCCATCACCTTGTCTTAGTCCCCGGCGCGATTCGAACGAACTGGAGTGTTCGCCCGAAATCTTCACACAGTTTTGCACACCATCCACCGTTGCTTTGATCAGTCTGGTAAGCTTCCCAGGGAAGCTGTTCTCGTCCATAATTTTCCATAGCTCTACGCGGTCTATACTGTCGTATGCCGCCTTGAAATCAACGAACAGATGGTGCATTGGGACCTGGTATTCATGGCATTTTTGAAGGATTTGCCGTACAGTAAAGATCTGGTCCGTTGTCGAGCGGCCGTCAACGAAGCCGGCTTGATAACTTCCCACGAACTCGTTCACTAATGGTGACATACGACGGAAGATGATCTGGGATATCACTTTGTAGGCGGCATTAAGGATGGTGATCGCTCGAAAGTTCTCACACTCCAGTTTGTCGCCTTTCTTGTAGATGGGGCATATAACCCCTTCCTTCCACTCCTCCGGTAGCTGTTCGGTTTCCCAGATTCTGACTATCAGTTTATGCAGGCAAGTGGCCAGCTTTTCCGGGCCCATCTTGATGAGCTCAGCTCCGATACCATCCTTACCAGCTGCTTTATTGGTCTTTAGCTGTTGAATGGCATCCTTAACTTCCCTCAAGGTGGGGGCTGGTTGGCTTCCATCGTCCGCTGGACTGACGTTGTCATCTCCTCCGCTGCCTTGAATTTCACTGCCTGTACTCTCAGCGCCATTCAGATGTTCCTCGTAGTGCTGCTTCCACCTTTCGATCACCACACGTTCGTCCGTCAAGATGCTCCCATCCTTATCCCGGCACATTTCGGCTCGCGGCACGAAGCCTTTGCGGGATGCGTTGATCTTCTGATAGAACTTGCGTGTATCTTGAGAACGGCACAGCTGTTCCATCTCCTCGCACTCCGCTTCTCCCAGGCGGCGTTTCTTCTCCTGAAAAAGGCGGGTCTGCTGTCTCCGCTTCTGTCTATAACGTTCCACGTTCTGCCGGGTACCTTGCTGCAGCGCGACCGCCCGCGCTGCGTCCTTCTCCTCCAGAATCTGTCTGCACTCTTCGTCGAACCAATCGTTCCGTCGACTTCGACCCATATACCCGACGTTGTTCTCCGCTGCGTCGTTAATGGCTGCTTTGACTGTATTCCAGCAGTCCTCAAGAGGGGCCCCATCGAGCTCACCCTCTTCCGGCAACGCTGCCTCGAGATGCTGCGCGTATGCAGTGGCGACATCAGGTTGCTTCAGTCGCTCTAGGTCGTACCGCGGCGGTCGTCGGTACCGAACATTGTTGATGACGGATAGTTTTGGGCGCAGTTTAACCATCACCAGATAGTGGTCAGAGTCGATGTTAGCGCCACGATATGTCCTGACGTCGATAATGTCGGAGAAGTGCCGTCCATCAATCAGAACGTGGTCGATTTGTGATTCTGTCTGCAGTGGTGATCTCCAGGTGTACCGATACGGGAGGCTGTGTTGGAAGTAGGTGCTGCGAATGGCCATATTCTTGGAGGCGGCGAAATCAATTAGTCGTAGGCCGTTTTCGTTCGTCAGCCGGTGAGCGCTGAACTTTCCAATAGTCGGTCTAAACTCCTCCTCTTGGCCAACCTGAGCGTTCAAGTCTCCTATGATGATTTTGACGTCGTGGCTTGGGCAGCTGTCGTACTCACGTTCCAGCTGCGCGTAGAATGCGTCCTTATCATCATCAGTGCTTCCGGAGTGTGGGCTATGGACGTTGATTATGCTGAAGTTGAAGAACCGGCCTTTGATCCTCAACTTGCACATTCTTTCATTGATCGGCCACCACCCGATCACGCGCCTTTGCATATCGCCCATCACTAAGCTGAAAGCTGTTCCCAGCTCGTGTGTGTTGCCGCAGCTCTGGTAGATGGTATGATTACCTCTAAACGTTCGCACCATTGATCCCTTCCAACAAACCTCCTGCAGCGCTACGATGCCGAATCCACGGTCCTTGAGCACATCGGCGAGTATGCGTGTGCTCCCGATGAAGTTGAGAGATTTGCAGTTCCACGAACCGAGTTTCCAATCGCTAGTCCCTTTTCGTCGCAGTGGTCTTCGCCGATGGTTCCGGTCCGTACTCTCTTGTTGATTGTTCGTTGCTTAAGATTTTTAAAGGCTGGCTTGCAGGGCCTGACACCAAACCCCCTAAATTTCCGGAGGACCATTCCTCCTTATTTCCGGTGGACCATGGTGCACAGTTTCACTTAGAGTCCCTCGCTGGCACTCGGACGATGATCAGCCGCCCCTAACATGGAGAACAGACGCTGTTGTGAGCCGATCCTGACACGGAGAACAGACGCTCAATAAGATTTGCACCTCCGGAGAGGAGCAAACCCCCCTCCCTGTCAGCATACGACCATAGTTCCCACCGGGGTTGGTTACCCGATCTTCCCTAAGGTTGCTCGTATCCCGGCCAGCACCGCGGGGAGGTAGGGATAGGAGTTGCTGGGTAAGAGGCTAAGGACCGCGAGATGGGGTCTATTTTATTCCTTCAGGTACGCGAAGTACCAATGGTACGCTTTACCCAGCATTTGCCGTGCCATAATTAGAAGTCACCTCAATAATTTTTTTTTTTTTTTTTTTTTTTCGCTCTCAAAGATGCAATTCGAAGATCTGGTGTTAATAAGGAGTTGACATTGAGTACCTACTTCAACACAAAAATGAGTCACTTGTTTGCTTTAAACTGGTGTATACGTAACTTCCTCAGTTTACAACAGACAATCGATATTACCTTTTCTTGTGTACTTTGGTACATCAAACATTTCACAATCAGGTTCAGATTTTGCAAATATTATGTTGCGTTTCATAAAAAAGAGGGGACCCCACCTACAAAAACCGCTTACTAACAAATACTCATTTGCTTCACATTTCACTGCTTCCGCAGTTACAAACCAAAAGAATTAGAAAATCTTTAATCGAAATCGTGCACAAAAAAAGCATTTTCAAGTTCAAATTATACAATAAGACATAAAAAACAAACAACTTGAATCGTACAAACCGAGTACCCAAAATCGCCATCTATTCTTGCAGGAGTACACGGAAGAATTCCGCGACATTGCCAAGGGAATCAAGTCGAAAGAAGCTTTACCCGCTGCGCCGATAACGCTCATTCATCAGCGACCCGTTGCCGAAGATTTGCATGTAATTTGAGTTCTTTCATTTTCTATTATTTCACGATGTACATTCTGCACACAAAAAAAATCGAACAATGTCAGGCACCATTTGATTTCGTTAGAGTTTTTATTTAGACCATTGATTTGTTTTCGATTAAGGAATGATAGTAGATGTCGTAGATAGTAGTTTTTCCTATGGGTATAATTAAAGTATATTAGTAATTTTCAATATGAAGGGGGGAGAGTGGTCAAATCGGGCAAGATTAGCAATCATATTAAAATTTCAAAAAAAATAATCATAATAATAATACAAGTAATACAAAATATTAACATCTCATATCGTTTTAGCATGTTCGTCGATATTCGTTTTAATAGTACTTGCTTTTTTTGCCCTATGGCGATCTCTCCTCACTGCTGTCTCCTGTTATTTATGGTTAGGATTATTTTCGATATTGTTTAAAAACTCATTTGCATGCTTCTGTATTGTTTCTTCTTCGTCTATGTGGAGCAAATATTGTTGGTCACAAGTGTATCGTAATCATTAGGCTTATTTGAAAGCATCTAGATAATGCGTATGAAAATAGGCGCGTGGTGATTGTTTTGTAGTTTATCATTCAAAAGTGTAGTTTGATGTTGTGTAGTGTCGTTTGCCGTTACATAAGTAGAAACAATGCCATTGTTCAGTAGACGCCAAATGCTGCTATCTCGCGCACTTAACGTGCCAATCTTGATTTCTTGTTAATCTGTTTTCTTATTTTACTTACTTTACCTTTGTGGAATATCTACAAACAGGAGTACCCCCCGCCAGCCAGTAACAAGAACAGTATAAACCGCACCTCCGCATCACTCAGTATTAACAATTCTAGTAGCAATGCCAACAATGGTAGTTCACAGAGGGCCACCACTCCTAGTCAGGAATCGCCCAAATCGGAAAGCGCTTCGATGAAGAACAACGATGCGGTGACGACTCCGACGAGGACTTCGCCCTCACGTACGGTTGCTGGAGCTGCCGTTGTAACGTAAGTCAGAATCGCGCATTGTACTTTCGTTACGAATCTAAATTCCATGCTTGTAGGAACGGCACCAATGGCAAGGCCAGCGATTCCCAGAATCCGTTCGACGAGGAAGAGGAATGGGACGAAGGTGATGGAGCGGATAACATTCTGGTGGACAACGGCGAACCCGGTGTACCAGTTAAGGCGTTGTACGACTACGAAGGAGCTGAAAGCGACGAATTGACGTTTAAGATGGGTAAGTGTGGAACTCGGTTTTGTTGCATATAAAAACTGTTGACCCACGCCAAGGTCAAGTGTCTGGTAAGCAGATAATCGGTTATCAATATCATCGCATTGAAGTTTCCCGCTGGTATTCAGCTAGCCGAATTGGTTGGGTTGTGGGTAGGTGCGATTTCTGATCTAGATCGCACACAGACACGATGAACGAATTAAGTCAGTCTGTTCAACGCTTCTCGGAAGATGAAGAATTAAGACGTAGATGTGCTTCCTGTTGCTATATCGTACAGCTGCCCTAAAGAAGTCCGTTAGCGAGCTGGGAGATCCCAGACAACTGGCATTACGAATATTTCATGCACTGGAGCGAAAGCTTTCACATCACCCGGATTTGAAGAAACAGTATCAGGACTTTATGGAAAAGTACGAAAGTCTTGGTCACTGCGAAGAAGTAGATGTTAGTAAGGATCGGGTAAGTACCATCAACTGGTATTTACCTCGCACCGCATTTACCTTACCTTGATACACCGATGAAGGTGTTTGGCCGGTTGCTCCACAATGTAGTGTAGATTGATGCCATCATTCAAAGTGATCTGCACTTCATCTTCACGTTTTATGTGTTGGCAAACTGACGTGGCAAAAATGTTTATGCGAGACCTCATCGATCTCCTATGTTTTGGGCCAAGTATCCTTCCAATCCACTGTATGTCGTAGTGCTGACAACGGACAACCTCCCGCCCCTTTTTTAGCAACGCCCAAGAGTACCCTTGCGACGTAGGTTTTAAGTAGTCTGTGGCTGCGAACATACTGAGGAGAAGTATCTACGTAGACAATGCATTATTTGGGTGTGACGACCTTAATAAGCGAGTTTCAAGTGAAGTCGACGGGTTTCGTCAACGAGGCTGAATTTCATGGCATGGACTAAAAAAATACAGCTTGTGAAAACAGTGCAGCCAAGCGATAGGTGCTGTCGCTTATGCCATGAATGTCGATCTCTTGGGTCTTGTGGCGCCAGTTATCGTGATCATTGAACTTTTACTGAAGAGCATCTGAAAGGAAGAGTTGGAATGGGAGAGTTGAAGAGCTAACGAGAGAGCTGAGTGAAAAATTGTGAAAAGTTCCTAAGTGCGTTAAGGTTACCATGCCTCAGATTCATCGTCACGTAGTGGTCACTGGAGCCGTTGCCTCTCAGCTGCAGGATTTTGATGAGGCAACTTTGGTAGGCACCATACGTGTACAACAGATCGATTATACCTGGTCAGTCTCCTGTAGTGAAGTTGAAGAAGTGAAGAAGCAAAATCGCAGATCGTTCCCATGACTGTATTGACCTTCTTGTAGCGCCTTGTTCTAACCCAATGAAGACTATCAGATAGTGGTCCCGAAACCACTGTCCGCTGAAGATGTTCCCGAGTTGCTGCAGACCACTGTAGCTTCTGCGGTGCTAACATTGTAGAAACTGTCGATATTCAACAAGACCGAGCTCTTTAAAAATCTGCAGCGAGTTCTGGCATACATCTTGCGTTCTTGCTCGAATACTAAGAAGAACAGGATAAACAGTCATTCGTTTAAGGTATTTGCCAGGGTGGTTCAATTACAGCACTTTGGTACTGTAATAGATTCAAAACGTTTAACCCCTTTTTCGACGATGGAATGATTCGCGTCGGTGGACGACTGCGACATTCAAGTTTGTCTTACGGTGTCAGGCATCAGTGGATCATTCTTAAGAACGAACCGTCCAACGATTGATTCACGCTGTACATCGAGAGAACCTGCACACATGGATGTTATCGCCTTCTAGTGCGAAGGCCCCTCTACAACTCTTTCTAATGGTTTGTTGTTAGAATTCACCTAATAACGGAGCTATAGCGCTAGTTGCAGTAACTTAAACTAAATGATTGGAATCTGATTATCATTTAGTCTAAGTTACTGAAACTGTAGCTATAACTCCGTTACTAATGAAATTCAAACAACGAACCATTGGGTATAGTTGTAGAAAAACCTTCGCACTAGAAGTCCACCACACAACACATTTTGAAATTCCGCTTCTGGAAAGACAAACTACTAAATGATCGAACGCAAAGTACATAGGACCGTCGGCTTTGCTGGCTCAGTTCTGTCGGCAATTTTCGACCCTGAGAGCCACTTCTGCTGTATGCAAGGTGACTTGAATTTGCGTGCGGTGTTTCTGGCTCAACGTGTGCCAATCGATTAATAAAGGATCTTTCCATCGCAACATGCGACCAGAGTTGCGCCTTCATGAAGGTTAGCGTTGACTTTGAGAATCCCAACGAGGAAGGAAGGTGGCTTCCGTAAAGGGATACGTGTGTGTGTCTTGTTCCACATTGTCCGAGTTCTTGACTTTTCTTCGCCTGATTGAGGATCAACTCAACTCACGGACTTAGTGCGCTCCTTGTCGATTGATCCTAACTCAAAGCTTTTGGGTACAAATCGGTTTACGAATAATTCAACAATATTTTTATACATTCTATTCTCTTATATCATTTCTAGGTGACGTATTCGAGAAACTGGAGGACGAAGACGAACAGGGTTGGTGCAAGGGACGTAAGGACGGTCGGGTAGGTTTGTATCCTGCAAACTATGTAGAAGCGATATCGACGTAAGTCACTTCTCGGAGTCACAGCTTCGGTGAAACCGAAGTGAGCATTATCGCCAGCCACAACAACGTTCAACGCTGAAAAGAATGGGTCCGAAACTACATGGTATAGTAACCCACTAGCGGCGTTATCAGAGCGGTGATTGTTTGTTACGTTTTATTTTAAATTTACTACAGAGGCCAATATTGTTGTGAGATATATTTGGCGTACAGTCGTGAGTTGTAGAGTCACTTTCTTTCCGACAAAGAAATAAATTTTACAAAGCCTTGTCTGCCTTATTTCATAAAAGTATTTCAGTGGAGAACGTGTTCTCGGGTAGTTAATCGATTCCTAGTGTTGCTTTTGAGAGATTCGATAATTGAAAATATATGTTTATGGGCTCCATGGAAAAGGAACAAACAAGACTTGTCTCGGAGCTTTGTGTTGTTCCACGGTTATTTGAGAATATGTATCGTTAGTTTACAAATATCGATAATTGCTTCGATAATTTGTTTATATTTTTACCAAATTAGAATTTAACCATCGACGTTAGGGAGGTTTGTAAAGAACGTGGATATAGAGGAAACCGAAGGCAGTTTTAAAGGTAAAAATATGCTCACCTATAAATACATACACTTAGGATCGTAAGTAAGCTAGGGCGTTATGGACTGAAGCGGTTATGCGAATGCAAATTGAGGTTTTTCAGAAAGGATCTCCTGCCGTGAGGAGACCGGAGGAGTTGAACATAGTCACGTTTGTTTAAATGTAGATTTATGAACTTGAAGTGTAGAGTATATATGTTCAGAACTACACGTGAGAAGCAAGTTCGGCGGACTGTATAACCTCAAAACGTTTTTAACGCGGAATAAAAAACACGAACGTCTGCTTTGACGAACATTCAATTTATTACTCAAACCGGATACGGAAATTACACAAAAATTCAAATTCAAAATATCCACTGAACTGAAATTGTTTGCTTCATAGGCAAAACAAGATAAATAAAATGCATGTTTACACTGGAAGGAAAATTCTCGACTTTTACTTTTAACATACTCCCCCCTTGGGCTCGACCCAACTTATACTTTCTCGTCACATACGTCATTGTCGGTAATTGGTAGTACAGCAATCTGCGTAGTAGGTCTGCAATACTCTCCACTCTTTGTTCGTACCGTCACAACACGGATCACTCCATCTTGTCCTGGATGAATGTTGACAATTCTTCCAAGTCGCCAACACTGCGGAGGAGTGTGCTCTTCCTTAAGCACTATCATCATTCCATTTCGGATGGGTGAGGGCGTCTTATTCCACTTGCTTCGCTTTTGTAAATCTGTCAAATAGTCGTTGCTCCACCTTTTCCAGAATGACTGCTTCCGCTTTTGAATCAATTGGTATCGAGATAGTGCATGTTCCTTCACGTTATCGTACATAGGATCAGCGACGGCTGTTAGTTCACGGCCGATTAAGAAATGACCAGGGGTCAATGCTTGGTAGTCATGCGGATCTTCAGATTGCTCACACAACGGACGGGAGTTCAAAATAGATTCAATTTGAATCAATAGCGTATTCATTTCCTCATATGTAAGGTACGTTTCATTAAGCGTGCGATAGAGATGGTGTTTTGCGCTTTTAACCCCGGCCTCCCATAATCCTCCTTGGTGAGGCGCTTTGGGAGGGTTGAAGCTCCACGTTATGCCCCTTACTTGGCAGAAGTCACTCAGCTTTCTCTGCAACAATTGTGAAGTCAACATCTCAAATAGCTCCTTTAGCTGTCGATTTGCGCCAATAAAGTTTTTCCCATTATCGGAGAACAATTCGGCTACCTGTCCTCGTCTTCCCACAAAACGTTGTAGCGCAGCAAGAAAAGAATCTGTAGTCATTGACGTCACAAGCTCGATATGTATCGCCTTTGTAGACATACAAACAAATAAGGCAATGTATCCCTTGATTGGTGCTTTCATTCGTCCTTGTTTAAGCAGCACAGGTCCAGCATAATCGACTCCGGTTCTTATGAACGGATCAGCAACTGTCACTCTTGACCTTGGTAAATCACCCATGAATTGAATAGTTTCCGCTGGCTTCACTCGAAAGCATCTCACGCAACGTCTCAATACTCTACGTATCGCTCGTTTACCCCTTTCTGGCCAGACTTGTCGCCGCATGACTGCTAATAATCCATTCTGTCCTAGATGCAAATGTTCACGATGCAAAGTTTCAACAAGCATTTCCGTCAGATGATGTTTCTCAGGAATTATCATGGGATGTTTTGTTCATACGGTAGGTCGGAGTACTGTAAACGTCCACCTACTCTTAGCACTCGGTCGTCGTCCAATCTGGGATGCAAGTTGAGAAGTCTTCCAGACACAGGTTTTCCATTCTCTATGGATTTGATCGCACTACGGTATTCAACAGCCTGGACCACCTTGATTATTGTCTTCATCGCATCTCGAAACTCCAATCTTCCCAGTTGTCCAGTGCGACGGTTTTCCATTTTAAGCCTACAATTTTTGACGAATCTTATCACATAGGCAACAACTCTTTCTAGCTTTCGGAAATTACTAAATTTAAAGATCAGATCCAAAACACGATTTTCTTCAACAGCGAATTCAACCACTGCTTCTGCAGAACTAGCCAGAGATGTTCTCAACTCTGCTGTGGCACAAAGCAACGGAAAATTTTCACCTTCCACGGATTGCAGAAATGAAGGACCTCTCCACCACAATTCACATTCAGCTAACTTCGATGGGTACACTCCGCGAGATATTAAATCAGACGGATTCACAGTTGTCGGCACATATTTCCACACGAACTTCTTCGTTAGTTCCCGAATTTGTGATACTCGATTTCGAACAAAAACTGGTGTTTCAGCCTTCATATGATCAATCCACGTAAGCACGATTTGTGAATCTGACCATAACACTACACGATCCACTTCAATATCAATGGCCTTCAATACCTGCGACACTTGCTCCGACAATAATTTCGCTGCACACAATTCTAAACGTGGTACAGTCAACTCTGCTGGGCTTGACTCATCCGATGATTGGCGTTTGGTTTCCTTGATTAGGGCAACTCGAGACTTTCCACATAATAAGTGAACTTCACATGTTCCATCCTCTCTGATGCTTTTCAAATAGACACAACTTCCGCAAGCCTTCATGGAGGCGTCAGAGAAGCCGGAAAATTCCACTGACGGTTACAAGTCTCGGAATCTTCATTTTACCAACGTCAGGAAGTTCATTTTTCACTTTATTCCACACATCCAATTGCTCTTGTGACAATCCGTCATCCCAGTCCAAACCGCTTCGCCACAAATCTTGCATAACCATTTTTGCAATCACAATAACGGGGGCGAGCAGTCCCAGCGGATCGAAAAGGCGAGCAATTTCTGACATTACTTGTCTCTTCGTAACTTTATTACCACTGTCTTCCACATGATTCACTCGGAACGTAAAACAATCTTCAATAGGATTCCATAGTAGGCCAAGTGTTTTTATTGTTTCGTTCACGTCATGATTCCGAAAGTCAAGAACTTTTTCTTGTTTTTCCACAGGAATATTCTCTAACAAACCAGGGTCATTTGCACACCACTTATGTAACTGAAAACCACCACGACAAAGCATCGCAATCAAATCGTTCTGTAACTGTTTTGCTTTTTCCAGTGTCGCTGCTCCAGATAGCACATCATCAACATATACGCCCTTCTTCACAACGTAGCTGGCTTCCGGGAAACATTCCTTCTCATCTTCGGCGAGCTGGTTTAGACAACGTGTTGCCAAGAACGGAGCGGCTGCTGTGCCGTAGGTTACCGTCGATAATTCAAGTTCCTTCAACGGCTTAGACGAATCTTCACGCCACAAAATCCTTTGATATTTGGTATCGCTCGGATGCATATCTACCATCCGGTACATTTTCGACACATCCGCCGTAAATGCGTAGGTGTATAGACGAAAACGTAGTACGATGTCGAACAAGTTGTCCTGTACTGGAGGTCCTACCATCAACAAGTCATTAAGCGAATGCCCTGAGGCACTCTTCGCTGACGCGTCAAACACAACTCTCAATCGTGTTGTTGAGCTTTCCGGACGAAGCACACAATGATGGGGCATGTAGTAGCCGGTTTCATCATTGCACATAGGATAATCCAGCACTCGACAATGACCCAACGCAAGATATTCGTTAATGAAGTCCGAATAAAGCTTCTTCAACTGTGGATCCTTGTTTAATCTTCGCTCCAGCTGGTAAAACCTCTTTTCTGCTTGCTGACGAGAATCACCAAGCTCTCCAACAGCTCCAGCTCGAAATGGCAATCTAACCACATACCTTCCATCACGAGCACGATCGAACGTTTCCAAAAAATGCATCTCACATTCGTTGTCCTTCGGCTCCGGTTCACTCGACTGGTTATCAACTGCCCAAAATCGCTTCAGAATGTGATTCAAGTCCATGTCCATTTCTCGAAAGGTAGCTACTTGGAAAGAACGCACTGTGCACACTGTGACGGTTGCATCCACTGGTCCTGACACAAGCCACCCAAGAAGACTTTCTTGCAACACCGGGAGATGAACGGACATTCTTATCTTATCGGATAATAATAGATCAAAGAATGCTTCTGCTCCGACCAACATGTCTATCCGCGACGGCTCGAAAAATGTCGGATCTGCCAACTGTAATTTTGATGGAATTGGCCAATTTTTCACGTTCAATCTCGTCACAGGCAGTGCACTGGTTACTTTGGGAACCACCAAATAATCCAAACAAAATTCGCTGTCAGACACTCTAGACTTCACTTTGCACTGCACTTTGAATTTCACCAGAGTCTTCATCCCATTCACGCCGGTGACAGGAACATTCACAAAGTTCTTTTTCAGTTGGAGAAGGTCTGCCAACCGTTGGGACACGAAATTTGTCATGGCCCCAGAGTCCAACAAGACACGGCATTTATGCTGTTCACCGTTCATGTCAAACACATAAACTATTGCAGTGGCCAACAACACATGTTTAGGTGATGTAATGGTGTTGTTTGAAAGTGAACAATTGGCCACCGTCACATCAGCTTCGGGTTTCGCAGTTGCATTCATCGTAGAATCGATTTCTTCACCTTTCCGCAAGGTCGGTTTCTTATTGTCCAGAGACGTCTGCTCTTCCTGATGTAGCATCATATGATGTCGTCGGGAACACTTTGGGCACTTTGCATTTGTTTTACAGTTCGAAGTGCGATGTCCTTTTTTTAGGCATGAATAGCACAGGCCTAGTTGTTTTGCTTTTTCGTATCGTTCATTCACTGCCAATGTTTTAAATGCGCTGCATTTTTCCACTCCATGCGCATCACTGCATATCGGGCATTCGTCAGATTTCTGGATCGTCACCGTGTGCGCCTTCGTTGCGACTATCTGAGTAGTGCGGAAAGGTTGGCCTTTGCTCTTCTGAGTCGACTTGTAAGATTCACAACGTTCCAAAACATGTTGTTGATTCCGCAGGACAGCAATCATATCCTTGTAAATAGGAAGCTTACCTCGTTTCACGTTCGACTCCCATATGTTTCGTGTATCCTGGTCCAGTTTCGTAGAGATTAGTGTGATCACTATGGCTTCTGATAGTTTGTCCATTTTCAGTTGATGGAATTCCAACGAACCAATACATTTTTCAACTTCGTCGACCAAACTCTTTAGCTGCTGATACGATTCGTTCGTCATCGCTTTCAGATTCAACAGCTTCATTATAGTGTCGCTTATTAAAGAAGGGAGATTTTCAAATTGCTCTGTCAAGCTCTTCCACGCACCTTCGTAATCGTTGTCCCTTATGATTTGCGGATCAATGGCTCCTTGTGCCTTACCGATTAATGCCTTGTCCAAATAATGCAATTTGGTTGCAGCAGAATCTCCCGTGCATTTGTCCGCGATATCACGGAACATCTGTTTGAATTTGAACCAATGGTCGTATCTACCATCGAAGCTAGGTAAAGCGGCTTGTTGTAGCACGATCGTTGGTGACAGCTTAAAAAATTGGTTTCCACTACTTCCACTGGATTGTGCCGAAGTTCCTGGCCCACCGGCTACGGACAACTGGTTTTGTTTCACCGTATTTTCGTGAGCGTCGATCATCTGGCACAGTGATATCCTGCTGAATTCATAGAGTTCCTCAAATTCTATGAATTTTGGTTCAAATTCATCTTTTCTAGACGGATCAGCAAGATATATTTTGTTTTGAAAATCATTATATTCTTCATAAGCTGAATCTACCGTCTTCATGTACAACCTAAGCGCATGTATGTTGAAGCGTTGATAATCATGATCAGCAGTTTCAATCGCATTCCGTATTCTGTTGATCTTCCCTCTCGTAGTTTCGCAGCATCGGCTGAGAGCTTCAATGTTGGCCGCCATTTTGTTTTCAAGCTGTGCTGCTTCCTGCTGGCTTTTCTGATGGCTAATCGACGGCACTGTTGTATTCGGCGGCGGGGTCGAATAAACTCCGTTTCCTGGGAATTTCAGCTGTTTACGGTTACCGGATCGTAGCACCATTTGCATAATGGTTTGCTACGGCGTATTACTAATTATTCACTACAGCACTTTAGATTGTTCTTTTCTTCTCGTTTCGGTCTTCTCACTCTTCAAGGTGAAAATCACTATTCAGGATTTTTCGGAGCCTGGGTGGTTCCACGTACTCCCAACTATCACTTTTCTACTGGGCCGCAGCGCAGTAAGAAATCAAATCACTTTCAACCAAAAAATGGTCGAATCAAAGTTTCGAATTTTCAAATTTAGAATCGTTTCCATTTACGAACAGGAACCATTCTCGCGACGCTCCCGACCCGTAATCGATCTTCGTGCTTGCTTCTCTTATTCGGACATATCCGGTTCGAACACGACCAAATTGTTCAGAACTACACGTGAGAAGCAAGTTCGGCGGACTGTATAACCTCAAAACGTTTTTAACGCGGAATAAAAAACACGAACGTCTGCTTTGACGAACATTCAATTTATTACTCAAACCGGATACGGAAATTACACAAAAATTCAAATTCAAAATATCCACTGAACTGAAATTGTTTGCTTCATAGGCAAAACAAGATAAATAAAATGCATGTTTACACTGGAAGGAAAATTCTCGACTTTTACTTTTAACAATATATAAAAAACGATAGAATCAAAAAGTAGAGCATGAATAAGCTAAGCTGCATTTACCAGAAATACAGTTTCAAATCCGATTGAAAAAGCAAAAATCCAGAAATCGAACTCAATACCCGGCGCCCGCATGTCCAGTTGCTAGTTTGCTACTATTAACTGCTACAAAACTGATAAACTATAGCATCAAAAATACTTTCGACAATTTACAATATCGATCTGTTTTGTTGATTTCAGGGTTTTTTTTTAATATTTACTGTGACATAGTTTTTTTTGTTGTTCTAAAAATAACGATATTTAATCAATTGGAAATTTGCACAGGTTTGACCGGTTTAGCCAGGATCTAATAAATGTATGTGTTACAGCATACCATCAAAACATATGTAGAATCAACAGGACAAAATCTTTGAATGCACTTTTTGAAATCTGATACATCAAAATGATGCATTTGATTGATACACTCGAAAATTATTTGCGAATGCCCAAAAACATACTTTTGATTTTTGATATAAAGTAAAAGCATACAAAACATTGGAAAATTTGCCAAAAATACTTTTATGGGACTAAAATAGAACAAAAACACAAAGCATCTTTACAATACGAAGGAGCAAAATAATACAACTGAATCCACCATCGAACATTTTGAACCAACAAATATTACACTATTAACGAGTCTTAGATTCCAACATACTTCTGTAAATCTATACTAATACCACAGATAACAGATATTGAGGCTGGCATCCGAAACGTGTGTAAACATCGGCAACCGTTAATTCAAATGTATTTTAAATTGGTACCGCGTTTAGCAATCGATTGCAGATGGCGCAAGGATCATTGATATTGAAAACGCAGCCCGAATGCGGCTGTCAAATCCATTGGCTGCGTTCGACGGTTGTTAATCAGCTGCGTCCGTATGTACTGCCGCAATCAGTTGAGTAGATGGCAGTAGTGGGCCAACGTATATCAATTCAAAAGTTTACACAGGTTTTTCAATAAAATTTGTTCTAGCTTAAATATCTGTTATCTGTGCTAATACCATCGAAATTTACAATTTGAAACGCAATTTTCTAGGGAGTGGGCCAGTGGTCTTTATCAACTGTTCTGCTTTTGTGAAACAGTCGTACAGCAATGCCCACTGGCTATGGCTGAACTAATTAGTCACAAACATACACACAACTGAGAACCGTATAAAGGAAATTGTATCTTTAGGACAATTTAAAAGTTCAAGTTTTAGTAGACAAACAGGTCTGAACAAATCAGAGCAATTGAACCGAAAAGTGACAGGTTGCGAATATAGACGTATCAGCGATATGATAAACTACACTTTTACAAACTATGGGATTTAAGCGAACCGGAACGGCAGCAGTTTGAAACGAGAATGTTATTGTAACATATTACGTTTGATAAATATTCTATAAAAAAAAATCAGAGCAAAACATATTAGGACTTAGTAGACGATAGGAGATTTAAGTTATTTATATATAAATAGTGAAGTTACACAAATGCACGAGTGAAGTAATTATTGCGAAAGAAATATGTCCATACTGAAATGAAAACGTCATCGGGATTAATCCGTTTGATGCAAACCGTGTCAACCTTATGGAAATTCAAGATGGAGAAGATGTCGGACGATATGAAAAATACCCGATAAGATCCTATTGCGCCGTTCTTTGCTAGCCGCATTCTATGGCTTCCAAAGATAGACAATAACAGAAACTTATGAGGACCGTCGTCGGGGGTGACAATGGGTCAAATGGGGGTGAGAATGGGTCACTGTTTCAAGTACTTTGAATGCTTGTAGGTGCTTGTAGAATAGATTTAATGTATCTGAGGGCAAGAAGACTAAAATATAAAAGCCCTTTTTGAACGATTTTGCTATCCGACCTCCAGGCTGCCGGTAAGAGCGATGACCCATTCTCACCCCCCAGACCCATTGTCACCCCCAAAGGCGGGACTATATTTATAATGAGTTTAATGTTGTCGTGATGCATCGAATGCAGAGCGACAACGTTGTGCGGATGATTCCAAAGCACTTTTCACGGGCAAACCGGCAAAGGAAACTGGATGAAGACTGGTATTCGTAAGTGTTGTCCAGTAAGTTTTTTATGACTTTATTCGCCCTCTCAATTTTGTATATTTTTAATTGTTTAATTTGTCATTTTATTATCTTCTTCGTTTGTGGAAGCTGTTCTTAAGCAGGTGTTTATATTATGTAATAAAAACACGTGCCCAGGTGTGTAGAGATATTCGTGTTCCCCTAATTGTAGACCGTGGATAGGTTTATCTCTGCAACTCAATCTACGATTTGTGTAAGAGTTTGTAGCTAAAAATAATTTTCTTAACAAATTTATATTTTTGTTCAATTAGTTTTCTGTTCACGTGCCATATCAGAACTTGGTAGAATTCGTGAGGTGAAATCGAAGGTACGCATAATTGTCCCGCATGTTGACGCAAAGTTGTTTAGAATGTGATGAAATCCAAAGCCTTGAATAGCGTGAATAAAACAGATCTTGGCTTGGGAATGACAATCGTAGCAATCTAATTCGTAGAAAAAGTTCTGTCTTGTAATGGCACTGAAAGTAAGACGATCCATTGTTCATCGACCAGTAGACAAATTATCAAAGCTATTCACCTATGAAGACCAGGAAGTCTCACATCCTTATGAGTCGTGCTATCATTGCTCGTTTCAACCGGCTGACAATGTTTGCTACGAGGCCGGACGTACTCGTCCTGTCATCGATGGGTACTACACGCAGGTGAAACCAGTGATTGAACAAGCGGCTAGAACAAAGTCTGAAATTAAGTTGAGCCTGAAGCAAGATGGAATCGCTACTGGGGCGCAACGGTACCTTGGAACAGTAAAGAATTTGCGTGACACAAAACGACGTACGCATGGTATTATTACCACTTCCAGCACGGATATTCGTCAAATCATGTTCCCTGGCAGCGAAGACGATGAAAAACATGGGTCAGAAGCTGAAGAAGTCGCTGGATTGAAAAGCCGAATCTACGGAGCGAAATCCAACAGCGATCCTTCCGGTGGACGCACATGGAAAGCTCTGAGATACGAAAGTTGCAGATCTAGCGATGAACCGAAGAATGAAAGACAAACGCAGAGTAAATATATTGAACGTGATGACCATTTAATAATTAAGCCAAACAAATTCAAAAGAAATACAAATTTCATAAACAATAAAGATTTGAATGAAAAGTATTTGTTGTTGCAAGAGGCTTTACAATATTTGACCAAAATTAGGTCTTCGCTAATACGAAACGATAAATCGGTTGTAGATAGATGTAGAAAAACTTCTGCTTCGTTAACACGTGCAGAAGACGCGATTCAAATGCTGAACTCCAAATCTTCAGTGCATATCGACTATTCCAAACTTGAACCTATATTCGATTCAATCAACATAAAAACCATAAATTCCAAAAGCATTACAAAATTGTGGGATTTGTTCGATCACCATTTGCCTTTGTCTGAGTTCAAATTTGGCCGATTGGTAAAGTCTTGTCCGGAAACGCAAGCGGAACCGTTGCAGAAGTCTAATCTGAAAACAAAACAAAACAAGGCGGAGATGCAAGCTCGTTTGGAACTGCGCTATAAAGCGAAACAATTCAAAGATTTTGATACGGCCGGAGATCTGATTTCACCGAAACCTGGCACTCCACTCGGGCTAGGGCATGTGGATTACTTCCTGCCGAGAGTGAGCGAAGATATCAAAATAATCTTTCGAAATTTCGATCTCGATGAGCGGACCTTTGAGAGAGCTTGGAAGGAAGCCAGAAAGCTTGAAAACTGTGAAATGAACAAAGTTTCAGCTGAAAATTTTAAGAAAATACTCAATCAAAATGGAATTGAATTGTTGCGCAAATAAAGTATGGATGCGTATCGGTCATAATAAATATTTAAAAAATTGGAAAGTACACTCATTTAACAAATTTATTCCAACGAATTCATTCTTGTTGATTGTTCTCATCACTGTCATCCTCCTTGGACTGCACTTGCCACTCTTCCATTAACCTGTTAATGAGATTGCTGCTGTCGGCATCAGCAGCACCACCACTGGATGACGATGTGGACGGCCCGTCCGTTTGAAACATATCGATGACATCCTGCGGGAAACCGTAATTATTTCTCCTGTTCGGTTGAATGCCGCAATCTTCCGGCAGGTATCTGAACTCAGGGTCATCTTCCTCTTCGATTGTAGCCGTGGCAAGCTCTGTCTCTAGTTGGTCGTAATCAAATGCCAAACTGTCGGAATAGCCCTTTCCGTAGAGGGAGAAGTCCAATACGACTACGTGGTCTTTTGTGGGACGGTACACGTCGAAAACGTCTTGAAAAAATAAGAATGAAATCATTATTTTGAATAGAAACAAATTGCTGTAGATTATTGCATTGTTCCAGGAACTGTTTAATTCAATGCCAAATTTTCAAAACTACTTATCTGCTTTTGTAAACAAAGATTCAAACGTCGATTTGGCGATTCTGATAGCAGTCCCACGCAAATCAACCCCATCAACACGTAGGCTAAAGCTTCTGCTACGCGTTGATCCTGTTGGTTTGCTTGGGAGTGCTATCTGTATCACTAAATCGTCGATTGAATCTTTCTTTACAAAAGCAGATAAGTCGTTTTGAAAATTTGGTATTGAATTTATCATTTTCATATGCAGTATGCAAATGAAGGTGTTGGATTGCCGATCTGGAGATGGCAAGTTCGATTTTCGGTCTAGTCCAAAAGGTTTCCGGGTAGAAAACATTCTGATTCTCTGAACATAATGTGAGCATTGTGCTCGCCATACAAGGCACATGCGACTCTACCCAGGGAAATAAAGACAATTACAAACTTAAAAATTCCATTAGTGGAAGGAAATCTTTGAAGCGAAATAAATTACAAATCATGTACTTACAATCTTTCAACGGAAAACTTTTCTTGATTCGTTCTTTGAACAAGGAAACGATATCGCTGACGATGTCACTGCGTTCAGCCGCGATATGTTCGTGATACGAAGGCCAATGTCTGGGTGAAATGGCTACTAGTGATTTGTTCTTTACAAAGCACCGAAACTCCGACCCCGGATGAATGTCCCTCCACTTCTTCAGTATGATGTGATAACCGGTGGTATTGGTGGGTGGCCTTTCGGCAAAGTCCTCCTTGCAAAAGCTGGACGCCTTCAGCAACTGATACACGTCGGTGATATCTTTCACGCAAAGTGTCTGCCCCAGGGTGATCCATTGGGCATCCTTAGGGCAGTGCCAATCACTTTTCACGAACGCCGACCCTCCTAGTTTCTCGATAGCTTCGATAAGCTGTGTACTGAAGTCGGGGAATTCTGGGAGATCTTCATCTTCCTCGTTATCCTCATCACTGAACTGATCTTCGTAGGAATTGAAGTGTTTGGTTCTAGTGTCCTCCGCAGATTGAAGATTAGAGCATTCCTTTGGTAGAATTACCAGGTCTTGTCGAAGGTACGCAAGCACATTTTCAGGAATCGGAATGATGAATGATTTTATCGTGTTTTTCTTCAACTGTTCATACCAATTTACAAACATGCAGGCAGCTTTCTCCAGTTCGATATTTCGCAGCAACATGATTTTTCACAATTTATTACTTGACTCAATATAAAGTAGTTTTACTAACTGGTTATCTTTAATACAAAATTAAATTAAAATTATGTTCAATGGTCAAACGTTGAAATTCTGATGACACTTTGTTGTAAAATTGCAAAACACAAAATTGGAAACCCGAAGCTGCAACTTTTTGTTTATATTCAATTTTTTGGCATAAGGTGAGGAAAGCCATATTTTGTGAAGGTGTGTGCCTACATTAGGATTGTGTGTTTGGGCTATCAGTTTATACGTCACCATTTGCGGAGTTCGAAGCGAATTCTGCTTGGCTCTTGATTCCTGGATGTGGAATTTTCATACGAAAATGGTTTTACTTTTGAAGTTATGTGAGAAACTGGCCAAATTAGGAACTTGGCCAAAACTGGTACAGTTACCCTTTTCCTTAATACGCTTACATTTGCTTTTCTTTCTTACCTTTGTATGTCATGTAGTGTCTATTTATCGTTGATCTGAGGAGATGTCGACATGTCGAGTCGACATTAAAAAAATAAACGTCAACCGTGTAGAAAAATAGATACATTTTCCTCAAACTTTTAATTTAATTTAAAAAAAAGTTGAATCCAAAGCAAATTGCAAGTTGTTCTTACAATGGATCGCAACAAACCGAGCTCCGGTGCGCGGTCTACGAAAAAGCAAATCGGTTTACCACAAAGTGAGTTGTTTGCGTTGGGTTCTAAATCCGGCACAAGTTCTCGGGATGATTCGAAAAACAAACCTGGCGTTAGCGGAGTGACGGAACGGAAGCGGGATGCCGCTGCGCTGGCCAGTGCAGTGGCGGCCAAAAAAATCAAGCTAAGTTCGACGGGTGGTTCCGGCTCGGTGGGAAGCTCGTCGTTGCCAGGCTCGAGTAAACCCTCTTCCGGAGGGGACAGCTCCAGCTCCAGTAGTGTAATCGAGTACTGGGAACAGATGGCGTTGGACTGCGAATCGGTGGACCTGGTTTCTTCAGTGCTCGGGGCTATTGATCAGCAGGATAGTGACAGTGTAGTCGGATATATTTGCGGAGCGATCAAGTTGCTGATTTCACCGAAGTCAAAATCGGAATCGGTACTCTCGCTGTCGCTACTCTATCTGGCAAAAATTCGTCCCCATCTGTTTTGCAATGAGACGATAACGTCGGCACTGATTGCGGTGTTGAAAAGAGACACACAAAATTCGTTCAAGGGCCGTAACAATCCAACGGTGCACGTTTTGGCATGCAATCTTCTGGCTAGGGGTTATAGCGATAAGAAACAATGGCCGGAGAGTTTGATACGAACGTACGTCGAGGATGCAATCAATGATCGGGTTTGGGTTGACTATGAGGAATGCGCCCCTTTCACCGATAATTGTGTGGCTGCGCTGGGAACAAAGATTCCTCCGAAATGGATGCTGCAACCGGAGCTTACTGCCCTTAATCCAGGCGCAAGAGAAAATCCCACCATTGATGATGAGCACTCCACGGATAGTGGAATGTTTGGCGATGCATTAGGTAAGTAAGAATAACATTTATAGGTACTGCCCAGATTATGTTTTATTCGTAAATTTCCATATTTACTCTTATTTATTCATAAATCATTCGTCCGTAGGTAAAGATCCGGAAGCAAACCCACCTCGCTTTGCACATATACAGGATCAAGTCGAGAAATTGGTCGTGGAAGCAGCGAAGGACCAACTGAATCGTCGCCAGGCACCTGACTGTTCAACAAGAAACTTCTTAAAGTTTTTGTCCCTGGGTTGTGGCATACCGGAAGTCAGAGCTTTGGCTATTCCTCGGCTGGAGCTTTGGATCCATAATGGAAAGCTGATGAAACCGGCTCAAGAGCTGCTGACATTCATTTGCTACAATGTCACTGGGCAGAATCCAAAAGATCACGAAGTGCTTTCCAATTTGGTAAAGATGCGGCTCAAAACAAAACCACTGATCAATATTTTCATGACATGCCTGAAAGAGATGATCAACTGCCAATCGGAGATTTTGGCCATTATGTTGAAATATGTAGTCCAGAATGAACTCTCGAATGCTCGAAATCCTAACAATATGGGAATGCTTGCGACCATGTTTCAGGCCAAACCAACCGAGTCTGCAACTCACCTTGCGGAAATCTATCAAGAATGTCTGCTTCAAAGGGAGGATGTTCTGAGAACTCTACGAGTGTTCCTCCGGGAATTGGTCAAAATGCTACGATACGATATTAACCTAATGGTATTCTCCAAAGCATTGCTAACAAATCGTACTGATCTAAGAACACAAGTGACGAGCTCGGAATTTCGCGACCGCATATTTCATTCCGTCGTTGATTTAGTTTGCCTGTGCATGTTTTTATCAGTTTCACCCCAGATTAGAGAAGCCAATGCTTCTATTCGAAGCGGAAGAGAACCTAAAAGCTCCCCAGCCTTGACAACGTTCTATCAACAGATGTCCACTATTCAATTCGATACTCTCACGTGGATGCATGAGGTGGTACCGATCGTGTACATGCCATCACCGAACGATTTCAAAGTTGCATTCCACAAGATGTTATTCCTGGATTCACCCGAAGCTTATGCTAAAGGCGATCAATGGCCACCAGAACCGGAACGGGCGCCGTTGTTGAGAATTGTTTCTGAAATTCCCCTGCAGCAGAACTCGATGCTGCGCATCATCCTCATTGGCATTACAAAGGAGATTCCTTTCACCATCCCTGATACTATGGAGATAATCGAGCAGCTGGTTCGCCGTGCTGGATCGCTCCGTCATATTGATTATCCGCCGCTGGATGTTGCTAATTTGGAAATCATCGACCTTCTGTTTAAAATGTCTGAATATCATCATCCGGACAACATTGTTCTTCCATCCAATTACGAACCACCCAACCTTGCTATTTCTTCTCTATATTGGAAAACGTGGATTATACTGTTGCTTATTTCTGCCCACAATCCATCGATTTTTGGGTCATTCTGCTGGGAGCAATACCCAATGCTGCGCACTCTAATGGAGATGTGCATCACTAATCAGATAGGACCGACCAAGCCGTCCGAAGAAGAACTTCAAGTTTCCACAGCTGAAAAGAGTCAGATTTTGGAGTTCGAAAATCACCTTGCTTCCAATGTGATCAATGAGCAAAATAGCCTTCTGTTGTCTCAATTGATTCTCATGGATCCTCGGGGTGTGGCACGACGACCTCCGAATCACGTGTTGGAGCAGATTCAATCTTTGAATGTAACGCATCGCCTGGGACACTTGTTGTGCCGCAGCCGAAAGCCCGATTTACTGCTGGAGATCATTCAACGCCAAGGTACCTCCCAGGCCATGCCCTGGTTGGCTGATCTCGTCCAGAACAGCGATGGCGATTTCAACCATCTGCCGGTGCAGTGCTTGTGCGAATTTTTGCTCTCCAACTCGAGCACGGTTATTGTGGAGAATAGTCGCGAAGCGGAACTGTTGGTTTATCTGCAAAAGGTGGTACAAGACGAAACCAGAGACCATCAGATGATATGCGAGATCATGGAATACTTTTTCAGGCGCTTGTCATCGTTCTCGAACTCTTCTCGCCAATCGGCTATTCGGGGATTGAAGTTGTTATTGAAGGTAAGTACTAGGTAGTCATGTATAGTCATGGCTTTGACTGTCATAATTAAATCTATTTCATATATTGCAGGTTTTTCAAGATGAAAATGACCCAGTGCCAATCGAAAGCAATAATTCTGAATGGTTACTACGGTTCCTGCCAATAATTCCACACTTTGCTTACGTGCGTCCCAGTGTGATTGTTCAATTGAGAGCCGCTTGTCAGGTGGAAAATTCCCCCGAGTTGGTCATGTACTACATTCAGTTCATTGCCGCCCATACATCGATGGACTCTGAAGCAGATATGCTTGAACATGTAATGGACATGTCCCATCTGATTGTCGAACGCAGCACCATTTTCTCGCATATTATTCCCACGGCTACGGATCAAAGCGAGGCACGTGTACAAACTCTCAACTGCTTGTTTGTTATGTTCAACAATTTTTTGATTAAGTTGAGAGAATATAAGATAACGCAAGCTTTCACAGAATATCAGGATCTTCTGTTGGTGCAGTTTGCCGATGAGAGCCAGTGTCACATTCATCTTAACATAATTCAAGCTTTTGTGATTCTTTTGACGCACTCGACATATATTCCGATGGCGGCACAAATTTTGGATTACTGGTTTCCTGAGGGTGCCCCTCCACCACAGGCATTTAACATCGAAACATCGGAACCGGTACAGATCTTGCCGGATTGGCTCAAGTTAAAGATGATACGTAGCAATGTAGATCGCTTGGTTGATGCTGCTCTGCAAGGTTTAACTCCTGACCAGATCGTGCTGTTTGTACAAAACTTTGGTACTCCAATCAACTCTATGTCCAAACTACTAGCTCTGTTGGATCGCGCAGTAATCGAACAATTTGATGCGGTCAATAATGCTATCTTACACAAAACTTATCTCACACAGTTAGTGGAGATTCAGCAAGCCAGAGGAGCTAAAAATGGGCATATTTCTATCCAAGCTCTGGAGTTGGACAATCAGCCGATCGGTGATCCTCCAATGATGAATGTCACAGTCATGGAACCGCTGCAAATTGATTTGAGTGATGAAACGAGAGTTAGAACAATTTCCGAGCAAAGCAAACCGACATCCAAGACAAAAGAGATTGAAGAAGCTGTGGAGATTATTTTGACTCACACGGTGATCAGTAAGCCAAACATGGCCAAGTACCGGAAGCTGATTCAGCGTTTGAATAGCGGTGGAAAATCTTCCAAATCCCAAGAGTATACTGCTAACAAGGTGTTGAACTACTTGGGACGGTTGGTAAAGAGTAACCAGGGCCAGTATCTAATTAAGAACTGGATTCAAAATCCGCAGATGTGTTGCTTCTTCCGTTCGCTTCTGGCGATCCCTCCGGAAAAGTTTGATAATCTTAACTATTTACTCCACATCTTGGACGAGATCATTAAGTACATGAACCCAACCTCGAATACCGTTTTATTGCAAGTTGGTCCTCCAAATAAGGTTTAAAGTGTCTATATTTCTTAATCTCCTATTTTTTTGCAGATTCTAGTTGGAAAGCGCCAGCAGTTGGTAAAGGTAGCACAGAAAGACAATCAGCCAGGACAAGGTCAATCACAGAATCTACTCCAGGTCCTCACGGTCAACAAAGCTTCAGAAGTGGAACGCAAGGGTAAGCTGCAGTTGCGCCAAACCAACACCGAGGATATGATCAACGTCATTTCGACCCTTTTGAAAAGTGGTCAAGGCATCAAAGCAGAAATTCAAGATTTGCAGTTTGACAAGCGTGGAATGTTGGTGGACTGGTTGGCAGAAGCGGACTCTGAATTGGTTCACGTAAACAAGGAAATGCAGATGGATATGCTGTTCAATCGTAATCTGGGGGAGTTTCGACCCTATTTGCTGTCGCTGATGAGTCATCAGGCTAGCTGGTCTACACTCCATGAGACGGTGGATTTATTGATGGACAAGTACGTTGCGACCTACGATCCTTGCTCAGTATTGGACTTTATCGATACACTTACAAGAAATCCTAAGCTCTGGCAAGGCAGAGATAAGGCTGTTCCGAAACACGAACAAATAGAATATATCGTTACTTTGAGCGAAAAACAGGTGAAGACTTTCATCGATTACATTCTAGCAGAATCTAACACCGTAAAAATCTGTGACCGAGTGAAGTTGCTTCTTCAGTGTGTGGACTGTAAATTCGATTACCTTGAAGGAATGGTCGACTATGCTGTAGGCAAACAGAATCAGTCTTCCCGAAAGTTTTTGCAGCAACTTTATCTAAACATTCCTCCGATGAAGTTTTTGATGCCTCACATTGAGAACGTCTATGACGCGGATGTCCGTAACGCAACCGGCTGCGTGGGAGACAAGTTTGCTTACTATATTCTGACTACGATAGCATGTCTAACAACTCCTAGGGATTTTCAACAGATGTCAGCAGAGATGGAACTTATTGTAAGGAAGCTCGCTGCTTCGCATCCTGTGCTTCTCCTCCGTCAGATGTCGGTACTGGCCACCTTGCTTCAGGGAAGAGCGCACATGGATTTATCGGTTTTGAGAGCCGAGTATCATTTTCATCTATTCCACCAAGTCATGGGAATTCTTGAGCTGCTTCAACCGCTCGTGTTCGAAGACAGCTACAAAATTGGTCTTCAGAATGCTTTGGATTGCTACTTCGCACTTCTCAGAAACCACGGTAATGTTAAAGAAACCTACACTCTTATTTACCGCTTTATGGAATTCCTTCATGCTTACATTGGAGCTAATCCCAAGACAGCTATAAGCTTCATACAAAATTACTCGGATCTGTTGAACGACTTAGCTCATCAACATTACGACCTTCAATCACTGCAGCAACTCGTCCAAGGACTGTCGATGTTCAAACAGCGCACATCTTCCGCTTCAGCGTCTGTGATTAAATCAGATCTAGAAGAACCAATTCCTGGAACGTCAAAGGATATTAAACTTGCTGTCGTTCCTGCTACTTCTACCGCTGAATCCGCGCAGCAAGCAACAGCTGCAATAATGATGTCAACCTATGTGAAGAATGAAGTCCTGCCTCAGCATTGGCAAGAGCTGACTCACGCAATTAGATCTCGCGAAGCAGACGACATCTCTACCCCGATGCTGGAAGTGGACGCTCTAACCGTCAAACGTCCCAACCTGTTGGAGGACATTTTCGACGAAATCATCCGTTTTTTGACGCACTCGTCCGGTTCGATTCGTCAGACCGCGCATGGATTGGTCACACGTTGGCTCAAGCAGAACCCAGGCAATTTCTCAACGAATAGCACGGCGTTGACCGCATTTGTGCAGTGTCTGTACCACGAGGACGTGGCCGTTGTCCAGAGCGCGTTGGACAAATCTACCGAGTACGCGCTGTGTTTGCAAGAATACGCACCGCAAATACTGATGACGATGTTCAACTTGGGCATCAACAACAAGATCAATACGTACCCAACGATACGGCGATGCGTTCAGGCCATCAAAAAGCAGCATGCGTGTTGAATGCATGGGTTACAACATTCAAAAGTATATTTATGTCATTCAAGTTTATATTGATATTGGTATAAATAAAATGTATTTCGTACGTTGGTACCTATATCCAAAGATTTGAAATTTTCATATGTACAGTAAAGGTATTTGTGGCATCGATTGTGATTAAGCGTATTATAAGCATTGCATGAAATGTAGGGAAGACCCATTAATTATGTAATGCAAAAAATTACGTTCTTCGACAGTCTTCGGTCTTTTATATGGTCTAAGCATTATGTAATTGATGGATGTTCTTTTATGTAACAATCAATAAATTATAATATTATATTCTTGTTCAAATGGATTAATTTTTATACCCATTTGCACTAGCCTTCGACTATGATTTTTTTTTAAATTCAGCGGTCTCGTTCAAAAAGCATTGCAGTATGATTTATAGTTATCAGACGTTTTCTGTGTTGGTAAACGTGTAATCACTTGTCATAAGACGAGTTTGTACGGTCCCATTTAATTCCACCACTTGATTGTACCTTGATAGATACGACTAGTCGAGTCAAGTACGAGACACTGAAGACGACCTTACTGTTGAGGTCGATATACGTATCTGTCAAGGTCAAGTGGTCAACTCGTCTTATGACAAGTAAAGACATTCCACTAAAAAGCTCAAAATAATTTTCTTAACAAAACGTGGACGCAATGAGAAAAACAGAACTGTGCAATAAAAATCCTATTCGACTAAATGCTGATGTCATATTAGAAATTTGGAGACAGTACTCGTCGATAGCAAATCCTTCCGCACGCGATGGCATATGAGCAAGTCAAACCACCTTCCTTTTGCCAGTGGAGATATATCAGCTTCCACACTGATATTCTTCCCTCCCCCTTCATACGGGAGCTTGGCAGAAGGAAGGTCGTGCGATATGTGCCATCACATATATTGCCCTCCGCTCGCTTTCAAATCGACTTCTATAAAAACATTCTTCATGCCTGCCGTATCCTAACGGAACTATCAATTCTATACTTTCGCCTCTAATGCTATCATGAACATGTACGTCCAAGTTTGGAAGATGATATTAGCATTTCCATATCATTGTAAAACGTGTTATGTTAAAAACTTTTTAATACAAGCGGGTAAAGCTTTGAAAAACTATGTTAGGATTCGTCCACAAAATTGGAATGGCATAACGCTCAAATTGACAACTTTCAACCCCCATCCCACGCATCCAGATGCATGAATCAAAAAATGCAGATACCGGAGGCTGATAACATATGACATATCACAGTGGGCTGGACATTTATATATGAAGTTACATTGTGCTTCGCTCCTGGCATCACGGAGCCTATGACCAAGGCGAATACACCATTAGTAGTAGTGTATTCATCTTGTGTATGACCATCATAGGTAGAGGCCACCCCCATTCACCCTTTTTAAACGTTGTTACGCTCTGACATAAACTCTAAAGCGTTCTGTAATTTGTGACTGGGCCTTGTTCTTATACGCAGTTACCTTCCCGATGATTCAAGCGTCGATGGGCGTGTGGCCTATACATGGGGTGGGTGTTACACTTTTTTTTAACAAACTGAAAATATTTCATAAGATTGTCGTATGAAATGCATTCCATTAGATAATCGTATGAAAATCAATACATTTTCTTGTGGCGAAATTTCAAAAGAGAAACGTATGATGTTCTTACGACCAGTATCCTCAGTGTGCCGGCCTCTCGTCCCCGACGTCCATGGTTCGGACCCAGGCTGCCGCACTGTACTTTTTTTAAATGAAAATAATCATTCATAAGGCAACATATTGAAATTCATACCGATTCCTTGTGGCAAATTTTCATAAGGGGTTTGATTGAAAATCATACGACCATTTTCCTCAGTGAATTAAATTATGTTTTAATATTTTAATAATAATTTTTAAATAGACGTCCTGATCCCTCGCATGCCGGGTGAAATAAAAAAAAACACCCAGCTCTTTTTGTTTTCGCACTGCCAAATAAATACTTTCCGTGTATTCGATCTCATAGTTTTCGACCTTTAGGATAATTCCTTTTGTTGTTTTGATGGTGAGAGAACCTGTCATTTTCATTGCGCCGAGAGAGGAAGCAAAAAGTCATACTCTTGAAAACAAAATAATTGCATCGCAAAAAAAAACAAACAAGTTTGATCAGAATCGTCGAACGTATCTGATGCGAATGCATTTTAATTTAACAAAAAAAAAGCAATCGAATAATATTGTGGTTTATTGTGTGCATTGTGTGTTACGTATAGCAAAGTTCATCAATTTCATTGCATTGTTAAAAAGTGAATGCATTTATTTGTGAAGTTCGTAAAGTGTAGTTTGGAAAATAAATTGGAACAACAGCCAACAGGAAAAGAGAAAATTTACAGCTGCGAAAAAAATATTTGGGTAGCAGCCGTGTGAAAAAAATACAAAACAAATGCCCTTAGAAGAAAATGAAAGTTACGCGAGAATGGCGATCAATTGAATGCGAAGACAGGTTCCTTCAAGAAATGATAATTTAAGGACGTTCTCAAAGTAATAATCAAATTACCACAAAAAATAAAACAAGTGCGTTCGAGGGGGAGGAATGTGTTCACCGACTGTGCTGCAGGGTTGCTGCTCCCAATGGCGTACCTGGATCCGGCCATTTCTGACCGCCGTGTACGTCTTGTTTGTGATCATCGTAGTGCCGCTGCTGATCGTCAACTCTGTCAAAGATGGCTTCTCCCGGAAAGATCAGCTCATTCTCATCGGAGGGCTGTTTGTCCTTTCGGCCATACCCATTTCTATACGGCAAATTACACAACATATTGTACATTTTACGAAGCCAATCCTGCAGAAACCCATCGTCAGGTACGTAAAAATATCAGTCTTTTGCTGACGTGATTTGTTGTGCATGAGACAGTTCGACTTGTTTGCTTTTAAAACAGGCGTATCAAGGTTCACGAACATGGAAGTGCAGTTAAAATGTTATGATGAAACTGGAAAACTGAAAATCAAAATCCAATATATCCGATGAAATGGCATTTCGTAACCGTTTTGTACATACATATTTGCAGCAATTGATTTTGTTCGATAAGAGTTATCTAAAGAATGACCTAATATATCACCTTCCTACACCTATGCTGGTTTCGATATAGATGCCCATTGCTTTTGGTTTGTTACGGTGGTGGCAAAGGTTAAATGCGATATTAGAATTTGATATGCATTCGCTTCAACTGAGGAATGGAATAATAAATTTTTATTGATAGTCAATGCCATTGTGCCGAATTATTTTATTCTTTTCTTGGCATTACTTGAAGACGTTGAAGACAGTCCTGATTTCTAAACAGCAAACTGTCTGCTCTTGTTTACTTACTAAAGTAAACTCTTTCGGCGGTTCGCACTGATAAGGCTTCACTCACCAACTCAGACAAGTATACACACCCTCAGCTATTGTGAATTATTCTTGTTTTTCATGTCTTATATGATCAATTGCAACAATAGACGTAATAAACTATTTATTACCTCCAATACTGCAAAATATTGCTTCAGTGAAGATATTGGCCATAGTTTCCATCGTGTGTCAAATGTAAATTTGTAATTTGTAATTTATTAGTAATAACGTAAACCTGGTACTTATAAACTATTTTTCAGGTCAAGGAAGATGTATGACGCTGTACTTTGGCTGCCGTACCAAGTTCGTGTCTTTGCAAATTGTTACGATTTATTTTCTATGAGCAGGTCACATCATGTTTGTGGAAGTGATAATGATTATGAACCAAATGACTATATATCATCTACATGAGATAATGCTATTTTCTGTGGCTTATCAACTCCCACTGAAGCTAAGACACAGCCCTGCAAGGTCATTAGAACATTTATAATGTTAGCTGATAATTTATATTTATTGACTCGCATTGCATTATCTCATAAAAAAGATGGTATTTTATTTTTATGCTTTGCTTTGTCCGGTTGAACTGGATTGAAATATGAATCATACATGTTGTTATTGCTAGACATTAGGTCGATTCATCTGATTATTTCGTTTATTGTACAATCTCTTCGAAAAAGAGTAACAAAAATGCCAATCGACGCAACGCAACAAATTAAGCATATATGTAGCATATGCATTTTGTATGCTTTATGCATGCTTGTTACATATTGATCTATCAATACAGCAATATCCCGATTTTATCACCGCCCTGGTGGTTGGGGTGATAAAACAGGGTATGTGACAAAATTGTAAAAAAAATATTTTCAATTTTTTAATTCATTCCACAAATATGTATCATTTTATGCCTTGGAAAAGCCAAATACGTGAACGGTACCCGTTATTTCTTGTCGAAATTGGTTACAGAATATTTCCTAGGTACTCAAAAGTCGTTCGTAATAACAGGCATTGCAATTAATCCCATCATTCGATCTTCTGAGCAAAGATACTGATGATATGAAGGGATATCGATCTTAGTTATCTATCTGCTCAGTAAACAAAGTGCAAGGTGTGTTGTTAAATTCAACTTATCGTTTTTTGATGAGTTTGCTGATGTTGTCACAAGGATGTCGTGCTACACGATAAAAAGTTCATTTGCATCCACCATGCAACACATCAATCCATCGTAGGGTGGATTGTGATGGGCTGATGGTAAATAGCAGTACACGGAACCGCGAAACAACTTACTTTACGGTTCCTTTCACTCAAATCTGCCCTTGCGTGGAAGAAGTCAAAAATAAGTAAAATGCGAAAAAATCCGGTGAGTACTTTGCCTTTACTCCCGTGTTGAATTTTCACCCACTATGAAGTTTCACCAACTCAAATTTATGTTATTTTCACTCACTCGAGACTATGATGAAAACAACTCAAATTTAGCTTCTTCCACGGAGCAGCACACGTTGGGTCGATGCAGCTCTGTTTGTTTATAATATCATTCATGAGAGGGAGTGAGAAAACTACCTAATATTGAGTTAAAAATTTGAACTTCGTACTCAAAAATGAGTGCTTTAAACTTTTTTTTTAGGTTCTTTATTTTTTCTGTGTACAGAAAAAGAAGGCATCACATATTTTGACAGTTCGTTTGTTTTCACCGGAATAGAGAGCAGAATGAAAGTTGTTTCGCGCTAATAGAGCTTCAAATACTCGGTTGAATTCCACTATCCTTTATAAATTGAATAGTTACGACTTGCACCTACCTAACAAGGAGCGGAATACTTACATAAGGTAGGCAACTGTAACATTTCTTGCTAGTTTTAAAAATGTAACAAACATATTTTAGGGCTCTTATCACTGCAGAACTTCTTGAGAGTTTCATGCATTCCCAGCCGAGCAAAGATGCTTCGCCAGAGATTGTGATTCGCTCCGTTGCCACAACTTCAGGCCACTTCAAATGTGCGTCCACTCCGTTGAATAGACCAGCAAAATCAACGTGAACACGCTTCCATGAACTCATCGGTCTTGGCCACGGAACCGGTGCTGCTTTTGGTGGACATTTTGTTACGGAAGCACAACATTTACAGGCATTGACGTACTGGGCGTTTTGAAGCAACTGCTAGATGGGAGCTTATCAACTTTATGGCCATGGAGAAAGCATTGCAGAGGATGGCAGATATTCATCTTCAATTTCCACCACATCTCTACTACTCGAAAAGATGAACCAACAATGGGGACCCCATGTCCGTAAGCCCTACTTCCATTAGGAACACGAAGATTTAATGCCTGTACCATTTTAGCTACCTATTCGAAAAAAGAATTAATTGAAAAGCTTCAAGATATCTCCGAAACCAGTATGAGATTGTTCAAACGCTATAATCAGCTCATGTTATTTTTATGATTTAATGGAAATGGTAACTAACCCATATATATTTGAAATAAATATCAAAAAATCCATCGGTAATCTAACATCTATCTTTCCAAAAATATCGGCAGGAATTCTAGAAATTCTTTCGGCACTCGTTCCAACAATTCCTTGAGGATTTTTTTTGTAATACCGCCGTCGGGGGTGACTAGGGGGAATGGGTCAGCGCTCTCACCGACAATGTGGAGGTTGGATAACAAAATCGTTCTAAAAGGTCTCTTATAATTTAGTACTCTTGCCAGATACATTTAATCTATTCTACAAGCAAACTATGTAGTTGAAACAGTGATCCATTCTCACCCCCATTTGACCCATTGTCACCCCCGACGACGGTATCTTCGAAAAATCTGCTAATACTAAGGACACACCTGTGGTACTTGTGCCATAGTACAAGAGAACAAGAAAGTTATTCCAAGACTATCTTTGATAAAGACCGTGGTACTTATACCACCAGTGTGTCATTAGTATAAGATTACATTTGGAAAATCATCTCCGAAAATACTTTCAGAAACCATTACTCACAAAATCCATCGGTAATTTCTTTAAGAGTTTCTTCATAAATTCCTTCTGGAATCCTTATTGGCAATATAAGGAAAACTCCTTCCAATATTTTCTTTAAACTTGCTTTGAAAATAGTACCAATTATTTCTACGAAAATTCTTCCAGGATTTTTTACCATTACTTCTTCACGAATTCTTTCGAAAATTCATCAGGAATACCTCCGGAAGTTTCCAGTGACTCCTGCAAGAGCTCGTGTATGTATCCTCGAAAGAATTCTTGGAGCAAATCCCGAAGAAACTAATTGAAAAATGCTTGGAGGAAGCTGTGGAAAAATTCCTTCAAAAGATCCTTCGGAAACAACTCCGGGGGAAACTTAGAGAATTCCTCAGGAAGATCTTTAGGAAATTTAGCCAGGCAATCATTTGGAAAAACCTTCGGAAATTCCTCCGAGAGATCCTTAGAAAATTTTCATTACGAATTCCATTGAGCGTTTCTCCGGAAAATCATTCTGGAATTTCTTTTTAAATTCCTTAGGAAACTCCTCTGAAATATCCTCCGGGAGATCATTAGGTAATGTATCCTGAAGATCCTCAAAGCATTTCTCTGGGAGAATTCAGGAAGATCCTTTGGAAATTGACTCAAGGAATCTTTTCTTCGGAAAATCCTTCGGAAATTCCCCCAGGAAGTCTTTCTGGAAATTCTGTGGAAAATCTTTCACGAATTCCAGCGGGAGTTCTTCCTGTAATCATTTCGAAAATTCCTTGGAGAACTTCTTCGAGAATTTCTCTGGGATATCCTCCGGAAATTCTTCAGGGAATTCTTTCTAGGCATTCCGTGGGCAATTCGCTAAATTCCTCTGAGAGTTCAATCCGAATTTTTCCGGAAGATTCTTCAGGAATTCCTCAGAAACTATATCCAGCGATTTATCTGAAGGTTCCTCCAGGAATTCCTCCAGAATTTCTTTCAAGATTTCCTCAAGGAATTTCTCCGAAAGATCCTACAGGAATGTCTGCGAAAGTTTCTTTAGGAATACCTCAGGAAACTCCTTCAGGAATTCCCACGGAAGTTTCTTCAGGAATTCTTCCTCTAGTTTTTTAGAAGTTCATTTATTCCAGAAATTCCTCCACAAATTCCTCCGGAAGTTTCTCTGGAAAAAGTTCCTCCAGGAATTCCTCCGGAAAAAGTTTCTCCAGGAATTCCTCCGGAAAAAGTTCCCCCAGGAATTCCTCCGGAAAAAGTTCCTCCAGGAATTCCTCCGGAAAAAGTTCCTCCAGGAATTCCTCCGGAAAAAGTTCCTCCAGGAATTCCTCCGGAAGTTCCTCCAGGAATTCATCCAGAAAAAGTTCCTCCAGGAATTCCTCCGGAAAAAGTTCCACCAGGAATTCCTCCGGAAAAAGTTCCTCCAGGAATTCCTCCGGAAAAAGTTCCTCCAGGAATTCCTCCGGAAAAAGTTCCTCCAGGAATTCCTCCGGAAGTTCCTCCAGGAATTCATCCAGAAAAAGTTCCTCCAGGAATTCCTCCGGAAAAAGTTCCACCAGGAATTCCTCCGGAAAAAGTTCCTCCAGGAATTCCTCCGGAAAAAGTTCCTCCAGGAATTCCTCCGGAAAAAGTTCCTCCAGGAATTCCTCCGGAAAAAGTTCCTACAGGAATTCCTCCGGAAAAAGTTCCTCCAGGAATTCCTCCGGAAAAAGTTCCTCCAGGAATTCCTCCGGGAAAAGTTCCTCCAGGAATTCCTCCGGAAAAAGTTCCTCCAGGAATTCCTCCGGAAAAAGTTCCTCCAGGAATTCCTCCGGGAAAAGTTCCTTCAGGAATTCCTACGGAAGAAGTTCCTCCAGGAATTCCTCCGGAAAAAGTTCCTCCAGGAATTCCTCCGGAAAAAGTTCCTCCAGGAATTCCTCCGGAAAAAGTTCCTCCAGGAATTCCTCCGGAAAAAGTTCCTCCAGGAATTCCTCCGGAAAAAGTTCCTCCAGGAATTCCTCCGGAAAAAGTTCCTCCAGGAATTCCTCCGGAAAAAGTTCCTCCAGGAATTCCTCCGGCAGTTCCTCCAGGAGTTCCTCCGGAAGTTCCTCCAGGAGTTCCTCCGGAAGTTCCTCTACGAATTCCTCCGGAAGTTCCTCCAGGAATTCCTCCTGAAATTCTTCCAGAAATTCCTTCGGAAGTTCCACCAGGAATTCCTCCGGAAGTTCCTCCAGGAATTCCTCCGGAAGTTCCTCCAGGAATTCCTCCGGAAGTTCCTCCAGGAATTCCTCCGGAAGTTCCTCCAGGAATTCCTCCGGAAGTTCCTCCAGGAATTCCTCCGGAAGTTCCTCCAGGAATTCCTCCGGAAGTTTCTCCAGGAATTCCTCCGGAAGTTCCTCCAGGAATTCCTCCGGAAGTTCCTCCAGGAATTCCTCCGGAAGTTCCTCCAGGAATTCCTCCGGAAGTTCCTCCAGGAATTCCTCCGGAAGTTCCTCCAGGAATTCCTCCTGAAGTTCTTCCAGGAATTCCTCCTGAAGTTCCTCCAGGAATTAGTTCGGCAATTCCTCCAGGAATTCCTCCGGAAGTTCCTCCAAGAATTCCTCCGGAAGTTCCTCCAGGAATTCCTCCGGAAGTTCCTCCAGGAATTCCTCCGGAAGTTCTTTCAGGAATTCCTCCTGAAGTTCATCCAGGAATTAGTTCGGCAATTCCTCCAGGAATTCCTCCGGAAGTTCCTCCAAGAATTCCTCCGGAAGTTCCTCCAGGAATTCCTCCAGAAGTTCCTCCAGGAATTCCTCCGGAAGTTCTTTCAGGAATTCCTCCTGAAGTTCCTCCAGGAATTAGTTCGGCAATTCCTCCAGGAATTCCTCCGGAAGTTCCTCCAGGAATTCCTCCCGAAGTTTCTCCAGGAATTCCTCCGGAAGATCCTCCAGGAATTCCTCCGGAAGTTCCTCCAGGAATTCCTCCTAAAATTCTTCCAGGAATTCTCTCGGAAGTTCCTCCAGGAATTCCTCCGGAAGTTCCTCCAGGAATTCCTCCGGAAGTTCCTCCAGGAATTCCTCCGGAAGTTCCTCCAGGAGTTCCTCCGGAAGTTCCTCCAGGAGTTCCTCCGGAAGTTCCTCCAGGATTTCATCCGGAAGATCCTCCAGAAATTCTTCCGGAAGTTCCTCCAGGAATTCCTCCTGAAATTCTTCCAGGAATTCCTTCGGAAGTTCCTCCAGGAATTCCTCCGGAAGTTCCTCCAGGAATTCCTCCGGAAGTTCCTCCAGGAATTCCTCCCGAAGTTCCTCCAGGAATTCCTCCTGAAGTTCCTCCAGGAATTAGTTCGGCAGTTCCTCCAGGAATTCCTCCGGAAGTTCCTCCAAGAAATCCTCCGGAAGTTCCTCCAGGAATTCCTCTGGAAGTTCCTCCAGCAACTCCTCCGGAAGTTCCTCCAGCTATTGCTCCGGAAGGTCCTCAAGGAGTTCCTCCGGAAGTTCCTCAAGGAATTCCTCCGGAAGTTCCTCCAGGAATTCCTCCGGAAGTTCCTCCAGGAATTCCTCCGGAAGTTCCTCCAGGAATTCCTCCTGAAGTTTCTCCAGGAATTCCTCCGGAAGTTTCTCCAGGAATTCCTCCGGAAGTTCCTCCAGGAAATCCTCCGGAAGTTTCTCCAGGAATTTTTACGAAAGTTCCTCTAGGTATTCCTTCGGAAGTTCCTCCAGGAATTCCTCCGAAAGTTCTTCCAGAAATTCCTCTGGAAGTTCCTCTAGGAATTCCTCCGGAAGTTTCTTCAGGAATTCTTCCGGAAGTCCCTCCAGGGATTCCTCCGAAAATCGCTTCAGGAACTCCTCAGGTAATTCTTTCAGGAATTCCTCAGATTATTCTTTCAGGAATTCCTTGCTCCGAATTCCACCAGGAAATCTTCCGGAAATTCCTACAGGAATTCCTCCAGAAATTCCTCTGGAAATTCTTCAAGGAAATCATCCAGAAATTCCTCCAGGAAATCCTACGAAAATTCCTTTGGAAAATCCTCCGAAATTTCCTCCAAGAGTTCTTCTTAGAATTCGTCATGGAATTCCTCCTGAAATTCCTATGAGACTTTCTCCAGGAATTCCTCCAAGACCAAAGACATACTGTCACATATGCGTGCGCGAACGCGTCTTAGCACTCGTGAAGTGGAATATCAGCAAAAGGATTCCATTTGTCTTGGACGCGTTTGCTCACGCGACAGTATGTCATCGGTCCAAGACATTCTCCAGGAATTCTTCCGAAAATTGCTCCAGGATTTCCTTTGGGACTTCCTCCTGGAATTCCTTCGGGAATCCCTCATGGAATTCATTCTAGAATTCCTCAAGGAACTCGTTAGGAAATTCCTGGAGAACCTCTAAAAAAATCCCAGTAGAATATTTCCCGTTGGATTATCTGAAGAATTTCCAGATTTCCAGGACTTTGCCTTTACTCTGGAAATTTGACTGATCATTCGAATATTCCGTTGAGATGTCCTCCAAGAAATCCTTTGGAAATTCTTCTGAGAATTCCTCCAGGAACTACTCCGGGAATTCGTTAGGGAGTTCCTCTGAGAATTTCTTAGAGCATTCCTCAAGGAATTCCTCTAAGAATTCCTTCGGGAATTTTTCTGGGAAATCATCTGTGAATTCCTTCAGGAATTCCTGCGGAAATTCATCCAGGATTTCCACCGGGAATTCCTTCGAGAATTCCGTTAGAATTCCTTCAGGAATTTCTTCTGGAACATCTCCAGGAATTCCTCCTGAAAATACTCCGGGAATTCCTTCAGGAATTGCTCTGGGAATTCCTCCTTGAATTCCTTCAAGAATTCCTCTTGAAATTCCTCCGGAAATTACACGTTGAATTCCGCCATGAATTTTTTCTGCAATTCATCCGGAGATTCCTCCAGGAGTTTCTCCGGAAATTCCTCCTGGAATTGCTCTGGAAATTCCTACAGGAATTCCTCTGGAAATTCCTACAGGAATTCCTCCGAAAATTCCTCCAGGAATTCTTGCCTCCACCAGAAATTCCTCCAGGAATTCTTGCCTCCACCAGAAATTCCTCCAGGAATTCTTGCCTCCACCAGAAATTCCTCCGGGAGTTCCTTCGGGAATGCATATGTGAATTGCACCAGGAAATCCCCCGGAACTCCTCCCGGAATTTCTCCGGAAATTCCTCCAGGCATTAAGGCTGCCTTACACCTCAGGAAAATTTTCCGCCGGAATTTGATCCCCGTGTATTTTAAAGGGGGCCGGGATTTTTATTTTCCGTGCCCAAATCCCGAAAACATCGCATATGCAAAAATCCATTGGGAATAAATCCGCGGACCAAATTCCCGAGGTGTGAGGCTACCTTTAATCCGAAAATTTCCTCTTTCAGGAATTTCTCCGGAAATTCCTTCCTTCAGGAATTTCTCCGGAAAATCCTTCTCTAGAAATTGCTCCGGAAATTAATCCAGGAATTCCCCAAGAAATTCCCCCAGAAATTCTCCCCAGAATTCCTTCGGAAATTTCTCCGGGAGTTCCAATGGGAATTCCTACATGAATTCCAGAATTCCCGTGAAATTTCCGGAGGAATTCTCGAAGCAATTCCTGCAGGAATCCATGGGAAAATTCTTGAAAAAATTTCCGGAGAAACTATGGAGGAATTCTGAAGGAATTTCCGGGGAAATTCTTGGAGAAAATCCCGTGAAATTTCCTGGCGGAATTTTCGGAGAAATTTCCGAAGGAACTCCCGGAGGAATTCCCGAAGAAGTTCTTGGAGGAATTTCTGGAGGAATTCTTGTAGGTAAATCCTCCATACCTCTGCCATACAGGAATTCCTTCATGAATACCTCCGAGAATTTCTTACGAAATTCCCCCGGATATTCCTACGGGAATTCCTCCAGGAATTCCCTCTGGAATTTCTCCAGGAATTCTATTGGGAATTTCTCCTGGAATCTCTATGGTAGTTTATCCGGAGATTCCTTTGGGAAGTCCTCCATTATTCCTTTTAAAATTCCTCCGGGAATTCCTTTGCAATTCCTACAAGAATTCCTTAGATAAATCTTCCAGGAATTGCTTTGGAAAGTCGTATAGGAACTCCTTTGAGAATTCCTCCGGAAATTCCTTTGGGGATTCCTCCGGGAATTCTTTCGGGAATTCCTCCGAATAATTTTTCGAGAATTCCTTAGGGAATTTCTCCGAGAATTCCTTGGATAATTTCTTTGGGAATTTCATGGGGAATTCCTTGGGGAATGCCTCTTCAGCCGGGAAATCCTACGAAAATTCTATTGAGAATTCCTCCGGGTACTCTTGTTGGGGGGGGAGGGTATAATTCTTTCAAGAATTCCTAGGTAATTTTTCTCGGGAATTCCGTCTTGAGTTTTTGCTGGAATTCCTCCGAAAACTCTTTAGGGAATTTCTTACAGAGGATCTTCCGGAGGAATTGCTAGAGGAACTTCCGGACGAATTCCTAGATGAACTTCCGGAGGAATTGGTTAAGGTACTTCCGGTAGAATTCTTAGAAGAACTTCCAGAGGAATTCATAAAGGAACTTCCGGAAGAATTCCTTGAGGAACTTTCGGAGGAATTGCTGAAGAAACTTCCGGAGGAATTACTAGAGGAACTTCCAGAGGAATTGCTAGAGGAACTTCCGGACGAATTCCTAGATGAACTTCCGGAGGAATTGGTTAAGGTACTTCCGGTAGAATTCTTAGAAGAACTTCCAGAGGAATTCATAAAGGAACTTCCGGAAGAATTTCTTGAGGAACTTTCGGAGGAATTGCTGAAGAAACTTCCGGAGGAATTGCTAGAGGAACTTCCAGAGGAATTCCCAGAGGAACTTCCGGAGGAATTTCTGGAGGAACTTCCGGAGGAATACCTGGAGGAACTTCCAGAGGAATTCCTGGAGGAACTTCCGAAGGAATTCCTGGAGGAACTTCCAGAGGAATTCCTGGAGGAACCTCCGGAGGAATTCTTGGAGGAACTTCCGGAGGAATTCCTGGAGGAACTTCCGGAGGAATTCCTGGAGGAACTTCCGGAGGAATTCCTGGAGGAACTTCCGGAGGAATTCCTGGAGGAACTTCCGGAGGAATTCCTGGAGGAACTTCCGGAGGAATTCCTGGAGGAACTTCCGGAGGAATTCCTGGAGGAACTTCCGGAGGAATTCCTGGAGGAACTTCCGGAGGAATTCCTGGAGGAACTTCCGGAGGAATTCCTGGAGGAACTTCCGGAGGAATTCCTGGAGGAACTTCCGGAGGAATTCCTGGAGGAACTTCCGGAGGAATTGGTTAAGGTACTTCCGGAAGAATTGGTTAAGGTACTTCCGGAAGAATTCCTAGAAGAACTTCCAGAGGAATTCATAGAGGAACTTCCGGAAGAGTTTATTGAGGAACTTCTGGAGGATTTCCTAGAGGAACTTCCGGAGGAATTCCAGGACGAACTTTCGGACAAATTCCTAGAGGAATTTCCTCAGGAATTCGTAGAGGAACTTCTGGAGGAATTCCTAGAGGAGCTTCCGGACGATTTCCTAGAGGAACTTCCGGAGGAATCCCTAGAGGAACTTCCGGAGGAATTCCTGGAGGAACTTCCGGAGGAATTCCTGGAGGAACTTCCGGAGGAATTCCTGGAGGAACTTCCGGAGGAATTCCTGGAGGAACTTCCGGAGGAATTCCTGGAGAAACTTCCGGAGGAATTCCTGGAGGAACTTCCGGAGGAATTCCTGGAGGAACTTCCGGAGGAATTCCTGGAGGAACTTCCGGAGGAATTCCTGGAGGAACTTCCGGAGGAATTCCTGGAGGAACTTCCGGAGGAATTTCTGGAGGAACTTCCGAAGGAATTCCTGGAGGAACTTCCGGAGGAATTCCTGGAGGAATTTCCGGAGGAATTCCTGGAGGAATTTCCGGAGGAATTCCTGGAGGAACTTCCGGAGGAATTCCTGGAGGAACTTCCGGAGGGATTCCTGGAGGAACTTCCGGAGGGATTCCTGGAGGAACTTCCGGAGGGATTCCTGGAGGAACTTCCGGAGGAATTCCTGGACGAACTTCCGGAGGAATTCCTGGAGAAACTTCTGGAGGAATTCTTAGAGGAACTTCCGGAGGAATTCCTGGACGAACTTTCGGAGAAATTCCTAGACTAATTTCCGGAGGAATTCGTAGAGGAACTTCCGGATGATTTCCTGGAGGAACTTCCGGAGGAATTCCTGGAGGAACTTCCGGAGGAATTCCTGGAGGAACTTCCGGAGGAATTCCTGGAGGAACTTCCGGAGGAATTCCTGGAGGAACTTCCGGAGGAATTCCTGGAAAAACTTCCGGAGGAATTCGTAGAGGAACTTCCGGAGGAACTTCCGCATGAATTCCTGGAGGAACTTCCGGAAGAATTCCTGGAGGAACTTCCGGAGGAATTCCTGGAGGAACTTCCGGACGATTTCCAGGAGAAACTTCCGGGCGAATTCCTGGAGGAATTTCCGGAGGAATTTCTGGAAGAATTTCCGGAGGAATTTCTGGAGGAACTTCCGGAGGTATTTCTAGAGGAACTTCCGGACGAACTCCTGGAGGAACTTCCAGATGAATTTCTGGAGGAACTTCCGGGCGAATTCCTGAAGGAATTTCCGGAGGACTTCCTAGAAGAATGTGGGTTTCGTGGCCGTGCGGTTAGCGACGTCATTCGCCCAGGAGCATGTGCTATGGAGTGCCGGTTCGATTCCCTCCCCGGTAAGGAGGAAACTTTCCGTGATACGGAAAATCTTTCACTGGTTTACTGGGTGTAATGTGTCATGTCCTTTGTCTCATGCTAGGTGTTAAGTATTCAGTCTGTACGACCTTTGGTCGAAGATGGTGTCCCTGTCTTTATTGAGAAGAAATAAAAAAAATCGTTGATGAACTTCCGGAAGAATTTCCACAGGATTTCCCGGTGGTACTTCCAGAGGAAATCTCAAAGAAATTCAAAAAGGTATACCCAGAGAAACTTCAAAAAGAATTTTCGGGCGGATTTCTGGAGGAATTTCCAATGGAATTCCCGAGCAAATTCCCAAGTGAGTTTACGAAGCAATTCTCCAGCGTATTCCAAGAAAGGTTGCAAAGCGTATATTCCCAAAGAAATATTTTTGGAGAATTTTCCTGAGGAATTCACAAATGAACCACCAGAGGAACAGGAAGTCGCAGAGGAATTCCCAAAGGATTTCACGAAGGAATTCCCATAGGATTTCCCGGAGGAATTCCCGAAAGGAGCTCCCGAAGAACTTCTATGAAGAATTCTTGAAGGAATATAAATTCCTGAACGACTTCTCGTAGGAAATCCTTATGGTATCAACGAAGGAGCTCCAGGATGAACTTCCAAAGGAATTCCCAAAATAATTTCCGAAGAACTTTTTGGAAGAATTTCTGAAGCAATTCTCGGGAAAAATTTCCAATGAAATTTGCGGATGAATGAATTGTCGGAATAATTCCCGGATGGATTCCTGGAGAATTTCCCGGAAACAGTTCAGGAACGAATTCCCGAAGAACATCCCAACGTGATGTGAGGAATATTCGAGTGAATTTTTGGGATTCCCGAAAGTATTCTTAAAGGAATTACCAAAGGAAACCTCGGAAAAATTTCCGAAAAAAATTCTTAAGGATTTCCCGGAGGAGATCCTGAAAGATCCGGAAGAAATTTACGGAGGAATTTGTGAAGAAATTCCCGGAGGATTTGCCGATGAAATTCTCGGTGAAACTACCAAAGGTTTCAGTCTGCCGGTGGAATTCACAGATAACAACCCTCTTTCTTAAAAAGGAATTGCTGAATAACCTCTCCGCAGGATTTTTTAGTGGAATTTCCTGAAGTATTTCCGCAGAAATTCCTGAACGTCCTGATAAACTTTCAGAGCATAGTTCCAGTAGAATTCCAGTACGAACACCAGATGCCATCATGAATCAACATCATTAATCGACCTAGAATAACAATTAAGGATTAAAATATAATTTATTTTCATGAAATATCATCTTTGAATATCAACGCTTGGAACAGTTTTGAATAATTTACTGCAAATGAAATTTTTTTTGACATCTTAGATGTCAACAAACCGAGTTTTTATGCAGCAAAATCTGTGCAACATATCGCGTGAACCAATTTTGTCACGGATGAACCGTACGAAACAAAATATGACAGATCTACTCATCAAAATCAGTCATCAAAGGCGATTGTTGAATTTAACAACACAGCTGCAATGTTCGTCATGGAGAAACATTTTTTCACTGCTTTTGTTGTAGCAACGCCCTCGCAACGTGAACAAACCCCGAACAGCGCTGGCTATCAGGTGCTATCAGGATCATCATCAAATGCTCAAATGATAATATCTTTCCAGAGTGCCTGTAATAAACGACAGGCGGTGAAAATTATTACATGAAAATCAATGTTGTTAGTAGTATTACTTACGAAAATAAAAAGAATGACAAATTTTTTTGGGGTGACAAAATCGGGCCGAAAGCGTGATAAAATCGGGTCGAAAACTGATAAAATCGGGGGCCCTGTCCACGGATGATGAGGTCAACGTTGATAAGTCAAGTGTCTGCATATTGTTAAAATTGTGAAATAATTTGTTCTTTTATAGTACACATTGCTAGTATTATTAGTACACATTAGTACACACTATAAGCAGTACTGAAGTACGTATTTTAATCCCGGTAACATTTCAATTTAACAGAAACGCGTCGAGTATTTTTTGC
The DNA here is from genome assembly GCF_024139115.2 of Armigeres subalbatus. Classification (NCBI taxonomy): domain Eukaryota; kingdom Metazoa; phylum Arthropoda; class Insecta; order Diptera; family Culicidae; genus Armigeres; species Armigeres subalbatus. The sequence goes on along the minus strand of NC_085140.1, from coordinate 421,240,765 downwards.
CAATATATAGAAAATAATTAAACACTTGATATATCATACCTCCATGCAAATACTTAGAGAAGGTGTCGCATGATCTAACAACATCTTCTTGAGTATATGCTGCGGAGGTTCCGGCAGGGTCTAGTACCAGTCTTAACTAACAAAATACTAACACAAAAGACTGGGAAGCAAACGATCATCCATTGCACCAATTGTAGTTCATAGTTCAGTATAGTAGTGAAAGTAGATACTGTAGATTTACTAATTTTGCATTATATACGGTGATTGTATTCGTTATTTCTTCTCAGTAATCTTTGTTATTTTACTCTTACTTTTACTGCATGGATCAACGTATAAACAAACCTGTTTCGCTCTTCATTTTTTTTGGGTTAGGAAAAAATAATACATACTCCAATGTAAAGAAAGATTGAAGGACATAGGAGACGTGACTAAGTGTATTCTGAAAGACAAATAAAATTAGTTGACTACCTTATAACACAGTAAATGACCGATAGGGAATGAACTCATGATCAGCGCTAGACGGTAAAACAAGAGATAGAGTCACGATTAACTGAGACCTTAGCCACCTATGTACATGAGAATAGACCATATGATGCTTTCATCCACTATCCTTTTCTCTACATGACTAATAGTTTGACCACCTTGTTAAGTCAATAAAAAACGAACTGATCCGGTTAACAGTTGAAATAGAAGAGAGCATCTTTATTACTTTTATACAACAGCAAACCTCTTGTGGTTATATACAATTTCCTCTTATGTACTTACTAGGGATCCTACATTCAGAGATATGCGAAAGCAGCCATCTTGAGCCAATCGAGCATTGAGAACTGTCAAAATCTGAGCCAAATGAACATTGTTATTGTTGCAGATCGAAAGGTATTGCGATTTTGGTGAAATAGATTTTATGAAAAGTTTTATCGAATAAACAATTTGTTTTGCTTTCGTAAGTGAAAGTAGTCTAGTTGATGCCTTATATCGTGTTCATTCGTATTGCTCTTTAATTCTAGCGAAAATGCACTGCTAGAGGATAGACAAAATAATCAAAAAGTGTCTTCGAATGTAAAGTCATGTGCAAGCCTAAACATTTTTCACTGCGGCAAGTGCTGGCAGCGTTTGTTTACGAAAGTAACAGCGTTGCTAAATCGTTTGGAAAAGTATTCGCACATCTCTTAATATAGGATCCCTAGTACTTACTATCAGAAGGATGACAGCTGTCATCTTTAACAGATCGATACAAGGGATAGGAATTGGGACACACTGAATATAATATATTCCTAATTGAGTATATGACAACTCCTCCCTTATTTAGTTCATACTTATATCACTATCTAATAATATCGATTTGATAATATAAACAAACGACTGTATTCGTATATATTTAGATCATGTTGTATTTTATACCTATAATTCTCGATTGCATTTAGTAGCTGAACTCAATACCTTTTGACGTAAACTACGTCTAAGGGAAGACTCGGATACAGGGTGACAAATGAAAATTTCCAAATTCGAGACCGTCACGAAATCATGTAAGATTTTGAACTTGAATAGCGCCTTTATCTTCCGATGGATTTTTGAGATTTATATATCAATCGACTCGGAAATTCTCTACCAATTTGTCAATTATATTGAAACTTTGGGTTATGAACGTTAAAATAGGGTATCGGATCATTTTGTCAGCACCCTCTTTTCTTGTCCGCAAGAGTATCGTTTCGGCCGTCGCCGTTCAGTGCGGTTGGCTTTTGGACTCTGCTTTTTGTGCGGTGTTTCGCACAAAAAGTAGAACAATGGAGCCGGACACATTTTATAAAAATATTTTTATCAGCCTTATAATATTTTGTCCAATTAAATGCGCGCCTGAATCAGAAGGAAGTGTGAATTCACTTAAGATATTTTTGCAATACGTGGGTGCAATCATGCGGTACTTATTGTACACGACAAAAGCTTCGGAACGCATACGTTCTTGAAACGGGCTATATGAGTTACAATAGAGCTATCACCTTCTTGCTCCCTGAATCAATGATAATATTAAAATGGTTGCACGAATATTTTATCCATAGTGACACTCAGCGTTGGTAGAATCAGACTCAAATTTGAATCATCGAGGTTCCATGCACGAGCTAACTCGCCTGCGATTCTGTAGGGGGAGCATCGCGCTTGAGTTTCACGGCCAGAATCGCATCGCTTCGCTCACTCACCGAAAAATGATTTCGTTCTAAAAAGCGACAAAACGCAATCGAGGCGTATGTTTTGTTTATATATGCAATTATTGGCCATTGTTTTAGACGAAAAACAGATAATTCAATGCATTCAACAATGAAGAACACGTAAATATCATGCAATGATGCAAATTGCGATTCGAATCATGAGCAAATCTCTGGGCCATGATTCTGATGGGATTTTACTCACGCATGGTTTGAATCGCCGATGAGATTTGAGATTTTGAGATTTTACCAACACTGGTGACACTGCCAGATAGTGGGAGTTAGATTGTAATAACACACACACCCTCTTTTCCCGTCCTCAACGTTTACTACTCGCGCGCATCACAACCAAATTTATTGGGTTTTGGTACATGATATACATTTTATGATTTCTAGTGATGCAAGAAAAACAAGATATGCCTATGATTGGAATGTTTCTGAATAATAAATGTTGCAAACGGAAAAGAGGATGCTCATTGCTCCCCTAGGGCTTCTTCTATTGAAATATTTCATCAAATGCTTCAAAACCCAAATGTAGGCAATTCGGATCCAAGAAAGGCATCATTACCACTAAGGAATAATTTTGGGTTTTCATAGTAAATTTTTTAAACAATTGTCGTATCCAACAATTTTCATATCTTAAGATACGCTAGTTTTGTTCGAAACCACTGACATAAGTAATCAAATAAATTTTCTAAAAATATTCATGCATGATGGCACTACAATCCTCAATGAACAAAACTGCCTTACGTAGTTTACGTTGGGCGGTTGTACAAAAATTCATTATGGCTAGATTTCTGTTTCTTTCTATTCGAACGCCTCAACACAAATGGCGCCTTCGAACTTCCTGATGGAAAAACTTCAACACATTCCTGCAACGCTCCCGGGTGTAGTTCATTTCTGGCGGGTGGTGGAGCCTCGACGTCAAACCCGTGGAACGGTTCATCATCCTCAGAATCGACAAATTTTCGCTTGTGTGTCCGTACTGTTGTCTCATCTCCTCCCACATGAAACGAAACATTTCGCCTTCGTTCATTGGTTTTGACTAGCTTTATCTGCCCCCTGTGGGCCGTTAGGAGATGGGCTCCGATGGCAATCTGTAAAACATTTGTGGAAACTCTTTTAGTAAACTTAGCCTCCACCCATCTTTGCGTTTCAGAAATGTTCGGATTCCTATAGTAAACCTTGTCGCCTGGTACTAACTTTTCAAATGGGTCTGTCTGAAGTTCACCAAAATTTTTTCCTACAGCATTTTGAACTGGTGAATATTCCAGTTGATTTTTAAATGACTTATGTGGATTCAACAAGTCTAATAATAGTTTTGGTTTATAACCCAATACCTTATCAGAAGGTGTAACTCCAGACTCAAGGCAAGTATTCCTATAGTTGAACAGAAAATAATCAATTTTGTCCTGTAGATTTAGTGAAAGCATTTTAGGATCTATCAAAAACTTTTTCAAAATTTCTTTTGTAACTCCCACCAGTCTCTCCGCCTGCCCATTACTCTGAGGGTGATAGGGCGGACTTTTAAGGACCCTTATACCTTGCTTCTCCAAATATGAAATGAAAACACTGGAGTTGAAAGGTGGCCCATTATCGGTCACCACCATATCAGGTAATCCATATCTAGCGAAAATGCCAGCTAATTTCCTCAAAACTCTATCTGCACTTGTACCTGAATCCATTATTTCAACTTCCAACCACTTGGAACAACTGTCCACAATCAATAACAAAGTGTGTCCTTTAAAATAAAAAAAATCAGCATGGATCCTGCTAAATGGTCTCGATGTAGGTATCCATTTATTTGTTTCTTTAGCTCCTGGAATATTAGTCATCTTCAAACAAATCTCACAGTGGTTAACGAAATCTTCTACATCTCGGTTGATCCCAAACCAATAAACAGTCTTCCTGGCCATTTGTTTCATTTTAATTATGCCGTTATGATTAGAATGTAAAAGATTCAAAACTTTCCTCTGAAGACTAGCTGGTACCACCACTCGTTCTTGAAATAATAAACATCCGTTTACTTCCTCCAAATCATGCTTCTGAGCAAAAACGTTTCGGTAGCAATTTTGTACTTTTTTCGGCCAGCCATTCTCAATGTATAAGAGTATTTGCTGTAAAAATGAATCATTTTTGGTTTCTTTCGCTACAAGCATATAGTCTACAGGACATTCATCAGTCAAATTCAATGATTTTACATAGTTACTTTCTAGATCACACAATACCTCATTCTTCAATGGAAACCTTGAACAAAAGTCAGCATTTCCTTGTTTCTCTGCTGGTCTATATTCTATGTCATAATCATATATTGCTAAATCCATAACGTATCTCTGAAGCCTCGTGACGTAAATAGAGTTTCGCCCAGATTTACCCAAAATACCTAAAAGCGGCTTATGGTCCGTATAGATGGTGAACTTCTGCCCATACAAAAATTTATGAAACTTCTTTATCGTAGAGACAACAGCCAGTGCCTCTAAATGTAATATTGGATAAACTTTTTGTGCATTGTTTAATGAAAACGATGTGAACCAAATCGGCTGTTCTTTTCCATTAATTATATGCGAAATTACTCCCCCCAAACCATAAGAAGAAGCATCCGTGCTAACAACGATAGGTTTCTTAGGATCATAGTAGGTAAGTAAATTTGCTGACAGTAATTTCTCTTTAGATTCTCGAAAAGCTTTTTCACATACGGAACTCCATTCATACCTAACATTCTTTTTCAACAGTCCATATAAGGGATACAACGTCCTGGAAAGGTTTGGAAGAAATTTGTTATAATAATTTAGTAGTCCCAAATAAGCTTTCAGTTCGTTCACATTTTCAGGTTGTTTTGCAGCTTTTATAGTAGAAACCTTTTCAGGATTTGGTGAAAGACCTTTGTTTGAAATGATGTGTCCCAAAAACGGCAATTCATTTACGAAAAATTTGCACTTTTTATAATTCACTTTAATATTGGCCTTTGATAGCCGGTTTACAACCTCTTCGAGTTTACTCAAACATTCTTCTGCAGTTCTCCCTGCAATTAACACATGATCCAAGTAAATAAACACAAAATCAATTCCTTTCAAAATGTCTTCCATGATCTGTTGGAAAATTGCGGCGCTTGATGATGCCCCTTGGGGGAGTCTATTGTACGTAAACAAACCCTTAATCGTATTAATAACGACAAACTTTTTGGATTTTTTTGAAAGCTCCAACTGTGTGTATGCCGTAGTCAAATCCAAAGCACAAAAAACACTACAACCAGCTAAAGAGGCAAACACGTCTTGTGCTGTAGGCAGAGGATATGTGTTCGGTATCAGTACTTTGTTCAATGATACCTTACAATCTATAACAAACCTAATTTCATTGTCTTTTTAGGTACAATTACCACAGGAGAAGCTCATCAACTTGTCTTAATATGCGTTATTATTCCGTTATTTTCCAGTTCTTGTAAAAGGTCTAATACTTTATCCCTCAACCTGTACGGTACATTGTATGCCTTTTTAAATATCGGATTATGTTCCCTGAGCACCAAATCTGCTTCATAGCCGTTAATTGGCCTGGTAAAATCTTTGTTAAAAACAACGTCATATTTTGTTCTCAAGCCATCAACTATTTTGTCAAAATTATTTCCATATGTTACCTTATTAATTAATAAGGTCCGAGAAAACATTCTTCTCCAATCTCTACAAAATACGTCCAACCAATCTCGTCCAATCAACGGTATAAACTTATGTTCTGTGTCAATCACTATGAGTTCTAGTTTCGCACTTTCCGAATTCAGTACAACATCGACCATTATCGACCCATACACTTTCAAATTTGACCCATTCACAACCACTAGCTTTTTCTGATTATTTCGTACATAGATATTGTTGAAATTTCTTAAATAATCGGCTTTGCTTAACACTGACACAGAGGAACCGCTGTCAACCTCCATTCTTAGTGGTCTACCTTCGACATAAACTTCCAATAGACAAGGTTCACTAACTCTACTAATCGATTTTATCATCATGCAAGGGTAGTAATCACCTGAATCCACGTCGCTATCGTAGTCCATTCTCAATCTTTTAAAATATTCATGCGGATCCTCCAGACTTGCTGTATCTCCTACAAATTTAACCGGATGTTTTTGCTGGTTGAGGTATTTGTAACAACTTTTTTGAATATGTCCTCTAGCGTTACAAAAATGGCAGATAAAATTTGCATACCGTCCTTTTGTCTGTGATCTAGATCTAGAACGATATCCGCCATTCTGATATTGGGTGCGTCTATCCTCATTTCGATACCTTTCTCTGCCCTTCTTTCGAAATCCTTATCGCCATAACCCTTTCTTTCTTCCCTTGTGTCCTTCCAACCCAATCTGTGCTTTACCGAATTCACTCCATGGTTTCTGTTAATCGCTTGCGAACTACTTGCTGTTACTTCTTTTGTTTTCAAAATACGTTCTGCCACTTTTAACGTCAGATTCTCTTCGCCTAAAAGCTTTTGCTGCAAATCCTTGTCATGCACACCATAAACCAATTGATCCCTAATTGCTGAATCCCTAAACTCACCGAAATCACATGTCTCAGCTAGTAATTTCACGTCTAATAGAAAATTTTCATTCGTCTCACTTGGCCCTTGAACTCTACATCTAAACTTGTAACGCATCACTATATCCGATTCTACTTTATCGTATCTCTCTTTTAATTTTTTTATAATGTCCGCATAAGAAACAGTTCTAAGGTCCGTTGCAGGATAAAGACGTTTCAATTCTTGGAACACCGTTATCCCACACAAACTAAGAAAAATATCTTTTTTCTTACCCTCCGCAATGTCGTTACTAGAGAAGATATATTCCATCTGCTCGACATAATGCGAGAACGAAGTTCCTTGGACATAAGGATCAATTGAACCAATTAGTCCCATAGTGCACAATTAGTTTACGACTTGAAATTTAAAACGAAATGCAATCAAATGGCGTCTATTTGCAAAAGGAAAAGGAACAATATAATCACGTACCTTTGTCTAGCAAACTGCTGCTTGCCAAACCCTCCTATTGTTGCCGGTCTCGCCTCGGATCCGATCGATTCCCGCGCCTTCGATCCAATCGATTCCTGCGCCGCTGGTTGTCCGCTTACGCTTAAGTTACCGTCTCCTCCAACGCTCGTGTTTAACCTCTTGGTCGGTCGATGTTCCCAAAACGAATCGATCCCGATACGCACCGATGTGCCACGTATCCTCTCAGCTATCCTTCACTGTCATCCGAACTATTAAGATTTCCGCACCGATGAATGCCTTTAATACTTTCCACCTCTGTTCTCGGAATATCGACTAACTGGCCTAGCGTTATTGCTCAGAGGCTCTTTGGCTTGCTTCCGTTACAGCCTGTACCAGGGAATCAACTCAACCTGGCTCGCTTTCAAATGCCCAAACAAAAGAACGTAACTAGCGTCACTTTCGACCGACTACAAATGAAAACAAGAGAATAGAAACTTTTACTACAAATTCACAAAGCAAGCATTCTTTGTCAAACAAAACAATCACTAAACAATTGACTTCTTTCAACACTTTTCAATTTCAAGCTCTCAGCTCCGATACTGCCTTTCCAAAAAAATGGTCACCAATTACCTTTAATCCGAATATAATCCGCCTCCGTATACCCTTGCTACCGTCCGACACAAGCTAACCCGGAGCAGCCAACAACTTCTGTACGTTTTTATCACTTTCACACGCGAATAACTACTTTTTTACTCTCGTCGCCACTGTTAAGTCAATAAAAAACGAACTGATCCGGTTAACAGTTGAAATAGAAGAGAGCATCTTTATTACTTTTATACAACAGCAAACCTCTTGTGGTTATATACAATTTCCTCTTATGTACTTACTATCAGAAGGATGACAGCTGTCATCTTTAACAGATCGATACAAGGGATAGGAATTGGGACACACTGAATATAATATATTCCTAATTGAGTATATGACACACCTAAGCAAAGATTTTAAATATATTATATTTGACCTAAGGTAGTGAGGAGGATCAATCAATGTCTTTTTGAGCCCATCATCGAATGGAAGCTCACGAAATGGTTTGAAATCTTTACTGACTGATTCTAGTTCCGAGACGATGATGATGCTATGCAAGGCCGTCATAAGTCCACAAAGATAGTATTAGGCGTTTTCTTGGAACATGGTTCAAAATATGTAGTTGTTAAAATAGCAGGCTCATTTTTTTTTTAAGATTGTTTGGTGAACGGTTCTGAACTGTGGCCAGTTTTGGCTTTTCGATTCAGTTTCGACTGCTTTCACTAGATAATTTTCAAAACTTTGGACGATTATTGATATTCATCAAATTGTAATACGATATTTTAGTTTCAAAATAAGTTTTCATGAAAGGTGTTTATTTGAAATATAGTCAGCAATTCAAATTTAACGAGGTGTATCGTGTAGATTGTACGACATTTCGCGGTAAAACATTCCGCGGTTAACCATTTCGCGGTGTACTAGTTCGCGGTCTACCATTTCGCGTTCAGTATCATATCGCGGTATAACATTTCGCGGTTTATATTATTTGGCGGTATACCATTCCGCGGTTAGTACTATTCCGCGGTGAAACTTTTCGCGGTCAATACCAATTTGCAGGTTTAATTTTACTAATGTTACAAGTAGTTCAATAATGTGTTCTTTAGCTTTGTGAAGCCTCAAAATTCACCTAACTATTATGTTGAATCATTGAGTTTACACCAGACTCATATAAATTCAAATCCCAACAAAAAATATGTTTTTAAGCAAAACATATTTGCAAAGACGACTACCGCCCCCGGGGTGACAATGGGTCTAGGGGTGAGAATGGGTCAACGCTTTCACCGGCAGTCAGGAGGTCGAAGAGCAAAATCGTTTGAAAAGGTCTCTTATATTTTAATTTTCTTGCCCTCAGATGCATTCAATCCAATCTACAGGTATTCTAAGAGGTTGAAACAGTGACCCATTCTCACCCCCATTTGACCCATTGTCACCCCCGATGACGGTATGTAAAGAATGCGAAACAACACACTTTGCCTTATACCGGGCAAATGCAAACATTTAAAGAAAACGAAACCACAATTTTTTTGTTATACCGGGCAAATGCAAACATTTGAAAGAAAGCAAAACAACACACTTTGTCTTATACCGGGCAAATGCAAATATTTAAAGAAGGCAAAACATCACAATTTGCCTTATACCGGGCAAATGCGAACATTTAAAGAAGACAGCACATGATATTTAGCCTAATACCGGCTAACATTTAAGGAAGATACATTTTGCCTCATGAATAATTGTCAGTCATTCCATCTTCTGAGTTCTACCAGAATACCATAGCCTTTTAAGGTATTAAGACAGCGACCTTTACCTTATGATATAGTGTATCTTGATGACAAAGTTCACACATCTAATATTGACAATGATGTATATGTCTTTTGGAGATAACATATAATAATGCGTAAAAGAAAAGAGAAAAATACTTGAAAGGGAAACGCAATGAAAGAAACGGCCATATAAAGAAGAGAAAATTAAGAGTTGGTAGAAAAGATCGGTAAACTCTTAAAAATACAAAAAAAGTTAAAAAGATAAGCTAAACTTGAATACCGCGAAACGGAGCACCGCGAAATTGTAAACCGCGAAATAATATATACCGCGAAACGGAATACCGCCAAATTGTATAAACCGCGAAACAGATTACCGCCAAATGATACAGACCGCGAAATGGTACACCGCGAAATGGTTTACCGCGGAATGTCGGACAACCATCGTGTATACCTATACCATATACACATCAACATAATTGTATTTTATGTGACCAAAAGATCCAACGAGTAGTACATATTTTTAATGATGTTATTCATATAAATCAATGCTTCATAATCGTAAAATTCATTCATTTAGCTATGAAATAGACGCAATGAAGCATTACCATACCATTGATAACTGAATCATGGACCAGACTTTAAAGACTTGAATTTTGAAGCGCGGAATAGAACATGACCATTTGACTACTGAAATTTATGATATCAGACAGTACTGTAAAGGATATGACGTCATAATCTTGATCAACCGCCAAAATAATGGAAGCTCTCAGATTAATATGTCGCTTTATTGCAATAGTACTTAAATTAATTTATTGTATATTTACGATACCATTTAAATTATTCCATGTTGAAACAAAGTCCACTAGTATGATCCCATCACATTACATCAAAGTGTTATGGCTCGGCTGCGGTGGTGGGCGCGGTGACAGAGAACATTGTCTTTGAACGGTTTTGACAGAGAATATTGTCTATCCGGAATAAATTTATACCGCTTTTTATACCGAAGTTGGATTTTTCTCCAGATACAGGCAACTTTCCCAACTTCGGAAGTAGTGCACTGGATTCGCCTAAAGATGCGCTAAACAACGCATCAATTAGTTTGACAAATAAAACTTCGGAAGAAAGTTCGGTTCGGAAGTCCCGACTTCCGAATTCTAACTTGGTGCTACGCCGACAATACAGAATTACTGTCAAGATGCGCCGTTGCGTTAATCGCTGTAGAACGGCCTTTACTTGGAGATGGCATCAGTACCACCCGTTGTCAACATAGACTACTATTCGGTATTGAATGTCGGCTCCAAGAAAACATTAAATCAACTTTACATGTTAATTATTCGGAAAACATTCATGCGCGTGATGAGCTTTCATTATTATTATTATTTGTTTTTAAACTGACAGACTGCGGGAAGGGAAATGTATCGGTATGATCACAATACGAACCCAGACCGCAGTGACCTAGTGAGCAACATAGCTTGAGTTGTCTCACAAAACAGATAGAGATCATTGAACAAAAAGCAAAATTCAAAGTGTACTCTTTGTTTATCAACAATCGACGAATGGCCCTCCCGTGTATCTAAGGCGATAGAAAGAAACAGAAAAGCATGCGCTGCTGCTCTGCCTTATACTCGTTCTTGAGTAAAGCTTGACTTCCACCGCTAGGTTCGCTAGCGTTTCAAAATCAGGGGAGGACCACATTTCAAGGCAATGATGCCTATATGTTATGTGGTTGTCTGCTAGTATTGTGTATCACATGGAGAGCCCAGCCGAGATACCAGTCTATTAAGACTACAACTGGTCAACTCTCGAAAAAAAAAAACATAGATCTTACACATTTAAGGTGTTAAACAAGATTAGTTTTACAAAGTCAGGCATCCATAAAGCGAAATATCAGAGGCGTCGCGTGATCAATTCTTCAACCTGTGCACTGTTAAAAATATAAACGATTCATCTTCCAGCGCTTTCTATCAAATTTTTGCCCTTTGTGTTTCGTCTGTCTGCTTCTTAGGTACCTCCCATTTTTCATATTAAACTTAAACTTAAACTTAATTTAAAAGAGACAATTCGTAAATTTAAAATTTATCATCAAGAGAAACTTTATGCTTTCCAATACATATAACAAACGACAGTCGTCCGATTTTCGCGGTGTGAACGATGAATGGTTCTCCCAACAGCTGATGCAACTCGTGGTTCATTCGCCTCCTCCACGTACCGCCCGCCATCTGCACCCTACCATAGATGGTACGCAGCACTTTCGTTTCGAAAACTCCGAGTGCGCGTTGATCCTCCACGAGCATCGTCCAGGTCTCGTGTCCGCAGAGGACTACCGGTCTAATGAGCGTTTTGTAGATTGTCAGTTTGGTACGGCGGCGAACTCTATTCGATCGGAGCGTCTTGCGGAGTCCAAAGTATGTACGATTTCCAGCCACTATACTGCCGTTCTACGCATAATTGTCCCATGTTACCTTTGATGAAAAAATCCAAACTCGAGTCAATTTGTCCCACCAATTTATAAAATCAATTCGATCTTCAAATTTAACAAATATTTTTGGGATGTTATGAGCGTAGGCAACACTTTTCCAGGACATAAAACGAATCCCTACTTATTTAAACGGTTTTCAGCCTCTATTATTATCAGACAACAACTTCATTTTTTCAGTGGGACAAATTGACTCGAGTTTGAGATTTTTCATCAAGGGTAACATGGGACAATTATGCGTAGAAGGGCAGTATACGTCTCCGAATTTCTCTGCTGGTATCATTTTCGGCAGTCACCAGTGAGCCCAAGTACATAAATTCTTCTACCACCTCGATTTCGTCACCACCGATGCCAACTCGCGGTGGGTGGCTCACATTTTCTTCTTTTGAACCTCTTCCTATCATGTACTTCGTCTTCGACGTGTTGATGACTAGTCCGATGCGCTTGGCTTCCCTCTTCAGTCTGATGTAGGCTTCCTCCATCTTCTCAAAGTTACGTGCCATAATATCTATGTCGTTGGCGAAGCCAAATAGCTGGACGGACTTATTGAAAATTGTACTGCTTTTCGTATTACCCCTTCCAAAGGGTGTCAGGCCATTAGGACGAAGGCCGTTAGGCCGAAGGCCATTTGGCCGAAGGTCATTAGGCCGAACGGTCATTAGGCCGAATGGCCATTAGGCCGAATTAGCAAAAAAAAGCATAAAGTGAAAAATGAGAGGTTGTTTCTTCACCTTACCCCTTCTTCCTTTCCCCTTCTTGTATCTACCTTCTTCTTTCTTTTTTCTTCTTTCCTCTTTCTTCCTTCTTCCTTAATCTTCTTCCTTCTCCCTTCTTTCTTCTTTCTTCTTCATTCTTTCTTCTTCCTTCTTCTTTCTTCCTTCTTCCTTCTTCCATCTTCCTTCTCTCTTATTCCTTATTTCTTCTTCCATCTTTTTTCTTCCTTCTACCTTCTTCCTTCTTTCTCCTTCTTTCTTCATTATCCTTTCTTCCTTCCTTTCTTCCTTCTTCCTACTTCCTTCTTCCTTTTTCCTTCTTCCTTCTTCCTTCTTCTTTCTTCCTTCTTCCTTCTTCATTCTTCTTTTTTTCTTCTTCCTTCTTCTTTCCTACTTCTTTCTTCCTTCTTCCTCCTTCTTTCTTCATTCTCCCTTCTTCCTTTCTTCCTTCTTCCTACTTCCTTCTTCCTTTTTCATTCTTCCTTCTTCCTTCTTCTTTATCCCTTCTTCCTTCTTCTTTCTTCTTTCTTTCTACTTTCTTCTTCCTTCTTCCTTCTTCCTTTTTCCTTCTTACTTCTTCCTTCTTTTATCTCCCTTCGTTCTTCTTTTCTTCTTTCTTTTTCCTTCTTCCTTCTTTCTTCTTCCTTCTTCATTATTCCTTAATTATTCCTTCTTCTTTCTTCCTTCTTCCTTCTTCTTTCTTCTTCCATCTTCTTTCTTCCTTCTTCTTTTTTTCTTCTTTCTTCTTCCTTCTTTATTTCTTCTTCTGTCTTCCTTCTTCTTCCTTCCTTCTTTCTTCTTTCTTCTTTTCTTCTTCCTTCTTCCTTCTTCCTTCTTCTTTTTTCCATCTTCCTTCTTCATTCTTCCTTCTTCTTTCTTACTTCTTCCTCCTTTTTCCTTTTTTCTTCTTCCTTCTTACTTCTCCCTTATTTTTCTTTTCTCCTTCTTCCGTTCTACTTCTTCCTCACTTCGTACTTAAATAGCTCTCCTGGTAGTTGGTCAACCCCAGGGGCTTTGTTGTTCTTCAGCCGGCCGATCTCCTCCTGGATTTCCTGGAGATCCGGGGCCGGAAGTCGCATGTCCTGCGCGCGTGCTCCTAGGTTCATTACCATACCGCCACCGTTGTCTTCCATATCGCCATTTAGGTGCTCTTTGTAGTGCTGCCGCCACCTCACGGATCACCTCACGCTCGTTTGTAAGAAGGTTCCCGTTTATGTACTTACACATATCGGGCTGAGGCACGTGACCCTTACGCGAACGGTTTAACTTTTCATAGAACTTTCGTGCGTTATTAGCACGGTACAGTTCCTCCGTCTCTTCACGGTCCCGATCTTCCAGCTGGCGCTTTTTCCTCCGGAAAATCGACTTTTTTCTGTTCCGCGCCCATTTGTATCGTGCCTCGTTCGCCCTCGTTCGCCCTCCCCGGCCATCTTCAAGAGATACTGCGACTAGCTGCTCTTCCGTTGGGAGTGACACTTCCAGCTGCTGCGCGTAGTCTTGGGCTAGTCTACCGTCTTGTAGCCGCCCAATGTTGAGCCTCGGCGGACGACTCCGACGCGTGTTGTACACCGTCGAAAGTTTTGAGCGCAGCGTCCCACCTAACACCAGGACTTGGGCTTGTGCGCTTTGAGCGGCACACGGTCGCTTTGGCGGAGCCTACTTGCGGATACATGCAGCTCTTTATAGAGGTTTAACAGGGCCCACTGTCAAACCACACCACATCCTAGGCAGGCGCCACAACTCGCAGATGGCCTGGGGAGGGGTCGTCGAGCCCTTGGACATAGTCCCTGCTGCTCACACTGGTAGAAACTTCTAATTGGTATAAACTTGTAAAAATTTTCAATTACTGTAATAACTCGTCGCGCACGCTGTAGTTTGAAACCATGGTGATTTTTTGTACTGGAGTCGATTGGAAAGGAGCGATTTTTCTAACACTACGTTATCATTGCAATAGAATTCTGAGAACAGCTCACCGTTTCCGCTCATATTTTCGAGACCATGGCGTCAACATCCTTTAGTCTTAGTTCGTCCATTTAGATCCAGATGTCACCCTTTGTAACTTTATCCACGAAGCCATTCTCTCCACTGTTAATATTCTTCATGCCCTGAAACTCGACAACATCGGAGGATTATTGGGGTATAACAATGGATTCAAGGTTTCTAGCCTATGACCTCGGCTGATATGGAGGCGACCGCAGACGCCTCCTATAGTGACTTTTAGCTTTAGTACTGATCGGGATAATACTAACTCGTCTTTTGAATAGTGGAATAACCAAGACCTAAGACGATTTTCTCTATTAAATATAATTCAGTGCGATTGAATTCGCATTCTATACCGTCCCGCCCAGACAGTTACTGGGGGGCATATAGTGCGATCCTCTCGTTTAATAAACAATGTGCACTCGCTTGGCTGTGGGTATACAATAGTAAAGCACATGTGGAGATTGGACAAATCAAGCATCCGAAAGATATTCAATTTGCAAAAAAGAGAGCTAACCGCGGTGGAGGTTGGTACTCGGATTCTGATGGCTTTTCCGCAAACGTGACCTTTAAGTGGTCTTGTTGTGTAGGGGTTATCACGCCTATCTAGAGAGTAGGAGGTTGAGGGTTCGAGTCCCTCCAAGACACGTGGATTCTTTTTCGCAAATTTCATATCAATTTGTCCATTTCGAAACATATGCTGTGCATATGCACAGCCAAGATATTTAACAAAAAATATAATTCTTGTTTTTTTTTCAGAATACTTTGGATGGTGCCCATTTATGCCCTCAATGCGGTAAGAACTAGTCCGAACTGACTATCCATAAAATGACAATTTCTTTATCCGATCTAACCTCTTTCATTCTATTTCAGTGGTTATGTCTGCTGTACCCCCAGCATGCCATCTACATGGACAGTATTCGCGAGTGCTATGAAGCTTACGTGATCTACAACTTTATGAAGTATTTACTCAACTATCTCAACCTAGAGATGGATCTCGAGCGAATGTTGGAGTACAAGCCACCGGTGAAGCACTTCTTCCCACTGTGCTGCATGTCTCCGTGGCCCACCGGCCGCGAATTTGTGCACAACTGCAAGCACGGAATCCTGCAGTATACGGTGGTGCGACCGATCACGACGTTTGTGGCCTAGTAAGTTATCTCGGTCGATTCTGTGGGTATGAGTTTCGAAAAACAACTGTTTGTGTATTTCAGCATTTGTGAGGTGAACGGTGTTTATGGAGAGGGTCTTTTTGAGACCGATGTAGCATTTCCGTACATTTTGTTCATCAACAATTGTTCGCAATTCATTGCCATGTACTGCCTGGTGCTGTTCTACAGAGCCAATAGTGACGAGTTAAGACCGATGAAACCGATTCCAAAATTTCTCTGCATCAAGGCGGTGGTATTCTTTTCTTTTTTGTAAGTATTTTTTTTGAATAACATATTCCAGTAGGATAAAAGATATTGATTATTTTTATATTCCATATTTCATCTATATTTTTGATTGATTTGTTTTTTAAATCTTCCATTTTTATTCTACAAGTCAGGCATAAGCAAAAATTTAAACTTTTTCACTTCATCCCAAATTTTGTATGAGCTGTGTTCCTGCATTTTGTTTTTTCCTAAACATTTTGGTACTAGGTGCATAGTTTGTTGTTTTTTTTTAATTCTATCTCATCCAATGATACAGTTTGCTTAGCCAACAATCATTTGAAATCCGTACTTTGGTTTATTTTTTTCTCACTTCTATCAATTTTTACATTCAAAACTGCGAAATGGGTTGTTACGGTTTTACAGAAGTTCTCTTTTTACATTTCAGCCAAGGTGTAGTCATCAATATCTTGGTGTATTTCCGCTTTATCAACAACATTTTCGGCTCGGAAGAGAACGATGATCCTCGTTTGCTGTCATCGAAGTTGCAGAACTTCCTAATCTGCATAGAAATGTTCCTTGCTGCGTTAGCGCATCACTACAGTTTCTCGCATAAGCCTTATGAACGGAACATTCCTGTTGGATCCTTAGGAGTGGGAATCGGGGGCAGTATCAACGGAGGCAGCAATGGATCGTGGTACAATGCTCTACTGAATATGCTGGACATATCAGACGTCCACCAGGACGTGAGTGAGCATCTCGGTGTGGTAGGCAGTTCGTTAAGCAGACGATTACGCGGCAGAACGACGTATCATATGCCAAGGGGTGGCTCTGGAATCTGTGATAACATGGGAGGGGGATCCGAGCGGCAATATTTGGTGCCTCCGGCAGGTAGTTCTAATAACATTAGCGGAAATAACTGCTATCAGAGTGGACTGAGCAACTCCGGTAATCAGCTGTATTCCAACATTCCTAAATCAGCGCAAAACCATTATGGTGCACTGGAGAGTGGAATAAGCATTGTAAGGAAAAAGTCTGGCAATGAATTGGATGCTCCTAACGAGGGTGCTCCCAAGGTGCCGAACATATTCAACCAATTTCGGAATTCCAAAAATCTTGATCTCACGTTGGGAAAGAGTCCCAGTCTTGACAATTTGAACTCGATCAAAAGCGAAACGACCACTTCGAGTAGCTCGAACCAGAAAGCTTTAGCGACCAATAGTAGCACCCTTAGCGGACGGACGGCGGTAACCAGTACAACGAACAATACGACAACTTCGACGTCGGAAGTGAACCTACGGAAATCGGAGAGCAGTAACAGCGATTGGCTTAGCACTCCTGACGAGGATCTGGGTATCGACGTAAAGGGTTTGAGTAAGGATCGTATCAACTACAATCCAGATTGGAAAGCATAGGCGTGAAACATTGTGAACGAATAATCTCGTACTGCGATCAAGCTGGCCAAGCTTCAAATAGACTAATTCATGTGGAGTCAGATGATTGGAGGATCTTGAGTGTGCTTTGTGTGTGCGTGTTTTTTTGTATAACTCAGATGAAATTACTTATGTATGATATTTACACTGTTATATTATTTACATATGCTAGGTTATTTATCCAAAACAAAAATATTATTTTTCGATATCAGACGTTCCAAAATTTACTCATGAGCCTATAGTTCGAAGAAGAAGGTCGAAACATGAATTGAGAATATTTTGATGTGTATCTTAAAAAGAAGAGCATTGTTCAAACACTGATGGAACTCGGTGTTCGATGGTATTATTAAGATAATACATATTGTATAAAGAAGCGGTTGTTGCACGTGATTTCTGAAAATCTTATTGCTCTTATCCACATTGCATTGATGCCTACGTTAATAATTGTATGGATAACAAGTTGACCCGGCAGAAGTTGTCCTGCATAGTAGGGGAAAAAGGGCGCATGCAAAGTTTCCACACGAATCTTAACTTTAGGTTTTCACGATTTACTGAACTTTACTCGTGATTTTCGCATGAGAAAATATCATATAAACTCGTTGGAGATAATAAGGAACCCATCTGCTGTAGGAATGAAGAAAATCCATCCAGCAGTTTCCGAGTTATGTGGATACGAACACAGACCAACTTATTTTTATTACATAGAGAAAAAGAAAATAGAAGAAAAAGAAGACAGAATAAAACTTCAGTTTAATTTTTATGTGCGATGGTGTAAAGGTGTCACGTTTTTCGGACCATAAAAAGCGTCTTTTTGTGCTGTATAGAAGAGATAAATTGACCATCATATGCAACAAACGATCAGAATGATCAATAGCAGCCTTTCTTTGAAGCGTCAAAGCGAAACTCATAATTACCAAACACTAATTACTAATGTGCATGCGCCGTATTCTAGTTCACGTCCGAATATGTTGCATTTGAAAACGAAAGATAAATGGTGTTCTCGTGTTTGCTAGCAATGTGGAATGGGGAAATATTCGGACGCATCGTATTCGAAATAAAGGATAGTACTCATCGTTTTGACCTTCACTCGATCTCACATTAGGACTTTTATGTTACCTGTCTTTAAGTTAGTTAACCGAAAAATTACTATCGACTTATTTAAAACAAGAATGCAACATATGTAAAGCAATCAAATTAATATATTATATGATGCGTAACCGACAAATCCTATGAATGCTTCAGTTTGTATCACACTTCCTTCATTCTTTGAAATCGTTATTGCGAAGTGGCGCTATTATAAACGGAAACCTCTGATGCTGTTCAGTGTCACCGTTGTCAACGATTCTTCTGGCCGTCCGCCGCCCTTCCAAAGTCTTCGTATCATTACATCCACTACACCGACGACAAAATCATACGTCCAGGTGGTGAATGATAAGTTAACAACACATAAGATTTTCCACGATGTCCGAATTCCTCACTCTCGCGAGAAAAATGTTTGGTCGCCTTGCAAACTGGTTCACGGAAAGAAATTGGATTTTTTTATCCGAACTTCATGTAGCAGCTGCCTATTTTCCTGGGATAAGAAGGCGATTAATCAAGACAAGACAAGAAGTAATAAACCTTTCTTCATAGTAGGTGATCTGAACGCACCCGCCGTTACTGGAACTGCACTAAAGCGAATAAAGCCGGAACACTGCTATACCAGGAGACAGCTAATCGTAACTTTTTCATTCACTTCCCTGACTCCTACACGTACCACCCAACTGGACGTGGATATCCAACAACCTTGGACTTAGTGTACTTTCAAATAATTAACTTGCTTTGATATTACTATGACTAAGCCGATAACATTAAAGGTCATTTAATCAGATCACCTTCCAATCACATCACACAGACAAAGGCAGACAGACAGACAGACGGGGCCGAGTCGACTATCGACGTTACGTTCTGTAGCCCTGGCCAAACAAGTAGTTCGAACTGGAGGGTAGATGATGGCTACACTCACAGCGTCCACCTGGCGGTTTGCTACAGTATCGACTATACAACCAGCATTCAGTGGACGAAAGAAGGGGCAAGACCTAGCCCTCGTATGTGGAAGTCATCGTACTTCGACGACTAGGTGTTTAAGGAAGCGCTCCACCGCGAGCACAATACTCTCGGCCTGAGCGGCGAGCAGCTGGTAACAGTACTCTCGCGTGCATGCGATGCCACCATGCCTAGGAAGTCCACCCTAGGAATGGGAGGCCACCGGCTTACTGGTAGACTCCAGCAATTGCGAACCTGCGCCGCGCCTGCCTACGGGCACGGAGGCGGATGCAGCAAGCAGGGGCCAGGGTGGCCGACGAGGGAAGAGTAACCGTGGTGGAACTTGCGTGGATTGCACAGTCCCTTAGTGTAGGTAAGGCGCCAGGACCGGATGGTATTCCGCACCTGGCCATTAAAGCGGCCATTGCTGAGGCTCGACGAGGCCTGGACGAGGGAGTCTTCCCATGGAAAAGGCAGAGCTTGGTCTTATTCCCAAAGGCGGGAAAACTACCGGGGGATCCGTCGGCATATAGACCAATATGTCTTCTTGATACGGCGGGGAAGGTGCTCGAGAAGATCATCCTAAACAGGTTGTTGATACCCACGGAGGGTGCGGATGGTCTATCGAGTAACCAGCTTGGCTTCCGAAAGGGTAATCCGCGGAAATAGCTATCCAGCGTAAGAGGAGGGGAGTTCGCTATTGTGCAGTAGTGACTCTCGACGTGAGGAATGCATTTAATAGTGCCAGTTGGGCAGCTATTGCAGATGCGCTCCTGCGTCTTGGAATTCCCGGGTACCTGTAGAAAATTCTTGGAAGCTACTTCCAGAATCGAGTACTGGTATACAACACGGAGGCGTTCCATACTGGGTCCGGTGTTATGGAACGTCATGTACGACGGTGTCTTGAGGTTGAAGTTCCCGGTGGGCGTGGTAATCGTCGGCTTCGCTGACGATATCACGCTGGAGGTCTACGGCGAGTCGATCGAAAAGGTGGAGTTGACTGAAGCCCACTCGATCGCAATTGTGGAGGAGTGGGTGAGTTCCAGGAAGTAAGAACTGGCTCACCACAAGACCGAGGTGGTTGTTGTTAACAACCGAAAGTCGGAGCAACAAGCGGTGATAAGGGCAGGTAACTGCGCGGTCACATCTGACCGCTTCATCAAACTTCGTGATCGACGATAAGCTCACCTTTGGTAGCCACGTCAATTACGCCTGCAAGCGTGCCTCCACCGCTATAGTGGCATTGTCCCGGATGATGTCCAATAGCTCTGCGGTTTATGCCAGCAAGGGCATGCTTCTGGCTAGTGTCGCTCTGTCCATACTGAGGTATGGGGGGGCAGCTTGGGACACGGCCCTGCGTATTAAGTGCTAAAGAACGAAGTTAGAAAGTACGTATAGGCTCATGTGCCTAAGAATGGCGAGCGCGTACCGTACCGTGTCGCACGATGCACTTTGCGTCATCACCAGTATGGTGCATATTGACATCGTTATCGATGAAGACGTAGAGTGCTTCGAAGTGCGCGGCACGAGAGGCATCCGTAGGACTGCCAGGTTGGCCCCAATGGTCAAATGGCAGCGTGCGTGGGACAGTTCCACTAAGGGTAGATGGACACATAGGTTGATATCGGAGATAGGTACGTGGGTCAATGGGAAATCACTTTCCCAGGTCCTTACAGGCCATGGTTGCTTCAGACAGTACCTACACCGAGTCGGACAATCGGCCTCGACCGAGTGTCTGGTGTGCGCAGGTTTAGAGGAAACGGCGGAACACGTGTTGTTCGAGTGCCCACGTTATCGCAAAATGCGTGACCACATGTGGTCTGGACAGTACCCCGGCCGGACAACCTAGTCCGGAGGATGTGTAAAGATGAAGTTGGCTGGAACGCCCGTTTTATCGGCTATCGTCCATATAGTCTCGGAGCTACACAGAAGGTGGCGCGTGGACTCGAGGAATGGCTAGTTCAGGTGCAAATAAGAGGTGGTCCAAGGGTTCGTAGTCAGCTTCATGGGTCATACCGGTGCCCTGTGGTCGAACTCGATCCTTTTATCGAATAAGTGGCCGCGCGAAGAACAACATGGTATCGTCGCTTTCGCGTCGGTCAACCGGGTAGGTTCCTAGCCCGAGGACGGAAAGGGGTCCTCGTCAAGGCTGGGGCAGGCGTAGGCACCGCGTCGGCAAGTCCTTTTGTGTGTTGGTGAATAGGCCCTATCGTAGAGAGGTCAGTTTGGGGTGCACACGGCATCATCATTTTTGATACCAGCCGTACAGAGGGAAGCAGGCGCGAAGTCGACCCTTCCCACCTTCCGAGGACATAGGGCGTGGTAAGGCCACCTGGAAAACCGGCAATGCGCTGGCACGATACCATGGTGTTCTTCTAAAAAAGCGAGTCACGATGTTCGATGCAGAAAGGACACGCAGCTAACTTCAAGGGTGCGTTGTGCACTGGCCCTCCTTTGAAGCATTACTTTCTGGTTGTACCGAAGAGACGATGGGCTTGGCGGCAATGAAAACGGTTGAGCGGGTCGGGGATGTAGTCCTGCCTCCCTCGTTTGCTGTTGGAGGTGGTCCCTAACCCCGCATTTCCTGGACGGAAGAAAAAAAAAAAACATACAGACAGACAGACATTCCATTCTTTGAATATGGCGTACAATGTTGTTGTTTTAATTTCTTTTAATTCATGGCAACAAAGCGGAAGTATCGACGGGCTATTTTTCGACATAAAAGCCATACAAACACAAAAGGCTCGATGTTCTGAATGAATGAATCACCCAAAATGAGCAGCTGAATTCGGGAATACCGCCCAGAAACTGGGTACCAAAAACAGAAGTACCGAAAACGATGTTGGGTAGAGTGTCATTATACCGCGGATGACATGCGTTTCACTCTCCTGTTCTGGACGATGACGACATGACCAAACAGCTGAAACGTTCTCTCATGTACTATCATATATCGTTGACAGACATGTCCCTCTTAGCCTTACTTACAATATGTTTTTTGTACCTTATATATGAAAATATTTTTGTTTGACCTACATATACTTTTTGTCTTGTCTTGTCTTGTCTTAGCACATGCACAGCCAGTATTGAAAAGCATCCTGGAAATGTCGGTTGTATTCCCGAGCATTTTCTTGTCTGCATTAATATTTGCAGCATATCATAAATATGACACAAGTATTAAAACGGCCAGGCCCACCGTGCAGGCTTGAATTTGGGAGATAATCCATAACTCCTCGGCAATCAGATTATTTAGTAATAAATAACATGATCAACGAAGAGTTTTGAATCTACGAAAGGAAGAAACGGGGACAGCCTACCAACCGTTTCACATTCAGGGGGAAATATGATTGACGAATCGTTGGGAGTGACTTGCTAAGAAGATTAATGTACACTCCATGGGTCCTTGACGTCTTGGGATGGGACACAGTTTTTAGTCTAGTGCCCTGGCTTATATACTGATGGGCAAAAGTATTCGTATGAATTCATACAGATTACTATGAAAACATGACAAGGCTTATATGTCCATCAGTGTACATATCAGCCTAGGTTCAAGCGCCATTACTCGCCCTCTGGAACGAGAAAGAATAGAAACAAAAGCGATGAAAACGATCTAAAACCCATAAGACGTTAAAAATATAAAACTTTTACTTACAACATATGTTTCGTGCCTGGAATCATTGTCTCGATAATCATCGTCGTAACAAAATTTGCTTTTAACACACATTTTTGTCACAGAATTTATGGTTTCATAACAAAATTACAGTATTTTGAATATTGGAGACATGAACGTCCACGGAAGATCAAACAGGCATTACCCAACTAACATTTAATATCAATGTAAATGTTATTTCAACTCGTTTATACGGCTTCAAGCTGAATATATGTGCTATACATATGATCAAGAACTTCTATTCAATTCCTTTACCAGCAAATCTGGCGAATCTATTCAGCTGTTTTTGACGTGCCGGCACAACTATTTTACAGCATGTTACACATTTTTTCTCAATCTTTACTAAACCATTTAGTAATATAATTCGCTTCAATGGCGCTTATTCAGATGTTTTGAATCTGTTAAATAAGTTTTATACAGCCACTGAATTCAACTTCATTAAATATTATTTGAGAGGAGAGTAAATTCCGGAGTTTATTTAATGTTTTTTTTATGAAAACTGCAATATCAATTTTGTTGCTACCTAGATTCGAACTCCTGATCTCCTGATTCAATGGCCGCTGCTTTGTCATCACCGTCACTTTGACATATGTAAATAACAAAGAAAATTATGGATGTGCTTCTTCGCATACCCTATAGGTTATTTTGCTAACGCTATTTTCGGATTCATGCTGTATAAACGTTAGAAAGAGGCCTACATGCTGCTTTTAGCACATAAGCTTAAAAATTATGCTTTCAGCATTATTTCAACCATTATTCATACATTTATCAGCATGTTCTGTTGGCTAACTTTTATGCATCATCAATTGCTGAAATTGTTTTTAGGCAACATTTTCTCGATCTGTATAGATGCTACTCTACTGCTAATCGTTTAACAGTAGCCGTCAACAGAAATATCGCTTCTAAATGGCTTGTTTTCTTACACTATCTGCTAGCATTAATGACAGCGCTTTGTCAGTTGCTAAAAGAGCAGGTGAATACCTTTGTAGCTGCATTACAGAAATCAATAGCTCATACACAGCTCCGGCAACAAAAATCAAATGTAAACATTGCGGTTTTGACGTTCCATACTGATAAGCTATTAAAAGAAGCAGTATAAGGTTTACTTAAACGTTGTGTAATCTCCAAAGATACAGAAGTTGCCTGGAAGCTTCGTTAGTTCATTTATAGCGCCATTACGCTATATTGTTAGTGCTATAACAACAGCGAAAACGTTTTCATTTTGAATGGTACTCACCATAATATGGGAAGTTGCTAACAAGCAACTCAATTACATACATGAGCTCTTAACCGATGAGCTTTGTTGCTAATTCAGACAGAGCTGTTTTATGAATATATGAAAGCTGCATAAACGATAAAAGATGAAATATATTCGGTACAAACTGACTAGCTGATAGATATTTGGGTACTAGTCGAGTTGAAGTTTAAGGGATTATTTGCGGAGGCTTTTCTTTTATTCAGCATTGGCTGCTTTTATTCAAATATTATACAGCCAAAGGCTAGAAGTTGAAGCTTTTAGCACCAAAATTGTTAGTTGGGTATTTTGCTCGTACCGTGTACCGTTTACCACGTAACGCGTGCATTAAAAATATATTTGTCAAAATAGGGCATATGGCAATAGAGGGAAGTCTGGCTTTTTTTCCAAACCAACAGAAAAAAAACGAATTGTATAGATTTTATTTTTACTATGGGGAGAATGAAATCCATGAAATCCCATAAGTAATTAGTGGACGGATTTACGTGTCGCGTTGCGTAAATACGTCCACCAATTACGTTTGGAATTTCATGGATTTACATGAAATCAATCCACCTACCTTGCTGGATATGCCGTAAGCCTAATAGGAGTAGACTTACTTACCACCACGTGTAGAGTATCCTTACCGATATGCCGAAACAAACTAAAAGTCGTACGTAATTGCTCGAACGCGTCCTCTGCGATATACTCTTGGCCTATATCATCCATAAAATGAAGCACCGGTGCACACTCCTTTCTCTCCCGAAAACTTGGTTTGCACGATTCTTGGTCCAGCTATCCAGTATTGATCGTCTATTGCCATTCTGCGTGCGAAGGGCGACAACGAAGTGTGTTTGGGAAAATCTTCAAATTAGATCTTAGATCTTCAAATTCGCTCATATTTTTCAAACGGCTCCTCACTTCTTGTATGGAATTAATATGTAACAGTTCAATTATTTTTAGAATGTCAGCGCAGCGCAAAATCCAAACCGTCCGATGCTGCTGCCTACTACGATCCTTCGTTTGACCTACATATACTTTTTAACAATTAATTCAATAATCCCCCGCCTTGTTTAACATTCATTTCTACCTTGACTTTTCAAGAGCCCAAAAAAGTCTTAAGTTGATTGCTTTTGCTAGAGAAAACTAAATAGATGCAGAATTTCTTTAGTCGTTGGCGTTGGTGATGTGTTGGTTATAGGGGATCAATACTCTAGCGGCTCAGCGATCGGTGTTAGTGTTGTCAGTTCGTTTCTCCGCTTTTCTTCTTGTTGATGATTGCTTGTATTGTCCTCGCCTTATATCCGCTGATCTTCTCTGTTTCCAAAATGTGTTGTAGCTTTTCCGTTTTCCTTCTTCGCTTTCCTTTTCCTTAAGGACGTTGTTTATTGGAAGCGGAATCCTTGATAGATCCTTCCGGTTGATGATGCTGAAAATGTCGTCAACGTATCTCCACCAATTCACGAGTCGTACTCCTTGTCCCCCAAATTCGCCATGAATAGTTCGCACAAAAACAATGATAGCGGATTTCCCATCGGTGCACTCTTCGTCTGTTTGTAGAAGGTTCTACGGAATGTGAAGTAGTTTTCCGTCATGCATAGCCTTGCCAGTTTTAGGTACATCTTCACCTTTCCTCGCCATGCTGTTTCCGCCCTTTGTATAAACAGCCAATCCTCCACATGATTCAGAGCGTTTTTCACTGGAACGCATATTGGGAACAATGCCGCTATTTCCAATGATACCATTGCTGGCGTAATTTGAAAAAGTGACGTATTCACCCTTTTCCAAAAATAGTGTTAACGAGTACTACTCATCGCGCTCTTCACGCAAAACTGAAAGTATGGTCTTTTTAGGGAGAATGGGACTACCCACAGAAAGAGTAAAATTTTTCCTGTTTTTATGCATATAAGTTAATCATTTGTGAATAAAAGTTAGTCATAATTGTGCATAATATATATTCCTTTTTGTGTGTAGCCCTATTCTTGAAACGAAAAAGCGTACTTTGAAGTCATATTTGAATATTGTAGATCCAGTTGAAAACCGAACTGAGCTTTCGCAACAATCGCATTTTCTCCCATTTCTGGATGTCGCAACTGCATCGCGAGCAGTGCGCATCTATGTCATAGCCGTGCGCCATCCTGCGCACCACCCGCGATGCAGTTGCGACACTTGGAAATGGGAGAAAATGTGATTGTCGCGAAAGCTCAGTTCGGTTTTCAACTGAACTTTCAAAAAAAAAGATTTTGAAAACTCAACAATATCAAATAACAGAATATATATATGTATATACAATACATTTTTTTTAATTCAAGAAGGTTCGAAAAAAAATTGTCTCTGGGGAGGGGGGGGGGGGTGGTTTATGTCCAAAACCACCCCCGTGGCTACGCCACTGGTTAAGTCTTTTGTGTGTAAACGTTTTTAGCAGTGTTTAACAGAAAAATGGAAAACATGCATGTTGTAAATAAGTCAAAGAATCGATTGAGCGAATATTTTTTTTTGACGGAAAGGTCAATTTACCTTCCTTTTCCAAATGCACGTTGTTTATTAAAAGCGAAATTCTGGATAGATTCTTTCGGTTGATGATGCTGAAAATGTCGTCAACGTATCTGCACAATTTTTCGGGTAGTACTCCTTGTCCTCCAAATTCGCCATGAATAGTTTGCACAAAACCGGTGATAGGGGATTTCCCATCGGTGCAACTTTCTTTTGTTTGCAGAAGCTTCCACGGAATGTGAAGTACCTCTTCGTCATGCATAGCCTTGCCAGCTTAGGTACATCTTCTACTTCGCCATGCTATTTCCGCCCTTCGTATAAGCAGCCAATCCTCCAGAAGATTCAGAGCGTCTTTCACTGGAACGCTTATTGGGGAACAATGCCGCTACGTCGAATGGTATCATTACTGGCGTAATTTAAAAAAAGTGACGTATACGCCATTTTCCAAAAATGGTGTTAACGAGTACTACTCATCGTGCTCTTTAACAGAAAAATGGAAAACACGCATGTTGTAATTTGGCGCTTAAATCACTTTATCAGATTACGGCAGATATGACCATTTGGCCAGGTTTTGGGTAGAGGAGCCCACCAATGAAACTATCTCCCGCATCTCCTTTCTGAGTAATGGATCTTTGGTAATTATTTAATCCTTTATAAGTTTATACCTAAGCATTAACCGTAACAAAAGAGTAGAAGTAAGCACCGTAGTAGAATGTCATCAACAAAAATGGCTTTCGAAGTAATTTTTCTAATCCAGGTGTGGTTTTACAAAATATATTTCCTAAAAGCTACACATTGTTGTGTTCATTGTATTAAACATTGTGTCTTATAGTTCTAAGTGTAGTGTGATGACATTCCGTAAATGTCCACACCGCGCACTCGTCCATGACTCGTTCTTGCCGCTTGAAGATGCATCAAAAATCTAATCAACAATTCTGTTGCTGTTAGCCAAAACAAAAAAAAAATGACTGTACATAGTAAATTTAGTGTTCCTCCGCAGTATTATTCACTCCCTCCAAATAATGCCATGACCCAGCATGGCGCAATTCTCGTCATCCATTCAGTGCGTGGT
Organism: Armigeres subalbatus; assembly: GCF_024139115.2. Classification (NCBI taxonomy): domain Eukaryota; kingdom Metazoa; phylum Arthropoda; class Insecta; order Diptera; family Culicidae; genus Armigeres; species Armigeres subalbatus. Next base: position 421,212,782 of record NC_085140.1, on the reverse strand, counting down.
GGGACGCTAGAACAAGTCCATATCGTCACACGTCATTTCGAGATAATCATCGTCATAACTCTGCAACTCCGGAGGCTCCTGGGCCGGCGGTTGTAGTGCCAAATTTTCCGATTCCGCCTCGAGGAGTTCATCCTTGGAATCCACGAGAGCTGTTTTAAAAGGAATTTGTTTATGAAAGCAATATTAACAGGAACGTGACAAGATACCTTTTTCTGGACTTGTGACATTCACATGAACATTTTGTGGTTCGAAATCAGGACTTCCTTCCCGATGGTCATCACCTACCGGGGATGGTGGGGGATTTGACACTGAAAAAAAAAATCGTGTTGGTAATTTTGTTTAGGAAAATATTCTGGGTGCTTGTCGATGAGCTCATTAATGTTTCATCAAATTCTGAATTAATTTTAACAAAGGAATCTTTTAGATAATGAATATTACTTTAGGAAATAATTTAAATCAGTCCCATTCCTTACAAAAGTCGTATTATTGGATAATGAACTTGAAACCTACATTCTGAGAATGTCTCATGGCACGCTTATTTCTACTAACTTACATGTGCTGTGAGTTTCGGCTTTGAGATGTGAAAGCAGCAGATCGCTACGGGTTGGCAGTTCGTTCTCGGCCGCCTGTCTATTGAGGGTCTTCTTCAGTTCTTCGACCTTCTTCTCGCGATTGACGGCCTGTGAAATTTTGCGCTCCTTAACGGCTGTCTTTTTCTCCTCAAGGAAGATAGCCTTTTTGTCGTCCTTGTCGATTTCTTCGTTGTGCTTGAGCAGAAACAGGAACACACCCCCCGGTGTCCGACGACGGGCACCGTTCTGCAATAAAGATGAAATATTTAAGAAACTGTTGACTTCATTGAGTGTGGATTTCTTAAATACCATAATCAGCATGCCACCATCGGCTTCGATTTTCTGCGTTTCTTTGAACAACTTTGCTGGGATATCTTTTCCAAGAACATTCACTACACGTACTACAATAAATTGAACAAAATAAATATGACGATTCCATCACCAATCAGTTTACGAACTTACACATCAGTTCATCCTTTTCCTCGCACAATTTGTTGGCCAGTTCGGTTGCGAACGTTTCATTTGGACAGTCTACTGGCACGTTCAGATCTACGATGTGCCTGGAAGCAAATCTAACGCGTAAATTATTTGATCGTTATGAGACTATTCTAGAGTGCAAAAGCGGATCCTCCCCGCCACCACGGCATCAGTGCAATAAATAATCACTTTTTAAATCTTACCTTGCTGCACTCTGGAAGCTGTCGTTACTGTTACTATCGCTACTGTTTCGCTTGCCGAGTCTCAGTTTAACGCTCTTCTTTTCTCTGTCTCTGCCTCCATTGCCTCCAAATGACATCGATCGAAACCGTTTGCCTCCTCCGTACCCATCGGAGTCGTCCGAATTAGACTGTCGTCGTTTTAAAACCCTCTGGAATGCGTTGCCTCCGTTCATCCTGTACTTCAGATTGTAATCATACGATTCTACATCTCGATTCCGCATGCCGTTCAAAGTCACGTCACATCCTCGCATTGTTTCCATCAGTGTGTCCTCCTGAAGACTCTCCGTCCAGATGTTATACTTGTTCGGTAGCGAAGAATGGCTGGTCTGCGGTTGGGGGATCTTTTCCAGTGGTGGTTTTATCCGGAGCTTCTTGTCATTGTTTCCCCTCATCCGTTTTCCAAAGCTCGCACCATCTTCGTCGCTGTCGTCCGAAGTGGCCTCCGACTCGTTCAGATCGTCCTGGTCTGAAAGGTTATCCAGTGGCGTAGTTCGCGGTTGGCTGACGCTGGCTCCTCCGGCAAATTCCGTCTTGGTCAACTCCGGTCTCTGCAATGGGATATAACCGTCCTCGCTGTCGTCTGTTACCTATGAAGATGATGCGAATAAATTAGTTTCCGCTGGAAATGGTCAATTCACAGGTGCCGGACTGGCGCTTCCATAGCGGGTGCAGAATAGATTATAGTTTTCTGGGATAGGTTTATGACTCCATGACTCCCTAGATATTACGAGATTGTTAGGGCAAAATAAGCGTTAATCGTTACCCCTTTCTTTCCCATGGTAGCTGTGGAGCTTCATCAAATTTTGCACCTTTCAAGCTTCATCGAATTGTTTCAACAACAAAAAGCAATATTTGTCACATCTTTATGATTTCGTTAGACTGCTTATATAATATTTTTTGAGTAAAAATAGTGTAAGTATTAAAAACAAGCAAGTAACTATTTATTGAAAATCAAAAACATTTTTTTAAATTTTCAACTAATTTTCCAAAAAACTTTTGTTCTAGCATGTTTCTCAAAAGTGATTCCTTCCCAATGAATCTTTGAAAAAAGTCGTGAAAAAGAAAAGGTTAATTTTCTTTTTCCGGGTATTGATCGAAATGGGCATTGATTACATTAAAAAACATTGTTTGAATTAAACTCAAGTGGTTAGAGACGAACTTGTTATTTTAATAAAAAATCACTCGAGTGGCAGTGTGTTCGGGTTTGAACGTGACGACCAACTGACAAAAAGCTCACGCAACCTCTACTAGATCAGTGCATTTGCTGATGAAGAATCTCACTCGATGTGAATTTTTACTACACGTACATGTATGGAAGCATTGGTTCGGGAAATAGATTGTGAGTGCTCTGATGGACTAATGAGAGCTGGACTTAAAATTTTGGGCACTTTCAAACTGCTGAGCAAGTTTTTGAGCCTTCTCGCCATTATAACATTTTATTTCCCTCTTTAATCGCTTGAATTGGCTTTCGAGTTTTTTTTTAAGATAAATGAATACTAGGAGGAGAAAACGAGACAACGATACAAAAACCATGCCGATCACGCAGAAAGTCCTGCATGAAGGTTTGGTCTTTAGGATCGTCGGTTCCATTTATTTTTCAAAAGAATAGCTGAATTGGGATTACCAGACAGTATGACGGTTGGATGGCACAGGTAAAGCGTACTATTGGTACTTCGCGTACCTGAAGGAATAAAATAGACCCCATCTCGCAGTCCTTAGCATCTTACCCAGCAACTCCTATCCCTACCTCCTCGTGGTGCTGGCCGGGATACGAGCAACCTTAGGGAAGATCGGGTAACCAACCCCGGAGGGAACTATGGTCGTATGCTGATAGGGAAAGGGGGGGTTGCTCCTCTCCGGAGGTGCAAATCTTACTGAGCGTCTGTTCTCCATGTCAGGATCGGCTCACAACAGCGTCTGTTCTCCATGTTAAGGGCGGCTGATCATCGTCCGAGTGCCAGCGAGGGACTCTAAGTGAAACTGTGCACCATGGTCCACCGGGAATAAGGAGGAATGGTCCTCCGGAAAATAAGGGGGATTGGTGTCCGGCCCTGCAAGCCAGCCTTTAACCGATTCAATACGGATTTTTTTTTTCGTCGTATTTCAACATAAATTTTGGACATACTGTTTCAAAAACGGATGCAAACCACAAGAAAGTAAAAATATGGGGGAAAATAATTTTATTGAGATCTTTTAGGGCTTCCAAACCCCTCTTGAGTACAGAACTAGATGATCTACATAAACGACAAAGCGTTTTACGGGGCCTCAATCCTAATATGAAGTTGGAAATGGTACTTGATACATAATTAAACTATTTTTTGTCAAATCGCAGTGTTACCAGAACATCAACGGTACTCCAAACTATCCAGATCTTGGAGGTCTTCAAGACGAACCGAGTGATTGATAGGTTCCTGAGCTTGTGTGTTAGTTGTAGAAACCCCACGGGACATAATTACATCAGTATTTAAAAAATCAACTTTTCCAGAATAGCTATGGTTCTCCAAACCATTCTTGAGTTCAGATCTAGGAGGTCTACAACACCAACGGAGTGATTCATTGAGTCCTGAGCTTGTATGATAGTTGGAGCAACCCCACGGGACATCATTACATCAGTATACACAAATTACAACATTCTTAGAGTACTCGCGGTACGCCAAACTATCCTTGAGTACAGATCTTAATATTCAAATCGATCAACATGAAGATCTTTGATGTCCTTACTAGTTTTATGAGTTGGAATAACTCCAAGTGACATTACAGACACACCACAGAATTCGATCAATATCTACGACACTCCAAACCATCCTTGAGTACAGATATTGATCATAATCTGTGGTGTGTCTGTAATGGTGTTACGAGGTACCTTGGAGCTCATAAAACTCATAAAACTAGTAAGGACATCAAAGATCTTCATGTTGATCGATTTGAATATTAAGATCTGTACTCAATGATAGTTTGGAGTGTCGTAAATATTGATCGAATTATGTGGTGTGTCTGTAACGGTGTTACGAGGTACCTTGGAGCTATTCCAACACATAAAACTAGTGAGGACATCGAAGATCTTAATGTTGATCGATTTGAATATGAGGATCTGTACTCAAGGATAGTTTGGAGTGTCGTAGATGACGAGCGAAGTATGTAGTGTGTCTGTAATGGTGTTATGAGGTACTTAGGAGCTATTCCAACTCATAAAAATAGTTGAGACATCAAAGATCTTCATGTTGATCGATTTAAACATTAAGATCTGTACTCAAGGATGGTTTGGAGTGTCGTAGATATTGATCATAATCTGTGGTGTGTCTGTAATGGTGTTATGAGGTACCTTGGAGCTATTCCAACTCAAAAAACTAGTGATGACATCGAAGATCTTCATGTTGATCGATTTGAACATTAAGATCTGTACTCAAGGATGGTTTGGAGTGCCGTAGATATTGATCGAATTCTGTGATGTGTCTGTAATGGTGTTACGAGGTACATTGGAGCTATTCCAACTCATAAAACTAGTGAGGACATCGAAGATCTCCATGTTGATCGATTTGAATAATAAGATCTGTACTCAAGGATAGTTTGGAGAGTCGTAGATGTCGAGTGAAGTTTGTAATGTGTCTGTAATGGTTTTACGAGGTACTGTGGAGCTATTCCAACTCATAACTCTTGTTGACGATTTGAATATTAAGATCTGAATTCAAGGACTGTTTGGAGTATCGTAGATATTGAAAAAGATCGGTTATACCGCTGGGCAGGCGCAGAATTTTATCATTAAGCATTACAATTTCAATTTTTAACAAGAATATGTTAAAGTATGGTGTTGATTATCATGAACATCAAAATTACAACTCAAGAATAGTTTGGATGCTCTAGATCATCGTAGTGTCCGTAACCTGATCTGTGCAATATTTTTTCTCGATGGAGCAGTTAATTTTGAACATTTTTGCTGAAGAAAGCAAGGCTCTATCTCTTAAAACTGATTTTTGACAGCTGATTTTCGTCTTGGGTCATATATGACCCATTCGTATTGAATCGGTTAAAAAACATACGCAACGAACAATCAACAAGAGAGTACGGACCGGAACCATCTGCGAAGAAAAGGGACTAGCGAATGGAAACTCGTTTCAAACTTCATCGGGAGGTAACTTCGTCGAGGTGACTCTAATGGCTTTACGGGTTCCTCTGGTTCCGCGCATTTCGAAACTCTTCTCGCCTTCCCGTATGACTGACTAGTCCAATGGGTAACATACACGCAATCACACAGGCTGCATCCAGTAATACCGTGCGGAAGGCACTTATCACTCTGAGGCACGCTAGCCTGTGTACACTCTCCAGCTTCTGCAGGTTACGTTCGACGCTAAGCGCCGAGGCCCAAGCTGGGCCGCCGTATCTAAGGATAGATACGGCAACCCCAGCTAATAACCTGCGTCTGCTGGAGCGCACCCTTGAGCTATTGGACATCATCCTGGATAATGCCGCAATAGCTGTCGAAGCTCTCCTGCAGACGTAATCTACGTGACTGCCGAAGTTTAGTCTATCGTCGATCAGCACCCCGAGGAGCTTCACCTCCCGCTTGGAAATGATCTCACAGTCGTCCACGCGAACCTCAACCAACTCCGTTTTATGATGAGCTAGCCCCAGCTGCCTTGAGCTCATCCATTCCTCTACTATAGCGATCGCGTGGGCCGCGGTCAGTTCCACCTCAACAATCGACTTTCCGTAAACCTCCAGCGTTATGTCGTCAGCGAAGCCAACGATCTTAACACCGGGGGGAACTTCAGTCTTAAAACACTGTCGTAAAGGGTGTACGGAATCAAATTGCACCACTTTCAAAAGTCGATAACATTTCACCTACTGTGCTGATTACAACGAAATTTTGTGAAAGACGGCTTCAGCATGTGTTATTCACACTGCGTGAATTTCATTAAGAAACTTCCTGAAGTTTCGAAAATACAGCCGAAGGAACAGGACGTGTGAAAATAAATCTTGCGCATTCACCTCCATATTCCACATCTTATAAAAAGATGTTAGTAATCCAATTTTTTGCGTTTGACCCCGATATCACCAGAATTGCGGCAGATTGAAAGATACTGGTCTGGAATGAAAACACGAGCTTCGGAAGCCTCCAAAATTGATTATTACGGAACATAAAATGTTAATTTGGCCTTTCGCGTCAACATTTCGTATTGGTTTCTAACTCCAACGTTAACATTTTCGTTTATCCGACTAATACAGGTAAACTTTTCAAAAAACTTTCTGTTTTGTCGCTTCTATAGTAAACAACCAAAATCAAAAAAAAATAAGAAAAGCGCTGAAATCTAATTTTGGACTGATATTTGTCAGATTTTGAGAGAGCATCAATCTCATTGTTCAGGCCGGTTCACACTGCAGCACTTTTTTGATTTTTTGTTTTCGATTTTTGTAATAGTTAGAAGCGTCAAAAAATATGGTTTCTTTGGGAAAGTTGACTTTAATTAAGTTAAATAATCGACTGCGACAATAAAATTAGTTAATTTTTTTGTTGGGATAGATTGCAGGATGAAAAATGTTAGTCAGGGTCATGTACAAAATCTTATGAGTTCATTTAAGAAAAAAGTTTCAGCATTTGGATGTATTTAAGAATTACAGTGAAACAGTGATACATAGTCAAAGCTTCTATATTATATCACAGAGAACAGACGTTGAAGCTGCACTCGCCATGTTGTTATAACTTTCCACTGTTCATTTTGAAATAATTTTGGAATGTCGCCGTTATCCCGTGCATAATCAGCGCTAGCATCATCAAAAAATGCCACTGTGCTCTAGTGTCGTTATGCATGCAAGAGCATACCAGCGCCATCGTGTTGTCAAAATGAGATTGTGAGTTGCAATGTCGACGTCGATGGCGTTGAGGTTCGGTGTGTTTCTTTACACATGTTTTGCAAAAAAAAAATGGTTCGAGCCTCCATGTCTGTTCTCTGTGATTGTATTTCAGTCCCTGAAAATTTCATGACAATCGGTTGATAGACTAATTTTTGGCGATTAGTTCAAAGTGGTGCAATTTGATTCCGCACACACTTTACATAGTGTTCCATAGCACCGGGCCAAGGATAGATCCCTGAGGGACTCCTGCGGTGATAGAAGCACTACCCGAGCAGGAGAAATTGGCTCAATAATACCTTATTCTGTTATTGATACCATACTCTGTTATGAACTAGCCCTGCATAAGAGGTAAAATACCAAAGGAATAATACCAAAAACTAATATGCATAATACTTAAGCCAGAACATACTCAGTTATTAAATTGAATTTCAATACCAAATGCATAACCAATTATTATTCGTTTTGTATTGAAGTACCTAAGCATGTTATGCCTTAAGTATTCTGCATATAAGTTTTTGGTATTATTTTTTTGGTATTTTACCTCTTATGCAAGGCTAACTCATACCAATTTCTGTTATCGACGTTGTCGCTCCTGCTCGGGTACCCTCCCCTTCATCGGTCTCGTATAAGAGTACACGATTGTACAGGCCCACCGGAATGCCCAACAGGAGGAACGAGAGCGCGATTGCATCCCACCTTGCGCTGTTGAATGCATTCTTGACGTCGAGCGTCACAATCGCACATAATCGAGTTCCCCTCCGCTTGCGTTGTATCGCTACTTCCGCAGTTTTCACTACCGAGTTGATAGCATCCACCGTGAACCTACCCTTACGAAACCCAAACTGATTGCTTGACAGGCCGTTCGTACCTTCAGTGTACGGGGTCAGCCTGTTGAGGATAATCCTCTCAAGCAACTTTCCTGTGGTGTCCAGTAGGCAGATTGGTCTGTACGCCGATAGGTCACCTGGTGGTTTCTCGGGCTTCGGTAACAGCACCAGTTTCTGTCTCTTCCACCTATCGGGGAAACTGCGCTCGTCGAGGCATCTCTGCATGGCTGTCCTGAACATGTCAGGGTTAGCTATGATCGCTGTCTGCAGAGCGAGGTTTGGCACTCCGTCAAGCCCCGGAGCTTTGTTCGTATCAAGGGTTCGGGCCACCGCAAGCAACTCTTCGTTCGTCACCGCTGCCACTTCAGCACTCGCGTTCTGCGATGCTGGAGGTGGCCAAGGACTTGTGGCATGGGACGAGAAAAGAACCTCGACAATGCGATTCAACCTTTCCGGCGACCGTTCGGGAGGCGCCAGTCCCCCTCTGGTCTTCGCCATTTCCTGTAGGCATCGCCTCAGGGATTAGAATTGACGTTCAGGCATAGGTTGTCAAAACACTTCCTCTTACTACTACTGATGGCCTTGTTAAGGGCCAACTTCGCAGCTTTGAACGTCAAGCGGCGTTCATCCCTTAGCTGCTCAGAGCGAGCTCTCTGCATCCTTCGCCTAGCCCCGACGTAGAGTGCAGACAGATTATGGAGGAGAAGGACGCAGCGCGGGCGGTTGCGCTGCAGCAAGGTACCCGGCAGAACGTGGAACGTTATAGACAGAAGCGGAGACAGCAGACCCGCCTTTTTCAGGAGAAGAATCACCGCCTGGAAGAAGTGGAGTGTGAGGAGATGGAACAGCTGTAGCGTTCTCAAGAAACACGCAAGTTCTATCAGAAGCCAAATATAGTATATTAACAATATAGCTCACTTAATGAATCTCCATACATTAGGCAACGGACAGCATAATCACACCATCTTGCGTCACAAAGGGTAACTAACGCCTGAAAACGATGGCCAAGGGGTGCTATAATTGCAAAATTTACACTTATTTTACAATGTTTAACTATTTGAATTACATTTTTTTTAATTTTATTTTCAAACTAAGGTATCAAAATGGGTTTAAAGGATAATTTCTAGCATATTATTTCGACATGTTAAACTGCATATTGCATTTTACTTTTAAACACCCCTCGGAAGGTCTCTTTATTACATTGCTTGCCCTTTGTGACACCGCGTCGCTACTGTGTTGTCCGTTGGAATCAGCCAAAGTGAACTATATTGTTAATATAGTATATTTGCAGAAGCTCAACGCATTCCGCAAAGGCTTCGTGCCGCGAGCCGAAATGTGCCGGGATAAGGATGGGAGCATCTTGACGGACGAACGTGTGATGATCGAAAGGTGGAAGCAGCACTACGAGCAACATTTGAATGGCGCTGAGAGTACAGGCAGTAAAAGTCAAGGCAGCGGAGGAAATTACGTTAGTTCAGCGGACGATGGTAGCCAAGCAGCCCCCACCTTGAGGGAAGTTAAGGATGCCATCCAACAGCTAAAGACCAATAAAGCAGCCGGTAAGGATGGTATCGGAGCTGAGCTCATCAAGATGGGCCCGGAAAAGCTAGCCACTTGCCTGCACAAACTGAGTCAGAATCTGGGAAATTGAACAGCTACCGGAGGAGTGAAAGGAAGGGATTATAGGCCCCATCAACAAGAAAGGCTACAAGCTGGAGTGTCTGTCACCATGTGCAAACTGTGTAAAGATTCCGAGCGAACACACCAGTTCGTTCGAATCGCGCCGGGGTCTAAGACAAGGTGATGGACTTTCGTGCCTGTTGTTCAACATTGCGCTAGAAGGTGTCATGTGGAAAGCCGGGGTTCGATTTTCAACAGATCCAGTCAATTTATTTGCTTCGCGGATGACATGGACATTGTCGGCCGGATATTTATAAAGGTGGCAGAACTGTACACTCGCCTGATACGTGAAGCAACAAAAGTTGGACTGGTGGTGAATGCATCAAAGACAAAGTACATGCTAGTGGACGCCCGCCTAGCAAGAAGTGTTACGATAGACGGGAATACCTTCGAGGTGGTCGAGGAACTCGTCTACCTTGGATCCTTCCTAACGGCTGATAACAATGTTAGTCGTGGCGCATCATCTGTGGAAGTCGGGCCTACTACAGGCTCCAAAAGAAACGGCGGTCAAAACAGATTCACCACTGCACCAAATGTGTCAAGTACAAGACGCTGGTAAGACCGGTAGTCCTCTACGGACATGAAACATGGACAATGCTCGAGGAGGACTATATAGCAAGCACTCGGAGTATTCGAGAGACGGGTGCTTAGGACCATCTTTGGCGGTGTGTGGCGGCGAAGAATGAATCACGAGCTCGCCCAACTCTACGGCGAACACAGTATCCAGAAGGTAGCTAAAGCCGGAAGGGTACGATGGGCAGGACATGTTGCAAGCATCTTCTTCTTTTTCTTCTTCTTGGCATTACATCCCCACACTGGGACAGAGCCGCCTCGCAGCTTAGTGTTCATTAAGCACTTCCACAGTTATTAACTGCGAGGTTTCTAAGCCAAGTTACCATTTTTGCATTCGTATATCATGAGGCTAACATGATGATACTTTTATGCCCAGGGAAGTCGAGACAATTTTCAATCAGAAAATTGCCTAGACCGGCACCGGGAATCGAACCCAGCCACCCTCAGCATGGTATTGCTTTGTAACCACGCGTCTTACCGCACGGCTAAGGAGGGCCCCTTGTTGCAAGAATGCCGGACAGCAACCCTGCAAAGATGGTGTTCGTTTCCGATCCGGCAGGTACGAAACGGCGTGGAGCGCTGCGAGCGAGGTGCAAAACGACTTGGCGAGCGTGGTGCGCATTCGAGGATGGAGAGATGTGGCCTCGAACGCCTCGAACCGTGTATCGTGGCGTCAGATGTAAACTAAATAAATGAAATGAAATAAAAGTTTCCTCGCAAAGGTAAATTTGTTTTTTTTTTCATAACGCTACATCACCAATATTGATCAATCGATTTAATATTTTGTTAATGACTTAATTGATTAAAAAGCTACAAGCGTGATTGTTGATTCTGGTGCAAGATACAATCAACCTTTATCACACCAAACAGTAAATCTTCGGAAATCTACCGCATATTGCCTCATTAATAAAAAGGAACGAAGATGAATCCGTCAATGCAGTTACGCCCCTATGATTTTCAAAAAGTTCAAGCTCCTTCATACAGGTCTTAGAAGCTTTCCTCAGGACCGCCAGAAATTTGTATGGCGAAAATGAATGAAAATGGTGAGTTTGTAGAATCCGGAGCAATAGCGTTGGGTGACGATATATATATATTTTTTTCAACGGATGACAATTTACCCAAATCATGGCGAAAAGGGAAGACATCTGGTTGGAAAAGGAGGACATGGAAAATATGAGCAAAATACAAAACTTCCTGTGTTTGGAACACTGATTTATTTTTCGTTTTCTATTTGATTCTCATCATCGGGACATCGGACAACAACTCAAAATCGTGCAGTCAACGGCGAGCTGTGTGAGCATATGTTATTACGCAACTCTGACTTCTGAGCATTGAACGGAAAAAGAAATGCGATTATAATGAACATTCCATTAGTAACGTACAGGTTTACAAGCGTGTCGTGAAAACGTTCAATTTTTCTTTAAATTATTACAAACCCTCACTAACAAATACATCGGATTTTTTAGCACATATATGAAGAAAAAAGCTTTGTCTAGCGTGCTGAGAAGGAAAATTTATTAATTTTTTTTTATGTAACAAATGCAAAACTAGCCTAGATATTAGCAAAAGAGAGCGTAATGAAAAAATATCTCTCATTTGGACATACTATATTTTTATGCTAGCATTAGTCAAATTATACTAGAATTAGTATTTGGTTTAAACGGAATCCCAATACTTCGAACAGGGATGTGGCTAAAAAGTTGAATCATGTCTCCTTCAGAAAGCGAAGGACCGGGAGGGACTGCATATGTACAAAGTGCAGAAGGCTCCAATCGTGACGAGCGGCAAAATACGGTGGGAAAGTCACCGGCCCGGAGACTGTACGCTAAGGTGGCTCAAAAAACACTTTTTCAAAGAAAATTATTTTACGCAATTAGTGGAATGTCTTGTCACTATACCATTTAATTCCACCTTTAACAAATATGTGTTTCGACCTCAACAATAAGGCGTCTTCAGTGTGTTGTACTTGCCTCGACTTGCTTTAAATATTAAATAGCATGTTAACATAAAACTGAATATGGTTTCATGTTCTACGTTTTGTTTGCTGATATTTCACCTATACGTAAATCCGGGCGAAGCCTTTAAATCCTCATGTAAATCCGCGTAGTAGTAACAATACCAAATAAGTATTTTTGAAACCATTTATTTTATATTTTTCAAAATTATGTTATTACCTAGTCGAAATCTCTCGGGGAATATTTTTAAATATAACACATATTTGGAAAGAATATGTTTGAATCAAAACTATCGGATCAAAAGAAATAAAATCTATTGTAGATAAAATCAGGTGCATCACGAAATCAAAAAAACTATACATTTTAAGAAAAAAAAAAGTTATGATTTTTGGATTTAATATCGGGTTTTGCAATTTTTTCCTGACTTCAATCTAAATTACCTGACATTCTAGGTTCAAATAAAAAATCCCTAGCTTCCCCAGACAGTTGCGATTAGAAGACATATAAATAAGTTATAAATCAATATTTATCGAAATGATAATAAGAAATTGACGGACATGCCAACAAAAAGTTGGTACATATTTTACTTTATACAAAATTACTTTTAAACCGAAAAAGGCCAATACGCATTATTCTGAGCAATCGCTTTCAATCAAATGATGAAGCTCCTCAGGACCTTCCAGGCATTTGCGCCAATGTTCCTGGAATTGTCTCATTGTCGTCTGCCACTACAAGGACGAACAAACAACGCAGTTTCACGTGAACCGGTCATTGACATTAAATGAGAGCATGATGGCACAGTAGGTAGGTAGTAGGTGCAGCACTACCAATATTAATTTGATCGAGAAAAAAAAACCTCCGAGTAATTCGACTTCCTAACAGAAGAGCACGAAATTACATGATTGGGTACCCTTCGCGCGCCACTTCAATTGCGATCGTCAACTCACCTCACCCTCCTCCAGATCCAGATCCTGCGAGGTCGCCGTCGTCGGGCCAGTGAATTTAATCGCTTCGTGCTCCATGCTCGTCATTCTGACAATCACGGACGACGGACTGCAGCAGCTCTGTCTCCTCCACCAATCGAAATGCACTTTTCCAACAGATTCCAATGGAGCACTTTTTCAAGACGGGTTTGAACCGAATCGTACTACGTCAGTTACCAGGCCATCGGGGGCATCGTCACTTTGAACAATTTTTACAAATTAATGTATTTTAGTGCTTTGAAATCAAATTTAAACGATTTCAAAATTTAACTTGCCACTTTCTTTCATTTCACTGCTGCACTTTTTCAGTTTTTGAGTCTCTCGGCTGCATCTCCGAGGATGGCCGTCAGTTTGACGTTTCTGCACAAAGTGAGTTGCTCGCGTAGTGAGTGCCATTAAATATTAGGGTGTTCCCTCGATTTTCCTCGATGAGACCAGAATGAGACGAGGGGTACAAGTGGTACAAGATTGATTTTGATTGCCATAGTTTTAGGAGGTTTTAAGGTAGCCTCACACCTCGGGAATTTGGTCCGCGGAATTTTTCCCCATGTATTTTTGCATATGCGATGTTTTCGGGATTTGAGCACGGAAAATCAAAATCCCGGCCCCATTTAAAATGCACGGGGATCAAAATCCGGCGGAAATTTTTCCCGAGGTGTAAGGTGGCCTTTAGCACCGACGAACCGACGTGTCACTGGCGCTCTCTGATTGTCTCACACATTTTAACGGCCATTCGCTTTTGCGGGCGATCGCTCCTGTCAAATGAGCTAAGACACAACTCCGCTGTAATGTTAATACAAAAGATATTTTAGTTACCAGATAAAGATTTTCGCTGTCGTCGCTGTCCGGAACATCTTTTGCTGGCGAGGATAGGGGAGCTAAATGTCAAAGAAGGAAAATCCATACGATTTGACAGCATGGTACCCAACATGTTCCGGACAGCAGAACAAAGGGAACCGAAGCGACAAACTGATGTTAGTTCAACTAGTGAATGTTTGTTGGGAAGGTTCCCGCACAGACAAACAGACATAACACTCGTCAAATTTCCATCGTTCACTGATTTACTGGTCAATTCAAATAATCATTAGTTGGCCAATCGATCACTCGTGGCGCGCGCATCGTTTTTGCTCTAGTTTGATGTTTCATTACTACCGCCATCTGGTTCCTGATTTGCCCAACTAACTGAAATCAATAGAACGACGATGAATTTGATGAGTAAATGTTCAATGTGTTATGTCTGTTTGTCTGTGGTTCCCGTATCTGCATGGGTTTGTGTCTATAGGGAGCACATCAGCCTTAAAGACAGCTTAGGGGACCCTTGAACTTCTTGAAGAATAGACCTACGGATCAACCAGCGTAACGATGGGCTTTTCACGTGTCTAGTCCATAGAAGCACGTTTGGTGCTTAATAATCGTGTTCAAGGTTTGTAGATTATCCAAAAACTCCTTGCACGGATAAAAATAAATAAGCTAATTAGCTTAAACTTTAATCTAAAACCATATTCGGTCTATCCACTCATTGTAATGATTAATTAGAAAATAAGCAATCAAATATTAAATTGCATTTAATCTTTATGAAGATTTCTTAAAAAGTATCTATGAATGATTAAATTGAGTATAAGCATGGAATGTTCTATTTTTTGACGTTAATGTGTTTTATTTATTTTTCTATGTTTAAACCCAAGCGAAAAATAAGGAAAGTGCAAAACAGCATTTATTTGACTCGTAACTATCACTTTTGATGGTCATATTTGAAGGCCCTTTTTTGCCTAGCGCATTCAAGGGTGGACATGGTTACGGCGGCAGAATGTTTGGAATGTTCACTGTCGGTAGCCCCGGTACAGCGTCCCGAGGAATCCTCGTCAGCTGCGTACATACACATATAGGCTGCGTCTAGGCAAATACATAAATATGACAAATCGGCCAAGCAATGCCACAATGTCTTTATCCATAGTTGCGATGGCTGGAAATCCGTGGCAAAATTGTTGGCGATGATGCTGATGCTTATTTGGTGGCCGCCGGAAACAATACCATATTGCACATTATAGGTTGGAGGTTATGAATTATGACGTTCTTCATTAAATCCCAACTCTACCGGATTCTTCTGCGAATTCCAATCTGCAAATTCAAAAAACATTTTGAAATTTATTGTTGTGTTTTAAAATATGGTGAAACTTACCGCTACGTATATGATCCGAAAGTTCAGCGGACGATGGAAGCCAACCAGCCCCCACCTTGAGGGAAGTTAAGGATGCCATTCAACAGCTAAAGACCAACAAAGCCGGTGTAAGGATGGTATCGGAGCTGAGCTCATCAAGATGGGCCCGGAAAAGCTGGCCACTTGCCTGCACAAACTGATAGTCAGAATCTGGGAAACCGAACAGCTACCGGAGGAGTGGAAGGAAGGGGTTATATGCCCCATCTACAAGAAAGGCGACAAACTGGAGTGTGAGAACTTTCGAGCGATCACCATCCTTAATGCCGCCTACAAAGTGATATCCCAGATCATCTTTCGTCGTCTGTCACCATTAGTGAACGAGTTTGTGGGAAGTTATCAAGCCGGCTTCGTTGACGGCCGCTCGACAACGGACCAGATCTTTACTGTACGGCAAATCGTTCAAAAATGCCGTGAATACCAGGTCCCAACGCACCATCTGTTCGTTGATTTCAAGGCGGCATACGACAGTATGAACCGCGTAGAGCTATGGAAAATTATGGACGAGAACAGCTTCCCTGGGAAGCTTACCAGACTGATCAAAGCAACGGTGGATGGTGTGCAAAACTGTGTGAAGATTTCGGGCGAACACTCCAGTTCGTTCGAATCGCGCCGGGGACTAAGACAAGGTGATGGACTTTCGTGCCTGTTGTTCAACATTGCGCTAGAAGGTGTTATGCGGAGAGCCGGGTGTAACAGCCGGGGTACGATTTTCAACAGATCCAGTCAATTTATTTGCTTCGCGGATGACATGGACATTGTCGGCCGAACATTTGCAAAGGTGGCAGAACTGTACACCCGCCTGAAACGTGAAGCAACAAAAGTTGGACTGGTGGTGAATGCGTCAAAGAGAAAGTACATGCTTGTGGGCGGAACCGAGCGCGACAGGGCCCGCCTGGGAAGCAGTGTTACGATAGACGGGGATACCTTCGAGGTGGTCGAGGAATTCGTCTACCTCGGATCCTTGCTAACGGCTGATAACAACGTCAGTCGTGAAATACGAAGGCGCATCATCTGTGGAAGTCGGGCCTACTACGGTCTCCAGAAGAAACTGCGGTCGAAAAAGATTCGCCACCGCACCAAATGTGTCATGTACAAGACGCTTATAAGACCGGTTGTCCTCTACGGACATGAAACATGGACAATGCTCGAGGAGGACTTGCAAGCACTCGGAGTATTCGAGAGACGGGTGCTTAGGACCATCTTTGGCGGTGTGCAAGAAGACGGTCTGTGGCGGCGAAGAATGAACCATGAGCTCGCCCAACTCTACGGCGAACCCAGTATCCAGAAGGTAGCTAAAGCCGGAAGGGTACGATGGGCAGGACATGTTGCAAGAATGCCGGACAGCAACCCTGCAAAGATGGTGTTCGCTTCCGATCCGGCAGGTACGAGACGGCGTGGAGCGCAACGAGCGAGATGGGCAGACCAGGTGCAGAACGACTTGGCGAGCGTGGGGCGTATCCGAGGATGGAGAGATGCGGCCTCGAACCGTGCATTGTGGCGTCAAATTGTTGATTCAGTGTTATCTGTTTAGATGTTAACTAAATAAATGAAATGAATGATCCGAAATAGATCGATGCATTTTTTTCGCGATTTTATGGCGATGAAAAAGGAGGAAAAAGTTCGAAGCGGGAGCAACACGTTCTGCTTAGGAAAAAAACAAAGTTCGAATTTGACAGTTATTGATATGCTGGTCAAGGATTATTTTTACAATAATCCTGAATAGATTAAATTTGAATATTTATAAGTTTATTTTTTAAGCTTTGTAATGAATTTAGTCGAAAAAATCATGAGACGAATTATAAAAAAATCTAAATAGCTTATTCATATTTATCCGGAGTATGGACCAACGGATCAACCAGCGTAACGATGTACTTTTCAGGTACGTCTTCAGCGGTTCTCAACCTGCGGTACATGTACCACTGGGGGTACTTTCGTTGGTCCCATGGGGGTACATCGGACAAAAATGCGTAATGGCGGATGTATTACAATTCCAATAAAAACTTATTGATAAAGCTTTGGTATTTGTTTAACTTTTGATTCTTGAAATTTGAGTTGCATATAATATGCATCGCGATCAGCAAACCAAAGTACACCCGATTCTGTTTTTACACGGATTTTTTTTACACGGCCGTGTAAAAAAAATCCCATACAAAATTTTTGCAAAGTTGCTCCTTTTTGCATGATTCGTCGAGAAATCATAAAACTTTTTTTACACGGATTTTCAAATTTTGAACTGAAAACTTTTTTTACACGGAACGCATCCCCCGTGTAAAAAAAGAATCGGGTGTATAGTTAATCTCGCCTACCACAACCAGCACAGTGTTTGAAGGACTATAGGGTAAAAGAACAAAACGACGAAGGTACAAAATTTGAAAATCTTTAATGTAATCTATCTGATCGAGAAAAGAAAATGTATATGCAAGAAGCCCCCATTTAAAAAGCTTAAAGTACTTCTTCTTGAGAAGCAGAACAGCTCCGTTGCAAGAGGCTTGGAAGCCCTCTTTAAATCGGCTCGTAAGCTTCTTTTCAAAAGTCTCGGAAGCCTCCATTCAAAAAGCCTTTCAGAAAGTTTCGATGGCTTTTTTCAAGAGGCTCGGAAGTCTCCTTTCAAAAGACTCGGAAGTTTCCTTTCGAGAGGCTCGGAAGCTCCCTTTCTATACGCTCGGAAGCCTCATATTAAGAAACTCGGAAGCCTTCTTTCAAGAGGTTTGAAAGCCACCTTTTGAGAGGCTCTGCAACCTTCTTCCAAACGGCTTGGAAGCCTCTCTTCAAACGGTTAAGAAGCCTCATTTCAAGAGACCCGAAAGCATCTTTTCAAAAATCCTCCTTTCAAGACGCTCGAAAGCCTCTTTTCAAGAGGCTCGGAAACCTTCATTCAAGAGGCTCGAAAGCCTCATTTTAAAGGACTCTGATTCGAACAAGAAAAATCCCTTTAATAAAGATTGAAAGAAAAGGTGGAAAGCCTCCTTTCAAGATATTCAGAAGGCTTCTGTTGAAGAAGCCTTAGCGGCCCAATCCAAATGGTTCAGAGGCCTCCTTTCAAGAGGATTGGAAGCTTTCTTTCCAGAATGTAAGAAATCTTTTTTCAATAAGCTCGGGAGTCCCTTTCAAGAATCTCGAAAGCCTTATCTCAAGAAACTCGTAAAAGCTCTTCTTAGAAGGCTTGGAAGAAAAGATATTTTAGTTACTAGATAAAGATTGTCGCTTCGATTCCCTTTCTTCTGCTGTCCGGAACATGTTGGGTACCAAGCTGTCAAATCGTATGGATTTTCCTTCTTTGACATTTAGCTCCCCTATCCTCGCCAGCAAAAGATGTTCCGGACAGCGACGAAAGCGACAATCTTTATCTAGTAGCTAAAATATCTTTTCTTGGAAGCTTCCTTTTAAGATTCTCAGAAGCCTTTTTTACAGATGCTCGGAAGCATCTTTTCAATAAGGTCGAAAGCCTTCTTTCAGGAGGTTCCAAAGCCTCCTTTCGAGAGCATTTTTCCCAACTTCCTTTCCAAGTAGCACAAGTTGGAAAAATATTGTTGCAGTAACTTGATTGTAACTAAATCTGTTCACATTTTTTATGGAAAATTTATGTTGCTAGGGTTTCAAGAACCTTAGAGGCCTTCTTCCGAATGGTTCAGAGGCCTGCTTAATGACTAAAACCGGAAGCCTCTTTGTAGGACCTTCTTCCAAGAGGCTCGGAAGCTTCGTTCAAGAAGCACGGAAACTTCATTTCAAGAGACTCGTAAGTCTCTTTTTAAAGCTTGGAAGCATTTCAAGATCCCCAGAAGCCTTCATTCAAGAGGCTCGGAAGCCTGGGGTGGCATTGCGCATCTCGAATCGAATCACTCGATTCGTACGTTTTAGCATTCGTTTCGAAAAAATTGCGGCATTATGTATTTCGTTCGACTTCATTCAGTCGCAGTACAAGATTTCGAATGGTGCTGTACTAGCTCAATCGAGTATGTTCTGTTAAACGAAATGTAAACAGAGAGAATAAGAGATAGCTGTCTCCGTGTTTAGTATGCCGCCCCCCGGAAGAGACAACCTTCAGCGCATGGCGAATGTGAGTAAACAGAGAGAAAAAGAGTAATTTTATCTGCGTGTAGCATGTTGCCTGTTGGAAAGGAATCCTTCGATTGGTAGTTAATTTATAAACAAGCAAATTGTGCTCAATTACTATAAAAAGCAATATTAGCAAAAGCAGTTGCAACCGATTAAAACATTATGCCGATACCATATGTTTTGTAAATTGAGATATAGTTAGGACACAAATTTTAAGCTTTATGTTTATTCAAGTTTATGCCACATATCCAATTTTGAGCTTAATAATTTAAAGCTAAAGAAGGATTCGATAATAAATTACTTTGATGTTTCCATGTGTTTTAGTTAAATGTAGTTAATTTTTACGTAAATTTTGAAATATACACGTTTTTACGCAGATTTCCCTAAAGATTTTTTCACGCGGTTTACATGAAATACGCGAAATACGTGAAAACTGCAAAAAAAACTATTTTTGTTGAAGTCGTTTTTATGCGGATTTCGGGATAATTAGATATTGCATATTGTCATTTCCCGTAGAGAAATAATAACAAATTTAATTAAAAACTTTCAGCAAAGAAATTGGGTCCTAAAGCCCTACCTCGTTTATGGTTGCAAACGATAGTGCATCGATCAAGAATACTTGAACCCATGTTATAAAAAATCTGGTAAAATTCTAAATCAGTAAAAATAATATTTTTATGTTTAATACATTTTGAGGCAAATATTGGCCTGTGCAACATTTCAGAACGAATCAACCATCAGCCCAAAACGTCAGGCCCATATATTAACTGTCAAAGGTTGAGTCAAGTGCCCTGCGGTGTTTTGCTAGTGCGTTTGAATCCTTACGTCAAACAAGACCGAAAATGTCGAGGAAGCATTTTTCATCTATTTTCAAATTTCAAATTAAACAATGTTCCTTTCAATTTTTTAGTCAAAAGAAAAACTGACGTGTTCAGGATGATTAACTCCATCGTTCCCTGAAATAAAATCGAATATCGGTTCTTCATTTTAGGTCCCAATTACTCTCGAACAACATTCGAAAGCTATAAAGGTGACGAGTGTTTTTCATTCGAATTGAGTCGTTTCTCAGTGTGCTATCGAGCTTCCATAATGCCAAAACATCTCGTTATTCTTGTACCTCCTCGAGCATACTCGAACGATGAGTCGTTTTCGAGATCGAATCGAAAGCCATAATGCCAAATATGTTCGACTCGATAGAATTACGTTCGAATCGAGATGCGCAATGCCACCCCTGCTTTCAAGAGCCTTAGAGACCTCCTTCCAAATGGTTCAGAGGCCTCCTTTCAAAAGGTTCAGAAGCTTTCTTCCAAGGGACTCGGAAGCCCCTTTCAAGAAGCACGGGAGCCACATTTCAAGAGACTCGTAAGCCTCTGTTTGGTTTGAAGCTTGCCAGCATCCTTTCAAGACTCTCAGTAAGCCTTCCTTTCAAGAGGGTAGAAGTTCTCATTTCAAGAGGGCCAAAAACTTCCTTTCAAGAGGCTTGGAAGATTGATGTATACACTTAATTATAATTGTCCCCTCGAAACGCGCAGAGGGTTACAGCAAGGTAATGGTCTTTCGTGTCTGCTATTCAACATCGCTTTGGAACAGGTAATACGAAGGACAGGAATCGACACGAGTGGTACGATTTTCACCAAGCCCATCCAGTTAATTGGTTTCGCCGACGACATAGATATTATGGCTTTGTAACTTTGTAACTTTGAGAGGATGGAGGAAGCCTGCATCAGTCTGAAAAGCGAAGCTAAACGGATTGAACTGGTCATCAACACGTCGAAGACGAAGTACATGATAGGAAGAGGCTCAAGAGAGGACAATGTAAGCCACACACCAAGAGTTTGTATTGGTGGTGACGAAATCGAGGTGGTTGAAGAATTCGTGTACTTGGGCTCACTGGTGACCTCCGATAACGATACCTGCAGAGAAAGACGGAGACGTATCATGGCAGGAAATCGTACGTACTTTGGTCTCCGCAAAACGCTTCGATCGAATAGAGTTCGCCGCCGTACCAAACTGAATATTTACAAAAACCTTTTTAGACCGGTAGTCCTCTACGGACACGAGACCTGGACGATGCTCGTGGAGGACCAACGCGCACTGGGAGTTTTCGAAAGGAAAGTCCTGCGTACCATCTATGGTGGGGTGCAGATGGCGGATGGTACGGCGAATGGAGGCGAATGGAGGAGGCGAATGAACCACGAGTTGGCACGTAGCCAGAATGTCGGACAGTAATCCGGTAAAAATGGTTCTCGACAACGATCCGGCGGGAACAAGAAGCGAGGTACACAGCGAAAATGGTGGATCAATCAGGTGGAGGACGATTTGCGGATCCTACGCAGACTGCTTGGTTGGCGACGTGCAGCCATGGTCCGTCCTGAATGGAGAAGACTTCTATGAACTGCACAAGAGAAGACGCATATGCACTATTACAGACAATAAAATAATACATATTAAACAATAAATATTAAAGTCTTTTGATCAAATAAACTTTTTATGAATGCTACAGAAACAAATTTTTGGTTTAATAAATGGAAGGTGCGCGGAAAGTATTGTAGCCCCATTTTGTTGTTTAATAAACAATAAACATCTTTTAAATTAGCAGAATTGCAATATCCTTAAACATACTTGATAGAAATGAAATTGCTGTACGGAAAGCCATCGTGGGCGAAGAAATCGATCCCATGTACGTATGTAGCCACCACCGGTGTTTGTTCTGAATGCTTGATCAACATTTCAACACAACCATTTTCAATCTGTTTCTACAACCCTTCTTACATCGTCAATGCTACAAGATATTGGATACAGAAACGTTTATCTTCTTCCATTTCATGCTCCGTTTGTTTGAAATATTCAGCAACCATCTCGATACATATTATTCCAAACAACACGGATTCTGGTCCAAAAATGAGCAAAAATGGATCAACTAGGGTGGCTCAAATTAGTATGGAAAAAACTTTTTTGAAATTTTTTTTTGATGAGCCGCAGTTTTATTCGGTTTTATTTGAGTTTGCCCGGAGGTTTTATTAGCATTTCTCTGAAGTGGGGTTTGAGAAATTTTAGTTTCTTTTACCTTTGAAGAGAAATAAAATCACCCCTACAACACTCCAGTAAAATGCTAATATCTTTGCCTAACAAACGCTAACATACTCGCGGACTTCAGCATAACATTCTGTATTTAATTCTACAAGAACTGAACGAGTATCATGGTTCTTGATCGTAAATTGTGCCGTCCAACTGCAAATCACTGTTTTTCGATGTTTCTGCATACATTCCCAAGTAACCAAAACTTATTCCTTTGAGAGTACGTTTTTCGCTTAAGCAGCTCTGTGAAGCTGATTAAGCGAAAAACGTACTCTTAAAGGAACTTTTGGTTACTTGGGGTTTTCCATATAAACTTCCAACAAGTTTAGCACCGCCCAAACGTTGACCGATTTGGCTGAAATTTTGTCCAGAGCATCAGGGCATCAAATAGAGGGCGGCCCAACAAAAAAAAATCTAAAAAAGCGTTTTTTGAGCCACCTTAATCAACATCTATACAAGAATATCTTGGCTGTGCATATGCACAGCCAAGATATTTAACAAAAAAATAGTTTTCGTACGGCCGAGTTGCCGAATAATATGCAATTAATCTATACAAGATCCAAAATAATAGAGCAGAAAGGGGCATAAACATAAATTTGGAATTGGAATTTAGACCACTGGTGCAAGGCATATTTTTTTGTTCATTGATCTAAAGTTTGGTTCAAAACATATTGAAATTGAATGGGTCTGTTCACACTTTGCAATAACATTTGAAGTTTTTTTTCGTGATTGTATGTTTTATTTACAACATCAGCAAGCAATCTATTATTATAACAGTGTAGAAAACCAAGATTTTTGGGTAAAAAACTCATCTTACGATTGTGGTTTTTCGTCTATCAAAACCGATTTTGGACCTGGTTCAAAATCAGACCAGTTCCAAAAAATAGGCCAAGAAACTGGTATAGAGCAAAATTTGGAACACTGGCGTGAGCTCAAAATGTTTACGGTCCAAAGTTTGGTCTAAATCGTTGATTTGTATCACTGGTGAAGTGATACATGAGAGCACTCATAGAGTGGACGAACTTCGATGCTGAACGGATTTCGGTCTCTCACGGTAGAAGAGCACCATGCGGACACGACAGGTCCAACAATTTTTGCACTTGGGAGTGTAAGAATCAAAAACGTTATTCCAACTGTATTAGGAAGAGAAGAGCTGTAATACATAAAAGTTGTAAAGCCAAGTGGTCACCTTTACGTGGTATATTGTGGAGTCAGATCTGTCGTGGGTCTTCCCCAATATCCTACTCCGCATAGTGTCGATAAGTCACAAAGTATGCACTAGATGAACACTTAGTCAGCGGGCCTTATTCTGGTCAAACCATCAATAGCTGAATAGAGTAATAATTATGAATGGCTACGCTTCCAACGAAGATTTCATTACACAATTTATATTATCTGGAAATGTTTTAAAGTCAGTTTTTTTACATATCACAGAAAACTTGTCAGAACCATCGTTTTCCACATGTATTAGCGTGTAAGCTCAAGCTCTATGATTAAATTTCATATATGTGAGCACAGTAAATTTGCTGTATACGGAACAAGTTCACGGTCGAAAGCAACACAACGTCTACGTGTGAATCATTTCCATTAATCTTGACCTACAAAACCTTCTCCATGCCGTTTTATCGAGGCACTTATACTTTCAACTTAATTTCTTTGCCTTGGTACCCCTGAACTGGCCTTTGTTGTCGGCTGCATCGATTCAGCATAGATTTGACCTTCGTCTGGTGTAATTAATAATGAAGCCGAACAACACATCGAAATTGTTTGCCGAGTATTACACAGTGGCCGGACGACTGACAAAATTAAATTGGGTACTTTACCTCAGAAAACATTACAAGGATTTTCATCACAGTAATCGATATGGTGGTATAGAAAAAGTTCTGTGTCAGTCATTACACAATTTTGTGCACTGTCAGCAGCTCGTTCCCATCTACAGTCTGAAGGTTAGATAACAAAACATCGATCATAAAGGATTCTTATAATTTAGTTTATTTGCCCTTCAATCCATCATATTTCTAAGATGAAACCTATTCACAGCCTTATTTGATTGATTGTCATCCCTGTGACGATTATAAAATTCTCGATAACGTAAAATAGCAAGATAGCAACGGAAAGCATTGGAAATAGAACAAACGCTCTTGTGTGTACGTAAATGTTGACACCTAAAATTTAGTTCCATTCCATTTCAGTAATCCATTAGACTATTAGAGCAACAATTTGTTCGGTTCCTTGAACCTTCTTTCAATATGATCTAACTACTGAAGTATTGTTTCGGCCACTGTGCACTGCTCGATTGATCAGCATTCTCTTTGGCAGTTCACCATGTACTTTGTGCGCAGTGTTGGCTTTGGCTGTGGTGTGATTGTTGGATATTTGCTGTTTAACTCATAACGCACAGAGGCACTCCTCAACGGTAGTAGATAGATAATGGATAAGACCACTATGGCTCACTGAAGTAGCTTCAGTGGCTACCTACTCAAGTGTGTAGTGTCAGTTAGGCGGGATGCGGTACTTAACGCGTTCAAGATGATCAACTAGTGGCAATTTTGCTTGCAAATCATTTTACAACGCACCCCCTTTCAGTATATCTACGACGATCGTTATGCTAATTTAAATGTTTTGCAATTAACGAATTAAAATTATTTTAATAGATACTATCAAGGGTTGAGCTCGACGATGAGAATGACCATCACTCTTATCAAGACACTTGTCAACAGGCACGAGAGTCGAGAACAACGCAATACCTACCTTAGAAGTAAAACACTTCAACAAAACACAATCGAATAGGGCTCTCCAACCAACTAAACACGCAAATCGCCTTCGTGTAGGAATCAGACCGTAATCAGCTAAAATAATGAACACACGCTATCTTTGTAAAAACTTAAACGTTTTGCATAATTTATTAACACTTTCAATTTCGTTTCCGCACGCGCTGGATTCGAGCGACCCGACCACCGGCAATGATGGGGATGGATTTCCAATCGAAAACAGAGACGAACATATTGAGCTTTGGTCTCATTGTTTTGGGGGTATAGAGAGGAGAATTGTTGCTTTGTTCGTTTCAGGTGATTTTATGCGTTACCACTTAGATCTTAATTCCGGCGGCGCGAGCCTCGCTGCGGTACTGGTTGATGTAGGTGTTGTCCGGATCGTACTTGGCTTGCAGGGTCTTCCACTGGGCGTTGCGGTTCTCAATCAGGTAGTTGATCACTCGGGTGGCTCCATCGCGCTGCTTCTCGCTGCACTTGGCACAGTTCGTTTGCAGCGCTTCCGGCAGGATGCGCTTCAGCTCGTTGGCGTCCGGCGTGCAGCGGCCCTGCTCCAGCAGACACTTGTAGTAGTTGTTGAACAGCCGGTCGGACTTGAGGATCTCGTCGATGTCCACACCGTCGTACTTGCTGGTGTACTTGTTCTGGGCGGCAACGGCCACAACCAGAGCGAGGGCGATCACGATGAACGTTTTCATGGTTGCTTGACGGTGGGTTTATTCTGGAAGTGGAGTAGAACAGAGCGGAATGAGAATACGGAAAAGATTTCAATGCGTAATCGAACAACGAACAGCGATTATGGTTTTAGAAAACGTGTTTTACGATAAAGTGATGTGGTCGCTATCGTCACTGGCGAAGCCTTTTTTGCTGGCTGGTTGCTAAATGTCAACACCAAAACTATACATTTTGAATGCTCTACATGTTTGCGAACGAGCACAAAATGAACCCCAACTCCCGCTTTAGTTTATTATCTGTATCGTATCTATGGTGTAGTTAATCAATTATTATTTAAAGCACGTCTTGATTGCTTCCTGTCTTGACTACAAATTGTTGCAATCAAGATACACATTGAAAAATAATATTATTGGCGTATGTTTTTTTTCTATCTTGAGACAACATATACAGATTATATATTAAAATAAAGAAAGTTAAACTCTTGGATAAACTTAAAATACATCATTTACAAATTATTTCAACTAAATTTGAAACACAGTATCATAAACTTCAAGAGCCGAAAACATAAAAAATTGGTAAGTTAGAAAAGTATGATAAGTTAAGATAAAATAAATATTTTCAAACAGGATAGGTAAATTGAAGTAAATGGAAAGTTGACGGGATCTTGAGGAAAGGACAAAATTGAAGGATTTCATCAACAAACTACAAATTCAATATAAATTCTAATGATGGACAAAATTTGAAAAGTGGTGACTAACTAAAAAGTATCTTAATTTTACATCCCAAAATTTACAAAAAATCGATTATTTTTGTAAACAAAATGATCAAACGGGACTACTGGCTAACCAATAAGTATACTGCCTATGATCGCATTCCAGTCCCATCTTTTCTGGAATTCCTATTCAAATGGCGATTTTCGGCAGGATAGGTTCGTGTTTTAGAACAATTTAAGAAATACTGTGACAATTGGAGTGCATATTCATAGAGTACACTGAGATTTTTTTTAATATATGAGCAGATCAAACGCAAAGGGGTGTAATGAGCATGAGAGCATGAGCATGAGCATGAGCAGGATAACCGTACAATTCGTAGTTGCTACTCCGTGATTGACTAGAACTTGCGAAATTGCACAGGGAACCAATTGAATGGAGCTTGGGTTTAGCTATTATTCTCAATGTGCAAATTTCGGAAATTCAATGCATTTTACTATGTCAATTACGGCGCCGGCCACGTCCTTACGGTTATCAAGGGAAGGAAGGATTATTAGTTCAACTCTCGTTGCTACTAGAGACCGAGTATACCACTGCATCTCCACGATAGTCTTAAGATAGGATATTGTGTTAGTATGAAGGGATATATTATCTGGATTCACTGTGGTAAGTGATGCGATCTATGGGATAGGAATATATGAATGAGAATTAGAAGTACTAGAGTAATGAGAAAGTATTAAAGTGAATTCTAATGGGATTCATTTTTACAATTAGAATATGAATGCTATTGGATTCTAATACCAAGCACACGTTTACCATACCATCGCTACCCGCACATTAACCTCACACATTCTTACTTGTATGAGGCCTGCACGAGCATAGCGACCGTATATAGCATTCGTATGCGGGTACAAATGAATACCAATCTATTTTTACATTTTATTTACTGCTACTAAGTAACAGGCAGCTTTTTATAA
This sequence comes from Armigeres subalbatus, assembly GCF_024139115.2. Classification (NCBI taxonomy): domain Eukaryota; kingdom Metazoa; phylum Arthropoda; class Insecta; order Diptera; family Culicidae; genus Armigeres; species Armigeres subalbatus. The sequence continues at coordinate 421,185,138 of NC_085140.1, read as the reverse complement.
CAATTCTATATTTAGAATCATACTTGCTAGCAATGAGAATTTGATTTGCAAAGAGATTGAGTTATATGATTAACGAAATTATCTAATAGGAAATTGGAAAGGGCCAGGGATCAAACCCTTAATCTCCTGCTTATGAGGCAGAAGCAGTGACACAAGGCCACCAAGCACCCTTAGATCAAACGCAAAGGGGTGTAAGTGACACAAAGTTGGTTTTGATAAAAATGGGTGCAAAGTTTTTAAATATTTTTTTGCTTCATACAAATCGTATAGAAGTTCAACAAATTACTAAATTTCTGTGAATTTTCAATTTTTTTTTGTAAACATCGCACACACTATCAATATATTGCCGCAAAGCTCGAGAACCAAAGTGCTATAGTCAACTCAATTTTTACCAAAATGTCACTTACACCCCTCTGCTTCTAAACCCCTTCATATAATATATCCTGGAATGGGGCTTTCCTAAGCCGTACGGTGCGTGCGGTAAGATGCGAGGCTACAAAGCAAGACCATTAGCTGTGTTTGATTCCTGGTCCGGTCTAGGAAATTTACGGGTTGACATTTTTTTCGACTTCCCTGGGCATGAAATGATTGATCATGATATACGATTGCAAAAATGGTAGCTTGGCTTAGAAAGTTGATTCAAAAGTATAAGATTGCTAATGTTGTCCCTGTTCGCGTGACTAACATCTAGGTTACTTCGACCTGGCAGCCAAAGTACCGGTACTACAAATGTCAAACTGATGTTGGTGATGAAACCAAACACGCACTACAACATGATGCATAAATTATGGCCAATTTAAGCTTGTTGAAGAATAATTTGGCAAAATAAATTAAATGACTATAGCGCCACTAGCGTTCTAGTACTTATGCTTCTTCTGCTTAGAAAGCTCGCAGTTAACAACTGTGGCAGTGCCTAGTGAACACTAAACTGCGAGGCAGCAATGCCTTAGAGGAGGATGTAATGACAATAAGAAGAAGAGAAGGAGGACCGGAATCCGTACACCACCGAACTCCGTCCATTTCTTAAGATGTCAACAGATTGAATCTGTTTAATCGTAGTTTATTTATAAATAATTTATCTCATCCTGTTCATATACTTGACAGTAGGCTTTTTGGCCATACAAATGAAAAGTAGGCTTAGTCACAGTAAAATATTATGAAAATTAGACACGACGCAACTCATAATCGAATGTGAAATTCGGTAACAGAATGTGTACTAGATCATAATTTTGAGTTTCTGTGATGTAAAGGATAAAGTCATTGAAATTTCAATTCAGTATATATTAATTTTACATGATTGTATCAGAAACCTTGACGAGCGAGCACGTGGCTGTCAAAACAAATCAAAACAAACTTCAATGCATTTCATTCAAACCGTAGCTGGCATCTATTTTATTCATATAAGCATCAACCAAATTGGATATCTTCACATATAAAAACAAAGCAGCTATTAATAATTATTTTCGCAGCCTTTATTGCGCTGCATCGCTGTAACTTTTTGTTTGCTGCTTATTCCCACGAGAATCAATCAATTTGTCAGAAAGCCATTCCCCAGAATGGACCGTTTGCCAGAATGCAATTTGCCAGAATGCAGCATTCACCAGAAATAGTAAAACTGGAAATTACGATTATTCCACCAAAAATGAAGAATAGAAAAAAAAAAATATATAAAGAAGGTAATTTTGCATAACGGAGATTTGGCATTACACCCAGGTTTTTTTTTACATGGTTGGATTTCATGAATTTCTCCGTATTTTTCCGTTTTTAATGGTTTTTTGAGGGTGCCGACAACCGACGACCTTCCCCTACTATTTATCAAAAAATGCATTCATATATCCTAATGTAATTATATTTTAAGATAGTTGCTTCCTTGACCCGATAAAAAGTATGTATATACTAACTGGTTTTCGTTAAAAAGAAATAAACAATTACAATTACAATTTGCCTAATCTATATACATAAAAATGAATTTCTGTCTGTCTGAATCTTATAGACTCGGAAACTACTGAACCGATCGTCGTGAAAATTTGTATGCAGAGGTTTTTAGGGCCGGGGAAGGTTCTTAAGATGGTTGGAGAACTCTCCCCGCATTGGAAAGGGAGGCTCCCATACAAATGAAACAGAAATTTCTGCATAACTCGAGATCTAATCAGAGAATATATCAATTTTTGGCGAAACGAAGTTCGTCGGGTCTGCTAGTACCAAATCCACACATTTTTATTGGCAGAAATACAGGTTTAACTTCTGATGTTTATCAGCGCACACAAAACCATTCTCCACGCAAGCTATTAATAAAAGATATACCCAAATACACTTTATGTCATACTAGACAGCTATTTGCTTTCGTTGAAAAAGTTATAGTCTAGGCAAAATGCCTACTTTTAAAAAAGGAATTATATCCACAATTGCCATATTCAAACACGGGGATGGGCAATCGCCTTCTTTCAAAAAATGGATCATACCCACCATTGCTTCATTTCTGGCAAACGCCTATTTTCAAAGAAGAGATCACATCCACCATTTCCTTAATCCGGACAAGCTCCTATTTTTAATGAAGGAATTACATATACCATCGCCTTAATCCGGGCCTTATTTGCCATTGCTTTAATCCTGACAAACGCCTTTTTTTAAAGAAGGGATCTCATCTGACATTGCTTTAATTCGGGCAAGCACCTGCTTTTAAAAAAGGAATTACATCTACCGGTGCCTTACTCTTAGGCAAGTGCCTATTTTTAAAGAAGGAATCACATCTTCCATTATATGAATCCCGGCAAACGCCTACTTTTAAAGAAGGGATCATACCCACCATTGCTTTTTCCTGGCAAACGTATATTTTTAAAGAAGGGATCACATCCACCATAGCATTAATCCGGGCAAGCGCCTTCTTTTGAAGAAGGGATTATTTGCACCATTGATTTAAACCTGGCAAATGCCTATTTTTATAGAAGGAACTACATCCACCATTGCTCTAATCCCGGGAAGCGCCAACTTTGGAAGAAAGGATTACATCCATCATTGCCTTAATCCGGGCAAGCGCCTGATTTTAAGGAAGTGTTCTCATTCACCATTGCCTTAATCCAGGCAAGCGCCTCCTTTTAAAGAATGAAATACATCTACCATTGTCTTAATCCGGGCAAGCGCCTTCTTTTGAAGAAGAGATCATATCCACCATTGCTTTAATCCGCGCATGCGCCTATTTTTTAAAAAGGGATCAAATCCACCATTGCCTTAATCTGGGCAAACACCTATTTGAAAGAAAATATCATAACTGCCATTGTCTTAATCCGTACAAGCGGTTATACCCGGCTTATCAAGGCTTTCTTCGAAAGAATTACGAAGAATTATTATATCAGCAAACTCAATCTCCAACAGTTCCTAGCGTTTAAGCTAGCGTTAAGCTAGTGTTCAGTCTGATAGAGGATAATTTAATTGCCAGAACGCTTAACCTGATTCTATCTGGATCGGCTCACTTTTAAGAAGTAAAACTACTCGAGTGGCTAACGAAATAGACACTCTACGGACCGAAGTTCGATACTCCATTTTGGCACTATTTTTTATTATTTTCCAATAAAAATATTTAACAAATAAATTACAGCACGTGTAAATTTAAAAATGCCTATAACTTTATGATGATAAACACGGAGTTCAATTTGTTACATCTATTTGAACGGAAATTTCCAGGTTTTGTTCGAACTGTGAGGCTTTGAAAGATCGGACGGTGGACGGATTTTGATTCAGGAGGTGCTAATTTTGCTTAATATTTTATCATGTTTTGCGTAGTTTTTAGCGCGTAAAAGTAGAACACTTCAAATATCAGTAGAGTATGATGACCACGAATTTACTAAATGAAGGTTGCTCGTAAACTGAAGAAATATGAAACGGGTGAGATATTATTCAGGAAGTATGGTGGTGGTCAAAGAGGTGCCGTGGGGCATCGAAATCCGTACCTCAGTGTGCGAAAAAGGTACTAGAAAATAAGCAACGAATGCAAATGAAACGATAATCGTTGATACAGTACCACGAAGGCCTCTATTTTTAAATTGTTGCGCATTTACACATTAGAAACTACGAAAAATATTATTAAATAATGAATTAAATCAACACCTCCTGAACCGAAATCCGTCCACCTAGAGATGTCGTAAGATCTCGATTAATCGATTAGTTACTAATCGATTACTCTCGGTTCTTGTCAATAATTGAATTGATCAATCATTGGATAGTAATCGATTCTAAATCAATCGATTACCACAACGATGAATTGATTAATCGAAGTAATCAATTAATTTACGAAATCCTTATGATGTCGTAAAATCCTGATTAATCGATTAGTAAATTATCGATTGCTCTCGATTCTTCTCGAATATTGAATCGTAATAATCGATTAAAAATTAATTAATTATCACAACGATGAACCATTTAATCGAAGTAATCATTTAACTTGCGACATCTCTACGTCCACCGTGGACGGATTTCGAGTCAAAGAATCAAAATCCGTACAGCATTTTTTTAACTAGAAATTTAAATTGAAGCAGATTGATTGACTAAACTACCACTGTAAATAGTAAATAGTTGCATACCTTGAGAAGCGATGCCTTTAATTTGTATTCCGCTCAGTTATTTGAAATTGGACTTACTTTAGATGCAATCATGTTCTACAACACGCTTGAAAATGGCACCAGAAACTCCACGTTTGGGGGGTGGCTATTTGTTTTCGATTTATGTTGTTTTAATTTCAAAGCCTACTTTCCATCTCAATGGCCTAAAAACTTACTGTCAGGTATTGTTGTTCTAGAGAAAACTAATAAAAATCCACACATTTTTAATGGCAAAAGAAATTAACAAATAACATTTATGTGTGTATTTTGTTTTGGTTCATTTGTATGGATTTGACAGTCGAAGATATAAAATGTGAAAGGCATGTTTAGTAGCATTTCAAAACTGCACATTTTTTACACTAAAAAAATTAAAAAAAGCTTACGATGCTAATTTAAATATAACACTGCTATGAAATAGAATTTTTAGAAATTAACGAAGAGATCGACTATTGTTTTGGAAAAAACGAAACTCAACTTAATTTTGTTTCAAATTCGTGCAAAAATATTAAATGAGCAGTAGTCCAGTTTTAAGTTTAATTCAGCAAATTTTAAAATAAGTATAAAAAGTTCGATTAAGGAGTCACCGTTTTACGAAAAAGGTGAAAAGTGGTTCTCAAAGTGAGCGCAATCATCTTAAGGGGATTTGTAGAACGAAGCATCGTAAAAACAATGTGAAAATGCAAGCATTTTTTTGGCAATCGGACAAACTAAAAGCTGGACAAAGTGATCCACGAAATTGTTCACCGTGAGGATCATTTATGAAGTGAAGCCGGAAATATATTATGTCCGAACTAGTAAAAATGTAAAAAGAAGTATTTTTGAGAAGCGTTTACCTTTGACTTTTTGTTGGTGCTCTTTTCTGCTGAGCACAATATTTTGAAACATTATCTGATGCGTCATCTGATTATCGACAAATTCTATTGCATTGAATACTGATGCAAATGCTTCATCTGAAGAAACGATCATACTCAACACCTACACACTTTTTTTTTTTACCGGGATCTCAGCGAAATGTTCAACTTTTACCGAGATTCGCACAGCCGTGCCCAGCAAACTTTTTTTTGCCGAGATTTCTGTCAAAATGGCTGGAAATCAGCAATTAATTTGCCGAAAATCAGCTAACAAACGTCATTTTTCCCGGGATATCAGCTTTTTATATTGCTGGCGCACGGCTGTGCGGATTTTTGCCGAGCTGCAGAAATAAAAACTAAATGTGTAGCATAAAACAACGGACAGGAAATTTACAGAAAATCCAGTGCAGATTTTCCCGCTTTATGAAAAGTTTTCTTCTTACTAGGGCGAAAATTGAACCCACATTCACGCTAGTGCCACCAGAAGACTGATGCCGCTAACCGCACGGCCATTATGCCCACTAAGTGTTTTGAAATTTTTTAAGGTATTGCCCGTTGCATCAATTTTTAGACTCTGACGCAACTTCGTTTTGCTTTGATTTATTTCAGCGTGCACACTAATACATTCAAGCTATCTTTGTAATTGTTATTTTTTGTGGTTGTTATTCATCGGACACACGTGTTTTTGTTTACACAAAAAGCAAACAGCGTTAATTCATTTGTGTGTCTGACACGGTGAAAATATTCACGCAAACATTCGCCTTTGTAACGCTGTTTTGTGCTACAACGCACTACGCGTCTCCATAACAAATATACAACAAACATGATCCTTTTTGGAAATATGCAAAAAACATAACTGTCTCATGAGATAAGAACACTTATCGATGTATCTAAAATCCCTAGCTAATCCGTAAAAGATGGCATGTTTGTTCTTGTATTATTTATTTTTCAATCTCAGCAAACTATGCCGCTCACCAACAATTTCATCAGAGCAATCCCATAGTTAGCTGTCTTTTTTATTTTCCCCGGTACTTATCACACCCCGCAACTAGTAAAAAACGACTTAGATTGTCGTGCCTAGAGGTGTGATCAATGTTATGAAACTTTGTACAATGGGTTTCAGGGATAATTTGACACCGTTTCGCGAACCTACAGGCTTTGTGCTGCTTAACCTTCAAAACCAATTCACAGCTCATGGGAGAATAATATCGCATATTAGCACTTGTGTTATAATCAATTAGAACATTGTTTGTCAACTAGAACGGCAATTCTCGGCCTGGTGTACAGATCTCCCATGGAATACCTCAACCGGTTGGGAGAAAAATTCTAAATGGTGGATTTAACCTTTTAATAATAATTAGTTTTGCTATTTGTTTTACACGATAGGTTTGACAATTTGCAAGATTTGTTTTATTCAATGCATCTTGGTCTTTTGGCAGGAAAGTTGAAAAATTTTACGTTAAAGTTAGTAAACCGTTGAAATACAGAAATTTTGTGTGTAAAGATAAATTCAATACGATTGCAATAAAATTATTCTAGAAAAAGTGCTCGTATATCATGCGCAAAATGTTCTAGCGATTTCGAGCCAGCAAGTAAATGTTCGACAAGGCAAAGTGATTTGTTGATGTTTACAAAATTGATTATTGGCACCAGGAAGATAAAAAGGAAACATGTTGCTGTCCCATAGAGAAATTTTTATGAAGCAAATTTTTACAATCCATAGAAAATCTGGTTTTCACTTTTACCGGATTTGATGCCGAACACTCACATGAACACACTCGAAGAATTGATCAAAAAGGAAAGTTACAAAAATAGGAACGTGAGCATTGTTCAGAGATAATGTCATCAGATCCTCGTAGCTTTACAATCTGAAACTTTAGTGTGGTCCACTTTTAGTGTTGAAGCATTTTTGTAGTAGGATTCACCCAGGCAGTGTTGTCCTACACTCAGGGCAAGAAAATCTACTCTTCGATTTCACTCCATCTAAACGATTTTATAGTTTAAGGTCACTCCTGACGGAATCCAACTTTGAAAGTGCTCGCGTTTTCGGGGGCGCACTACTCGATACGGAAGCAACGCACAACTGTCATTTTTATTATATCACGCATGCTGCGACGCTAAATCAACAAAAATGACAGTTGTGCGCCGCCTCTGAATCGAGTGGTGTGCCCCCGAAAACGCGAGCACTTTGGAATTTGGATTCCGTCAGGAGTGACCTTAATCGAAATTATTGGTATGGGAAGTGCGTGGAGACGCGTAGTACCTACACTGTAGGTTAGTCTCACTGGGATGGGGCGTTTTGCGTCACCAGCACCCAGGGGATCGTTTTCAAAGACAAAAATAGCCTTTACGTATACTTAGTATACGAGAAAGGCAAAAAATATAAGGCCACAAGGATCGAAGTTTTAAAAATAAGACCCAATCCGTATTTTCTAAATGCGAAAACTAAATTCAAATATCGATATCGAGAATCTAGACGGAATACGAAACAACATTTACTCAACTCGATTTTAACTGAAACAAGGATGTTTTTGAAAATTAAAAATTGAGAAATAAATCATGCATCCTATTTTTTTCATTGAAAATCTGACGTTTCTGTTATAAGGGCAGTTAACTCAAATTTTAAGTTAAGCATTTGAATTATACTAATTCACTGTTTGTACTTGTCATAAGACTAAGATAAGTCAAGTAAGAGACACTGAAAATTTTTGAGGCCGAAATACGTATGGGGATTGTACTAATTTGTCTTACTTACTAACTTACTAGTGAAGACATTCCACTAAAAAGCTTCAAATAATTGTCTAATCACTATTTATAATCGATCAATATAACCGCCACCGTTAATTTATCTCATTAAAATTCAAATCAGTGAAGCTTCTCCATAACTGCTATTGTTGTCTTCTAATGCAACTAGATCTTCAATTGCGGTTGAGTAACAGTAAACAGCCTATCGATGTAGCGATCCCGAGAAAAGATTATTCCAATCACGAATTATCTAGCTTCTCTAATGTTGATATTCAAAAATTAAAAACAGATCACTTCCGGTTGTCGATCATTCTTATTGGTTTAGATCACTTCAAGAACAACAACCAATCACTCAAGAAACCGTTATATCTAGTTTGACCACGTTTACTCACCAAGAATAGAAATATAATCTGCAAGGTTGCACTAAACAGGACTCAGAAATCGAATAACAGTCAGACGGATCGAAAAAACGGCTTATCTTAGCGGACTAGAATTGTGCACTGTGTCTGATAGTGAGAAACCTTCTAGCTTTTATATATACATTGTTGGTTGAAGTGGTTTGCCGCATACAGTCAAACCGATTCGCGCACCAAGCCCAAGGCGTTGGTTGGTCGGTCGACTAAGATGGTGACAGCGATCCGGTTCGATCGCTCAGCTAGCGCGTAAATATTTACTAAAGCCTAGCCCCGCGAGGACGACTTGTGACGTCACCGTTCGAGAAGAGTTTGTGATGAAAGCGGTAGGATTTGCAGAGCTGCTAAACGGTTTTACTTCAGCATAGAAAATGAGCGGAACTTGAACGATTTTTCATTTCACGCCTGGATGCGAACGCATCGGCTAGCAGCATGTGGCGTGCAGGAACTCGAAGGATGGAGGCGGTTGGTCACTTCTGAGAATGTCGGTGCTTATACACGCATCTTCTAGTAAACCGCCCTACACCCAAGCGCGCATATCGCAGGATCGGGTGTGGTAAAGGGTATGCGCTATTGACAATTTGTAATTCATTAGCAGCGTCGAATTGTTGACACAAATCTTAAACGGTTGTCTTGAAGCCTCCAGACTGAATAGAAATTTATAATGCAATTGATTTAGAAGCTTCTTCTATGGCTCTACATTTCAACTTGAACTTGGCCTGCTTTTCAACTTTTCTAGAAGGTTTTCCACCCGAAAACATTCTAGACCGGACCGTGAATCGAACTGGCCACCTCTGGATTGGCAATCCCACGCCTTTGCTCGCATAAATGATGGCTAATAACAGTTTAAATAAAAGAATTAATAGTAGCGGCACAAGACACAATGAAAGTAGAATTAATATATGCAAAAGTAGATGCAACAACAGATTCAGAAAACAAAAATTGGAATCTGAATTAGAAATCAAGTGAGAATAAAAACTTATATTGATTCTATTCTAATCTATCAACAAGACGAGTATAAAAATCGCATACCCTTCGGTTAAGTGGTTTGTTTAGCAAACAGGTGATCGTTTCGCGAAATAGTATGTGTGGTATTCGCTACTGCCTATCAGCGTTACTGATGCTTGCCGGTTTTATTTCTTGCCTTTGATGACGATGACTGCGTGTTGTTGACTTGCGGTGCACAGCAAACCGACTGCACGCGCGGATTTATGACGGCCGGTGTGCTTTATCACAGTGCATAAAGAAAATCATGAGTCACATTTGGTTTGATTTCTATACGGTAATAACTGCATCCTTTTAGAAACTAATTCGTTCTAGCTAAATCGTAACTAGTTACCAATGGAGGACGCAGCCACCATCAGCATCATATGATTAGTGGCCACGCATCTTTTAGGTACTGAGCACGTACTGGGCATAGAATATTTTGATTAACTTGTCATAAGACGAGATAGTGCTACCGTCGTCGGGGCTTACAATGGGTCAAATGAGGGTGAGAACGGGTGACTGTTTTAAGTACTTAGAATGCTTGTAGAATAGATTTAATGTATTTGAGGGCAAGACATTATAAGAGACCTTTTGAATGATTTTGTTATCCAACCTACCTCCAGACTATCGGTGATTGCGATGACCCATTCTCACCCCATAGACCCTTTCACCCCGATGACGGTATTCAGTACTATTCCATCACGTGATTGCAAATACATAAATTTATAGGGACATAAGTATTTTGACTTGATCGAATAACCTACTAATTTGTTCTACCACAATTGAAAACATTCCACTAAAAGCTCTATAATATTTTTTTATTTATTTTGTTTAACGTTTAGAATTTACATGAAAATAGTTACGATAAGCCAAAACTTTCCGACTCATTGATGCTTTAATCACAAGTTGCTTGCAACTCAGTAAGTCTGATTGGCGGATTGAATAATTGAAATTAACTTACGGTGCTTTCTAGGAAGTTCATATAACTAACTGTTTTGCGTCAAATGGCGCTGATGAGGTAGTGAATCTATAATTGCACAACCGATACCGGCACGTCTATCAAGAATCCTATACGATTGACCGATATTGAAAACAAGTTTATCACGACGAGGTAGACATGCGAGGGGGGTCGCTGATCTCGTAGTATTGCAGTTGGGGATTTTTGTACTTATAATGTCATACATTACTTGCTTAGTATACAACAACGTGGTTAAGCAGTCCTTTACTTAATATTATTCTACCAAATTAACGGTAATTATCATTCATTCGTGATTACCGTAATACGGGGTGTCGTTGATCACTCATAAGCTCAGCTATATGTACCTTTAATTCCTACTATTATTTTTCATCAAAGCTTTCGATGCCTATTTTCCGTAAATAAATCGGTCTGTGATTAATTTTTGTGTTTTTGTGTGGCTACGACAGATGACTTCCAATGTTTTGAATGTGCTTTGAGTATCAATGTTTTGGGCACACTTCAGCATAACTCGTGAACTTATTGAGCAAATATGAATAAATTTGGCATGTAGAGATATTTGAAGATACGAAATGTTTCTTTGATAGTTTGAGACCCCTCCCTAAGGGGTATATAAAAATGAATCAATGAAACACACACTGCTGCATAACGCGGAACTAATCAAGCAAATGGGATCAAATTTTGCATTTTGAGGTTTTTGGATACACGAAATGGTTTTATGATAGTTTGAGACCCCTCCCCCTGTGCATTGGCGGCTCCTATACAAATAAAACACTTATTTCTGCATAACTTGAAAACTAATCAAGCAAATGGAACTCATTTTGGCATATGCAAAAAACAAATTAACAACGCTTATTGAAATCGCAGATCAAACGTCAAAACATAAATTACAGTTAATTTTGGGCGAGACGAGTTTCGACGGTTCAGCTAGTGTAAAAAAAGAACGCAACATTAATTAGCCCTCAGTTTCAAAATATAACACCCCGCTAAATGTCCACGCTGGGTTGCTATTTTGTGAAACGACACTTTGGTATGTTTGTTTTGAAAAGAAGTACAGTAATGGTAATTACAGTATTGTGAATCGTATAGCAGCGGCTCTCAACCTTTTTTCTTGAGAGGTACCTCTTCGAACTTGTGCCTTAATTGAGGTACCCCCGATTTTTTTGCTATAAATGAAAATAAGCGTAGACAAGATATATGAAAAACAAACCTGAAAACTAACGGGATGTATGACTCTCCAGGAAGCTGCTTGAAATTTTCATTGTTCCGTGAAAAATGCCAATTCAAAATAAATTTATACATCAAGAACTTTTTTTTGTCTATTGGAAACTTCCGAGCATCTTGAAGAGGCGGTTTTCGAGCCACTAAAAATGAGACTTCTGAGTTTCTTGAAAGTATTCTTTCAAGCTTCTTGAAAGAAGAATTCCGAGCATCTCCAAGGGAAGCTTCCGAGCCTCTTGAAAAAAGGCTTCCAAACCTCTTGAAGGGAGTTTTCCAAGCCTGTTGAAGGAAGATTTCCAAGCTTTTTAAAGGGAGGCATCCGGTCAGAATCTAGGAAACTGAACAGCTACCGGAAGAAAGATAAGGCGACAAGCTGGAGTGTTAGAACTTTCGAGCGATCACCATCCTTAATGCCGCCTACAAAGTGATATGCCATATAATATTCCGTCGTCTGTCACCATTAGTGAATGAGTTCGTAAAGTTATCAAGCCGGCTTTGTTGACGGCCGCTCGACAACGGACCAGATCTTTACTGTATGGCAAATCCTTCAAAAATGCCGTGAATAGCAGGTCCCCTGGTCCCAATGCACAATCTGTTCATTGATTTCAAGGCGGCATACGACAGTATAGACCGCGTAGAGCTTTGGAACCATTACCAGATATTACCATACTGATCAAAGCAACGGTGGATGATGTGCAAAACTGTGTGAAGATTTCGGGCAAACACTCCAGTTCGAATCGCGCCGGGGACTAAGACAAGGTGATGGACTTTCGTGCCTGTTGTTCAACATTGCGTTAGAAGGTGTCATGCAGAGAGCCGGGTGTAACAGCCGGGGTACGATTTTCAACAGATCCAGTCAATTTACTTGTTTCGCGGATGACATGTACATTGTCGGGCGAACATTTGCAAAGGTGGCAGAACTGTACACCCGCCTGAATCGTGAAGCAACAAAAGTTGGACTGGTTGTGGGTGGAACCGAGCATGACAGGGCCCGCCTGGGAAGTAGTGTTACGTTAGACGGGGATACCTTGGAGGTGGTCGAGGAATTCGTCCACTTTGGATCCTGGCTAACGGCTGATAACAATGTTAGTCGTTAAATACGAAGGCGCATCATCTGTGGAAGTCGGGTCTACTACGGGCTCCAGAAGAAACTGCGGTCAAAAAAGATTCGCCATTCCACCAAATGTGTCATGTACAAGACGCTGATAATACTGGTAGTCCTCTACGGACATGAAACATGGACAATGCTCGAGGAGGACTTGCAAGCACTCGGAGTATTCGAGAGCCGGGTGCTTTGGACCATATTTGGCGGCGTGCAAGAAGACGGTGTGTGGCGGCGAAGAAAGAACTACGAGCTCGCCCATCTTTACGGCTAACCCAGTATCCAGAAGGTAGCTAAAGCTGGAAGGTTACGATGGGCAGGACATGTTGCAAGAATGCCGGGCAGCAACCCGGCAACAGGTGTTCGCTTCTGATCCGGCAGGTACGAGACGGCGTGGAGCACAGCGAGCGAGGTGGGCAGACCAGGTGCAAAACGACTTGGGGATCGTGGGGCGCATTCGAAGATGGAGAGATGCGGCCTCGAACCGTGTATTGTGGTGTCAAATTGTTGATTCAGTGTTATCTGTCTAGATGTAAACTAAATAAATGAAATGAATCCGGGCCTCTTGGAAGGCGGCTTTCGAACCCTTGGTAGGAGACTTCAAAGGCTCTTAAAAGAAGGTTTCCGATCCACTTGAAAAAAAGGCTTCAGAGCCTCTTGAAAGCGGCTTTCGAGCCACTTAAAAGAAGGCTTTTGAGCCTTTTGAAAGTACGCTTCAAAGCCTCTCGGAAGAAGAATTTCATGTCTCTTGAAGGGAAGCTTTCGGGCCTCTTGAAAGGAGGCTTACGAGCCTTTTGAAAGGAAGCTTAAGAGCCTCTTGAAAGGAGGCTTCCGTGCCTCTTAAAAGGCGGATCTCGAGCCTCTTGAAGGGAGGCTTCCGTGCATATTGAAAAGAAGCTTCAAAGATTTTTGAAGGGTGGCTTCATAGCTCCTTGAACGCATCTTACGAGCCACTTAAAAGAAGGCTTCTGAGCATCTTGCAAGTACGATTCTAAGCCTCTCGCAGAAGAATTTCGTGCCTCTTGAAGGGAAGTTTCCGTCCCTCTTGAAAGGAGGCTTACGAGGCATTCTGAAATGAAGTTTACTAGTTTCTTGAAGCGGTTCTTCCAAGCCTCGCGAAGGAAGGCTTCCGATCCTCTTGAAAGCCGACTTTCGAGTCACATGAAAGAAGGCTTCTAAAGCTCTTAAAAATAGGTTTCTGAGCCTCTTGAAAGTATGTTTCCAATTGGAAGCCTCTTGGAAAAAGAATTCCGAGCCTGTTAAAGGGAAACTTCCGAGCCTCTTGAAAGTTGACTTACGAGCCACTTGGCGCGTTTTGCAAACCGGCTTCCAAGCGGCTTCTGAGCATTTTAAAACGAGGCTTCCGAGCATCTTGAATGGAGGCTTCATAGCAGGCAGCTTTTGAGCCACTTGAAAAGAGGCTCCTGAACATCTCGAAAATACGAATTCCAAGCTTCTTGAAAGGAAGCATCCGAGTCTCTTGAAAGCAGCCTTCCGAGCCTCCTGAAGGGAGGCTTCCGAGCATATTGAACAGAGCGCCTTCGAGCCTCTTGAGAAATTAGGCTTCCGAGCCTCTTGAGAGGAGGCTTCGAGCTGCTTGGATGGAAGCTTCCGAGAAGCGTAGAAGGATGCTTTCAATTCCGTAGCAACGAAGCAACTGAGATTTTCGGGAAAAAGTCTTAATGCCTATCAAATGGAGGCTTCCATACCTTCAGACTCTTTTAGTTAGATTTAAGTTCAGAAGCATGTTGTTAACATATTATGCAATATTTTGTTTCGATAAGGTAGATTGCATTGAAGTTTTTGTTTTTAATTTTGCCCATTCAACGTTTTGTCCTTACTTACTTGATACTTGATGGGCTACAGCTCTTTGATGAACCTACGCCGAATGGAGTATCCTTCTCCACTGGACTCGATCCTGGGCCAATCGCTTCCCGTCGCCCTGAACATTGAGTGCCCTCAGGTCCTCTCCAGCTGCAAAAAGCCATCGTGTACGCGGCCTTCCACGAAACCTGCGGCCTCTTTCGGGTTTTCTACTAGATATTATCTTCGCTTGACGTTCTTCCGGCATACGAGCAACGTGTCCGGCCCACCGTAGTCTGCCGTGTTGTATAAGCATAATAATATCCAGCCTTTTATACACCTGGTACAACTCGTGATTCATGCGACGCCGCCAGATCCGTTCTCTTGTTTACCGCCGAGTATTGTCCGCAGTACCTTACACTCAAACACTCTGAAAGCTTTCCGATCAGCCTCCTTTGACGTCCATGTTTCATGGCCGTATAAAGCCACCGGAAGAATCAGAGTAGTATACAGCGTGAATTTTGTCTTCGTTTGCAGACTACGGGACTTAGCTGATTACGACGTTGTTGGATTTTAAAGCACTGGCAATTTTTGCGAACCCGTTCGTACTCTGCACGCAGATGAGGTACTGTAAAATCCAACATTTTTATAAAATCCGTTTAGTTGATCGGGGGCTTGGTCAGTCGGTATGTCTAAAAGAAATGACGGTCGAAAGCGAGGAACTTCTCCTTCTAATCCACCGCTGCATAATATATGAGAGACCAGACGATAGTCGTATGGTTGCTTGTGATACCTGAGAACAGTGGTTTCATTCCGCGTGTGTCAGAGTAGACGTAAGTGTTCAGGATCGAGAATGGAGCTGTGATAAATGTCTTAATGCGGCATCCAAAATTCTACTCCAGTTGCCACGAGCGGTACGATACCAAAGTCGAGTGTTAGCAAGCATACGGATTCTAATCGAGATGATCTTCTGAAGCAGCTAGCGGCGATGCAGAAAAGGTTGAAGGACTTTGAGCGAGTGATGAAGGAGCGAGATGATCAGCGTTTGAACGAACTAAGAGACCAGCAGAAGAGACACGACCAAGAGCTTCGGGATACGGAACGACGTGTGCGGATTATGATAGAAGGTAAACAACAATCGACTAGTGCAAGTGGCCAAAGGGACGCAGTGAATTCAACTAATCAGCGGCAGCAAACAGGTGAAAGATCGACTAGCGTATTATTTAGTCAACCGGTCCAAATGTCACTTGGAGGAGTACCAGCAGCAAGCTCTACGGGAAATCCACCGCCATTGATCATCGTTACACAGGAAGAGGAAGCTTTAGCGCAGGACTTGCAGTTACTGGAGGAAAAACAGGCGTTAGAAAGAAGGCATTTGCAAGAGCGGAATCAACTACTTCAACGATACGCAAAGGTCGACGGAGGTGCAGCTGGGTGTGGTTTCAGACTGAATCCTCAGGCGGCGGCGTTTCAACCAAATGGTAGCAGCCTCTTCGCTAAGTCAGAGTCAAGTATCGGCGCGTCAAGCTGTCAATAAAAAGCTTCCCAGTTTTTCCGGGAATCCAGAGGAATGGCCTCTTCCTAGCGAGCTTTGAAAATTCGACCAGAATATGCGCATACAATGACGAAGAGAATGTGTTGCGTCTTCATCGAAGTCTCAAAGAAAGAGCATTGGAGGCTGTACGCTGTAGATTACTACATCCGGCGAATCTGACTGGTGTAATTTCGACGCTCAAAACGCTTTTCGGAAGGCCAGAGATTATTATTCATTTGTTGGTCAACAAGGTCCGGGAAATGCCAGCACCGAAAGCGGAAAGGCTTAATACACTAATTGATTTCGGAGTAGCTGGCTAAAACGTCTGTGCAGCCATCACCGCGTCTGGTCTCGACGAGTATTTATGCAATGTCACCTTGCTCCAAAAATTGACGGAGAAATTGCCGCCATTCATCAGGTTGAATTGGGGGTATCATCGTCAGAAGCTGAATGGAGTCAAACTGTCGGACTTCGGAGACTGGTTAGGTACATTGGTCGAGGCAGCGAGTATCGTCACTATTCCGTCCATCAGCGCATCTAAACCAGACAGGCGCAGTCGACGAGAAGAAAACTATGTCAACGTCTATGCCGCGAATTACTCCACTAATGAAGAAGCTATGAAAGATCGTCAAGTTTTCCCTCCGAAGGATGTGTATTAGGGTGGCTCAAAAAACACTTTTTCAAATTTTTTGATGGGCCGCCCTCTTATTCGTTTCTATTTGATGCCCTGATGCTCTGGACAAAATTTCAGCCAAATCGGTCAACGTTTGGGCAGTGCTAAACTCGTTGGAAGTTAATATGGAAAAATGTATGCAGAAACATCCAAAAACAGTGATTTGCAGTTGGAAGGCACATTTTACGATCAAGAGCCATGATACTCATTCAGTTCTTGTAAAATAAAATACAGAATGTTATGCTGAAAACCGCGATAAGATTAGAGTTTATTCCGCAAAGATATTAGCATTTTACTGGAGTGTTGTAGGGGTGAATTTATTTCTTTTCAAAGGTAAAAGAAGCGAAATTTGCTCCAACCCCACTGCAGAGAAATGCTAATAACTTAGCCGGGCAAACTCGAATCTTCTCGCGGTTTTCTGCATAACATTCTGTATTAAATTCTCCAAGATCTGAATGAGTATCATAGTTCTTCATCGTAAGTTGTGTAGTTTAGCTGCAATTTACTGTTTTTGGATGTTTCTGCATACATTTTTCCATATAAACTTCCAACGAATTTAGCACCGTCCAAACGTTGACCGATTTGGCTGAAATTTTGTCCAGAGCATCAGGGCATCAAATAGAACCGAATGAGACGGCGGCCCATCAAAAAAATTGAACAAAGTTTTTCCCATACTAATTTGAGCCACCCTAATGTGTATGTATGGAGAAATGCAGAGGCCTTGAGGTGTGCCCGAAATTTCTGAACATGGATGTTGGTTCCCGTTGGACAGTAATGAGGCAGCAGAGGTCGTGCAAAAAGTGCTTACGAAAGCATTTCGGCGCTTGCAATGTGAAAGTTGCGTGCGGAAAGAACGGATGCTCTTATATGCACAATCAACTTTTGCATGACTATAAATGGTATGGCAAGTCCGCCCCGCTACAATCAACGACATTTGCTAATGAAAACTCAACGACGGAAACCTGCAACACCCATTCCGATCCGGTGGCAAAAATTCTATTTCGTTATGTGCCAATTACTGTCTACGGCAAGGGCAAAAAACTTCGCATTTTAGACGACGGGTCTTCTGCAACATTCATGGAGCATAGTTTGACGAAAGAGCTTGGTTTGAATGGAAAGTCTAATCGGTTGTGCCTCAACTGGACGGGCGGGCATCAACGTGAAGAAGAAGAATCTGTTATCCTCGCACAGAAGATTTCCGGTGCGCACGACACTGGAGAAGTGTACGAACTTCCTGAAGTACATACTGTCCAAAACCTTTCTCTTCCGAAACAGTCTGTATCGATATCGCAGATGGCCGCTCCAAGGATTCTCATAGACATGAATAACTGTAGGCTAGGTCACGCGCTTAGGAGCATTGAAGGAGGCGACAACGAACCGTTTGTCTTAGCTGGATGATTAATGGACCGTGCGCTATATCTGGTGCGTCCGATGTCGAACATGATGGCTATCACAGTTTTACTTACTTACTTATGGATCCTGTACACCTCCGGTGGTGCAAAGGGCCGACTTGAAAGATCTCCATCCTGAGCGATGCCCGGCTATCGCTTTAACCTGTTGCCAAGTTAGATTTCGGTCGACTTCTTTTATTTCTTTATTGAGGCTTCGCCGCCATGAGCCTCTGGGTCTGCCTCTGCTGCGATGTCCCGCTGGGTTCCAGTCTAATGCTTGCTTACAGATTTCGTTTCCGCCCCTACGTAGTGTGTGGCCGACCCAGCCCCACTTCCGATCCCGAATTTCTGTTGTTATCGGCCTCTGGTGACAACGACGATGGAGCTCGTTGTTTGAGATCCAGTTGTGAGGCCACCAGGCCCGAATTATATACCGCAGGCATCTGTTAATGAACACCTGCAGCCGTTGAGTGTTCTCCACTGATACACACCATGTTTCGCTAGCGTATAACAGCACAGATTTCACGTTAGAGTTGAAAATTCGTATTTTGGTGCGTTCACTTATCTGCCTGTTTTTCCAGATATTTCTTAAACTCGCAAAGGCAGCCCTTGCTTTCTTGATCCGTGCGCCTATGTCGATCTTGGTACCGCCATTTGGCTACCAAGATATTGGAAGCTTTCAACATTCTCCACTGGTTGCCCGGCTACTGTGAAACTGGAAGGAGTCACCGTGTTTACATCCAACGATTTGGTTTTGTTGACGTTGATGACTAAACCTGCCGAGGAGGAGCGATCGGCAAGGTCGTTGAGCTTACTCTGCATATCAGAGCGCCGTTGCGCGAGGAGTGCAACGTCATCCGCCAATTCGAAGTCGTTTAGGTGCTCCATGGTTATAGGCTGCCATAACAGCCCGCGGTTTGGTTCACGGTCAATCGCATCTACCAGAATCTCATCGATTACGATGAGGAACAGTAACGGTGATAGAATACATCCTTGCCTCACACCAGCTACGACCCGGATAGGGTCGGACAGGACCCCATTGTGCAGCACTCTACACGAAAAGGCCTCGTACTGTGCTTCGATGAGGCCGATGATTTTCTCAGGAACCCCCTTGCGTCTCAGGGCGCTCCACATATTCTCGTGATTGAGACGGTCGAAAGCTTTTTCGTAGTCAATGAATACCAAGTAAAGGGACTCTTGGAATTCGTTGACCTGCTCCAAAATGATGCGGAGCGTGACAATATGGTACACACAGGATCTTCCGGCACGGAATCCGGCTTGCTGCCGCCGGAGAGTCGCATCGATCTTCTCCTGAATCCGGGCCAGGATAATTTTGCACAGAACTTTGAGAACGGTTCACAGCAACATAATGCCTCGCCAGTTATTGCATACAGTCAGGTCACCTTTTCGGGCACCTTCACTAAGATACCTTGCATCCAGTCGACCGGGAAAGTTGCGGTGTCCCAGATATTACGAAATAAACGATGCAGTAGTTGAGCGGATGTCATGGGGTCAGCTTTGAGCATCTCGGCTGATATGCGGTCGACCCCTGGGGCTTTATTCGATTTCATGCTTTGGATGGCTGTTTGAATCTCTAGCAGTGATGGTGCTTCGGTATTGACGCGTGTTATACGTCGGATCCTAGGCAGGTCATGCCGAGGTGGTGATGGCCTGGCTGGCACTTGAAAAAGTTGTTCGAAGTGCTCGAACCAGCGTTTCAGCTGGTCAGTTGGGTCGGTCAATAACTGATCATTCGCGTCTTTCACAGGCATCGTTGCATTCATCTTCGCCCCGCTTAAGCGTCGTGAGATATCGTAGAGGAGGCGAATGTCCCCGGTTGCAGCGGCTCTCTCTCCTTCGTCGGCCGGAGAGTCTGCCCACGCTCGCTTGTCCCGTCGACATGAGCGTTTTACTTCCTTCTCAAGAGCCGGGTATCGTTGACGGGCTAAGACTTTGGCTCCTCTGGTTTTCGATCGCTCTATCGCGGCTTTGGCTTCTCTTCGCTCCTCTATCTTTCTCCAGGTCTCATCGGTGATCCATTGTTTTCTCTGGGTGCGTGGTTCGCCCAGATTGTTCTCGCTGGTGGTGATGAAGGCATTCTTGATGGCGGTCCATTGGTCTTCCACGCTGCCACCTTCCGGAATATCTGCAGCACGCGTCTCCAGTTCTTCAACGAAGGACCGTTTCACCGTGGCATCTTCCAGTCGGCGTGTGTTGAATCGTCGTCCAACTCTTTCCTCCTGCCGACGAATCCGCGCAATGCGCAGGCGTATTTCGCCGATGAGGAGGTGATGATCAGACGCGATATCGGCACTACGTTTATTCCGTACATCAAGAAGGCTCCGTTTCCATTTTCGGCTGATGCAGATGTGGTCGATTTGATTTTCTGTAAAGCCGTCACGGGAGACCCACGTGACCTTGTGAACCGGTCGATGAGGGAAGAGCGATCCCCCGATCACCATGTCGTTATTACCACAAAATTCTGCGAACAGCTCTCCGTTTTCGCTCATTTCTCCGAGACCATGACGTCCCATAATGCGCTCATGGTTCGAGTTGTCGGATCCGATCTTCGCATTGAAGTCGCCCAAACAGATCTTGATATCACCCTTCGGAATTCTATCTACGACGGCATTGAGTTGACTGTAGAAGTTCTCTTTGTCTTGCAGATCGGCAGCATCGGTTGGCGCATAACATTGGATTATAGTAAGGTTTCGTGTTCTAAATCTGGCAACGATTATCCTTTCACTTATAGGTTCCCACTTCATAAGCGCAGAGTGTGCCTGAGCGCTTAGTAGGAAGCCAACTCCGCGATGCCGGGGAGCGTGTTCACCTCGTAAACCAGAGTATAGCAGAACTTGTCCCGACGGCGTTCTGTGTTCTCCAAAGTTTGGCCAACGGACTTCACTCAGTCCCAGGATCTCAAGCTTCATGCGGCGTGCCTCATTGGCAAGTTGTGCCAATTTACCCTGCTGGGCTAGGGTTAAAACGTTCCATGTTCCTATTCGTGTCCGTTGTTTCGCGCTAAGAGTCGTCGCCGTAAAATCAGTCCGTATTCTTTCATTATCGGATTCGCAAACAAATTGATGTTTCGGGAACAGTAGGTTGATGGCCCAAGGTTCCCTATCCACCGGGATGGGGCTGCCATCTTAGGTATAGCTTCCGGGGAATAGCATTTCATACTCAGCCGCTGGATGCCAGAACAGACGCTGTTGGAGCCGCATCTCCTTGGTGGACAGACGCTCGATCAGTCGGGTCATATTTGTTTAAAGTCCCACCCAACACCAGGACTAGGCTAGTGCGCTTTGAGCGGCACACGGTCGCTTTGATAGGGCCTGCTTGGGGACACATGCATCTTTTTATAGAAGTTCAACAGAGCCCACTGTCGAACCCCACCACATCCTAGGCAGACCCCACAGTACGCACCCTCTCACTCTAGCTGATGTCAGAAGGACAACAGTGCCTAGGCTGCACTACCAGCTAAGTACGCAACCCTTAGCTGGCGGTCAATTGTCATCGGAAGACCCGTGGAAGCGTGAGTATTGGAACTTGTGAGGACCAGAGCTATGTTAGGCGCCCCTTCCCGGATGTCAACTCACCATTTCGCAGCCCGCTATCACAGTTTCCACATATGTCCCTGCATCAAGGCAGATGAGAACCTGAATGAAGCATTGAAGGTGTATTTCTCTATAGACTCCTTGGGAATTGGGGGATCACTCAAACAATTGTTGTCTAAGGATGAAGAGCGAGCGACAAAGATTCTGTCTTCCAAAACGCGATTGGTTGGCGACCACTACGAGACCGCACTACTGTGGCGCTATGACCAAGTGCAGTTGCCAAGCAATAAGGTGGTGGCACTGAAGCGACTATCCTTCTTGCAACGACGATTGAATCGAGATCTACACACAGCTACATTTGGCGATGTGCACGAAGATGGTTGACTATGAAAAGAAGGGCTACATTCGACGTCTTTCTGCAGAAGAAAAGAAAGAAAAACATTCGAACGATTGGTATCTTCCAATTTTCCCGGTTACCAATCCTAACAAGCCCGGGAAAATACGTATTGTTTTCGATGCAGTATCGAAGGCGTATCGCTAAACATTTTTCTCCCTACGGGACCAGATCAGCTAGTATCGTTGCTCTCAGTCCTGTTTAAGTTCCGTGAGAGGCTTTGGGACAAAAGGTCGAAGGACAAAAGGTCGACGGACAAAAGGTCGAAGAGACAAAAGGTCGATGGGACAAAAGGTCGAAAGGACAAAAGGTCGACGGCATAAAAGGTCGAGGGGACAAAACGTCGATGGGACAAAAGTTCGAAGGGACAAAAGGTCGAAGGGACAAAAAGTCGAATGGACAAAAGGTCGAATGGACAAATTTTTAAAATCTATAATTCTGTATACATGAAAAATATTAAATATACGACAAGTTTGAAAACATGTTTCTGCAAAAAAAAATCTAACTTATTACATTTCCCAGAGATTTCTCCTTCTTTATTTCATGGGCAGCTCTTTAACCAATTAACAGTGAATATTCAAAAGCCAGGGTGGACATTGTATGATTTTGATTAGTTCTCGGGACGAGAACTGAAAAAATAATACTTGTTAGATCGTGCTCTTGTAACACGGGTCGCTTCGAGTGCATGTTTGTGTGAAATACGTTGGTTTTGGTATCTTTGATTCAGTGTCGTATTATTAATTATTTCGCCAACGCGACTTCCTATACATTCCTATACATTACATTCCGATGTCGATCATGGAGAATCAGAAGACTGTCAGTCTCTTATATAAATGTGTGTCAAATTCATTTTCCACTCATCATCATGTATTAGAACGGGATGTTATTGGTTTTAATTCAACGTGACGTTGTTATTGGTTTTAAATAAGAAATAAACACTGAAGCATGTACAAAAAGACTGGCCTTAAGCCTTACATAACAGTTTACATTATGCACATTATTCGGTGATTCAACCGTACGAATCATTTTAATTAACACTCAAACATGCGTGATGTTGTATTTTGTACAACATTAACGAAAAAATATCTCCCATGGTACACAGCATGAACGATCCTGCATTAGTGTTCCAGGATATAATCATGATTGTGCATATGCAAGCACTCGGAGTATTCGAGAGACAGGTGCTTAGGGCCACCTTTGGCGGTGTTCAAAAAGACGGTGTGTGGCGGCGAAGAATGAACAACGAGCTAGCCCAGATCTACGGCGAATCCAGAAGGTAGCTAAAGCCGGAAGGGTACGATGGGCAGGGCATGTTGCAAGAATTCCAGAAATATACTCTGCAAAAAATGGTGTTCGCTTCCCCGGCAGGTACGAGACGGCGTGGAGCGCAGCGAGCGAGGTGGGCAGACCAAGTGTAAAACAACTTGGCGAGCGTGGGGCGCATTCGAGGATGGAGAGATGCGGCCTCGAACCGTGAGTTAACGTCGTTGCCGACCGGACTTTGTGGAATTCTATCGACGTTCCCATCGGTGTCAGCATTTTGGAGTTGGCAACATCGAGGTGCATCAGCAGAACCAGGCGAACGATATCGAGGGCGATCATCGAGCCTGTACCTACCGAGGCAGTGCAGACTCAGCATACTTGTAATGTAGTTAAGTTGAGGATAATAAATCAGTTGGTTGTGAACACTGAAGGTAGTTAGACGTTAAAGTTTTTTTTTTAAAGAACTCCGTGTTCTCGAATTATTAACTCGTGTATTGTGGCGTCAAATTGTTGATTCAGTGGTTTATGTTTAGATGTAAAGATGTAACATGTAAAATGAATGAATGTGCTTATGCATATTGCATATTGGTGGTAGAGTTTTGTATAGAAATTAGAGGTTGAGGGTTCAAGTCAAGATTGAGCCATAATTCTCACGAACAGTCTGTAGGTCGGCTATCTGAATCGCTCAAAAAGGTATCTTATATTACATTTTCCTTGTGCTGAATTTGTTGAAAACATGGGCCAACCTGACCCTTATTTGGCCAAGTGTCACCCCCGATGACGGTACTTACATCATAGTTTTCCTTTGTATTGTTCTCAATTCTATGACTTCTCAATTTAAACCAATTTTGTAATTTCGACCTTTTGTCACTTCGACCTTTTGTCCTTTCGACATTTTGTTCCGTCGACCTTTTGTCCATTCGACCTTTTGTCCCGTCGACCTTTTGTCCCTTCGACCTTTTGTCCATTCGACCTTTTGTCCTTCGACCTTTTGTCTTTCGACCTTTTGTCCTTCGACCTTTTGTCATAGATTCGGCGAGATGTGTTCTCCGTGTTGTATAGTGCGTCGAGAATCAGAATGCGAAAAGGTTCGTGGAACAGTATCCGAGGGCGGTAGATTGCGTAAAAAGCGAACACTATGTAGACGATATACTGTCTAGCGTAGAAACTGAAGATGAAGCCGTAAAGTTGGCAACTGACGTTCGGTACATACATTCCCAAGGAGGATTCGAAATACG
Source organism: Armigeres subalbatus (assembly GCF_024139115.2). NCBI lineage: Eukaryota > Metazoa > Arthropoda > Insecta > Diptera > Culicidae > Armigeres > Armigeres subalbatus. Next base: position 421,160,398 of record NC_085140.1, on the reverse strand, counting down.
AAACTGGCAGTCGAACTCTAACAACGTTGGTAGTCGTCTGATGGAAAACAAAACCACGGACATGAATATGAGTCTTTGCAAGGAGATGGCCACGGAAAAGGTGCTTGGTATGTGGTGGGATACCGCAGCAGACACCTTCACATTCAGATTATCACCGAAGCCTTACGCAGACTTGCGTTCTGGCGTGAGAATGCCTACGAATCGAGAGGTTCTGAGCACATTGATGGCTATCTATGACCCCATGGGGCTGATAGCAAACTATCTGATCTACTTGAAGATTCTTCTTCAGGAAATTTGGTGTTCTGGATGCGGCCGGGATGACGAAATCGGCGGAAGATTGTCTGAGAAGTGGATGACTTGGATAAGAGTGTTGCCGAATCTGCGGCAAGTAAGCGTTCCACGATGTTACCGCCAAATCACATCTGTCGAAAAAACCAACGTCGTGTAACTGCATATATTTTGTGATGCAAGCGAAAACGGGATAGCTGCAGTGGCTTACTTCAAGTTCAAAGAGAATATTGAGTGCAGTTTGATTGGTGCAAAAACTAAAGTGGCCCCTCTTTCGATCCCTCGCCTAGAGCTGCAAGCTGCTGTGGTAGGAGCACGTCTAGCGGAATGCATTGCCACTTCAAACCGAATGAAAATTACGCGGCGTGTTTTCTTGTCAGATTCCCGTGACATGATTTGCTGGCTCCGGTCGGATCAGTTTGTGGCCTTCAGGATCAGTGAACTGCTGGAAACAACTCACGTAAGCGTGGAGATGGCCTCCAACTAAGGAAAACGTAGCCGACGATGGGACGAAGTGGACACGACTACCAAACTTCCAGCCTGGCAGTCGTTGGTTTCGCGGGCCGGACTTTTTATGGGAAGATGAGGGCAGTTGGCCAGGAGCTAGTGGAGATCAAGGGACGACAACAGAAGAGATGCGTACGACTGTCTTGCATCACACAATCAGCGAATCGTTCCTCGAATGTGCATCGCTTTATGGGTAATCTTCGTAGGCGTATTAAACACTGAATTACTATTATATGACCATATTATATTTCGCCTTCATGTAATTAATTGTACCCTTTCTCTAAAAGGGATTTTATAACTCCCTTCTATTTCCTTATACGGTTCGAGGAAATAAACAGTTATTAAACCGGAAAATGCAATCTTCTGTTGTCCGCTTGCTACTCCAACAGACGCAGCAGCCAAAAAAAAAGAAAATTTCCGTTGGTTAGTTCCGAAAAGTTCCGATTTCGTGAAATCATCCTGAACGCATGTTTAATGTCGTGACTCGTAAGAGTGTAAAACAAAACATCTCGAAAACGCAAATAAATGTCAAATAATGATATGTTATCAGCAAGTCGTGAAATGTAGTACAAACAGGGAATCAATATTCGAGCAACGCCTAACAATATACCCTTTGTCGTCAACATAGTTTGTTACTGACAAACGCACCCAGCGACAAACCTTTATCAGAACCCGAACACAATATGACAAGAATCATTTGCCTTGCATGCTCTGATATTTCCGAGAATACGGTGCTAATTTTGTAATCATTGTTAGATTCTCGAATATTTGCATAAAGCAGAGACTATGATAGCAAAGAAACCGAAATTTGCTCTTGAAATAATGCAAAATAACGGGATGAAAAGTTAGCAACAAGATTGTCTTCCTTTTTGTTGCTGACAAAATTTTTCGAATCTTTGTCATTATTATTTCCGACAAAAACAAAGCTTTGTCGTTGGTTCTCTTTTGTCGCTTGTTTCGCAAGCGCATTTCAGAAAAATTGATTCCCTGAGTACAAAACATCTTCTATGATCAAGAACGGTATGTTCAGCTAAATCCTTTTCACAACTTTCTTTGAACATGTTATGTTTTGTATTTCATCTTTCTGTCTTACGACAAATTTCCTAAGGTTTAGTTTAATGCTAAAATAAACATCATAGGTGTTGTTTGAAGGGGCCCTCCTTAGCCGTGCGGTAAGATGCGCGGCTACAAAGCAAGACCATGCTGAGGGTGGCTGGGTTCGATTCCCGGTGTCGGTCTAGGCAATTTTCGGATTGGAAATTGTCTCGACTACCCTGGGCATAAAAGTATCATCGTGTTAGCCTCATGATATACGAATGCAGAAATGGTATCCTGGCTTAGAAACCTCGCAGTTAATAACTGTGGAAGTGCTTAATGAACACTAAGCTACGAGGCGGCAATGTCCCAGTGTGGGGATGTAATGCCAATGAAGAAGAAGAAGAAGAAGGTGTTGTTTGAGACCGTATAGGAAGTACTCCTCTACTCTACCACCACAAACAGACCACTCGTACTGTGACTTGAAAAAACCATCCTTAACATTTTGGTGCCTAGGCAGACCATGCGACCCCATAATGATTCGATCCAAAAAGATTGGAGAAAGACAGTATCCCTGTTAGCGAATTAATTTTGTTTTTAAGTAAATGCCCTACAATTTCCCCTTGAACTTTTTACAGAAGAATATAAAAATTCCCTCAAAAAAAAGCAATGGGTAATGTTTTCAACATAACCGCGAGTAGACGTAGGACTTGTATAAACCTAACGTATTTACATTTAACTTTTGGATCTATGGAGTTTGATTATAGGTATTGATATTGGAAACGGAAACTTCCATGCTTTGTAGAATTATTAGCAACTTGTTTATTCAAAACTTCTGGAAATAAAACTAATAATTAAATACATAATTAGAATTGCTTTACTCAAGCAAATGTAGGGCATTTATAGATATCTTATTAATGATAGTATTTGAAGTTTAAAAATTCTATTTACAAAATTTTCAGACTTGTGAAAAATGTGCTATTTTAGGGGAACTGTCCCGTTTTCTAAACAAAGAAATACAGCACCAATTTCGTTGCTTCTTTTTGCTAACATGCTTGCTTACTGCTGAAAAAATCACAACAATGAGAAACAAGTCAAGGAGCAGTAACCCTACTATAATAGAGGAGGTACTGCTAATACGTCAACGAAAAATTATTTAATGTTTCGATTCCAAACTCCGAGTCTACGTCAAGTTTAATAATACAATTTCTCAGAAAATGAAAAACAAAGAATAAGATAAAGTTTATTTAAATATTCTTCTGGGAATTATTCCTTGCGGTCTTTTTTTAAAACACAGCGAAATTATCGAATCTAAAATGGATATTAACACTATTGCTGATTGTGCATCTTTAATTGCTTATGCCTTCTGCAAATAAATGAAAATAATTATTTTAATTAAATTTTTATTTTGATCAGTGTTGATTTTTTTTTGCTGGGGAATCAGAACTGTTATAGTATATCACCATGTTTTAATATACGTGTCGTTTAGTACCAAGCACAACTTAACATATAGTCAGTCATATGACATGACTCGTACCCATCCCGGGATCATGTGGGTTATGAAACCAATCACTTTTCATGGATTAGCAAACCAAATCTCTCTAATTTTATTCTTCTTCATCCACCGCCTTGGCCATCATCGGCCTCTAGCCGTGAACTCCGAGCGATGCGATGGGCGACTGCATCTCTCGCAACCGACACCACTGCATCCGACCATCATCAAGCACAGAATGACAAAAAATGCGCCCACTTCTTTCATGCATATTGGCAGACCCACCGGCAGTTCTACCGATGGTCACTGCATGCTGTCATTGTGTAGGTAAACGAACGAACGAAACGAAAAATGAGCGAGCAAAAAGCACGTCAGTACGCGCTGCTGTCACAAATTGTAATGACTCGTACACGGCAGGCACTGCTTCTTTTATACACAAAGAAAATCTTCCGGTACCCCCGAAGGCCCGTGACATACCGCATTCTGATGTCCGTGTTAGGAATGCACGGGATTGGTTATATATGAAATTTTTACTGGCTTTGACAAGAATTGAAATTTTCAATAGCTTATTGTTAATAATCTTAAGTTTCAATGAAATAGCCAAAATGGTGGAGAGTGTCCGAGTCGATTGATATATAAATCTTAAAAATCCACCGAAAGATAAAGGCGCTAGTAACGTTCAAAATCTTCCCTTCCAGCGTAACGCTCTCGATTTCTAAAAATCTGAATGACACCCAGTATAGTAAAGAAAGACGTAAGTCCTACGTCAAAATATCGGCCAGGTTCATCTGTATTCTTCATCCGAGTTCTTGTGAAGCAGATAAAGAGCCTATACTCTACCTCCATGGAATCTAGTTAGTTAAATGTGGTTCTTGTTTGTAGCAAATGTAATTACAGACAACTTAAAAATAGAAATAGAATAGTTTTTGAATGCGTTGTTTCGTTCTCTATCCGAAAAAGGATTGGACTTTTTGCAGATTCTATCTTTAGACCTTAGCCAGGTGTGGAATCAGGTGTGTGGTAAACTTCAGCTTCGAGTGAATAAAATTTACACTCCAAAAAGCGAAGGTTCTAATTCATTTTTGCAGAGAAATGTGCAAATAAATTCAACACCTTCAATCACCTCACTAAATATAGTACACCTTATTGCATCTTGAAACTAACTGATCAAATTTATTGCGAATTCATTTTTTTTTAGAAAGCTAATGGCCATCCAAAACCGGGAATACGCTCGACAAATTATTTGCGAATCTACAAGTGAGGCATTTATACTTCACTGCGTGTTCAAGGTCACAAAGATGATAAACATATCGATTATGAGTGAGGAAGAAAAAATATGTTAATACTCTAAACCGGGTTTATCGAACAAATGCACGTTGAACATCGTGATCCCAAGTCATGATTGATCTGATCTGTGCTTTATCTCTTGGACAGGTATTTTTCATATTATTGCGGTTGTTTTGAACGCTGTACGCAAATCAATCATTTGTTTGTGGAATTTTTGAAACCCATCAGTGATGGCAGGAACCAACGTCAGCGATTCCATTCCCATCGTCGCGACGACTGATGAGGTACGCTCTGATATGATTACATTAGAAAAAGGTAGGCATTGCAATATCATCTGAGCACAGGATATGTGCTGGTTCAAAAAGCGCTTTTATCATTTGAACATCGAAGGATACTGATAGCCAGCACAACTCGCAGCTGTTTACTAAGCGGATAGATATCTGATATCAATATACCACCATTCCAGCAGTATCTTTGCTCAGAAGATCGAATGATGGGAGGGTTTGCGATGCCTGAAAAAATGATTTACTTATTGTAAGATCTGATGGGAATTGAAACCGTGAGACAATATGTGCCACCACTTATGATACATTCTTGAGATAGAAAATATTGTTCTCGAACAAGATTAACCTCATTATTCAATTAATGTTATTTAGGATTCAATTATGCCCATAATATCAAAGTTGACTTAAGAGCCAATGCATTTACATGTGTATTTAGGATGGTTAAAGAAACTTTTTAACCAGTAAATACTCAAATAATGATTGCAAATGCACGCTTACCAGAAGCTAATTTTTGTCCAGATTGGAAATATTGGGATAATTTGAACCCAAAAATAATTATTTCAACCGTCTAAAACGAATTAAGTACTCTCCTGCATCTGCAAAGATGTCGAAAATTAATTGGTGGAATTAAATGGAGAGTATTTAATTCGTCTTAGACGGTTGAATACATTCCACTAAAAGAGCTTTATATATTTTTCTGAATTATTTCAATTTTATCTTGATAATAATCGACTCTGAACAATTCCGTTGAACTTAGTCATAACAATAACCTAGCAGCTGATTTTTCTCTGCGCCGTACTGATCGCTTCGAACGGTAATCATAAATTAACAATTGGTTTCACATCGTCTGGTAAACCATCCAGCTTACTGGGCCGTTCGGTAGCTTGCCCAGCTGGCTGAGTGTAGGTTGGAAGCATTTAACGCACGCACCCAATAGCTGGAATGTTGTTGGAAGCATTATTTCGTGATGGCCTACTGACAGACTATCGGGGCACTTTGACTGGAACTAGCCAGCCGAGGTAATGAGTTAACCTCTTCAAAATGCGCGCTGAAATCCTTGGTTCGCTGGTATATCTCGAAGGGGCTATTGTAATGATAATTATTAGTATAAAAGTGTTGCAATAAGTTTAACGGAGGTATAGTTCTAAAGTGCATCTGCAACAGAGAAGCATCAGTGCAATATTTGGTGGGTAACGAGTTCGTCGCTGACTAGACTAAGCATTTAGGTCTTTTGATGGTAGCAAAACAAATGGAACATAATCGAACTGATTTTTTTTTTATTTCGGTTAGAACTCAATCCCAGAATGAAGTTCATAATCGTGGCTGCATTCACGCTGTTTGCCTTGGTTTCGGCTCAGGAGGAACAGTACACTACCAAATACGACAACATCGATGTGGATGAAATTCTGAAATCGGACCGCCTGTTCAACAACTACTTCAAGTGTCTGATGGACGAGGGTCCGTGCACTCCGGATGGTAACGAGCTGAAGCGTATTCTGCCGGAAGCTCTGAAAACCAACTGTGCCAAGTGCACCGAAAGCCAACGTGCCGGCGCCATCAAGGTCATCAACCACGTGATCGAAAACCGTGCGGAACAGTGGAAGGCTCTGCAGGCCAAGTACGATCCGGAGGGTATCTACATCGATCAGTACCGTGCCGAAGCGGAGAAGAGCGGGATTTCCCTGTAAACATGTACACATATCGCATTACCCAAAACCCCGAAAATATTGTGATGTATGTATTTGTCATCAAGAACGTAGAGTGATAAAATAAACAATCTTATTTTCGGTCGTGAAATGACGTCGTTTTCCGTTCGTTTGCTTAATATTGACTCAAAGTTTGTTGCATTCGTTTCCATCGTTCTAGACAATATCTGTCGATCTTCACGTCAAAAAATAAATAATAAAAGAGATGCTAATGTAGCCATTAGCGAATGACGCCAGTCAGTGAATTCTCGCTCCAGAATTGCTCTTGAAATGTGTTATTTAAAAAATTTCAAGCTCAATGGCAAACTGACCTACCGACCAAGCTAAAGTCAATGGGGCGGAACCGTCGGGCAGACGAGATATGTTTCTTTGAACAATCAGTGCAGCGCACAGTGGCGAGTTCTGAAGCAAAAGCCTGAGGAAAACCTAAAGTGTTCAAATGTGCAATTAGTGAACTCGTCGTAGGATTATGGGATGGACAGCTAGACGCAAAGTAAACAGCACTAATTCACACTGGTTCTAATCAGTTTTTCGTTGAAATAAATCGGGACACGGGGCTAAAACTAACGAAAGCAACGTCTATTTGCTAGAACTCCACTATAGCAGAACGTTTCTTCTGATTTGGTAAGGATAAGTTTGGTAAAAGAGTGTCTATATGACGAAAATGGCTGCCTTAACCTTACAGTTTGGTTTTGATTGATTATGCATCCTTTTATACATGATTTATCGATGCACTATTGTAATGGATATATTTCACTCCATTTGATTTTGTGTAAGGGCTCATGCTATATTATGTTACAGGAAAAAGTGTAAATCAAGTTATTTTCTGAGTAATTTTACTGTTTACGACTCAAAGTCGATAAAAATTTGGTATTACCAATCCGGAGCAAGTGGGAGTGGTTTGCATCATCCTAGTAAATTATCAGTTTCAGATTCGTTGTGATCTTGCAGACCCTTAGGTTACAAATAAAAATATGGAGTGTAATGCCAAACAAAATACGAATTGTCATGAAATTGCTAATTGAATTTTTATTCTTAACTTGAAATTACAAACATGCCTGCGAAAAAGTTGCGATACAGCCATCAGCAGCCATTCTACCTGCTTGCAATAGTAAGGACCGTCAGTTTAAATTTTTATCTCTCTAAGCCATAAATTTAACACACTGTGTTGTGCGGTGACACAGCACATGTGTCACGGTCAGTGTTTTTTTTTTTTTTTTTTTTACAAGGGAGAATGCATTTACACACTAACCCAGTACACGTGCATTGTAGTTGCCAAACTACCACACGGAAGTGTACTGGAGTGTCGGACTCGACCATACCGGTAATACCGACTAAACTCCCTTGGGCTCCACCATCGTTTCCCCCAGGAACTACCTCGCAGTACTACTTCTGGGGGGACGGCAGTACTAAGCGTACTCACTCATTATCGCTCACACAGGCACTCGTCCCACGCGAGACTGACTTGGGTGCTCGCACCCCATTCACTCCATTTGAGTCTTACTTGGATGCTCTCCCGGGCGCTCCGCTGCCATGCCTCGAGGTGTCAATAGCGGTAACTGCCTGGGCCTACAGATATTACGCTACGACACTCCTGCCTCAGCACGAGCAGATCAATCACACCACTGCCGAAGCAGACCACACGCTACCCTGCCGAAGCAGGGACACTCCCCATGCACCACATGTGCACAACTGTAGGTGTGTGGGTACAACCCACTGCTACCCTGCCGCCGAAGCAGCTTCTCCAAAGACCATTCGCTCCATGTGACCCTTTTTCGGGTGCTCACTCTAACACTCCGCTGCCATGCCTCGAGGTGTCGATAGGTCCCTCGACTCCTGCCTCAGCATGTGCAGTCCATACTCAGACTTCTGCTGCGCTTCGAGGTGACAATAGCGGCGGAGACACGCTATGACACTCCTGCCTCAGCACAACCAGATCACTCACTCCCTGCCGAAGCAGCTCACGCGCTACCCTACCGAAGTAGGGACACTCCACATGCCAGTTGGCACTCCCTCCCTGGGCTTGTGCTTTGAAGCGGCACACAGTCGCTTTGATAGAGTCCGCTTACGGGCACTTGTGGTTTTTTGGGAGGGATTTTAGCAGAGCCCACTGCTAAATCCCACCACGCCCTAGGCAGTTCTCCCTGACTCGCAGACAGCTGGGGAGGGGTCGTCAAGCCCTTGGACATGGTCCCTGCTGCCCCCTCACGGTCAGTGTTGTAAAATGTCATTTGCATTTGTTTTTGTTTTTGCATTTGTTTGTATAATTTCCCTAGAATTTTTTCCAGACAGTAGCTATCAATTCATGATGTATGACGAACTTATAGCGCTTAAATGTGTCTACAACTTTGCCTTACAAGGCATTGCTCTAAATATGTAATCTGGGGCGTGGGAGGCAAAATGTCATTCAAATGACATTATGTCAAATGACACGTGACATTTTGGAGAGTTTTCACTCTCCAGCCTCAGATGTTATATTTAGAGCAATGTACCCTTGGACAAAAATGTAGCCCTACTCAAGAGTTATGAGTACATCTAAAATTATAGAATAAATTTGGCTTCTAAAGAAAGTTATGAACAAATTAGTCAAATGACATTCAGATGACATTTTACAAGCCTGGTCACGGTCCAGTTTGTTTCTCACAGACTGTGGGATCGTATTCGTATAGATACTCATTTAGGGTTACCGTTTTTGGGTATCCATTTCAATTCCACCATTAAAACGCAATATGTACCTACTATTTCCTATTTTTGTGAGCACGCCTGACAACAAATTGAAACGTTTGTTTATAACATTGCGTTGTTCGATGAAACAGATACCCTATCACTGTAAAGACACCTCTTGCTGCAAAAACTGAGAAATTACAAGCTTCATTGTTGAATTCGAACCGCCAATCGAAGACGGTAGTGATTAACCTGTGCTAGAACTTTTCCGCTATACACACGCTCTTTAGTGTCTGGGGTGACGACGATAAGCATCATCGCGATTGAATTGATTAGTGTCGCCCTTTTTCTTAGCCTTCTTTAACGATGAATGGAAGGTTTGCTTGCGAGGAAAAGGTGAACGTTGAAGGGTTTATATCGTAAGACGTAATAATTAATGATACGAAGCGGAAACGTTCCACTGTAAACCGTAATGTTATATGGATCTATCTCTATGTGTAGACGGTCTATAATTGGAATTGTTTATTAACAAAATAACGAGCTTGGTGATATATTAATCACAGCTTCAGCAAGATATGTAGTCGCGTATCTTATCATTTACCAAAGTAATGCTATTTATTGAGATTCATTCTTCATTTCAATTATGGAACGCAATAGCTTTTGAAAGTCCTTTAATTTGAAAGTAGTTTTTCTTTAATCGTGTAACTGTTCTTTTTATGAACCTTTCAGTTATTTGGTGGTTACCAGGCCGGCACCATAAGAAATACTTAACAATACTGCTATATGAAAATAAAATTGTCCTTGTCAAATATTTGTGATTTGACGAATAGATGTATTCTATACAAAAAAAACCTGTACCCAATGATTGTATAACATTTCGCCGAAAACTATTTCGCGGAATTCACTTTCCTAACGCTCTAGAGGAGAGAGGGGGTCAGGCCGAGCGTTACAAAAAAAATTAACTTTCCATAAAAAAAATCTTATGAGGGGAGGGTGGGGGTCCAAAATTATCAAATTTAACGTTACGTAATCTCTGAAATAACCCTTAGGAAACCCGAGCAAAGTTTGAGAGCAAATCGATAACTTGTTTTGATGTTGGGAAATCGCCGATTATGATGACTTATTTGATCTTTTAGGTCGTTTTAACGGTTAAAATAACAAAATGTATAGACTTTGCTCGGGAAGCCTCCTAAAATATATAGAAATAGTTTTCGAAATTTCAATTGCCCCTTACAATCCCTTTATTATGTCTGACAGACGGGCCAAATAAAATGAAGGGATTATCTCCTCTCTTCATTTTGTTACGGATAGACGTTTTTATGAATAATCCTTTATTTTTTTCTTTCGTCTTATACCGAGCAAACGTCTTCATTTGAATATGATTTTATATCCTCCCTTCGCTTTGTACCGGACAGACGCATCCTTTTATAGAAGCATTACCTTTTCCTTCGCCTTATACCTGGCAGTTGCGTTATTTTAAAGAAGGTTTTATCAACTCCTTTTGTCTTATACCGGGCAGACACATCCATTTAAAGGAGGCATTAGGGAGCGTCCATTAATTACGTCACGCAAAAAAACGGCATTTTTTGAAGGCCCGGAGACCCATAGTGTTATATACCGATCGACTCAGCTCGACGAATTGAGGTGATGTCTGTGTGTGTATGTTTGTGTGTATGTCTGTGTACAAATAAATCTCACTCATTTTTAAGGTACTTATCCTTAACCGGTTTGCTCGCAACAAGTTGCATTCGACGCAGAATCCTGTCCCATTGTTTCCTATTGAATATTGGGCGGACTATGGGCTCAATTTTTTTTTCTCATACAAAAAGTCACTCGAAAAAAACGAGAAAGGCACCATCACCGCTAGGTGGATTAATCTATGTTTTTTTAAATAAAATCAGATCACAAATTGCATAATTACCTGTCGGAACATTTCACGATCTGAAGAAGGTATTGACTGGTTCTGACGTGAGCTGCAAATCAGCTTTGATACTCGTGAAATAAGTCTGGATCAGCCTCCAACAAATCAGGCTCAACATACTCAGCCACCGTTGGATAGCCATCGATCGTCAATTCATTCCACGTATCTGCGAGCAACTCACCTGCGAATTTGAAATTTCGCTTCTCCAAATCAGAATCGGTGGTTCTTAATTGGCTATCCAAATGTGATCCGAAATGGTCGTGTGGAATCACCAAACCAGCGAGCTCCTTACTCAACGGTGCCATGCGTCGTTCAACTCTGTTGAACGCGCTGCGGCCTGGCGCATTCGTCGCAATGAATAGCGCATCGAGATTATGTTCCTTGAAGTAATGATTGGCAACCTGGATCACTTTCCGATACCGATGGGTTTTCATCGGGACCGCCATCTACGATGAAAATCAAGACTGGCTTGATCAACCCATCGAACTCCATTAAATTTTCAAATGGTTCGAGGCAGAGCAGGCGCCCAAAATCCAAAGCATGAGAGTAAGCCGTTGAAGATGGGTGCTTACCGGATCGTATGGCAATATACGTCGGGCCAGAGTAGCCTACAACCTCAGGCCGCCCAAGCCCGTTCGGCTTAATTTCGATGGAATGGAGTTTATGCTTATTCGCAACCACCCAGTAGTCGTGGTCGGGCAGCGTGACCTTATACTCCACGGGCATAAGAATGGGGGCCTGCTTATTGGCAGCTGCCAAAACAATAGCAACCCTCGCTTTGTCATCCTGGCTTCGTTAGGACTTTGACTCCAGCTTCGTTAGGACCGAGAAGCGACGCCAGTTCTTCGAGTGATCGAATCGAAGCTTTACAGAATCGGCCATCGAGATGATCCTGATGTTTTGTATTGCTCGCACGAAGCACCGGTACCGTGGAAATGTGGCGTTTTCCTTCGCTGCTGTCAGCTCGCCTCGGGATCAAAGCTTTTTTGTGACTTTATTTTATTATTCGAGGGAGAATTCAAAATTTGATTGGAAAGTAAATAAAATATTGAGCTTTTCCAGAAGTTCATTGCATGCTGTTTGTGGCACCGCGGCGCTACTGAGTTGTCTCTTTAAATCGGCCAGAGTGAGCTATATTGGTTATGAGTATATTTGGATTATCTGCTACTTACGAAAAAGTGTTTTTTACTGCCAGGCTGTTATGTCACAGTTGACAGAACCCCCTCTCCTCCCTCTGGCACGTTTAGTCACGATTTTTTAGACCCCCTCCCCCCCAAAAAGCGTGACGTAATTTGTGGACGTTCCCTTACCCCTCCATTCGCCTTATACAAAAAAGACGCGTTATTTCAAAGAAGGCATTATCAACTCCTTTCACCTTATACTGGGCAGACACATTTATTTAAAGAAGGCTTTATTTTTTCCTCTTGCTTTATACAGGGAAGATGCGTTCTTTTAAAGAAGGCATGATCAACTCCTTTCGCCTTATATCGGGCAAAGTAGGCATTATTTTTTTCCCTTGCCTTATACCGGGCAGATGCGTTAATTCATAGAAGAAACTACCTCCTTTCTTTTCTTTATACCGAGCAAAAGGGACCGTATGCGGTCATTCAAAGAAAACATTACCATCTTTCATTGCTTTAAATCACAATCCAAAAGAACTTAGACCGGATTGCATGTGCAGAAATCGGTAAATATTTCAGTGATAATTGTTTTAATTGAATTCCGTCAAATGCCATTCCTTGGATTTATTTTCGGTGAAAAGTTAGGTACATTCCTCGAAACGTTTTTCGGAATAAAGGTGCATTCTGTGAAATGTGTTTCGGAGAGTTGATACATTTCGTGGAATGTTGTACAGCGAAAAAAAAAATCCGCGGAATGTTTTTCGGCGAGTATACAACCGTACCCAATTGTTATGAGAGCGATTTATTGTACCGTCAACTGGGGGGAAGATGATCATTTTTAAGACAAAACATTCAATAACAATGTGTGTTTACATTTTAAATCGGAACAAATATTTTCAAAACATGTACTGCTATACGTTGCAATAATCAACAACTTTAGTTTTCTGAAATGCATTCGCATTTATTAAAATAAATTAAATTATCACACATTTTTTGAGTAATCTGGATTGGGGTGAAGTTGATCAAGACAGCTCTAATAAAACCATTATGACCTAGTAGTCAAAATACACTAGGTTATTTGTATGAATATTGAATTTACTACGTAAAGAAGTCTACGAAGTCAATATTTGAAACGAAAATAGCGTCATTTATGACTATCTCTCTCTTTCTTCCACAAATTACATTTTCATGATTATAATCGAAAAACTCGGATTTCTATCTAGCGGTAACATTACGGGACGGAGAATATTGTTGACTACCGTTTCATAAAAAAATGGCACTTATGACTGACACATCAAATGATCATCTTCACCTCAATGATCATCTTCCCCCCAGTTGACGGTATGTGTCATAAATAGCATGTACAATGCATGATACTTGAAGGCCTTACCACAGGGATTTCCAAGATCCTTTGCCGAAAACACGTTCTAGAATATGTATCACAAAGGGAATGTACCATATTAAAACAAATCCGATTTATCTTTTTTTAGGCGTGTAGACCTATGGGTTTTATTTCAGTGTTTTCTTGGATGCCCAAAACCATAGGCTGTGGACACATTTTATTCTTTGTGATTGAAACATTCCGATTGATCGTTTGATACGCGTGTAGACTTTAATACCTTACTACAATGGTTGTAGGACAAAAGGTCGAAGGTCAAAAGGTCGAAGGACAAAAAGTCGAAAGTCAAAAGGTCGAAGGGACAAAAGGTCGAAACAAAAAAAAAACTGTGTCAAAAGGTCGAAATGACGAAAAGTCTTTCTTTTTTCTTCTTTCTTATTTTTTCTTCCTTTTTCCTTCTTCCTTTTTCCTTCTTACTTCATATGTTTCCTTCCTTCAATTCTTTTTCCTCCTTTCTTCTTTCTTACTTCTTTCTTCCTTCTTCCTTCCATATTTCATCTTCTTTATTTCTAACTTCTTTCTTTTTTCTGCCTTCTTTCCTTCATCTTTCTTCCTTCTTTCCACCTTTTTTCTTCCTAATTTCTGCCTTCTTTTTCCTTCTTTCTTCCTACTTGCTTTCTTCTTTTTCCTCCTTCCTTCCTTCTTTCTTCTTTCTCTATCCCTCTTTTTTTCTTCCCTTTCGTTTCCTGTTTTTCTTCCTTCTTTCTTTTTACTTTCTTCGTTTTTTCCTGTTTTACTCTTTTATTTTGATTCACTCTTCCTTTTTGCCTTTCTCGTATACAAAGTATACGTAAAGGCTATAGGATCACTCCAAAACCGAACTTTTGATAGAAGGCTCGGAGACCCATAGTGTTATATACCAATCGACTCAGTTCGACGAATTGAGGTGATGTCTGTATGTGTGTATGTATGTGTGTGTGTGTGTGTGTGTGTGTACAAAAATGTGAGACACACTTTTTGGTACTTAGCATTATTCGATTTGCTCGCAACAAGTTGCAGTCGACGCGGATTGCGGTCTAGTTGTTTCCTATTGAAAATTGGCCCAATCGGTCATTGCGTTCCAAAGTTATTGAAAAAATATTGTTTTTATGCCGAGGGCCCCCCCTTGGGAATTTTCTTTTCAAAAACGAAAATTTTTTTTTTTTTCAAATTTTGCAGCAATGCATTCAAATGACCGCAAATGCATATGAATTGATGGAAAAAGTAAAATCTATCCCCCTAAAGTGCTATTTTGACCTCTATATGTGTTTTTCTTATTATTGTAATGCGCGAGAAAGGCACCACCAACGCTAGGTGGATTGATCTGGGTTTTTTCTTTTTTCCTTCTCTCATCCTTCTTTATTCCTTTCTTCCGTTTTCCTTCTCCCTTTTGCTACTTTCTTTTTTCCTTCTTTCTTTTTTCTTCCTTCCTTTCTTCGTTCTTCCTTTCCTTTTTTCTTTCTTCCTTCTTTTTTCATTATTTTTTCTACTTTCTTTCTTCTTTTTCCTCCTTTCTTACTTCTTTCTTCTCTCTTCTCATCCTTCTTTCTCCTTTCTTTCTTTCTTCTTCCTTCTTGTTTCCAGTTCTTCTTCCTACTTTCTTTTTTTCTTTCTTCCTTCTTTCATCCTTCTTTCTTCCCTCTTCCTTTCTTATTTCTCTCTTCTTTGTTCCTTATTTCTTTTTTCTCTTTCTTTCTTCCTTATTTCTCTCTTCTTTGTTCATTATTTCTTCTATCTTTCTTCTCTTTTCCTGTAACTTGCTTCCTTCATCTTTCCTTTTTTCTCCCTACTTCCTTCTTTTTTCCTTCTTCCATCTTTCTTTGTTTTTTCTCTCTTCTGTTCTTTTTCTTTCTTTCTTTATCTTTCTTACTATATATGTTTCCTCCTTTCTTCTTTCTTCCTTTTCACTTACTTCCTTCCTTACCTCTTACATCTTCTTTCTAACTTTCTAACTTCTAACTTTTTCGTTCTTCACTTCTCACATCACATTTCTCACTTGTCACTTTTTACTTCTTATTTATTTCTTTCCACTTCTCACTTCTCACTTCTCATTTATCTATGCTCACTACTTCCATCTTGCATCTCACTTGACACTACTCACAACTCCCATCTAATTTCATCTCATTTCATGTCTTTTTGTTCTTTCGACCATTTGTCCTTCGACCCTTTGACCTTCGACGGTATGACACATATTCGACCTTTTGACCCTTCGACCTTTTCTCCATTCGACCTTTTGTCCTTTCGAATTTTTGACTCTTCGACCTTTTGTCCTTTCGACCTTTTGACCTTCGACCTTTTGTCACAGATTCACTACAATGATATCTTGCATATCGAAAAACTAATACTGCGAACACATTCTATTATATGTGTTTTAAAGGGCATGTACCAAATTTGAAATAGCCCGATTGATATTTGGTTACGTGTGTAGATGTAGACCCTAGGCCTTAATTTCTCGGATGACCAAGAGCCTTTGAAGACAACACATTATATTCAATGGATGACAAAGTGCCTGTACCGAATCAAATGCTTTAATTTGATTGATTGATTTATCATCCACACACATAGACCTTATTGCCCTACATTAGAAAATTTCACCTTCATTGTGCTCCTGTCGGGACATGCCCTGATTCGATGATTCTGATCCTAGAATTTCGATAGATGGGTATCAAAATTCTTTAAATTGCTTCAGCAGACGATTTCGAATGTTTTAGGGCTACCAGACGTGTTTAGTTCAGATTATATATTCCTCGTCTTGAGTCACTTTTCAATAGAATAGAAGGATATCACAATCTTCATGAAATAATCTCAGAGGCTTGTTTTTTATTTTATTTATTACCATCTTACCACTCATTTTTCGCTGAAGAATATTAGTGTTTCTCCGGAAGCTCCGCAACATCCGAGTGACTGTCCAATTCTTGTAATTTTCCTTCGTGAGTTGTTCACGCTTAATCGTGTTTTATATTGAACGCAGAACAATCGCGCGATCGAAACCGAGGCCTCATTGCACATCTCCTCTCAGCGGCTCTTTCGTATAACAGTTTGCATGGTTTGCTCGTTTCTTGGAACTCGTCGTAGGAAGCTCCGACTTTTCATAAATCGATTGGCGTAGTTATTTGGAAGCAAAATAAATACAGCGACCACGACCAGCGAAGTTCAACATCCGTAGAAATAAACAATTGTAATATTTTATCTTGAAAAGCTGCGACTCTTTATAAATTCATTGTTTATTGTCATCTTCCTTCATTCCTCTTCATTCATGCTTTTCCATTCTTTTTTCTTCATTATTCCATATTTTTCCTTTCTTATTCCTTCTTTCTTCTTTTTTCTAACTTTTTCCTTCTTTTTTTTTTCTTCCTTGTTTTGCTTCCTTTCCTTCTTCTTTCCAGCTTATTCTTCTTCCCTCTTTATTCTTTCTTTTATTCCTCATGAGGTTTTTAGCCCTGGGCTGATTCACACCAAAAGCTCTTTCTTCTTTCTTGTTTCTTATTCCTTCTACTTTCTCCTTTTTTTCTTTCTTCCTTCTTCCTTTTTCTTTCTTAGTTTCTCTTAGTAGTCCTTTCTCAATCCTTGCTTCTTTGTTTCTTCTATTTTTTCTACCTTCTTTCTTCCTCTTTCCTCCTTCTTCATTCTCGCTTTGTCTATCTCATTTTTCAATTTCTCCTCATTTTCCCCTTTTCTCACTTTTCCCTTCTCACTTCTCTCTTCTAACTTCTCACCCAAGTAATATTTTAAGTTTTATAATTTACTACAAGAGTAATTGAATCCTACAAACAATAAATCCTTAGTCAAGGAATTTGCTTCTTCATCTTTACGCCAAAACCTCTTGCAGAATAGTATCTGCCTAGTTGGCCCACTCTTGCAATAGTTATAGAGGGTAAATGTAAGACGGACTTCAAGATCAAAATATTACAGAATATAAACACGAGCTCGGCACCAAAACCATTCGAAATCCATTTGCATACTACTATTAAAGAGAGTTGGCATCATTTAAAATCATTACTAAGCCAATTAATCTCGATGCCTGCGGAATTCGCTAGATCTGGTTTTTATTTAAGCAACCATGTGAATAATAATACGTTCAGTTGCAACAAAATAAATTAAAGTTTATTGTATATGAAACCATAGTTACGTATTCTACTCTAGCAGCATAGTAGATAATCCGTTTATCTGTTTCACTTGCATGTAAAACCACTGAAGGTATGCAATCTCTGTACAAATTAAGTACTGTTTCTGATTGAGTTGAATGCAAGTTTTTACTGTTCTTACAATCGAAGTCACTACATAGAAAAGCTTTACATTCTCTTTAAACATGTATACCAAAGATCCAAACTCAACTAAGCAAGGTAATGTTCTTATAAGCTAATGTGGAAATTTGATCACTTAAAATGATAACAAGTCTGGAAAATAAGATGATACTTTTTAATTCAAATCCGCCACTTCAGATGTGTTTTTTCTAGACGATTCCCTTTAATGTTCCAACACATGCATCAAGTATGAGGAAGAAATTTTATTTGGACGCAATATTTTTTTTTCATGATTATTATTCTTAAGACTTCTATCTCTATTCTTCCTAAATCACAAAAACAAGGTTAAGATGCGATTACATGTATTTTTATTGAAATTGCAACTGGTTTTTTGTACTGCTATTACATCGCTAAACTTTATTTTTACTTTATTATTACTTCCCTCAACTGGAAATTATCGCTTCACTGCTTAGGCCGTTTTTACTGGTCGTTATTTATTCCAAATTTTGACAGTAGATCAATAATTTTGGGCCTATCTACTGTCAAAATAGGGAATATACGACGACCAGTGAAAGCGGTCTAAGGATTTGCATTTGCACAGTTTTATTAATTAATTCAGTGTTATGCCATGTCAACGGATAATATCGTGAGTATACAGACTAGGCGAGTTGAGGTTTTAGAAGATCTTTTATAATAGTGGAGAAATTTCAATAAATCCGTTTTTAGTTTTGATCTTATCATCTTTTGTCCGTTTGTATTCACAATCAGATTTTTTTTTACAAATTTCCGTTTATTTTTATGCACATCAGAACGTCGGCACTTTGGGGCAGATTTCATGAAAAAAATTTCTAAATAAATGTAAATGTACATGACATTTGTGATCTCATCAAATGTGGACTATTTATATATTATTTAATATTTCGCATGTCATTTAATTTTAATTACTTTTTTCCTGTGTAGAGCAGTGAAATTTAATAACGATAAAAACTATCATCTCGGACATTTGAAATCTTTTCTGTAAATCGATTATGAAAAAGATATTTTATTAATATTTACAAATTACAAATGCGAACAAGTTATCATTGCTGCAAAGGTGAATTAGTTTTGTGCGTTTCTTCTATGTCGGTTTCTTATCCAGTTGTAAATCATTTCTCAGTGTCCGATTTGTGTACTGACGAGTGGAACAAAGTCATGCTTCAGTACTTCTGGTGAATGATTGATTATAAAATAATTTTTGCTCCCATTATTATTTTTAATGTTTTTATTACGGATTTTGGTTGGGATGTACTGAATAAATCACAGATCGTATATTATTATTTGTGTGTTTGTGTTTAAGACCGAAGAACACATATGTGGATTGAAATAGATGGTTAACTAATCAGTTCTTCAGAATTTGATTCCGTTCTGCTCGGCTTCGGCACGGTACTGCTCGATGTATTTACCCTCGGGATCGTACCGATCCCGCAGGGTCTTCCATTCGGTTGGGCGGTTTTCGCTCAGATAACCGAAAGCCCTGATGGCTCCATCTCGTTGCTTTTCGCTGCACTTGGCGCAGTTCGTCTCGAGAGCTTCCGGCAAGATTTTCTTCAGTTCGTTTCCTTCCGGTGTGCAGCGGCCCTCATCCATCAGGCACTGGTAGTAGTTCTTGAATAGCCGGTCCGATTTGAGGATTTCGTCCACATCGATGTTGTCGAACTTGCTGGTATACAGCTCCTGGGCGGCCACTACGGCGATCAAGGCGAATACGGCAACGAAGAATTTCATTTTGATAGCTGCAAGAATAGTTCGAAATACTGTTTTACACGATCTGAATTATTGAATTCGTACTAATTCTTAGAGATACTTACTGATGTGATTTGCTTGAGAAGATGTTGTGAAATATGCCTAATCTGGAATCAGCAATTGGTTTATATACTTGAAAACACTCAAATGGAAATTCAGCGTGAATCGCCCAAAATTGCCTATGACCCATCTACTGACGTCGGTTCGATCAAGGATTTTCTTCGCCCCATCTCTAGGAGGTGGAGGAGGTTGACTGCACGTGTAACCACTTAGATTTTCTTTCAATGGATTGGTGCTCTTAGCTACTGGCACTTAGGTTGCCGAGTCACGAGACGTCTCGAAATTTCGTTTCCCCATTCGCAAGCAGAAAAATATAATTGGTTCATTGGATTCTCTAATTTGAATGTATGATTCTATGAGCATAAAACCAAGTGGCGGCTGCATCGGTCATGGCGAAAAAAATGCGCCAAAAGAAACCGGCAAGGGAAAGGAAAAGAAAAAATCAAGCTGGGTTGGGGCTCCGCGAGCCAATGCGATCAGCTGCTACCAAAGTATATATCAACGTTGGTGTTGTTAGGTAATTAGAAATTGAGGGGCATGCATGCATTTTGTGCATAAAATTATATGATTAAATAGATATTTATAAGATAACGATAAGTATTTTCCGTTATTTATTTCCACATAAAGCTTGTTTAGTGGAATGTCCTTACAAGTTTGAATAACCTTCCAAGGCGATAGATTTCAATACAAGTCTGCTTATACAGGAAATACACAAGACGTGACTTTTGCTGACGTTGCTTTTTATTGATTACTAGTCGACCCGGCAGACGTTGTCCAGAATAGTAGGCGAAAATGCGCGTTGTGGACTTCCCATGCGAAATTTCCATATGGTTCTTAGTTTTAGTTTTTATTGATTTACTCAATCTTATTCGTGATTTTCGCATAAGGAAACGATTACAAACATATTTGCTCAAGGAACGAAGAAAATCCATCCAGCCGTTTTCGAGTTATGCGGATACGAACACAGACCATTTCATTTTTATTATATAGATTTTGTGGAATATTTTTGATTCTTCATTGAAAAAAATATTTGTTGTGTGGAAATGTTTGTAAATGTCCATTGCTAATGATTGAATTATTTATGGAAAATTTGTTTTTTTCCGTGGAACACTTTTATTTCTTTATGGAAAATTCCTTTTTTACATTTGCAATTTTTGCTTTTAAAATTGCTGAATTATTTTTGTTTTGAGGAAAATACTCAATTGTTTATGGATATTTTGCAATATTTGTGGAAATTTTATTATTTATTTATTGCTCATACCCAGATTTCTTTACAGGCAATTTCATATTTCTTATGGAAAATTTCTAATTCTTGGTTTGGATTTTGATTGTATTTGAATTTTTTTTTTGAACTTAATAAAGTGTTTTAATATTTGGATTTGGATCGAATTTGAATTGGTTTTGGATTGAATTTGGATCGGATTTGTATTGGATTTGGATTGCATTTGGATTGGATTTAGATTTGAATTGGTTTTGGATTGGACTTGGATTGGATTTGGATCAGATTTGTATTGGATTTGGATTGGATTTGGTTTGGATTTGGATTTTATTTGGATTGGATTTGGATTGGATTTGGATTGGATTTGGATTGGATTTGGATTGGATTTGGATTGGATTTGGATTGGATTTGGATTGGATTTGGATTGGATTTGGATTGGATTTGGATTGGATTTGGTTTGATTGGATTTGAATTGGTTTGGATTGGTTTGGATTGGTTTAGAATGGATTTGGATTAAATTTGGATTGGTTGGATTAAATTTGGATTGGATTTGATTGGTTTGGATTGGTTTGAATTGGTTTGTGTTGGTTTGGATTGGTTTGGATTGGTTTGGATTGGTTTGGATTGGTTTGAATTGGTTTGGATTGGTTTGGTTTGGATTGGTTTGGTTTGATTGGTTTGAATTGGTTTGGATTGGTTTGGATTGGTTTGGATTGGTTTAGATTGGTTTGGATTAAATTTGGATTAGATTTGGATTGGTTTGGATTGGTTTGGATTGGTTTGAATTGGTTGTATTGGTTTGGATTGGTTTGGTTTGGATTTGATTGATTTGGATTGGTTTGGATTGGTTTGGATTGGTTTGGATTGGTTTGGATTGGTTTGGATTGGTTTGTATTGGTTTGGATTGGTTTTTGATTGGTTTGGATTGGTTGGTTTGGATTGGTTTGGATTGGTTTGGATTGGTTTGGTTGGTTTGGATTGGTTTGATTGGTTTGGTTTGGTTTGGTTGGTTTGGATTGGTTTGGATTGGTTTGGATTGGTTTGGTTGGTTTGGATTGGTTTGTATTGGTTTGGATTGGTTTGGATTGGTTTGGATTGGTTTGGTTTGATTTGGATTGGTTTGGATTGGTTTGGATTGGATTGGTTTGGATTGGTTTGGATTGGTTTGGTTTGGTTTGGTTTTGTTTGGATTGGTTTGGATTGAATTGGTTGAATTGGATTGGTTGGATTGGTTGGATTGCGTTTGGATTGGTTTGGATTGGTTTGGTTTGGTTTGGATTGGTTTGGATTTGGATTGGTTTGAATTGGTTTGGATTGGTTTGGATTGGTTTGGATTGGTTTGGATTGATTTGGATTGGTTTGGATTGGTTTGAATTGGTTTGTATTGGTTTGGATTGATTTGGTTTGGATTGATTTGGATCGGTTTGGATTGGTTTGATTTGGATTGGTTTGGATTGGTTGGATTGGATTGGTTTGGATTGGTTTGGGTTGGTTTGGTTTGGTTTGATTTTGTTTGGATTGGTTTGGATTGAATTGGATTGGAATTGGATTGGAATTGGATTGGAATTGGATTGGAATTGGATTGCATTTGGATTGGATTTGGATTGGATTTGGATTGGATTTGGATTTGGATTGGATTTGGATTTGGATTGGATTTGAATTGGATTTGGATTGGATTTGGATTGGATTTGGATTGGATTTAGATTGGATTTGGATTAAATTTGGATTAGATTTGGATTGGATTTGGATTGGATTTGGATTGGATTTGAATTGGATTTGTATTGGATTTGGATTGGATTTGGATTTGGATTGGATTTGGATTGGATTTAGAATGGTTTTGGATTGGATTTGGATTTAATTGTATTGGATTGGATTTGGATTGGATTTGGATGTGATGTAGATTGGATTTGGATTGGATTGAGAGTGGATTTGAATTGGATTTCGATTTGGATTGGATTTGAATTGGATTTGGATTGGATTTGGATTGGATTTGGATTGGATTTGGATTTGAATTGGATTTGGATTGGATTTGGATTGGATTTGGATTGGATTTGGATTGGATTTGGATTGGATTTGGATTGGATTTGGATTGGATTTGGATTGGATTTGGATTGGATTGGATTGGATTGGATTGGTTTGGATTGGTTTGGATTGGTTTGGATTGTGTTTGGATTGGTTTGGATTGGTTGGGATTGGTTCGGATTGGTTTGAATTGGTTTGGATTGGTTTGGATTGGTTTGGATTGGTTTGGATTGGTTTGGATTGGTTTGGATTGGTTGGACTATGTTTGGATTTGATTTGGATTGGTTTGGATTGGTTTGGATTGGTTTGGATTGGTTTGGATTATGTTTGGATTGGATTTGGATTGGTTTGGATTGGTTTGATTGGTTTGGTTGATTTGGATTGGTTTGGATTGATTGGGATTGGTTGGATTGGTTTGGATTGGATTGGTTTGGATTGGATTGGATTGGTTTGGATTGGGTTGGTTTGGATTGGTTTGGTTTGGATTGGTTTGGATTGGATATGTATTGGATATGGATAGGATTTGGATTGGTTTGGATTGGTTTGGATTGGTTTGCATTGGTTTGGATTAGATTTGGATTGGTTTGGATTGGTTTAGATTGGTTTGGATTGGTTTGGATTGGTTTGATTGGTTTGATTGGTTTGGATTGGTTTGGATTGGTTTGGATTGGTTTGGATTGGTTTGGATTGGTTTGGATTGGTTTGGATTGGTTTGGATTGGTTTGGATTGGTTTGGATTGGTTTTGATTGGTTTGGATTGGTTTGGATTGGTTTGGATTGGTTTGGATTGGTTTGGACTGGTTTGGATTGGTTTTGGTTGGTTTGGATTGGTTTGGATTGGTTTGGATTGGTTTGGATTGGTTTGGATTGGTTTGGATTGGATTTGGATTGGATTTGGATTGGATTTGGATTGGATTTGGATTGGATTTGGATTGGATTTGGATTGGATTTGGATTGGATTTGGATTGGATTTGGATTGGATTTGGATTGATTTTGGATTAGATTTGGATTGGATTTGGATTGGATTTGGATTGGATTTGAATTGGATTTGGATTGGATTTGAATTTGATTTGGATTGGATTTGGATTGAATTTGGATTAGATTTGGATTGGATTTGGATTGATTTAGGATTGGATTTGGATTGGATTTGGATTGGATTTGGATTGGATTGAGAGTGGATTTGAATTGGATTTCGATTTGGATTGGATTTGAATTGGATTTGGATAGGATTTGGATTGGTTTTGGATTGTATTGAATTTGGGTTAGGTTTTGATTGGATTTGGATTTGGGTTTCATTTGAAATGGATTCGGATTTGAATATTGATTTGGGTTGGATTTGGGTTGGATTTGGATTGGATTTTGATTGGATTTTGATTGGATTTAGATTGGATTGAAATTGGAATTGGATTGGAATTGAAATTGGAATTAGAATTGGAATTGGATTGGATTTAATTGGATTTGGATTTTATTTTGGATTGAATTTGGATTTGATTTGATTTGGATGGGATTTGGATTGGATTTGGATTGGATTTGGATTTTATTTGGATTGGATTTAATTGGATTTAAATTTTATTTTGGATTGAATTTGGATTTGATTTGGATTGGATTTGGATTGGATTTAGATCGGTTTTGGATTGTATTTGGATGGGATTTGGATTGGATTTGGATTTGATTTGGATTGGATTTAATTGGATTTGGATTTTATTTTGGATTGAATTTGGATTTGATTTGGATTGGATTTGGATTGGATTTGGATTGGATTGAATATGAATTAAGTTTTGAATGGATTTAGATTTGGGTTTCATTTGAAATTGATTAGGATTTGAATTTGGATTTGGGTTGGACTGTATTTAGATTGGATGTGGATTTTTATTTTGATTAGCTTTGGATTGTGTTTAGATTGGCTTTCGATTGGATTTGTATTGTATTTAAATCCAGTATCGAAAGCACGAGACAGCTACTAAAATACAGTATGCGGCAGAATAAGAAGACAGGTTGTAAAACATTGTCAGATTTGTGGCGAGCCTTTCTGGTTTGTCTGGTGCAGTAATTAATTGGACCGGATAAAATGTAAATGACTCGCATAGACTGGACCAACATCATCGGTTATTTTCTAACACACATAATTTCACCCCCATTGACACTTATTGCTACCATCATGCTTCGGCAACAGCAGTATTCGTGGGATGAAGCTTGAACCTATTGATGCCTCTGAGATAGTGCAATTGGTACTCAGACGGTTCATTGAAACGAAAAAGAAATATTCAATGTAGACATGTGCATACAATGATCGTGGTGAAGAGATTTTGCACCTTAGTGCAATTTATCGCGATTTTGGACAGTTAGTGGTGGTGATGTACCGACTGACACGGTAATCGATGCCATTACAGTCAGAGGACTATTACCCTGAGGGCTCGAACCATTCACTACCATCGTAGCAAATAGAAAACCAAGAAGTATGTCTCCCCAAAGCATAGTTTGAAGTGTCTCATGAAAAAAAGCTCATGTCGTGTGTTTTTGCGGGTTTTCACTGATATGAGTTCTTGTTTTGAGAAGTTTATGAAAATTTTAAAATTTAATAATTGTTTATTCCACTTTTTATGCATTTCGCATTTACCACACATTACATTTTTTCCCACTTGAAGGTTTCTGTTTCGTTGAATTTGGGTTCGAGTTCATAATTACTACGAAGTGAGCAAAACAACATGATCGTCATTTTTGTGGAAGTTGCGCATCTGAAATCGAATAGTGTGAAGATCAATGGTAGCTGTTTTACGGACTCATTCATATATTATAGAAGTTGCAAGTTGTGCATCTATGAGGTAAATGCAACTAACAATTAAAGAGAGGTGACTGAACCCATTTTTTCGTGAATTGCATCGCATATATTATTCAGTTCTATTGCAAACTGCGACGAATCATGTTTGGTCTTATAACGCATAGACTACTTGCAAGGTATAAATATGAACTGATTGACTGCAGTTCATCACATATCAGATTTACGTTCGGAGTCAAACAAAACTAATCCATAATGAAGTTCTTCATCTTGTGCGCCATCGTTGCTGCATCTATCGCCCAAGAAACCACCTACAACAGCCGATATGATAACATTGACGTCGAGGAAATCCTCGGCTCGGACCGTCTCTTCAAAAACTACTTCAACTGCCTGATGGATGCCGGACCGTGTACTCCGGAAGGAACGGACCTCAAGAAGTATTTGCCGGATGCGCTGGAAACTGGATGTGCCAAGTGTACCGAGACGCAACGTGAGACCGGGAACAAAGTCATCGTTTGGTTGATTGAGAACCGCCCGACGGAGTGGACCATGCTGAAAAGCAAGTACGATCCGGAGAACAAACTGACCGAGCGGTACCGGGAGACTGCTGCTAAGGCTGGAATAACACTGTAAAAGGTTTGAACGTTTTGATAGTCATGATTGATCGTGAAAAAATATATTATTTCGAACGTCATTGAAACTAGTTGTTTCTTATTTACAATTTCAAAATCGGTTGGATTTCTGTCTATCATCGGGCGATAACGGTCGCAATTGAGGATAGCACTTGGCAGGGATTAATCTAGAAAATGATGCAAATTTGCTGTAAGTTTCCAGCAAACAAATAGATGAATCATTTCTTGACTTTACTTCAAAAGCGGTTTCTCCATGGTCTATAATTGGGTGTGATTCAGCGATACGCTCTTATATCACATATAGCGCAAATCCTTCACGGGTCAAAGATTTCAAGGATTCAGTTATGTATAAATAAGAAAACTGAGTTACTTGCATTTATTTATTTTCCATATGCTCGCGATGTTTTGTTGGTGCGGAAGCAATTATCGGCATTCTGGTAGAGCATCTCAGACCGGCTATGGGTAATGGATATGATGAAAGGCGCCGTCGGCATTAGAGCAGTAATAATTTAAAAGTGGATCGTTTAGTGCTGTGCGCTTTGGTTAGGTGGTTGATATGCAGTTTTGACATAAACAGAAGATATGTAGAGTGTGTGTGTGTGTGTCTCCATTCTAACCCCCACTGGCTGGCAGTGATGTTATGGAGAAAAGCTGACTGTTTTACAGTCAGATTTTTTCCGGGAGTTAGAAGGTGCTAGCTCTACTGTAGCTCGAGTGACCCATTTCAGACTGCCTGGTATTTCATGACCAGTCCGAGGTCACTTTTGCTTACAATAAGCCCCGCCTGTTTATGCTACCATTATCAAATGGATAATGGATCCATAAACAAACTTCCGGATTTGAAATCCAGCGCGTATATAGTTTTTTTTTAATGATTGTAATCTCAGTAAAATTATATCGGAACATTCTCACCAAATAAATCCATGATTATGTAATGTCGGGCCTTTCTAGGACCGGCTTTTCGAGGAGCGTTCTTGGATGAACACTTTTTAACTTTTTTCACGTTATTATGAAATACGCTACCTAATTTTGATACTAAATAACCTCACCGTACACTGTAGCAGTCTCTGTGTAAATACAGAAAGCAGCTCAAAATATTCATTAAAATACCGCACATTGCTCGAAAGCTTTTCCGATACCCATTACCACTGTGATTATAACCGCACTGATTTATTTAATTGGAATTCGTCAACAGGACTGACACAGAAGCTTCAGCATATCCACTTTTTTTTCTCACCGTCCGAATGCAAACGCGGAATCAACAAAACGCGCAACAACAAATTTTTTAAGCTGCCATCCTTGGGCACGGACTACTTCGTTTTCACAGAAGATATGTAGAGTGTGCAGACAAAAATTGTATCTAAGGTTTTTTGGGTTTGAGCATTGTTCGCAAAATGCAAATTTTCTACAGGGTGTCTTGAAATTATCTGCACAGATTTTGTCAGTTTGCTTCTACAGAGCAAAAACAGGCAACAACAGTTTCCTGAATCAGTGGTAGCGATACTGGGCATAACAGCTCTGCAGATTATAAACAGATGTATTTTCTGGGAATACTACGAATCATCTAAAAATACTCTTTGTAAATGCTTTTTTCCGGCTTCTTTGAACAAAATGACATTCCATTTTACCGGTTTTGAATTGAATTTATTACTCGGGATAAAAACAACAGCAAGAAAAACACGGAATATATCACTGACATATTTGAAATCACATGGGGTTTTGCACTCCAACTTCAATGTGCACAGTCCGAGAGCTCTAGTAATTTGGAAAGACGTCCTCACGATCATCGGGGATGGGAAGGAATTGATGATGCAGTCACTCGCCCACTACAAGCCGAGAACACCTCTGCACTCGCGAGTTCCTGCGGAATTTTATTGGAATCTGGGGGTTAGGTTTTATGGCAGAGGTTTGTCTTGGTTAACGGGTTGCCAATGTAATAGTAATGAAAGGGTGGTGTAGTATTCTAATTGGATGCCGAAACGAACGTTTTCCCTCATTTCGAATTCTAACAGTTACCTGCTAGAACTAATCAAGTTATAGTTATAGGGATAGAAGATAGAAATGGTATGAAAACCCATTTTCAGTTCTAGCGATTGATAGAACATGGGAAATATATGAAAAGAAACAAAGTAAGAGAATGGAATGGGCCTGGGATTGAACCCACGACCTCCTGCGTATGAGGCAGAAGCGGTAGCCATATGACACACGCACATACACCCACACACGCGAAGAAATAAATAAGAATAAGAAGGAAGGTAGTAATAAGAAGGTAGATCCTATTATTTCTATCAATTCTCATTTATCTTAATTTTTAACATGGAATATAAAAATAGGAAGATAGATCCCACTATTTCTATACATTCACATGTATCTGCATTTCTTAACATTATTCGTGTAAATTTTGAAATGATTGCAAATTTTTTACTGTTCGTACAATTCGCCGGTGCTATGGGAGCACTTGGTGAGGGAAGGTGGCTGAAGCATCGAGCAATAGTTAGAGTTAAACACATTGAAAACGTTAAAAGTTAGTTAACATTATAAGTTGGACAAATATACAGGGACGAAAGCCATCAATATCAGTAGGAGTATTTGTCTTCCACGGTGCCAGAAAAGGGATCCAAGCTTAACACACACGGCATTTTTTACATGGAGAAATACAAAAACATATTTAAAACACTACAATCTTCCCAAAATGTTGACATAATATTCTTTATCTGTATCACTACGAGGAAAAGTAGAAAAAACTACTAAAAAGTAGAAAAAAGTAAAAAAGTAGAAAAAACTAGACCATGCAGTTTCAACATAACCAATTTTCATTCTTTTCTATTGGAGATAGTAGACAAACAGACATAACACTCGTCAATTTTCCATCGTTCACTGATTTACTGGTCAAGTAAAATAATCATTAGTTGGCCAATCGATCACTCGTGGCGCGCGCTTTGGATTTGCTCTAGTTTGACGTTTGCTCACTACCGCCATCTGGTTCGTGATTTGCCCAACTTACTGAAATCAACAGATGTCGTTAGTGTTTGAACGACGTTGAATTTGATTAATGTTCAATGTGTTATGTCTGTTTGTCTGTGGTAGGAGGGTTGCATTCATGACGGGATGGGCAGTAGAAGCATAAGTACTAGAACGCTAGTGGCGCTGTAGTCAATTAAATGATTTTACCAAATTATGCTTCAACAAGCATTCAATTGGACATTATTCATGCATAATGTTGAAGTGCATGTTTGGTTTCATCACCAACATCGGTTTGACACTTGCCAGGTTGAAGTAACCTACATGAACAGTAACGACATTAGCCCTCTTATACTTTTGAATCAACTGGATGAGCGGACATTTATTAAATTTATTTTCAGAAGTTTGGACCTTTTTATAAATTTATGTTTTCCGAATGTATTTACGGACCATGTTGAATTATGGAAAAGAATATTAATTAATATATTATTATTATTATTATTATTATATTATTATTATATCTATGATATTACTTTTAACTGCTAGGGTGACGTTTTGAAACGTTGTTTCAACTTGCCCCGCATCACGCATGTCTTTTTGCCCCAATGGATCGAATCCATCGAATTTTCAGAAGGATTGGAGATCGAAGTATGCCGCGCTCGTAAGTGAAAGTGGAAAAAAGTGCTCCGTTTCAGCTTTCGTCAAAATTTAGTTTTTGTGTGCGAAACTGTAGCTTGAAAAAAAAAATGAAACGACACTGCACTGAAGTCTTTCAATCTTTTATTCTGGCTAATCTCTTTTAGCCAGAAGTCAGAAGTTTGTGGTTTCTGTGGAAAGATCATTTATGTTACGAGTTTCTCGTGTTTTACAGACGATGCAGACAATGGATTCTCCGGTGAGCATTTTCCGATCTACACTAGTTATGTAACTTATGGATGGGAGATGGTTTTCCCATTTTCCTCCGTTCCTTACAGAACAAAAATGATTTTTGTGATGAAAGTCTTTCTATGGGGCTTGAAAAACACTCATATTTCTATCATTCTGAAAAACACTCAATTTTCTATCATTATTCTGATCATTCCTATGAAGATCCATAGAAATAGGTTCTGAAAAGTTTTTTTCATCATAGCCACTTTGTTATTTCCTAATTCCGTTAGAACAAAAAAACTACTTATTCTTACCCCATTACACAGTTAAGTTTCTGTTTGCTGAAAAGAAGAATTTTAACAGCAAACTGAAATCACACTTTAACGGAGTTTCTTGGGTTAAAGCGTTTGGATCTGTAACTACGTCTGGATTTGTAACTACTATTTAAGGATTTTTCCACATTAGTGAATTTTACAACTTCAATGTCATTTGCATTGAATTACCAACTTATAACTGGCTTTCTAAATGTTCTTAGACAAGAAAACAAGCCACATCTAAAATCGTGCGTATAATGTTTATTAGTTACCTAACAAACCTAAAAGTGGAAGCAGAAATGACATCCAAATTTGTAACTTCTTTCCAATTTTTGTTTTGTAACACTCTAACCATTCGATTTCAAAATTCAACAAATTACTATTTTTTTTTTATCTAAATTAAATCTAGTTTGATGTTGTTTATTGTGTAACTGCTTCCTTTATCTCTCACGAGTATCATAACTTCAATAAAATGGCACGGGCACAATAATCGGTGATTTTTTCTCAAGACCTCTCCAATATAAATTTAAAACGATATGAACGATTATGTGTTCAACTTTCAAATGCTATTAGTTTCCAAATTACATTCACTACAATACCATCATAAATACCATCTTCTTTTTTGTCAATATATAGTTATAAATCGCGGCTCTAAGCTTATAATGATGCAATAACAATGGCATTGACGTTTTAGTCCAAATGAACAATTGCTCATTTTGAGCAATTTTCTGATTGATTGTTTATCTTCACGATGGATGAACAATTCAACACGTATTTCAAAAGATTTTATTAGAAAATGCTAATGCTGCTATATATAGAAATATCTGTACTAACTGATAAAATAGAAGTTGCATAGATCACATCGCTTTCCATGGTGAATCCCGATCTATGTTTCTGATTACCCCTCCCAACTAACAAAAATTCCTTCCCGTGATAATTGTGGAGATGCAGAGGTACTCTCGGTCTCTAGTAGCAACAATAACCACACACTAACTTTCCCTTCCTTTCCCAATTGACTGTAAGGACAAAATTCGAGAGCTGCTGGAACGTGCACTTCGAGAATAGATGATAAATCCGAACCACTATTCACTTGGATCGAAGTGCAATTCGCACCAGCTCTGATCCATCACGGAGTAGCAACCATTGATATCAGTCAGTCTAAGCTAAGCTAAGCTAAGCAATGGATCGAATCCATCGAATTTTCATAACTATTATGCTTATCCAACATTGAATACCTACCGTGAAAATTTGATGAAAAAA
Source organism: Armigeres subalbatus (assembly GCF_024139115.2). NCBI lineage: Eukaryota > Metazoa > Arthropoda > Insecta > Diptera > Culicidae > Armigeres > Armigeres subalbatus. The sequence continues at coordinate 421,128,578 of NC_085140.1, read as the reverse complement.
CTCTTCCAAACATCAATTTGAGACCTGTTTCTTAGGTCAAAAATCTGCTTTGGATTTTGCAAAGGGCGACAAATAATCAATGGCAATGGATTGCTTTTAGTAGCTGCTATCTTCCGGAAATGGCACTTCGGAGGTGCGTTTAGAGGAGTAGTTTGTTAAAAAAAATCATTCATTCGGTCATTTCCTATCTAACTTACAGCCTCCGTTTCAAATTAACCCGCATTTCAACTTGACCGGGTGTACCTTACCAAAAACAAAACTCGGGTTCCACACAGTTTTTACGCGTGTAATGAATAATTGATTTGAGATTTTGAAGCACCGCCTTTTGAAGCACCATAAGCCTCAATTGCGGGGGGCACCGGTTCTGATGATGCATTTCAACTTGTTTTACACAGCTGTGCGGATAAAAATTTGGTCCCCAACATGAAATGAGCGAGAACAAAGCGTTTTATCAAACCCCATCGGTGGGGGCCGCCCAGCGGCACGGAAAGTGACCGCTGCAAAAATTATTTTACAGCGGTTTGTCTACCTAGGCGCCCACTTGCTGTGGTATAAATTTCACGAAGTTTCGTGCAGCGTGTCAAAAATTGTTCCAGATGGAAGCCGAAAGGAGAGAAAAAAGTCTACACACCCACGTTGATAATCCTGCTCATCGACGATGGAACCTACGTCAAAATGGATTTTGGACAGCTTCCTAGCCAAAAATTCTACGTGGTGACGGCACGAGGAGTAGTTCCTGCTAGTAGTTCAAACTTGTTCTAGTAGTTCAAACTTGCAAAAAAAAACGGATTATTTTGGCAAGGGATATGCAACTGTGGAGCAAAGACCTAAGTGTTTGTGACGAATAAGACGATGGACTCGAAGCTGTATAAGGAGGAATGTCTCAAAAACAGCGGTCGACCTTCCATAAAGCCCATAAAGGTCCAGTGAAGTTTTGGCCAGATTTGGCGAGTTGCCACTACAGCCGGGAAGTCATCCAGTGGTACCGCGATAATAACGAAGATTTCATCGATAAAAACATAAATCCACGCAACTGCCCACAGCTCCGGCCCATCCAGACCATTTTGGGTAGTAATGAAGCGGAAGCTTAAGAAAAGTGGAAAAACAGCTCGGGTCGCGACTCAGATGACCAAAATGTGGAACAAATGTGCCAAGGAAGTTGACTTCGGAGGTGTGCAACTTAGTGTTGTGCTGAATCATTATCAGACGATAATGATTGCAATTTTCATGTGAAAACTTTTCGCCGGCGACAACTTTTCAAATTTTGTACTCAAACGATAATTAACACAGAATTTTCATTCAATCATTATTCTTTACTAATATCAACTAACTGTCAACAATCACGTTATATCTTCTATTTGGCGTTATGGTTTCATGGTAGTATGAAAAAAGGGTTCAAAATGTAACGGTAAATGCTTCAAATCAAGATACGATTTTCAAACGATTCTTAATCGCTGGCGAGTTTTGATCACTTGATAATTTAAAAGTAAGATCGCGAGTGAGTTTGATCTTTCCCGATTTTTTGAAAATTTCTCGGGTACTTATTCAAAAGGACGTATGTGATTTCGTGAACAAAGATTCAAACGTCGATTTGTCCAATCTGATAGCACTCCCACGCAAACAATCACCACAGATAGATAGGGAAAGCCTTCGGCTACCTGTTGATGGTGTTGGTTTGCGTGGGAGTGCCATCAGATTCGACAAATCGACGTTTGAATCTTTGTTTACAAAATCACATACGTCCTTTTGAATAAGTACCCGAGATTTGATTTTTCCCATCCCTGGCTGCAACTTTTGATGAGAGGAATAAAGAAGAAGGTTGCGAATTTTCACTAGAAACAAGAAGAAATTATTTGCATCAATAATTTTTCTTTAAAGTACAGTGAATTACCCTTGTTTTGATTTATTAACCTTTTTTGTACGTCAATCCGTTACCGAGATACAGGTGATTTTATTATTCCGGATTCTAAATGGACATAGCTTTACCAGACTACATGGATAGGTAACGGGCTTGGCAGTCATATGGCTACTGCTTCTGCCTCATAAGCAGGAGGTCGTGGGTTCAATCCCAGGTCCGTTCCATTCTCCTACTTTGTATCTTTCTCTATATTTCTCATGTTCTAGCAATCGCTAGAACTTCCATACCGTTTTCATTTCTATGCTATGCCTTCAACATGACTATTCTAGTAGAAACTGCTAGAATTGGAAATGATCGAAAAAGCTCGTTTTCCACATCCAATTTCATGTTCTATTCTATCAATTGCTTTCTCCTATCTGTCACATTAGCAGCTCGTTAACCAAGACGAACTCTCTGTCCCTCGAACCTAATCCAACAAACTCCACATAACCAGTACTTGTACATTGAAGATGAGTGCTAGTCCCAAGATGTTATTGGTTCTCTGTGCAAGAACAGCTGATCTGGTCATAATGGAGTAGCAACTATAACTGAAACCTATTTAAAACCTGAACTCATCATCAAAAGAGATACACATTATTTCATTTACAGAAATAATCATCTTGACAGCACCTGTGGTGGGGTCGTCATTGTCATTAATTATCCGTCCTAAAATGTGAGGCGAAGGCCCAAAGAACTCGCGATTCCACGTTGAAAGTTATTTGGCGAGATTTGCAATATGAAATTAAAAAACGTTTCGCTATTCTGAGAAATACCAACTTTGAGAATAATGTCTCGAAGTTGGATCCCAGTTCGAAACCCTTTTGGAAATTAACGAAAATTCTTAAAAAACCTCAAAAGCCAATTCCAGCGCTTAAAGAGGGAAATAAAATTTTATTAACAAATGTTTTCAATTGGCATACTTTCCAGATAAATGGAAAAACGCAAAAGTTGTTCCAATTTTGAAGCCGGATAAAAATCCAGCTGAGGCTTCTAGTTATCGCCGAATCAGATTGCTTTATTCAATAAGCAAACTATATGAAAAGATTATTTCAAATGGAATGATGGTTCATATTAATGACAATTCTATTTTTGCTGATGAGCAATTTGGTTTTCGCCATGAGCATTCATCCACTCATTAGTTATTAAGAGTTACGAATTTAATTCGGCTCAACAAATCTGAAGGATATTCGACTAAAGTTGCTCTTCTTGATATAGAGAAAGCATTTGACAGTGTTTGGTTTGTGTTTGGTTTGGTTTGATTGTAAAGTTGATGAATTTTAATTTTCTTCTTTACATTATTAAACTGATCCAAAATTATTTATCAGATAGCTCACTGCAGGTAAACTTTTAGGAATCGAAATCTGATAGCTGATCTGTAAGAGCTGGTGTTCCCCAAGGCAGCATACTGGGGCCCATATTGTATAACATTTCTGACTCACCTGATTTACTACCAGGATGTCAAAAATCTTTGTTTGCAGATGACACTGGCCTTTCCGCCAAAGGGCGAAGCCTTCGTGTCATTTGTAGTAGATTCAAAAAAGTTTGGATATTTTCTCCACTTATTTGCAAAAATGAAAAATTTCCCCAAATGCTTCCAAAACTTAGCTTCTTAGCCCAAATGCTTCCAAAAGCCGAGAGCTTCTTTTTTGAAACCTTCTAGCACTATGAATGGGGTTCCAATTAATTGGTCCAGCAAAGCTAAATATTTAACACTTCTGCTAGATCAGAAATTAACTTTTAAAAATCTCATTGAAGGCATTCAAGCCAAATGTAACAAATATATTAAGTGTCAATATCCACTTATGAACAGAAAATCAAAACTTTGTCCTAAGAACAAATTTTTGATTTACAAACAAATTTTCAGACCAGCTTGTATGCTGTGCCAATATGGACTAGTTGCTGCAATACCAGAAAAAGGCATTTCAGAGGATTAAAATTTTTTTTTTTAAATGATTCTGAAGTTGCCTCCATGGTAAAGTACCAATGAGCTTCATAGGATTTCAAATATTGAGACATTGCAACAAATGTCCAACAAAATAGTTTCCAATTTTAGACAAAAATCGTTGCAATCTTCTATTGCAACGATTTGCTCCTTGTAACCTTAGTATAAATTAGGTTACGTTTTGTACCTCCTCAGCTCCGGTTGTGAGCGTTCACATCTCCCAAGAGAAAAATGGGAATAGGGGTCTCGTTGATGATGTCACTCACCTTTTGTTTGATGTATAGGGAAGCATTGCACAAGGGAGGTAGACATTCACAGCTGATTCATCTCTGAAGCGCCTTGCAGCCATCTGTGATATTTTTTTTCTATAAAATGCTAACAGCGCAGCGTCCAATGGAATCGAGCCCAGCTCCGCTGGGTTGAGTGACAGGCACGCTTACCACTCAACTACCGGCGTCGTTTTTTTGCAGCTATCATGGGAGATAAATATGAAAATGTGAAAAAATCTCATTCGATTGTTCTGATCGATCGATTCTTTTCTTGATCAACAGTTGTATCCGAGATATTTCCAGTCAGATATCAACTCTGTTTGATTTGATGCGAATTTTGAGTTTAGATCCTTTTAGCGATTAAAATAAAGTAATGCCGAGTAACCTCTATTATAATTTCCATGGAAGCGCAGAGATGAACAAATTCCTGGAACGTATTATAATGATTTTTTTTTTCATTTAATTGAAGGACTATAAGTCTGATAACAACTAATCAAAACTTGGGGATTCGCACCATTGCAGCGCATTGTTAAGGCTAGATGTCGTGCATGACCCACCTTGCGAGTCTCGGATCGACGCATAACTAAGTCGACTTTTGGTGGGAGCGCTATTTTTGATCACTGAAATGTTTGAACCACTGACTGACTGACTAATTATAATTGCATTGTGATAATAATAACAGCTATCCATATTTTCGTTCCAACAGTTTTATTGTTACGAAGTTCACTCGGCACAGCGGAATTCACTGAACTACCACTGAGACGTTGGCGGTGGCATAATAGTTAGAAAGTTATCCAAAAGAAATTTCACTAAAATCATGGCACTAGGTCAAAATTCCATTTTTCAGCTGGTCAAGAATGAAATGGTCCACAATTTACAGCTTGATACCATCCTTGTCGGCATCAGCGGCGTACTTCTCGACGTATTTGTGGTTCGGGTCGTACTTGGCCTTCAGAGCCTTCCATTCCTCCGGCTTGTTCTCGGTCAGGTACTTGATGGTTTTGGTGCTGTCGGCTTGCTGCTTCTCGCTACACTTGGCGCAGTCGTTCTCCAGAGCTTCAGGCAGGACGCGCTTCAGTTCGTTGACATCGGGGGTACAGGCGCCGGTATCCATCAAGCAGGCGTAGTAGTTCTTGAACAGACGATCCGACCGTAGGATCTCATCGATATCTACGCTGTCGTACTTGCTGGTGTACTTCTCTTCCTGGGGCTTGGCAGCAGCCAGAGCGATCAGGGCTAGGGCAACGATGAAGAATTTCATGCTGAAGATTTTTCTGTAAGAACAAATTATATTCGAATGGAATATTTTATTTTATTGAATTGAAATTACTGAATTAATAAAATAGAAATAACAAACTTTCCAACTCGGAGAGCAGCTCACCTGGGTTCTTACTGCCGTACAGATTTGAACTATACTTATTCCGGCACCTCAGTCCAGCTATATATAGTGAAAAAATTTCTTCTTGACTATCCCGCGGGATCTTCTTTCCCAAACTTGAAACTCTCCAACGTCAACCAGTCAAATTGTCTTTTTGTTTTTTTTTTGAAAATCAACTTTTGCGGCAATGCAATCTTACCGAGAGGAGAGACAGGCCCTCGAAAGCTCAAGTGTGCGGACCATCAGCAAATTTCGGACCATCCATCATCGCTGATTCCAGTTGCGTTTGCGGACGAGGGTAAGCCGTAACAAAAGTCGTGCAACCCGCACTGCCGCTCACCATCGCATCGTCAATCGCATGAGAGCAACATTTCAAATCATGATTTTTAATTTGACAGTCATCCGACAAGCTTGTGCGAAACCTGAGCTGGTGGGCATTGGGGAGGAACGGGGGAGCTCGAATTTCGGTGGGTGTGTTGTACTGCCAGCCAAAATCAAACTGCTTTGCGAAATAGAACTTAGTTCTTCTTCTTGTCTATCAGTCAGTGGCACAGTGCTTCCTGAAACCCAAATGTGTGATCGTAAATGTTTAATATTTGTTTACGGTTCAAACAAAACTATTGAAATGGAATCTTCGAAAAAAAGTTTCAAATATGAATTCATACACTTGATGAATTTATCTTCAATTTCAAATTATAGTTATTAGAAAATAATGCAAGATTCAACTTCAACAACAAGGAATAGAGATTGTTCAAGGCAACGATATGACTCAACTGCAACAAGTTCATTGTCGATCATTGCTTTGAATTCAGTAAGTGATGAACTCTACATTATTATACTGAAAAATAACTTTTATAAGGAATAAGCAAAAAAAATCAGCTTCTAGAGTTCATAATCGGAGAATAAATAGTAAAATTAAAATGAAGCGTTGTGAAACTTCATTTGATAGGTTGTAAAAGCACAATCTTTAAAAAGTAACACATTTTGGTTCGCAATATCGGTCTCATAAAACACTGTGTGACGATCGGTACACGCATGTACGTCAAGATCAAGGAAGATTGCCGGATTTTGAAAAGCTGCCCGACTTCTTTCTCCACAGCAGGATTACCATTATGGGGAGAAGTCGAACTAACGAACGCAACCAGTTGTACTCGAAGCGTGTGTTTGACCCCACCGATGATCATTTTATTTGCAAATGGTTTTGGTGAACCTGCTTCCAATGGAGATTTCTAATGCACACATATTTGTAGCAGCGGTTATGTTTTTCCTTTTCTTCGCTAGAACAACGTCTCAAGTTACGTACAAGAAGCTTTTATTACTGAATATTCGAATGTGAAGGGCAGAAGCGTATTCAAAGAATAATTACACTCGGTGACGTCAAATCAGTATTACGTGGTTGTTTAACAGTTCCGGGGAATTCGGCAACAGGGGATGATAATAATCGTATATAGTTGAAAATTGTCTTCTTGAATGGTTTTCTGGACAAAGTAAAAATATTACTTGTAGGAGGATAGGAGGAAACATTTCATTTCAATTACTGCAGTCGTAGAACACAATAATTATTATTACTATATTGTTTTGACACTTGCTAGGCATCCGATGTCAATTTAATCTATAATGACGTTTGCATCGGATGTATTAAACGTGGTGGTTCAAGAAACTTCTTTCGATGCGGCAAGTTCCATGATTCTTCACCGTTGGATGTTATATTGGTTGTGAGATACTTACAGTTCCCCTGAGGATCTCAGAAAAACATTTGAGACGATTTCGGTTGCTCAGATTACTACCAGAAATTCTCCATCATGTCGTTATATTGTTGAAAAATATTGTTTGGGCATTATGGTGTACCCCCCGACATAGATGAATGATTAAACATGCGTTTCCAAATTTCTCTGTAGACATTATCCGTTGTAGTACTCAGTGAGCCCAAGGAGTGAAGAATTGTATTTGAATTTCACATGAATGAGGATGAAAAACTAGCGAACCCGAAAAAATACAAATCAACTGTATTCCAGTTAATACATTTTCCAGAAAAACTGAATTTTTAATACTACGACGACTTGCATGAAATTGTTAACTCTGCTAGAATCACTATTGAAATAATTAGCCTAAAATTTATTTTTATTAAAAATAAGTTTCTAAAATAATTTACGGTTGCAGTTAATTATCAGATGGCTAGAGATTTGTTTGATGAATGTCTTCATATTCTAATCTCTAGTTCATGTCTTCTCTTTTCCACCAACAAGCACCAATGATATACAGCAGAGCGAAAAAGTGGCTTTCGAAATAAATGATTAATACGAATAGGTGAAAACGCACGCGAAAAAAAGAACCCGCGGGATGAAAGCAAATAGAAATTTGGTCCCTATATATAGCCGGCTTGGGACTCCAAACAATCATAGTTCAAATTTGCATCGCATCCAGAACGAAGGTGAGTCCGACGTCGAGTTTTGATTCCGAAAAAGTTTCATCCTGTTAGGAAAATAAAACTAATTGTGTTACACCTCCTTATAGCTCCAAATCGTCAAAATGAAATTTTTCATTGTTGCCCTGGCCCTACTTGCCGTCGTTGCTGCCGATGAAGACAAGTACACCAGCAAGTATGACAGCGTCGATATCGATGAGATCCTGCGTTCGGAACGTCTGTTCAAGAACTACTTCGCCTGCTTGATGGACACCGGTGCCTGTACCCCCGATGTCAACGAACTGAAGCGTGTCCTGCCGGAAGCTCTGGAGAACGACTGCGCCAAGTGTAGCGAGAAGCAGCAAGCCGACAGCACCAAAACCATCAAGTACCTGACCGAGAACAAGCCGGAGGAATGGAAGGCTCTGAAGGCCAAGTACGACCCGAACCACAAATACGTCGAGAAGTACGCCGCTGATGCCGATAAGGATGGTATCAAGCTGTAAGCTGTAATAGACCCTGCGGATTGGACTTACATAGTATTTGGTGAATGGACAACGTGCTTTGACAATGGCTATGATGATGTTTTTTGAGTGGATTACCGTGCCTATGAACAGATACATTTTCGTTCAGTTCTAGTTCAAATGAGTTCAAAGTAGTGACAATAAAAGGATTTCAGTAACTCAATCATACGTTGTTTTTATCATATGTAATATCACATAGTAAACGATATGATTATGATCTCGTCTACTGAGCCACAGACGTATGCATACATAATTTTAATTCCAGTTGTGTTTTATTTGGTTCCTATTCGTTTGGGTTTAGTTTCGTGTTCGAACTATGGTTGATTAATTATGGTAAACGTAAATAAAAATTATGGTGCCCAGATGAAACCTTATCTCTGGCTGTTTCAAGCCATAACGGAAGCGTTAATTATTCAAATACACATCATGACAACAGCTGGTTTTGGTTTTACTTAAATCATTGTTTGGTATTAGGCCATGATGATTTTTTTTTATATATTTGATATATTTTATTTTTGATATATTTGGACATTTGAAGAGAATGATGTTCAAATTTACGAAAAGTACGTAAAACTGTGATTGAAAAATTTAAGAACAATTTTAAAATACATTAGAATAGCCAAAACTGAAGATTAGATGCCTTTCGCCATACTAATTTCAAAAAGTTAACTCATAGTGTGCCGCTGTAAGCACGCTCAAAGCAGATAATTCATAGCCAAAGCTTATTTGCTTACGGCAAGATACATTCAGCGGTGTACATTGTTCTACTGGTGTCCGGTCTTTTGGCCGAATTCCCTTTGACCGAACGGGTCGTTTGGCAGAATGGCGTTTGGTCGATTTGCTAAAAAATTTGACCTCAGATTACGAGTACTGAAGAGTGAGAAATGAGAAGCTGAGAAGTGAATGGTGAAGAGTGGGAGGTGAGAAGCGAAAAGTGAGAAGTAGAAAGTAGATGTGAAAATGGAAAGTGAAATGTGAACTGAGAACTGAAAACTTCCTTCTTTTATCTTTGTTCTTCTTTCTTTCTTTTTTCTTTGTCATTCTTCCTTTCTCCTTCTTTCTTCTTCTTTCTTCATTCTTTCTTTTTTCCTTCTTCCTTCTTCCTTCATCCTTTTTTCCTTCTTCCTTTTTCTTTCTTCCTTCAACCTTCTTTCTTCCATCTCCCTTTTTCCTTCTTTGTTTTCCGTTCTTCCTTCTTCTTCTATCCTTCCTTTTTTTCTCCTTCCTTCTTATTTCTTCCTTTTTTCTTCTTACTCTGTCATTTTTTTTCTTCCTTTTTCCTGATTCCTTCTTTCTTCGTCCTTCTTCCTTTTCCTCCTTTCTTCTTTTCTTTTTTTCTTATTTCTTCTTCCTTCTTCCTTTTCCATTTTTTCTTCGTCCTTCTTTCCTTTTTCGTTTTCCTTTCTTCTTTCTCCTTCTTTCTTCCATCTACCTTCTTTCATATTCCATCTTTCTTCTTTTCTCTTACTTCTTCCTTTTTTTATTCCTTACTTAATTTTAATAATATTTAAATAAAGAAGAATATTTTTTTATTTATTTAAATAAAGAAGAATATTTAAATTTTTCTTCTTTCTTTTATTCATCTTCTTTCTTTTTTCTTTATTCTATCTTTTCCGTCTTTCTTCGCCGTTTTTACTTCTACCTTTTTCATCTTCCTTCTTTTTCTTTCATTTTCCTTGCTTCTTATTCATTATTTCTTCTCACTCTCCTTCTTTCTCTTAAACAATGAATCTACATCAACATTTGAAAAGGGCGTAACAGCCAAAATTTATTCCTTCTGATTCTTCGTCTACATATGTATGTAGCAAATGTTGGTCTTGTATTCTTCATTCTCATCTCTTGTTTCGTATTTCTTGCTATTCGCTGTCTCACTTTGTACATCACACACTTAATACGGAAAATATTCGCCTTAATGGCGTTAGGCCAAATGACTCTTTTGGCCAAATGATCCTGAACGGTTTTAGTGTTTCTCTTGTGAAAGTTATGGCCAAAATATTTTTTTTATATGCACGAAAAAGACACCTACACCGCAAGGCGGATAAATCCAACTTGGAAATGTGCAAATGTGCAAGTACTGATGGTACTCTAAAAAGTGGTATATGTAAAGTAGTGGCGATATGCGGCGACGAAAGACTTTTTTCATTGTGAAATACGTTGAATTTCGGAACATTTTTTTGTTGTAATGGTTACCTTGGGATGGTATGAGTGTTCATGTAATTAATAACATAGAACATTATGGTGTAGATATGTGTTTTTAACAGGCATTGTAATATCATCTGAGCACAGGATATTATCTTTGCTTCTGCAAAGATATTATCCCTAATCAAAGAGCACTCTGGAAAGATATTATCATTTGAGCATTTGAGGATGATCCTGATAGCCAGCGCTGTTCGGGGTTAGTTCACGTTGCGAGGGCGTTGCTACAAAAGCAGTGAAAAAATGTTTCTCCATGGCGAACATTGCACTTTGTTTACTGAGCAGATAGATAACTAAGATCGATATCCCTTCATATCATCAGTATCTTTGATCAGAAGATCGAATGATGGGATCCCTAGTAACATTTTGGTTTTATACTGGTTTTATTACACTCTTATAGAGTAAATTATGGTCTTCAAGAGCGTTATAAAACTCAAAATGTTACTTGGGATTAATTGCAATGCCTGGTTTCTAACGCATTTTGGGAATATAACTTTTTTCATATTTTCCACGAGGTCCATGACGCCTCTAACAATAATGAAAAACATTTTCAAATTAGCTTTGAATCATTATGGTTGAATTTTTTTATTAACTTTCCTAACTTTTGACAGAAAACAGAAATGGTCATTTTGACATTTGCGATACGTGTGCTATGTAAGCACGATCTTGTTGTGTCCATTTCCGAAGCATATAGAAGTCTTTGTTTCGTTTTACAGAGAAAACACTTTTCTGTCAAGTGAAAAGCCACTCCAAAGTTTTTTTTGGTTATTTGCTTAGTGCTGTAAACCGAAGTACATACAACGATCGAAATGGTGAGCCCATTACGTATTTACAAAGCAAATTTACTCTATTCTGTGATTCATAATTGAATGCCTCCGTAGCGGTCGCAATTTAACTATTATTTTCACTTTTCGAAAGGGTCAAAAGGCACCCGGTGATTATCAAGGGAAATCATCAGCTTATTGCCTAATTTCAGCCTCTTAGCCAAGTTGTTTTCAAAACTAACAATTTTTGAAATCTTGATAAAATGTGTATAATGTACTCAAATGTAAACAATTTCATTGCTATTGACACAATAAATCTTGATCTTTCCAGCCATAACGCTCCCACTTCATAGTTTTTCATTTTGAGTGTTTTTTAGGGTGCCGACAACCGACAACCTTTTTCGAAATGGCATAAAATCAACGCTTAACAAAATTCTTTATAAAAATTTTCCAATAGATGAAATAAAAAAATGTCTCCATCAGTTATTATCTTATGCCTATTGGCTTCCATTAGTATGCAAATATCATCACATTGTGCAATTGAACGAAAGTTATGGACCAAAAAAAAGGTGCCGACAACCGCACTGTGGTCGGATATCATGAAATCATGGCATTAATAAGGCTCCTTATCCTTAAGGCTCAAATTACCGTCATCCAGTCATTGACGAAAAAGACAGCCCCGTGTTCGTACCACCCCCCAGTAATAAAACCATCGCCGAGGATGGGAGAAGTATTTTTGTTTCAAAACTACATCATCCAATAGCGAAGACATAATTATATCCGGTGGATGCTTCGTTTGCTTGTATTTCGCATTTTTTCCCAAGAGGGGAAATCAACGATTTACTCTCACGCTATCTTATATATACGAGATGCTTCATGAGTGCCCATTTTAAACGAAAATAGAATATCACCAAAAATTTTAAATACTTAGAGTTTGTTGAGAATATGGATAAAATAAAACCTTATTATTCCGAGATCCGTACAGAGTGTACGAACTTCAACTTCAAGGGAACAAAATCTTCATTTAGTGATTTCTCAACTAAATTCCAGACCAATATATTATAAATAATACTGCAAAATAGCTAAACCGAAGCTTAAACGCGGCCCAGAAAGTGTATGTACTCATTATGATTTGTTTAATGAATTTTATGGCCTACTTTGATTGAACCTGTCACTTATACAGGTTTCCGTCAAACACATGCGGAACTCAATAAATGTTAAGGCACTGTGGAGGATTTACGGCAAGTTTCTGCAACCGAATTCACGTCCGTTACATTATTTATAATCCAAAGATTCTATCCGAGATAAAATCTAAGTGGGAAGTGGAGGGAGTAGGAAAATAAATCGATTATTCCTTATATTTTTTAGTATTTTACAATAATTAAGGCGTTTTACGAGTTATTTCTTAGTTAAATCAGCTCAGACACTACTATGTATTGCGCTCCGAGTTACAGAAACATTATGCGGGAATAAATATTGCACATAGATTCAAAATTAGGTTTGAAATAATCAAATTTTGTATATAAAATCACAATTTTACATAAAAAGCATTGTATCTCAAAATCAAAAACGTTTTCAAAGATGGTTACTTCACAAGAGTTGCTCATAATACTGAATTCTTAAACTTTGCCGAAGACACCATCATCCTATCACGCTCATATAAAAAGTTAGCTGAAGCGCCGCCCTAGCGAGAGAGTTCCGAAATATTTTTTTTATCACCATATGAAGGTCTACATATCATCATGCCACAACTTTGTGGAAGACACCAAACTTCTATATGAGGCAACCCTAAGAAGTTATTTATTAATGCCATGATTTCATGATACCCGACCACAGTAAACCGACCACCCCTATACACTGAGCGAAGTAAAAATAGCACCACCATGTTTTTACTTATATTTTCTTAAATTATGAACAGATGATCGTTATTTCAGTTCGAATGTAAGTAAATTTTGATTCGCAACTTCTCAGTACATTACATTTATATTAAGAAAAACATCTTAATAAAGATAAAAAAATTATATCAAGGCGGACCATTTACATTTAAGCTGAAAAATTCATGAAAAAAGTGTGAAATAAAAATAGCGCCACTTAAATTTTTCATCAATATTTGGTAAAATCTTAGCAAAAACTATCTTAAAATTCATGACAAAGTACTTTGTGATGACAGTAGGAGCTATTCTCTAGAATTACTTCAAAAATTTGTTGTTGAATGGACAGAAGTATTTTACCAAGAGCGTTCGGCTCGAAATGCACCCAGAATTCACGAAAACGATTTTCATATTTATGTTAACGAATCGATTATCTTTTGTATAAAAGTAACGAGCAATTACAACACAAAGTTTTCTAAGGAATTAGGGCCTGGAGAACAAGCTAGTCGCTCAAAACTCTCTTTATTTTTCCCTAAAAATCTTATTATGATCAACTCAGAGTTGCGAGTCGCTGCAATATGTATTAAGCTGGAAAGTTAGTTATGGGCCCATGAATTACTCGCCGTACTTGATTACGCTTATCTCTTGCATTTCATAGTGATTCTCCGACTTAATGCTCGTCGATACTCATAGCGATAAAATATTTATTAGAAATAAAAAAAAAACCATAATCATCATTACTTCATCACCAAGGTAATTTTGACAACTAATTCTATGTAGGTGCAAATCGCACAACCATCAAGATTGAACTATTCGACCGAAGGAACTACTCATTCATCCACTTACTTGTGCAGGTAATGTACATCTCATCAAAATTGAAACTATTATGCATTTGTCACCTTATAAAATAAAGCTTGCCGGGCTTTCTGCGCCACTTCAAGTTTTCGTTTGTGATATTATATATTTGATATATTTTATTCAATAACACACGAAAGTTCTATGAGAAGTTAAACCGTTCACGTAAGGGCCACGTGCCACAGCCTGATATGTGTAAGGACATAAACGGGAACCTTCTTACGAACGAGCGTGAGGTGATCTAAAGGTGGCGGCAGCACTACGAAGAGCACCTGAATGGCGATGTGGCAGACGAAGATGGCGGTATGGTGATGGACCTGGGAGAACGCGCGCAGGACATAATTCTACCGGCTCCGGATCTCCAGGAAATCCAGGAGGAGATTGGCCGGCTGAAGAACAACAAAGCCCCTGGGGTTGACCAACTACCAGGAGAGCTATTTAAACACGGTGGTGAGGCACTGGCTAGAGCGCTGCACTGGGTCATTACCAAGATTTGGGAGGAGGAAGTTTTGCCGCAGGAGTGGATGGAAGGTGTCGTGTGTCCCATCTACAAAAAGGGCGATAAGCTGGATTGTAGCAACTACTGCGCAATCACATTGCTGAACGCCGCCTACAAGGTACTCTCCCAAATTTTATGCTGTCGACTAGCACCAACTGCAAGGGAGTTCGTGGGGCAGTACCAGGCGGGTTTTATGGGCGAACGCTCCACCACGGACCAGGTGTTCGCCATTCGCCAAGTACTGCAGAAATGCCGCGAATACAACGTGCCCACACATCATCTATTCATCGACTTCAAAGCCGCATATGATACAATCGATCGGGACCAGCTATGGCAGCTAATGCACGAACACGGTTTTCCGGATAAACTGACACTGATGACTGATTGATCAAAGCGACGATGGATCGGGTGATGTGCGTAGTTCGAGTTTCAGGGGCATTCTCGAGTCCCTTCGAAACCCGCAGAGAGTTACGGTAAGGTGATGGTCTTTCGTGTTTGCTATTCAACGTCGCTTTGGAAGGGGTAATACGAAGAGCAGGGATTAACACGAGCGGTACAATTTTCAATAAGTCCGTCCAGCTATTTGGTTTCGCCGACGACATAGATATTATGGCACGTAACCTTGAGAAGATGGAGGAAGCCTACATCAGACTGAAGAGGGAAGCTAAGCGGATCGGACTAGTCATCAACACGTCGAAGACGAAGTACATGATAGGCAGAGGTTCAAGAGAAGACAATGTGAGCCACCCACCGCGAGTTTGCATCGGTGGTGACGAAATCGAGGTGGTAGAAGAATTTGTGTACTTGGGCTCACTGGTGACTGCCGAAAATGACACCAGCAGAGAAATTCGGAGACGCATAGTGGCTGGAAATCGTACGTACTTTGGACTCCGCAAGACGCTCCGATCGAATAGAGTTCGCCGCCGTACCAAACTGACAATCTACAAAACGCTAATTAGACCGGTAGTCCTCTACGGACACGAGACCTGGACGATGCTCGTGGAGGACCAACGGGCACTTGGAGTTTTCGAAAGGAAAGTGCTGCGTACCATCTATGGTGGGGTGCAGATGGCGGACGGTATGTGGAGGAGGCGAATGAACCACGAATTGCATCAGCTGTTGGGAGAACCATCCATCGTTCACACCGCGAAAATCGGACGACTGTGATGGGCCGGGCACGTAGCCAGAATGTCGGACAGTAACCCGGTGAAAATGGTTCTCGACAACGATCCGACGGGCACAAAAAGGCGAGGTGCGCAGCGGGCAAGGTGGATCGATCAGGTGGAAGATGACTTGCGGACCCTCCGTAGACTGCGTGGTTGGCGACGTGTAGCCATGGACCGAGCCGAATGGAGAAGACTCTTATATACCGCACAGGCCACTTCGGCCTTAGTCTGAATAAATAATAATAATAATATTTTATTCAAAGTGGTGCTATTTTTATTTCACTTCACCATTTTTGCCTTTCTCGTATACAAAGTATACGTAAAGGCTATATGTTCGCTCCAAAAACGAACTTTTTATAAGAGTCCCGGAGACCCATAATGATATATGCCGATCGGCTCAGCTCGACGAATTGAGGTGATGTCGGTGTGTGTGTATGTGTGTGCGCAAAATAATCTCACTCATTTTTCAGGCCTTTATCCTTAACCGATTTGCTCGCAACAAGTTGCATTCGATTCGATTTTATCGTGAAAATGAACATCTAAGTTTGGAAGATGATAGTAGCATTTCCATATCCCTTGTTATATCCTTTGTTCATGTGAGATTTTGCATTCCTGGCCGCAAACAACGGAGATGTTAGTAAAATCAACCAATGTACATTTATAAGGAGGAATGATAATTGTGGGTAGATGAAGACCTGTCTACCGACCGGGTGGAAGGTCCCATATGTCCGATCTGTAAGAAAGGGCTCAGATTGGAGTGTGACAAATACAAAGGGATCACCCTTCTGAACTCAGCATACAAAATTCTGTCGCGTATTCTGTTTATCATACTGAGACCGCTCGAGAAGTCCTTCATCGGCGAATACCAGGCAGATTTTCATGAGGGCTGATCAATAACATATCAGCTGCGCGTCGTCGATAAATTCGGGGAGTAGAACTTGTAGATTCACCATGTGTTCAATGATTCCAAAGCAATGAGGTAAAGGCTATAATATAGCCGTATAGATCATATTATGATCTCTTCAAAACCAATCTTTTGATAGAGGCTCGGAGACCCATAGTGTTATATACCAATTGACTCAGCTCGTGTGTATGTATGTGTGTATGAGTACAAAATTTTGTAGACACACCTTTTGGAACCTAGCATTGGCGGAATTATTCGCACAGGTTCCATTCGACGGGAAATCCTGTCCCATTGTTTGTTACTGGAAATTGGCCTGATTGGAGTATGGTATTAGAAGTTATGGTTAAAATACTATTTTATAAAATATATTTTATGCGCTTAATACGCATTCATATTTTTTCTAGTAGACCTTTTTTTGGTAGTTCATTTGTCATTTTTTGTCTATGACCCAAGTTGACTAAGTTGTAGACAAACTCAGTCGGAGAAAGTGATAATGCCAAGGAAAGTTATTCAATATTTTATGAAATTTACAACAGTTTATTTTCGCAGTATTCAGACTTCGACGATGATTCGTATGAGTAGAAGATGCATTTTTAACTTTACAGCCTTATTTCTTGTCAAATCCATTATTCCAGTTTAAAGCGTGATTCCATCCTTGCCGGCGTACTTCTGCACATACTTGTTATCTGGATCGTACTTGGCCTTCAGAGCCTTCCACTCCTCCGGCTTGTTCTCGGTCAGGTACTTGATGACCTTTGTGCTGGTCGTCTGCTGCTTCTCGCTACACTTGGCACAGTTGTTCTCCAAGGCTTCGGGCAGGACTCGCTTTAGTTCATTACCTTCGGCGGTGCAGGGCCCGTTATCCAGCAGGCAGTTGTAGTAATTTTTGAACAAACGATCCGACTGCAGGATCTCATCGGTGTCGATGCTGTCGTATTTGGTGGTGTACTTGTCGTCCTGAGGCCTGGCAGCGGCCATGGCGAACAATGCCAAAATGACGATGAAGGATTTCATTTTCGCGTTTCAAACTGCAACGATAAGAAGCGATTAGCGGATAGTTCGATGATTTTCCAAGGAAACCAGTCAATCAATTTAAATGCGTGCTCTAACGTCAAGTCACCTTGGTTCTAGAAGCGGAGCTGATTTCAACTGTACTCCGTTCAACCCAACGTCAACTATATATAGTGTTAGACTTCTGTTCTTCAAACCTGGGGGATTTTTTTATTATCACGAAGTGTTACTTTTCGTCTGTCTAATCAAACCATCGAAAATGATGTTCGGCACGGTTCAGTCTGCTGGAGTAATAAAAAAATAGTAGTGTCGTGTACGAGTAATGTGGATGCAAGCAATAATGATGATTCATTGATCTTCTAAAGAAAAAATAGTCGCGACAAGAGATTTTTTGTGCAAACGTCATTCACCACGAATCCTTTTCATCTTTTTCTCCATCAAAAATATACCCCCAAGTAGAAGCCTTTGCTGTCCTACAGATTTCCTTTAATTCCGATCCAAAATAAACTTAATAATTTCCACATTTGTATGTCAGGTGGCATGTACACCCGATTTTGTTTTCACAGATTTTTTTTACACGGCCGTGTAAAAAAAGCCCATGCAAATTTTTTGCAAAGTTGCGCCATTTTGCATGATTGAACTGTTTTTACACGGATTTTCAAATTTTGAACTGAAAACTTTTTTTACACGGAACGCATCCCCCGTGTAAAAAAAGAATCTGGTGTACAATGGTTTGTATGACCAAATAATTTGTGAAAGTTTTGTAGTCTGAACCGGGGAATCGAACCCACCCGTTATCATCACCGTCACGATTTGTAGCTGCCCGCTTCACCGATGAGTAAAGTAAGGCCACCGAAAGCACTGTTGGAATTACATACCAACAGAAAGTAGAAGTTTGTATTATGAATGTTGTATACAAAACAAATAAACATTTATTACGTAATCGTCTTGGACTGGGTTTTACACATTGGATCTATTTTGGAGCACACACCTCACTTAGAGTCGGGCTTCCTGTTCGTGGGTTATGTTCCGCATCCATGAAATTATCCATCCATCTTTCAATTACTTGTAGAGTGAGATGGGGCACAGGTGGAACATGATCCTATCTTAAAAAGTTAATAAGCGAGAAGCAGATGTTTTATCATAGAGGGAGCAGCTGATATTTAGTTTTGTTTCAATTGATTTTCTTGTATTTTGCAATAAAATATCTTCTTTTGTAATTACTTTCCAAGGCTCTCATAGATACATGCACAATGGGCAAAATTTATTCTTAATTCAAACAGCATGTGCTGTCAAAGCATTCATCGCCTCACTATTAAGTGGTGGTATATTGATCAAAACTTGTCGATTCAAAGTTGTTTTTTTAGATTTGTTTTTCTTAGACAACAATCCACAGTTTTTGAAACCCAAAACAATTTCAAAAATCTAAATAAAATGAGAACAATTCTGCAGTGCAAACCGGCCTGAAAAAAAATGCTTAAATGCTTGCCCAAATTTAAATTGCAGCACGTTTCAAATCTTTTGTTCCAAATTTTGAAAATAGTTCGAGGGTTTGAAATAAGTGATTAAAGCACTTTTTTGCAATTCCTGATCATAATACCTGGTTTACAGTTGTCATTTGAGTGATAAAACGGCCTACTTTTCCATACCAACAGAATGGGTGCTTTAATGACCATTATGCAACTCAAATGGGTTGCATAATATTCATTATAGCACTCATTTGGGTGCTATAATGAAAAAACCTACATTGAGACAGTAGTTACTTGACTACATTTAGCTGAATTAGTTTGGGTGAGTGTTTAAATAGTGTAAGCGTCTCGTAATAAATGAAATGGTTTGTTGGACATAACATCACAATTTTCCAAAGGCAATTGCATCCATCGCTTCATAGCTTTTCAAGCTATGGAATTTGGCATGATAAGATGGAATCTTATTGTTCTCTGCCGCAACATAATTTATTGTCATGAATGATCATGTGGAGTAAACTCGATTGTACAATTTTGGTATAGATTTATCATATTAAAGCCCATTTTTCGTCATTGCAAAAAATAGCGTGTGCAACTCGTTGCAAAACTCGATTTTTTCAGCACTCGTAGTATTTATCCAACTCGGCAAGCCTCGTTGGATAACCGTACAACTCGTGCTGAAAAAATCATCTTTTTGCAACTAGTTGCACAAACTACTATTTCAGTTTTTGTTTTTGATTTTTTTTAAATAGTTAGAGGCCTCAAAAATATGCGTCCTTTGGGAAAGTTGACCTTAAATGAGTCGAAGAATTGACTGAGACTATAAAACGACATACATTTTTTTACGGGAAAGGTCAATTGACACTTAAACAGATCCACTAGCTTCAGACAGCCTAATGTATTTTAAGGGATAATAGACAGATAGATAGTTTTTTTTTGCATAAAGGCTCAGGCATGATGAAAAACAAGTTCTGAACAAAACAAGAAGAATTGGTCAATGGTCATATTGATGCATACTGGAATTTACGTCTAGTGTGACTTAGAGATTAAATAATTAAAAAATACTGAATAATAGTTAAGGCCATGGCTAAGACGCTCTGAAGGGTAGTAAATTTTGTTGCTATAAAATGTTGGAACCTTCTAGGTTTGATTTGATTTATGGTGCTGATTCTCACTTAGACTAATGAAAAAATTGTTTTAATTTGTTAAAAATATTTAATCATTCTAATACAAGCCTTCAGCCCGTTTTGAATTTTACCCCAAACTACTCTACGCATTCGGTGCGGTGCGATTTCGCTGATTTTTGAGTTGCCTTTATCTGCTTATTCTCCGGTGGGCATGGGTGTAAATATTGTTTCGTATCGAATGAAACAAACTTTTCAAGGTCAACTATATCGTCATAAGTATTTTATTGGAACTGCAGTTACGCTCAAAATTGAGCGTACACTATCGATAAGGCGAGAACAACTCATATGTATTAGCAAAATAATGATCACATAGTTTCGCTTAACCATTTTATATTGAGATTAATAATGTTTCTCTACATACTTTATATGAACTTAAAATTGATCTTTCTTAAACGTCTAAAATTGTATCAATGTAAATGTTAAAGATTTTATTTCAATTTTCATACAAAACTGAAAATTAAAAAAAAAATCTTTTACTGGAATCACTTTAACGAAACTATTTAATTAGGTACTATAATTAGGTACACATACGGAAGCAAATGGTTACCTTTTTTTGTTGGATTAAAAAGCTTCAAAATCTTCACAATTTGGTATGAAAGAATGGCCACCCAACCAGCGGGTGGTAGATTTTAATATTCTGCATAGTGTACCGACAAATTAAACAACTGAACAAACAAAACGGCAATTTGACATTGGTGGTAGCAACTATTTGACTGATATTATTTATGAAAAATGTTCTAACCTTTTTTTCACTTTAATATAGTAATCAAATTGATGAGTTTTTCATCTTCGATGTTTTTTACAGTGAAACGAATTGCAGTAGCTTGCCGTGGATTTAATGGTTTGGTGTGATAAAGGATGATTGTACCACAGCCAACACTTGGGGTTGTAACTTTTATTCGATAACTCACAACGAAAAATAAAATCAACGCCTTTATGATATACAGTGCGAGTATTGATTATTTCGATTCCCTTCAATTTTCGGAGCCAACTTCATCATCGATAGTGTTCCTGCAATTGTGGGAGTAACTGTAGACGATATGCACTGAACAGGAACGCTTCCAAAGGCAAGCCATTGCTTCGATGATTGACGGAAAACTGGATTTTTAGGAAGAAAGTGCTTTAATTCCAATGGTGGATGCGAATAGCATCTGACTCATGCAGAATAATTTAGTTTTTAAAAGTCATTCTATTTGATACAGACATTAACAGACAGTCAATATCCTTCCTCATTTGTGGCAATCATGCTTTAGGTAGTGGAATATTTCAGTCCATTTTGTATTGAATATTGAGAACTTAGAACTATCGGAAGCATACATAGTAGTGCAATACTGGTTCTGTGCCTAAACGCTTGTACCCATTAATCAAACTCAATAACAATGAAAACCTGATTATGCTACCTAGCGGTAATGGTGCCTTTCTTGTACATTATTGGAAATAATATTATGCCCATAACTTTTGAGCCCATAGTCCGATCTGGCAAATTTTCAATCGGAAACAATCGATTCTCCGTCGAGTGGATGAGGAGAGTAGGCATCCTAGCAGGATTTTTTCGCCGCTGAATTTTTTTCTCTTCAATTTCAAAATAATTTTATTATGAATATTTTGAGTCTGCCTCAGGAGCAAGGATGTTATCGATCATTTAGTAATCTGCCTTCGATCATTTAGTAGTTTGTCAATTACTCATTCCAGAGGCTAAATTTCAAAATGTGTTGTATGGTGGACTTTTAGTGCGAAGGTTTTTCTACAACTCTCCTGACCAGGTCGATGTTCGATTTCCACAGTTAAAGGAGTTACGGTGCTAGTTGCTATACTTATACTAAATGATAACAAAATATTTAATTATTTAGTCTACGTTACTGCTACTAGCGCTATAGCTCCGTTATTAGTGAAATTCAAACAACGAACTGTCAGGCAGAGTTGTAGATAAACCTTTGCATTAGAAGTCCACCATACAACACATTTTAAAATTTAGCCGCTGGAATGAGTTTTTGAAATACTACTAAATGATCGAAGGCAGATTACTAAATGATCGATAACATCCTTGCTCAGGAGTGTAATGCTTAAAATTATCTAGGTGGGATGGGAAATAAAGTGGTCATCAAATTGGGAAGGACAAGCCATGAAGATCCTGCTTCAAGAGTTCACGGTTCACTCAAATGCTGCTAATTAGTAATACCGTTGATATCTCCCGGTGCCTTATCAAAAGCTGAAGTTTTTTCTGTAGCCTTTTCGATGTCAAATTCGTCGTCGTCTGACTTCGCGAATGTTCCCAAAGGTGGATTCCTTTTTACATTCTTCACGTATTGTAATTCTGTTCTACTTACCACAACCACTTCCACACCATCTCTAGCAACAACTTTGAAGCGGTCCGGCAGAAAAGTCGAATCCATTTTGGAACGTTCCTAGCGAGCTAGCCAAACCACTTAGTCAACTCCTTTGCACCCTGCACTATATCTGCATACAGCTAACTGGAATGTTTTGGAATGTTTAGAACCAACGTCCCTGTCCCGTAGTTCTTCGAGATCAAGCTTTTCATTCGTCGCTGCGCACCACAGACACGGGAACGTACCAAAGTGCTTCCAACCCACCTTCACGGACACAAAACTATTCGCATTGAATCGAAAATATCGCTTGTTTGTGGACGATACATAGCCGAATCGTTTATGTTCCCGATGTATAAGGTAGGTTGCTGCCATTTCTGACTCGCTAGTCCTTACTAACCTTCTCAATAATTCTGGTTCCAGTTGCCGAATGATGTACGATGAAAATCTATCATTGCATGGGTGACTGTGAAAATGTCTTACTTTGCTCTGGCCAGAACTAGCATGAAGGTAGATCATATAAGTACGTTATTTATTCTCATGATTCAACTAATATAATTTTGTTTCAGATTCTCTGGATCGCGGATATTTGACGTAAACTACGTCTAAGGGGAAGACTCGGATATAGGGTGTAAAATGAAAATTTCAAAATTGAGGACCGTCACGAAATCATGTAAGATTTTGAATGTTACTTGCGCATTTATCTTTCGATGGATTTTTTAGATTAATATATCAATCGACTCGGAAACTCTCCACCAATTTGCCAGTTGTATTGGATCTTCTGATTATCAACGTTAAACTAGAGTATTTCTTTTATGTACATTTCTTTCGTGTAAATTTCAACAACTTTTTCTATCTGTGTAGTTGGAACGCTTTCGATTAATAAACGTTGCGGTAAAGAAAATGTAGGCAATTAACCTTTGGATGCATTAACCACACTAAGTCGAATCCAACAGTCGGAAACGCGAAAAGCATCATTTTCACATGAGTTTTTAAAGTGAAAGTTTTAAGTTATCGTACCGTCGTCGGGGGAGACAATGGGTCAATTGGGGGGGTGTCAGGCCGTTAGGCCGAAGGCCATTTGTCCGAAGGTCATTAGGCCGAATGGTCATTAGGCCGAACGGTCATTAGGCCGAATGGCCATTAGGCCGAATTAGTAAAAAGAAGCAAGAAGTGATAAATGAGAACTGTTTTCTTCACCTTACCCCTTCTTCCTTCTCCCTTCTTGTATCTTCCTTCTTCTTTCTTCTTTATTCCTTCTTCCTTCTTCTTTCTACCTTTTTCCTTCTTCCTTTTCTTCCTTCCTTTTCTCCTTTTCCTTCTTCCTTCTCCCCTCTTCCTTCTACCTTCTCTCTTCTTCCTTCTTCTTTATTCTTTCTTCTTTCTCCCGTTTCTTCCTTCTTCATTCTTCCTTCTGCATTCTTTCTTCTTCCTTCTTTCTTCTTCCTTTTTTATTCTTTCTTCTTCCTCCTTCCCTCTTCCTTCTTCTTTCTTCTTCTTTCCTGCTTCCCTTTTTCTTCTTCCTTCTTCTTTCTTCCGTCTTCCTTCTTTCTTCTTCCTTTTTTCTTCTCCCTTCTTCCTTTTCCATTTTTTTCTTCTTCTTTCTTCTTTCTCCTTCTTTCTTCTTTCTTCCTTATTCCTTCTTCCTACTTCCTTCTTCTTTCTTCCTTCTTAATTCTTCCTTCTTAATTCTTCCTTCTTCCTTCTTCCTTCTTCCTTCTTCCTTCTTCCTTCTTCCTTCTTCCTTCTTCTTCTTCCTTCTTCCTTCTTCCTTCTTCTTTCTTCCTTCTTCCTTCTTCGTTCTTCCTTATTGCTTCTTCCTTCTTCCTTCTTCTTTCTTCCTTCTTCATTCTTCCTTCTTCCTCCTTCCTTATTCCTTCTTCTTTCTTCTTTCTTCCTTGTTCCTTCTTCCTTCTTTTTTTTTCCTTCATCCTTCTTCCTTCTTTCTTCTTCCTTCTTGCTTCTTGCTTCTTGCTTCTTCCTTCTTGCTTCGCTTCTTACTTCTTCCTTCTTCCTTCTTCTTTCTTCCTTCTTCCTTCTGCCTTTTTCCTTTTTCCTTTTTCATTCTTCCTTCTTCCTTCTCCTTTCTTCCTTCTTGCTTCTTGCTTCTTCCTTCTTCCTCCTTCCTTATTCCTTCTTCCTTCTTCTTTCTTCCTAGTTCCTTCTTCCTTGTTCCTTCTTTTTTTCCTTCGTCCTTCTTTCTTCTTCCTTTTTCCTTCGTTCTTCTTCCTTCTTGCTTCTTTCTTCTTCCGTCTTCCTTCTTCCTTCTTTTTTATTCCTTCTTCCTTCTTCCTTTTTCCTTTTTCCTTCTTACTTTTTCCTTTTTCCTTCTTCCTTCTTGCTGCTCCTTTCTTCCTTATTACTTCTTCCCCCTTCTTCCTTTATACTTCTTCCTCATTGCGAACTACTCACTTCCCACTCCCCAGTGCTCATTCGGCCTAATGGCCATTCGGCCTAATCACCGTTCGGCCTAATGACCATTCGGCCTAATGGCCTTCGGCCTAATGACCTTCGGCCTAATGACCCAGAATTGGGGGTGAGAAAGGGGGCATTGTTTCAACTACATAGAATGCTTTTAGAATAGATTTATTGTATATGAGGACCAGAAAACTTAATTATAAGAGACCTTTTTGAACGATTTTGTTATCCGATCTCCAGACTGTCGGTGAGGGTGCTGACCCATTGTCACCCCCGACGACGGTATTCAACAGTTTTCATATTTTAAGTTACGTAAATTTAGTTCTAAACCAGTGTAATAAGTAATCGAATGAATTATCTTAAAATATCACTGCATTCCTCAATGCACAAAACTGTTTTACGTAGTTTTCGTCGAGCGGACGTGTCTTGTACACAACTCCTGAATTTTTTTTCAATTCTTCAATTTAGTGATTATTCATAGGTAATTTGAAGTTTATCACTTGATAATCGTGATAATTTCTGCAAATGGAGCTGAAAATGCACGAAAAAAAAAATTTCCATAAAAACATTGTCTTATTATTCAATTTGGATCGTCGTCAAAATCCAATTGTACTGCGAAAATTCAATAAAGATTATTATTAAAATAATAATGGTTATTTATTTGTTTCAAAAATAATGATGTTGAAATCTTAAAAACATCTCTGTTAACAACAATATTATTATTACTTCAAGAACGGTATAGAAGCTTTTTGATATTTGGAAGCTTTTAAAGCTTCTAAAAGAACAACAATACCGGATTGTTGAAACATTAATTTTTTTTACCGCCAAAACAATGTGAAATTCGTGTTAAATTTACATCAAATATCATTGGATTTACAAGAGTTTTTTTCTGCGTGTTTAATTCGAAGGGTGTTACACCAGTGACGGGAACGGTTGACACTTCTTTTTATCATTCATTCTGCCGTGCAGTCAAAGAAAAAACAAAACCACGGCAGCCGCAGCAGCAGCCACGACCAAGCAGACAACAGTCAGCACATGATTTTATTATTTTCTCTTCTTACAATTAATGTTTCTGTACGCTCATTTCACGACGTATGACTCTTTTTAATGGTAAATGATTATTTTATTACTCTTTGCTCATTTAAGTGGCTAGAACTGATGAATTAGTACCAACGGCTAGCATTCTTTCTAGGCTTTGCGCTACAGGCAATTAAACTCGATTCTGTTCTGTTTGCGCTGGGCACGAACCAAAACAAGAAATCTCATGCAAATGCTGACCGTACCGACGGCTCGACTCTCACGCAGCAGCAGGCAGCAGCAAACAAATAGTTTGCCTCATCAGCAAAAAAAATGTCACAATGAGGCGTACATTTTTTTTTAAAACTGTTTCGGTTTGTGCGGTGCGTGAAATTTGACCGGATAAAATGTAAACATTCGCATAATCACAATGTTTTACTGTACATTTCCCAACACTGGTTACAGCAAGGCGTGAGTGGAGAGCGAGTGTGTTGTGGCGATGTAATATTGCTGAAGAACATGAATCCATTTTCTCCTGTCCGTCCTGGAGGCTGACAGTCCCTTCATGCTCCCCTGGTTCGATTGCCCCATTTGTTTGAGGGCGTAGAGGTATGTCCTATTATAGAGGTATGCGTTATCTCAATACTTTTATCTTCTTAAAACTTGGTAAAATCAGCGCACTAGAATAAAGGTCCATTGTCGCTCTGGACTAAACATGTAATGAGTAGACATCAGGCTCCAATTCCAAGAATTTGTTCAAGGAGATTCGGAAGGGAATTCGTAAGAAGTTACGGAAGGGATTTGTTTGAGAAAATCCAGAAATAATTTCTGATGCAATTCCTTAAAAAAATAATGTAAGTATGTAAGTATGTATGCTATCATGCATGAGAAAATTATTGGAGAAAACGAAGAAAATGCATTGCTATCAAATACTCAGTTTGGATTTCGAAAAGGGAAAGGAACAAACGATATACAACTGGCCCTTGTGCACAAGCAGCTATTGGCTTCAGTATTCTTGGATATTAAGGGGGGTTTCGATTCAGTTTCCATAGAAGTACTATCAGACAAATTGCACAGCAGTGGATTACCCGTTATTTTGAATAATTTCTTGTTGTTGTTGTTGTTGTCACACTCAGCACTCTGACAATTTCCAGAATTAGTTACATGAGCCTTCCCCAAGGTTCATGTTTAAGTCCCTTGCTTCATAATTTCTATGTTGAAAATATTGACAATTGTTTGGAAGGACAATGCACGCTCAGACAACTTGCAGATGATGCCGTGGTCTCTCTAAGAGGTCCATGGGCAAATGTCTTGCAAGAACCATTGCAAAGTACACTAAATAATCGGACTGTTTGGGCCAGACATTTTGGGATCGAGTTTTTACAGCCAAAAAACTCAGTTGGTTTACTAGGAAGCGGTACCCTGCTCAACTGAAACTAAAGCTGTTGAATGATGACATCAACCAACCTTTATCTTCTAAATACCTTGGGGCCGTGTTTGATTCTAAATGTACCTGGAAACTACATTTTGAATATTTGATAGGGAAATGCCGGAAAAGGATTCATTTTCTACGTTCTATCTCCGGAACATGGTGGGGTGCTCACCCGGAAGACCTCATCAAACTCTATAGAACAACTATTCTCTCTGTTTTAGAGTCTGGCTCCTTCTGCTTCCTCTCAGCAGCTGATTGCCACCTGATCAAAGAACGAATTCAGTATCGTTGTTTGCGTATTGCCATTGGCTGCATGCATTCAACGCATAACATGAGCCTGGAGGTGCTTGCTGGAGTCACTCCTTTAAAGCACCGTTACTGGGAGCTCTCACTTAGAATACTCATCAAATGTGGAACAAGTAACATACTTGTCTTAGATAACTTCGATAAAAAGCTTGAACTATCTTGTCGTTCAAGATTTCCTTAGAGATTCATTAGAGTTCTACTACATATCAACAGATCTTTGTCTTCCGTGTTATAATCCACCTCGATTTCACTTCACCAACGATACAGTTCCTCCATTGAATACGATCCTTCCATGAAACATGCTATTCAAGGAATACCAGATCATCCCATAATCCCATTCCATTCCATAATTCCCAAAGTTACGCTGGCTCCCAACCCTCTCTTACTAACCGAACAAAAAATACATTGATTGTATATATCACAAAGTATCATGGCTTCGTAAAGTGTTATACACGCCTGAGCCTACCAATCAATCAATCCTGAAAGAATTTCCGATATTTTTAAATTTTCGCAAGTACGAGCAGGAACAGTGGCAGCTCAGAGTGATCTCTTTCCGCCAGTATTTAAGTCTTCACAAACACCTACAGAACTTGTTTTAGGAATACATTTGGAAATTCCTTTACGATGAATCCTTTCTTTAGGAATACTTTTGGAAGTTCCTTTATTAAGTATTTTTGAGGTTTTGGCTTTTCAGTCAGTGCATTCAGAAAATAATTTAGGATTTTCTTTGGAATATATTTCAGGAATCTTGCCAGTACCCTTTGGAGACTCTAGGAAGAAATTCTTGGAATTGAAATCCTTTGAGCATTCTTCCGGGAATCTCTTCAGAAAATCCTTGAGAAGTTTTTTAGGACCCTTTCGGAAATTTCATTTGGATTTTTTTTTTGGGAATTTCTTCGAGAATTACTTACGAGATTCCTTCAGGAAATCTTTTTGAATTTCCGTTAGAAAATCCTCCGAAAACTCTTTAAGGATTTCTTATTTTATTTCTAAATAATTTTCCCGAAGAATTCTTTCAACAAAATTTCCGGAATATGAATAAGAACTTTTGGAGAAATTTACAAAGGTTTTTCGGAAGGTTTTACGAAATAATTTCTGGCAGGGTTTGAATCCAAAAGTGAATTACAAAGTCTCTCACTTATCGTCTCTGTAAACATATACGATATGAAGCATATCGCGAGAGACTTTTTTCGCAAGCTACCATGATAAAGAACTGATTCGGAAGGCTATACCTCATGAAAAAATTCATTTAAAAAGCTCCAAACGCGGGGAGCACTAGTTCTGATGATGCATTTCAACTTGTTGTACACAGCTGTGCGGTCCGCAACACAAAATGGGCGAAAACAATGCGAAAATTAACACTTCTGTGTGGGGACTATTTACCTATCCGATTTTGTTTTCTCGCACTTGTATACAAGTTTGCTAAATTTCTTATCAAGGCTTGTTATGATTCGGAACAGTTTTTGCCTTTTTTATCGTTGTTCGTTATCTATTGAGAGCGTTTTCTGCAAACCCTAATCTCTGGAGGAATATTTAAATGAACTACTGCGAGAATCGTAAAAATTATTGCTGAATAGATTTTCGGAAAGAAAATTTTTGAAGAAATTTGCTAAAAAATTATTAAATGAGTTCTCGAAAGAATTTTCAATGTAGTTTCCAACCTAATGGAATTTTCATTTAAATTTCTGAAATTCTACAGGAATTCGTTTGGAACTTACTTCAGGAATTGCTGCAAGAATTCTAACATATGAAGGCATACCTTCAAGAATTCTTTCAGAAATTTCTGTGAAAATCCGGACAATAGTACAACAAAACCCTGATTTGAATCTGGAATTAAGACTTCATGCCAAAAAGTAAAAACCCAATAATATCGGGATTGCAGTCTATCCATCATCATAGTTCTTCGAATATTCTCAAGAATTCCTTGTAAATTTACTTCAGGAGTTGCTTCGAAATTTTTTCCAGTATCCATAAAGGTGATATTACACGAATTTATCCAAAAGCTCGTTCGGAAACAGGATTTTTTTCATGTAAAACACGCGCATGAATTGATTTGGTTAGTCATCCAGAAGTTCTTTTAGGAAGACCTTCAAAAAATATTTCCAAGAATTCCATCGTATGTAATCCTTCGGAAACTTCTTCTTCTTCATTACAAAATTCCTTCAGAAATCCTTCACAAATAAATCCAGAAATACCTTCAAAAATTCCTTGAGGATTTAATTAGAAAATTTCTTCAAAATTTGTCTAACAATTCTTCCAGAAACTGCTCCGAAATTTCCTTCAGAAATTCCTTTAGCAATACTTTCAGAAATTCGTCCAGGTATTCCATTCCCTCGGCAACCGTAATTTTTTAATGTATGTGTACATGCATCCAAGAGTTCCTTCGGAATTTCCTCAAGGGATTATTCCAAAATTTCCACTAGGAAATCCTCAAAAATTCAAATATATAAACATTTAAAAAATCCTCAAAGAATACTGCGTTTTGAGAATTTCTTAGGAAATTCCTTCCGAAATTCCTTCGAAATTTCCACAACGAATATTCGGATTTTTTTTAGAAATTCATCGGAAATTCCTTTGGAAATTTGGTCGGAATTCTTACAAAAAGTTTTTTGGAAATACCTACGGGAAACCTTTCAAAACTCCCTTAAGAGCATTTCTTCTGAAATTTTCTTTGTTTTTTTATGGAAAACTGTTTTAAGAATTCCTTCGAACTTTTTAAAGAAATCGCTTCAACAATTCTTTCAGAAATTTCTTAAGGAAGTTCCTCCAGTAATTCTTCAAGAAAAAAAATCTAAGAAGAAATTCTGGAATTCTGTATTCGTATCCGCATAACTCGAAAATGGCTTCATGGATTTTCTTCATTCCTTCAGCAAAAACGTTCGTTATAGTTTGCCACGTATTTATATGGTATTTCCTCATGTGAAAATCACGAGAAAGTTTTATAAATCATGAAGAATTAAAATTAAGATTCGTATGGATATTTTGCATGATATTATGCCGGACAACGTCTGCGGGGTTAACTGGTAGATGGTAACATGCAATACATACAAATTTCTGCCTGACATTAAAAAAAAAGATTTATCGCTTGAATGATTAACGCCTCCAATAATAGTTCTTACTACTGACGCCAAATTATAAATGAACCAATTACGCCAAAATGCTAGTGCTCCACCATTACCAGAACTCTGTTGCCGACAGTGCTTGAGCCTCGTTTTCTGATTCAGAAAACTGGCCAAAAATTGAGTTGAGTCAGATGAACGTGCAAATTTAAGTGAGATTCTCGAGTGACAATTATCAAAAAAAAAACAGAAAATGGCACCAATAATTTGACTTCAATGTCTGGTAGCCAATGAATGTGTTTTCATTCCGATCAAAAGAAATTGCTATGCTAGTACAAGAAATATAACATGTTACTTTTAAATTGAAATTACAAAGTTTGTAATAATAGCTCTTACATTTAGGGAGCACCAATCATAGGTAGGAAGTACCTACACATATTTACCTTTTAAACTTCATCCGTGCTTTGGAGTAAATATTCATTATTCAGTCTTTCAATTTGGTGATCATCTTATATTGCTAAGAATTGATGTTTTCCCTTATAAAAAAAAATAATGGAGAAATAAATAAATAAATAGATAAACATAAATAGATAAAAGTGCATATACTAATACAATCAGTATGGTGAATTGAGAAGGTAATTCGTTTCCTACATGTTCATAAGAGCTAGGTAACTCAAGTTTTGTATGTCCCGGGATTGTTTGTTACAAACCTTCCCGGGATGAGCTCTTTAACTGAGATGTTCCTTAGTCAAGTTAAAATGATGAACAAAGCCACTGACACTTCCCACCCGAAAATTCTGAATAGAACCGGTATCTTAAGTATGTTTCACTGTTCCGTTTCAGAGAACTATAATTTTAGCAATATTCAAAAGCAAGCATTATTTTGATTGCGTCAGTTTGAGGTAAACATTTACTTTCGATAGTCATCATTGTTTTTAAAATATTGTTTTCATTGTTCCACGAAAAGCAAATATTTGGTCATAGAGATCGAATCTGTTTTTAAAAAATAAAATCCAATATGCATTGAAAACAATTTGTTTCGAATAGTTGTATATTATCATAAAAAGTGATTTTACACTGAAATATATTGGTATCGCATCATATATGACGGCCCTCCCGTTTGTCCTGCCTAAATAAACAGGCTTTTACGCCCAATAATGGGTTAAACCATAAGCGCATCAATTGTTTCGACCTTGTGCCACTCAGAAGCTACTGAGCAGATCATTCACATCGTTTGCCATTATCATTGAGAAATTGCAGAGCAATTAATTCGGCGCGCTTTTTTTCCCCCAATAATGATTAATTCTTCGCCTCCTCCACAATGCTTCTGACATTGATGACGTCTTCAACGTTTGTCTTCCTCTTTCAGCCGTTTGCAACGAAGAATATACGACGTGTGTTAGAAAAAAACATCCTTTGGGATAAAGCTACTATATATAGCTGCTGTTCGGTTTGATATGAGAATAGTTTCGAATCATCACTTCTTCAAGCATCAAGGTGGGTATTCGCTCAAGGATTGTGTTACAAATTAGACTCTTCCGTTGGAACCTGATCCAAACTAACCGATTCATATTGTTGCAGCCTAAAACAAAAATGAAATTCTTCATCGTTGCTCTGGCCTTGTTTGCCGTGGCTGTTGCCAAGCCACAGGACGACAAATACACCACCAAGTACGACAGCATCGATACCGATGAGATCCTGCAGTCGGAACGTTTGTTCAAGAACTATTTTAACTGCTTGTTGGATAATGGACCGTGCACTGCGGAAGGTAACGAATTGAAGCGAGTCCTGCCCGAAGCTCTGGAGAACGACTGCGCCAAGTGTAGCGAGAAGCAGCAGACGACAAGCACCAAAGTCATCAAGTACCTGACCGAGAACAAGCCAGAGGAATGGAAGGCTCTGAAGGCCAAGTACGATCCAGACAACAAGTACGTCCAGAAGTACGCCGATAAAGATGGAATCAAGCTGTAAATCGAAAGTGAAACTGTTATAAGGAACAAACTGGCATAGATTGGAAATTCTGCACACCGTTTTCATTTAAAATGTTTTTGTTTTTCGCCATGATTGAAATTCTGATGAAACCTCAACCAGCTGTGACAATAAATATATTTGAGAATTAAACGTACCTGATCAAGTGGTTTTTCAAAAAATATCACAACTATATTATCATAATTTTGAATCGGAATCACTTCCAGCTTACATGATAATATTAAGGACAATCACGACAGAATTCAAAAATGACTTTCACAATCACCGCATATTAGGCCTTTTAAATCGCGTTATCAAAGGCACAAATATCAATTAATTGCTGTTTATCACATGCTCCATGATTGTGCAAGACATATTTGAAAAGCACGTGGTGGTCACTTTCGCTGATTCCTAGAGGGCAGATGGATTCTATAGATTACGAAACGACGCATTACGCATCAATTCGAACATTTGTTTCTTCAAATGTAGACATTGTCGCGAAGGGTTACCCTGCGATTTTTTTTTCAAAAATTGATCAAGACTATCGTTTGAAATTTTTATAAGGTTCCCCGGGGTAAGTGTTAGGTTCCAGTTATCGCGGGGCACCTTAAATGCTAGTTGAGGAAAAAAATTACAACATACCTAGAGATGTTGCAAATTAATCGATTACTTCGATTAATCGATTCATCGTTGTGATAATCGATTATTTTGAATCGATTATTACCGAAGGATTAATCGATTCAATAATCGAGAGGAATCGGGAGTAAGGGATCGTTCAAAAATTACGTCCATCGTTTTTCGGCATTTTCAACCCCCCTCCACCCCTGCTGTCTCAAACTGTCACAAATCATTGACTCCCCCTCCCCCTGTACGTACATGTGTCATTTTTATTTTAGCGATTATTTTGGTTTTTCTTTTCGTACACTATTTTTACAATAACATAATGATTTATGTTCCTTACTAACAGTTTGAATATGTTTTTAAAATGCAAGTTGTTCCCAAAACGCTTTCAGTATTTTTTCTTGTGGATGGACGTCACATAATACGAAACCCCCTCCCTCCCCCTGTCATATACTGTCACAAAACACTGACCCCCTCCCCCCTCAAACCTTGGACGTAATTTTTGAACGGTCCCTAAGGATGTCTTGAATAAATCTTCTTCTTCTTCTTCTTCTTATTAGCATTACATCCCCACACTGGGACAGAGCCGCCTCGCAGCTTAGTGTTCATTGAGCACTTCCACAGTTATTAACTGCGAGGTTTCTAAGCCAGGTTACCATTTTTGCATTCGTATATCATGAGGCTAACACGATGATACTTTTATGCCCAGGGAAGTTGAGACAATTTCCAATCCGAAAATTACCGGGAATCGAACCCAGCCACCCTCATCATGGTCTTGCTTTGTAGCCGCGCGTCTTACCGCACGGCTAAGGAGGGCCCCATGTCTTGAATAAATAATTACTTCAATTAATCGATTCATCGTTGAGATAATCGATTAATTTTGAATCGATTGCTATTCAACGATTAATCGATTCAATAATCGACAAGAATCGAGAGTAAGCGATTAGTTACTAATCGATTCATCGGGATTTTACGACATCTCTACACATACCATAGCATACAAATTATCTTAAAGCTTGTGCAACATACACATCTTTTTATGCCTTCATTGTTGAAGTATATACACATTGAAAGTTATTAATTAAATTTCAAACATAGGTAGTTAAAAGTAACAGAAAAAAATATTGCTATAGGACCAGCAATGACGAAAAAAAAAGTCAACTGATCATGTTGCTGCGGAGAACAATCAGATTGCATGTCTTTGTACCACAACCATGAAGCGTTAGATGAACCTGAAATCCCATTAAATGAGTGAGGCCCGGAAGCCTCCTTTCAAGAGGCCCGGAAGCCTCCTTTCAAGAGGCCCGGAAGCCTCCTTTCAAGAGGCCCGGAAGCCTCCTTTCAAGAGGCCCGGAAGCCTCCTTTCAAGAGGCCCGGAAGCCTCCTTTCAAGAGGCCCGGAAGCCTCCTTTCAAGCGGCCCGGAAGCCTCCTTTCAAGAGGCCCAGGCCTCCTTTCAAGAGGCCAGAAGCCTCCTTTCAAGAGGCCCGGAAGCCTCCTTTCAAGAGGCCCGGAAGCCTCCTTTCAAGAGGCCAGGCCTCCTTTCAAGAGGCCCAGGCCTCCTTTCAAGAGGCCCAGGAAGCCTCCTTTCAAGAGGCCAGGCCTCCTTTCAAGAGGCCCGGAAGCCTCCTTTCAAGAGGCCCAGAGCCTCCTTTCAAGAGGCCAGAAGCCTCCTTTCAAGAGGCCCGGAAGCCTCCTTTCAAGAGGCCAGAGCCTCCTTTCAAGAGGCCGGAAGCCTCCTTTCAAGAGGCCCGGAAGCCTCCTTTCAAGAGGCCCAGGCCTCCTTTCAAGAGGCCCGGAAGCCTCCTTTCAAGAGGCCAGGCCTCCTTTCAAGAGGCCCGGAAGCCTCCTTTCAAGAGGCCCGGAAGCCTCCTTTCAAGAGGCCAGAAGCCTCCTTTCAAGAGGCCCAGGAAGCCTCCTTTCAAGAGGCCCGGAAGCCTCCTTTCAAGAGGCTCAGGCCTCCTTTCAAGAGGCTCAGAAGCCTCCTTTCAAGAGGCTCAAGCCTCCTTTCAAGAGGCTCAGAAGCCTCCTTTCAAGAGGCTCAGAAGCCTCCTTTCAAGAGGCTCAGAAGCCTCCTTTCAAGAGGCTCAGAAGCCTCCTTTCAAGAGGCTCAGAGCCTCCTTTCAAGAGGCTCAGAGCCTCCTTTCAAGAGGCTCAGGCCTCCTTTCAAGAGGCTCAGGAAGCCTCCTTTCAAGAGGCTCAGAGCCTCCTTTCAAGAGGCTCAGGAAGCCTCCTTTCAAGAGGCTCAGAGCCTCCTTTCAAGAGGCTCAGGAAGCCTCCTTTCAAGAGGCTCAAGCCTCCTTTCAAGAGGCTCAGAAGCCTCCTTTCAAGAGGCTCAGGAAGCCTCCTTTCAAGAGCTCAGAAGCCTCCTTTCAAGAGGCTCAGGAAGCCTCCTTTCAAGAGCTCAGAAGCCTCCTTTCAAGAGGCTCAAGCCTCCCTTTCAAGAGGCTCAGGCCTCCTTTCAAGAGAGGCTCAGGCCTCCTTTCAAGAGGCTCAGAAGCCTCCTTTCAAGAGGCTCAGGCCTCCCTTTCAAGAGGCTCAGGAAGCCTCCTTTCAAGAGGCTCAGAGCCTCCTTTCAAGAGGCTCAGAGCCTCCTTTCAAGAGGCTCAGAGCCTCCTTTCAAGAGGCTCAGAAGCCTCCTTTCAAGAGGCTCAGAAGCCTCCTTTCAAGAGGCTCAAGCCTCCTTTCAAGAGGCTCAGGAAGCCTCCTTTCAAGAGGCTCAGAGCCTCCTTTCAAGAGGCTCAAGCCTCCTTTCAAGAGGCTCAGAAGCCTCCTTTCAAGAGGCTCAGGCCTCCTTTCAAGAGGCTCAGGCCTCCTTTCAAGAGCTCAAGCCTCCTTTCAAGAGGCTCAGGCCTCCTTTCAAGAGGCTCAGGCCTCCTTTCAAGAGGCTCAGAGCCTCCTTTCAAGAGGCTCAGGCCTCCTTTCAAGAGGCTCAGGCCTCCTTTCAAGAGGCTCAGAAGCCTCCTTTCAAGAGGCTCAAGCCTCCTTTCAAGAGGCCTCAGAGCCTCCTTTCAAGAGGCTCAAGCCTCCTTTCAAGAGGCTCAGAAGCCTCCTTTCAAGAGGCCCAGAAGCCTCCTTTCAAGAGGCCCGGAAGCCTCCTTTCAAGAGGCCCAGGCCTCCTTTCAAGAGGCCAGGCCTCCTTTCAAGAGGCCCGGAAGCCTCCTTTCAAGAGGCCCAGGCCTCCTTTCAAGAGGCCAGGCCTCCTTTCAAGAGGCCCGGAAGCCTCCTTTCAAGAGGCCCAGAAGCCTCCTTTCAAGAGGCCCAGGCCTCCTTTCAAGAGGCCAGGAAGCCTCCTTTCAAGAGGCCCGGAAGCCTCCTTTCAAGAGGCCCGGAAGCCTCCTTTCAAGAGGCTCGGAAGCCTCCTTTCAAGAGGCCCGGAAGCCTCCTTTCAAGAGGCCCAGGCCTCCTTTCAAGAGGCCAGAGCCTCCTTTCAAGAGGCCCGGAAGCCTCCTTTCAAGAGGCCAGGCCTCCTTTCAAGAGGCCAGAAGCCTCCTTTCAAGAGGCCCGGAAGCCTCCTTTCAAGAGGCCCAGAAGCCTCCTTTCAAGAGGCCCGGAAGCCTCCTTTCAAGAGGCCCGGAAGCCTCCTTTCAAGAGGCCCGGAAGCCTCCTTTCAAGAGGCTTGGAAGCCTCCTTTCAAGAGGCTTGGAAGCCTCCTTTCAAGAGGCTTGGAAGCCTCCTTTCAAGAGGCTCGGAAGCCTCCTTTCAAGAGGTTCGGAAGCCTCCTTTCAAGAGACTCGGAAGCCTCCTTTCAAGAGGCTCGGAAGCCTCCTATCAAGAGGCTCGAAAGCCTCCTTTCAAGAGGCTCGGAAGCCTCCTTTCAAGAGGCTCGGAAGCCTCCTATCAAGAGGCTCGGAAGCCTCCTTTCAAGAGGCTCGGAAGCCTCCTTTGAAGTCGATGAATGCATTATGCGTTGGCACGTTGTATTCGCGATATTTCTGCAATATTTGGCGAATGTCGAACACCTGGTCCTGGTGGTGGAGCGATCGTCAATGAAACCCGCCTCGAACTGCCCCACGAGAGCTCTTGCAATTGATGCTAGTCGACGGCATACAATTTAGAAGAGTACTTTGTAGCGCGGTAGTTGCTACAATCCAGCTTGTCGCTCTTTTTATAGATGGAACGCCTCACCACAATGTTTAAAACGTTATCCTAATAATGATATGGAAATGCTAATATCATCTTCCAAACTTGGACGTACATGTTCATGAT
The DNA here is from genome assembly GCF_024139115.2 of Armigeres subalbatus. Lineage (NCBI taxonomy): Eukaryota > Metazoa > Arthropoda > Insecta > Diptera > Culicidae > Armigeres > Armigeres subalbatus. The sequence continues at coordinate 421,090,893 of NC_085140.1, read as the reverse complement.
AGAACTAGAGGCGAAAGTATAGAATTGATAGTTCCGTTAGGATACGGCAGGCATGAAGAATGTTTTTATAGAAGTCGATTTGAAAGCGAGCGGAGGGCAATATTTGTGATGGCACATATCACACGACCTTCCTTCTGCCAAGCTCCTGTATGAAGGGGGAGGGAAGAATATCAGTGTGGAAGCTGATATATCTTCACTGGCAAAAGGAAGGTGGTTTGACTTGCTCATATGCCATCGCGTGCGGAAGGATTTTCTCTATCGACGAGTACTGTCTCCGAATTTCTAATATGACATCAGCATTTAGTCGAATAGGATTTTTATTGCACAGTTCTGTTTTCTCATTGCGTCCATTATCTCATTATCCTAATAGTTGGTCAACCCGTGAGGCTTTGTTGTTTTTCAACATATCAATATCCTCCTTGATTTCTTGGAGATCCAGTGCTGCGAAACGTATGCCCTGCGTCCGTGCTCTCAGGTTTGTCACCATACCGCCATCGATGTCTCCAACATCGCCAATCAGATGCTCTTAACAGTGTAGCCGTCACCTTTGGATCACCTCACGCTCGAGTGTAAAAAGACTTCAGTAATATCCATACACATGTCAGACAGTGACACGTGGCCGTTACGTGGACAGTTCAACTTTTCATTAGGACGCTACACTTGTTCCGTCTCTGCACGGTCACGATCACGGTCTTCCTGCTGGTGCTTTTTCTTCCGGAAAATCGAGTTTTGTCTGTTTCGCGCACGTTTGTATTGTACCTTGTTCAGCTTCATACAGTGATGTGACAATTTCGCCCATGCTGCGTTCTTCACCTTCACAAGCTGCTTACATTCGCCGTCATACCAGTCGTTTCTCAGATCCAGGTTCATCTTGCCAAGTGCAGCCGTTGCGGGTCGAATATCTCTCCAGCCTTCTTCAAGAGGAGCTGCTGTTCCGTTGGGATTGTCACTTTCAACTGCTGCACGTAGTCTTGGGCTAGATGTTAGACGATCACCAGTTTGTACATTTCCTTTCTTCCTACCTGAACGTTAATGTCGCCGATGAAGGTTTTGACGTCCCGCAGTGGGCATCCATCGTTTGTCTGCTCCAGCTATTTAGACCCGAACTAACTTTTAGGTAGTTTATTTCTTTTGTAAATAGGGGAACTGTTCCGATCTTCATCTCACTGAACTCATCGCGAAACAAAGAAATACGGTACCAATTTCTTTCCTTCTTTTTGTAAACATGCGTGCTCACTGCTGAAAAAAAAATCACAAAAATAAGAAACAAATCAAATACCTTTCCATTGCTTTGTTTTTGGTGGGATGAATATCGGAGCCATGAGATGAAGTCCAGGAGCAGTTCCCCTATTACGTTCGTTGCTAGTTTTAGTCAAAGTTACATCAGATTACAATTTAATCAATGTGTCTCTCTTATACCCCGAGTACAGTCTTTAGTAGATTCAAATTGAGGGTTTCTCCATCTCCTGTTTTTTTTTTATAATACTCGAGAAAAAGATTTCAGAAGTGGAATCTACAAATTACACCTTAACAATGCTAACGCTAATACATAGCAATGCAAAATTAAAAACAATAATTATTTCTTCCTCAGCTGCAAATCGATCCAAGTAAGGTAATAAATGTGATTGATCAAATTGTTTGATTCAATAGGCTTGTTCCACGTTTTCCTCAAAACTTTAACTCATGATAAGGATGAATTGGGCAAGTGATTTGAATTGAATTGACTTGCCAAGGCTTGAACGTGATAAACATTTTTCATGCCAGTGAGACGTACTATTCGTTTTCGAGTCAAATAACTTGCTAATCACGATTGTAGAACTAAGTGGTCAAAGTCGGAGATCCTATAAAATTATGCTTATCCTATTAAGGTTTTAAATTAGACCACCTGTCAGTATGACATCACGAGATGCAAATTAATTCAAAATTTATTAATTCGACCTTTCTTCGCGCGGTTGACTTTCATCCGATCGTTCACATCGCTTGCATTATCATTGATTAAGGAACAATAATTTCGGCGTTTTTTTCTTCAAGTGATTGGTTCGCTGTAGATTACCTCCTCCACAACGCTGCAGACATCGATGACGTCTAAAGCACTTCTCTTCCGCTGTCAGCCGTAACGAAGAGTATACAAGGTGTGTTAGAAAAAAATATCCCATGGGATGGCGACTGAACGAATCGTGCTATTGCCACTATATATAGCTGCTGTTTGATTTGATATGAGAATAGTATCAAGTCAACACTCCTTCAAGCATCGAGGTGGGTAGTTGTTCAAGGATTATAATATTTTATTGGATCCTCTTCTTACGAACCAATTATTATCATTGCAGCTAAACAGAAAAAAAATGAAGTTCTTCATCGTTGCTCTGGCCTTGTTTGCCGTGGTTGCTGCCCGGCCTCAGGACGACAAGTACACCACCAAGTACGACAGCATCGATACCGATGAGATCCTACAATCGGAACGTTTGTTCAAGAACTATTTCAACTGCTTGTTGGATAACGGCCCCTGCACTGCGGAAGGTAATGAACTGAAGCGAGTCCTGCCCGAAGCTCTGGAAAACAACTGTGCCAAGTGTAGCGAGAAGCAGCAAACGACCAGCACAAAGGTCATCAAGTACCTGACCGAGAACAAGCCGGAGGAATGGACTGCTCTGAAGGCCAAGTACGATCCAGACAACAAATATGTCCAGAAGTACGCCGGAAAGGATGGAATCAATCTGTAAGCCGAAATTGGTTCTGTGATAGGGACTGGATTTGGATATTTTGACAATGGCATACGTTTAAAGTGTCTTATGTTTTGTGATCGGATAACAACGCCATAATTGTATAAATGTAGTTCTGTTGAATTCCCAGTGTAGATGAACTTGTTGTGACAATAAATGCATTCCAGTACTAAAAATGTCAGACATTTCAATTTTCAAAAATATCACAACTAAAAAAATCTAATCTAAAATCTAAAAAATCCAAACAGTTCAAGCCGAAATGAAAGAACGCTACTGTTGCGATGAGTGACCAACAGTTAGATTGTGATGGTTCCAGTTCCTGGGATGTAATCGAATCGAAATTGCCTCCTTGTTATCACGCTCGATAAACAATCAACATTACAATGTTCTGAAAACTCAGATGTGAATATGTACATTATGTGGAAGATTTTTATTTGAAAAATGTATTGGAGGTAACTACTTTCCTTTCGATGGGACTCGAACCCATCGCCCTCAGTACGCTAGACTCGTGCTTTTAACCTACTAAACTACGAAGGACCATCGTCAGCCTTCGCAACTTGGGCTGACGGTGGTCCTTCGTAGCTTAGTTGGTTAAAAACACCAGTCTAGCGTCCTGAGGGTCGTGGGTTCGAGTCCCATCGAAGAGAAAGTAGTTACCTCCAATACATTTTCAAATCAAAATCTTCCAAATAATGTACATATTCACATCTGAGTTTTCAGGACTTTGTAAATTAATGTCCAAATCGGGTGGTTTAATACCCGGAACATAGGCAATTAACTTTGATTGAACTGAACCAACATTAGCTTATCGAATTCATAAGCACTTTGCACCAATCTGGTTATATTTGATTTGCAGCCAATACTTTGCCCTGTTAAGTGAAATAAAAAACGATCCATAGCAAAATGAAAATCGATTGTTCCATAAAACTCTACCATTAATCCATAAATAGTTCAGGAGTACATATCCATAAAGAATAATTTAGCAATCAATAGGAAAATATGTTCCTTTAGACATGATCAAGAAAATGATGACCATTCCTACTATTTTCCCATGAACGAATGACAAATAAATCCTTGGAACGTGATGATGATCCATAATTACAGTAATATGATCCATGATTTTGATGATCCATAACGCTTGGAAAGAAGACCAATAAATCTATATAAATTAATCCACAAAATTTTTAAGCTCTATGGATCATATGGCCAAAATTATGGATTATTTCAACCGCTCCCGTATGAACGCAGATGCGGATCTATTATTGAAATTAAATTTCCCGATTCATCCTAATTAAAAACTAGAGTACAAAGTATTTATTCATTTTAATTTGCAATCATGCTTACTTGCAATTTCAGAAATAGGAAACAGTATAAATTTATGCTTTGTTTATTATTTGGAATAGCATAAGATCTTACAAGTTGGTCTATAGTCGGTAAAATCTCCATTATCGAGCAGGAGATGACGGGCCTCTAATAAAAGATCAAAAGTTCAACTATACTAATTGGGAAAGTTTTTTAACCGATGATGCAATTCGTTTGACGTTTGCACTATACCATTTCATACAACTGAATATTTAGCGACGAGCCACCATCGGGCAAGACTATATAGCAGAGAAAAAAGGCTATTTGCATTTTATCAGATACTCGCATTTACTCCTCTGTAGGGTTATTTCCAGTGTCTTTGTTTTGTCGCAGAAATAAATGATAGCAAAAATAGGTAAATTTTTTTTTGTGTCTTTATTAAAGAGACTTTCAGCCCGAGGCTGGCTCGTCTCCGCTAAATTAAATTATTAAGTGTAACTAATTACGTGTGGAATTTGTCATATATTTTTCCAACACGTTCTTCCACCTTTGTTTTTTTGTGAAGCGTAAGGAAAAGCATGTCCATCTCCCCCAAGATCTTACGTAGTAGGTGCATCGCACCTTACTGGTGCTAATATTTTAAGCAACTTTCAACACTTCAATTACAAGTGATATGTTTCATATGGCTTAAAATGTGTATAATAAAAAAGTACATAAAAAATATTTACATTGCTTTCTATTATTGCTTTAAACCACAATCCAAAAGAATTTAGACCGGATTACAAAACACTAGCACCATGTAGTTAAGTAGAATTCAATAAATATTTCAGCAATAATATTTATTTTGCCAAAAGGCATTCCGCGGAACAAAATTTCGGTAAAAAAGTACATTCCGCAAAATGCCTTACGGTGAAAAGGTGCCTTCCGCAAGATGTCTTTCGAAGAATTGGTATAATTCGTGGAATGTCGAAATGTTTTTTGGATTGTATAACATTTCGCCGAAAACCTTTTCCCGGATCTCATTTTCGGATCTCATTCAATAGCAAATTAAAACATTTTTTAGCTAATCAAATTGTTTCTAAAATGTAATAAGGTACTTTTTTTGGCGGACGTAACACAAGGTGGACCCCCCTTTCCCCTCCCCCTTCAAACCTTGGACGTAATTTTTGAACAACTCCTATTTGGCAGATTGGCATTTTTTTTGTTAAGAATATATAGACGGCTACTCAGTATTCATTTAGTAAAACAAGTATGTTATTTACCCAACGTTTCGATACCGGGATTGTGCCTTCCTCAGGGGGGAAATACTGTTGTTTTTTTTTTTACTAATTTTATTTGCTTATTATCTAATACATGCATTCATCTCTTAGACTAGGTGTTCCGTGTATTCTTAACACTATCATCCTTATTTGCTATGTTACGCTTTTAGTTATTATTAATACATTTCAATTGCCTCTAGCAGTTAGAATTTTTTCCTCTGGTTGAATTGAACCATGTAGGAATTACAATGTTTTCTACTTAAACTAAACTTAACCTATTTTATACTAAGGGTACAAGGAGTTAATCGTTGCAATAGAAGATTGCAACGATTTTTATCTAAAATTGGAAATTATTTTGTTGGACATTTGTTGCAATGTCTCAATATTAGAAATTCTATGAAGTTCATTGGTACTATACCACGGAGGCAACTTCAGAATCATTTTCAAAATTTTATTTTGAATCCTCTGGAGTGCCTTCTTTCTGGTATTGCAGCAACTAGTCCATATTGGCACAGCATACAACATGGCAGGTCTAAAAATTTGTTTGTAAATCAAAAGTTTGTTCTTAAGACAAAGTTTTGATTTTCTGTTTATAAGTGGATATAGGCACTTAATATATTTGTTACATTTGGCTTGAAGGCCTTCAATGTGATTTTTAAAAGTTAATTTTTGATCTAGCAGAAGTCCTAAATATTTAGCTTCATAGACCAATTAATTGGAACACCATTCATAGTGACAGTATGTCTGCTAGAAGGTTTCAAATAAGAAGCTCTCGGCTTATGTGGGAAAATTATAAGCTGAGTTTTGGAAGCATTCGGGAAATTTTCCATTTTTGCAAGTAAGTGGAGAAAATATCCAAACTTTTTGCAATCTACTACAAATGACACGAAGGCTTCGCCCTTTGGCTGAAAGGCCCGTGTCATCTGCAAACAAAGATTTTGACACCCTGGTGGTAAATCAGGTAAGTCAGAAGTAAAATGTTATACAATAGGGGCCCCAGTATGCTGACCTGGGGGACACCACCCCTTACAGGTAATCTATCAGACTTAGTATTCTGATAGTTTACCTGCAGTGAGCGATCTGATAAATAATTTTGGACCAGTTTAATGATGTACAGAGGAAAATTAAAATTCATCAATTTTACAATCAAACCTTCATGCAAAACACTGTCAAATGCTTTCTCTATATCAAGAAGAGCAACTCCAGTCGAATATCCTTCAGATTTGTTGAGCCGAATTAAGTTCGTAACTCTTAATAACTGATGAGTGGTTGAATGCCCATGGCGAAAACCAAATTGCTCATCAGCAAAAATAGAATTGTCATTAATATGAACCATCATTCTATTTCAAATAATCTTTCCAAACAGTTTGCTTATTGAAGAAAGCAAACTGATTGAGCGATAACTAGAAGCCTTAGCTGGATTGTCCGGCTTCAAAATTGGAACAACTTTGGCGTTTTTCCATTTATCTGGGAAGTATGCCAATTGAAAACATTTGTTAAATAAATTAACCAAAAATGATAAAGAGCTCTCAGGAAGTTTTTTGATAAGTATGTAGAAAATACCATCATCACCCGGGGCTTTCATATTTTTAAATTTTCTAGTAATAGATCTCACTTCATCCAAATTGGTTCCCAACGAAGGGTCAAAAACAATCTCTTGATTGAGAATGTCTTCGAAGCTCCGTGTAACCTGATCCTCAATTGGACTAGTGAGACCTAGACTAAAATTATGGGCACTCTCGAGCTGCTGAGCAAGTTTTTGAGCCTTTTCGCCATTTGTTAATAAAATTTTATTTCCCTCTTTAAGCGCTGGAATTGGCTTTTGAGGTTTTTTAAGAATTTTCGTTAATTTCCAAAAGGGTTTCGAACTGGGATCCAACTTCGAGACATTATTCTCAAAGTTGATATTTCTCAGAATAGCGAAACGTTTTTTAATTTCATTTTGTAAATCTCGCCAAATAACTTTCAACGCGGGATCGCGAGTTCTTTGGTATTGCCTTCTTCTCACATTTTTAAGACGGATCAGTAGCTGAAGATCGTCGTCAATAATAATGGAGTTGAATTTAACTTCACATTTCGGAATTGCAATGCCTCTGGCTTCGACAATTAAATTTGTCAAAGATACGAGAGCATTATCAATATCACTTTTGGTATCGAGAGGAATATCAACATCAAAATTCCTATCGATATACGTTTTATATAAATCCCAATCAGCTCTATGATAATTTAAAGTAGAGCTGATTGGATTATAAATGGCTTCTTGTGAGATTTCAAATGTCACAGGAAGGTGATCAGAGTCAAAGTCAGCATGAGTTACCAATTGGCCACACAGCTGACTTGAATCCGTTAAAACTAAATCAATTGTAGAAGGATTTCGACTGGAAGAAAAACAAGTTGGTCCATTGGGATATTGAATAGTATAATATCCCGCAGAACAATCTTCAAATAAAATGTTGCCGTTGGAATTGCTTTGAGCATTATTCCATGAACGGTGTTTGGCATTGAAGTCACCAATTACGAAGAATTTTGATTTGTTGCGAGTCAGAATTTGAAGATCAGCTTTCAACAAATTCTTTTGCTGTCCATTGCATTGAAAAGGCAAGTAGGCTGCAATGAAGGAAAATTGTCCAAAATTTGTTTCAACAGAAACTCCCAAGGTTTCAAAACTTTGGTTTCAAACGAAGAAAATAATTTATGTTTGATACGTCTATTAATGACAATGGCGACCCCACCACAGGCGCTGTCAAGATGATCATTTCTGTAGATAAAATAGTTTGGATCTCTTTTAATGGAGAGTCCTGGTTTTAAATACGTTTCAGTTATAATGGCAATATGCACATTATGAACTGTTGAATAATTCATCTTCCTTACCCTTTAGAGAGCGGGCATTCCAATTTAGAACTTTCACACAATTATTTAGATCCATTAAAACGGAGTCCGATAACAATTTTTTGTGTGTACTTTATACCAACCTGAACAGCTTCAGGAATGGTATTTGCTTTGAACATTGCATCAATCATGTGATACAATTGTTCAGTTAAAAAATCTAAATCGGAAGCAGTCATGCTACCTAAATCTACAACATGACCGTTATTTTCCGTTGGGACATGGGTATAAACCTCATTTTGAGAAGAGAAATTTTGTCTACCAGCAGCGATGTTTGCATACGTAGGTACATTGGAAAAATTGGAATTTACTGAAGTGCTTGCTACCCGTTGACGAGCGGCAAAATTTGTTTGTGAATTGTGGTGGGTATGAATTGCTCGACCGGTAACCGGTTTAGAAATTTGAGCGTTTGAAAAATTTCTACCCGTCGAATCTGGGATCCGATTGGAATTTCCCGTCATCAATTTTGCACGAGAATTCAAACCTTTTTTGCGTGAAGGGCATTCCCAGAAATTGGATTTATGATTGCCCCCACAGTTTGCGCACTTAAATTTATTGGAATCTTCTCTCACAGGACATGCGTCCTTGGCGTGAGAGGTTCCACCACAAATCATGCATTTAGCATTCATGTGGCAATGTTTGGTTCCATGACCCCACTTTTGGCACTTACGGCACTGGGTAGGGTTTTGGAAATTTCCCCCAGGCCTGCGGAAATGTTCCCATGTAACACGGACATGAGACATAATACAGGCCTTTTCCAAACTTTTCATATTATTTAGTTCACTTTTGTTAAAATGAACTAAACCCTCTGGGAAGTACCAGAATGGGATTTCTTTTTCATCTTAATTACTTGGACTGGTGAAAATCCAAGTAATTGAGAAATTTCAATTTTAATCTCATCCAGTGATTTGTCATCACTGGGAGACCTTTCAAGACGACTTTGAACAATCGCTCAGTTTTGTCGTCGTATGTGAAGAATTTATGGCGCTTCTCAGTTAAATAGTGAAGAAGACGTTTGCGATCGTCAAAGGATCCCGGCAAAACGCGGCAGTCACCTTTCCTAGCAATCTGAAATGAAACCTTGATCCCCTGAAGGTTACTCAAGATCTCATTCCGGAAGCCAGAAAACTCGGCAACAGATACCACAATTGGCGGAATCCTTTGCTTTTTCGCATGAATCGAATCACCTGGGCTAGAGGTAGATTCGATTTGCTCAATTTCTTAATTTTCATTAATCAAATCGAACTGATTGCTCAGTTCGATTGGAGAAGAATTATTTCCGATATTAGAGTTAGAAGGAATATCTGAATTCTCCAGCTTCCTTCTATTTTTTCCGCGCTTGGGCAGGATGGTCTTGAAACCTTGTTTCTTTGAAGGAAGTGGAGAATTCAGAGACTCCCCCTTCCTCTCGTTTTTGTTAATACTCATTGCTGAGCGTGGAGACGTGACCTTCTAAGAGGTTTTTTCCCAGAACGGTGTCCCTGCAGGATTACCACCGCTTGTCGGAATTTTACTTCCGCAAACGGGTCCAACGTAAAACGAAGGCACGGGTCCTTGCAAAGATCGTAACGGGATCAGTGGGTACAAATAGCGCTAAGAAGCACCGTTGAAATTAAAATAGCTTCGGGTAGTATTAAAAACTTCCTTCCGCAAAGAGAGAAAGAACCGCACAGCACGAAAGCACAATGCGGTCTGGGGGAAATACTGTTGTTTTTGTCTATTGTTTGATCTAACTTTAACTATCACGGTTGAAAATTTTGTTTGTTGGTACATTTTTTCGGAACCATTGTTACTAGCGCCATTGCTATTACTAAAAGAAGACTGAGTAGCCGTTTTTTACTAAAATATAAAAGAAACAGTTTTCACACAAACAGTTAAGAATAATGCAGAATTCAGCAGATTGTCATTTTCTTAGATTACCAATGGCTTATTCTTTTTCTTCAGCTAACTCTTGTTTTCCTTGGCTTTACATCTCCTACTGGGACAATCCCGACTAGCAGCTTAGAGTTACCTCAGTTCTTCCACAATTACTAGCTGCGAGGTTTCTTAGCCAAGTTACCATTTGTTTGCATTCGTATATCATGAGGTTAACACGTTGGAACTTTTATGTCCATAAAGGTCGAGACAATTTCCAATCGATTTTTTGTTCGAAAGAATCTACTTTTTGCCTTATACTTAACAAACAAATTTGGATATGGCACCGTTGATGATCAACATTTAAGAGCTGATGGAACGTACACTGGTGGAAATAAGTATAAAGACAAGCTCGGTTTCCATACAAAATGGCCATATTGGGAAGTCAATATCTCGAATCTTAGCAATTCGATTGGGCTGATTTTTTGCCAACAAGCCTAAAATGACTTGAATTTTTATTCAATGATAGTTACATTTCTGCATATATTCTGGTTATACGCGTTTTTGTTGGAAATAATTATAAAGACAGTTCCGTTGTATGGAGCTCCATATAAAAAAGTGGTGTCTTTATAATTATTTCCAGATTTTGAGGTCAAAATCAACAGAGATGTATACAATTTACTCAAAGATCGAAAGATCAGGTTAAAAACAGGTGCCTAGTAAAATTTCAGCCAAATCGAATCACTACGAATCGAGATATCGATCCTCAATCATGATGAAAATGTATGAAAATCATGCTTGTCTTTATACTTATTTCCGGCGGTATATTGCACAATTAGACGTGGATAAAACGCAAACAGCCGGCGCCTCGCCTTCAATAACACCGGAGTTCTCATACAAAAAAGATGTTTCTATGGTAATATAAAAATGGTGCTGGACACAGACTGCATTCGAGAGGTAAGTCATATGACAAATCTGGTCTCAAAATAATTTCCAAGATAAATCCTGCTACATTGCTTGCCATTATGATACGTAATCCGTTCAGCAAACGTATTAATTTTTAATTGTGAATAGTGAAGAATAGTAAAAGTTTGTATTTAAGTCAAATAACCATTGGCTCAGATTAAGCACAAATAATCGATACAAGAGGATATTGTAACAACACCAAAGCCAACTTTACTATTGACACCCTTTCTTTATCAACTTTCCCCGCGTTAAAATGAACAATCGCCCACTTTGTGCCATTGATTGTTAATCCTTACGATGGATGAACAATAAAATATTAGTGTTTTGTTTTAATTAATACGTAGAGCGATCGCACGATCATCAAAAAATATATTGTGTTCCTCTTTGTGCGTTCGATAAGTCAGAATACTAATACGGATGTGTGTTATATTTTGCGAAATCCGTTCTTATTAGTAGTATAGAAGTTGCATAGATCACATCACTTTCCATTGTGAATCCCGATCTATGTTTCTAATTACCCAACCCAACTAATAAAACCCCCTTCCCGTGGTTACTGTGGAGATGCAGAGGTATTCTCGGTCTCTAGTAGCAACAATAACCACACACTAACATTCCCTTCCTTTCCCAACTGACTGTAAGGACTTGGCCGGCGCCGTTATTGGTTAACATTTGCGAGCTGCTGAAACGTGCACTTCGAGAATAGCTGGTAAATCCCAACCACTATTCACTTGGATCGAAGTGCAATTTACACCAGTTCTGACCAATCACGGAGTAGCAACCATTGATATGTACGGTCAGTCTAAGCTAAGCTAAGCTAAGCTAAGGTAAGCTATACCTAACAACCGTGTTCAATTGAAGAAGGCATTATCTCCTCTCTCCGCCGTGTACCGGGAATACGCTACCAGTTAAATTAGGTATTACTTCTCCCTTCGTTTTACATCAGTCAGACGCTTTCTTTCAACGAAGGCATTATCTCCGCCCTTCACGTTAAATCGGGCACACGTTACCAGTTAAAGAAGGAATTATTCCTCCCTCGCTTTATACTAGGCAGACGCCTTCTTTTAAAGATGGCATTATCCACTTCTTTCGCCTTATACCACTATCCGCTCACTTTGCGTAATAACGGCCCCTATTCTAAGAAGGCAATGCTTCTATTGCTTTAAACCACAATCCAACACTAGCGCCATGTAATCGATTATATTCAGATTCCATTTTAAGAAATGTTACGTAGTCTTGAAAATTGAAACAAGATGTATAATTGTCCGACGTTTCGACCCGGGATGGTGTCTTCGCCAGGGGAAAATAACGTTAGACCAAACAATAGACTAGGAACAAACACAGTATTTGTCCCCTGATGAAGACACCATCCCACTATGGAGCCATACAAACAGGCGGACAAAATATTTTCTTCCTTATAAGATGTTTTGATGTTATCATAACCGAATAATGTTGTTAAGCAACAATCCCAGTCATTTCGCGACCAACTTTTGAAAAAGGGCCTAATATTTTGACTCTTCAAAAAATATATAAATTTCCAAACGGCGAACAAATAGGGAAGAACGTTTATTATAGTAGAATTTTGATACTTGTGTTGCTATGATGTACATTAAGGAAAAAAAGACAAGTTTTGGGGCAGATGCGTTTTTTTTTCAAATCATGTTTTCTCAAAATGGCGCAAGTTTGCGCAAGATTTTCCGTGGGAATCTGGAAGTATACATCAAAAATATGATCCCCAACTAAATATCTCCGCGGAGAAATAGTGGCTGGCTTTTAAAGTAAAAAAAAAACTCTATTTTTCAGTGTTTTCTTCGAATTTTGATTTTTTTTCCTTCATGATATCACTATTTTGTCTGTACGATATGGAAGCTCGAGGGGAGACATAATTGTTTTTAAATATTTGTGTCGGCCTAACTAATACATTAAAAACTATAACTCGTAGGGACCAATTTTTTGGGTTTTCTTATCTTGTGTATTTACCTTTGAAAAAAATGATTGAAAATATGATTGGCGAAAGTCGATTAATGTTCGCCTAAATCCCCATAGTGCATCCCCGTGTCGAAACGTCGGAAAAATATACATCTTGTTTCAATCTTCAAAAATTACCGCGAGATGTTTTTCGGTGTAAATTTTTTTTTTCTTCTATCTTCCTTTTCCCTTATTCCCTTCCTCCTTATCTCCCTTTTTTTTCTACAAAACAATACGTTCAATTGAAACTCTTCTTATTGTTTTTGATAGTTTAAAGATCCTACTACATTATGTAGAAGTCATTTGCAGAACAAATAAAATCGGACTGTACTATTTATATTTTAATAAAAAAGTCAAATCCGGGTGAGACGCCACACCTCAGGGGGAGATGCCGCACGTGGGAAATGTTGGAGAAATGAGATTATAATTTGTTTTTGGCGTTGAACGTAATTTTTCAGAAAAGCATAATCATTTATATTTGTATTTCAACCCAAAAAACAAACAAATTTCTTCGCGTGAACAATTTCTTATTTCTACTGTATTACAATACACAGTCGAGCAGGGATTGAATCCTAAAGAGAAAGAACAAGTCTCTCACTTATCATCTCTGTATACATATACGATGTGTAGCATACCGCGAGAGACTTTTTTCGTCAGCTGTCATGATAGAGAACTGATTCGGGAGGCTATACCCCATGATAAATTTCTTTTAGAAAGCTCCAAATGTGGGGAGCACTGGCTCTGATGATGCATTTCAACTTGTTCTACACAGCTGTGCACTAACCAACACGAAAGGAGCAAAAACAAAGCGTGAATCACCATTTTTCTGTGGGGGCTGCCTATCCGCTTCTGTTTTTTCGGTCTTGTATACAGGTTTGATAAATTAGTTATCATGGCTTGTTATGATTCGGAGCAGTTTTTGCCTCTCTTTTACCGTAGTTCGTTATCTATCGAGAGTGATTTCTGCAAACCCTGCAGTCGAGGATAATAGTCATTAGACAGCTTTTACTTTGTTGTTTTTCTACCACAATCAATAACATAAATCGCCAAAAATTGCACATATTGCGTTCTTCTGTATCTACGACGTTCTTTCAACTTGTTTGACATTCTAAGATGGCCTAAAATTCTTTATTGTAATACTCTCCCATGCCTGCTTTTCCTTCGTGGTTTATCTAATTAAAAACAACCGAAAAAGAAGAAACGGGGCACGAATTGATTTGTTTCTCATTATTATTATGTTTTCAGTAGGGGAAGGAGGGACAATATGCCCTAGCTAAGCAAACACTGCTCTATTGTCTTATTTGTAACGCTATTCATGGGTATTTTTACATTATGCATCAGTTGAACAAGATAGCTAGTTGATGCCATTCAAAAATTGTCAAAAATCCCAATCATATTGATAATATTCACATTTAAAAAAAGTGGTGATATTCTGTTGCCGGAAAACTCATAAGGCAAAACGCCTTTTAGCTGGCAGCTCCTAGGGAACAAAGTACCACGCGTCGGCGAATCAGCATTCTAATATGGATAGTCCGTGGAGACACAAGTACTTTGTAATTTATTGCCACTAGGGCGTTTTGCCTCGCCAAAATGTTAGATGTTTCTTCAAAATGTGGAAATTTTCGGTTTTTCTGACCTTCCCATGCACTATTTTGAAACTTTCTTCGCCTATCCTACATAATTTTAGATCTAGTTTTGTTACGGACATCTTAATTACGGTAAATATGAGGGAAACCACAAAAGGCGTTTTGCATCGGGGGGGCGTTTTGGGGCCTCTTCCCCTATCATTGATTTTGGAGCATGTTATTAATGTGCTGATAGTAGGTAGGGGAGATACGTATGAAATGCGCCACCACGTTTTGTTTCAAAATCGTGTGCGGCTGAAGCCAAAAAACATTTGCAGACCGTTACACTACACCGTTTGGCACTTTCCGCTGCAATTTCGGTGTTTACGTATACTAAGCTTTTTCTGCATATACAAAAAATATTTTCTTCTGTTTTTAATTAGTCTAAAATATTGACTACCTTAAAGTATAAGACTGACACTAATATTTTGCAAAAGAGTGTGACTACTTCAGTGAAAAATATTGTAATATTTTGATTATCATTTTTGGGTGGCGCATATTGCCCAGCGTCGTTCATTTTGGATTGAAATTCTTATTTTTTCTTCTGTTGTCAAAAACAAAAGAGCGAAACAATCCAACGACGCCAGTTCAATACGGGAAGCCAACTGAACTCAAAATTGAGTAAATCAAACCAGTTGGGTAAATCAATTTTCCGTTGGGTACTTTTTTAACATGGGAGAGAATTTTTGCAAAACCATACAAAAAAATCTTTATTTAAAATAGCGTTAGAAATTTCACGGCCTCCGCGGCGTATATAAAAGAGTTTAACTGTCATATTACTTTTTTGACTGATATAAATGAGCAGTTACTACTTACGTTTTTGTTTTCGCTACAAAAGACACCCTCTCACATATATTTGCGCCAATAAATCAAAGTCTGTTCTATTAGATCTCTAAAGTGCGGCATCTATATCGATGCGGCATCTCACCCGGATTTACTAACACAATATTGTTCAATTTCTCAACAATACCCCTCCCTGTTTTCCCAGTGTTCCTCCCACCTTCAATACAATACCAATATAGAATAGAATTTGGTTGAAATCATTTCTGGAAGATGAAAGTCAAACTGAATTGATCGTGCTACTTCCCATTCCCTCTCCCTTTTCTCAATGACCTTCCCACCCCATCGATGATCTTCCTCTTGGGATAGAGAAAATGAGTACCAAATTTGGTTGAAATCAATTCGGTAGTTCAAAATTTACTAAATTGTTCATTTTTCAACAATACCTCTTACCCCACTTCCCTCTTCGTTTTCCCACTCACCCTCTTTCCTCCCATATAGTCGACGCCCAAATTTAGTTGAAATCGGAGGAAAATTGTTCCAAATTTGGTTGAACTGAATTGCTCGATTTCTTCCCACTCCCTTTTATATCTTCTCGTTAGGATAGAAATTTGGTTACAATCGGTCAAGTGGTTTAGTAGTAGTTGGCAAACATACATACATACATAGATTGGTTTTGATATATTTTGATAATAATGATATAAAGAACTGAATAAAGCGCTTGGTATTACGCAAATAAACCCTTGTCAAAACCCCATTTGTAATATTTTTTAAATTATTTAACAATCTAACAATTTTAGTACTGAAATACATTTATTGGTATAATGAGTATATCTGCATTGCGGATTTATTAAAGGAACAGGCATTTTCTGGCAGAGTGATTATAAAACGCAAAAAACATATTCCAGTCCAGTGCCAATCATAGAATAGGTGCCGATTTACAGTTTGATTCCATCCTTGTCGGCATCAGCCACGTACTTCTGCACGTACTTGTTTTCCGGATCGTACTTGGCCTTCAGAGCCGTCCATTCCTCTGGTTTGTTCTCGGTCAGGTACTTGATGACCTTTGTGCTGGTCGTCTGCTGCTTCTCGCTACACTTGGCACAGTTGTTCTCCAGGGCTTCGGGCAGAACTCGCTTCAGCTCATTACCTTCCGCGGTGCAGGGACCGTTATCCAACAAGCAGTTGAAATAGTTCTTGAACAAACGATCCGACTGCAGGATCTCATCGGTATCGATGCTGTCGTACTTGGTGGTGTACTTGTCGTCCTGTGGCCGGGCAGCAACCACGGCAAACAAGGCCAGAGCAACGATGAAGAACTTCATTTTAAGGCTGCAAAGGCAAACAAATGGTTAAGCTAGGATCTTTTCAATTGTCTATGAAACGGTCTAACACATCCTTGAACAACTACTCACCTTGGTGCTTGGAGGAGTAATGACTTGAAACTATACTCATTTAGAATCAATCAGCTGCTATATATAGTGGTATGGTTTCAGCTATTCTTCGTCCTATAGGATATTTTTTACTCACGTCCGTTGCCTATGCTCTGCGAAACAAACGGCTGAAAGAGGAAGAGGAACTCTCGAGACGTCATCAATGTCTGCAGCGATTATGGAGGAGGTAAGCTTTAGTGAATAGATCACTATAAAAAGTGAGTCAAATTTATTGCTCTTCATGCAATGATAATGGCAAGCGGTGTTGATGATCTGATGAAAGTGAATCGCATAGAAAAATTACCAATTAGCATTAATGTACATTTTGTGGATGCATGCTTCTTCGAGATTTGTGGGAGAATTTATTTCTTATAGGGATATGTTCAAAGAAAAATGTTTAAATAAGTTAGCTCAAATTTTATTAGAGAGTTAAATTTGATCAATTTGGATTTACAATAAGAATAATTTGCAACGTTTGTTTGAAAAACTGCATATGTGACATGTTTGACCAAATTGAAATTTTAATATATTATGGATCGTTGTGGGTCTCCAGTTAGCCTTGTGAGTAAAAGCGTACGATTGCTAATCAAGAGATGGCGAGTTCGATTATCGGTCCGGTCTAGACTGTTTTCACGTGAGAATCATTTTCGGCTCCCTGGTTATAGTGTATTGTACTTAACACACAAGATACATACTCATGTAATTGGCGGGCATAGATAGCTTTCAATTAATAACTGTGGAAATGCTAATACATAGAACACTAAGTTGAAAAGCAGGTCAAGACCCAGTTGGAATGTAGGGCCATAGAAAAAGAATAAATCTTATCGAACTGCTGATAGGTGCGTCGTATCAACCTGATTTTTTTTGCGATGGTAAAGGGGTAGACGCCAATAGAATATTTACTCAAAACGTAAACTGTTTACAAACATAATCTGCAAGCTTTTTAAAGGGTCCACAAAATTAAAATAGGCATGTGTATTAGTAAGAATTTTCGCAAAACCATACGTAACCGTCCGCGACATAAAAAAAATGTGTAACCATCATATTACTTTTTTGGCTTACAAGAATTAGCAGTTAGTACTTACGATTTTGTTTTCGCTACAAAATACACACCTTCACATAAATTTGTGCCAATATATCAAGTCTGTTCTACCAGATCTCTAGATTGCGGCATCTCACCCGGATTTACCATATCTATCAAAATTCTTCTCAACAGATCCTTAGACAAGATACGTGCTACCAATCTTTCTGCATTTCAATACACCGAAGGCCATCCAAAGCGTTCTTGAGATCGTGTCGTTAGATCTATGGTCTTGTAGAAGCGTAAAGCGTGTTTTAAACCAAGCTAAGGGCATCCTGCGCAGTCCACAGATATCAGATGATTTATTTTTTCCAATTTCGTTTATTTGGTAGGCTCAGGCGTGTATAACACTTTACGGAGCCACGTTTCTTTGAGATATGTACAATCGACATAATCTTATTATTAAATTAGTAAGAGAGGGAAATAAGCCAACGTACTCGTGGTGACTCGAGGTTAGGTTTACAATGTTTAAGGATGGACGGGGATTAGGATTCGGGAATCAGGGAATCATCATAATCAAGGAATTTCAGCAGCTCATCCGGTCATTTGGCGTCGGGGACGATGTGGTGTGTCGTCGTGCTCGAAGAATGGTTCGAATGGGAGCATCTTCCGGACGGCCAGAGCTACGGCGCTCTACGGGACAGACAGGCAGAGACAAAACAAAAAAAAAACTTTGAAGAAAAGAAAAAAAAACAAAAGTATTAGACTTTTATGTCAGAGGAACAAAGAAAACTATAAATGGCTTGCATATAGACCACATCACGATCCCCCAAAACACCTCTTATCTCCTGGAAGGGTTGGTTACCTCGGGCCATTAGGGTATCCAATAATTGCTCTCTGGAGACGTCGTTTTCCGAGCAGAACCAAACTACGTGATCGATGTCATCATAACCGGCTCCGCACCTACATAAGTTGCTATCGACAAGGTTTATTCTGTACAGATGTGCGTTTAGTGAATAGTGATTCGACATAAGTCTCGACATCACGCGAATGAAGCCTCGGCTTAAGTCCTCACCTCTGAACCACGCTCGCCCAGAAACTTTTGGAACTATAGAAAATAGCCACCGTCCAAGTTCGTTGTGTGTCCAATTTCTTTGCCAACTTTGAAGAGTACTCTGACGGACTAATGGGAAAAACTCGTTGCTCGAGAATTGTCTATCATAAACCTCACCTTCCTGTGCGCCCACCTTTGCCAGCGAGTCTGCCTTCTCATTGCCGTAGATTGAGCAGTGAGAAGGGACCCAAACAAAGGTAATCTTGAATGATCTTTCGACCAAAACACGCATCTGCTCTCTTATGTTTGTAAGAAAGTAAGATGCGTGCTTAACAGGTTTCATCGACCGGAGTGCCTCGATAGAACTAAGACTATCCGAGAAGATGAAATAATGGTCTACGGGCTGATTGGAAATTATCCCCAAAGCGAAGTTAATTGCTGCCAGCTCAGCAACATAAACCGAACACGGTTCCTGAAGTTTTCGGAAGGTGGTTGAAGTTACATTGAAAACACCAAAGCCAGTGGATCCGTTAATGCGAGAACCATCAGTGAAATATCTGTTGTTGCAATTGACATGTTCATATTTTTCAGAAAAATGGAGGAATTGAAAGATTTCGAAGATGATCTGGTATTCCTTGAATAGCGTGTTTCATGGACAGATCGTATTCAATTGAGAAACTGTCATTGGTGAAGTCAACTCGAGGGGAGTATAACATGGAAGACAAAGATCTGACGATATGTAGTTGAGATAAACTCTTAAGAATCTTGACCGATGAACCAGTTCAAGCATATTATCGAAGTTGTGTAAGACAAGTGTGTTACTTGTTCCACATTTGATTAGTATTCTTAATGAGAGCTCCCAGTAACGGTGCTTTAAAGGAGTGACTCCAGCAAGCACCTCCAGGCTCATGTTATGCGTTGAATGCATACAGCCAAGGGCAATACGCAAACAACGATATTGAATTCGTTCCAATTTGATCATGTGGCAATCAGCTGCTGAGAGGAAGCAGAAGGAGCCGTACTCTAAAACAGAGAGAATAGTCGTTCTATAGAGTTTGATGAGGTCTTCCGGGTGAGCACCCCACCATGTTCCGGAGATAGAACGTAGAAAATGGATCCTTTTCCGGCATTTCTCTATCAAATACTCAATATGAAGTCTCCAGGTGCATTTAGAATCAAACACGACCCCAAGGTATTTAGAAGATAAAGATTGGTTGATGTCATCATTCAACAGCTTTAGTTTCAGTTGAGCAGGGTACCGCTTCTTAGTAAACACAACCAACTGAGATTTTTGCGGTGAAAACTCGATCCCCAAATGTCTGGCCCAAACAGTCAGATTATCTAGGGTACTTTGCAATGGTCCTTGCAAGACAGCTGCCCTTGGACCTCTTAGAGAGACCACGGCATCATCTGCAAGTTGTCTGAGCGTGCATTGTCCTTCCAAACAATTGTCAATATCTTTAACATAGAAATTATAAAGCAAGGGACTTAAACATGATCCTTGGGGAAGGCCCATGTAGCTATTTCTGGAAGTTGTCAGAGTGCCGAGTGTGAAGTTCATTTGTTTTTCTGACAACAAATTGTACAAGAAATTGTTCAAAATAACGGGTAATCCACTACTGTGCAGATTGTCTGACAGTACTTCTATGGAAACTGAATCAAAAGCGCCCTTAATATCCAAGAATACTGAAGCCAATTGCTCCTTGTGCGCAAAGGCCAGCTGAATATCTGAAGAGAGCAACGCTAGACAATCGTTTGTTCCTTTACCTTTTCGAAAACCAAACTGAGTATTTGACAGTAATGCATTCTGCTCGACCCAATGGTCGACTCTTGAAAGGATCATTTTTTTCCAATAACTTTCTCATGCATGATAGCATGGCAATCGGTCGGTATGAATTGTGATTAGACGCTGGTTTCCCAGGCTTTTGAATAGCTATTACTTTGACCTGTCGCCATTCAGGTGGCACAATGTTGTACTCCATGAAACAGTTGTACAGGTCAAGTAATCGTCTTTTTGCGATATCTGGGAGGTTTTTAAGAAGATTGAATTTGATGTTATCGCATCCCGGAGCAGTGTTATTCGATGAAAGAAGAGACATAGAAAGTTCCAGCATTGTGAATGGTCCACCCAAAGAACCGGGATCATTGACTGATTCTCGAAATAGCGGTTCTGCTGGTACGGAATCTGGGCAGTTTGCGAAGTTGAATATCCATCGATTGGAGTATTCTTCACTCTCATTGGTGGAAATGCGGTTCCGCATGTTGCGGGCCGTTTTCAAAGTGTTGTCATTGAGGTTTCTCGTGAAAGTCCCTCGACAAAACGTCGCCAGTAGCTACGTTTTTTGCCTTGAGAAGATTTTTGAGCTTTCTTTCAAGCCTCAAATACTCTTCAAAAGCTCGGACCTTCCGTGTTTACGAAAGGCCTTGAAGGCATCAGATTTCTCAGAATACAACTTAGTACATTCATCATCCCATCCAGGAGTGGCTGGTCTTCTTATGACAGATGTACTTGGAACGCGTCGTTTCTGAGCTTCCAGTGCGCTTTTATGAATCAATTCGGTAAGGAATCGATACTCATCCAGTGGCGGAAGAATATCAGTTGATTCAATACCAATTTTTACCGCCGATGCAAATTTTTGCCAGTCAATGTTCTTCGTGAGATCGAAAGGAACATTAACTGGCTCAGATTCTTGATAGCCACTTTTAATGGTGGTGGCTATCGGCATATGGTCACTACCGTGGGGATCTTGGATAACCTTCCACGTGCAATCTAACGATAGTGAATTAGAACAAAAAGAAAGATCAATACGGCTTTGTTGACCATTTGGTCCTATTCGAGTTACTTCACCAGTGTTCAAAATATTCAAATTGAAATCGTCACACAACTCATAGAAAATAGGCGCTCTATAATCGTCATACGTTTCGCCCCATCCAATACCATGTGCGTTCATATCACCCAATATCAATACTGGAGATGATAGAAGGGAGACTGCGCTTCAAAAATGTCGACGATTAATAGAGGCATTTGGAGGAATGTATTTTGTAGCTATGCAAAGATTTTTATTCTTCAGATTTACTTTGCATGCGACGTTTGCTCAGCCGGTAACTGTCGGAATGGTCATTCTGTAGATGGAGTCGCATTTTTTGATCCGCAAAAGAACGCCACCATAGTGGTCATCCCGATCTTGGCGAATAATGTTAAAATCGTGGAAGTTGATTTCATCTTCAGAAGAAAGCCATGTTTCACAGAGAGCGAATACATCACAATCGGGATTGCGGATCAAAAACTTGAACACGTCCAATTTATTTTTAGACTATGACAGTTCCACTGCAGCACAGTGATTGTATCTTGTATGGCCGTATTATCCATCGAAGATACAATTTCTGAAAGAAGAGCCACGTAACAGTCAATTGCTTCAGATAACTTTCTACTGTTGGAATAAAGAGGTCAATGATTGGCCTCAATGAATCCGGAATATTGAAAAAGATTCAAAAAGCGGTCCACGAGGTCCTTAAAGGATATCAATCCTCGCTTGGACGAGATTCTCTTTCGGAAGTGCGAGTAGCATTTTCCTTTTCATTGATAATCCTAGCCGGATGTTTCTTAGGAACATCGGTTTTAGGCAATGGCGGGAATGTCTTAGAGCAGCAGGGATCTGCAGTGAAGACTGGTTGCTTCAGGATTTTAAATAATCCCCATTACCTTCAGATTTTGCCAAGCCTTTATGGATGACTTTTGTTTTCTTTCGGCGCGATCCCGGGGAAGACGGTTGCTTCCTCTTTTCGGGCGCGTGTACCTCGAAGAATCATCCATGTCGGCTGCGTCAGAGTCCGATTCATCAATGGAGATGGAATCATAATAGTCACTTACTTGAACGGCAGCTGAAAAAGCAGTCTTTGCGGTGGCAGTGGCGGATGTGTCTTGCGCTTTAACCATTTCCGCATAAGACTGCTTGGAGCGCTGTACCAACGAGCGCTTCACTTTTTGGGTGCGTCGTTTGTACACCGGGCAATCTTGCAAACCATGGGCAGGATCCAAACCACAATAAGCACATTTTGTGGCTTGTTGCTGGCAGGTATCCTCCGATGTCTTTGAAACATTTACCACAAAGTGGTTTGTTGTCACAAAACTCGGCAGTGTGACCTAATTGTTTGCAGTTGGTACAATTAAATACCCTTGGTACAAACAAACGCACCGGAAACAACATATTCTCGATATCTACATATTTTGGGAGCATCGAACCGGCAAACGTCACCCGAAGCGAGCCTGACTTAGCATATACCTTTTTACCATCTACTGTGGTTGCTGAATGCAATTCCTTGCAGTCCAGGATATCCACGGTAGATTGCAGGGCATTCTTTAAGCGACCTTTCCCTGCAAGCACATCCTTGCAAGTTAAGCTCGCTGCGTTGATCACACCTTCTATTTCGACCTCCCGCGAGGGGACATAAACTAAATATTCAATGTTGTACGCCCTGTCGCCAGCAATTTCATTCGCCACCTGGTATGTAGGTGCGGTGATGCGTAGCTTGTTTCTGTTGATTTGATTGAATTCAAGCTTCGTAAAACGACGCGTCAAGTCTCGTTTGATGCCGAGAAAATCTAGGCTTTTCGTTTTCTGCCGAAAGTAAACAACCCAAGGGCCAGGCGAAGATGCCTGGTAAAATCGTGTGCGAACCTCTTTTGGTGGCACATCACCTCCCACAGCCTCTGCTTCCATTCTCACCCCGAAAGGTGGAAGGACAATTCTGGCTTATACTAACTTAAAACTATTACCAAATCAGAAAAAAAAGTGAAAAAAAAAACTAGTTCAGTTGATTTAAATCAGTCCCGCTCCAACAATAAAACAAAATCTGCCACTTATCTGCGCTGCTGCTGTAGGTAGCAGCAGAAACAATAGCCTGCTTCACTGGCGTCGCCAGAAGCAGCTACTTCGCTCGCCGACAGTGATCGCCTTGGATCCGTAGGTAGGCACCACACAATAGACTCGCACTACCGAACAACACCCGCGATGAGACACAGCACACACGTCTGGCTCGTTCGAACTATCGGCACGGAATGGTCAGATGATTTATGTGGAAATATATTTAGTATGCTCCATAGTGATATTCATAAAACGTTCTAAAGTTGTGGTCGTAAGACCTATACAGGTAGCGACATCTATCAAAAAATTTCAACAAATCGTCATGTAGATATGATATGAGAGACCTATCTTTCAAGGTTAAAAGAAGCCCTACCAATCCCCAGGAGCCTGAGAACATAAAAACGTTTAACGCATTACGGATTAACTGTCTTTTGGGCCTTTTGAGGGGGCCGACAGTTACCTCATTCAATGTGCTAGCTTTTTGTAATGCAGATTTCGTCGATTGCGATGGGCAATAGCAACAGAGATATAATACATGCATCCTTGCCTCACTCTAGCGATTCCATTATGCAGGACTCTGGATTTTGTCTATATCTCCCTTGCTTCTAGGGACGCCCCACAGTTTTTCGTGATTCAGACGATCGAAGGCTTTCCCGTGGTCAATCAGTACCAAATAGAGTAACTCAATAACCGCGGCGGAATCCTGCCTGCTATCGTCGGAAAACTGTCAACCTTTCTCTATATGAGAATTAGGATAAGTTGTTCTAAGTGGTCGAGGCAACTTTTCAGCTGATCAGTTGGATCGGTAAACGACTGACAAGTCACGTCTTTCTCTGGCATCCACGGATGTGTCCTTGTTCCAATCAGGCGTCGTGAAATATCGTAGAGGAGGTGATTATCGCCGGTAGTTTCGGATTTCCTCCCATCTTTGGCCGGTAAGTCCACCCGCACCGCTTTTTCCATCTTTAGTCAGTAGCGTTTGGCTTACTTCTCTACAGCCGCATCTAGTTGGCATGACTAGTATTTGGCTGCTCTGGAAATGGATCAGCTTAAAAAGGGAGACGGAGCCTTCTTGAGTCCTTAATAAACGCAGCGCTGACATCGCGTTTGACAATCATCTTCTTATTGGCGAGATCGAACTACGCATTGCGACGGCATGGGCGACGAATCAATAATGACCGACTAGAAGATCCAGCTGTGAAGAGATCGTTCGTGGAAGAACTTGGAACTCGGATAGTAGATATACTAAAAGGTGGTAGCGTAGAAGAGAAGTGGGCGGCGAAGAATGCTTTTATCGCAACCGGCGACAACAACTTGCTGCGCACTCAGCGAAAAGAATGGATTACAGATCTAACCCGACGGAAGATTGAAGAGCGTAGAGGAGCGGGAAGAATCACAGAAGTGATGTACGAGTCCCGTCAACAGTATGTGTCTCTGTAAGTGACAGTCGGGTGCTGCTGCAGAAGAAAGGATGGCTACAGCAACCGGAGATTATTGCCTCAATTACTTACTGACCTGGACAGCTGAAATGTTGGTTCGAGCCCGTCGGACAGTTCCTTCAAGTCTCAGCCAGTGTTCTTTAAAAAGTAGCCGTGCGAAGTATGAAAACTAAAAGGACCCCCAAGGTCGATCGGCTATCGGCGGAGGTTTTCAAGGCTGACTCTATGCTGTCCGTGCGAATGTTGTAACAACTATTACGTAATATTTTGACCCACTCCGCATCATTCTGGAGTTGAAGTGTCCCTTTAATTGCTATTCATTGACTACGGAAGGGATTCCTGTTGTCTGAATCACGAAAATCTGTGTGGCGCCCATGGATGCAAGGGATTTTCAGATAGCATCAGATCTTTGTCTTACCCTATTCGGATGTTAGGCAAGGATGCATTTCATCTTCATTGTTACTTCTCAGCGTAATCGATTATATATTGGTGGGTGCGATTGACCGTGTATCATACCTTGAGGTGCTTTAGCAGTTTATTGTTGTGGAACATCTACACTGTATAAAAATGTTACAGCATATATGATGTAACAAAAAGGCTCCGTTTGATTCAACTCAATTTTCTGTCACTTTTTTAAATTACAGATTGTCGTTACTATAGAGCTTGTATTCAATATTGGGTGCAAGAAAAAGTTGGATGTAAAATTAAAGGCTATTGAACACAAAAATATGAGTTCAAATATTTTCATAGCGTGTAATTTTCAGAATTTTTAACTGTGTAGATGACTCTGATTTGGCTAACGATCACGAAACCCGTCCATCCTTAAACATTGTAAACCTATCCTCTAGTCACCACGAGTACGTTGGCTTATTTCCCTCTCTTACTAATTTAATAATAAGATTATGTCGATTGTACATATCTCAAAGAAACGTGGCTCCGTAAAGTGTTATACACGCCTGAGCCTACCAAATAAATGAAATTGAAAAAAAAAAACGATCACGAAACGCTATATTACAGAGATAGAACAATCCACTGAAATTTACGCGAAAGATCATGCACATAAATGGAACGCCGTATGCTGACCGTATGCTTCTTTGCCTCGGGTCTCACCATCAACGTCACCATGACCAGGTGGTTGAGTGTCAACGGGAACAGCCCCTCAAACATTGCAATAGCTGAATGATTAGAGGACTTCAATATCTTGACAGTCTGATATCAGGTGGGGCTGGCTTCGCGAGTTTTCGAAATATTCGGACACCCAACCGGATTGATCCACGCACCAAAATTCGAATGTACTTCTTTATAGTAAAACGTGTTGTGTATTTTCATTTAAAAAACTATTTATGGTCTATAAATGATATATTCCGTACTGTTTTTACAGTGATGCATAATGTTCAAGATTTAAAAAAATAAAAATCCTTCAAAAATTTTTTTTTGCTCCCTCAATATATTGAGACCCGATTGTAGTGAGAAAGACATTGATTACCGTAATCCGGGGAACATTGATCACCGGGGTGACATTGATCAGTTTCACCATTTTCAAGAAATGAATTAAATATTATTTCCTGTTATCGCAATTACTTATTGTGAGTTAGGCATCTTAATCTTGACTAAATTTGCTATTGAATGATATAACTTTCGGATGAGTTGCATTCATTTTTCGCCAAAATTTGAACAATAAAATCCAAATTGTTTTTGTGTACAAGCTGCCAAAAAAGCACTCAAAACAAGTGTAATAGCAAACTAATTAAGCTCGTATCTATATTTATCTGATAAGCAATCTTATTTTCTTGGTTAACCCATAGGGAGACGGCAGGTATTTTCGTCTGTTCGTCATAGTTTCGAAAACCAATAAAAAAGACGCTTTTTTTGTAAAACTCATACGTACCAAATCGTAAGCTCAGGAGAAACGTTCTGCTATAGTGGAGTTCTAGCAAATGTACGTTGCGCTCGTTGGTTTTAGCCCCTACGACGATGGACGGAAATACCTGCCGTGTCCCTACTTTATTTTTCGAAATTTTGATATCATTGTCGAAAAACCAGATAGGGTAGTGAGCTAATTCCCGTCGTAGTAGGTAGTGCTTGGTTTTCAAATCTAATTTATACGCCAGCCCACCTACTTACTCTAACTAAGTTGTACGTAACACGTATTTTAGAGTTCCTAGTTTTCATTGTGTACTATTAGCGCATTGAACAAATCATAGTTTATTGAGAATCGGCAATCAAAAGTACCCTTCAAATTTTTCAAATTTGTCTTATGAAAATCTGTTTACGTCCATGAGAATTTTCATTCGTCCAGTCTAAAACTCGATGGATTGCTGTCAAATAAATCTGTTGGTATTGGTGTGCGATTTCTACAAGTACACCAAATTATTTTTTTATGCGGTATCATACCGTGTTAAATAAAAATAACATAAATTCAATTAATATTGACCTGTTCTGAATATGATATGTGTACATTGTGAAACATTGAATAGAATATGTGTACGGAGGATGTTCGCGGCTATCCAAGAAATACCGGAAGTGAAAGCCTTCAGATCTACACGCGTAACCAATGATCTACAGGCCTATTTTGTTAATGTAATGTACCCATTGTGGTACATATAACAGAATCTGCGTATCGAAGACGTTCGCGGTTATCCAAGAAATCCCTGAAGTGAAGGCCTTCAGGTCTACACGCGTAACCAATGATCTACAGGCCTGTTTTGTAAATGTAATATATCCATTGTGGTACATATGATAGAATCTGCGTATGGAAGATCTTCACGGTTATCCAAGAAATCCCTGAAGTGAAGGCCTTCAGATCTACACGCGTAACCAATGATCTACAGGCCTGTTTTGTTAATGTAATGTACCCATTGTAGTACATATAACAGAATCTGCGTATCGAAGATGTTCGCGGATATCCAAGAAATACCTGAAGTGGAGGTCTTCAGATCTACGCGCGTAACCAATGATCTACAGGCCTGTTTTGTAAATGTAATATACCCATTGTGGTATATATGATAAAATCTTCGTATGGAAGATCTTCACGGTTATCCACAAAATCCCTGAAGTGAAGGCCTTTAGGTCTACACGCGTAACCAATGATCTACAGGCTTGTTTTTTAAATGTAATGTACCCATTGTAGTACATATAACAGAATCTACGTATGGAAGACGTTCGCGGTTATCCAAGAAATACCTGAAATGGAGGCCTTCAAATCTACATGCATAACCAATGATCTACAAGATGGTTTTGTAAATGTAATGTCCCTTTAATATCGACTCATGGAGGTTTCACAGTAACACAATCTGCGTATGAAAGCCGTTCGCGGATATCCAAGAACTACCTGCACACTTACCTCATTTCACCGTATTCGGTAAATTTTACCGAAATCTCAACAGCAGAACTGTTCGGTAATTTATTTTACAGATTTTTTGTAATTTTTTCCATTGCTCAACTGTCAAAATCACCGAAAATCAGTTAAATTATTTACCGAACAGTTCTGCTGTTGAGATTTCGGTAAAATTTTACCGAATTCGGCGATTTATTTTAAGTGTGTGAAGTGGATCATTTCAGATCGACACGCGTAACCAACGATCTAAAGGCCTGTTTTGAATATATAATGTACCCATTCTTTTTGCCTTTCTCGTACAACAAAGTTGTACCGAAAGGCTATCATTTCACTCCAAGAACGAACTTTTTATAGAAGGCCTGGAGACCCATAGTGTTATATACCAATCAACTCAGCTCAACGAACTG
Source organism: Armigeres subalbatus (assembly GCF_024139115.2). Taxonomy (NCBI): domain Eukaryota; kingdom Metazoa; phylum Arthropoda; class Insecta; order Diptera; family Culicidae; genus Armigeres; species Armigeres subalbatus. Next base: position 421,061,980 of record NC_085140.1, on the reverse strand, counting down.
TATGCATGTGTGTATGTGTGTGCACAAAAGCTAAGAAAAACATTAAACAACTTTTCTTATAGTAATCCTTAGCCGATTTTCTCGCAACAAGTTTTATTCGATAGAAGGCAAAGCCAAGTTGATCGCGTTTGAAAGTTATTACGAAAATGGTACATTGAACCGAGCCATATAAGCGACATATAAGGTTGGTGTCTTGACTAAATGCGAGAAAGGCAGTATCACTATTCGGTGAACTAAGTTGGGTTTTTTTTTCTTTGGGGTCGTTCAACAATGATGTCACAGGTTTTAGGGGGGGAGGGGTTTCTAAGATTTTGTGACACTGCATATACAAGGTATACAAAAAAGCGTGACAGAGGAGGGAGGGGGGTCTAGAAATCTCAAAAAGTAGTGGACGTCATATTTGAATCATCCCTTTATTTGTGTGTTTTTGCCTTTCTCGTATACAAAGTATACGTAAAGGCTATATGTTCGCTCCAAAACTGAACTTTTTATAGGAGGCCCGGAGACCCATAGTGTTATATACCAATCGACTCAGTTCGACGAATTGAGGTGATGTCTGTGTGTGCGCGTGTGTGTGTGTATGTGTGTGTGTATGTGTGTGTGTTTGCGCGCACCCACCCAAAAAAAATGTCACTCATTTTTCAGGTACTTATCCTTAACCGATTTACTCGCAACATGTTGCATTTGACGCAGGATACTCTACCATTGTTTCCTATTGAAAATTGGTCAGATCGGACTATGGGCTCGGAAGTTATGGCCGAAATACCACTTTTTTATAGAAAAAAAGAGTAAAAAAATGTCACTTATTTTTCAGGCACTTATCCTTAACCGATTTACTCGCAACAAGTTGCATTCGACGCAGGATACTCTACCATTATTTCCTATTGAAAATCGGCCAGATCGGACTATGGGCTCAAGAGTAATGGCCAAAATACTATTTTTATAATGCACGAGAAAGGCACCATCACCGCTAGGTGGATTAATCAGGGTTTTAAGTTTAACATTAAGTTCAACACAAATGTATTCAATATGAAGAGAGCGTGAACCATATTTGAAATCGGAACATTGATCTTCAGCTACGCGTGTAGATCAAATTGCCTTACTCCAGGGATTTCTTGAATGACCAAGAACATATGCTGTGAAAGCATTCTGTTCTTTGTACTACAGAGAGCATGTACCATGTTTGAAACCGGAAAATTGATCTTCAGTTACACGTGTAGATCGGAAGGCCTTACTCCAGGGATTTCTTGGATGACCAAGAACATATGCAGTGAACGCATTCTATTCTTTGTATTACAGAGAACATGTACCATATTTAAAACCGGAAAATTGATCTTCAGTTACGCGTGTAGATCGGAAGGCCTTACTCAGGTATTTCTTGGATGACCAAGAACATATACAGTGAACGCATTCTGTTCTTTGTACTACAGAGAGCATGTACCATATTTGAAACCGGAAAAATGATCTTCAGTTAAGCGTGTAGATCGAAAGGCCTTACTCCAGGGATTTCTTGGATGACCATGAACATATCCAGTGAACGCATTCCTTTCTTTGTACTACAGAGAGCATGTACCATATTTAAAACCGGAAAATTGATCTTCAGTTACACGTGTAGATTGGAAGGCCTTACTCCAGGTATTTCTTGGATGACCAAGAATATATGCAGTGAACGCATTATATTCTTTGTACTACAGAGAGCATGTACCATATTTAAAACCGGAAAATTGATCTTCAGTTACGCGTGTAGACCGAAAGGCCTTACTCCAGGGATTTCTTGGATGACCAAGAACATATGCTGTGAACGCATTCTGTTCTTTGTACTACAGAGAGCATGTACCATATTTGAAACCGGAAAATTGATCTTCAGTTACGCGTGTAGATCGGAAGGCCTTACTCCAGGGATTTCTTGGATGACCAAGAACATATCTAGTGAACGCATTCTGTTCTTTGTACTACAGAGAGCATGTACCATATTTAAAACCGGAAAATTGATCTTCAGTTACGCGTGTAGAAAGGAAGGCCTTACTCCAGGTATTTCTTGGATGACCAAGAACATATGCAGTGAACGCATTCTGTTCTTTGTACTACAGAGAGCATGTACCATATTTTAAACCGGAAAATTGATCTTCAGTTACGCGTGTAGATCGAAAGGACTTACTCCAGGGATTTCTTGGATGACCAAGAACATATCCAGTGAACGCATTCTATTCTTTGTACTACAGAGAGCATGTACCATATTTTAAACCGGAAAATTGATCTTCAGTTACACGTGTAGATTGGAAGGCCTTACTCCAGGTATTTCTTGGATGACCAAGAACATATGAAGTGAACGCATTCTATTCTTTGTACTACAGAGAGCATGTACCATATTTAAAACCGGAAAATTGATCTTCAGTTACGCGTGTAGATCGAAAGGCCTTACTCCAGGGATTTCTTGGATGATCAAGAACATATGCTGTGAACGCATTCTGTTCTTTGTACTACAGAGAGCATGTACCATATTTGAAACCGGAAAATTGATCTTCAGTTACGCGTGTAGATCGAAAGGCCTTACTCCAGGGATTTCTTGGATGACCAAGAACATATCCAGTGAACGCATTCTGTTCTTTGTACTACAGAGAGCATGTACCATATTTGAAACCGGAAAATTGATCTTCAGTTACGCGTGTAGATCGAAAGGCCTTACTCCAGGGATTTCTTGGATGACCAAGAACATATGCAGTGAACGCATTCTGTTCTTTGTACTACAGAGAGCATGTACCATATTTGAAACCGGAAAATGAATCATCTACGTATTCTTTCTCTGTGCCACAAGGAGCATGTACCATATATGGTATACTTAAAACAGGACTGCAAATCTTTGTTCCTGAGCTCAAGCCATTTCTTGGATAACTGGACGACTTATCTGTGACTTTATGCAGAATAACTATCATTTCGGTCAATTTTGAAAGTCAAACTTAAAAGTTTATTTTCGGTTCCAGTTAACAAAAATTTCCTATTGCAATCCCATTTCGACCGCATAAAAATGGTTTCGATTGTGCTGCCATTCAATTAAATGCCTCAGTCTGTCAAACAACTAACACACATGCTTAACATGTACGTGGGTAGTGCTGCCAACAGATTTCTGTTATGAAATTATTTCTCCTGTTTCAAACTTTTGGAATAGTGGAAAATTTTAGTGTGAATGACGAGTGTGTATGAAAAATATTTATTTGGAAGACTTTTCTTTTATTACACTAGCGGAAAATAATTGAAAAACCCACTTTTATTGACTGCATGATGTATTATCAGATGTGTAACATAAGATTATTTCAGTTCAAACCGCCAGTTTGGCAACGCGTTTTCGACTATAAACAAGGCGACGAAGAAAATAAATTTCAAACGCTCTAAAGTTTGAAAAAACAGATCATTTGAACGCCTTCCGGCAGTTGTTTTGCAATTATTATTCACTTGAGCAATAAACATTGCTTTTATTTAGTGCCCAGTGAGAAATTTATGTGAAAAAGTGCGGTGAAAATCAGTGAATTACGTTGATTTTGGTGACGGTGTTGCGCGTCTTCTACAGCAGTGAACGAACTGGATTTTCCTTCGTCGCACGGATAACGTAGGAAATTGTGCAAAAGTCACAGCCGCAAAGTTTAATTTGACACCGGAATGTAATTTAAATGAATGCAGATCGTAGTGTACACTTTTTTCTATCTCGCCAGATGATTAGTTCATTATGTTAGTTTACGATTCGCGAGTATTTAGTGATTTAGAATTTGATATGACGAATGCTAGCGCCATGGACGAATTAGCGCATAACCCTATGTAATTCAACTAGTGGTTATGATGTCTTTCTCGAAACAATCGATGCACTTCGCTTTAGCGTAAGAGATTCCAACTGTAATTGCCTACCTTAAGGCGTTTGCATATGGTTTCTCTATAGATAAATGATTGATCAAAGTCACCCCAAATTGAAAAATAAAAAAACCCTGATTAATCCACCTAGCGGTGTTAGTGCCTTTCTCGTGAAAAAAAAAATACAAAAAAATATGAGTGAGTGCTTTTGAGTATATTTTGCGCATGGAAAATAGTATTTTGGCCATAACTTATGATCCCATAGTCCAATCTTGCCAATTTTAAATAGCAAACAACGGGACAGGATTCTAAGTCGAATAAAACTTGTTGCGAGTAATTCGGCCAATGCTAAGTTCAAAAAATGTGTCTACAAAATTTTGTACACATACACACGTACATACATACATACAGACAAACAGACATCACCTCAATTCGTCGAGCTGAGTCGATTGGTTATAACACTATGGTTCTCCGAGTCTTCTATCAAATGTTTGGTTTTGGAGTGATCATATAGCCTTTACGTATACTTAGTATACGAGAAAGGCAAAAACTCGACAAAAAACTTTTTGAAACAAGTTTAAAATTATCAAATAATCAAGAACAAAGGCCTTATACGCTCTACATGTAGCAGTACACCCGATTCTTTTTTTACACGGGGGATGCGTTCCGTGTAAAAAAAGTTTTCAGTCCAAAATTTGAAAATCCGTGTAAAAAAAGTTTTATGATTTCTCGTCAAATCATGCAAAATGGAGCAACTTTGCAAAAATTTTGTATGGGATTTTTTTTACACGGCCGTGTAAAAAAAATCCGTGTTAAAACAGAATCGGGTGTACTCGTTTTAAAAATATCAAAAAAGCTATGATTTCACTCACGGGGGAAATATTTCCAAAACAATTAAAAAAATGATCAATGTTCCGCCGGATTACGGTATCGAAAATATTAGCATGGTTTGTGATATTGAGCAAATTTATGAAATATCAATTGTTTTATTAACTATTACCATTTATTGTCTCACTTAACTGAATTTAGAATCCTTTTATACTACTACTACAAATTTGATCAGAAACGTATTCATTAAATTGTAAATCAAATAGTCATCATCAATATCACAGCAGTAACACAATCATCCAACATTTATTCAGCGCAGTCTTTATCACAGAATTACTTTCACTTTTCAGCCTTAATGCCTTACTTTTCGGCACCATTAATGTACTTATCCGCGTACTTGTTGTCCGGATCGTACTTGGCCTTCAGGGCCTTTCATTCCTCCGGCTTGTTCTCGGTCAGGTACTTGATGGTCTTCGTGCTGGAGGTTTGCTGCTTCTCGATACAGTTGTTCTCCTGGGCGTCGGGCAGAACTCGCTTCAGTTCGTTCACATCTGGCGTGCAAGCACCGGTGTCCATCACAGAGCCGTTCGGATTTCAAGATCTCTAATCGATATCGACGCTGTCGTACTTGGTGGTGTACTTGTCATCCTCGGCAGCAGCAGCCACTAGAAGAGCCGAAGCAACGATGAAGAATTTCATTTCCATATTTTTTATTGCTATATAACAAAGACATGAGTTAGTCAATGATTTGTTGCCTAACTAGAGTTTGAATGTTAGTTTACTTTGCTTGGTGCCAAATGAAGTGCAGTTTCAAACTATGTTCAACATCGTCCAGCCCCCAGTTATATATATAGGAAATAATTTCTTCTTGTTTCCATCCTGTGGGATTATCTCTCGCAAAAAGCGATTCTATTTCTTATTTGCAAGAATTTTCGTTTTGAGGAGTTCCTATCTTCCATTAGTTTTTTTGCTCGTACATAAGCATGTTCGATTGTGACTATATAATACGATTCGATTAGTTTAAGCCGCTGGCGTAACTGGCAAGGGGTAGGCAACATTACCCCTCCAACATTTAACTCATTCTTCAATGGATTTCAAGAGCCAATTGAAAAAATCTACTGCACAGGGAACTGACAGGCTATTATTCTTCGGTGCTATTCTACCGTTAGGTGTAGTTTCGACTAGCTGCATTGTAAATTTGCAAGTAAGCACAAATAATTACGATAGCTTTTTGGCAACAGATCAACGCGTTTCATCCAAGAACTATATCAACATTATATGAAAACAACATGGAGGTAAATGAGAATAACAACGGACTGGTGATACTAATACCTAATTCTTTTAGAGCTTTGTTCGTTGATATGATATAATTACTGACAGACTACGATAGCTCTATTTTATCACTTCATCCCACTCATAAGATTATTTTATTGGGTACTTTGAACGATCATGAAAGTTTTCAAAAGAAGAAATATAAACTTATCTTTCTTAAAGAAAATATCCTCCCAAATTATCATACATATTGGTAGGCAATTTTACCTTCCATCATTAACTTTATATCATTTATCACTATCTTCTTATACCAAGTCAAGCTATATTGAAATTAAGAAGAAATAAGCGAAAATGAGCAACACAAAAATAATCTGGAAGAGATGGAGAAAACGAAAATTGGCGATAGAACATCCCGCGGGATGGCAACAAGAAGAAATTTCGCTCTTATAAATAGCCGGCAAGAGATTCGAAATGATCATAGTCCAAACCAAAACTTCGTGTGATAAACAGGTAGGTCCCACTCTTGAAAGTGTCATTCAAAGCCGATACCAGTTATTCCGTTTCGCAAAATCGTTCACCGACATTAAATTATCTTTAACAGTTCAAACTCTCCAAAATGAAACTCTTCATCGTTGCTTTGGCCCTGCTTGCCGTGGTTGCTGCCGAGGACGATAAATACACCACCAAGTACGACAGCGTTGACATCGATGAGATCCTGCAGTCCGAGCGCCTGTTCAAGAACTACTACGCTTGTTTGATGGACACCGGTGCCTGTACCCCCGATGTCAACGAACTGAAGCGTGTCCTGCCTGAAGCTCTGGAGAACGACTGCGCCAAGTGTAGCGAGAAGCAGCAAACCTCCAGCACGAAGACCATCAAGTACTTGACCGAGAACAAGCCGGAGGAATGGAAGGCCCTGAAGGCCAAGTACGACCCGAACAACAAATACGTCGAGAAATACGCAGCTGATGCCGATAAGGATGGTATCAAGCTGTAAAGTGGATGAACTTCCGAGATAAAGACTGATCTGAGATACGACGGGAAATTGGCAAGTGATGTGTTAATGATACCTGTCCAGAAAAAAAAGCATTGTGTGGAATTGAAGTTCTGTAGAATCATCAGGCTTGTGTTTTTTTGCAACAATAAAAGGATTCCGATAACTTATAGGAAGTGTAACAAAATATTAATACATATCACAAAACTTTTATTGGGCGTTCCGAGAATAGTTTTCTTTTGGAGATTTGGATGGACAAGCGATCTTAGAATTTTAAGGAAGTAAATAATTATTGTGTTTTTCCTTTAACAGGCATCGATTTCCCCCAAGCGGGAGGAAATATCACTGATGTCCGGCGTGGAAATAATCTCTGGCCAAACAGATCAATGGTCGGTAGCGAATGATTTTTAAAGTTAAAAGTTAAAACTAAAAATGTTTCTCTCCATCATAAATACATTAATATCAATATTCTTTCCAGTCAAGCCAAATTCGAGTAAAGAAGTAATAGACGCCACCTGCAACACACAAAAATCCAGAATATATTGCAGATCGCAACACGAAGAAATTTCGCATTTATAAAAACGTATTTCGACCGCAACTGTGTGATGGTCTCCAGTGTCTCGTACTTGACTTAATGCTAAGTTAAGATTAAAACAGTTTTCATTCAACTCACCCAACAAGAAGAAAGTTAAACATGTTTAACTTTTGACAAGCCAATTGAATTCAACTGAGATGATAGATTCATTTGCCCTCACAAAACGTTACCAGACTAACATTTGTGTTAGGTTTTGAAACGAATGACAAAGTTTGACTTATATATTGAATACCAGATTTCAATGCAATGACTTGATTCAAAGATTTTTGATAGCGAGCTATTGGAAAAGTTCCAAATCAAATGCAGCCACCAATTACATACATTCAAAGTTAGGAGAACAATAGTGGATACAATCTGTCAATCGTGTGTAATAAAAATATCTGCAAGGGAAATTTAAAACAATTAGGCAAAATAAATTTGACATTCTTTTATTCTACTATGGCGTTAAATTCAAAAGAGATAACAAAAAGCAACAACAATTCAACTATTTTTGTATCTAATCAGTTCCTAACACCCACATCACAGCTTGATTCCCTCCTTCTCGGCTTCGGCCAGGTACTGGGCGACGTACTTGTTCTCCGGATCGAAACGGGCCAGCAGAATCTTCCACTCGTCCGGGCGGTTCTCGGTCACGTATTTGATGGCCCGTACACCCGAATCACGCTGCTTCTGGCTGCACTTGGCACAGGACTGCTCCAACGCTTCCGGCAGAACCCGTTTCAGCTCGTTGCCTTCGGGAGTGCACGGACCGGCGTCGGTCAGGCAGTTGTAGTAGTTCTTGAACAGACGGTCGGACATCAGAATCTCATCCAGGTTGATGTTGTCGTACTTGCTGGTGTACATGTTTTCGTCCTGGGCAGCAGCAACGGCAAACAGTGCCAGTGCGATAGTGATGAAGAACTTCATGGTGATTGAATTGGCTCAAGAATCTATAAGACGATGCACCAAAATGAGGCTAAATGATAGACAGGGTTCGAATACTTTTTGATGTGTACCTTGTATCGATGCCGAGAATGAACTATGCACTTCTCCGATGCTTACTCAGCTATATATAATCATCTTCATTACGGTGCATTGTAGACTTTCTTCCTTCGGATCGTGTCTGGCGCCGAGCCTCCAAGCTCACGACCCTATGTAACCCCCTCATTTGGTGGTTTTTGTCCAATTGTTCGTAGCGAAAGAGTTGACATTGAACTGGTTGGTCCATATGTGCGAAAAATCATTTACTCGTCTAGCTACTGGAGGGTATGCAAATTCGAAATAGGTAACGCGAAAAGATCCGAAGCCAAGCTGAGGGAGGAGGCAAATTGATCGATTGAAAGATGCGAAACAAAATAATTGCATGGATGCGTATTGCGAAACCGATGGAGTGGGGTCATCTACTTTTGATTGAATAACGTATTCTTTTTAGTCCTATTTATTTGTTTCTAAAAAACAAATATGAACCTCGATGATTGTTTATAAATTCGATTTTGCGACAGATATATTAAATTCACGCATTGACATCAAATCGCGTTTTCTCAAAATGGCGCAAGTTTTCACAAGATCTTTCGTGGGAATCTGAAAGTACACATCCCAAATATGATCCCCAACTAAATATCTCCGCGGGGAAATAGGGGGAAAAAGTGGCTGAATTTTGAAGTTGAAAATACCTCTATTTTTCAATGTTTTGTTCGTATTTTGATTTTTTTTTAATTTTTTTTTTCATGAAATCACGATTATAGTACGATATGAAAGCTCTTTAAATTATTCTTTACAATGATATATATATAAACCTTGATATCGTATTAGAAAAAACCTTTCAAAAATTGGTATGAAGTGAAGCAAGATTTTGAAGAGAAAAGCCGCGTTTTTTTTACCATTTCTCATCTTTGATAACTAATATCTCAAATACTATATCAAGTATCAGGTATCAGAACGTCGGCTCAGGAGGCACGTTACCCTCAATTTGGGAGATTTGTGCCATCGCCTTCACTGGCCTTTCTCATCATTTACCTGACGGAAAAGGAAGTGAAAAGGGGAAAGGAAGAGGAAGTGGAGTTGTAAAGGAGAATGGAACCATTTATTCTTCTTCTTCTTCTTATTGGCATTACATCCCACACTGGGACAGAGCCGCCTCACAGCTTAGTGTTCATTAAGCACTTCCACAGTTATTAATTGCGAGATTTCTTAGCCAGGTTACCATTTTTGCATTCGTATATCATGAGGCTAACACGATGATACTTTTATGCCCAGGGAAGTCGAGACAATTTCCAATCCGAAAATTGCCTAGACCGGCACCGGGAATCGAACCCAGCCACCCTCAGCATGGTCTTGCTTTGTAACCGCGCGTCTTACCGCACGGCTAAGGAGGGAACCATTTATAGGAAAGCCAATTATGTAGACTAACACGCATTCAGCTAGGGACTAAAGAGAGGTGTCACAAAAACACAGAGGACGTAACAATGGACGAACGTCAAAGACGAAACACAGAGTGCACTGTGAAAAACGCATAATGCGAATCCTTATAGGTGACAATCACAAAGTACATTGTAAAAATCTCATAATGCGAATCCATATAGGTGGCAATTTGTTGAAAACTAAGTAAAACACATTCATAACCCCATTCTTATTGAACCTCACGTTGAGATTGAACAAGAGTATCCGAAGCCGTACGTCAAGGACGTGACACAGAGTACACTGTGAAAAACGCATAATGCGAATCCATATAGGTAACATAGGGGAAGAGGTGGTAAAATGAACAGGGGTGGTAAAATGAACAGTTGGCTATATTTATATTAAAACACTATTTAGGCGTTTGTTAACCATGCACACGTTTTCTTTGAAATAAAATAAGGTACCTTGGTACCTTGGTTTTGAGACCGAACGAATAGCTGTTACTATCCAAAATATCAAACGAAGCCGTAAAAATTGGGCCTGATGTAATTTTCAACTATTTTTCCGCAAGCTTTAATTCTTAATAAGTTCATCATAACATTGGTTCAAACCTGTACAAACTACAGTGGCAAATAGGACAACCTTCACAAAGATGTTGCAGGGGTAAATAGTAAAATTATTGGTTTGTATCGTTATACGAAGAGTTTTTTATCACATGGCATGTATGCGGGTAAAATGAACACTTGTATCAAACTTACAGAAATTTATGATAAAAGTTGTGCAATTGTGAAGCGGAAGTTGAAGAAACAAACCATATCAAATAACCAAGATAAAACTTTGAATATGGTAATTTAATTTTAAAATAAATGATATTTTAAAACTTTTTTCCTTCTTTTTATTATATTGATGATTAAGAGCTTTTCAAAAGATATACCAGATTTTTCAAAACGTTCTCGTGATCTCAATTAGTTGTATATACAGTGCTAGAGTTAAAAAAAGATAATTAAATGTTTCAAAAGGGTTTTAGAAGCGATGTTCATTTTACCACCAGGCAGTGTTCATTTTACCCGCACTATTTTTGAACATGCGAAATTTCGATGTTTTTCATTTCGAAGAAAAACTATATAAAACAATGATTATTAGCAAAAAAATTGTTCAGTGCAATAAGAATATGAGTTAAATTGTTGGGCCAAGTGGATAAACTGTCAAATTATCCTTGTTTTATAATTGAATTCAACGCGTTTCCTTAACGTGTACATTTTACCACCTGTTCCCCTACACAAAGTACATTGTTAAAAAAACGCATAATGCGAATCCATATAGGTGACAATTTGTTGAAAACTAAGTAAAACACATATTCATAACCCCACTCTTATTTAACCTCGCGTTGAGATTGAACAAGAGTAGCCGAAGCCAAACGTCAAGGACGAGACACAGAGTACACTGTGAAAAACGCATAATGCGAATCCATATAGGTAACATACACAAAGTACATTGTAAAAAAAACGCATAATGCGAATCCATATAGGTGACAATTTGTTGAAAAAAAAACTAAGTAAAAAAAAACATTTTCATAACCCCACCCATATTCATCCTAAAGTTGAGATTAAACAAGAGTAGCTGAAGCCGAACGTCAAAGACGAAACACAGAGTACACTGTGAAAAGCGCATAATGCGAATCCATATAGGTGACAAACACAAAGTACATTGTAAAAAAAATGCATAATGCGAATCCATATAGGTGGAGGTTTGTTGAAAAACTAAGTAAAACACATATTCATAACCCCAAACTCACGTTGAGATTGAACAAGAATAGCCAAAGCCGAACGTCAAAGACGAGACACAGAGTACACTGTGAAAAACGCATAATGCGAATCCATATAGGTGACAATTTGTTGAAAACTAAGTAAAACACATATTCATAACCCCACTCTTATTTAACCTCACGATGAGGTTGAATAAGAGTAGCCGATTATCTCGGAGAAGTAAAAAGTCAACTACGCCATAGCTCCGGTTAGCGCAGCGAGGGCTAAATACTGTGAAGGGGCCCTGGTGCTTCACAGGCTCCGTTTGCGGTTAGGTTCTTATTAGACCCCTCTAACCATTCATTCGTAGGCACGGTAAGCATAAAGCCGCATCACACCGAGAATTAGGGGTCACCTGTATGATGGACTTTTACCACTGGAACAGGCAATCCGTAATGTTATTCTTAGCCAGATAACCAGCTGCCGACACCACACGGCTATCTAGGCTGTTCGTGGAGAGAAGTTGACATTGACTTTACGTCAAATCTCAATGTGGCCGAACAGCCGACACGATTATAGTACGATATGAAAGCTCTTTAAATTATTCTTTACAATGATATATATAAACCTTGGTATCGTATTAGAAAAAACCTTTCAAAAAATTGGTATGAAGTGAAGCAAGATTTTGAAGAGAAAAGCCGCGTTTTTTTTTACCTTTTCTCAACTTTGATAACTAATATCTCAAATACTATAACTTGTAGAGACCTGAAATTTTGGGTTTTTCTTATCTCGTGTATACTTTGGGAACGTCCACAAATTACGTAACGCTTAGAGAAGGAGGGGGGTTGAGTGAAGTGTGACGATCCATACGACATTTTCAGAAGTTTCATACAAAAAGTGTGACATAGGGGGAGAGGGGGTTGAAAAAGTTCAATTTTTGCCTTTCATAATTAATGGATTTTCCTTTTCGCAAAAAATAGTGAAAAAATGATTTTCCGATTAATGTCCGCCTAAATCCCCATGGGGGCAGTTCCTTCATCAGGGCTGCCACCTGGAAAAGTTTCGAGAAAAAGTAGAATCATGGAAATATGACATGGCATGATATAGAAAATGAGGTTTAAAATGACTACAACGTTATAAAAAAAATTTGGTCACACAATTTTTAGTTTGTGGGGTTAGGAATTCAAAAATCTTAAGCACTAACTGCTTATTCGAAAGAAATATAAAAATCGAGATATCATGTCTATTTTGTGTGCTTTTAAAATTCTAACCCCTTAAATCAAGATTTTTTTGAAAAACATCTTTAATTTTGGTTTTATAACAAAAATATACTTCATTTCCTATACCACACCGTGTGAAACTTCAATGATTCTACTTTTTCTCTGGATGACAGCTGGTGGTCTTCTCCTCCCCTATAGTGCGCTGCAGCTTCGACATAATCTGTTGAGCTACTGAACCTGTGTCAAAAGGTCGAAGGACACAAGGTTGAAAGGACAAAAGACCTAAAGGACAAAAGTGTCGAAGGTCAAAAGTTCGAAAGTTCCAAGTTTGAAAGGATAAAAGGTCAAAATGACAAAGGGTCGAAAAAATGATAGAAGGTTGAACAGGTTGAAAAAAGGTCGACAGAAAAAAAAGTCTAATAGACAGAGATTGGAGGTTTCATTTTATTAATCATAGACTTTTTTAACGAGCTATGCCTTATATTTTGAATAGGCGCTATTCTTTAGTTTACTTAATCCTTTTATCCTTAATTTTTGTTTTTGCTCAAAATCACTATTATGCTTTCTAAAACCGATCTGAACACATTTTAGGCAATATATTCAAATAGGCAATTTCATCACTTACCCATTTTTAAAATTTTGTTTTTCTAGTTTGGTTGATATTTAGCCAGATTTGAACAAGCATTGAAGTTTATATTATTGACCGACATCAAACACTTTTTTGAAATCTGAACAATTAAAATTACAAAAAAAAATATCAAAGGCGGTCTTGGGCGTAAGAGGGTTACTAGTTGACTTCAAAATGAAACACAAACGTTCACAAATCAAGTGACGCAAATTTCAGTAATTCCATGCTCTACTTTACAGCGTATACCTAGTAACGTTTTCTAATAAAAAAAACTTATTATATTCGTTTATATCTTCTTCTATATAATAAAAATGAGTTGAGATTTCCTTCCTGATGATTTAACTCAAGAAAGGGGTTGACCGATTTGCAAAATTTTCTCCCTAATTGATTCGTCTTGGGATACGTAAGGTTTGTATATACAAAAAGAAGGTAAAGGAAAAAAATCGGCGGAATACAACTTTGGGTCCGTGGTTGAGGAAAAAGAATCAATGGGACGGAAGTTGATCTAGAGTGCGGTGCTGCAAATAGTTCGGTACTTATATGACATTTGCAACACAAACACCTGGGCAAGCTGGGTATTTTTCGCTAGTAGTTACTTAAAAACAAATTTTATAAACAAAAATGTATAATAGGTATTTTGAGTACATAAAAATAAAATTACTGTCATTAGAATATGGTATGTTAAGCTAAAATGATATATTTCGAATGATAATTTTGATGAAAATGAGTGAAGAACTATTTTCAGGAATTACAATTTAAGTTAATAAAGCCTAGCAACACTTTGATAAAAAATGTTGATTTGACAATACCCTTATGATTGAACAAAAGGAAAATTCTAGAATGAAATGTTATCAGGTGTTATTGGTATTTCACAAGCTGTATAAAAATTTGAAACTCGAAAAAAAAAATTTGCAATGAAAATAAGGTTGAACACAAATAAATATAAATGGGCGAAACTCGAAAGAAACGCCTATGATTGAAAGAAGGAAAAAATCAACAATAAAATATCATCAGATGAAACACACATAAATATATTCATGCGAATCTCAAAAAAACAGCCTATGACTAAAAGAAGGAAAAAATTTGACCTTCGGCCTTTTGTCCTACAACCGAGCTGCTGTTGTTCACCGTATTCCAAATATCCTCGTCCCAGGCCCCGACACATCCTCTCAATAAGATTGTTTGGGATCAAATCCACGCCGGTGACAGGCAACATGTAGTTTCGCTCAATATCGAATTGCGGGCATGCAAATATCACTTGTTCCGCCTACTCCTCCTCACTGAATCTTTACCATTTCGTCGAATGGACATTTGGTCGAAAGGGCATTACGTCGAATGGACATTTGATCGAAGGGACACTTGGTCGAAAATTAATTTTTAATCCACTAGAGACATAGGACATTTGGTCGAAAGACGTTTGGTAGAAAGGACACTACGTCGAATGGACATTTGGTCGAATGGACATTTAGTCGAAATCAGAGTTTAGAATGAAGAATCTTCGTACATTTGGTCGAATGACGTTTGGTCTAAAGGACATTTGGTCGAAAGCGGATTTTCGAATTATTAATCTTGGTACATTCAGTCTAAACGTTCCGTCGAATGGATAAATGAAAGAAAAGAACATTAGTCAATGACAATTAAAAATGAATGATTTATTGCGGTGTTTCTAAGAGTCACATAATTATTGCTCCAATATTGCCCAAAGAACGATGGGTTCATAAAAAGAATAAATAATACGAATACGGCGAATACTCCGAAAACATTTGGCGAGCCAACTTGGTCAAAAGACATTTAATCGAATGATTTTTTGTTTCGTCATTAGACATGAAGTCGAATAGACCATTGGGTCGGAATTATATTTTCGGCCAATAATTAACGAAATATGGTTGGAAGGTAATTTTATACTGAACTAATGTGTGTGTGTGAGTCATCCTCTACCCCTCACCCGACTGGGGGTGTTGGTCAAGTAGTACTACGAATAATTTGATCAGATCTCATGCTCCGTAATGGTGCCCTTTTTGTTACGAAGACTAGTACTACAAAAAGGATTCACTTCTGAAGAAAGGCAAGTTTCTTTAGTGAGTGTAGGGAATGGGATGTACTAGTTGTTCATAACAGGTACAGCAAAACTTCACAAGGACGCCCTTATTCGTAATAGCTACTCAGGGAATAGAAGGCCGAGAAGAGCCACCGTTGCTAGCTAAAGCTTGAACCGGATATCTGGGACTCCCACAATATCCGCGGCAATAGAAGCAGACAGTGCCCTGTGCGTATTTAGTGATCAATTTCAGGAATTTATAATTTTATATAGCGATTGAAGAAATCCAGGTATACTAATTGGAACGTGCTCACCAGTTCAGTTCTTCAATAGTTCCAGGTTTGAACAGGGCGTAGCAAGTATATTCATTAAGACATCGAAGTTACTTCTCATCCTCCTTTACTTCCATCTAAACTGTGGCCGCAATGCCTAACTGTTGCCATTTTGGGGACTATGAAGATTCTCTTTGGTTTCCTATCTGCGGTAGCTGGTATTGGCTGCTGCTCTTGTAGTTTACTTGGTACATCTCAGCAAAAGTTCCAGTGCGTTCACATTGAGCCCGGTATTATTATTTTATTATTTATGGAACTCCACCATATCATGTAACGTTCTCTAAAAATAAATGAATATTAAAGCCTATAAGATATTTTAATATATAAACGGATCTGTAACCAAATTTCCTAAACGTGAAATTTGATCTTCCAAAGATTTATCTTACTATTCAGATGCAAGAAGTACGGCAGGAATCACCGAACATTATAAAATAAATTCAGTGTGTGGAAATAAGACAATAATATTTTACCGGTTGGCCGAATATGGAAGTTGTTGGGATAAGAACAGGTCCTGCATTCAAAAACAATTAAATAGCATAGCATAAACTTTTGCTAAATTCTTAGATGTAGTTCTGGAGAAAATAATATTCAATCTACAATTGGGTAATTACAAGATTTGAAATTTGAATTGGTTATTGTAAGATGCTTTCCGTGGTAAAAAAAGTTTATTTCTCAATGTTTATATCTGGGAGGGAGCTCTCGATACTACACATCAAATAAATAAATACTGTCGTCAGGCTACAAGCAAATTTTCAAAAAGAATAAACAATCAACGTAGGCGCCACCTGAAAAGACTAAATTTTGTTTTGTGTGTTATTGTTGTTATACCGCCTTGGAAAATTTTCTTGACGAGAGTTTTATTCTCGGCTCACACTGACATGTCATGACAGCTAGATTTCGGCTCGGCTTGACACACACATTTTTTGAATCTGTTTCTCCCTCCCAGGTTTATATCATTCAAGCAATTGAAGAAAATGAAAAGAACAAAATAAGTAAAATGGAACCAAACTAATAACGAAATATCAAAAACGCTTATTTAATTCATTCATTATTAATCACAATTACTGTCGGAATTATATTTTCGGCCAATAATTAACGAAATATGGTTGGAAGGCAATTTTATACTGAACTAATTATTGTAAAATATTGAATGAAAGAAAGAGTATCAATGAAAAGAATAAGAAATCTATTTCCATTCATCCATATGCCCCTTCGACGTCCTTTGGTCAAATGGCATTTGACCAAATTTCAATCGAATAAATGTCAATCAGCGAAATGTTCCAGAGCCAGCTACGATGAAGTAGGCATTGGAAAATTAACATTGATGTCATTGGTTTTTGACCATGTGCCGAAAAATAGAATCGATGGTATTTCACCATCAGTATCTAATATTTCGCTATTTCTGAAGGTTTTCAATTTTTCTATAATCAGGGTCTCCAGAAGTTTCTGTTAGCTCAGGTGAAAACCCCTCACGGGCTTCCGCGCTGCTAATTGAACTTCCTACCACTGAATTCCTCTAATCAGCTTATCCATGTATTTCGTGGATTATTTATTAAAATGTAACCAAAAATCTATTCACAAATTATCCATTTGAATAATTACCTATTACCGACTAAACACTTTTAATATTCGATCACAGACAAACAGACATAACTCATTGAACATTCACTCATCAAATTCATCGTAGTACTAAGGAGATCTGTTGTTTTCACTATGTTGGGCAAATCACGAACTAGATGGCGGTAGTGAGCAAACGTCAAACTTGAGCAAATCCGATGCGCGCGCCATTTGGATTGGATTTGGATTGGATTTGGATTGGATTTGGATTGGATTTGGATTGGATTTGGATTGGATTTAGATTGGATTTGGATTGGATTTGAATTGGATTTGGATTGGCTTTGGATTGGCTTTGGATTGTATTTGAATTGTATTTGGATTGTATTTGGATTGGATTTGGATTGGAATTGGATTGGATTTGGATTGGAATTGGATTGGATTTGAATTGGTTTGGATTGGTTGGTTTGGATTGGATTGGTTTGGATTGGTTTGGATTGGATTTGGATTGGTTTGGATTGGTTTGGATTAGATTTGGATTGGTTTGGATTGGTTTGGATTGGTTTAGATTGGTTTAGACTGGTTTGGATTGGTTTGGATTGGTTTGGATTGGTTTGGATTGGTTTGGATTGGTTTGGATTGGTTTGGATTGGTTTGGATTGGTTTGGATTGGTTTGGATTGGTTTGGATTGGTTTGGATTGGTTTGGTTGGTTTGGATTGGTTTGGATTGGTTTGGATTGGTTTGGATTGGTTTGGATTGGTTTGGATTGGTTTGGTTGGTTTGGATTGGTTTGGATTGGTTTGGATTGGTTTGGATTGGTTTGGATTGGTTTGGATTGGTTTGGATTGGTTTGGATTGGTTTGGATTGGTTTGGATTGGTTTGGATTGGTTTGGATTGGTTTGGATTGGTTTGGATTGGTTTGGATTGGTTTGGTTGGTTTGGATTGGTTTGGTTGGTTTGGATTGGTTTGGATTGGTTTGGATTGGTTTGGTTGGTTTGGATTGGTTTGGATTGGTTTGGATTGGTTTGGATTGGTTTGGTTGGTTTGGATTGGTTTGGATTGGTTTGGATTGGTTTGGATTGGTTTGGATTGGTTTGGATTGGTTTGGATTGGTTTGGATTGGTTTGGTTGGTTTGGATTGGTTTGGATTGGTTTGGATTGGTTTGGATTGGTTTGGATTGGTTTGGATTGGTTTGGATTGGTTTGGATTGGTTTGGATTGGTTTGGATTGGTTTGGATTGGTTTGGATTGGTTTGGATTGGTTTGGATTGGTTTGGATTGGTTTGGATTGGTTTGGATTGGTTTGGATTGGTTTGGTTTGGATTGGATTGGTTTGGATTGGTTTTGGATTAGATTTGGATTGGATTTGAATATGTTTTGGATTGGTTTTGAATTGGATTTGGATTGGTTTGGATTGGTTTGGATTGGTTTGGATTCGATTTGGATTGGTTTGATTTGATTTGGATTGGTTTGGATTGGTTTGGATTGGTTTGGATTGGTTTGGATTGGTTTGGATTGGTTGGATTGGTTTGGATTGGTTTGGATTGGTTTGGATTGGTTTGGATTGGTTTGGATTGGTTTGGATTGGTTTGGATTGGTTTGGATTGGTTTGGATTGGTTTGGATTGGTTTGGATTGGTTTGGATTGGTTTGGATTGGTTTGGATTGGTTTGGTTGGTTTGGATTGGTTTGGATTGGTTTGGATTAGGTTTGGATTGGTTTGGATTGGTTTGGATTGGTTTGGATTGGTTTGGATTGGTTTGGATTGGTTTGGATTGGATTTGGTTTGGATTGGTTTGGTTCGATTTGGTTCGAATTGGATTGGTTGGATTGGTTTGGATTGTGTTTGGATTAGATTTGGTTTGGATTTGAATTGGTTTGGATTGGTTTGGATTGGTTTGGATTGGTTTGGTTTGGTTGGATTTTGATTGGTTTGGATTGGTTTGGTTGGTTTGGTTGGTTTGGATTGGATTCGGATTGGTTTGGATTGGTTGGTTTGGATTGGTTTGGTTGGTTTGGATTGGTTTGGATTGGTTTGGATTGGTTTGGATTGGTTTGGTTGGTTTGGTTGGTTTGGATTGGTTTGGTTGGTTTGGATTGGTTTGGATTGGTTTGGATTGGTTTGGATTGGTTTGGATTGGTTTGGATTGGTTTGGATTGGTTTGGATTGGTTTGGTTGGTTTGGATTGGTTTGGATTGGTTTGGATTGGTTTGGTTGGTTTGGATTGGTTTGGATTGGTTTGGATTGGTTTGGATTGGTTTGGATTGGTTTGGATTGGTTTGGATTGGTTTGGATTGGTTTGGATTGGTTTGGATTGGTTTGGATTGGTTTGGATTGGTTTGGATTGGTTTGGATTGGATTTGGATTGGTTTGGATTGGTTTGGTTGGTTTGGATTGGTTTGGTTGGTTTGGATTGGTTTGGTTGGTTTGGATTGGTTTGGATTGGTTTGGTTGGTTTGGATTGGTTTGGATTGGTTTGGTTGGATTGGTTTGATTGGTTTGGATTGGATTGGATTGGTTTGGATTGGTTTGGATTCGATTTGGATTGGATTTGGATTGGTTTGGATTGTGTTTGGATTGGATTTGGATTGGTTTTGGATTGGATTGGTTTGGATTGGATTTGGATTGGATTTGGATTGGATTTGGATTGGATTTGGATTGGATTTGGATTGGATTTGGATTGGATTTGGATTGGATTTGGATTGGATTTGGATTGGATTTGGATTGGATTTGGATTGGATTTGGATTGGATTTGAGAGCAAATCTGATGCGCGCGCCACTAGGGCTCGATGGGCCAACTAATGATTATTTAAATTGGCCAGTAAATCAGTGAACGATGAGAATTTTACGATTGTTATTTTTGGATAATTCACCAGGCAGCGCCGTAGCGTGCGGTTGGCCAGGTTATTCTCCGCCAAGGGACCCGGCTTTTAGGGGGCGCCAAAATCAAGAATCACATTATGAGAAGAAAACAGTTGTATGAATTGAAGGGCAAAAAAAAAAAAGAAAACGGTTTAGTCCACAGATCTATATTTCGATATTGTGAGTAATGTAGAGCAAATAAAAATATTTCATCAATTCCACTTCCACATGTCATATGTAGTGGATTTTTAGGTTTTAACATCTATTCTGTTTTTTCAACGACTTTCAAAAGCGATTACAAGGATCAGTTTAATAAAAATTCCGAAAGAATCATCTTTAAATTGTTATTTGAATGTATTGAATGCATAATATAATGCAGCAGTGAGAAGAATTTATTCTCAATTTGATTTGAGATAACTCAGATTTCCTCAGTAGATTTTTAGGGACTACACCCCAATGATCAGCTGGTTAACCAAATTCTAAAGCATCATTTTACTCTAATAGCTAATACCAGAAAATGTTTATTATAGAGACTACCAGCCCTAGGCTTGCTCATCTCTGATTCAAGATAAGTTTGTTTGTTTAATTCAGAAAATCTTTAAATTGATCATTTCGGGGGCATTTGACTTTTCGACTTTTTGGACCGCAGCAAACCAGAAACTTGAACCACCGACGAACTAGCACAGTAGTAAAAAAACAAAGTAAAGCCGTTGAATATTAGATTAGCAGTGATAATTAGAATTTGACTTCTCCATTGGGACCAATAAGGCGGTTCCGGCCACAGGGTTTTTGATCCCACTAGGTCTAATAACAACTCTAAAAGCGGGCTTGGTAGTCATATGGCTACTGCTTCTGCCTCATACGCAGGATATCGTAGGTTCAATCCCAGGTCCGTTCCATTCTCCTACTTTGTGTCTTCTCTATATTTCTCATGTTCTAGCAATCGCTAGAACTGGAAATGGACTTCCATGCCGTTTCCATTACTATTCCTATACCTTCAACTTGAGTATTCTAACAGTAATCTGCTAGAATTGGAAATGAACTATAGAGCTCGTTTCCTACATCCAATTAGAAAATTCCATCTGTTGCTTTCTCCGATCTATCACATTGGCAGCTCGTTAACCAAGACGGACCTCTGCCTATCGAACCTAACCCAAAAAAAAAACAACAAATTTCGCATGAGCTCGTGGCAAGTGCAGAGGTATATTCGGCTTGCAGTGGGCGAGTGATTGCATCATCATTTCCTCCCCCTACCCTACATTGACTTGCATTCTGACGTGGCAGGCGCCAGTATGACTTAACAAATGAGATCACCAGTACTTGTACATTGAAGATGTGTGCTAGTCCCAAGCAAACATCTGTTGGTTCGCTGTGCAAGAACAGTTGATCTGGTCATAATTGAGTAGCAACTACGAGCAGTCAATCAAGCTCTAGCTCGACTAGGTCTAATAACAACTCTTACCATCATGCATCGACAATCTCACTTCAGAGTTGGATTTTATTGGCCCAACTAGGTCCAATAGTGGTTCAGAACTTCCGATAGGCCTAAAAGTCCAGAGTTGTTGTTTTTTATTAGCTGGAATGAGTCGAGTCTATTAGCGATTCGATCGATGCATTTCCGAATTGGTTTTTATCGACACGAAATCTCTTTCTTTGCGTATGGTTTTTAAATCTTTGAGAAATTTGTAAAAGTATCAAGAGTTTTTTTTTTTAGGAATTTTAAGCTATTATCAATTGTTACAATAGATTCAAATATAAACTTCTTTTTTGTAATTAAAGGGCGCCCAACAATGGTTTTGCCAAGGGCGCTGAGAGTCCACGCTACGGCTCTGGCACCGGGGTCTCCAGAAGTTTCCGTTTGCTGAGGTGAAAAATCCTCATTAGCTTCCGTATTCGTTTCTTCCGCTGCTGATTGAACTTCCTCACGTCTACTGAATTCCTCTAATCAGTTCATCCATGTATCTTGTGGATTATTTATTCAAATTGAAACAAAAATCTTTTGACGAAATATTCATTTCACTAAATTAACTATTACCGACTGAGATTCGTTTTCAACATTCGACTAAATTTCCATTCTGCTAAATATCCATTCGACTAAATGTCCTTTCGACCAAATGTCCTTTCGACCAAATGTCCTTTCGACTACATGTCATTCGACTATAAGTCATTCAACGAAATGTCATTCGACGAACTGTTCTAAAGGCCTTACAATAACTTTTGATGGGAATGCTTTCAAAGTTGGACTTAACAAGCAATATGTTCCCGATAATATTGTCTTCGAAACTTCTTACTGGATTTCTGATATATTCAATTTGAATTTGTTTAATCACCGCTTCTAATCATGTGAGACCCCGGCCCTTCAAATTGTGCGCCCTTTATCCCAAAATTGTGATTATTGTAATTACTAGATGAACCTGCCCGATTTTGCCCGCGATTTTTTTATTTTATCTTATTGTCAATCGTTTGTTTGATTGCAGCATTGCACTCTAGATTGATTTCAATTCGAGTTAATGGCTATCTTCAGAACTTATAAAAACGTTGTATTTTGACAGTTTTCCAACTTTCCCCCTCAAATGCACCAACATTTTGTATATATAAACATAGAAGAAGAATCGAGTAGTGAAAAAATCTTGCAAATCGATTAGCCCGTTCATGAGTTATATGCTGAAATGCAAACTCATTTTTATATATGGAGAATTTCATGATGGTTGGTCAATACCGGTAAAATAGGGCAATTTTGTCCAAGCCGTACTTTTTTCTAATGTAGATTATTTTACAAAAATTTATTAATTTTGTCCAGAAAAAAGAAAAAAAATGACAAAAATGTCTCATCTTTGACCAATTAAACTTGCAAGGAAAGCAATCTGCTTTAATTCAGAGACAAGTCTTTACGGAAAGGGTTGAAACTGACGAATTAATTATCGAAAATATTACAATGTTTTATACAATGTTTTATACTCAAGCAGTTTGCTTGAGGAAGAATCAACTAAATGAGATGCAGATCACAAATTGGAACCAATGTCTCATCTTGACTAACTGTGATAGACAGGCCATAGTCTTACCGTGCATCAAACTCCGATCCCGATCGCATCACACCATGGATCCCATTGGTGTGGTACCTCAATTTCAATACAACATCGGCTACCATGCAAGCCGGCTTCAGCAGTTCAGCCGGTTTCGATCAGTTTGCCAAATTGGCACCTATGTATGTGAAATGAGCTTAAGCGCTCATGCATGCTTGCCATCTAACGATGCGAATAGATCACGTACATAAGAGTAAGTCAAGAGTCACTTTTTTGTCTGTAAGCAGATTGTCTAGTTCGAATAAGATGTTAATACATAAAGATATAACATATAATATGCGAAATAAGGGTATGCTGTATTCCAGTTTAGATAATTTGAAACGGAATTCAGCCGAGTTTTGCGGAATCCAATAGTGGCGAGATGAACTGTTATAATTCGGAGACATTTGATAAAAGCTAAAAAAATTACCTGAAATTATTTGTTTTCAAAGTGCTCCACCAAATACTGTTCTTCCTTATTTTTCATTATCTTATTGTGCTCATCAGATCCACCTTACTTCAGGCCGATTTTTTCAATTCAAGTAAGACAATATCATTGTCCCAATATAGAATTCGGTGGATTTAGGCGTAATTTCGTTTTGACTCACCTGAAACTAAATCATTCATCGTATATCCTTAAGACGCAACAATCTTAACTGGACTGCTGCCTGTGAAGGCAAGTTTGAGAACATCAACCTAGATAGAACGTTTAGGATAAGTGAAGCGTGTCCTGTAATAAATACTGGGTAACTGAAATTGTAGCCAGAAGCAACGTGACTTTGGTTATAAATATCATGACATCAAGCTTAATTATTATTGTACCTTTGAACTGAAGGACAAATATGAACGAAATATAAACTGTTCTACAAGCACATTGGTTCTATATTTCTTATTTACAGTGATGAAGGTTTTATACATTTTATGGATAGTTGCATTTTGATTTTATCATAATTATGGAATGATTCATGGCGTGACATCATGATTCATTCCTTAGATTTTCAGATTAGGTACATATTCCGGTCATTTCCATCCCAAGTGCATGGACCAGCGCTCAACAATCAGTTTCAAGAGTAGCTCAAGCGTTAGGATTCGGGCCACTTCGACAACTCTCCATGAACCTATCAACATGATTGAAGTACGGCTTATTAAAAAGCATACATCACAGCAACTAAGTACGATGTCAAATTATCTCATTATGAATAATTAATCCATTAAATCATGCTTAACGTATCATGACTCATAAACACGGCGATGTTCCGCCAATTATATAAATTATCGCGCTTGTTCTCCTACCCGCTTCAACGCTCTTTGACCGAATCAATTTATTTGAAAGATTTTGGAGGCACATCAGGTTTAAGATTTCCCGACTTCACGCACAATTGTATGTTATAATATAAAATGGTTCAGTAAGGTACAATTATTGCCGTGCATTTATTTCCGCATAACTTTAATCTGATACTGAAATGTTTGTTCTGGACAAAAATAACCGTTACGATATGTATATAATCGAACAGATGGAACCAACCAAAACAGTCCAGCATTGCATTTCAGTTCGACAGGGTACGCTTCAAATTTTAAAGCCACAATGAAAACTTTCGTCGCAGCTCTAGCCCTGTTTGCCGTAGTGGCCGCCCAGGACTCGTACACCACCAAGTTTGATAACATCGACGTGGATGAAATCCTGAATTCGGATCGACTGTTCAAGAGCTACTTCCAGTGCCTGTTGGACGAAGGGCGCTGCACTCCGGAAGGTAACGAGCTGAAGCGCGTCCTGCCGAATGCACTGGAAACAGCCTGCGCCAAGTGCAGCGAGAAGCAACGTAGTGCTGGGGTCCGTGCCATCAAGCACCTGAGCGAGAAGCGCCCTGAGGAGTTCAAGGCACTGCGGGCCCGGTTCGATCCGGAGAACAAGTACGTCGACCAGTACGTCCGGGATGCCGAGAAGCAGGGATTGGCGGTGACTGTTTGAAATGGTGGTGATGTCTGTGAAATAATTCTTGGACCTTATATAGATTACGGAGGTGATTATTATACTTGTCAGAGAAACTTTGTTCATTTCCCAATTTTCACAGTTCCTTGAAGACTTAATCATAAAACATGAGAATATATGCCGTGAAATTAGGTTGTATTTTTTTCATGCAAATACTAATGAACCCGGTGGTGTTTGCCTATATTTTATGGGAGGAATGATGTTCGAATAATGAAAGACAATGTGACCACTATAAAATTTGTGGTTTATGATATGTATTTTTGACAATATGTATTTATACTGAATATTTTTTTGACAAAATCTTCGTATGATTAAAAAGGAAATATTTTTTCCCAGAGGACTAAGCTCAATGCGTTGTGTACTACTGTAATTTTAATCGATAAAATGAATTTGAAAAAAAGTTAGTCGATCATAAGGTAATTTATATGCACAGGAAGGTTGGTGAGCAGAGAAAAAACATTTCCCTCTTAGTCTGCATCATTTGCGGGGCCTTAAGATCCGAGCACCTTTTCTTTGTTTTTTAAGTGCCCCATTCGAGTCTTTTACCTCACACCAATGCAGTAGGGCATACCCGATCAGGAATCCATAACAAAATTATAACTCAATTCTATCAATGGTTGTTATTTAAAACAACATGTGTTATAATTAGATAATTCGATAAAAATGTGTCTTCGGCCAGTTTTATTTCATATCAAAATTATAACAATATTGGGTTATGTATATTTACACAAAATAATTGCCTACATTTTTTGATATTGGAAAAACCCAACTTAATTCACCGAGTGGTGATACTGCCTTTCTCGCATTTAGCCAAGACACCAACCTTATATGGTGCTTATATAGTTCGATTCCATTTTATTTATAACTTTTAAACGCAATGGTCGATCGTTATCAAATTCAATAGTGATCAACAAGGCTTTGCCCCCTGCCAAATGCAACTTATTGCGAGAAAATCGGTTAAGAATTACTATATGAAAAAGTGGCTAATGTTTTTCGGTTTTCGTGTGCACACACACACACACATACACACGGACAGACAGACATTTGTTCAGTTCGACGAACTGAATTGATTGGTATATAACATCATGGGTCTCCGAGAGTTCTATAAAAAGTTCGATTTTGGAGTGAAATGATAGCCTTTCGGTACAACTTTGTTGTACGAGAAAGGCAAAAAGCGGAGGTAATCACCTCCAGTATAACTTGAATCTATGTTCGATGTAGCTAGAGATGTCGTAAAATCCCGATTAATCGATTAGTTACTAATCGATTACTCTTGATTCCTGTCGATTATTGAATCGATTAATCATTGTATAGTAATCGATTTAAAATTAATCGATTATCACAACGATGAATCGATTAATCTTAATAACAGGGTTGTTACGGAGATCCTGAAATATTTTCCGCGCCAAATCCGCGCCGACTAAAATCGAATCTGCGCCATTTCCGCGCGACATGAAATCCATTTCGCGCCAAATCTGCACGACCTAGAACAAAATTTTAAGCAAATACACGCGAAATATCAATTTTTGTTATCACAATCTACTAAACGTCTTCTCTTTGAGGTCGTTTTTCAAATATTCCTTATTTTAAACATGATTAAAAGCTTCAATTTTGCACATGTTTGTACCAAATTCAAAATAAAATAAAGAAAATCGCAGTTAATTTAACAACCCTCAACGACCATCTAAGTTTTCACCACTAGAAATACTGAAGCTAAAGCCTGTCCACGTTAAATTTCGGACACCCATCATCCATTGCAATTTTTAAGAGTTCCCCCGAGTTCCCCAGGGAACTTATGCGGAAATTCATTCTAGAATTTTGTTACAAATTGAATATAATAATTTGTTGAAAATTCAAGTAAATTATTCAAAAACAATCTGCGGAAAATCTTTAGATACTACATGCGGACATCCCTTCATTAATTCCTGCGGAAAACGGTTTGGAAATTCATGCAGAAATTGACTGCGGTGACTTGCTGCGTAAAAACTTTTAACTTTAGCTTTTAAATTCGAGTCGCAATTTGTAAGGTTTTGTTTACAGATATTCCTGTGATTACCGCTAACAAAATGTTTGAGAAAATCGCAACGTGAATTCTTGCGGAAATTTCTGTAGGAATCTGGGAAAATCTTCCGGAAATACATTCAGAATTTCCTTCATGAATTCCTGTGCAAATCGGCTTGAAAATTTCTGAAGACTTCCTTTGGTGAATACCGGTGGACAACATTCCGGGAATTCTTTCGTAAATTCAATACAACATTTACTGCAAACTTTTTTACAGTAATTGCTGCGGTCAGCGCTTCAAGAATTTCCGCAGAAATTCCCCCAAATTTTATTTTATAATTTCTCGGATTATAAATGCTGCAGGCTATAGACATTTATTTATTAAATTCTTCATAGAATCCTTGTCAAAACTTCTTAGGAGGTTTCGTAATTTTTCTGTGGGTATTCCTGTGAAAATATCATCGGAGTTATCCAAAAATATTGCAAAAAATACTCATGAAATTACCGCGTTTTTTAACAGGAATATCTTTTGAAGATCACCTTTTAATATCTGAACAAATTTCTGCGGAAGCACTTACCGTTTTGACTTAAATTCCAACGTGACTCATATTCCGAACACTCGTTTTAAAAAAAGCCATTTAGGCTTTATTCGTGTATTTTTATCCATAGAGCTTGAATTCGTTTGTAATCATCACCATCGGAAAACCGATGGAAATTTTAGTGTTAGGGCGCTAAAACGCCAGTGTTCGGAATATGAGTCATATTCGGGATTTGAGTCGAAACGGTATTAAAATGAGGCACAAATCTTTTTGGCTCTGGATGAATGCTTTGAAAGTGATATAAAATATTCTACACAATGGGAGAATTCCTGACGAAAAATTACATATCATGCTATGTGATTCATCGTAAAAGGAATAATCAATAAGAAACCGAAAATAGCTTGGAATTACGACAAAATTGCCGAGATAAAAAATAAGGGTTCATGTCCTTAAACAGACATGTTTTGAATGCGTCATTTTTCAGAATACAATGCATAACATTAGGTTAATAAATGCTCAAGTGTGTAATCATGGCATTCAATAAAAACTTGTAAACATCCGAAAAATAATGTGAGTAATTGACTGCATCCGTAAGTTTTGTTTTCAATAACTTTTGCTAACGAAAATGAAGCTCTAGATGCGCCATAAAACTAATTTTTAAATAAACGTACAAAGAATCCTGAGATCTTGCATTTTATTTATTGAATTTTCATCTTAAACTTAATCCGCGCCAAATCCGCGCGAAGTTCTAAAATCGTTATGTAAATCCGCGCCAAATCCGCGAAAACCGCGAAATCCGCGAAAATCGCGAAATCCGCGTAGTCGTAACAACCCTGTAATAATCAATTAATTTTCGACATCCTTATGATGTCGTAAAATTCTGATTAATCGATTAGTAACTAATCGATTACTCACGATTCATCTCGATTATTGAATCGATTAATCGTTGGGTAATAATCGATTCAAAATTAATCGATTATCACAACGATGAATCGATTAATCGAAGTAATCGATTAATTTGCGACATCTCTAGATGTAGCTAGTACAGAGTTAATTGCCTACACAGAAATAAATAATGAAAAGTAAACAGCGCGTAAAACTTGAGATGCGGAAATTTACACTATTCTACGCGGAAATGGACCTCTTCCTAACAAGTTTGCTTACAACTTGCAAGCAATATTGACGATTCACGTCAAATATTGTATACATTTAGGCTAAATCACGCGTGGAATTAAGCTAATAATGGTGTTCCATTTATGTGCATCATCTTTAGCGTAAATTTCAGTGGATTTTTCTATCTGTGTACATTATGGATGGAAAACTGGCGTTGCAGCGTACCACATTTTTGTACGTGATGTAGGCAATTACCATGAAAGTAGATTTTTGTACCTCATAATCATATCAACGGTTGTTATAATGTTGAAATGAAGGTAACAACCTCTGATATAATTATGTTATGGCTAGAGGGAATTTTGATATAATTTTTGTTATTTTTTTTTGGCTGGTTACAATTTTATAACATATTTTGTTACATTATTTTTCTGAAATAAATAACTCCCCTTGTTATAATTTTGTTATGCATTCTTGATCGAGTAGTTTCCCAAAGTGGTGGGTCGCGACCCCCCAGCCTGTGTAAATCTTATGCAAGGGGGTCGCGACCCCCCAAGTTTGGGAAGCTAGGGTAATGAGTAGAGTAATACGGTATAACGCACCCCACCTGGCCAAAACGTCCCCCTTTGATTTCTAGAAAACTATATCTAACAACTAACTAAAAGTCAAAATCAGTTGGTACCTATAAATAATTGATAAACCATCATACTATGTGAATGTGCAAGTTTTTTGTATTACATAATGAAAATATTTGCAAAATATAAAAAGTAACAGTTTTGATGTAACTTTCAATGTTTTATTTTGCTCAACAATCTGGAGCGACGATGCTAGCATACTGTCCGCAAAATTTGCACTGGAACACTCAGTTGGGCAACAAAATAACTTTAATCGGTGGTTAATGTTATATAAAATTGCTTCCATCTTCAAAAATGTAACGTTTTTCAAAAATATGTTTCACTGGTCAAACCGCCCCAGTGTAGACAGGACGATATGCCCTTACCAATTGGTCACAAGCGCGGCAAGCTTGCAGCAGTTGCTTCCATATTATATGGAAACTATTGAAAGGTAATTTAGAATTGCTGAAATGGACTTATGTTGGATTTTCAATGTCAGGCACATAAGGATTTGTAACCTGTTTTTTATGGGATTGTTAAAATACTAATGAAGGTCTATGAAACGTCTTTGGTTAAAGTGGGGTGTATTTCCCAGGCACTTTTTGAATTCCATTTTTTCACGACTTTTCAAAAAGCTTGATTACGTGTTGTTATCTGTAATATTTTTATATGACTACTCACGGGAAATGCATTTGTAAACTACCAAATAACACAAAGTTTGCATAAATTGCGTTGAAAAGTAAAAAGTTATCAAGGAGTTGCCTTATGGGGGACATATTATACCGTCTTACACTACTTCTAGTGTTCATCCTTTGGTCACACTAAGGTACGTTGCAGAGCAAAAGAAAGCTGATGTGGGAACTGTTCAGGTTTGTCGAAGATAGGGGCTGTGGAAACCTTGAATTCTGTCTCAGATGCGATAGTAGGATTAGGAACCCAGCTATCCAGCATCACAAGACTATCGTTTCGCTTCTATCAGTGATTAGAAAAGCGCTTTGTGGAAAGAAAATCTGTTCTTCTTAGGAGTCGATTACGGTCTCGGGATATCAGTGGCGGTGCTGAACTTTTATTCTTAGCGTCTTAGCGGGAAACCATCGAGCGGCCGTCGGACAGCAGCAGCAGTGAATTTTTAACACATTGTTCAGATTAACGTTTGATTGTTGTGAGTGATTTGAAAGACGCATTGTGGATTGAAATCGACTTTTTTCAGGACCATTTATGAAAAGAAATGGTTGATAGCAAACAATGGACTGAATGAAGTTTCCGTCAGTATCAGAATCACAAACACTCGTTGGAGAGCAACGCTGCAGAAACGTTGGCGTCAGTAGCAGTCAAGTGATATTCAAAATTTAGATTTTATTTCTGTTTGTAGGGTAACGGTACCAATAGTGGAGGTATTAGTAGATCCACAAAAGAAAATATTTTTTTAAAATTGATAATTATGGGAAATTTACAGTTTTAATTTCTTAGTCAATAGTTAAACTAATAAATTTGCTAATAAAAATGAGATAGATGTCATTTAACATCAACAATTTCCAAATATTGCTTGCACCACTATGGGTACACTGTTCCTTTATTGGCGGTAAAAATTAATTTTGGTTCCCATAGTGGTGCTATCCATTGGTTTCTTATGAGACTCGCCACTATTGGTACAGTTGCACCACTATAGGTGCAAGGGAGTCAATTTTGTTAAGGAAAATCATTGTTTTCAATAGCTTTTCAAGCGAAATCTTAAGATAAGTTGCATTTAACCGGATATTTAAAGTACGACGCATCAACTGAAACCATCGTAAAATGTATAAATACGACAAATCTCATTAAAACCCCACTACCTCCACTATTGGTGCTACCTCCACTAAGGGTACGGTTACCCTAATTGGAAAGAAACATTATTGAAAACAAATCGGTTTCTCAGATACGCTAGAGGAGGTTGAGCCGAGACGAACATACTTCAAAGTGCAAATCATAATCGCTTGGCGACGCTGCAGAAGTTTTTTCTCCATAGATGGCAAATCATCTGACATTAATGTCAGAGTAGACAAAAGATTTTTTTTTCACAGTTATGATTTTGCCTGTGATTGGAAAGGCGCATTGTCGGTTCGTCTCAGAACCATCATTTCACAGGAGGTTGAGTGATGAATTTTCTGTCGTTAGATTCCAGAAAAACTTTATGCGATTAGAAAGACATATGAGCTTACCCAACAAGCTTTAGAGGCTGATAAAGAGCTTATTTCGCCATAATTTGGCTTGTTCAGCTAAAAAACTAGTTTATTCAACTTAAATTGTTAGCTGGGTAGTAAAACGCCTGTGAAGTTTTATCCATCCGAAAGAACTCCAATTTCTTTCTCATTTAAATTTTTGTTACCTCTCCTTGAAAACTTTAGATTTTGCCTCTCTGGAATCTTTTAATTGATTTTCTGGAAATAGCAGAAAAATCCCCCAAATTACCATTCAAAGCTACAGAAACAAATGCTTTCAAAATATCTGGATCGATACAGACATATGATACGTAGTATTAGGCTCTCACTTTCCCGGAAGGATTCTTTTGATAATTCTTTCAGAAAGGCCATGCGTCTTTTAGAACTATGAACACGCTAGGTTTAATTTAATATACTCGCAAAACTCTTTAAAAGCTTTAAAATATTTAAAGAATAAATACTTGCTGAGAAAACCAATTTTAAATCAGGATTTTTTAGAAATATGCTGATAAGCTAAGTATCCTGTGTTCCTTAAACAATTAGTCCAAAATTTCATGCTGTGTCGATATTAAGACCATACAGACAGTTCAGTATGCCACTAGAACTTTCTTTATCCAATCAAAATTTTAGAAATTTTATTTGTTTTCTTAGTCTGTTGCTTCTATTATTCATTCAATCAGCATTACATGGAACCAATGTTTTTACTCCAATTTCCTAAAGTAATGATATCTGGCGCTGGAGAATCAAGAGAGCGTACTATTTTTCGTGTGTCTTAAGATATAACAATATTGTTCGAAGTTCGAAAATTTGTTAAAATAGATTCAATGTTTCGTATAGAGAGAGATGTGAATGAAGAAAATTCCTGGCAGTTACGCCTAAAAATGATCAGAGAGCTAGATAAGTACAATATTCATGCAAGGTGGCTAAAAATTCTAGGGGGGGGGGGGCTAATTTAGTTCAGAATAATTTGCCAGGAGTGTCAGAAAGATTTGCCAGCGCTGATTCTAAACAGAATTTTCTACCTCTGGGAGTACCGCACATGGGCGGAGCTTATTAACGCCTGGAATGATCGAACAAAACTGCGATGACTGAAGCATACTCAGATGGAAAACTCAACGACGAGGAACTGCAGTCGCTGGTCGTGGATGTCAAGCACATGGTTAAAACTCAAGGCTTCTGACGATCTTCCGCTCGATTCCTAAGAAACAGACACTTAATCCATCCCACTTGCACCAGAGATCCTTGGAAGGTCCTGGGAGCAAATACTATGTCTGCTCAATACTTTCTGTAAACGAATATTTGTCGGTGATTTGTTGTCAACCGAAGTGGTTTGATGAAACCAGACCGCTGATAGAGGGAGATCTGGTGATGATCGCGGATCCTGCGAAACGCAACAGATGAGAGCGAGGACGAATCATCCGTAAGATTCCGAGTTCAGATGGCCGACCTCAACAGGCCGTCGTGAAGATTTGGTACAGCTGCCTGTGCGACCAGTAACATGAGTGGCACTACTCGACGAACTACTTCCGAGGGCGATTGTTGATACATAATACTTCGACCAGGCAAGCCTGCCCATGGGCGAACTCGAAGGCGACGCGGCACTTATGGAAGCGTCGTTTAATAACAAATGCCTGGGCCGAACTGTGAGACAGGTTTCGGTTCTATTCGTTTTGGCACCACCGAGTTAGAAAGACTGCTGTCATCATGACTCGTGAAAGCTGGTTACGAGGCCGTGTTTTGAAAGTCCATACAGCGAGTGACGGTCAGGTATGGAAGGTTGACGTCCAAACAGCATCAGAAGTATTTCAGAGACCTGCAGTCAAAGTGGCAAAGTGGATGGGCGTTCTGCAGAGTATTAAGGCGGCTGTTTAACGGTAACTTATTACGAGCCAAGGTGTTGCGGAATACGAGCGATCCGCACCGCGATAAGTCGACGTATAACATCGACTCCTACCTGGATATCTGGTTTACTACAGCGTCGATACACCTATGCCTGGGGTATTGTAGAGCTGCATAATCGTCGGTCTTTAGCGATGTTCCTCTAGTTTCTCCGAACGTTCAGGGTCACCAGGTCCGATTTAACCGCGTGCAGCCAGCGTGTTCATGGCCTTCCATGAAGTCACCGGCCTCCATCCGGTTCTCTGTTGAATATCATTTTCGCTATTCTTATTTCCTACATTCGCACTAAGCGATCAGCCCACTGAAGTCTGGCGTATTTTATACGATTCACATTATTTTTTCTTTGTATACTTAATACAGCTCATGATTCATGCGTCTGCGCCGCACACCATTTTCTAGTTTCCCTCTGAATATTGTTCGCAGCACTTTTCGCCCCGACTGCATAGCCGAAATATATCATAATCTTTTAACGTCCATGCTTCATGTCCATAAAGGGTCACTGGTAGAATCAGAGTTTTATATAAAGCAAATTTCGTTTCCGTCTGCATGTTGCGGGATCTAAGCTGTTACGTACTCCGTAGAAGGCTCTATTTGAAGCAGCAATACATCTTTTCACTGCACGGGAAACGTCATTATCACATTTCACAAGCGTTCCAAGGTAAACAAATTCTTCAGCAACTTCAAACACATCCCGATCAAGCACTACCTCTGCACCAACTCCACTAGCTCTATCTCTACCTGCCAATATGTACTTTGTCTTGGTAGAGTTAATGGTTAAGCCTATCCTAGCCGTCTCCCTTTTCAGTGGGACAAAAGCCTCCATTACTGCTCTGCAATCGAATCCAATGAGGTCGCTGTCGTCCGCAAAGCTCATATGCGACTGTATGATGATAGTGCCGTTCCTCTGCACGCCAGATCTCCCAATAGCGCCCTCGAGTGCAATGTTGAACAATAAATTCGAAAGTGCATCACCCTGTTTCAAGCCGTCTAAGGACACTTCGTCTGCAATCCGAATACTTGATTTCAAGCCATCTAGTGTTGGACGTATCAGTCTAATCAGTTTCGCCGGAAAACCATGTTCGGACATTATCTGCCAACGCATTAGGACCAACGCGCACTTGGAGTTTTCAAGAGGAAAATATTGCGTACTATCTATGGCGGGGTACAGATGGAAGACAGTACATGGAGGAGGCGAATGAACCACGAGTTGCAACAGTTGTTGGGAAAACCATCCATCGTTCACACCGCGAAAATCGAAGGACTGTGGTAGGCCGGGCAGGTAGCCAGAATATCGAACAATAACTCGATGAAAATGGTTCTCAATAACGATCCGACGGGCACAAGAAGAAGAGATGCGCAGCTAGCAAGGTGGATCGATCAGGTGGAGGATGATTTGACTGCGCAGACTGCGTATAGAAATAAATATTTACTCTTATTTGTTGATGATTTCGACTCTTCAAAGAGACATATTGGCAAATGATGAAACAGTGTAAATCCATTTATACAGCTCTGCTCATAATATATTTAGTCAAATCCTCAAGCAAACATTACAGACTGATGAACATTCATCGTGAATAAATTCCTTTCAAAGCGCAATCCCAGCCTCAGCAGCGATTTCCCGGTATCGTTCGGTCAGCTTGTTATCCGGGTCGTATTTGCTCTTCAGCATGGTCCACTCCGTTGGGCGGTTCTCGATCAGCCAGGCGATGACTTTGTTTCCGGTTTCTCTTTGCTTTTCGGTACACTTGCTGCATCCAGTTTCCAACGCATCCGGCAGGTATTTCTTCAAGTCGTTTCCTTCCGGAGTACACGGACCGGCATCCATCAGGCAGTTGAAGTAGTTTTTGAACAGGCGATCCGATTTAAGAATCTCATCTACATCGATATTATCGTATCGGTTATTGTAAGTGGACTCCTGAGCAGCGGCCGCAACAAGAAGTGTACACAAAACGATAAACTTCATTTTGAGTTGGGATTAGATGATCTTAGTTTCTTAGCAGAATGATAACTGTTGCGATTTTAGCTTTTGGAATTATATTTATAGGTCCGCCAAATATTTGTATTCGATGCATCCGCAAATCTCATTCTTCTAAATTTTTGCACCCTCCAATTAAAAAAAAATGCACTAACATTTATCAAATAGGTTACGAATCAGCTTTGAAGGGGAAAAATAACCAATCTGATATTAAAACATCATCGCAATGACGGAAGCTTATACAACTTGCATTTTGGCGCATATGTATATAAAGAAGCGCATCGACCGTACTGGATCATAGTCGAGATTGCACTTCTATTTGCCTATATCCTCAAAAATTAACCCGAACCAGTACTCAACCAGCAATGAAACTATTCATCGCGTTCGCCTTGCTCGTCGTGGCTGCTGCTCAGGAAACCACATATAATAACCGATACGACAATATCGATGTTGATGAGATCCTGAAATCGGATCGCCTCTTCAAAAACTACTTCAACTGCTTGTTGGACGCTGGTCCATGCAGTCCGGAAGGAAACGATCTGAAGAAGTACCTGCCTGATGCGCTGGAAACTGGATGCGCCAAGTGTACCGAGAAGCAACGAGAAACCGGAAACAAAGTCATCGCGTGGTTGATCGAGAACCGTCCGACGGAGTGGAATACGCTGAAGAGCAAATACGATCCGGAAAACAAACTGACCGAGCGTTACAGGGAGACGGCTGCCAAGGCTGGGATTACTCTGTAATATGGTTTATCGTGATTAAATATGATGAATTTTCAAAATGCACCTACCGTACTTTTCAATACGTCTTCCTAATCAAACCAACCCATCCTAGTGCTAGATCTAAATTAGTTGCGACTGACGTCAATGTACATCTTTCGGCAGTTACAATTATCTGCTTGCTCGCTCGCAGCTTCGCCGCTACTTGCCCAAGCATCGTTTGTTCCGAAAACGCGAAACTTAGTGGGGTTAGCGGCCTATGAAGTGCGCATGAAGTACGGTTCCATGGCAGCTACCAGATATCGGTTGATTTATTGCAACAAAGCCGGTGCACATTGGGGTAAATTACGTTGAAACTTGATCATAAGTTGTTGAGTTGGTATAGGGATTCCTTCTGCGTTACACTTTTTTATAAGAACATTTTGTGTGGTCCGTCACACTTCTCGCAATCTTCTCCACTCCCGAAGCGTTACTTTAATTTATAAAGATTTCTTAACGGGTCAATCCAGAGATGAGCCAGCCAAAGGGCTGCAAGTCTTTAAAATTAATAAAGACAATAAAAACAATAAATCCTTGTAGATTTGTTTAAAAACTTAAATTTTTAATTGGTTTACGGTGCTAACCTTAGTTTGAAAATAATTATTGTTGTGTTTTTAGTGAATGATAATGACATTTTTCTAAGGAAATTAGTTGAATTTGTTATTTTTTTTCCTATTGTCACTGATTTTCAACGCTGTAGGAAGGATATTGTCTGTATCGTTGAAATTCAAAAACAGAACGAGCAATGAAAAATCAAAATCACTGACATACAATTCAATCGTAGGTGGTCTAAGCCACTGATGAGTGATTACATCAATTCCTAAAATATATTATGTTGGAGTGTTGAAATCGGTTGGAGACATTATTGAACGACCTAGAATTACTAAAAAATAGTCAGTTTTCTTACAGAAAAAAATTGAAGGAGATTATATTTTGGAATCTCACATTTGACAAAAATGTTTCGTGCAGATATTTTTCCAGAGCATGCATCTCCGATAGACCGCGAGGACGTAGCCAGCGCCGTTATCGACCATTTAAATACTAGAGCTCTCGGACTGTGCACATCGAGGCTGGAGAGCAAATCCCATGCTTCCATCCTTTGGTTCCTTGTACAATTGCGATTGCTCTGGCTAATCACGGAGTAGCACGTGCGAAATGCGCTATCTTCATGCTCATACTCATATACCTCATACTCATATACCTCAATCCTAAATTTGGTGTGTAACAACACGCAAACATAATTAAGTTTCATTGTAGTTTGTTTAATTTGAGTAGCATTCATTCGGCTCTGAATGTGGTCTATATTTGTTGATCGGAAAATCAGGAATCCGCACGCACCTTAATATGTGTTATTTTATCTTAAAATTAAAATCAGTTGGGATTAAACAATTTTGAAATATTGATGAGTTATTTCTCATGAATTGGTTTTCAACGTATTGTATTTTAGAAGAATCATTAGAAACATGATATTGGACCACCGAAATAAGAAATTTGGCACTTTTCAGATTTCCAGTTCACCTTATCTGTAACATGGTCAGTACATTATTTTAGATTCTGTTACAAAAACTCCACTTGAAATTCAACAGAAATTTGTTTAAAATAACCAACAGACAGAGTACAATGATATTTTCATACGGTTTCGATGTGCCAAGTACTTCACTGTGAGGTTGTAGGTGTTGATTGTTAAATTTTGTTCCCAGTCTTCGTACTCTAATGAAGATAAGATCGACCTATTTGTAATTGACGTCATTCACAATTAACTGCTAAAAAGTTTTGAAAGGGCATGAGTAATTGCAGTTTTTTTCATTTTCTAATTATTTATTTTATTTTATATTTTTGATCATTAAAATATATTGTCATATATCAATTTTAAAGAGGATATTTTTTTAGATAAATTCAACACTGTAAATTGAATTGGAAAAAAAAATAAATAAGGAAAGTAAGCCACTGTTTCCTTCCCAAACTCCTATTTTAGTAGATTAATAAGTCCCATCCCGATTTTGTCAACACAAACGGATATTTATGTTGCCAAAATCGGGAAAAAACTTCATAACATTTTTATTGCGTCTATGATTGAATTTTTTTTCCTTTATTAACGTGATTTTTTATGTAGCCACCCAACATGCCACATCGACCGACCCAGCGCACGATGTACAGGAGAAGGAGGACAACGGAGGAGACAGGTAGCCACCCATCCGGCTAGCAACGAGGAAACAGCTGACGCGGACAACAACGGATCGAACGATATCGACGGGGACTTCGTACCGAGACCGATTATGCTGACTAAGTAGATTTAATTAATAAAAGGTTCTTCGTTAGGGAAATTCAGGCAGTCTTTAGTGTGAAATCGAAAGTGCAACTTATTGTCAAATATTATAAACGAAATAAATGTTTTCTTTTTATTTGGGAGGCTCAGCACGACTATAATTATAGGTCTATTTGTGATATCATCCATATCAAACCTTCTTCTTCTTCTTCTTCTTCTTATTGGCATTACATTCCCACACTGGGACAGAGTCGCCTCGCAGCTTAGTGTTCATTAAGCACTTCCACAGTTATTAACTGCAAGGCTTCTAAGCCTGGTTACCATTTTTGCATTCGTATATCATGAGGGTAACACGAGGATACTTTTATGCCCAGGGAAGTCGAAACAATTTCCAATCCGAAAATTGCCTAGACCGGCATCGGGAATCGAACCCAGCCACCCTCAGCATGGTCTTGATTTGTAGCCGCGCATCTTACTGCACGGCTAAGGAGGGCCCCTCATATCAAACCTGCATATGCTAATCTATTGATAGACCACCAGTTTATCATAAAAAATGTAAAAACTTACAATATTTGTAATATGCTAATTATTTTTTTGACGAGCAGGCATGGCCATTCGGAGGGCATCCCCTTCCCAGACAGTTCGGTATATTGAACTATGTTAAATGGCAATCTTAAAAGTATGGAGGCTATCAAACACTAGGTGAGTTTGAGAGGAAAGGCTGTTGTTACCGTTGCGATTGTACTGCAGTCATCAGGCGTACCATGCGAATTGTGTTTGTGTTTTGTGATTTAGAGAAAAAACCCTTTAACTTTGTCTTGCATATGTGGAATAGTTCGAAAAAGGATCGCTTCACTTCCAATAAAAGGCGCATTATACCATTAACAGCAAAATTAAAGTCAGAATCTTTTGAGAAAATTTCATTTCGATTTGTTTTTATTAGTGCGCCTTTCCAACCACAAAAAGCAAAAAAAAATGAAATCAGAATCTATAGATTCTATCTATAGACAAAATTTCACTTGACTGCTACTGACGCCAACGTCAACAGCTCGATAGCTTGAGACATCATCCATGCGAATAAATTTTTGCAGCGTCTCCTTCCGACGAGTGCTTGCGCTGCTACCGATTGAGAATTTCTGCCATCGCCAAGTGATTGTAATTTACTTCCAATTGGGTTACTAAATAATTCCAAATAGTAATCCATAAGCAGTTGGGGTACAAAATTTAAATAATATACATGACAGCTATTAGTATGCAATCTACGAAATACTCCGTTACAACGCAACGCATCGCCAAGTGATTGTAATTTGTTCTTTGAAAAATATTTGTAGCCGAATTCAGATTCTACAGAAAAAAAACTTTACTTGGCTGTTACTGACGCCAACGTCAGTCTATTGATGATTTGAGACGTTATCCATGCGAATACATTTTTGCAGCATCTCCCTCCGAAGAGCTAACAAATTAAAATAACTTTCTCTGTGCCCGAGAGAAGGGTTCAATGTGTTGCCCATTGTGAGATATGACGTGTTTCCTAATAAGGTTTTGGTCCATTGGCCAGTGATAAGAAAATTATTTTGAGCTTTTTAGTGGAATGTCGTCACTTGTCCTAAGACGAGTTTATACCATCCCATTGAATTCCACCACTTAATTGTATCTTGACAGATACGTATTTCGACCTCAACAGTAAGGCCGTCTTCAGTGTCTCGTACTTGACTCGACTAAGTCGAGTCAAGTACGAGACACTGAAGACGGCCTTACTGTTGAGGTCGAAATACGTATCTGTCAAGATACAATTAAGTGGTGGAATTCAATGGGATGGTATAAACTCGTCTTAGGACAAGTGGCATTGGCCAGGCTCAAACACAGAACACTTAGAAATGGTACGTACACAATTCCTTTCAATTATTTGTCATCAATACTTTCTTTTCTTAAAATGTTGGTCCCGAAAAGTTCCGATTTTCTTTTCACAAATCGCCTTTCTAACACTAGCAGCAACTAAACGATGGTCCGAACATTGCGTGGAAATTTGCTTTGAGTGCTGTTGCTGTTGGCGACGGCCTGATCGGTCTCATCGTTGCGACAGTACTGTGCGGTCTTCGTGTCCGCTCTCCGTGAAAACTTGATTGAATTGATTGAGGGTTAGAGCCCAGCCCGTAAGTTGCACGATTTTGATGTCTGTGCTTGCGATACGGGTTTCTTTAGTTTACCGATTTTCAAAAGTGTCTTAAAGTGTGTTGAATGTTTTCAATAAACGCGGGCAGGGCATCTTGTTTTACGTCCACCTACCCACAGTGAGCATGAGCATGAGCATGATTGACCGCTCGCGGTTGTTACTCCATTATTGCTGAATTAGCTGAAGTTACACAAAGAACCAGCAGGTGATACTCGGGTACAGTAAACATCCTCAGTGTGTAATCCTAAATTCTATATTCTACTGGTATTCCTATATTCTACGAAAGGAAATACTGGCGCCGGCTGCGTCCGAGTGCAGGTCAATTGGGGATTGGGAAGAAATTTGATGTAATGAAACTGGATTGGATGATAGCCGAGGAATCCTCTGCACTCTCACGAGTTATTATTGGGCGTTTGGAATTGAGAAAGGATTGCTGTTGGGATCGTTTTGGCGAACGATTTGTAAAACTAAATACATGTATGAGTATATTGTTCAAGATTGATCAATCAATCGCTCAAACTAGCGATTGTTCTTTTGTTTTTGATATGAAGCGCCCACGTAACCATTTCTTCAACGCGAGGGAAGTAGAAATACAGCGGGTTTTAAAAGTGATATTTGCGTTAGCGTTGTTACGGTGTACTTCGTATTGTTTGTGCATAACTATCCGCTCAGTAAGCAGAGCGATCCCTCAAGGATCATCGAAAACAAAACGAAACATACAGCATAAAGACAGTTATACTAAACATTTTTATTTGATGTAATTTTTCGTGATTTCTGATTTGAAGGTTTTGTTTTTCTGGTAAAAACTTGATCATTTAATCACGGGCAAAAAAACAACTTATGTCACCTTACGTCGAGTCAAGTACAAGACAACAAAGTTACAATCAGCTTCACGTTCACCTCCCCACAGCACATTGACTGGATGAGATCCGTCAGTGATGAATGACTGACATCCTTCAGGAAAATGAATGCATACTGATTTGCAGGCTTTTGGGTGAACATTTCCGGAAGTACGATGAATACTGATGGGATGAGTCTGTGAGCCTTAACTAATTGACTCTCGGGGGTCAGTGTGACGTCCACTAGGTCGCCTCGTAGATATTCATGGAATCCAGCTGAGATTCGTGTTGAAATAAAAAAAATTTAAAAAATTTGTGCTGTTTTTACACTTTCACTGGTGGATTCGCTGAGTGAAGAGAAATTGAATTGAAGTTCATCCAGACTGGCCCACCGCAACTTGGAGGTTGCTCACTTTCACAGTAGCAAGTGAGAAGTGTGAAGTAAATATTAAGAAATATGAAATGAAAAATTAAGAGCGAGAAGTAGGAAGTGGAAAGTGGAACTTCACATTTTTCATAGTGAAAAATGAGCAAGAAGATAGAATATTATTGGCTTTATTAAGGAGACTTTTAGCCCGAGGCCAGAAGATAGAAGTTAAATGTCTCTCTTCTCACTTTTCATTTATGCTCATTTATCGCTTATCATTTTTCACTTCTTACTTCGCACTTCTCACTTTTCATAGTGGAAAGTGAGCAGTGGAAAATGAGAAACGAGAAATGAGAAGTAAGAAGAAAGTGTTAAACTTCTTACTCCTCAT
Source organism: Armigeres subalbatus (assembly GCF_024139115.2). Taxonomy (NCBI): domain Eukaryota; kingdom Metazoa; phylum Arthropoda; class Insecta; order Diptera; family Culicidae; genus Armigeres; species Armigeres subalbatus. The sequence continues at coordinate 421,019,510 of NC_085140.1, read as the reverse complement.
TTCTCACTTTGACCCTTTCTGCTAAACGACTACTTCGACCTAACGGCATTTTCGCCCAAATGACCTATTCGACCAAACGACTTTTTCTGCCAAATAACTCTTTCAGGCAAACAACATTTTCGGTTTTATAACCCGATCGGCCAAATGGCCTTTTCTGCCAAACCACCATTTCGACTAAACGGCCAAATTACGGTCAAACGATATTGTGTGCCGTATGACCCGTTCCGCCAAATGACGATCTCGTATGTCCACTTTGGCAAAATGACTTTCGGCCAGATGGGTTTCGGCATAATGATTTGTTCGACCAAATGGCATATTTGGTCAAACATATTTCGGTCCAGTTGCTTCCAGCCGAATGTCTATCTTTATTAACGATAATTATGATTGATGAAGCTTTTCATCGAAGAAGTTGGATGAAAGGCAAAGTCGAAGCAGTGTATAAAGGTCCAGGTTGAAAGTTAGAACAAGTGTCTGTGAGAACATTAAGATACGTCATACTCAGGGATTGAATCCTAAAGAGAAAGAACAAGTCTCTCACTTATCGTCTCTGTATACATATACGATATGTATAGCATACCGCGAGAGACTTTTTTCGCAAGCTGTCATGATAGAGAACTGATTCGGGATGCTATACCCCATGATAAATTTCTTTTAGAGAGCTCCAAATTCGGGGAGCACTGGCTCTGATGATGCATTTCAACTTGTTCTACACAGCTGTGCAGAAAATAACACGAAAGGAGCGAAAACAAAGCGAGAATCACCATTTTTCTGTGGGGGCTGCCTATCCGATTCTGTTTTTTCGCACTTGTATACAAGTTTGAGGGGCCCTCCTTAGCCGTGCGGTAAGACGCGCAGCTACAAAGCAAGACCATGCTGAGGGTGGCTGGGTTCGATTCCCGGTGCCGGTCTAGGCAATTTTCGGATTGGAAATTGTCTCGACTTCCCTGGGCATAAAAGTATCATCGTGCTAGCCTCATGATATACGAATGCAAAAATGGTAACCTGGCTTAGAAACCTCGCAGTTAATAACTGTGGAAGTGCTTAATGAACACTAAGCTGCGAGGCGGCTCTGTCCCAGTGTGGGGATGTAATGCCAATATGAAGAATGAAGAAGATACAAGTTTGATAAATTTGTTATCATGGCTTGTTATTATTCGGAACAGTTTTTGCCTTTCTTTTATCGTTGTTCGTTATCTATTGAGAGCGATTTCTGCAAACCCTGGTCATACTTATATTTATCCCATGTTTACTGGGATTCCTATGTACATGGGATAGTTATGCGTGGCAGACTATGTGACCATTGTTACTATGACGACGGCGCACATCGAAGTAGGCGAGTGTGGAACATCGCGGTAGGGGTTTTGACGATTTGAAATATGTTTTCACTCTCATGTTTCTGTTGTGTAAGACGCTGTTTTAAAATTAGTTCCTTCACCAATTGTTAAATTAAATACGTTTTCAAGTTATTAGCCCTGTAAAAGTGATCCATGTGTAGTATCCTGGTCGAAAAGCAGACTACCCCTGTATTAGCGGAATAGGCCGGACGCAACAGGTGAGCACTGTCCCCGCTTTTCGTTACTCGGAAGTAGCTTACACGTACCTACTGCAAAAAAATCATCTTTTTGCAATTAGTTGCACAATTAAAAACTCGCTATAATGGAAAAGTAGGTATCACTTAAACACGAACTGTAAAACCAGGAAACGATATTGCAAAAAAAAAAGTTTGTACAACTAGTTGCAAAAAAATATTTTTTTCTGCACGAGTTGTACGTTTATGCAATGAGGCTTGCCGAGTTGGACAATTATTACGAGTGCTGAGAAAATCGAGTATTGCAATGACGAAAGGCCTGTCTTGGTACAGTGATCATCACGTCACTATCTAAGCCGTTCCTGGGTTAGGCAGAATAACAGCGATTTCAACAATGCTTGTTCTCTCATATGGCCCTCTGCTAATCTTCAGTTTCTATTCATTTCACACTTGCCGCTCGTTTGCGGTGTCAATCGAATCTGCATCTGCATAACTTTCATCTACTCCCTTTCGCTTTGAGTAGTATAATTATCACCGAAAAAAGCAAATAAATTAATTTCTATAAAGTCACGCGGTGATCAAAGCTTTCCTAATTATAGTGTTCAAATAGTGTATTCTCTGCGTCGCGTAATTCGTCATTGCAAAAAATAGTGTGTGCAACTCGTTGCAAAACTATTTTTTTTTCAGCACTCGTACGTACAACTCGTGCTTATAAAATCATCTTTTTGCAACTTGTTGCACAAACTACTATTATGCAACTCATTTGAGTTGCATAATGGTCATTAAAGCACCCATTTCGTTTGCATGGAAAAGTAGACCGTTTTATCACTCAGAGAAAAACTGTAAACCAGGTATTATGATCAGAAATTGCAAAAAACTCATTTAAACATATTTTTGGGCATTCGAGTAACGTCAATCAAATCAAGTTCTTAGACATGATGTCTTCAACATGTCTCATTACATATATGTACGTAAACGTAAAGCCCCCCACGCAATACAGCGGAACGCCAGATTTGACAGTTAGCCTATATATTTTCTATCAAATTTTCCGTTTCCGTCACCGTACTGCTGAACTGTGTTTGAGGCTTAATACTCGTGTTGAAAAAATAATCTTTTTACAACTTGTTGCATAAAATTTAATATCTATTTGAAGGAAAAAAATGTAATCTCCATTTTCAAGGCATACATACTTTCTATTAAAATCGTCGAAGTATATTTTATCAAACATATAATTTTACATTAAGATATCTGAAGACTATAGCTTTGTCTAGCGTGCTGAAGTTAAAATGTAACAAAATATGTAAAACTACTCTTGTCATAAGACGAGTTCATACAATCCCATGATTAAGTGGTGGAATTCAATGGGATTGTATAAACTCGTCTTATGACAAGTGAAGACATTCCACTAAAAAGCTCAAAATAATTTTCTTATCAAAATGTAAAACTAGCTTAATCTAGAGCGCAAGCAAAAAGAGTCTCTCTTTTGCACATACGACCCATTCTCAAAGCAATTTAGATTTTACATTTTACAGTTTCGGTTGCACACGGCAAATCAGTTTACATCGCATTTCTTGCTGCCACGTGCTTTGACGCGTATTGCGCAAACGCTATCACTTGTAGAGTATATGTTCCAAATTCCATCATAATTTTAACGTTCCATTTGAAATGTTCAACCTTGCGTTCACTGTAAACCGTATTGTGAGTGCCATCAACAAGCACCACTCATTTCTTGATCCACTCTCGGCCACTGACTGCCGTTCCGACTGTTCCGACTTTCAAACTGTCAATCAGCAGTGTGCTGTCTGTCCAACTCGAGCTGGGGGAAAACAAAAACAACTTCAGTCGTGTACTGTTTTCGGTGCGTATATGCTTGCTTGTGCGCTGCCCGTTGTCTGGTGGTGCGTTGACATAGTTCTGGGTGGCCGAGATGAAAAATTGATTTTCATACATTATCATTCACAGTCTACGACGATCGATTGGTCGATCGTGTGATTACGGTTTCCGATTAGTTCAGAGCCAATAGTAGATGTTTAGCAATTAGAAATAATTGATACTTCACCGCCGAGCAACGATGTGGCAATGGCTTTAGAATTGAGCGTATTAACTCTGAATATTTGGTGAGTAATTAAATTTGATGGAGTATTTTTCGTTTGGTGCTGAGTGGAATCATTAAACCATTTGTACGTGTACAAATGTTCTGTTCTATAACCAGGGGAATCCCATACGTGTCAAAGGACCGTCCCGTGCGAGTAGAGGCCATCGGAGATGTGTTGGCCAGCGGTAACTATGATATCGTATCGCTGCAGGAGGTTTGGTCCGATAGTGATTATCAGTATTTGAAGAAGCGTGTCGAAGGTGTTCTTCCATTTGCTCATTATTTTTACAGGTAAGTGTGCTGCAGGGAATAACTTATATGATGATTCCAAATCGATTAACAAATGTTATTTTTGTTTTAGCGGGGTAGTCGGGTCCGGTTTGGCATTGTTCTCCAAATATCCGATCGTGTCAGCATTGTTTCATGCGTGGTCGGTCAACGGGTACGTGCATCGCATTCAGCATGGTGATTGGTTCGGTGGAAAGGGAGTAGGTTTCGCAAAGATAGCCGTCAACGATCAGTTGGTGAATGTGTATGCTGCACATGTAAGTATTCTGGATTATGGATTACTGCATTTTTAGTTTTTAGAATTCAAAATGTGCAAAGTATAAAAAAAATCCTCTTCAATGGCTCTACATTCCAATTAGAACTTGACCTGCTTCTCTTAGCACTTCCACAGTTATTAATTGAAAGCTTCTATTTGCCCGCCAATTGTATTAATATGTATCTTGTGTGGCAAGTGCAATGAATGCGCTATGCCCAGTAAGCAGGGCCGAACATCGAATTCAAAATCTTTGCTTGAAACGCTAACTGGAGACCCTTTATTTATTAAGAATTTTATTTATACATTTAACTAAATGCGACTTAATAAAAGGCACAGGGGACTCCTGGAAGACAGATCAATTAATTGATTTATGCTCTAAAATTAAGATAATCCAGATAATTGAAAACAATTTTAATATCATTCTGGAACGAGTTGCAGTCGTCATGGACAAGGGTATTTCGCTCGATAGCAAAGCTAAGACTTTCTGGTAACACGAGGATCTTACAAACGTTTATTGTCTCAAATCGTTATACGTCTCGCTTGTTCGAAGTATTTTGGAATATGGTGTTACTATCTGGGCACCGTATCATGTCGCTTGCAAATCGCTCGTCTGGAACGAGTCCAGAAGGCTTTCATACGATATGCACTTCGTCATCCGCACACGAGAGTTTTTTCCACTACCAACAACGATGTTTCTTGATTCATCTACCAACGCTTCAGCAGTGACGTGAGCTTCTCCAACGTTTTCTGATTTTTGACCTGTTCCGATGCAATATTGACTGTTATGAGCTCTTGGAAAAACTGCGTTTCAACGGACATTTGATATTCTTAGTCGTGTAGCGCATCGGACTCTTTATGGACAAAATAATTCGCTACATGAGTGTAGTCACCGTTCACACCGAGTGATTTTGCTATGTCAAAAAATGTGTTTAGATCTGAGATTAATTCTTAAGTTTCCAGTCTGTGCGATTTTCTAATATTTTCGAAGGCTGAAATAAATAAATTAAAATGAATTCTCGTGCTTAGTTTCATAGGGGCGTAACTGTATAGATCGATTTCTCTTCGTTGATGTTTTTTGCCTTTCTCGTATACAAAGTATACGTAAAGGCTATATGTTCGCTCCAAAAACGAACTTTTTATAGGAGTCCCGGAGACCCATAGTGTTATATACCAATCGACTCAGCTCGACGAATTGAAGTGATGTCTGTGTGTATGTGTGTGTGTATGTGTGTGTGTATGTGTGTGTGTATGTGTGTGCGCAAAATAATCTCACTCATTTTTCAGGCACTTATCATTAACCGATTTGCTCGCAACAAGTTTCGTTCGACGCGAAATCCTGTCCCATTGTTTCGTATTGAAAATTGGTCGAATCGAACTATGGGATTCGAAGTAATGGCCAAAATACATTTGTTGACAAGAAAAATTCTCACTCATTTTTTAGGCACTTACTTTTAGCCGATTTGCCTGCAACAAGTTGCATTCGACGCAGAATCTTGTTCCATTGTTTCGTATTGAAAATTAAACAGATCGGTATTAAACAGATATGACCAAAGTTTATTTTTTTGCCTTTTTGCCTTTCTCGTATACTAAGTATACGGTAAAGGCTATATGATCGCTCCAAAACCAAACTTTTTATAGAAGGCCCGGAGACCCATAGTGTTATATACCAATCGACTCAGTTCGACGAATTGAGGTGATGTCTGTGTGTGTGTATGTGTGTGTGTGTGTGCGCACAAAACGACGCAAAAAATGTCACTCATTTTTCAGGCACTTATCCTCAACCGATTTGCTCGCGGTTGCAATGCAACAAATTGCATTCGACGCAGAATCGTTTCCCATTGTTTCCTATTGAAAATTGGCCAGGTCGGACTATGGGATCGGAAGTTATGGCCAAAACACAAATTTATACGTAAAAATCGCGTAAAAAATGTTACTCATTTTTCGGGCACTTATCCTCAACCGATTTGCTCGCAACAAATTGCATTCGACGCAGAATCCTTTTCCATTGTTTCCTATTGAAAATTGACCAGGTCGGACTATGGGATCGGAAGTTATGGCCAAACTACCTTTCTTTTAATAGAAAAATCACAAAAAAATGTCACCTATTTTTCGGACACCTAACCTTGATCGATTTACACGCAACAAGTTGCATTCGACGCAGATTCCTGTCCCATTGTTTCCTATTTAAAATTGGCCGGTTATGGCTAAAATGCAAACTTTTACGAAAAAATTGCGTAAAGAATGTCACTTATTTTTAGGCATTTATCTTCAGATTATTTGCTCGCAACAAGTTGCATTCGACGCATAATCCTGTCCCAATGTGTCCTATTGAACATTGGCCAGATCGAAATATAGAGATGAGTGACGTTTAGCGCTCGCACATTAATGTGCAATTCGTCATGTGTAAATACATGTTTGTTTTCCTTCTGCTCATAACCTCAAAAATGATCGGGTCATCACAATGATTTCAAAAGAGTCAAAAAATATATGGAAATATACTCATTTTTACCCAATCGTTGCTGAGTTGCACCATCAAGGAGTGTTTGTTTTCCTTTTATCGCCACTCACACATTCGGACGTGAGAATCTCAATGGTCCAATGCACCGAATGAACACAATGACGTTTGAGACGGGCGCTGTTTACTAAAAATGAACACTTGCATGAACTCGATGAATGAAAAAGTATTCATTCTTAGTAAACAGCGCCCGTCTCAAACGTCAATGATGAACTCGGTGCATTGGACCATGGGATCGGAGGTTATGGCCAAAACACCATTTTTGCCTTTTGTCTACAAATTATACGAAAAGGCTATATGTTCGCTCCAAAACCAAACTTTTACAGAAGGCCTGGAGACCCATAGTGTTATATACCAATCAACTCAGCTCGACGAACTGAGATGATGTCTCTGTGTGTGTGTATCTATGTGTGTGCGCGCACCAAAAGTGCGAAAAGTTTAGCTCACTTTTTTGGTACTTATCCTCAACCGGTTTACTTGCAACAAGTATCATTCGACGCGGGATCCTGTCGTATTGTTTTCTATTGAAAATTTGGAAGATCGGACTATGGGCACAAAAATTATGGCCAAAATACTTTATGTTATAAAAAAGCGCGTAAAAAAGTCTAGCTTATTTTTAATGCACTTACCCTCAATCGATTTACTCACAACAAATTGCATTGAACGCGGAATCCTATTCTATTATTTTCTATTGATAATTGGCCAGCTTGGACCTTAGAAATTATGGCCAAAATACTTTTTGCCTTTCTTGTGCTACAAAGTTGTACCGAAAGGCTATAATTTCTCTCCGAAAACGAACTATCGAATGCTTCCACACTGATACACTTCCCTCCCTCTTCATACGGGAGTTTGGCAGAAGGACGGTCATGAGATTTATATCATAACAAATATTGCCCTCCGCTCGCTTGATGGGAATGACATTTTCGTTTTCTTTTTGTGTAGTCAGAGCTTCAGTTTAACAAACATCCAAATGTCATATCCTTAAAATATATAACTGGGTAAAATAAAACAGGGGTATTTACATCAAAAAGATTGGAAAAGTAAAAAAAAATGTCGAAATTCTTATTAGCATATTGTAGATCAGGTTAAAAACCGAACCAAGATCTCGCGTTTTCAACTGGATTTACAATATCTTTGCTTGAAATAATCCGATTTTCATAGAACGGACAAAGAAGTTTTTCTTTTTTACTCCTAGCTACTAGCTCATCTACTTTCAAGCAAACACATTTTACGAAGGTCGAGAAAGGCACCATCACCGCTAGGTGGATTAATCTGGGTTTTTTATTATTGTACCGAATTGCACTTGTTTGTCGATGGTTTATTGATTTGGTGTGATAAAGGATGATTGTATCTTGCACCAGAATCAATAATCACGGTTGTAGCTTTTAAAACAATTGAGATACTAACAAAATATAAAATCGATTGAGAGAAATCGATCAATACAGTTACGCCCCTATGAAACTAAGCGCGAGAATTAATATATTCCTTTTCAACACAAATGCAGCACCAAGAGCACTAGACCAATACTGGCCTGCCCGATTCCGAAGAGACCGGAATCTGCTAAGACCAGCATCATTTGACCAAATCTTCGCTCAGGATCAATTGTATTTTACACCGATGGTTCAAAGCTGAACAATCAAGTAGGGGCAGGCGTTACTGGTCCGGGGATAAATATTTCGATTCCCATCGGCAAATGGCCAACTGTTTTCCAAGCTGAAGTTCAGGCTATTCTTGAATGCTCTAACTTATGCTTACGCAGAAATTATAGGCATTCAAATATTTGCATAATGTCTGACAGTCAAGCAGCATTGAATGCTTTGAAATCAGCAATATGTAGATCTAAACTCGTTTGGGAATGTGTTCAATCACTCCAAACCTTGGGTAGTCGTAACAAAGTAAACCTGTATTGGGTTCCTGGTCATTGTGGCATTGAAGGCAATGAACAAGCTGATATGTTGGCCAGACTTGGTTCATCTCGACAATTCATAGGTCCGAACCATTTTGTGGTGTATCTGCGTGTTCTCTTCGAATGGAACTCAAATCTTGGGAACATTCTAAACTAGAGGACATTTGGAAAAGCACATTGATTGCAAGGCAGTCTAAACGTTTCATCACACCAAACGTATCTATCACTCGCAAAATTTTAGATCCTTCAAAAAAAGATCTTAACACATACACCGGCCTTATAACAGGCCATTGCCCGAGTCGATATCACTTGAAGCTGTTAGGAAAACTTCAAGATGATGTATGTTGTTTTTGCGGCATACATGTAGAAGACTCGGAACATCTGTTATGCCATTGTCCGGCAACTTTTAGAAAGAGATTACAGTTTTTCAACAAAGGGCTGATAGAACCCTCAGAAGTTTGGAGAACAAGTCCCAATATGGTAGTACGATTCATCAGAACCATAATACCGCATTGGGATAACGCTGGTAGTTAAGGTAATTCAATTGCTCTAAATAGTAATGATGCGTCAACTTGACAAAGTTAGATCAAATGGGGCATATATCACAATAGATCTAACAAATGGTCGCAGTGATTAAAATACCCAACAAGGAAAACAAAAAATCATTTGCTACTGTATAGTTCCATTGTTCTGCGCGCCCATTACTCCTATCTGTAACGCTCGAGTGTCGTGTTGAACAGCCTTCCATTGCTTCTTCCATTCCTCTAAGGTTAGAAAACCTAGTGAAAACTCATATGTGAATATGTACGTTATGTGGAAGATATTGATTTGGAAAATATATTGGAGGTAACCACTTTCCCTTCGATGGGACTCGAACCCATGACCTTACAGTACGCTAGACTGGTGCTTTAACCAACTAAGCTACGAAGGACCTCCGTCGGCCTTCGCAACCTAGCGGCTACTGAACGAGCTCGAGATTCTCAAATTGGACGCATAGTCGAACCACTCGCAATCCATTTCTCAAGCCAACATTCCCACATGTGTATAGTACGCGTTCACATTAAAGGAGCCTGAGTATTTAGTATGTCTGGCCCTGGCGGCTGTACACATTCTTCATCAGCATCTGTACTGATCAAGTGAGGTTGTGTAAGCTATTTGCCAGTCGGTCGTCAAGCTCAGACCTCACTTCCATTCCGAGGGTTATTGATCGAATTAACTACCTTGACGGCGACTTCCGGGACCAGGTTCTGTTAGAGATGTAGCCACCTTTTATTTCATTTTGAAAGCCGTTTTTCAGCATGTCATATTTCATGATTTTACTAAATAAGTACACTGGAGTGCATTTCGACAGATCCAGTACGTCTCCGTTAGCGTGTCACAAGATGAGTTCCAAGAGGCTGGCCAATTAGATCGAAAACCGTCGAAATGTACTCGAGTGTACTTGTTTTATAAAATCAAGATTGACATGTCGCAAGATGGATTTCGTAGCCGATTTGCAAATGGGTACTTCTTCTGGGAGGGAGTAGCCCTAGTATGCCCCCAAATATATCCGAAACCATGGTCATTCTACAAAAGTTTACCTCGGTTCCTCAATCTACAGAAATTTTGAGATCGATTCCAGAAGATTGCTTGAAAATCCGTTGGAAATCGACTGAGCCGCATAATTTGGGGTTTTACCATAAAATGGGGGTTGGGGACTTACATATCAAAACGAAACGTTTCGTTATTTCTTTAGCTAGTGACGTTGGTGTTGGATAGTCGTGCAACAATTTGTGATCGAATTTATGCAACTATGGCAGTGTCGATGTCGGCAAATCGGTGTGCAGCAAGTCATGACTTGTGCTCCGAACACAATGTTAGCGGAACGGAAACGGCAAATTTGACAGAAAATATATGGGCTAAATGTCAAATTTGCCGTTGCCGTCGACTTTCCGCTGACATTGTGTTTGGGGCTTTAGCGCCTTCTTGACAGATATCCGTGGCGTGCACACGGTGCACACGCACTCACAGAGAGCTGCTGTCAACGCACTTCGCACCGGCATTTGGGGTCACACATTTTGGCGATCCTGCCAGGTTATTTTTTGGATCCTGGTGCTGATTTTAAAAGTTTAGTTGAACGTGCGAAGAATACTATTTAATGGCTTAAAACATCACAAGGCAGGTGGTTTGTGTTGCTGCAAAGCCTGTTTAAAAGACCTCTTGAAAAAGGATTTTGGTTTGAAAAATCAGATCCCTGGAAAATTAATTGCGGTTTGGAAAATCATAAAGCGAATCTAGAAGATCGCTGGAAAATGGATTGTGGTTTGGAAAATCACAAAGCGCGTTTGGAAGACTGCTGCTGGATTGTGGTATGGAAAATCACAAAGCGCGTTCGGAAGAGTGCTGGAGAATGGATTGTGGTTTGGAAAATCATAAAACGCGTCTGTGTTTGTGTTTTGGAAAATCAAAAAGCGTGTTTGGAAGACTGCTAGAAAATGGATTGTGATTTTGAAAAATCACAAAGCGCGTCCGCGGGAAAATGGATTGTGGTTTGGAAAATCACAAAGCGCGTTTGGAAGACTGCTAGAAAATGGATTGTGATTTTGGAAAATCACAAAGCGCGTCTGAAAGACTATTGTAAAATTGATTGTGATTTGGAAAATCATAGAACGCGTCTGGAAGACCACTGGAAATTGGATTGTGGTTTGGAAAATCACAAAGCGCGTCTGGAAGTCCGCAGGAAAATGGATTGTGGCTCGGAAAATCACAAAGCGCGTTTGGAAGACTGCTGGAAAAAGGATTGTGGTATGGAAAATCACAAAGCGCGTTCGGAAGAGTGCTGGAGAATGGATTGTGCCTTTGAAAATCATAAAACGCGTCTGTGTTTTTGTGGTTAGGAAACTCACAAAGCGCGTCTGAAAGTCCGCTGGAAAATGGATTGTGGTTTGGAAAATCACAAAGCGCGTTTGGAAGACTGCTGGAAAATGGATTGTGGTTTTGGAAAATCACAAAGCGCGTCTGAAAGACTATTGGAAAATGGATTGTGGTTTGGAAAATCATAGAACGCGTTTGGAAGACCACTGGAAACTGGATTGTGGTTTAGAAAATCACAAAGCGCGTTTGGAAGTCCGCAGGAAAATGGATTGTGGTTTGGAAAATCACAAAGCACGTTTGGAAGACTGCTGGAAATAGATTGTGGTTTGGAAAATCACAAAGCGCGTCTGGAAGTCCGCGGGAAAATGGATTGTGGTTTGGAGAATCACACAGCGCGTTTGGAAGACTGCTGCAAAATGGATTGTGGTATGGAAAATCACAAAGCGCGTTCGGAAGAGTGCTGGAGAATGGATTGTGGCTTGGAAAATCATAAAACGCATCTGTGTTTGTGGTTTGGAAAATCACAAAGCGCGTTTGGAAGACTGCTGGAAAATGGATTGTGGTTTGGAAAATCACAAAGCGCGTTTGGAAGACTGCTGGAAAATGGATTGTGGTATGGAAAATCACAAAGCGCGTTCGGAAGAGTGCTGGAGAATGGATTGTGGTTTGGAAAATCATAAAACGCGTCTGTGTTTGTGGTTTGGAAAATCACAAAGCATGTTTGGAAGACTGCTGGAAATAGATTGTGGTTTGGAAAATCACAAAGCGCGTCTGGAAGTCCGCGGGAAATTGGATTGTGGTTTGGAAAATCACAAAGCGCGTTTGGAAGACTGTTGGAAAATGGATTTTGGTTTTGGAAAATCACAAAGCGCGTCTGAAAGACTATTGGAAAATGGATTGTGGTTTGGAAAATCACAAAGCGCGTTTGGAAGACTGTTGGAAAATGGATTGTGATTTGGAAAATCATAGAACGCGTCTGGAAGACCACTGGAAAATGGATTGTGGTTTGGAAAATCACAAAGCGCGTTTGGAAGTCCGCAGGAAAATGGATTGTGGTTCGGAAAATCACAAAGCGCGTTTGGAAGACTGCTGGAAAATGGATTGTGGTTTGGAAAATCACAAAGCGCGTTTGGAAGACCGCTGGAAAATGGATTGTGGTTTGGAAAATCACAAAGCGCGTCTGGTAGTCCGCTGGAAAATGGATTGTGGTTTGGAAAATCATAAAGCGCGTTCAGAAGAGTGCTAGAGAATGGATTGTGGCTTGGAAAATCACAAAGCGCGTTTGGAAGACCGCTGGAAAATGGATTGTGGTTTGGCAAATCATAAAGCGCGTCTGGAAGTCCGCTGGAAAATGGATTGTGGCTCGAAAAATCACAAAGCGCGTTTGAAAGACCGCGGAGAATGGTTTGTGATTTGAAAAATCATAAAGGGAGTGCTGGAGAATGGATTGTGGCTTGGAAAATCATAAAACGCGTCTGTGTTTGTGGTTTGGAGAATCACAAAGCACGTTTGGAAGACTGCTGTGTGGTAGTGCTGGAAATAGATTGTGGTTTGGAAAATCACAAAGCGCGTCTGGAAGTCCGCGGGAACATGGATTGTGGTTTGGAAAATCACAAAGCGCGTTTGGAAGACTGCTGGAAAATGGATTGTGGTATGGAAAATCACAAAGCGCGTTCGGAAGAGTGCTGGAGAATGGATTGTGGTTTGGAAAATCATAAAACGCTTCTGTGTTTGTGGTTTGGAAAATCATAAAGCGCGTCTGGAAGTCCGCTGGAAAATAGATTGTGGCTCGGAAAATCACAAAGCGCGTTTGAAAGACCGCTGGAGAATGGTTTGTGATTTGAAAAATCATAAAGGGAGTGCTGGAGAATGGATTGTGGCTTGGAAAATCATAAAACGCGTCTGTGTTTGTGGTTTGGCAAATCATAAAGCGCGTCTGGAAGACAGCTGGAAAATGAATTGTGGTTTGGAAAATCACAAAGCGCGTTTGGAAGACCGCTGGAAAATGGATTGTGGTTTGGAAAATCACAAAGCGCGTTTGGAAGACTGCTGAAAAATGGATTGTGATTTGGAAAATCACAAACCGCGTCTGGAAGTTGGATTGTGGCTCGGAAAATCACAAAGCGCGTTTGAAAGACCGCTGGAGAATGGTTTGTGATTTGAAAAATCATAAAGCGCGTCTGTGGTTGTGGTTTGGAAAATCAATAATCGCGTCTGGAAAATGGTTTCTGGTGTAAAAAATCACAAAGCGCGTCTGGAAGACCGTCGGAAAATCGATTGTGGTTTGGAAAATCACAAACCGCGTTCCGAAGAGTGCTGGAGAATGGTTTATGGCTTGGAAAATCATAAAACGCGTCTGTGTTTGTGGTTTGACAAATCATAAAGCGCGTCTGGAAGACTGCTGGAAAATGGATTGTGGTTCATTTTCGTCTCGCGCAAATTACTCAGAAAAAAAAGTAATGGGTAATGTTTTAAACATAACCGCGAGTAGACGTAGGACTTGAATAATCGTAACGTATCTACATTTAACTTTTGCATTAATGAGGGCGATTGCATCGATCGTAACCGACACCACTGCATCCGACCATCATCATGCATAGAATGGCAAAAAATGCGCCCTCTTCTTTCATGCACACTCGCAGACCCACCGGGAGCTCTCCCATAGCTTATCGTTGAAAACCTTAAGTTTCAATGAAGTTGGAAAATTGCTGGAGAGTGTCCGAGTCGATTGATGTATAAATTTTAAAAATCCATCGAAAGATAAAGGCGCTAGTAACGTTCGAAATCTTCCCTTTCAGCGTAACGCTCTCGATTTCCAAAAATCTAAATGACACCCAGTATAGTAAAGAAAGACGTAAGTCCTACGTCAAAATCATTGCGTCCTATGTTAGAGGATTTTTTTGTCTTTTTTTTTGTGAGTGAAGAAGGGGCATGTAGGGTTTGTTTAAGTAACCATCAGCGTGTGATTATACAATCGGTGTCAATCGATGAGCACAAAGCAATGACTCAGCCACTTCTTGTCACATCTTCGCACTCACGGAGAGCTGCTGTTATCGCATTTCGTACCGACATTTGGGGCCACACAGATACAGAATAGATAAATTGGTTCTCTTCTGTTTGAACGCATTCAATTTTTTCCTAGATTTGGAAGTACATTCTACTAGAAAATTTCCGTTTTATCATTATAAGTTTTAAGCATCTAATCGTATTTAACAAACAAGAATTGATTTTCCCTCTCCCCTTTCAGTTGCACGCCGAGTACGACAGAAAATGTGACGACTATATGGCCCATCGAGTGATCCAAGCGTTCGATACCGCTCAGTTCATTGAAAGCACCCGGGGCAATGCCGTTCTGCAAATACTGGCCGGGGATTTGAACACCGAACCGGGTGATCTGGCCTATCGAGTGCTTCAAACCAATTCCAAACTAACCGATACGGTCGACAAGAAAATGTATGCCACCGGCAACCTGGGCACGAACGAAATCGGCAGCAACTGTTACACCGATCCGGAAGCGGCCAAAACGTGTCCTCAGGGAAAACGAATCGACTATATTATGTACCGATTTGGCGATCATTCCGAGGGCCGTCTGCTGGAACATCGTCTTCCACTGCCGGACCGTATTCCTGGGAAGGATATCAGCTACTCCGATCATGAGGCGGTATACGCCAAGATCATCTTGAAAAAGGCGAGCTCTTCGGCCATTCAGCATCTGATGGCATGTGGCAGCGGCGAAGGGCACGGGAAATGCGAGAATAACGATCAGGAAGCGGTTCTGGCGCTGAGGGAAAGTGTCGTTATTTGTAATGAAAGCTTGAAACAGTTGGAATCGCACAGGCGTAGCTACACGCTGATGGCGATTGGAGTGATCATCGTTTTGCTCAACATGCTCGAACTGGAAGCTCCCTATGGTCTGAAGAGTGCGTATTTACTGCTGAAGTTCCTGCTGTGTGGGTTCGTCATTTTCTTCATATTTATGGCAACCATTTGGAATGTGATGGAGAAGCATGGGATTCTGGCCGGGAAGCTATCGATGGAGATTGCACTGAAAGGTTTTAAAGATCTGGGATTGACCGGACTCCGGGGAACTGGTGCGGATATTGCTCATAATTGATGTATTAGCGAGAGATCGTAATCATTACAAGGGACAAAGTAGTATTTCAAATGTAGAATATTGCATTTGATTTTTTAGCAGTGGTTTTGAATCATTTTTGTATGCTTGTAGGGTATTTATTTAAATTAACTTTACACTGTTCTATTAGAAATATATTACGAGCTAAATTCCGTCTTCGAAAGACCTAATTGAATCTTAAACCTGATACGTATCATTGCTCTAATCATGCCCTGAAAATTTTAATGTTGTGGGAATAAACAGTCGAAATAGATTTTAATTTTTATTATTTTTGGAAGAAAACCTCAATAATATTGTCTTCGGGGATGTTTAGTCTAGCGTAATGATGAACTACATATGTACACATAATGTAGGTGTGGAGCCGATTACAATGACATCGATCATGTGGTTTGGTACTGCTTGGAAAATGATGCTCCAGAGAGTAACATTGAATAACCTTGTGGCCTGAGGTGAACCTACGAGGGATCTCAATGTAGTTTATATGCAGGCCATCTATGTCTTTATTTGTTCGTCTGACATCAAAGTCTAATACTTCTATATTTATGTCTTTCTCAGTTTTTTAGTCTCTGTCTTATTATTCTGTGTGTCAATAAGACAGATACTGACCATCCGGAAGATGATTTCTGACGAACTATATCTCGAGCACGACGCTACGCCACACTACGGCGTCTCCATATAAGTAGGTGATGAAAATTTGTTTACTCCAATTATGCATGAACTCCATGGAATAAAAACATAAGATATAAAAGTGTAAGCAGTGCTCGCCTAGATTCATGAAGATTTGAAAAGCTCCGCGTTGATCCGTAAAAGTATGAGAAGTTTAGCAAAAGTCTCTGAAGGTTGTCAAAGCTCCAAGAAGGTCCGCGAAGAACCGTAGAAATCTACGGAGGTCTACTAAGGTCTGCAAGGCTCGTGGAGGGCTCAGGAAAGTCTGTGAAGGGCTACGTAATTAATCGAGGGTTGATGGTTCATGAAGATCCGTGTAGGTCTATGGAAGTCTATGACGGTTTGCAAAACTTTGTAAAGCTACGAAAAGTCTGTGAATGTCTGAAAAAGTCTTTGATGGTTCTTAAAGGTCTGCAACAACATTTATTTTTCCGTTATGTACATTATGCTTCTTCATATCGTTAATTATTTTTTCAAGATTGATCAATTTTTCAAAGTCCTTATTCTCTATACTCGAATTTGTTGTTCTGCAAGAGCTTTTGGTCATCAAAAAACTTTGGACATCTTCTGGATATAACAAATTCGACCCGACTGATCGAGCGTTTGTTCACCAAGGAGGTGAGGCTCCAACAGCGTCTGTTCTGGCATCCAGGGGCTGAGTATGAAATGCTATTCCCCGGAAGCTATACCTAAGATGGCAGCCCCATCCCGGTGGATAGGGAACCTTGGGACAACAACCTACTGTTCCCGAAAAATCAATTTGTTCGAGAATCCGATAATGAAAGAATACGGACTGATTTCACGGCAACGGCTAAATAACGGACACGAATAGGAACATGGAACGTTTTAACCCTAGTCCAGCAGGGTAAATTGGCACAACTTGCCAATGAGGCACGCCACATGAAGCTTGAGATCCTGGGACTGAGAGACAAATTCTATTATACTCTGATATACGAGGTGAACACGCTCCCCGGCATCGTTGAGTTGGCATACCCAGGCACACTCTGCGCTTCGCAGCGAGAAGTGAGAAGTGAGAATTTTTCATTTTTCATTTTTCATTTCTGACTTCTCATTTCTAACTTCTCACTGTGAAAAATAGGTAGTGCGAAGTGAGAAGTGGGACGTCCGCGACTCACTTCGCACTTCTCGCTTTTTACAGTGGGATGTGAGAAGTAAAAAATTGTTAGTGAGAAGTGAGAATTGAGACTTCTTACTCCTCACCTACCTACAAGGTACTCTCCCAAATTTTATGCCGTCGACTAGCACCAATTGCTAGTGAGTTCGTGGGACAGTACCAGGCGGGTTTTATGGGCGAACGCTCCACCACAGACCAGGTGTTCGCCATTCGCCAAGTACTGCAGAAATGCCGCGAATACAACGTGCCCACACATCATCTATTTATCGACTTCAAAGCCGCATATGATACAATCGATCGAGACCAGCTATGGCAACTAATGCACGAACACGGATTTCTGGTTAAACTGACACGGTTGATCAAAGCGATGATGGATCGGGTGATGTTCGTAGTTCGAGTTTCAGGGGCATTCTCGAGTCCCTTCGAAACGCGCAGAGGGTTACGGCAAGGTGATGGTCTTTCGTGTCTACTATTCAACATCGCTTTGGAAGGGGTAATACGAAGAGCAGGGATTAACACGAGTGGTACAATTTTCAATAAGTCCGTCCAGCTATTTGGCTTCACCGACGACATAGATATTATGGCACGTAACTTTGAGAAGATGGAGGAAGCCTACATCAGACTGAAGAGGGAAGCCAAGCGGAAACCAGCAGAGAAATTCGTAGACGTATAGTGGCTGGAAATCGTACGTACTTTGGACTCCGCAAGACGCTCCGATCGAAAAGAGTTCGCCGCCGTACCAAACTGACAATCTACAAAACGCTCATTAGACCGGTAGTCCTCTACGGACACGTGACCTGGACGATGCTCGTGGAGGACCAACGCGCACTTGAAGTTTTCGAAAGGAAAGTGCTGCGTCCCATCTACGGTGGGATGCAGATGGCGGACGGTACGTGGAGGAGGCGAATGAACCACGAGTTGCCTGAGCTGCTGGGAGAACCATCCATCGTTCACACCGCGAAAATCGGACGACTGCGGTGGACCGGGTACGTAGCCAGAATGTCGGACAGCAACCCGGTGAAAATGGTTCTCGACAACGATCCGACGGGCACAAGTAGGCGAGGTGCGCAGCGGGCAAGGTGGATCGATCAGGTGGAAGATGACTTGCGGACCCTCCGTAGACTGCGTGGTTGGCGACGTGTAGCCATGGACCGAGCCGAATGGAGCAGACTCTTATATACCGCACAGGCCACTTCGGCCTTAGTCTGAATAAAAGAATAAAATAATATTTCTCACCTTGCACTTCTTATATCTCACTTCTTACTTTTTGAAAAAAGTGAGAGGCGCGAAGTGAGTAGTGAGTCGTCTCACTACTCACTTCGCACTTTTTATTTTAACAGTAAGAAGTGAAAATGATTAGTGCGAAGTGAGAAAAAAATTATCTCACTTCTCACTACTCATTTCTCACTTCTCACTGTGAAAAGTGAATAGTGAGACGTCTTACTTCTTATTTCGCTTTACCCACTTTTTACAGTGAGAAATGAGACGTCTCAATTCTCATTTCTCACTCCTTGTTTCCCACTTATCACTTCTCACTGTGAAACGTGGGAAGAGTGAAGTAAGAAGAAAGTTGTCTCTCTTCTGAGAAATGATGACTGAGAAGTAAGAAGTGAGACGTCAAATGACTTATTCGGCCAAATGACCCATTCGGCTAAATGACCTAATCGACTAAATGACCTGTTCAGCCAAATTATCTGTCCGGCCAAATGATCTGTTCGGCCAAATAACTTTCGGCCAAGTGACATTCTGCCGAACGGTTTTCAGCCAAACGATTCCTTCTCTCGCGCTTTATGAAAATAAAAACAAAATACACACACACATAATAGCACTTTAGGAGGATATCCAGCATTTCACGAGCGCTAATGGCCGCCACACTCAAGCTCAGTTTTTGGTGGGGTGGAAACAATTTGAAGTTTGGCTTGTGTCGTTTGACACAAAAACGATAAGTTTCCATCATCAAAATGATTAAATCATGATGATGATGATCGCTGCGATGTCAAACGACACAAGCCAAACGTCAAATCGATTGTACCCCACCAGAACATGAGTAAAATTGTGGCGGCCATTAGCGCACGTAAAATGCTGGATACTATTTTCATCAATTCATAGGGTTGAGGCAGGTATTTTCGTCTTTTCGTCATAGTCTTGAAAACCAATAAAAGAGACAATTTTTTGCCAATCTCATCCGTAATCGTAAGCTCAGAAGAAGCGTTCTGCTATAGTGAAGTTCTAGCAAATGGACGTTACTATCGTGGGTTTAAGCCCCTACGACGATGGACGGAAATACCTGCCGTGTCCCTATTTATTTTTATAATTCGAATAGACTTTACGACCGTTATTGAAATAAATGATTTCTTTATCGGCTTTATCGGTGGTTCTACTCAAAGTATGAGGGAGTAGATAATCTAAAAGGAAGGTTTGAAGACCATCTATTGAACAGCACAACAATCAAAGCGTGAATCTTCTTGCCTAACGTCCTGGTTGTGAACGGCTTGGTTAATGGTATGGAAATCACCGTGCCAAGACAGGTAAAAAGATCCAGGCAACGATTTCCCCATGTGCTGTGCTGTTTCACATTAAGTTCTATCGGTCTCGGCAGGTTTTTGTGGAATTCACACTACCACTTATGGAGGTATGTCCATATCGTGACGTGTTCTTCCAATCACTCCAATCAACCTCATTTGTAGTGCGTAACGGTGTAAATCCGGTCATATCGCCAGGCTCGGTACAACACTGAAGCTGACAATATGACGTCCCTAACCCAGAATCTCAAGGTGTCAGGCGACCCGTGCCGAGGGGATGAATGGCCTGGGAGGTGAAACAATTAGCCAGGCAGTTAACGGAGCCTGTAATGCTGGGTAGACACTCTTCGTGTTGCATTACGGAGTAAGATCTACCACACTGTGCTCTAGTTTTTACTATTTTTGTTAATACTTATGAGTAATGGTCGGAAGAGTATGGAACGACTATAATTTGCTATTAGATGACCCATTTTTTGCTCCTTTTGGATGGAGTCAATGGAGTAAATTGTAAAAACGTAACTCAACCTTAGGCTGGTTTTCGAAGCCGACGACATGAATCTCCAAGCTCCAGAGCGCTGATTAATTAGGAAAGAAGCGGATACGAATTTGGTGGATCTGCTGATTAGAGCTCTGTGTAAAGGTGAGATTCGGAAATGCCAAACGCAATGAAATCAGATCTCTATACAAAAACGAATTCGGAACTCATAAGAAGAAGCAAAAATATTTTTTAACCGATGCATGGTCAAAATTAGTATTATCCCACTTATTGTTGAGCCGAAACTGATTGAGGGGCGCGCCTTTGAGAGTTGGCATAAGCCATTTTTCGAAGGGTATAAATAGCGGTACCTTAATCTAAAGAGGCCTTACCTTAAGCTTGAGAAATATATGAATAAAAAATGACTCAAAAATCTCAATAGAAATGGAGCAGAAAGGCATGCACTAAACAAATGACACGGGTATACTACAAAAGTTCAATGAAATGGACGCAGTGGTTCATCCCGAACAAAAAAAACCAAGACGTCCACAACCACGACGTTGGACAAGAAGATTCACGCTTTGAACTTTTACTCTGCGCCAAATAGAAAAGTGCACCAAAAGTTTCTGCCGGGTCAATTTAAATTTCCGCCCTACCCCACACAAGACAGGGCAAACGAATTGTGGTGACAAATAACGATGAGCTGTGTTTGAAATAAAACAGGAGTTTGTTTTTGCATGCCAATGACCTGTGAATCCCACCCCATTAAAATACACGAAGAAAAAATTTTTAAGTGTCTCTTCTTTGGACTTGAGCTTGTGATGTGTTCTGTGATTCTTGGATGAAATTTTAATACGAGGTTTTTGAGGGTGTCCGTCGATGAATGACGAAAAGTTCATATGACTAAAGTTGTTTATCGATTGATGTCGAATTTTGCTCGGAGAAGTAGTATTGTAGGAATGAAAATTAAAAAAAAACACATGTTATTATATAAATGTAATTGTTTTCAAAATATAATACCTAATATTTGAAATCGATGCCAGCTTTTTTTTTACAAGTTCAGTTTACTCGGCATGCTGGGGGGCTTCAACTATGACGTACACTTTTTTAGATTTCTAGACCCTCCTTCCTCCTTTGTCACGCTTATTCATAGGGGAAACTGGACACACATGATCTCCACTTTTTGTTTAGGATATTTCTCAAAGTAACATGCACAGATTTGCACGCTTCTTGATGAACTTGATAAAGAATTTAATAAGCTATTCAAAAACGTCATTGGAAGCAATTATTTGTTCATGAAAGTTACCAAAAAATCGATTTTGCCGAAAGATAGAAAATTTGACATTTTCAAAACTTGCGGGAGACTTGATCCCCATATAGGGGGAAATTGATCCCTTTATGAGCTGAACATGTTTAGGGTCTTGCAAGTCTAATGAAAGGTTGATTTGGTCTAGCCTCAAATCCTAATAATTCTTCATAGTCTGCCGTAATATCAGTCGTGCGAAAATTCAATATTGTTTGTATTAAGCAAAGGTAATTTTTGATTCTCGAATAGACTAATACTGACAGATAGAATGTCTGCTATAGCAACAAAATTGGCATGGCGATGATGATTTATCTGCAAACCATTTACTCCATTCAAAGACAGTGATCATATCACGACAACCATGATGTTCGCAAGAGAAAAAAGACTGTGATACCGCCATCGGGGGTTACAATGGGTCTGGGGGTGAGAATGGATCATCGTTCTCACCGGCAGTTTAGTGGTAGTAGAACAAAATTGTTCAAAAAGGTCTCTCATATTTTGGTCTTCTTGCCCTCAGATGCATTCAATCTATTCTACAAGTATTCTAAGTAGCTGAAACAGTGACCCATTCTCACCCCTATTTGACCCATTGTTTCCTCCGACGACGGTACATCGAGATCGCCAGACTACTACCAATACCACAACCGTGATCATACCAGGATGATAATTTCATACATCAATATGGTACTATCACGCATCATCATTTTTGTAGTTCGTGGTATTATTACACAAATGCGATTTCTCTTAAACGACTGACCAAAAGATGTTGAATGAGCCTATTATTAAAAAATCTTTAAGAAGATTTACAAATAAATGGTGATTGTAAACAAACTTCTCCTAGCTCAGACGAAAAAAAAATAATACCAGATCGAACAATACTGAGTTTAAGCCCTGTGATTTGTTGAGTATTTTCAAAGCTTGATTTACACTCTTTTTCATTGAAAATAATGTTAAAATGCATTTAATAAAATTCATCAAAACTAAGTATGTTCAACTACACTTTGTTCTGGTTAATGAAATAAGGCTATTGAGAAATTCAAATTGCGCGTGTATTGTCTGATTGACAAAATTAAAGAGAAATTAAATTTATCTATACTTTTTAAATGCAAAAGAATTTTAACAGATCAATTAGTTACATATAATACAATAATATGCGACGGTATACCACAAACGCCTTAATATATGCAATATCGGGATCAAGTGTGTCCAAACTGTGGGGAATCAAGTGTGTCCATGTTGAGTATTTATCTTGTTTTGTTTTTTGTATTCAATGGAAAATAAGCAATAGTTAATTGAATGAATTTATTCAATTCTACAATAATAAAACGTTGTCCAGTAAAAATTTGGTACGTTTTGGTTGGACATATTCAAAGTTATTAAACTTTTCTCCTTTGAAGACAAAAAGGATTGAGAATGCTTAAATAATAAAACATCTCTAAAACCCATATACATAAAGTAACTAATATCAAATGTTACTCAGATTCAATAATCTATCTAACGGATTCGTTTGCACATATCACTGGTATAAAAATGTGATTAATTTCCAAGAAAACAGGGGGGGGGCATGTGTGTCCAGTTTCCCCTATACATAGTATACTGTTACAAAATCTTAGACCTCTCCCTAAAACAAGTGACGTCATTTTTGAACGACCCCATACGTCCTTGTCCCATTTCTGTGTACTTGTAGTGAATAGTACGGCAATGTTGTGAAGTCAATCAGTGCGCTACGTTTTATTACCACTATTAAAAAGCACTTCTTGGTACATGGGCAATACTGGCTCTTGACTCCACAATAAGGTACCGAGATTTCAAGAACCGGTTCAACTTCCGAATAAGCAGCTGACAAACAACTGTGATGAACAGATTATTACAATTATTCCATTGCAATCGCGAAATGGATTGATCATACCTTTTTTGATCGTTCACAAGTAATGTATGTAGTGTCGATCTTGTTAATGATTTTGAGAGGTTTGGTCATTCCCCGTCCTTGACGATAATGAACTAAGCCCTTCGGTTTACATTTTGTGTGAAGCCATAAACATCGTCTAAACGTCCGCATACCCATCCTTAAAAGAATCGCATCAGATAGGGTCATTCTCAATGACAATGGCTTCGACAACACGAGAGTAACCATCTAATTTGTTAAAGCGATTATCGTTCCAGATAGTGGCAAATTGTCATACTAAGTACTGCCTGTCTTGACACGTGTAAACTACACCGCCGTCTACTCGTTACCGCGACCGGCATTAGTGTTTTGCATAGCCTGGTTGGCAATTAACAGACTTTTTGTCACAAATACAGACTTGAAATCTTGCGGAATTAGATAAACAAGAACAGGTCAAGTACGCTCAAAGGGCCGTCTGTGCCGGCGATGGAAACGATTGTGTGAAAAATCGCACTCATCCGTGATGAAGTGGCATAAGGTGAGTCATCGGAATAACCGCTTTTCTGGAGCATTAAACTGCCGCGCCGGTTCGCTGTAAGTTGTTTGCAGAGCAAAAGCGAGCAGCTATTACCTTTAAGATTTGTGGGACTTCCATGCTGTTGCATAGGAGTTGTTTCTGTTCCACGACACGTGACTTGCATGTTTCAACAAATCACTAACAGTGGCTGGTTTCCTACCGCGCCGCTACCAGCATCCGTGCACTAACGCATATGTTCGAATAGCAGCATGAAACAGAAAGGGTCATTTGATGTGTTTTTCGCATAGATAAATTAAATCGATGATATATTTTGATATATATAGATTGATAGTAGGCATTTTTTGGAAATACGGACGAACGAAACGGCAGAACTACTTCCAAATAATCCATCAATAACTTATTGCAGGCAAACGTCTACTTCCGAAGAAGAAATCACAATTTCCGCCGCCTGATGCCGAACAAACACTTACTTTTAAAGCAGGGATCAAAGCCACCGTTGCCTTATTAGCGATAAACGTCTAATTTCTAAAATGACCGTTTTACCAAATGTCTTTTACACACCTCTCCCTTTTCTCAATGACCGTCCAACCCCATCTATAATCGTCGGCTAAGGATAGAGAATATGTGTTCCAATATTGGTGTAAATCGGTTATGGGCTTCAGAAGTTATACTGAATACGTTTTCTAACTAATACTTAACCCAAAACGCCATTCCGAATGACCCTACCAACCCCTTTAAGGCTCCCCCAGACCTGCAGGCAATGTTCCACTTACGCTTCCATACCTAAAGTGACATAATCGCAGTCGCCAAGCGATAGAATCGCGTCGTGATTGTCGCGTCGCATGTGTTTGGGGGAACCTTTATAATCGTTTCCTTTAGGACAAAAAGTATTCAAAAGTAATTCAAAAGTATGTCGTTCCTGTTCGCGTGACTAACATCTAAGTTTCTTCGAGCTGGCAGCCAAAGTACCGGTACTACAAGTGTCAAACCGATGATTGTGATGAAACCAAACATACACTACAACATGATGCATAAATTATGGCCAAATGAAACTTGTTTAAACATAACTTGGCAAAATAATTTAAATGGCTACAGCGCCACTAGTTAGCATACGCGGTATTTCAAAAAAATTCGGTTCAGGTGGTTCGAAACGAAATTCCGCGGAATTATATTAACGCCCACGAATTTAGTTTTCTTCCATTAAAACGTCTTCAGTGTTTCGTTAGAAATATTTAACAGAAAACCAGGGGGAGAAGGCGGAGCACTGAATCCCTACCCCGACATGTGCTGGTTCTAAAATGTAAACAACAGTGTTAATTCTCTACCACCTTTTTGTTATGGCGTGGCAATTTTTATACACACTTTTGTTTTCGATATTTTATCAAAATTAAACACTCAATCATGCAGCAATATAACGATGTGGTATGCTTGAGTTGCCTGCTTGATTAAAGGGACTAGAAAAAGCATTTATTTGCAGTAACTAACCGAATATAAAAACGTTCGCATTAACGATTGCGCCCTAACACTAGTTCTAAGCTTCGATGCAGAGTACACGAGCTTTGTTCGCCAGTGACAGGCGTATGGGGCCCTTGCAGAAAACGAATAGTACTATTTACTCAATTTCTGGGTTATCTTAAGGAAAACAAAATGTGCAACTTTACACATTCATACAACTATTTGAGTCTCACCTAAAAGCATGCACACAAAGTTGCTCCATATAACAGTCAATATTCGGCTAATCAACTAAATATGCATACAGCCCTTAAGAAAATTTGAAATTTTGTGATGTTTTTTAACTTTTTGCAAAATAAATGTGCAGCATGGCAGAGTCGTGGCCGTGGGCATTTCCAGATCTTCGTAATAATATTTATTATAAAATAGGCAGAAATATTGTTTTTTCTGCCTATTTTATAATAAATATTATTTCAGAGAGGATTTGTTTAGAAATTGAGATGTATGGTTCTAGTTTTCTAAAACTATGGAAGAATGCAGGATTTTTATAATAATTGTTATAGCCGATTTTATATTCTGCAAGCTTTCTCCAGGAATTCCTTCGACAATTGCTCCAGGCATTCTATCAGGAATTCTATTAGGGATTCTTTGTGAATGCCTCCAGCAACTTCTTCGGCAATGTCTTCAGGAATTCCACCATCAATTTCGCCGAGAATTGATCCGAAAATTTCCACGAATTCGTTTACAGGGTCTGCAGGAATTCTTCAGATAATTCTTTCGTGCTGTTTCTGATAAAAAAATTATGAAAAATTGCACAGTGGAATTTCTAAGAATATTCCGTGGAAATTCCGCAGAACTGCCAGTAAACATTCCTAAGAATTTCGCGAAAAATCTTCGAATTTCTGGTGTTAATTCCGTAAAATTTTCCGTGAAAGTTTCGAATAATTTCTTGTAAAAATTTCAAAGAATTTCTCTAGGAATTCCACCGAAAATTTATACAGAAATTATACCGAAAATGAAATTAACAATGGAATTTTCGGAGGAATTTCTAGATTAATTCCCAAAGAAATCCTTAAAGAATGCCGGTGGAAACTTCAAGATTTCCACTGGGAGATCCTCCAGGAGTATCTCCGATAATTGCTCCGGGAGTTTCTCCGGGAATTCTTCCAGGAGTTCCACCGGCAGTTCCTCCAAGAATTCCTCCAGAATATATATAGTTCTATCGGCAGTTCCTATGAAAATTCTTCCGGGAATTTCTCCAGAATTTCCGCCGGGAAATTCCTTCGAATATTCCTTGGAGAATTCCTCCGAGAGTTCCTCCGGGAATTCCACCGGAAATTTATCCGGGAGTTTATCCGAGAATTCCTCCGGGTGTTCCACCAGTAGCTCTTCCAGGAAATCATTCAGGCTTTTTTTGAGTAAATCATTTGGGCTTTCCTCAGAAACTTAGCTGGAAATTTCTCCCAAAGTTCTTCCGGTAGTTTCTCTGGGAATTCCTCCGGGAGCTCCTCTAGAAATTCTTTTAGGAGTTCCTCCTGAAATACCTCTGGGAGTTCTTACGGGAGCTCCTCCGGCAGTTCTTTCGGGAGTTCCTCAGGGAGTTTCACAGGCAGTTCCCCCGGGTGTTCCTCTGAGGAGAAACTTCCAGAGTAATTTCCGGAGGAACTCCCGGAGGAATTTCTGGAGGAATTCTCGGAGAAATTATCAGAGGAATTCTCGGAGGAACTGCCGGTGGAACTTCTGGAGGAATTTCTTGAAGAACTATAGGAAGAATTTCCGGAGGAAATCCTGGAGGAACTCTCGTAAGAACTCCTGGATGAACTCCCAAATGAACTTCCGTAAGAAAGCCTAAATGAGTTCCTGAAAGAAAGACTGAATGAATTCCCGGAGAAACTACTGGTGGAACTCCCGGAGGAATTTTCAGATGATCAGCCAGTGCACTATGGTCCAGGATACAGATTTACGCGGAAAGATGAATTTTACGCCAAAACTATATTTTTTAGAAAAAACTGTTGTTCTACAAAATTGTTCGAAATAGTAAGGCCATCATTATGGTTTTACCAAAAAATAGGGTGGCCCATCATATAAAAAAAATTAGAAAATATTTTTTTTTATTTATCGGAATATTGACATGTTATGTTCTACAAAGTTGTAGCGCAGCTTATTCCAATCAATTTTGCTAAACAACCATTTTTGTGTCTGTGTAACTGTCGCTCATCTAAAAGATGTTCCGCATTAGGTCCGTTTTGTGTGATGCAAACACATCTCTGTGTTATTGATTTTAAGCGTGTTCTAATTTCTGAAGAAGGAATTTCTCTTGAGTTCTGGGAGAGTGATCCCCCAAAATTCGTGCCCTAAACTTCTGTAGAAAGAATTCTTGAAGGAGGGATTTCCAAGAGTTTCTGGAGGAGAAATTCTACAAAAATCTTTAAGCAAGAATGTTCCACAATTTTTGTAGAACGACTGCACATAATTTGTGAAGTAGAAATTTTTCAGAAAATCTGGAGTTTCATGAGAATTCGAGAGAAAGGAAATCCTGTGTTAAGGAAGGAGGGTAGACTGAAGTTCTTTAGATTTTTTGGTGGAAGAATTCCGCATATTTCCTGCAGGAGTAAGTCCTCAGAACTCCAAAGGAAAGATTTACCCAGAGTTCCTGGAGATGGAAGAACCCAGAATGCTTGGAAACCCAGTTTTCCGAGAATTCGAAAAAAGGCGAAGTATCCTTAAATCCTAAACATATCCATAATTTCTAATAGGGTAAATCCTTAGAACTACTGTCATGAAATACGCCAGAATTTCTAGAAAAGAATAACTCTGTATTCTTGTAATATGAGTTTCCCAGAATTCCTGAAGAAGGAATTTTGAAAAATTAACTGAGGGGATTTTTTTTTCAGAATTAAAGAAGAAGGAACTTGATTGTGCGGCCGGTAATAAAGTTAATCAGTTCAGTGCGAGTTGGTTCTTGTTTCGGACGGCAGAACGATCACGCGATTTGCCGAAATTTTGTGTTCTGCATTGCGCGGCCGGTAATGAGTCTCGTTTCTTTCCACTTAAAATGAAAAACCTCCATTTAAAATGAAGGGTTTCCTAAAAATGGCATCAGAAGGATCCCCTAGGTTGTCACCTGCTATGTAAAATGTGTTTGCTATTTTTTCTAGCTCTATTGTGTATGAAATACTTCAATGGTAGGTTTGCCATTGCCTAAAATGCTATGCTGATCACCGCATCGCAGCCTCTGGTGTCATATTACTTCAAAATGTCTGTCATCAGTAATAAAATCAGATGTATTAAAAAAAGGGGGAAGGGTCTTTTGTCCGAAACCCATTCAGCCGAAAGTCATTTGACCGAATCCACTAGGCCGAAAGTTGTTTGGCCGAATATACCATTTGGCCGAACAGACCATTAGGCCGAAAGTCATTTGCCTATGTCATTTTGAAAAGTGAGAAATTAGGAATTAGAAAAGAGACGTCTCACTACCAACTTTGTACGAGGAAAGAGAAGTGAGACTTCTTTGTTCTCATTCCTCATTTATCAATTCTTGTAAAAAGCGCGAAATGAGTAGTGCTACGTCTAACTACTCACTTCACGCTTCTCACTTTTTACAGTGAGATGTGATAAATGAGGAGTGAGAAGTGAGATGTCTCACTTATCACTCCTCATTTTTCACTTCTCACTAGAAAAAAGAGGAGCGTAAAGTGAGTAGTGAGACGTCTCACTACTCACTTTTTACAGCGAGAAGTGACAAATGAGAGGTGAGAAGTGAGACGTCTCATTTCTCACTCTTAATGTTTCTCTTCTTACTTTGAACAGCGAGAAGCAAGAAATGAGGAATGAGAAATTAGACGTCTCACTTCTCACTTCTCGCTGTCAAAAGTAAGAAGCGCGAAGTGAGCAGTGAGACGTCTCATTACTGACTTCTCACTATTCACTTTTCACAGTGAGAAATGAGGAAAGGGAAATGAGACGTCTCACTTCTTACTCCTAATTTTCCATTTCTCGCTGTTAAAAGTGAGACGCGCAAAGTGAGTAGTGAGACGTCTCTCTGCTTATTCCTAATTTCTCACTTTTCAATAAACTATTCGGTTAAATGACCTATTCGGCCAAATGTCCTATTCGGCCAAATGACCCTTTCGGCCAAACGACCCTGTCGGCCAAATGACCCTTTCGGCTAAAAGATCCTTTCGGCCAAATGACCCTTTCGGCCAAATGACCCTTTCGGCCAAATGACCCTTTCGGCCAAATGAACTTTTCAGCTAAATGACCCCTTCCGGCCAAATGATTCTTTCGGCCAAATGACCCTTTCGGCCAAATAACCCATTCGGCCAAATTACCCATTCGGCCAAATGACCTTTTCGGAAAAATGACCCATTCGGCCAAACGACCCATTCGGCCAAATGACCCATTCGCCCAAATGACCCTTTCGGCCAAACGACCCTTTCCGCCCGATGGGATTCGGCCTAATGGCTTGGTCGGCCTAACGGCATTCGGCCAAATGGATTTCGACCGAATGGGTTTCGGCCAAATGACCCTTCCCCATAACAGTAACATTAATAAATAAGTTTGTATTGATAAAATACTTTTTTTTAGTTTTTCCTGTAAGTATCTAAGATATGACTAGAAATATGCTAAATATTTCACTTCAAAGAATAGATAAACATGATTTTGACTTTCTTAAACGTTTGGGATGTCGTGACTGTAAGGACGTGGCTGGCGCCGTTATTGACTTTTGTATTTATAGAGTTAGTGAAACTTGCACAGTGAGAATGATTGACTAATCCCAGTCAGCCGTTCAGTTGGTTCTTTGTGCAATTTCATTCACTGATACTGGTCAATCACGGAGTAGCAACCATAGATATGTACAGTCAGTCAAAGCTAAAAGCTAAACTAAGCAATAAAATAATTTATTAAATCTGTTTATCTTTTTTAAATTTTTAATTCGCGATTTCAACAATTTCACATTTTGATTTTTAGAATTTTGTATTTTGAGTTTTTCATCCAATAAAATAGTTTCTTGAATCTATGCATCTTTTTTTTAATTTCCAACAAATTTATACATAGTTTAAAAATTCCCATTCAATGTTGATTTATTGCTATTTATTTTAAATTTTCAGGGTTATTTTTTATTATCCGTATTAGAAGTTGGATAAATATTGCAGAGTGTATCGTACACTACTATTGCCGTCTACTAAACTGAAAAATATTTCACACAAAGGTATACGAGCGGAAACATGGAAGAACAAAAAATTACTCAATTTTAAATAATTTTTCATGAAGTGTACAATTTTAAAAATTAACTTCGAACCGAAGACCACTTTATCTTCGCTTTGAACCACATTTAAGGACAAGCCTTCCGGAATCCAAGACTTATTCCACTCGCGTTTGAAGAGCACACCACTCAATACGAGAGCAATGGATAAATGTCATTTTTATTGCCTTTGGCAGCAAAACTGGAATAAAAGTATGACTTGTACGTTGCTTCCGTATTAAGTGGTGTGCCCTTTAAAACGCGAGTGAATTTAGTTTTGGATTCCAGGCAACATGGGTTGAAGTTTATATTATTGATCGACATCAAAAACTATTCGAAATCTGATCAATGAAAATTTCAAACAGTAATTAAACTACTCTGTCAAAAGACGGTTTTGGGCGTTAGAGGGCGTTTTGTCTTCATATGGGCACGGACAGTCTAAGCCATCCTATATATCATATCAAAATAAATAAAATCGTTAAGTGAAAAAAAAAAATCAATAGATGTTCAATAAGACAAACATGGTCCATGGAAGCTATGGTGTAAATAATCACAACGGTTAGTATAAATCTAATTTTTATAATAGGAGAAAATACATATTCTTGGCAGTCTGAGACATTCACCAAATTGAATGATAAAAATAATCAATAATTACACTAAAAAACAGGTACAGTTTAACTGGTATACATTTGAATGCTCTTTCTTTTAAGATTGGTATTCACTAAATATAGCAGCTTTTACCACAAACTCAGTAAATTTAATATAAAGTAACAGGTCAACGTTTCTTCTATTGGCATAGCAATTTCTATTATTAGCAATGAGTTTGCTCCCTTTAGCAGCTAGACATGGAAGTAGAAAAGTGGTAATGTATTGGTGCCAAATGCTGTTTGTTTATATCCTCCAGTAGTAAAATTCATTCATATTAATCGGCCGCACGCTCATCTCGCTTCACTCAATTTTGGAACAAACTTTATTATTTATCAAAACTGGCTTAAAACAAAACATGAATTTTTAGCCTTGGCATCAATTTTATGTCATGTAGACAGATAGGCAAAAGCATTTAAACACATTGTAAAACAAATTTGACCCTTATGAAGCCAACAAAAAAAAGACGTGAATGGCAGATAGGGTACTAGTGTATTCAGATATTGACATTTCCATAACTTTTACCATTTTCAACATATTTGAATAATGTTGGCCATTTTGGAGAAGGGAACTTATATGCTTTTTGTCCGCTGCCAAGATTTACATCTTTTGTCTTTTGTAATGCCTTAGAGTCGTAAGCAAAAGTCTATCAACCAGTTTCAAATATACAACTTGCTCTTTGCGGTCCTTACGTGATATGTTTGTTTCATCAAAAAAAATCTTGGTGGTTGTGTACAAGACACGACCGCTCGACGTAAACTACTTAAAACCAAATCTATACACATAAGAATTAATTTTTGTCTGTCTGCCCTTATAGATCACGAAACGGCATGAACATTTGTATGTACAGGTTTTTGGGAACGATAAAGATTCTTATGATGGTATTAGACCCCTCATCTTCTGGAGGGGGGACTCCCATACAAATAAAGTACAAATTTCTGCTGTAATCGAAAATTAATCTAAAAAATGGAATCCAAATTTGCATATTTCGAATACTTCTTTTAAATAATGTAAAAAATATATAATTAATCAATTTTAGGTGAAACGAAGCTCGTCGGTTCTGGTAGTATAGTATATTAAGGCTTCATGACATGTCATTCAGAATGGCTGCCTTGCGGCTTACCAACACAGTCAAACAATCAACCACCCCACCCACCCCGATATGCACAGATAAATTTAATTCATACATTACCTACATACCTGACCATCTTCTCACTAAAAAAGTAAATCTGGACTTAGTTCTAAGTTCAATCTATGCGGCGGTATGATGATATTATCACATAGCGCTAATTTAGGGAAGATATATAAGCAAGTGAACAAAGTGAAAAAATTCCCCCAGTAACGCACTATGCCAACGACGACGCCGGTTTCAACACTCTGCACGTTGTCGGTAGCGTCGTATGCAAGCAATCATTAATCAGCAGCAGACAGTGATGTCGACATGAACTATTGTGAAATCATAGCGAAAACATGTAAAATATCGATTTAATTAATCAATCTTTTCCTAACGCATTATGTACTGATGCAATAATAATATCTTATTGATTCTGTTTTGGGGTGCATTGTGAAAATTGAAAAATCGATGAAAAAATGATCTTGTTATTGGTGCGTTTGAGCTGCAGCTGGCAACAACGGTTGAGGATGTAAACATAAACAGCCAGCATCGTGGAAACATAATTCATAAATATTCACCTAAACCAATGAAAAACTGATGCTTTTCTGACAAATTCCATCAGTTAAACCTATGCTTAGTCTGTATTGATTAATACTGCTCATAAATTGAGCTGAATTCTTCCGAATGCGTGCAATGTTTACTGTTGTCGGATGTTAACAAAAAATAAATCCCACGTGTATGCTTACTGAATTGGTATTGGAAGTTTCCACCACTACAAATCCATGGTTGATGATTTTTATGACACAATCACATAGCAATTTGAGTGTCACCACGCTTCACCTTAACAATAGTAGAATATAAGTAAGTAAGTCTTCATATGTTGAATAATGGGCAGCACTGTCCTATCCAGACGCTGGAGCCACCCCATTCTTACACTACGTTTCACAGTTGAATAATAGATAATACCCTAAAAGTAGGCAATTATTTATGGTTGAAATGCGCTATGTAGGAACGGGAATGGTTATGATTTTTTTGATGAGCTTGGAAAGTATTGAAGTTGCAAAAGGAAAACGGTCCTGTCAGCCACATAAGGGTTAAAATACTACGGTGTTACTATCACTTTTGATATAATGCATGGTTTGCGTAAAAAATATGAAGCATTTGTATTTTAACACTTTTTTAAGTAAATGCCATCGCCGGATATTTTCTTTGTATTTTTGCTAAAATCTACTCACATAGAATTGTGCGTGGTATCTCCTTAGCGTGTGTTTGATATGCTCACAAACACATTCTCTCGCTCTATTCCGAAGTGTGCTGCTGTCAAAGAAAACGAACAGTCCCGATTTTATTTAGTGAAACATAGAGCAAATATTGCTTAAATTTGCTCTTTGTGGTGATAATCAAGTGGTGATAAAGTGTAAAAAGTAGTTTACGTACTTAATTTGTCATGTCATACGCAATTAAGAGGAGAACAGGCGATCCAAAAAAGGTAAGTAACAGTTTGCTTTTCGTGCGCTGCTTTCTTTGGCAATACAATAATGGCAAGAATTTCGTAGGTGCAAATTTGTTTCGGTGATTAGCACATCAAATCTTGCTACTTTTACACAAACAACTTATTCAAATGAAAGCCTAGACTTGAAATTGTGTGATTGAATCAAGATTATGTTCATAAATAGTGTATGTTTGCTGGAAAACGCAAATATTGTTGAGGGTGCCAACAACTGTCGCACCCTGCCAATGCCGTATTCTACCCTATGTCTTCAAAAGACAAAACATACTTTTGTATATAAGTAATTTATTTATTTATTTATTTATTTTGCTTATTTCATCTGACTGTGTCGTCTACATGAAAACTTAAAACTAAAGGTCAGTTGATAAAAAATCTGTTTAGCCGTTGACGAAACGCGGATGAACTGATGTTGAAGTCGAATTGGTCCGACACCTCGTTGAAATGGCGGATCATAGCGACAAAGCAGCTATTGGCAGCATAATTAGTGTTATGCCTTTCTTCAAAGAGCAAATCTCGAGGTCGAAGGGATCGTGAGGGTGCATACAATGGATTTTTTTCCAACAAATCTGGCACGTCGTACTCGGATAATAGAAGTTTGGCGATGAAAACGGCTTGCGCCACGTTTCTCCGCTTATCAAGAGCATCTAGCCCCAGCAGACTACAGCGATCAGCATACGGTGGTAAATTCAGCGGGTCCGTCCATGGGAGATGGCGCAGGGCATATCGTACGAACTTGCGTTCCACAGCTTCGAACCGAGCAGTCCAAACAGCTTGATATGGATTCCAGACAGCAGAAGCAAATTCGAGTTGAGAGCGTACCAATGAGCAGTACAAGGCTTTGTAGCATAAAGGATCGCGGAATTCATTTGAGATTTTAAAAATAAAACCAAGCTGGCGATTCGCTTTGTCGATCGTAGTTGAAAAATGGCGTCTGAAAGTTAGCCTGTCATCCAACACGACGCCTAGATCTTTAACATGATCCACACGTTGTAAAGTTGTTCCTGCGATACTATAATCGAAAACCACGGTTTCGGCAGTGCGATGAAAGCTTATTACGTAACACTTTGAAACAGCCAGGAGCATCATATTACGCTCACACCAACATTTGAATAAATCCAGGAGCTTCTGCAATTCTTGGCAGTCCGCCAGGTTTCGAATAACGATGTATAATTTGAGATCGTCTGCAAACATCAACAGTTAGAACTGTTTCGATCGACTCGGTACACACTGAAGGAGGTACCAAACATTTGAACGGAATTAATCCTCTCGTCCAGCCAGGTCTCAGTGAACACATACACATCGTATTCGCCATCGAGTGCAGCGAGATAAACGTCGTCCAATTTGGTTAGCAGTCCTCTTGTGTTTAAATAAAGTAATAAAGAATGTTCCATAAAAAACATGAAAAACTATCCGTAAATAACACCAGATTTTTTAGTAAAACGATACCAAAAGTCTAGAGAATAGTTTGGGAACCCCCATAAAGAATAATTTCAAGATCCAAAACTAAGCTAAAATTTGGCGATTAAAAGGAAAATATGTTCCGTTAGACAAAATCAAGTAAAACAATAACATTCTTGCTATTTTCCCACGAACGTAGGACAAATGATCCATAAATCTTAGAAAAATGATCCATAAAAACTATATTTTGATCCATAAAACTTCAAATTTGTGCAATTTTAGTGGTAATGATGATCTATACATTGTGTCATGTGTCTAACGTTACATATTTTCCTTTAAATGGCTGAGTTTTAGCATAGGTTTGGATCTTGAAATTATTCATTATGGATTTATGGTAGCGTTTTATAGAACATTCAGATGTTATTTGTGGATCGTTTTTCTAAAAAAATTTATTGATCGTTTTTGCGCATTTAACGGTACAAAGTCAGGGCTGCCTGTTCAAAATTTCGTATCAATATCGTTGATGGCGTGGGGACGTATTTTGGCTGCTGAAGACTGTTGTGTGTAAGCTTTCCAAATTGTGTATAGGATTGATTCCACTACTGTCTTCACATCATTGTGTGATATCTGTGGCAGCAAACATTCAGTTTTTCTCATAAACAATTTCTTTCGACACAATTATACATGAATCATCTGTAGGGGATTTTTAGACTTTATTTGCGTACAGTCTACCTCTAATCATAGTTCACACCTTATTATTATTCACTTTGCTGAACGAGTCTGAATAGGAAATATAAGCATATGTAATTGAAATATAAATGTGGCTTAGTATCACGTAGCTGCTACATTGGATCCTTTTGTAGCTCAGCGGTAAGAATCACGGCTATCAAGCGGAAGGTGGCAGGACTGGACCCTCAATCTGGTCTAGAAAATTTGCGGTGGGAAATTTTATCTACTTCACAAGGTACGAGACTGTTGTTATCCATATGCATGCATAAATAGTTCTTCGCTTAGAAACTTCGTAGTTGATAATTGTGAACGATGCTACGAGGCGGTAATGTCTTAGCTATACAGCTAAAATTCAGTAAAAA
Organism: Armigeres subalbatus; assembly: GCF_024139115.2. Taxonomy (NCBI): domain Eukaryota; kingdom Metazoa; phylum Arthropoda; class Insecta; order Diptera; family Culicidae; genus Armigeres; species Armigeres subalbatus. Next base: position 420,982,955 of record NC_085140.1, on the reverse strand, counting down.
AATAATTATTATATAACTAGCTGACCCGGCAAACTTTGTCTCGCTAAAAATTGATCAATTTTCTGATACAATTTGTTGCGTTACACAATTTATCTAGAAAAAAAAATTAGTTCTACAAAATGATTTTTAATTTTTTTGCAGTTTGGTAATAATCTGGAAGGAAAACAGATTAGTTTTTCCTTTAATTGATTGATAATGCCATCCTGTTATATATACAGATGATCAAGATTTGAAATTTCCAAAACAAAAAAAAATATTTTCATCTGATTGAAATACCTGTGGCATTCAAATATTTCTCTAACATTCGTTGTCTGATGATGAGCACAAACTGACTCAAAACAGTGACCTCACGGATTGTTGTTTTGCGAAAATGATTATTTCCCTATTAATTCCCACATACATGTCAAATTACAATAGAATTAGCACAAATCAAGAGTAATGATAAAATACTCAGTGTTATTTCTGGAATAGAGGACAGTAAAAGCACAAATTCTATTATTTAAGTTATTGAGTTATTAAGCTTATGAATTTGGTGGAACCTTAGTGAAGAACTGTAGAAAAGAAGTTTCCGAATGTTTCTTATTCTATGGAAAGATAAATCTTAGGCGGATGTAAAGTCATTGGCCCTTAGCCAGTAATAAAAATAAGAATCATTGCCTCCTGGAAAAAGTTGCGTTTCACAGCTAAGGTTGAGACTGAAATCCCAAATAATGCCTTGCGTAATCAGAAGATAATAAAATTTAATTTTAACCTCAGCTGCCCGCTAGCGGATTAGGCTAATGGGGCACGGCCACCAGCACGCGTCCAATGCCCTTTTGAGATCATCACCTCAGTCAACATTTTTGATGATCTTCTACAGGCGGGCAGAACAACACACCGAATCCGGGCGGTGCACAAACACCGACTTTTTCCCGGAGACTTAAATGTGCGATCGGGCGAAAAACTCTCGTGCGTTTGCGCAGAGAAAACAAACATTATTTGCTCGAATGACGTCAAGTTCTCACTACACTCACGGGTTTGAATTCCTGATGAACCGAAATCGTGTGTGCGAGTTAATGTTTATCACTTTGAATTAATCGGCGATTGCGGTAGAAACCGACGAACCTGAAGAGGGAATCAATGACCATCCGGGGATATTGCTGACTGGGACAAACATTAATTGTGTCGTAAAGTTAACCATATGGTTGTCGGTTAATGCGCTCGGTTAATGGCTTTCGAGTGATATCCAATCAGGGGACCCCGTTTCAATTGGGCAAACTCGTGGGAGATGCTTGACGATATTCCGGACTGGTGAATGAATTAGAATATGTATGTTTACTTAAAAGCTTATCAACACTTGAAATTATTGACCGGAGTGAAATCTATTATGAAAGGAATTGTTGAACTTTATGAACTTGCACTAAAACCAACTCGAAGACAACCATACATTTGTGTGTTAAGAGCGAATATTAAAAAAAAAAACAAACATCGTTTCGATTTTTTTCTATTTTTAAAATATGCAAAAAAAAAACAAACAAGTGATTATTAACCAATCCAGACCCGCTTGAATTATGCGTATCAGGAGAGCCGAGTTCTGAGTCGCCTTTCGGTTTTTTTTCTTAGTACAGCCCCTCTCTTTTGAGATAAGCATTCTTTAGGAAAAATTGCAAACTGAAAAAAAATCCAGTGAAAATAACTGAAAAAATGGCTTTGAGGTGTAAATACCTTTCTAGGAGAGATCGACTATGATGGTGATATTTGAGGTTATGGCTTCTTATGCTCAAAAACGGGTTTTACGTTTTTATCCGACGTTTCGGTTACATATATTGTACCTTATTGTACCTATTGGAGTTAATGATTCGGATAAATTCAAATTTCGCAGTCCCTACCGAAAAATAGAGGGGGCGATTATACATAAATTTGTGACAAAACGTTCTATACTAAGACAATGTAACAATAAAACGGGACTTAGTTAACTCCTTGATAAAGGTACAATATATGTAACCGAAACGTCGGATAAAAACGTAAAACCCGTTTTTGAGCATAAGAAGATTGAAAGCCATAACCTCAAATATTGTGTAAATACCAAGGGATTGAAATTCGGGCTAAAAATATAAGACTTTTACGAAATAATATTCCAAAGCGGAAAAACTATCAAGCAAGAAAAAGCATGGTGAACGAAACGATATAATAAGAAAAAGCTTGCAGATAAAAAGCAAAACGCATTGAAAAATTAGTAATACCTATTATGAATAAAAATGTTCCACTAAAAAAAAATTAGTGCTGATCTATTAATATCATCCAGATTTTTTTTTGACTGATATACGATTCAATATTCAACCAATGACCAATATGCAAAACCTGTCTCACGACTGACAACTCTTCTTTATACCTATAACAATTACCCATCCGGCTAGAGGTGAGTGTAGCAACACGATTAGCGACATCGATTCTCCAGTTCTACATCGCGCCCCAAAGTGACGTGAGAATGTAACTGTTATTCATCGACGATGGTGTGACCAAACGACGCACTGACAATAGAATAAATAATCACGCAACGCTTGATTTGCGTTGTTTCAGAGGCGCATTGCTAATGGTCACTGGTCATTTGGGGAATACATTGGGGAACATGGTGAAAAAGGCGCAGTTGAGGTAAAATTTTTGAGCGAATATTTCAATTACCTTTATTACACTGCGCAACACTGGATCGCGCATCAGGATGAACTAAAAATTAACTGAGGTTTGGGGGTCTCTAGTGACCCCTAGTAAAAGAATTCTTGAAAAAAAAAAATGAAACGTGGCTTCATAATCCTAGTCGCAAGTTTGTAAGAAAAATTAGGGACGTTCAAGCCAAGAGGAATGTAAAATGTTGCTGGTTGAACATTAATTGCCTAACCTCAATTTCTTCTTATTGACATTATATCCCACACTGGAAGATTGCCACCTTGCAGCTTGGTGTTCTCTTATTATTTCCACAGTTATAAACTGCGTGGTTTCTAAGCAAAGTTACCATTTTTGCATTCGTGTTGCATTCATATCATGAGGCTAACACGATGATGCTTTTATGCCCAGGGAAGTTGAGAAAATTTCCAACCCGAAAAATTCCTACACCGGATCGAGTATCGAATCCGGCCACCTTCTTGCTTTGTAGCCGCACATTTTAGCACATGGCTAAGAAAGCCCCAATTGCCTAACTCATGGGTTTTATCAAATGTGATTGGATTTCAGTTCCTCAAGTCTGTATTTATTAGTAAAACTTTTGCTCAATTAAACATTAACACACAACATGGCTGATATGGCCATGTAAGAATGCCTTTTTTATCCAAGTATTTATGATAAACTTTGTAGCTTTTAGTATGAGATGATTGTGATACGTACACACTTAATTTATTTCGCCGAAGCCGTCAAAACAAATTGCCGAGAATCCAACAGCTGAGATCTCGGTGAAAGTTCAAATTACCGACTGGTCGTAATCTATATGAAATTCTCAGCTGTCAAAATTTGCCTACCTGTTCGTAAATGTTTACCGATCTATTCGGTAATACTTTCCCGAAGAGCTCAGTATAATGTTTACTTATTTTTATTGTTCTTCAATGTAAATAAATTCGAATGCAAACACATTGGGAGTTTAATAAATTAATGTATTTTGATCATTTTATACAGCGAGGGGAGAGCAAATTTCGTAGGTCAATATTTTTTTTACCACAACGGTATTGTTAATCATAGATCATTAATTAACGGCTACGCAGTCTCATATGATTAAAACGAGTTTTTATTCGTCCGACGTTTCGACACGGGATTAGTGTCTTCTTCAGGGGAAGAATGATTTGTTCGTTTTTTGTCTTATGTTTTGTCTAACTTTAACTGTCTGGTTATTATGGTGTCGGTACATAGTCTCGGAATCACTTTCCATTTCACTAAAAACTGCTTCCCCTGAAGAAGACACTAATCCCGTGTCGAAACGTCGGACGAATAAAAACTCGTTTTAATCATATGAGACTGCGTAGCCGTTAATTAATGATCTATGATTAAACCCCACAGTCGTTTCCCAAAAAAATGGTATTGTTAATATTATTCACTATTTTCAGCAGGAAAGGAAAGGACGAAAAGGACGCCATATCTCGCAAAAAAGACGTCTTATTAACGGGGTATTCTGTTCGGATTGAAAAAGGTGAAAAAGCTTATATGTCCTTCTCCTAATCTTCAGTTGGGTGGGCACTATCAAATCGAGTAGCAGTAGCAAATTCGGGCAGCAGGGACTATGTCCAAGGGCTTGACGATCCCTCCCCAGGCCATCTGCGAGTTGTGGGGCTTGCCTAGGATGTGGTGGGGTTTGACAGTGGGCCCTGTTAAACCTCTATAAAAAGCTGCATGTATCCGCAAGTAGGCCCCACCAAAGCGACCGTGTGCCGCTCAAAGCGCACAAGCCCAAGTCCTGGTGTTAGGTGGGACGCTAAACAGCCCTGACACGACGGCCCTCCGACGAGACAGGAGGTTTGCGCAGGCCCAATAAGCCGCCTAGAAAACCAATCATTACGAACAATATAAGAGATAATGCGACTCGATATAATCGGCAAAGACCTAGGAAGACGAAGTACATGATAGGCAGAGATTCAAGAGAAGACAATGTGAGCCACCCACCGCGAGTTTGCATTGGTGGTGACGAAATCGAGGTGGTAGAAGAATTTGTGTACTTGGGCTCACTGGTGACTGCCGAAAATGACACCAGCAGAGAAATTCGGAGACGCATAGTGGCTGGAAATCGTACGTACTTTGGACTCCGCAAGACGCTCCGATCGAATAGAGTTCGCCGCCGTACCAAACTGACAATCTACAAAACGCTAATTAGACCGGTAGTCCTCTACGGACACGAGACCTGGACGATGCTCGCGCACTTGGAGTTTTCGAAAGGAAAGTGCTGCGTACCATCTATGGTGGGGTGCAGATGGCGGACGGTACGTGGAGGAGGCGAATGAACCACGAATTGCATCAGCTGTTGGGAGAACCATCCATCGTTCACACCGCGAAAATCGGACGACTGCGATGGGCCGGGCACGTAGCCAGAATGTCGGACAGTAACCCGGTGAAAATGGTTCTCGACAACGATCCGACGGGCACAAGAAGGCGAGGTGCGCAGCGGGCAAGGTGGATCGATCAGGTGGAAGATGACTTGCGGACCCTCCGTAGACTGCGTGGTTGGCGACGTGTAGCCATGGACCGAGCCGAATGGAGAAGACTCTTATATACCGCACAGGCCACTTCGGCCTTAGTCTGAATAAATAATAATAATCAAATCGAGTAGACGCGGAATACTTGTAGTCGTCTTCTCCCAATTCCATATTACGGGTACGGCTTGATTTGGTTCTACGCGTTTGTACCTGTCGGTAGATTTCCAAAACCGACAGGTACAAACGCGGTTGTTGAATAAAGATCAAGGAAATGGTAGCTCCTGGCTTTTCAAGTTTATACCTAAGCATTAAGCGCATCAAGCGAGTAGAAATAAGCACCGTAGTAAGATAAGTACCTAGATAAATTATTATACCTACGCATAGTATAAATAGTGTAAGCTGCGATCATTTTCTTCAAGTCGAGTCAAGTACGAGACACTGAAGACGGCCTTACTTTTAAGGTCGAAATACGTATCTGTCAAGATACAATTAAGTGGTGGAATTCAATGGGATTGTATAAACTCGTCTTATAACAGGTGAAAACATTCCACTAAAAAAGCTCAAAATAATTTTCTTATCAATAGTGATTATTTTAATATATTTACGTATACTTACATTAAAATATTCCAGTTGCATTTTCTCAAAACTTTTTTTGTTGACTCGAATAGCAAAGTATTTTTTGACAGTTGAGCTTTACCGAAATTCAGTCAAGAAGTAAGTTTACCGGTTACTATGGCAAATTTTATTGCCGAATATTTGCAATCAATATGAAATACCAATTCTCGTCGATCATGTTCAAATTTTTAACGAGATTTCAGTAAACGTAAGCTTTGCTGACCGTTTCGTTATTTTATTTCACCGAAATAAAACCAGGCGTTTAAGTGTGTATGTAGCTGTAATTGATTCGATAATAATGTTCATATTAAGCAGAAATCGTAGAACCGCGAAAAAGCATAACAGATGCATTCGAACCACCCCCCCTACAGAGAGCTACGAGAAGATTAAAGTGCTGCGCTGCTAGGGATTAGAAAGACTAGAGAACAGAGATATCCAAAGTGAAAGCTATCAACAACTTTTTAAGGTTATTAATTTGCACAAGTTGTGAATGTAAGTAGGATGTACCCAAATTACTTAATGTATGTAATTATTGCCGGTGGAAACTAGTCTAGGTCTCAAAGCTGAAAAATTCCAAATAGAAATTTGGCAATTGATCACATATGAAAATGATTCTACTCAACATTAATCATGGGCAGACTGAAATCCATCATCCAAAAACTAATATTTTAAATTGATTTTTTTATTTAAAAATATAGTTTGATCAAATTGTGTGGGATAACTACCAATTGAGAAATACTATTTTTAGAAGAATGCCGGTCAGTTGCAGCCTGTTTCAATACCGCGTTTACTCAGCAGCATAAATGGTTAATGATAAGCAAACAATCGCGGCTGCGGGGTATATTCGCCGAACGGACTACAATAGGCTTGACGGGGGAAAATTTTAGTCGGCGGATTAGTGGAATGGTTTTGTGTTAGTTTAACCTTGGGGATGTGATTGTTGGCTTTTAGCGCAAATATTGAGCCAGTGCAGAGGGATCATATCGCAATGTTTGTGTTTCCTCAGTTGTAATGTGTACTCACAATTCGCATTGACGGTCTGCCAAATAGAAAGTTTATTATGTTTATTGTGGGTGTTGGCTTACTAATTTACAGCCTGATTTTTTGACAGGGTTGAGGTGATTGATAAGCTACTTTGCGATGTTTGTGGAAAACTGCATAATATTTACCTCGTTTGTTCAGTATGCTACGAGATGTAATACCATGGAAACTTATGATTTCAATCTGAAGGTGGGAATCATTAGGCTCACAATCTTTTTTACTTTGCATTCTTTTCAGCAATAGTTAATTCATATTTGCTAATAGTTCTCTCTGCTCTTCCTATTTAAATATCGGTTACACTTGGAAATTTAGCCACTGGAGTAATCATTAATTATCTTCGTAACATTGCTGTATCAAATGAACTTGTGGAAATAATACTTTATTGGCGATTCAAATCAATTAGTTTCGAATTAACTCATTTTCCCCGAAGTGCATCATCGCATCTGATTCCGTTTAAGCTATTATGATGATGCTAAACAAGTTACATTATTGGCTACTTACGCTAATATTGCAACTAATTGCAACAATACCGGTTCATTAGTCGCTCTGCTGAATCATCATCATGTTTGCTCACCCAATTTCCTACGCATGACTAGGTCGATGAATAACGCGTACACTAAATATGTGTTCTAATACAAACATGCGATTCAGTGCCCATTTCCCACCGTGGGGAAGATGCATTTTCAGTCTGTATCATCGTTTAAATTAGATCCGCTCCGGAAATTATCCGTACCTATGGAAAAATGCGGGAAATTTTGTTTGGTCATCTGCAGTAGGAGTCATGAACAGATGGTAATCTGGTTTCTAATGTTTTAGTATGAATGTCCGATTTTGGGTTTCTAGACTGCCGTTCTGCGCATACTTTAATGCCATTCAAAATAGGGAATTGATAAAATGGCATTTGAAATTAACCCCAAAAATAGGAACATTATTTCACAGTAATACTGGTAATAGCTATGGAAATGTCAATATACTAAGCTGAAACAGAACAAGTTCCAGTTCGAATCTAGAGCCATTGAAGAAGATAAAGAAAATGACTTACAGGACCATTCAGAAAACACATTTTCGTTGAAATCATTCTAATTTTCTATTCACTAATAGAATTGGCTATTTAAGACCTGGAAAATAGTGGTGCGTTAATGAATAAAGCTTCAAATGAATAATTAAATTTCTTATGATTAAATCATTCAACTCTATGATTAAACATCACAGTTAAAGAATAACTCTTTTTAGAGAATGCTTTATGATTATGATTAATGAATAAATTTATTTAGAAAAAGCTATTTTCTTCAGATCTGTGCTGAAAAATCCAATGATAATGTTAATATGGCTTTGTAATAATCGAAAGAGAAAGTAAACAAAGAGAGGCTCTCTTTTGGACATACGACGTTTTCAAAAATCATATTATGTGTATGATTAATGATTATTAAAAATTATTAAGGAATGAAATTTATATGAATATGATATAAAATAATGAATAAAAGCGATGTATGCAATGAAATGAAATGCAGTAAGTACAAATATTGAGTTCTTTGCAAAATAATATTGATCGTTGAACAGTCGATAACAGAACACTGAACAAGTTTTCAAGTAGGAAACGAACTAGGGGAACTGTTCCGTTTTCCATCTTACTGAACATAAATATTATATATTCATCTCATCGCAAAACAAAGAAATGCAGCGCCAATCTCATCGCTTCTGTTTGCTAACATGCGTGCTCACTGCTGCAAAAAATCACAAAAATAAGAAACAAATCAAATTCCATTTTCATTGCTTTGTTTTTGATGGGAAGAACATGGGAGCTATGAGATGAAATGCCGAACAGTTCCCCTACGTATGATATAAACTTTTGATACCATGTATAATGGAAGCGTATAATAATCTTGTAGATTTGTAAAGACGCTTTAAAGTAATTAATTATGTTTGCAATATATTTATATTTACTAATGACGCAAGTTACAGTCAGTACATGGGAAATAATTGTTTGAATAATTATAATAATTACTTGAACAGTTAAAATAATTGCTTGAGCAGTTATTTCATTTTATTGAAATCAACTAATCTGAAATTCATATTTCAAGCAAATGGATCGTAAAGTTAAACCACAGATAACAGACATTGAAGCTAGAACAAATTTTATTGAAAATCCTGTGTAAACTTTTGAATTGATATACGTTAGCCCACTACTGCCATCTACTCAACTGATTGCGGCAGTACCTAAGGATGCAGCTGATTAACAACCGTCGAACGCAGCCAATGCATTTGACAGCCGCAATCGGGCTGCGTTTTCAATAACAATGATCCTTGCGCCATCTCCAATCGATTGCCAAACGCGGTCCCAATTTAAAATACATTTGAATTAACGGTTGCGGATGTTTACACACGTATAGGATGCCAGCCTCAACATCTGTTATCTGTGGTTAAACAAATGTTGAGCGCGTTTGGGATTTTTTTTCATGATAGCGCTGCTAGTGACATAAGCTATTCACTATCTTAGGGTCTACGCATACATAATTATCGCTGTTATTTTCATATGAATAGTAAAATGAACTCTCAACATAGATATGTTCCAGAGAGAAAGGTCGCAACAGTACTTTAGCTAGATGGATGCAATCATTTACATCAATTTACATTTGAACCATTTGTTTGAGAAACTGCAGCATATGTGACATTTTTAACCAAAATGAGAATTTTATTTATTCTAAATCCTCGTCTAAAAATACGTATTCTGACGAAAGATACGAAATTTTATTTTTGTTCAGGGATGTATGGAATTTGTTTCGTTCGTTTGAGAAACTGCATATGTGCTCGTACTGCTTGCAGTTTTTGCACTGGTAGTGTCCCAAGGTGTTGAGAAACTATTGATCTTTTTCGAAAAAATTGGAAGATTCGGTGCCAATTTGTTCAGAAACAGTTTTTTGTTGTTTTCTCGAAATTGTGTAAAATGGATATATCCAGTTTCTCAAACAAATAATTCATTTATGTGCATTAAAGCAATTTCTGTGAAAATCAAACATTTTCTCATGATATTTGCCTTTCTCGTATACATACAAACTATATGTTCGCTCCAAAAACGAACTTTTTATAGGAGGCCCATAGTGTTATATACCGATCGACTCAGCTCGACGAATTGAAGTGATGTCTGTGTGTGTATGTGTGTGCGTAAAACCAGCCAAAAAACTCACTAATCTTTAGGCAGTTATCCTTAATCGATTTGCTCGCAACAAGTGGCATTCAACGCAGAATCCAGTCCTATTGAAAATTGGCCAGATCGGACTATGGGCTCATTTTTTTGGCATTTATTCTTAACCGGTTTGCTCGTAATAGAATCGGAATTCTTTCCCATTGTTTCCTATTAAAAATCAGCCATATCGGACTATGGGCTCAAATGTTATGGCCTATTTACTATTTTCATAACACACGAGAAAGGCTCCATCATCGCTAGGTGGATTAATCTCGTCTTTTTTTTGTGTTGCTTTTAATACGTTGTTTATGAAATTCTACAGAAATGAAAAATGAGTTAAGGTTTTCTTTCTTTATTACTTTACACTTTACAGGCTACTACTAGACCTTTTTGGTTTTCCAACATGTCCTGAAGCTCAGAACATACGATCTACCTGACCAATCAAGTTCTGAATGTTAATTCCGAACTTCGCATCGCTAAACATACTAGAAGCCCCATCGATTTTGATCCAGTCTGCGGTCAAGACTGAAATATCGGCGCTCAGATATGGATCTGGATTCTCCGAGCACAACATCTGAATTGTTTGTTCTGGGAAGGCTAACCACATAACGCCCAGTATTGTTCCGTTCGGTAGTAGTGTTGTGCACGTTGTACACTTCTTCGCAACGCTTTTCAGTCTCAGAGTAGAAAATTTCGTATGGGATGGTCTCAATTTTCCAAAACCTTTGGATTCGGTGGTAGATATCATACAGGTTCTGGGAGTGGAGGCAAGGTCGTGGGGTGTCGTACCAGTAGCTGTCCAACCGAAACACGTTTCGACTGATTGTGGCAGACCTTCACCGAGTGACATCTTATTTCCCGTGTGGAATTCCCAATACGCTTCGGCCCCGATCACCAAATCATTTTTCCTGGGTTTTAGAAACTGCGGATCGGCGGATCGTAGCAGTGAAGGTTTGCTTCAACTTCTTGAGGGGCTGACCGATACCAGCAACATCAACATTTGGCTTGAGGATAGATGAGGAGCTTGACAAAATTCGTAGACATAAAATTTGTCATGGACCCTGAGTCTAACAAGACCCGAGCTTGGAAAACCTTTCCATCATCTTTGACGACATTGAGAGCTACTGTCTCTAGAAGCACCTTGCTTACTTGCGTTTGGGCCGACAAACTAACCAGGTGGGAAGACGTTGATGGCCCATGATGGGGAACTGCGGTCGTCACAGCAGGTGGTCTTGACGGAGGTTCTTGGAAATTCGAGAAGATGGCTGGAGTTGACGAACTTGGCGTTGATTGATATTGGAAAATGTTTCACACTGGAAAGGAAATGTTTCTCGGAGCACGCATAACAGGACGGTTTGCTGGAATTGCTTTCGGATACAGCTGCATTGACTGCTAATCTCGGTGGAAACTGCTTCTTTGAACTTATGCCGGCCACCTTTGATAGGGCCTATTGGAAATGATGGACATTAGACGCCACTGACTTAAGTATTCACGTGTGCGAACAAGAACTCTTCATATTTGACTTCCTCTTCATAGGCACGTAGAGTCAGCGAGACAAACTTATAGGACAGTAAGTTGAAGAGTGCGGTATCCCAGTACTCGATGGAATCATCCAATTTACCTAATGCTCTTACATGACGTTGGAACTCACCAACAAGGTCGTTCTTGTGCCGACTCTTTCTCAATCGCTGGCAGGTCGTACCGTTTTGGCTCAAATTCCAAATCAGACTCATATTCCGAACACTCGCTTTTAAACGGCCATTTTGACTTTATTGGTGTAATTTTCTCCACAGGGGCTTGAATTCGTTTGTAATCTTGATCCTCAGTACGGAAAACCAATGAAAGTTACTGTTTTACGGCGCTAAAACGCCGGTGTTCGAAATATGAGTCTGCTTAAGCTAGTCTTTTTCGGCTGTATGTCGCTTTCGGCCAAACTACATTTGCGGACAAACCAATTTCGACCTGATAACAGTTTCGGATATACGTTCAATTCGGTTTGATGGGATTTAGTTTCATGGCTTTTGGCTTAAATTGACTTACAAAGTAGAGAGGTTACGAAATTACGTTCAATGATTGTTTGACAATAAGGCCATTTCGCCGTAAATGTCATTCGGCCAAACGGGTGGATATTTTTGACCATATTATCCGTTCAGTAATTGATATTTACCATACCCGTTTGGCCAAATAACATTTTCGGCCAAATGGCCAATTCTGTCAAACGACCATTTCGGCCAAAGACCTGTTAGAGAAAACAACTTTTTCGGCCTAACTACCAGTTCGGCCGTATTTTTCTTTCAGTCAATGGAATTTCTCAAGTATTTCTTATGGACAATACAATAGTCGTTTGATAACTGCAGCATGTTTACGTTTCAGTTAGCGAATGCCGTTCTAGACATCGAACGGTTGTCAGTCGACGTCAGATGCAATAGAAATGAACCTGATTGTGCAATGCAATGAAACTATCATCGACTTTGACATCGTTTTGAAGGTCAGCTGTTGCAAAACTGTTGCAACTATCGAATTGCAGTTAAGTGACTTGCAGTTATCGAACGTCTACTGTACAAATAATCTCTTTTAGAAATTTAAAGAAATTCTTTAAAAATTCCGAGCAATTTTCCGTCCAAAGATTCCATAATTGAAATCTACATTTTGAACAACCTTCGGCGGAAATTTTAAAGAATTTTTGGTTGAAATTTTAGAGAATTTCCCTCCATAGAGTCTCCCACGGATATTCTGAAAAAGAAAATCTGTTTTAACGCTGGCCATGGCAAACTAGCTGTCTTAATTATTCTAGAATGAGCAAGCCAAAGTTGAAACACCCATTCTACTAGCCACTCGTCTACACAAGCTCTCAAAACTGCAAAGTAGTTTCCGTGGAAAATCCGAAAATGATTTCCAAATGAATGTTTCAGAAAAACATTAGATTTTTCAGGAGAAATTCGAAAGATTATTCCGTTAATTTCTTGAAAATATCCCGAAAAAAACAGCAACAAAAATAAAGGTTAAAGAAATGTAGTAAAAAAATCGTCGCCGTCGGCTAAAATGGCTTCCAGTGTGACGCTGAAAACGCCGCTGCTGCCGCCGAATATCGGACCAACGCACGCCTCTAGTTGCGGTTATTTGCATGCTCCAAATATGTGCATGAAAACACATTTAAAATCATAACATATTTTTATCTGTGTACGTTTCAGTGAAACGGAATGAATCATGGCAACTTATGCTAGAACATGGTTTTCCGACGAAACTGATACGGCTGATTCGTGTAACATTCAACGGATGGAAATCAAGTGTAAGGGTTGCGGATGAAATATGGGTACCGCACTCTCGAATCTACTGTTCAATATAGCGCTCGAAGGAGCAATTAGGAGAGCTGGTGTGCAAAGCGGTACCATTATCACAAGATCGCATATACTCCTGGCCTTTGCGGACGATATCGATATTATCGGGATTGATCGCCGTGCCGTGTAGAGGCTTTTGTACCTCTTAAGAGGAAGACAGCCAAACAGCCACCATCGGAAAGATTCGGTTTTAAGCTAGCGAATGCACAGTGTTTTGTTTTGTTCCGCCTTGTTCCACTATTAGTTTGGATCAATTTAAAATAGTCCTCAATGTTCGTTTTTCAGTACAAATGTTACGTAAACAATTAAAAAGTGGCTAACTTGATTGGTTATTTATTGCATAGTAACAATCCCGATCAAGACAAACAGCTTCCACATTTAAGACGAACGGCAGTCATTTGAAGAAGAAGAAGAAGAACATCAACATTTCTTTTCCTATCCCTAGTTACGGTAAAGATGGGCGTGGCCGGGAGTAGTAATCCTCAAGCTTATGCCATTTTTATCTTAGTTTTTAATCAAGGGTAACTCCCCACCTTGATTTCCGATAGCAATCTGGATAAGGATTCAAGGTGTTCAATCTACGAAGTATACCGTAACAACGTAACAAGTGACAGCTGCGGTAGTTTAAAAATTCAACCGGAGATTCAACATTGTGATTTATATACATAGGGGGAAAGACGGCTTTGGCAGGTTTTGTTCTATTATTGGCAGGGGGGTTTTTGTCGACCGAATTTTATGAAATTTGGTTACAATATTCTTTGATATGCAAAGAATGTTTAGGCCAAATTTGAGCCTAGTCAGTCATAAAAAATCCCCCTGCCAATAATAGAACAAAACCTGCCAAAGCCGTCATTCCCCCTAGATAGATAACATTATTTTGCGATATTTATTGTATTTTCATACACATATGTGGAACATGAAAATAAACACAACTTCAAGAGAATTTTCTGCTATTTGAATCGAAATTAATTTAAATTATGCGAGCTTGTAAAATTCATTCTCAGCAAGTTAACTATAAAATGTTTATTTGTTTGGATTCCCAGTTACTTTTTTACATGTTGTTGAATTTCGATTTTTTTCTGAAATAATGATATCCCAAGCAGCACAAGTTGAGCAAATCTGGTTGCAATATCCATATTGTGACGGAATCATATATAAGTTATTGTGATCGATGTGCAATATGTGTGTTACTCGGGATGTCATATGCATAATTACCAGTAAAAGTTAAATACGCCATAATATTTTACTCTATATCAATTGATGTAGCTCATAGTCTATTAAGCATGTCATTCTTATTTGTAGGAAGTTAGGTATGTAGAAAGGAACCTCGTTGTATTATGAGATCTGGAATACAAAAGCGAATGCAAAATTTTATACAAGGGAGGAGAGTCGATATTTGCATAGGAAGGCTATGCTCCGTTGATTTTGAACCGGTTCGCTCGAAATCTCAATTTGTTTCACCAGTTCAGCTATAAATATTGTGCTGTGAAAAAGGAATAAAAAGTTTTCGGGCAAAACAGCTGAGATCTGGTGGTGCAAAATTGCCGAAACAACATTGCTCAAAAGATCATAACTGTCACATATAGAATGGGTTCATGCAGAGAGAAGACAGTTAGGACATGATGAAGATAAGATATTTGTCCCCCCCGTTTAATGAAGGTCAATCCCTGACTTGTGAGTAAATGAGGCTCATAAACTGCTTTTCAGAGGCTCACAATCATTTGGACTAAATCGTGGTGTGTCAAGAATATCGAAATAGTTAGCAAAATTGGAAGATGTTATTCGCTGTTATTTTAGAAAACCTTGACATATTTTGGTGCAATACGAATATAATTTGACCCAGCAATAAAGGGTGTAACTGGCACGTTGTTCGTTGTTTCTAAGCTAGGTATGTTTAGTTTCATAATGGAATATTTCGTTGGATAAGAATGGAACATATTCTATAATCCAGATAAATAGACGATCAATCGCAGGTTATTATCATTTTCCATAACGGGGGAGATCATTTATCAGCACCACATAGACTGTGTAGTTCTAAATCATTGACCTGTTGGAGTTTTTTGTGTGCATTTCGAATGATGTGATTCAGAAGGATGGGAATATTTTCGACTGTCGACCGGTTGCAAGCTATCTGAGCGTGACCACCACAATGTGAAGATGCTAATGAAGACATGCCGCGCAAATTCGCGTGGTGCTAGATCAGTGGGTGTTGTCCATATTTTTGGAGATGTAATGATTGTGTATAAGGGGGTGAGTGATGGTACAGTGGCCTATAGGAAATCAATCGCTTATGCCTTTTAGCGTTCAAACATGAATTTTATGCAGAATAATTGTAATTCACTGATCTGAAAAATAGGTGTGAAGAAATAATCATGTTTGTTTGATTAATTCCATCTAAAGACCGTCTGAAAACATTACCCGTAAATAACTTTCCATGAGTGATAATTTACATTGAGTCACTTCACGTTCTGTGTAGGAAAATTCTACTCAACAACCCTTAGCGAGTTGTACTCGAATGGAACCTAGGATATGCAAAAATCGTTTTTCTGAGCAATCGCGCGTCAATAGCACAACGATTTACCTCTACTGGTAGTGAATTTCGAGAATTCGCGTTGCGTCGCGATCACATCTACGTATAGGTACTGACGGTTGCGACCAGCGGGCTGTGGGAGGCTGCAACAGCGGAGACAAACAAAACGATAACAACGCCGACAGCGAGGGAGAGTGAGAAAAACGAATCCACCGATGGCGTTTTCGTGGCGGCGTTGTTTATCTCGGAACAAAGACGTGTCTAGGAGGGGGCTTGACTTATTCGGTTTATTTTAAGCATAGATATGCAATATGATCATCAAAATTTTCATTTTGAAAAAATAATCTATGAATCTATGAATTTCTTACACACATGATTGGGACAAAATATTGAGAAAAATGTTTAGAAACGAAATTGAGATCACTACATGTTCCACAGGTTTCACATTGCCGCCTCGCTGCTTAGTGTTCATTTAGCACTTCCACAGTTGTTAATCGCGAGGTTTCCATTTTTGCATTCGTATACCATGAGGCTAACACGATGATACTTTTATGCCTAGGGAAGTCGGGACAATTTCCAAATCGAAAATTGCCTAGACCGGCACCGGGAATCGAACCCAGCCACCCTCAGCATGGTCTCGCTTTATAGCCGCGCATCTTACCGCTAGGCTAAGGAGGGCCCCAATGGGTAGTTCTTTGATTTATCCACAGTTTTGCTTCGTTTAGTTCTCTAGTCTATGTCTACAGTAAAACCTCCATGAGTCGATATTGAAGGGACCATCGACTCAAGGAAATATCGAGATGTGGAATACACAAACCATGTGATGCTGTTTGAAGGGACCATCGTAGTAACCCAGAAAATATTTTTTAATATGGAATATTTTGCTTCTATGAGTCGATATCGAGTCATAGAACATCGACTCATGGAGGTTTAACTGTATAAATTTTTACAGAAGTTTTATATTTTTCTCAGAGCCTTTCCACCATCTGTCTCCTTTACATTTTGTACTTTTCGACATTTTGTTATTCGGCTTTTAGTCGCCTTGAATGCTCGTATTTTTGACAAGGAATATTCGCACCCCGTAAAGATTACAGTCGGGGGTTGCCATGCCGGTAACTAAACCTGCCTACGCCAGTGTTTCTGGTGCGGGTCCTGACGATCGACGTCGGCGGGCGACCCGGGCAAGGGCCATGCCCTAGTGAGAGCGGACCGATTAAACAGCGCGACAGAGAGCGAGAAATGTTGGGAAACTTTCCGGCCGAAGCGCACCGGAGCCGGAGCGGTTTTTTAATGCATATATAAGCTCCGC
Organism: Armigeres subalbatus; assembly: GCF_024139115.2. NCBI lineage: Eukaryota > Metazoa > Arthropoda > Insecta > Diptera > Culicidae > Armigeres > Armigeres subalbatus. The sequence continues at coordinate 420,965,791 of NC_085140.1, read as the reverse complement.
GCCGATTCGGTGCTAATCACAGTTTGTCGCTTGCTCTTGCGTTAAGTTCGACACCGAGTGGGTTCGATCCGAGAGTTCTGTTGTCGAGGAAATTGTAACACCAATCACATAACCGGTAAGTGCTGAAAAGTTTCAGAACTCGATAAGTGGAACGTGGATTGATTAGGAAATCCTATGGTGATAACTGCCTCGTGTTGTGAAAGCCAGTGCGTGGGGATCGGTTCAGTGGCCGGGTGAAGATTGCGATCTGGCTTGAAGTGGAAATTCCTTGTGATGCTGAAAGAGTTTTAAGTGATTTAAGAAGTCGCGGTTGGGACATGTTTTGTTCTAGGAATTTGAATATTTGGTAAAATATATTTTTCTAATATTCAACATTGCTTCCAAATACACATTCGAACATTTGCCAGTGATTCAAGATCGCAAATATTGAAGGTAAATTTTTTAACATAGTTACCATACACCAAAACATGTGTCAATATACTTCTGCAAAGCTTCGAAGTTTAAGAACCAATGAGCAATGCTTAATGAGCATGCCTTATAACATTTTCAACGTAAGCTTTACATGAGAGGTATGCGTAAGCCTCTGTGCAAATCAAATTCCAATCAGCAAACGAAGACTTCAATGATAAAAAAATGTCGGCTGGAAAAATAAATATTAACATCAACCAAATTGAAACTCATATATGTATGCTTTTTGTTTAATGATAATGAAGAACGTTGAATTTAAGGTCTAGAAAATTTGCTTGCAATTTTCTCTTAGCTCGTCTAAAATTTGCGAAGAAACAACAACCCAAACGATTGGATTAGAATGGCCCCAAAAAATGAAAAAATGGCCTTATATCTTTTGGATTTGAGTGAATCCATGGAAAGTGCTGGGTTCGTCTCTCTCTTGATTTTACTTCCAAACCTCAATAGATGATATAAAACAATTGAACCCGTGTGGGGTTGTTGCTCTAGCCTTCTATTCAATTAGATGATGAATAAGTATCTTAATGCAAAGTGCATGTTAAACGAGATGCTAGAAAAAAATATCACTGGAGTAACAGTTTGTATGGAATAGTGAGTCTAAACATAGGGGAAGGTGGGTGACTTGATCCCCCCTGTTCTACCGAGAACTAAAGTAGCTTTGTTGTAGAGTATTTTTTTAGAATAGATCATCTAGACAAATGATCGTTATATGGTGAGTTATATTTTGGATTGACAAATGTATTGATTCTGCGAGACGATTTGATTGATTTGACCCTTTAAAAGATTTTTTAGTGGCCACGTAAAATTCGAACAACTTATCCTAACAATGCCCAAATGCTATATTTTTTCACAGCTCAAAGCCATAAATATGCTAAAAGATCTGTATTGGTCAAAATATCAACATTCCATTACAATATTAGGAAATGTGGAATTCAAATTGCTGTGTCAATATGGGGACACTTGATCCCTCATTTGTCACCCATACAAAAAATTGACAAAAAAAAAATAAAAAAAAAATATTTTTTTTTCTCTGGCGACTATTTTTGTGTAGATTTGACAGATTTAATGGAGGGTTGGCTCGAAAAAATATTTATTTAGTAGATATCATTTTTTTATTCCTTATTACAGTGATTTTTTCAATGTGAGAAGTTCATCACTAGTAGATATCATAGAAAGGGGATCAAGTCTCCCCAAATTCTAAGATTGCATGCGCTGTCGACATCCATTTCAATAATCGTTAATGAATATGCACAGCAAGTCATTAAATCTGCGCACTTTGGAGGAAAATTATTTTTTTTTAAATTAGAGAGCACCTTTCTACTCTCTCAAAGGAAGTTCTTGAAGAGGGATCAATTCCTTCCGAATATTTTTGAATTCGTTTTTTGACACCACTTAAACATACGATTGTGTATCAATAACAACAACAATTTACAGACTGTCACACATCAGCGAAGTTAAATTATACATTTCTTGAAGAGTCTGTGCGACAACCGCGTAAGTTTATTTATTTTTGGCTGTGATATATCGGAAATCAGAAAAGGGGATCAAGTCTCTCTAGTCTCCTCTATAGGCTTAAGAATTAGTAAATGGTTTGATGATAATGAAATTGACGTGATGTGGTGGTTATCAGAAAAACTCGATTTCAATCCTTTCGAAAACCACTAAGAACCACCAAGAAAACCAAACCAAGAAAAAACGAACAGTGGTTATTGTCTGTGACATAATCGCGAACAGCCCAGCCCAATAATTATAATTACAATTTTTGTGACCAATTAGGTCCTAAAATGAAGAATCGTTATTCGATTTTCTTTCAGGGAACGATGAAGCTAATCATCCTGAATGCGTCAGTTTTTCTTCCGAATCAAAAGTTGAAAGGAACATTCTTCAATTTGAAATTTAAATATTGATGGAAAATGCTTTCTCGACAGTTTCGGTCTTGTTTGACGTACGGAATAATATGATTCAAACTCACTAGAAAAACACCGCAGGGCACTTGACTCAACCTTTGACAGTCACTTTTTCAGATTACGGCAGTTTAGGACCCAATTGGGTCCTAAAATGAAGAATCGATATTCGATTTTCTTTCAGGGAACGATGAAGGTAATCATTCTAAACGTGTCAGTTTTTCTTTAGACTCAAAAATCGAAAAGAACATTGTTTAATTTGAAATTGAAAAATAGATGTAAAATGCTTCCTCGACATTTTCGGTCTTGTTTGACGTACGGATTCAAACGCAGTAGCAAAACACCGCAGGGCACTTGACTCAACCTTTGATAGTTAATATATGGGGCTAACGTTTTGGGCTGATGGTTCATTCGTTCTGAAATGTTGCACAGCCCAAAATTTGCCTTAAAATGTCTTAAACACAAAAATATTATTTTTACTGATTTAGAATTTTACCAGAATTTTTATAACAACGGTACAAGTATTCTTGACCGATGCACTATTGTTTGCAACCATAAACGAAGTAGGGCTTTAGGACCCAATTAAAAAAAAAATAACTCTAAAAAAGTTATCAATCGATTTTCTTTCAAATGTTGGATTTTTTGTCATTGATAAAAAATTGGTAGAAAAACATTGTTTGATACTGGTCGTATAGAAAGCGAACGTGATTGAATGATCGTCCCAAGTTACCAATCCTTAATTTTTAACCCGAAATCCCATATCCCACCCTACTAACCTCGAGTCAACCGCGGGTGTTTCAGTCCCCCTACTACTAATTGTAATTCTTAGTTCGCCTGCCTTGCTTGTGGGCCTGTACCGAAAAGTCTCGTTAGGAAGTAGACGCCAGCAGCGAGCAACAAGAGTAAAAATGAAAAGACCATCACTAACGCGTCGATGATGATGACGCTTTGGATGACAAAGGAGTATTTGTAAAAGCATGGTCTGGTCAAGTAAAGTACTACGTCCGCTTCGCGGTTATGTCACAGACACTACTCATAGTTCGTTTTTTGAGGGATAATAACCCAGAAGGTCAAGGCAGGCACTGTTTCTTGTAGGAATGGGCGATACCGATACGATATATCGGGAATCGATATTTTCGCTCCGAATAATCGATATTTCGTATCGATTTTTTTAAGTTCGATATTTGACCGTATCGATTTTTTCTAGCGGATATCGGATTTCGATTTTTTAAATTCCAAAAATATAGCACATTAGGCTCAATCTGTTAAAAACAGCGAAACAGCGAAACTTTGATGTGCACATGCGGTTCGATGACCTGAAATGAAAAATCTAAACTATCCTTGGTTTTATTTTGCTCGTGATTTTAATTTTTCTGGCGTATCGATATATCAGAATATCGATGTTTCAACGCCGATATTTTTCGGCATCGATATTTCGACAATAAAAACATCGATTCGGCAGTATCGATATTTTCCCGTAAAACGCCCATTCCTAGTTTCTTGTAGTGGACACTCGAAAGCCCGTGACTTACATCATTCTGATGTCCGTGTTAGGGATACATGAACGGCATTGGCTACATCTGAAATTTTTACTGGCTTTGACAAGAATTGAAAATTTTAATAGCTTATCGTTAATAATCTTAAGTTTCAATTAAATTGAACGAGTCGATTGATATATACATTTTTTAAATCCATTGAAAGATAAAGGCGCTAGTAACGTTCGAAATCTTCCCTTTCAGCGTAACGCTCTCGATTTCCAAAAATTTAAATGACACACGAGGAATTTTGGCGTTGAATCCAGGAAGCCTTGGTATCAGTCGGTCAATAGCACTTAGAGTTCGAGAAGTAATTGAAAGTGAAATAATGATAGCTGAAGCTGGTGGAACCGATTTTCTCAATATTTGGATGGGGGATCAATTTTATTGGCGCTGAGTATTTGAACTTCAAAACATTTGAAGGATAGATTAAAATTTTAAAATGTTTTCGTATCTTCAACAATGCAGAATTTCTCCGAATATGATACTAAGCTTCATTTTAAGTGAAAAAAGCACATTTTCCGATGCATCTTTTCCTCGATATGACAACCGAATTCAATTCAAAACACGCTGTTCTTATTGCTATTTTTGTCACGGTAACACTTACATACTATCACAGCCAAACAGACATAACACATAGAAGATTTACTCATTAAATTCATCATCGTCCAGAAACTAGTGATATCTGTTGACAATGATATCTACTTGGGCAAACCATGAACCAGATGGCGGAACTGAGTGAACGTCGAAAAAACTGTCGTAGTACACAAGTGATCGTTTGACTAACTAATGATTATTTAAATTGATTGGTAAACCACCCGAGCAGATCAAAATAGCTTAATATTATCAAATCTTGATAAGATAACAAAAAGAGATATGAGATAAAAGATCAGGCAACAATATCAATATTTTGTACAAAAATATCAGGAGGAAATCAAGTTATGTTATTTGTAAGAAGTGATATTGGCTTGTTCTTATACATAACATATTTTGATATTTGAATCATATTTCGGTGCAAATTTTTGATATTGTTGTCTGTGCTTTTATCTCTTATATCAGTGGTCCCCAGCATGCTTCCTATCAAGGGCCGCACAGCAGTTTTGAGCTGTTGAAGCGGGCCGCCGTATATACAACATTGGTTTATCGATTCATATCGCATATAACAGAATATTTTATATTTAAACAAAATATTTTCTTCCGTTGAATCTTTTTCACACGTACTTTTATAAGGACATTTTATTCTATAGATTTTATCGCCGTAATTGACTTTTAGTCAATAGTACCGTTTTTAGTACCGTTTTTCGCCATAGCATATTTTCAGCAATGTTGGCAGAAAATATTCTAAGCGATTTCACTTAAATTATCATACGATTCTGAACAAAATTCGTTCGAGATTCTAAACAGAATCCGCCTGGAATTTGGATCATAATTTGTTTGGGATTCTAGACACAAGTCATTCAAGATTCTGAAATGAATCCGTTCGAAATTTCAAACAGAATCCGTTTGTGATTCTGAACAGAATTCCGACTGTTATATGCAACAGAATCTTTTCGGAATTCGTTTGAAATTTCGAATAGAGTCCTTTTAGAATTCTGTTTGAGATTCTGGACAGAATCCGTTTGAAGTTTGAACTGTCTGTGTTTCTGAAAAGAATTCGAATAATATTCTGAACAAAACATATTGTTGGCAGGGTTGTAAATTTTCGGCAGCACTGGATGAAGGTGATGTTTTTTTATATCATGTTTTTATTTTCTTCCTGCTTTGAAATCAACCTCACATTCCCGGAGAGGCAGAAAAGTAAACAACAGAACTCACATCACCCACTGCGCCGCGAAGATGAAATTTACCACAGCAAAATATACACATTCACCAAGCAAATTGAAAAAAATCACCACGCGTTTAAATGGGCCACTCACAGTAAGGCGCGAACTGAGCAGCCAGTCAAAGTGACTTGTGAGTGGCTGAATGCGAAATTGAACAATCGGTGTTGGAAATGATTTTTCGGCTGCACCCAGTCGCACTCACCACGGCGGCGATGAAGGCGACTGCAGATTATACTGAGATCCATGTTTTTCACTGCATTGACTGTGAAATATTTCTACCCTGATTGTTGGTCAACGTATTTTCTGGAGGTTGTAATCCAGCAAAATTTCAGTTCAATTTCGCCGAGACCTAACTTATTTTGAAAAATTAAAGTATTCTCATTACAGAGCTGGGATTAAATACAAATTTGTTATTATCATAGTCCGGGGCGATATCATCAAAGTACATTTGCCTTTCGGCCTGCATAACATCTATGTATGAAGTTATGAATTTCATGAATATAATGATGACACTATTCACGATAAATAAATCGTGCTTCAACATCATTGTGATATGAATTTGACAAACTCGGGAGCATACCGAGATATTGGAAGTGATGAAAAATATTTCCTTTAATATAATATATAATGCTTATTAATGGGCCACGTGTAGTGTATTCTCAGAAAACCTTCGCGGGCCGCAGGAAGAGGCTTAGAGGGCCGAACTTTGGGGATCACTGTCTTATATCAATCAAGTCCATATCATGTTTTGTTATGCTGTTCATGGCTTCTGCTCAGGCAGTGTAAACGATGAAAAAAATCCTTATTGTTTTGTCCATTTGTCTGTGATACTCTTCTTACTTTTAATCGTAGATGTCGGCTAAACAATAAATGAGAAGCGATTAATCATTGCGAATTGATGCTCACATGCATGTCAATAGATTTAGTTGATGAATATTCCATATAATATGTAATGGAACGTACACACGGTCAAGCAGTTTGACTAACATTGACTTCACCTCTCGTTTATCCAAACATCCATCAAGTTTTACCAACAGCGACACGAACAATCAATTTATTCGACCAACAATATCACACACGAACGACCGAAGCACGAACTCGAGCACCAACCATCAAAAAAATATATGGGGGTTTGTGCAACTTCACTACAAATGCTCAAACATGTTCGGCGAACCTTGACTCCACCCCCGACAACTCAAACCAAAATCAAACCGTTTTAATTTTTTTCCAACCGAGCCGGCAACTGTCAAATGGTTATTCGAACAACTTCACACACGTTCAAACAAAGCAGCAACCGAAGCGTTTACGTGGGGGCGGAGTCAATGTTCGTCGAACTGGTTGACTGGTGTGTACGTTGCATAAAGGGTGTCTAGACCACAGTTAATCTGCATTACTTTTGGAGTTGTGCGTCGATGTCATAATTTTTGTTGGCGTTTCAGCCGGCGCTTATAGGGGTATTTCACCATTCTAGCCGGAATAAAGTTAAATTTTCAAAATTGTCCTAGAGCAGTCCAAATATGCCTCAAACTTCTCTGAATAGTAGACGAGTGACTCCTAGTACTAGATTTTCTATTTAGATTTAAAGTTTTACCACTACACGTCTAGAAAGTTAGAGGTTTTTCGTTGAGGAAATTAACGGTTTTCTCTGTTGAATTTGATTACGTTCGGTATGTTCTATTGTGGTCAAATATTTGTCACAGCAATCCACAGTTCAGTACATACCATGAAAAAGTAGACAAAATAGTATCCTGTAAACATATTTTTGACAAGAATGAATGGTTCTAAACAGAAATACAAAAGAGTAATTCGAAGTCCATTTTCGAGCTGAAACTAGTTAATGTTACTCATATTTTCAATAAGCATAAAACACTTATTCGATGATATTCGGTAATATTTCGGTATAGAGAGGACGCATTTATGTATATATTTTAGGATCCCGAAGAAAACTCTTGCGCAAATTTGCGCCATTCTGAAAGCGGATGTTTTTAGTTTGGTACAGTATTTAAGGCATTTACCGTGCACGCACCCAACTTTGCGCTGCTCCTAACTTTGCGCATTTTGCGATAATTTTTGTAATAGAATGCGTTTAAATCGAATTTCGAAATATAATTATTACTTGTCAGCACAATATACATGTTATCATAACAGTGCATGCATTTTTTCGCTGTTAAATGACATATTTTTCATTTTAATAGTCGAAACTTGTACTGAAAACAGTGAAAATGACCAAAATGGCGTGTTCTTAGCACAAATAACAAGTGACGGTTTACCCGAAAAACTGTATTTTTTGTAAATTTTTACAATCGCTGACAACTGATTACACATGGACCCAATAATTATAATATTGTAGATGCCATCTCATGAGAATTTAGTTAGTTATTTACATTTTTCTTTAAAATATATGATGCGCAATGTTAGGAACAATTTTTCAATACAGTGTACCTAATTTTGCGCACAACTCGTATTTCTTCGATATTTTCAACATTTATTATATACCTCGTCGGAATAGAGTTTACGCAAAAAAGTACTTTTGTTAGCTGTGGCCAATGTACATAAATGAGGCTGTACATACACCAACAGACGTGTAAACATACTAAGTATGTCTAATCATAAGAAAATAATTCCGGGCATCCTCATATTCTCAAATATGCTCAAATATGCCTGCAAATGGAATGAACATAAATTGTAATAGTAGTTTTAGCTGAAAAAATAAAATTTGGTCGAAAAATTGTATGATAGACGCTTGCTTTGTGTTAGAAATTTTCCAAGTTATGTGGGCAAAGTTAGGCATATAATAAGGGGTCTGCTTTGAAGTTCAATTTACTATTTATTTTAAATTTTTGTACCAAATTTAGTTCTCAAACAATAATATAATAATAATACTACAGCATGGAAACTATTTCAGGCAGATAGCTACTTTCTGTAAGTTGTACAAGTTGATTCAATTTTGCATTTCCTTAACTGCGCAAAGTATGGTGCGTGCACGGTATGGCCTATACCATACATTCAACCTCCCTATGAAAAGAGGAAGAGTCATAGAGCAATTTCCATGACACCATCTTTCAGCTCTATGTTTCTCCTTGCAAACACATAGAGTTGAACTGATTTCGGAAGAAGGGATGACGAGAACGAATTAATTGAAATTATCAAAGTTTTTTAAGGTTTTAAAGGGTATAGCACATGGGTCAAAAAGTGAAAATTAAGAAAACTGATATTTCAGCTAAATTATCATCACAGTATCATAAAATAAGGTGAAATATAGCATTTTGAGAGATGAAATAATTTATTCCGGCTAGATTGCTAAAATACCCCTATGTGCGGCGGCAGCGTGAATCGGCCTGGTAATTATTTATTGCGTTCGTTTCTGAAAATTTTAACTTTGGACTTTTTCGGAATATTTCCCAAAATATTCATTTAAAAATTTATTTTGGATTATCCACAATTTTTTTTTAAATTTTCATGGGAATTTTAAAGCAAAGCTCTTCCAAATACCTAAGGAAAAATGTTTGAATTTTCCGAATGGAAACGTTTGGATTTTTCATGATTCCCAGTTTGTTTTTTTCCAAGGATTTACAGATTCTTCGGAATTTCAAAGGGGTTGTTCAAATTCAAATTGTTCCAAATTTTTAGTGGAATTTGTTAATGTTCTGCAGAAAATCCACGGGAAACTCTTAGGAGCTTTCACGGGAAACTGTCTAAAATTTTTCGCGGGATGTTTCTCGGGATTTCTGAAGAAAATCTATGGGGAATGTGGCTTTTATGTTGTGGACGGGAACATTTTTGAACTTCAACGGGGAATATCCCAGATTGCTAAGGACATTTTTGGTTTGCACGAGATTTTTATTAATTACTGTGGGAAATTCTTCGGAATTTTCACAAAATTTCTATAAAATTCCACAGAACTGTTCGAAGTTTCAATGGAACTTTTTTTTCGAAATATTAAAGGAATTTATTTTGATTTTTATGCGAAATTCTTTGTATTATTCAAAAAGTCCACGAGAAATTGTTCAAAAATGGGAAGGGTCGTTAGACGAAAGTCATCTAGTCGAATTCCATTTGGACGAATTAAACGTTTGGCTTCAAACGGATATTAGGTCGAAAATGGTTCGGCCTATGTCATTTGGCCAAAAACGACATACGGTCGACCTGGTAATTTGACCGAACAAGTCGATTGCCCTAACAGGTCGATAGGCTGAATAGGTCATGTGACTGAAATGATCGTTTGGTCGAAAATGTCGTTTGGCCGAACAGTTCCTCTTTGGCTGAAAAAGTCGAACGGGTAATATGCCCGACAATGGCATTTGCTGAACGGATCAAATGGCCAAAAATATCGACCCGTTCGGCCAAACGGCCTTTTCTTCTAAACAAATATTTCGAGAATGATTTTTGGCGAGCAGTTCTGGTGACAATTTAAGGTGATGACAATATGACTGTACGCAAAGTTCGATAGAATCTATTCTATTTTTCAATCACAATGTATTGAATTCTTTGCATTGATTTCACATTTTCGTTGTGAATGTTTTGTGCACATTTTTAGAGATATGAGTGATGCGCAATACAGCCAATCCGGAGAGGCGAGTTAATTCTTGATGAAATTTATATACTCGATACCCTGTGCATAGTGTATCTATTGTGCTTGCCACATATTTATTCAACGGCAGACATAGATCAGCTGTCAGTTAATGACTAAAATACAAACTTCCCCCAAAAAAATTGAAATTCTTCATAAAAAACTAAAAAAATTCCATACAAAATTTGAGAAGTTGTCAATAAAGTTAATTTGGGTTCAAGCAACAAATAAATATAAAGTTTTAATGAATAAAATGCAAAATTTTCATAAACAATGAGAAACTTCCAATGAAACGAAAATTTATTGGCACATCTTCAAACGCATAAATTGCAATTATAAAAGGCGAATTTTCCATAACTAAATCAAAATGGTCAATTGAATAAAAAAACAACAAAATTTCCACGAATAGATCAATATTAGCAATAAATACTTTGTATACGAGAAAGGCAAAAATTACAAAATTTGATTTTTTGTGAGATATTTTCGATTTTATGTGGAATAATAAAATATTTTGTGGAAAATTTTGTAATTGTTTATTGCTAATATTGATTTATTTATGTAAATTTTGTATTTTTTTCAATTATTGCAATTTTTGCTTTCAAAAATGTTAATAAATTCTTGTTTCGTGAAAAATTATTTATTATCCATGGAAATTTTGCATTATCCATGGAAGTTTTATATTTAATTGATGCTTATACCCTTATTTCATTATTGACAATTTTCTTTTTTCATGGAAATTTTCTACTGCTGCCGTCAGCTTATAACCAGTTCCGGTTGGAATGTAGAACCGTTGAAGAGAAAAAGATCGAATACAAAGGTTTTTTAGGGCACCCTAAATGGAAAAATGTTTGTGAATGTACCACGTGGAGGGTGGGATTGTACAATTCGACAACTCACTATCTAAACACATAACTCTTTACAGAACGAATAGATTCTGGCCATTAATACAACATTCTGCGGAATTATCGTGAATAGTTCCCATTATGTGAAGTTTGTTCGCTTCAAAAGATGCAAATGATCTTAACATTGAAGATATTTTGAACGCTCAAGTAACACAGCTGCCACGTATGAGTCATGAGTGTCTCCTCATGGCCGGTTGTGGTCATTTAAACGCTTTTCCCACGCCCCACCAACGTTGCAATGTTCCATGCATGTAAGTGTAGTTGCGGTGGCGTTCACCTCGCCACCTACTGAAAATGTTGCTGTTCTATGCTGCAGTTTCAAATTTATCTGATTGAGTTCATTGCGCCCCCGATGGTCATTGTGGCTGTCCTGTGTTAAATTGCATTCACTAAGAAGTAGCATTTCAGCATACCACATCTATACCACACTCGGGCAGCTGGGGACTGTGCTATTACTATTATGCGTAAATTTTCTTGAAAGTCGAAATCCACTCCTTGCCACTTTTATTAAAAAGAGGGGAAGTCGGCGAAGAGAATTCTCTCTTGCGACATTCACCCTTATTCCAGATTGAGCTTAAAATAAGCTTCTTCAGCTGGAAAACAGCTTTTTCAGCTTGAATTGTTTGATGGGGACATTTCGTCAAAAGGTCGTTTAGTCAAAGAAACATTTAGTCGAATGGATGTTTAATCGAAAGTAAAGTGCAGCATAGGTTTTATTATTCTTTTTATGGAAACGCTTTCTTTCACTTAATATTCATACAATAATTATAAACTGAAAGTAAATTTGAAGAAACAAATGAAAAAAGTTGAAAAATATAATAATTAGTTCAGCATAAAATTCACTTCCGAACATAATTCGGTAATGGTTAGCCGAAAACTTAATTTCGACCAAATGGCCATACGACCTATTGTCTATGCGACGAAATGTCATTTCAATCAAGTGTTATTCGACTCAATGTCTTTGACCAGGTGGTATAGATCTATCGTAGTTGGTTCGCCGAAGTCATATTCTGTTTTCCTATTATTTATTCTTTTTATGAACCCATCGCAAAAAATCATTTGGCTTTTAATTATTCTAAATTAATGATTTCGTGTGTGTTACTTCTACGTGAAGTTAAACGAGAGCCAGTGGAGATGTATCAGCTTCCACACTGATATTCTTCCCTCCCCCTTCATACGGGAGCTTGGCAGAAGGAAGGTCGTGTGATATGTGCCATCACAAATATTGCCCTCCGTTCGCTTTCAAATCGACTTCTATAAAAAACATTCTTCATGCCTGCCGTATCCTAACGGAATCAATTCTATACTTTCGCCTCTAATTCTATCATGAACATGTACGTCCAAGTTTGGAAGATGGTATTAGCATTTCCATATCATTTTTAATTATTATTGACTGAAGTTTCTTTCTTTCAAATATCCATTCGACGAAACGTCAAACGTCAAACGTTTCAGTATTATTCATTGGAAAATCTGTTTTCAACTAATTGTCCGTTCGACCAAAGGGGTTTGGACTAAATGTCTTTCGACGAAATGGTATAGATTCAGGTTCAGAACTAATTTTCTTTCTCGAAAAGTTTACGCCCGCAATCAATTTGTAGCTGCTACCAGATCGTCAAAAAATCAATCGTTTTTGGTGAAGCCTTCTTGCTTCGTAACATATTCAGCTATGCAATTACCGAAATTATCAGTGAGTGCCCAACAAACAATTTAAGCTGAATGAGCTAGTTTTTCTGCCGAAAAAGCATATTTTTGGCTGTATAAGCGCTTCATTTGTCACCAATGTTTGTGTGAGTGTTTAGATAGATTTCGTAAACTAATTTATTTCTGTAAAACTGAATATTTTCTGCTCCGGTTATTGCACTCTGAGCTACAGGACATCATAGTGACATGATCGCGGTGGTGTTGTATGCATAATCGTAGCTCGTAAAGTAGAGCCGATTATCACCCTAATCACTGCTTGCGGCAACCCATACCGGTTGTGCGTAACTTCTACCTCCGTCTTCTAGTGAGCTAATGCCAGCTGTTTGAGCTAGTTTTTTACTGTGCTTGTTATTTATGTTGTTTCTAGGTTTATCTCCTAGATCAGTTGCATGTTGACGTCAAACTCGCACAACATCTTCTTTCTTAAAGTATGAGTTTGACGTCAGATCTCTTTTAGTCACAATTGATCCTAGAATCAAGTCTCCCATGGAAAAAAAAATTATTGATTAATTTATTGAAGATTTCACCAATTTTCGTGCAGATTTTATTTGGTCTGTTTTTTTTCACACACTCACTTTTATTTCGGATGGTTTCATTTTTGTTAATCAAATATACTTAATTATAATTAATTACTTGACGTTACACGTGAACGTGTACACTGATTTTAGCATTGAATTCGAATTTTTAATCTTAAACATGTTGAAAGTCTCTGTTTCCTCATTTCCTCCGGAATATCAAACTTGGTGAAGGAGCGTAGCTCCGGCAGCTGTTGGAAGTCTGCCTTGACCTAAGTCTCATCATCCATGATGAGACAGAGAGGTTTCGTCAGCATCTGGGTGTACAGATTCCGGGCTCGTGACTTACGACACCGTATTTTGCCGTTCGTCTTCTGCACTTTGTACATATGCAGTCCCTCCCGAATCTTAGCTGGTAGGAAACCAGCCACTGTATTTGATTCATTTGAAATTAACGTGGTTTCAAAATATTCACCATGCGGGAAGAGAAACGAAAAATAATTACGCACAGTCCTACAAAATCCATCTGTGTCAAAAGCCGGATTCTACTCTTCATTCAGTCCCATTGATTCACGTTTTGGGCTGTGTTTGAATATAAAAAAGCAATAAATTTTCCCGGGGATAGTTGAAAAATCATCAAAATGCATAAAGTTGTTTAATAGTAAAGAAATTCAGGAGATTGAACATAAATCGAAGTAGAGTGCGGTGCTGCACTATTTGACATTTAAAAAGAAAAAGTGCCGATCCCGTGCAATGTCGAGTCCGATCTGCTAGTTTATTATCAAATCATGAATATAAAGTAGCCTTAGCTACGCGAGATAAATGGGCCGGGAAATATATCTGTTTTAAATCAAAAATGTGTAGAAGAAACAACATGAGCTCCATTTGCCATATGAGCAGAACCCATTGCCAAATGATGAATTTCTTCGCAAACTTTGAAAGTCTCTGTTTCCTCATTTCCTCCGGAATATCAAACTTAGTGAAGGAGCGTAGCTCCGATAGCTGTTGGAAGTCTGCCTTGACCTAAGTCTCATCATCCATGATGAGACAGAGAGGTTTCGTCAGCATCTGGGTGTACAGTTTCCGGGCCCGTGACATACGGCACCGTATTTTACCGTTCGTCTTCTGCACTTTGTACATATGCAGTCCCTCCCGAATCTTAGCTCTCTGACCGAAACACTTGGACACATTTGAAAATCAAGTCGTTTTCGGCCGTTGCAGTCTTGTAAAGCAGCAAAAACAGGTTTACTTCTGCATCCGACGGTTTCGGTAATTTATTTTACCTTTTTCAAGGATTCTAAAAATGTTTGCAATTAGTTTTAATTTAACAGTTTGTTTTTAGCCCATCCCTAGTTTTACTCACTGAAGCTTGTTTCGTTGTTAGAATGGTAGTGTTACACACTAATGTAGTCCATTCAATAGAAAAATGGCGCCCGCTTCGGCTACAAACAGTTGAAAATTTTAAATAATGTTAACAAATATTAACTATTCTACTCACTGCATAGGCTGCAGTTATTTTGCGCGGCACTGTATCGTGGGTGGCTTTTTTTGCTATAAACCTACCGAAACCGTCGGATGCAGAAGTAAACCTGTTTTTGCTGCTTTACAAGACTGCAACGGCCGAAAACGACTTGATTTTCAAATAAGTTTTCCACAGTCGCCAAGAGTTATTTCACTTGGACACAGATTCAACTTTTTGGCCACATCCCTGGCCAAAGCATTAAGGACGAACTTTTCGGAATTCAATGTTGTTATACCTCGCGTTTTCAAGGACACAACTTTGAATACTGAAGCAACGAGCAGCTGTCATCTTTTTATTCTGCGACGCATCAAAGCTAAAATAAAAAGATGACAGTAATGCGTTACTTCTTCGTTGAGACCTCCGGTGCCTCGGAAGACGCAAGAAGAAAATTATTTGGATTCTGGACAGTTTCACCTTAAGATTCCACATTCCACTTAAACACTTCGACACGCTCAATATGGAGGCTCAATAAGAATGTTCAATATGCGCCTCCTAAGTAAATCTTTGAATTTAATAGTGATTTTATGGGAAACAATGTAGTTTCGAAGCATACTACAAGAGAATGATTTTATCCCAAAATAGTGTATGTCCATTTAGGATTAACGACGCTGGGCAATAGCTTAGCTTAGACCGACTGTACATATCAATGGTTGGTACTCCGTGATTGATCAGAACTGGTGCAACTTGCACTTCGATCCACGTGAATAGTGGTTGGGATTTACCATATATTCTCGAAGTGCACGTTTCAGCAGCTCGCAAATGTTGATCAATAACAGCGCCGGCCAAGTCCTTACAGTCAGTTGAGAAAGGAAGGGAATGTTAATGTGTGGTTATTGTTGCTACTAGAAACCGAGAATACCTCTGCATCTCCACAATTACCACGGGAAGGAAGTTTTGTTAGTTGGGTGGGGTAATCAGTAACATAGATCGGGATTCACCATGGAAAGTGATGTGACCTATGCAACTTCTATACAACAGTATCAGCATTTCTTTATCTTGTTCAATTGTTCATCCTGCGCGAGGATAAACAATCAATCGCTCAAAGTGAGCGATTGTTCATTTGAGTTTTGGAGTAAGCGCCCGCATCATCATTAACGTAAGGAAAGTAGAAAAGAAGCGGGATTGAAATTAAAAATAAGGAAATATTCACGGCTGTTCAACCACATTGAAAGTAATCGGAAAGCTAATGTCATTCAGCAACCCTTATTTTATCTCAATTTGAGCTTAAATAAGAATGCACAGCCAGACAAATTTTGTTAATTTACGTTTATTTTACATGTAGTTTATTTTTCATTGTTTTCTTTGGTGTGGGTTATGAGTATGTTTTTATTTAGTTTTTTTTAACTATTGTTCACTCTTATGGGTTCCATTATTGCAGTTGTCTAAAAATCATGAACAAGATTTATTTCCGTTTACATAAAAGTAGAAGTGTGTTGAAGCAAAAACATGACTACAGCAACAGAAAGTTTTGTAAAGACAGCAGTTCGTAGATTGCTAAAAAAAACTATACGAATTGAGTGGCACAATTTGAGTAAAAATGGATTGAAAATTACTGTCAGGCCAAAAGTTTAATGTTGTGACTGGTCACCATAATGGCTTAAGGTTCGAGTTTGATGTTTTCGTGGAAAGTCGTTTGGAAAAAGAAATTGAGTTGTCAACTGACAGTGACACCGAAGTTGTACAGGGATGAATGTTGCAAGATACGGGCTTTGTATAATATTCGTAAGCTCGCTTTGTATAATATTATTAGCTGCAAACCAAAAACTATCCAAAAATATAGAGCAGCTGAAGCGAGCCACAACAAAACCTTACTTCTTGCTCGCTTCAGCTGCCCCATATCTCTAGCTATTCCAGTCCTAGCTAGTTTCCCAGTTTGCAGCTAATAACACCGTCCTAATGGTTTAAAAGCATTTGAAGCTGATAATTGTCTTGGATTTTTTAATTGAAATATTTTCGGTAATTTTGGTGAAGAGAGTAATCCAAATAAATAAAAAAAAAATTAGATACAGTATCATATAAAACAATAATTGCGCGACAATAATTGCTACGGCATTCCAAACAGTGACATGTATATTACATGAGTAAAAGCTGAACTCCTTTAAATTGAAATCAATCAAAAATTGTGCCTCGTGTTGAATTAGTTATATGTGGTGGAAAATAATTGTAATGGTTATATTGGATGGACCTTACTTGTATAAGACTTGAACGAAGGTGTTTAGAAATGGGGAATCTGGCCGTTCGCTTCACGATGGTTCAAATGTGAGGCGTTCTTGAAAAAAGCCAATTCTAATCCAGATCGCAAAACTCCGGCACTTCCTCTCCATCTCCTCTTATATATCTGTAGCTTCTTCAATATCGTCGAGCTCGGTTTTGAGTAAGGGCCTGCGGAATGGAATTATACTGGGACGATCCTTGAGATTTTGAGACAATATGTGGGTTTACAACCACGCAAACGTGGTGGCGCATTTAACAGAACCGGCGCATTTTACACTTATTTCCCCAAGAACATCCGTTCTGACTGCATTCTTGACTGCATCGAACGGAAGATGCTCAGAATTTCGAAGTAACGTTTATCACACGATTCACCATTGACTCCACGATTCCGGTTTGTTTTCCGATGTCCCGATGAGAGAGTTGAGGATTTTGCAGGTGCTTGCGAAAAATCAATTTGCGACGTAGCTTTTCGGGTGATGCCATTCAATTATCGAGAAACTGACTGCGATAAAAATACAGTGTAAACAATACACTCTAAGTTATTTCTATCCAAATTTTTAAGAGAAAACACCCAATGGGTAAGCGTTTTTCCGTGATGCAAATCGATGTGGTACACCCTTCAGCACATTATTAGACGTCAATTTTGTCGTCAACGTCAAAATCTTATCTTTGAAAAACATTTGTGCTTTGCTTTGACATTATTTTTTTTTAATTTATTTGCATAGATATATGCAAGAACCAATAACTTTTCGATAAACTAATAATTTTTACTCAAATTATATAGTTTCAGTTGTAAAAACTTGTAAGTTAAAATAATAAACCTTCCATGTCCTATCATGAAATAAAAATTGTTGAGAGTTTTGTGGAAAAACACGTTTTTGAAAAGAATGGAAGGATGTCAACATCGCGTTACATCTTTTATTGAAATGCAGAAATTCCAGTACTGCTTAAGATTCTGCAGAAAAAATGTTGGGCTCGTTTTTAATGCACAATATCGCCTATTTCACTCAGTCATCGTGAAAATCTTTCGCTCCAATAGACTATCGACTTTTCACCAGCCCGGTGGCATCCCTATCTCACACAATAGGTTTGTTTTGCAGCCAACATTGCGCGACCGTATCCCACTGACAGTTCTGTATCCTAATGAGAATCATATGTGATGTTTGTAAACAAAACACATACTATCATGAATTTTACACTGAGATGTTGGCTGCAAGAACATGGCGTCGTGCCACCCACCTGCTTTTCACAGTGTATATCACAAAGCCCTATTTATGAGGCCCTGCACTTACGAGTTTTATCCTTTTCTCACTGCATAGAAAGTAGATAATAACAAGGCATCTCACTGTCAAAGTTGTTATTTACTCGCCTTGTTGTTTTCTTACTTTAAAAGAACAAAAAAAATCGTTCGGTGCCCTATTACCGAAGATACCAAAGCCGTCGGACACACCGCTTCTTAGTAATATTTTTTTGAAAGTTTTCAAGTTATTTTTGCTTAGGCCCTTCGCGAAAGTAAGGCCAATGTTAAAATGTCGAGCGAATGATGCAAATTATGTGTTTTTGGTCAAATGTATAATTTTACTTTTTTGCTTACTTATGGATCCTGTACACCTCTGGTGGTGCAAAGAGCCGACTTAAAAGATCTCCACCATGAAAATACCAAATTAAATATTGAAAAAAAAAAAAACATTGTTTCCGGGAGAACCACTCAATAACTTGGGGAAAATGGTCAAACACATCGCATACGAGGAAAAATTGTCATGGTTATACCTGCTGTTAGAATTTTTAATATTTATATGCTGCAGTCATGAAACGGCTGACTTTGAAAAAGCCTCTGGCTGTATAACTGAAAAAGGCTGGATATAAAAATAACTTTTGAAAATTTTGGAAGCTAGAAGATGGTTTTGATATGAAATAAATCATTTTCCATTAACGAGGCAGAAAAGACAATCCGATTTCTTTTTGAGAAAAAAATTTCATAAACGATCGCATGTGATGGCACGTTTCAACGAATCGAGAATGAACTCGTCAAATGATCTTTGATTTGAAATTTAAAGCATTACTAATCTTCAATACAATCAATTGTTTTGGAAGAACTTCATACAAAACTGCAACTTCCAATATCTTACGTATTTCAACACACTCAACCCACCAGATACACCAGATATCAATATATTGCCGCAAAGCTCTAAAACCAAAGCATTTTTTTTGCTGTACACAGAGACTGAGTGAAATTGTATTGCCGTCTTTTTTTTCTCACGGAAATCTTACTCATTTTTCGTAAAAAGTGGAACTACGAAAAATGAGTAAAATTTCCGTGAGAACAAAAGAGACGGCAATACAATTTCACTCAGTCTCTGAGTGATTTGAATTAGGCGTGTAGTTCATTCAATTTTGTTCAAAATGTCACTTACACTTCTCTCCTTCTCACCTCAAATATATGAATAGCAGAAATATCTATCCTATTCATAAAGATGGAATATTTGAATTGTCCCAACATAAGTTCGTATTTCATGACCTGAAAAAAGATGGTTTCAGTTCAACACGACTGTATAGAAATCCTTTACAGTTTGCAAGAGGCTGTTTTCTATATTCTCAGTGGAGAACTCATTTTGACGCAAAATGATCGGCACCCAGATCGGTACCACACAAATCTGACCTTATCGGCCATCAAGGAAATGATTCCACATTCATTTGCTCACCAGTTTCAACGTTGTTTCTCATGCATGCTACTACACAAATAAAGCGGATTGTTCTCTTATCAAACACAACCAGCGCGAAGCATCTCGCATTGCATTCGGTATCTCGGAAAACGTTTAAACTCGTTCTGACGCAAAAAGATCGAAATGGTCCCCACACTCAAGGTGGAATGCAATTAATATGGGCCTTAATGGATTCCAGTGGTCCTTGTCGAGGGCCTTCACCTTTATCACGTCACCCCGTCGGTGTATCAAGTCGTAGCCGTTGACTGTGAATTGCACTTGAGTGAAGACAATTTCCACTCTCTCATTTAGCATCGTCATGCTAATCACGTTGTAACACTGTCGCCAAATCGACTTCAACTGTAATTTGATGAATCACGCGTTTGATGACAGTTTCAAACAGTTACTTTAGTTGATGATCGGCAACTCGTGAGCAGGTTGTTTGCGCCCTGTCAGCGCATCTTCCCTACTTGTACGCCTAGATCGCAATCTCGATTACTATCGACAGGCATAGTGATTAGACTCAATGGCCCGCCTCTGCGCCAGCACGTGGCTCATAGCTCGGTTTTCCCGGTTCCCACGAAACTAATCGAGTCGATTGTGTTTTTGATTCGCATAGCAAGGTTATTTATCGAGTCGAGTGACCTTTTTTCCTTCTCTTCACAGATATCAAGATGAAATTGTTCGTCGTTGTCGCTCTTGCCCTGTTCGCTGTGGCTGCCGCCCAGGACAAATACACCACCAAGTACGATGGTGTCGACCTGGACGAGATCCTCAAGTCGGATCGTCTGTTCAACAACTACTACAAGTGTCTGATGGATCAGGGCCGTTGCACTCCCGATGGCAATGAGCTGAAGCGCGTCCTACCCGATGCCCTCAAGACCGACTGTGCCAAGTGCAGCTCCAAGCAACGGGACGGCACCCAGAAGGTGGTCAACTATCTGATCGATAACCGCCCTTCGCAGTGGAAGAACCTGCAGGCCAAGTACGACCCGCAGAACATCTACGTCGAGAAGTACCGCACCGACGCCAAGAAGGCTGGCATCAAGCTGTAAGCGGTGCGAGTGATCGCCCCTTGGCCACAGCTGGACTGAGACTGAGACGCACCCGAAAAACCTCAACAAATAACTAAAGCGGAAAAAGTACATCCTACATACTAACTAAGAACTGTCATCCCTCCGTATCCAGTTTCAAGCACAACTCAAAGTCGATTTTGGCAACCCGACAACCCATCTTAACTTAAAAGGCATTTTAAAAAAAATATTTTCCTCTATCTGTGATCGAACCTGTGGAAGTGTGTAAGTGTTTTGGGGTTTACCAAAGGGGTGGTGGTATTGTTACGAAGTAACGGTGGCATGCCTCATAAGGTTGCCCGAATCGGTTTTGAAATTACTGTTACTGTGAAAACTATTATTTTTTTAAGTTTTAAATAATAAAAACTCTTGATAATATATTTTTGGTTGTGTATTTTTAAAGCATCCCGAAATGCTGTAGCTGTTTTCTGTTTCTTAAAATATTTAAAATGTTTTACAAGATTTTAAAATACACTGGATTCTGTTTTTACACGATTCCCATTTTCTTAATTTTGCACTCATCCTAAATATCTAAACGCATATTAATTACCTATTATTCTTTGAATTATTTAGGATTTTTTAAATAATATTGCAAGGTTTTTGGTGGCAAATTGAAGTCACACGATCAAAAGTACGAGCGAAAAAAAAATCGTGTAAAAGCAGAATAGACAGTGTATGTAAAACATCAGATTAGTCCCACTAGTGGCGTTTTGCTTCGAGGATGTGGGAGCAGGGTCTTGTCTCCTAATTTGAATTAGAATCATCGCAGAAACTGTGGAAGCGTTCGATGAACACTAAGCTGCGAGGTGAAAATAGAAACGAAGAAGAAGAAGTTGATCAGTTTCATTAGTGAAAGATTGTTTAAAGTTATATATTTTTTGATTTTGAAATGCTTATAGGGATGCATCGTCAAACTATTAGTGATTAATGAAGGTCGATGTCGTTCGCAAATCGCAGGAGCATGATAGTACCGTTGTTGTCTGCACGCCATGTCTCATGCCACACTCAAGTGCCATTTATAACGGTTATTTTGACAGCACTTCTCTGCTTCAAGCCATTTAAGGTAATAAACGAGACTTACCCCTTCGCATGAAAGCTGAGAACTTGATATTCAAGCATTCGTTCGAGTAGTTAGTATTTTCGCGACCAAAATTTTAATGCGCTGCTTCTCTTGTTTCTATGCCATTTCGAGAAAACGCGAAATCAAAACAGAAGCATAGGGAAGAACGATTTGATTATAGACAGCAGGCTCATTCTTTAACGACAAAGTTGACCACGGTTTTTAGTTGGATATAGCGGCCTTAGTAGTGGGTGTTAGTTTTGTGATTATGCCTGAACATCAACTTGCTGGTGAGAGTTAGGTCAAGACAGTTAGCCTGTTAGCGTGTGTTCGATTCCCATCCAAGGGAAAGTGGTTACCTTCAATACATTTTTCAAATCATTTCTTCCACATAATGTACATATTCACATATGAGTTTTCACAACATTGTAAAATAATGCAATTGGTAAGCGGGCAAACTTTCAATGTGATTTCGGACATGTTTAAGGTTTTCGTCAGGAGTTTTGTTTGATGGAAAACGATGTCCTCGTTTTTCTTTGAAGAGTTGTAAACTCCTCTCCAGAATTCCACTTTCTTTTCTGAATATCATCCAGTGTTTCATATTTGGGTCGTTTCCTTCCTCTTCTAATGGTTTCGCAACTGTAATCAGCTACCAACAAAAGGAAAAATCAATATATTTGTTGTTACATGGAAATCGGTTCATTTTTATGATTTCTACCTTCCTCCACCTGGGCTTGAGTGGAAAAACAATCTGAATCTCCAGTATCACTGTCGGAATATCCGTAAGTACGGATAAGCTCCATTGTTACTAATATGTTTATAAAACTTGCGTCTGCCCAGCAGCCGTCTGCACGCGGTGACTGTCAGAGTAGTACCAGAAATTAAAATATGTATATTACCCGTGTTTAGGGCAGCAGGGACTATGTCCAAGGGCTTGACGATCCCTCCACAGGCCATCTGCGAGTTGTGTAGCTTGCCTAGAATGTGGTGAGGTTTGACAGTGGGCCCTGTGAAATTCCTATAAAAAGTTGCATGTATCCGCAAGTAGGCTCCACCAAAGCGACCGTGTGCCGCTCAAAGCGCAGGCGACGAATAAAGGATCACGATTGGAAGCTTGGAACATGGAACTGCAAGTCGCTAGGTTTCGCAGGATGCGACAGGCTCGGCGACAGGATGATCTACGATGAACTACATCCCTGCAATTTCGACATCGTGGCGCTGCAGGAGATTTGCTGGACAGAACAGAAAGTGTGGAAAAGCGGGCATCGAGCGGCTACCTTCTACCAAAGCTGTGGCACCACCAACGAGCTGGGAACCGACTTCATAGTGCTGGATGAGATGCGCCATCGTGTGATTGGGTGGCAGCCAATCAACGCAAGGATTTGCAACCTGATGAGGATTAAAGGCCGTTTCTTCAACTATAGCATCTTCAACGTGCACTGCCCACACGAAGGGAGACCCGACGATGAGAAAGAAGCGTTCTACGCACAGCTGGAGCAGACATACGAAGGATGCCCGTTGCGGGACGTCAAAATCGTCATCGGTGATATGAACGCACAGGTAGGAAGCGAGGAAATATATAGATCGGTCATCGGACCGGATAGTCTGCACATCGTATCGAATGACAACGGCAAACGAAGCATAAACTTCGCAGCCTCCCGCGGAATGGTACTCCGAAGCACCTTCTTTCCCCGCAAAAATACCCAAGCAGCACGCGCAACATCTTTCAAATAGGTGTTTGTTCCTAATAAATTGCATTGAAGACACTGGCAATACATCGAGTCACATTAAAGCCACGTCCCAGTTTCAGAAAATCACAATGTTTCATTTCCGTTTAAGTGGCGTCGCAATATTCTACCCACCTGACTTCTTGGGTGGCTTAAAATTCGATGTGTTTCATATCAGAAACAAAACACATAAGTTTCAGAATTAATAACATTTCGGTTTATTGCTGTTACGACAATGTTTCTGATATGTTGCAAAACACTTTGAGTTCAGCTGAGCAGTATTTTATTTTTGACAGTCCCCTGCATGTTCCGTATAAGGTACAATGAAGTTACAAATGACTTTGTTGTTTATGTAGTGCACTTGTAGCATAACCTCCAAATAGAATTGTTGGTGTGATGGTTATAGTAGAAGGTTGCAAATCTCAAGGTCCAGAGTTCGATTCCCGGTTGATTTTTGTGTTTTTATTTTCATTGTAGCCGCAAGATGTTGCAAATAGGCTCCACCTCTTGCGCTTTTTGTGTCACAAAGGAGTTTCAAATACGACGCGTTGTGCATAAGTCAGACCTTTAGTAAGTCACACCACAGTTGTTGTTACTCACTGAGAAACAAGAGGTGTTGCTTGGGTATCCACAAGGCCACATGGAGATCACCTAACCAAGCAACGGAAAACCAAATCGACCACGTTCTAATCGACGGTAAATTCTTCTCCGACATCACGAACGTACGCACTTACCGCAGTGCGAATATTGAATCCGACCACTACCTCGTTGCAGCCTGCGCTCAAAACTCTCGACGGTGTACAACACGCGTCGAAGTCGGACGCCGCGGCTTAACATTGGGCGGCTACAAGACGGTAGACTAGCCCAAGAATACGCGCAGCATCTGGAAGTGGCACTCCCAACGGAAGAGCAGCTAGGCGCAGCGTCTCTTGAAGATGGCTGGAGAGATATTCGATCCGCCATTGGTAGCACCGCAACCGCTGCACTTGGAACGGTGCACGATATAAACGAAACGAGGCACGATATAAACGAAACAGAACAGACAAAACTCGATTTTCCGGAGGAAAAAGCGCCAGCAGGAAGATCGAGACCGTGAAGAGGCGGAGCAATTGTACCGCGCTAATAACACACGAAAGTTCTATGAAAAGTTGAACCGTTCACGTAAGGGCCACGTGCCACCGCCTGATATGTATAAGGACATAAACGGGAACCTTCTTACGAACGAGCGTGAGGTGATCAAAATGTGGCGGTAGCACTACGAAGAACACCTGAATGGCGATGTGGCAGACAAAGATGGCGGTAGGGTGATGGACCTGCTGGGAGAACGCACGCAGGAATTTTACCGGCTCCAGATCTCCAGGAAATCCAAGAGGATATTGGCCGGCTGAAGAACAACAAAGGGTTGACCAACTACCAAGAGAGCTATTTAAACACGGTGGTGAGGCACTGGCTAGAGCGCTGCACTGGGTCATTACCAAGATTTGGGAGGAGGAAGTTTTGCCGCGCAATCACATTGCTGAACGCCACCTACAAGGTACTCTCCCAAATTTTATGCCGTCGACTAGCACCAATTGCAAGGGAGTTCGTGGGGCAGTACCAGGCGGGTTTTATGGGCGAACGCTCCAACACAGACCAGGTGTTCGCCGTTCGCCAAGTACTGCAGGAATGCCACGAATACAACGTGCTCACACATCATCTATTCATCGACTTCAAAGCCGCATATGATACAATCGATCGGGACCAGCTATGGCAGCTAATGTAAGAACACGGATTTCCGGTTAAACTGACACGGTTGATCAAAGCGACGATGGATCGGGTGATGTGCGTAGTTCGAGTTTCAGAGGCATTCTCGAGTCCCTTCGAAACTCGCAGAGGTCTTTCGTGTCTGCTATTCAACATCGCTTTGGAAGGGGTAATACGAAGAGCAGGGATTAACACGAGTGGTACAATTTTCAATAAGTCCGTCCAGTTATTTGGCTTCGCCGACGACATAGATATTATGGCACGTAACTTTGAGAATATGGAGGAAGCCTGCATCAGACTGAAGAGGGAAGCCAAGCGGATCGGACACGTCGAAGACAAAGTACATGATAGGAAGGGGTTCAAAAGAAGACAATGTGAGCCACCCACCGCGAGTTTGCATCGGTGGTGACGAAATCGAGGTGGTAGAAGAATTTGTGTACTTGGGCTCACTGGTGACTGCCGAAAATGATACCAGCAAAGAAATTCGGAGACGCATAGTGGCTGGAAATCGTACGTACTTTGGACTCCGCAAGACGCTCCGATCGAATAGAGTTCGCCGCCGTACCAAACTGACAATCTACAAAACGCTCATTAGACCGGTAGTCCTCTACGGACACGAGACCTGGACGATGCTCGTGGAGGACCAACGTGCACTTGGAGTTTTCGAAAGGAAAGTGCTGCGTACCATCTATGGTGGGGTGCAGATGGCGGACGGTACGTGGAGGAGGTGAATGAACCACGAGTTGCATGAGCTGCTGGGAGAACCATCCATCGTTCACACCGCGAAAATCGGACGACTGCGGTGGGCCGGGCACGTAGCCAGAATGTCGGACAGTAACCCGGTGAAAATGGTTCTCGACAACGATCCGACGGGCACAAGAAGGCGAGGTGCACAGCGGGCAAGGTGGATCGATCAGGTGGAAGATGACTTGCGGACCCTTCGTAGACTGCGTGGTTGGCGACGTGTAGCCATGGACCGAGCCGAATGGAGAAGATTCTTATATACCGCTTCGGCCTTAGTCTGAATAAATAATAAATAACAGTTATGCCGTGCCGTGCAGGTGCCGTTTTGGTTATCAAAAACATTTTTTTCTTGGTTTTCCCACTAGTTCCTTGAAATTAGGTGCCGTTTATGTAGAAAACACAAAATTGACAAAAATGGCTTATGTACAGGGAATCAATTTTGTTTGGAATGCGCTTGCGAAACAAGCGACAAAAGAAAACCAACGACAAAGCTTTGTTTTTGTCGGAGATAATAATGACAAAGATCCGAAAAATTTTGTCAGCAACAAAAAAGAAGACAATCTTGTTGCTAACTTTTCATCCCGTTATTTTGCATTATTTCTAGTGAAAATTTCGGTTTTATGCTATCATAGTTTCTTCTTTTATGGAAATATTCGAGAATCGAGCAATGATTACAAAATTAGCAGCGTATTTTCGGAGATATCAGAGCATGAAATGCCATATTGTGTTCGGGTTCTGATAAAGGTTTGTCGCTAGGTGCGTTTGTCAGTAACAAACTCTGTTGATGACAAAGAGTATATTGTTAGGCATTGCTCGAATATTGATTACCTGCTTATGTACCATTTTATCTGGCAACGGTTCAGTTGTTGTCGGCATCGACATTCTTGCCGTAATATCAGCCGTCCAAGTCTTGCCTTCGCCGCTCTCGCCAGCGTTTCCCAACCTAATGGTCGTCATTGCCAAACTTGCCAGTTCAGTTGGCGATTACACCGTGGCTCCCAGCCGTAGCGATTCCATTCATCACAGTTCAATATCCGAGTGAGTATTAAAGTTCGTAAAATTAACCTCCAATACCGTTGCTAACCAAACCCGAACGCTGTTTCAAAATGACCCTGGGACTCCCCTTCTGGGCTCAAGACTGAAATCATCGAGGGCTAAGAGCCGTATCAGTAGAATTTTTTGCCAACAGCCAACAGCCAAGATCAATAAACAATAAAGAATATGAATTTCTCTTTCAAATGCCGTATAAACGTATTTTTTTGTCTGCCCTAACCGGAGATATCGACTTATGAAAATAATGTTATTTTGACAGAAAAACGATTATAACTTTTGATCGGAATTAGATTAAAAATACTGTTTTTTTTTTTGGTACACCCTAATCCAATTAGGTGAAATTGTTCTAAATCAGCCAACTTAAGAGCTACAGAAAAAGTTTTTTTTTGCAAAATTGATTGGAATAAGCTGCGTTACAACTTTGTGGACATAACATGTCAATATTCCGAGAAATAAAAAAAATATTTTCTAATTTTTTTTTATGATGTGCCCCCTATTTTTTGGTTGCATCATAATGATTGCCTTACTATTTCGAACAATTTTGTAGAACAACAGTTGTTTCTAAAAAATATGGATTTGGCGTAAAATTCATCTTTCCGCGTAAATTTGTATCTTGGACCATAGTGCAATGTCTCGGTAGAATTTCCGAAATTCTTAGTGAATCCTTCTGTGAGATTCATCGAAAACATTGCCGAAATCTCAGCTGTTGAGTTTTCGGTACTAGTAAAATTTGGAACACTATTTGGAGCATGAAAATAACAAAATTCAATTATGCGTGCTGTAACTTCAAAATGGAATTAAACAAAATTTGCAAGATGATGTAAAAATGAAACTGATTCCGCAAATTTTAAAATTAACATTGATTCAAATTTGCATAATTGAAAAATACATAACATTTGTTTATATTTGCATTAGGGTAAATGTTCCAATAGTGGAGGAACTAAGCACGTTCCAACACTATTAATTTTCCCAGAATGATATCGAGTCTAATTTCGCTCACCTTTAATATGCATTTGAAAGATCTCCGCTTCTGTTTTAATAATAAAGTGCTTCTGATGTAAGAGAATTCATTTTCCAGGCCTAAAGTTATAACTCCAATTACTGGTACAATGTTCCAATAGTTGCGATATTTTTCAATTTGCGTTCCTATTGTTGCGAGTCCCATTGTTTTCTAATGGGACTCGCAACTGTAGGAACGCTACAGCAACTATTTGTGTAGACGGACAAATGTTAAGGTATTTTGATGATATTTACCAGTTTACAAGGGCTACTAAAGATATTGTGACTCGGTTCGGAAACTGACA
The DNA here is from genome assembly GCF_024139115.2 of Armigeres subalbatus. NCBI lineage: Eukaryota > Metazoa > Arthropoda > Insecta > Diptera > Culicidae > Armigeres > Armigeres subalbatus. The sequence continues at coordinate 420,937,231 of NC_085140.1, read as the reverse complement.
GATATACTAATTGTTTGACAGTGTGGGTTGCTGCGATTGATTTGTAAGTTTTAAGTATACCATACTACCGCAACTATAGGAACACCCACGACTATCGGAACTTTTACCCTACATACTAAGTTTAAATTTCTTGATTTCGGCAAAGTCGGGCACCGCCGTATTTCCGTAAATTTCAAATCTGAAAAGTACCGATTATCAGTTTAATATCACCAAGCAACATGCCTCTGATTTAATCTGATCCCCACAAAATCATTTTTGTTGAAACTCGGCGGTGGTCACTTTGGGAAAATAAACATAAAATGTTAATATATAATATAAAATAATAAGTTTGTAGTTTCATTTTTACGTGTCGTTTGTTTTTATTATTTTTTCTTGAGCAGCCTTACAGTTTGTTTAAAGTTTTGCTGTTTTGCACCTTAAGCAACTGAAAAGGGTTATTTTAACCAACTCTTTAATAATTAAAGAGATGAGTGTGTTACTTCTGCGTGAAGTAATCATAGTAAAGCAGTATTAAACTAATAAAAACATTAATGTATGTCATCATTATGTCGATTCTGCTAATCAATATGAAGATGCACGAACCTAAAGCATAAAGGATCATCTAACCTACACAAGCTATATCTTAAGAATTATCCAACTCACGAAGACGAATCAATTCTCGTTCCTGAACATTTCTCTTAAATCACATCGTTCTAAAGAATAAGCTTAAGGTCTCCATTACAGCGATATGTTTTCATTCCATTAGTCATACCTTCTGTGGTCCAGCCCCAACACTTGGATACCGGGTGTGTAAGCTGACAAAGTTGTTCATGTAACTGCCAATCAATCGACGACGGCTATCATTAATTGCGATACGGTTGATCCGTTAAACAATAAGTCGCCCTACTTTCCGGCGAGCATAAACTCACGATCTAGGTACGAACCCTGTCGCACCCTGCCCTGGTTCACTTACATCCCAACTCAACATTGTTGGTAAATTGCGTAACACACCTCCATTACCAAATCGGCAAACCGCACCACCAATGGCGGCGATCTTGCGCTGGATCACGTGAGGGCCTAAAAGAGGAAAAAAAGCATTGCCGATTCGGTTCTTGTGATCAATGATCAGTATGGTCGTTAATCAGTTGGGACCACAATGCAGGACAAGGACCGAGAAGTGATCATGCAGCTTCGAGTGCACAGAAGAGAACCTTAAACCGGCTTGTTGTTGCATTGTTGAACCAAGCCGGGACCGGTTTAGTACGGCTCGTGAATACTCATTGGGGACATCGAACCAGTTCTACCGAATTGGAGTTCGAAGTTCAGACGCATAGTGCCCGCACCAAGGCATTTTTTTTGTGGGAAAGTGGGTGCACCCACGGCAGAAGGAATCAACTCGCAGCAGCATGATACACGGTTGAGATTCTTTGTATGATGCTGTGCACGGATGGGCTATAGTGCAGACGATGGTCATCGGAACAGAAAATCAGTTCTATTAGCATAACTGGTAAAATGTGAATATTTTTGGTCGTTACCGGCTCTCTAATTCCTTCCAACTGATTTTTTTTCCAAATGGACGGATATAAATAAATATAGCCGGCTTTTATCTTATTTTCTGGTTCTCGCTGTAGCAACAGTTTTTTTTTATTGACGGTAGTTAACGGCTTTTCACTAGGTTACCGAGAATGGGGTCAATAGAACGGGATGTTTGTGGGTCAAACAAGAAAAATAAATTAAAACTTCAAATATCTTTTTTATCTGTTGCATTATTCCAAATTTTTTACTGCTTGCTCATCTGATGCGCTTGATATTTAAGTGAATTTTTGTTGATGTCTGTTGGCTTTTCTCCTGAAGATACGTCAACTTCTGTTAAATTTTCCACGTAAGCGAATTGCAAATTTTGTTTACACCTATTGGCTTTCGTTAGCGCAATTGATGCAGCTCAACACGGAAAATTCTGTGCGTTGACTACTTGCGTTGGTTATTTTAAATCAAAACCAGAGGGATCCCTATGTCTTTAGAACTCGCATGATTTTTGATAGAACAGGAATAGCCATTCAGATCATCCAGCTCACCCAAATAGTTGAGAGAATATCATTATTATTGTTTACCGAAATCACATTCACTTAGTTATGAAATTATAACATGTCTGGCCTAAAGGTACATATTGCACTTCTCTATTTCATCAGAGTCATAATCACTTGAACAATTTTGCAACAAATGCATCTCTCCTGGATGACTCCTTACCGGATTACAATTTTTACAATTAATTGAATTACATCTTATCCCAGCAATTTGTTTCTCAACACGCATAGAAACTAACTTTCAGATGATGCGCCAAATTGATTATCATCACGAAACAATCATTTACTGGCAAAGTGCTCCCTGTGTGCCTATAAAATAAACTTGTTGCGATCACATTGTTCCAGTATGTTTTTCCACTTTATTTAAAATAAATCTACTCCCGCCATGTGTGCTACAGTCTACTGGATACTTCTCGTAGCCAGCACAGTCTGGCTCGGCGAAATCAACTGCTACGACGCCAAATACGATAACGTCAACCTGGATGAAATCTTCAAGAGCACTCGTCTGCTCAACAATTATATCAACTGTCTGAAGAACGTGGGACCGTGCACTCCGGATGCCAAGGAACTGAAAGGTCTATAGTCGTCACCACCTAACCAATTTCGTTGGACATCCATTTTTCGTAATTTGCAGAACTCCTACCGGACGCCCTGGAAAGTGACTGTGCGCACTGTACCGAGAAGCAAAAGATTGGCGCCGATCGGGTGATCCACTTCGTCGTCGACAAACGCCCGGACGATTTCAAGGTTCTGGAATCGATGTACGATCCGGCGGGAGAGTATCGACGCAAGTACCTGCGCGATCACCCAAAGTTTCATGAGCTAGGTGAAACAGAGGCCGCCGGTGACGCCTCAACGGAAACACCATCGGCGGACGGCAACGATCAAGCGAAGACCGAAGAAGCATAACAAGATCAAGGGCAAGCGGACGATGGCCGTTGCTGTTAGAAATTGAAATTTCATCCTTCTATGTTCGTGAGTGGATTTGAATGGCTCCATCACAAATTATGTGTAGTGAATAAATATGTACAACACAGAAACGGATGCGGTGTTATTCGTTCATACGTATTTATTTACATTTTTACTTTACAATGGAGTTGCAACAGAACAGAACATGACAGTGAATTGAATGGCAAACACTATGAGAATAGATTCGAACGGGGTTGTAAATAGACTAATTACCAAGTGATGGAACAACACGCATGTGAAACGATGTCGAATCAATCGGGCCAAAGTGATGTGCATTTGAAATGATTTTACGTGTGTTGCTATTTCTCCGATCAGATATACTTCCATCAAAGCTTAGTTTTTGGTGAGAATGGACTTCACAGCGTTTCATCAGTGTTGACAAGCTTCAAGAGAGTGGGAGATTCATTGACCTATTTCCGTGATTCTGTGGCGCGATAGACATAAATACTTTATGAGAGTCATCATGTAGTATATTGCTTTTTCAACCGTCGTTGAACCAACGAAAAAACGAGTTTGGAATAGTCATACCAAACTCGTGGAAACGCGAAAAAAACATCGTCCGAATTATGAGAAGGAAACTAGCCGAGTTCAAAGAAGCAAATTGGCCAACTTCCGTGAAGCGATTTCTCCACGTTTCGATAAAAATTCTTCCAAGGTTCCAAGGAAAACATTTTCGAGTTCCAAGAAGTAATTTTTTTTTTCGAGTTTCAAGAGATTTCGAGAGAGAATTAGAGGTGTGCGCCGCCGCCGCCGACAGTTTTTGGCACGCCGCCGCCGTCGATATTTTTGCGTCGGCGCGCCGCCGATATTTTTACGCCGTTGATCTATAATTTTCCACGCCTATTCAAATTTGAAGAAATTCGCAAAATTATCAGTGGAAATTCCGAAGATTCAGTGGAATTTCCGTATGATTTACTGATAGATTTCTACAACATTACGTTGAAACTCCAGAGGCTTTTTTGTGAAGATACCAATGCTTTTCATGAAAATTCCATACAATTTTCTTGTTAAAATTTCGAAAGGCTCTCCGCAAAAACTAAGCAAAGCTTCGTGTGACCCTCGCAGTTCATATCCATAAAAAAACTCATTGAAATTGAATTTGGCCGAAGACTGAAAGTTGTTTGGCCGAATATGTCGTTTAACCGAAAAGACTATTTGGTAAAAGCCTACCCGCGCAAAGCTTGATAGCAAATCGATAACTTGTTTTAAATCATCGATTATGTTCACTTAATTTGATACCTTGTAACGGTTAAAATAACACAAAACGGATAGGATAAAAATCTTACTGTGAAACCAAATTAAAAACTATTCCTGCTGTCGATAAAAAGAAATCGAAACTAATTTTGATATTGGTTTCCGACATCAAAATAAGTACACAGTTTGATATAAGTCATATCGTTCAATTTAGTAATATACAGCAATATGAGATGAAAATATGTTCTCATTATGTTTTCCGACTTTGCTAGGGTATGTAGCCTAAAGTTATTTGGCCATAAATGTCATTTGGTTGAGCAGTTCCATTGGCTGAAAAAATCGGTTGGCCAAATAGCTCAATAGCCGAATATGCCCTTTGGCCGAAATAGTCGTTTGGTCAAAAGGATATTCGGTCGAACATTTTGGGACATTTTCGAGCACGCTCGGGACATTTTGGATATTTTGAAGCTATTGACAGGAGAATTTTTTGAATTTCACCTCGAAAATTTGATGAACTTCTCCAGAAAATTTTTCAAGTTTTTACTGAATATTCATTTGGATTTTTTTTTCAAATTTTCCACGGGAACTACTTTAAAGTTTTGAGAACGCTTTGGAATTACCAAGAGTAGCTCTATAGTAGTAGCAGGTCAATGAATTCCAAGAGTCCCTTTACTTGGTATTCATTGACTACGAAAAAGCTTTCGACCGTCTCAATCACGAGAATATGTGGGGCGCCCTGAGACGCAAGGGAGTTCCTGAGAAAATCATCGGCCTCATCGAAGCACAGTACGAGGCCTTTTCGTGTAGAGTGCTGCACAATGGGGTCCTGTCCGACCCTATCCGGGTCGTAGCTGGTGTGAGGCAAGGATGTATCCTATCACCGTTACTGTTCCTCATCGTAATCGATGAGATTCTGGTAGATGCGATTGACCGTGAACCAAACCGCGGGCTGTTATGGCAGCCTATAACCATGGAGCACCTAAACGACTTCGAATTGGCTGATGACGTTGCACTCCTCGCGGAACGGCGCTCTGATATGCAGAGTAAGCTCAACGACCTTGCCGAGCGCTCCTCTTCGGCAGGTTTAGTCATCAACGTCAACAAAACCAAATCGTTGGATGTAAACACGGCGACTCCTTCCAGTTTCACAGTAGCCGGGCAACCAGTGGAGAATGTTGAAAGCTTCCAATATCTTGGTAGCCAAATGGCGTCGGACGGCGGTACCAAGATCGACATAGGCGCACGGATCAAGAAAGCAAGGGCTGCCTTTGCGAGTTTAAGAAATATCTGGAAAAACAGGCAGATAAGTGAACGCACCAAAATACGAATTTTCAACTCTAACGTGAAATCTGTGCTGTTATACGCTAGCGAAACATGGTGTGTATCAGTGGAGAACACTCAACGGCTGCAGGTGTTCATTAACAGATGCCTGCGGTATATAATTCGGGCCTGGTGGCCTCACAACTGGATCTCAAACAATGAGCTCCATCGTAGTTGTCACCAGAGGCCGATAGCAACAGAAATTCGGGATCGGAAGTGGGGCTGGTTCGGCCACACTCTACGTAGGGGCGGAAACGAAATCTGTAAACAAGCATTAGACTGGAACCCAGTGGGACATCGCAGCAGAGGCAGACCCAGAGGTTCATGGCGGCGAAGCCTCAATTAAGAAATAAAAGAAGTCGACCGAAATCTAACCTGGCAACAGGTTAAAGCGATAGCCGGGCAACGCTCAGGATGGAGATCTTTCAAGTCGGCCCTTTGCACCACCGGAGGTGTACAGGATCCGTAAGTAAAGTAAGTAGCTGTAGTAGCTCTTTGGATTTGGCCACTCGATTGGCTAAATGGCCTTTTTGTCAATTGACCATTGAACAAAATTTCGTAGTGCCTTTTTACTTTCAAGTCGTTACCCGAGCAGCACAAGTCAGACAAAAATGGTTGCAGCAACTTAATTGTGACTGAATCCGGTTACATATGAGTTGCAGTAACCTTTGTGGAATAAGTGTGTTGCTAGGGTACTGGCCTTTAGACCAAAAGCCATCTATTTAGCCAAGTACCACTTAGCAAAACTAAACTTTTAATGGAAACTGTTGTGAGGTCAAAACTGATTTGACCGAAAATGTAGTTTGGTCGAAAGCGACGAACAGCCAAAAAGAACATTTGGCCGGACTTGTAGAAAGTTGTTTGCCCTAACAGGTAATTTGGCTGAAAATGCCGTTCCGCCGAAAAAGTCGTTTGTACGAATAAATCATTTGACCAAAAATGTCTTTTGGTAAGAATTGTCATTTGGCAGAAAGAGCCATTTGGCCCAAAAATGTTCTTTTTGCAACCTTTTTTGAAAAGTGTCGTTTGGCTGAATTGATCATTTTGCCAAAATGATGTTTATCCTAATAGGTTATTTGGCAGAAAATGCCGTTTGGCCGAAAGGGTTGTTTTGCAGAAAGGATATTTGTGAGCCAAATAACCATTCCTACCAAAGGGCATGATTTATTCGGCCAAATTACCAATTCGACTGAATGTCCATTTCATCTGTATGTCGCTTTCGGTCAAACTACATTCTTGGTCAAACCATTTTCGACATGATAACAGTTTCGCTCAGTTCGGCTTAAAGGGATTTGGTTAGATGACTTTTGGCTCAAAAGCCAGTATCGACTTAAATAGTAGAGAAGTTACGAAATTTCATTCAACGGTCATTTGACAAAAAGGCCTTTAGCCGTAAATGGTCAAACGGATGGACATTTTTGACTAAATTACACAAATGGCCCATTCTGTCAAACGATCATTTCGACCAAACGGCATTTTCGGGCTGATGACCTATTCGGCCAAACGTTAGGGCAATTGACTTTTTCGGCCAAATTACCAGTTCAGCCGTATGTCGCTTTCGGTCAATGAAATTTCCTAAGATTTTTTTTTGGACAATACACTAGTCGTTCGTTTCAGACTGTCAGATTGTCAGACGACGTCAAATGAAATGCACCGGATTGTGCAGCGCAATGCAGCTATCATCGACTTTTAAATCGTTTCTGTCTGTCTGAGCTGTCCGAGAACTGCAAAACTGATGTAACTATTGAATTGCAGTTAAAAGCATAGCATTTAAATGACTTTCAGTTATCGAACGTCTACTGTCCAAAGAATTTCCCGTTAGAAACCCAATAAATCTGAACAATTTTCCATTGAAATCCAAAGATTTTTTTTTTGTTGAAATCTACATTTTGAGCAATCCTTCGCACACCACTCTAAGGAAATTTCCGTTCAAATTCCATGCATATTTCAAAGAATTTTCCTTAAAACTTCTTGGAGTGTCTCGTGGAACAAAATTATCCGTCTTAATTATTCTAGACTGAGAAAGCAAACGTTCAAACACCCAGGCTACTAGCCGTACTTTTCTACAAATATGAAGAATTCTCTGAGTGAATTTCGAAGAATCTTCTTCTTATTGGCATTACATCCCCACACTGGGACAGAGCCGCCTCGCAGCTTAGTGTTCATTAAGCACTTCCACAGTTATTAACTGCGAGATTTTTAAGCCAGGTTACCATTTTTGCATTCGTATATCATGAGGCTAGCACGATGATACTTTTATGCCCAGGGAAGTCGAGACAATTTCCAATCCGAAAATTGCCGGCACCGGGAATCGAACCCAGCCACCCTCAGCATGGTCTTGCTTTGTAGCCGCGCGTCTTACCGCACGGCTAAGGAGGGCCCCATACTCACGCATACATCACGAGGTCTCACGCATACTTTTGTTGAAAATCCCACGTGATCATTAGTTCTTACAGGCTTCTGCGCTCTGAGATTTTGAAAATATTGATAATAAAAGTAGGATTAACTATCAAGTCATGTTATGTCTAGTCGCAATGGATAATTTCGGGAGAGGATTTTATTTGATTCCTTGCTTCGAATTTTCCAAACTTACTCTGTAAAAATAATATGAGTTTTTCACATGAATCGTAATATCAAGTAACAACTTGCGGTTCTACAGCTTTACTTCGTTTAGGGACGAAACAAAATCTATTCCATATGTTTACAATTTCAAACAATAAAATAAATTTTTTCGTTAGCACACCCGAGCAGAAGGAAATAACTTATGAATAACTTGACGAGGTATTAATTTTAAATACCACAATACCACTATTAGTTATTCGTATGGTGGGAATAAGAGTTAAAATAACAAAAAATAATAACTGATTTTTGTATGAATAACACCTGAGAAATAACAACTGGTAGTATTTCAATAATAAATGGATAACTCAAATTGAAAAATTGTATGAAGGACATACATTGTTATTGTATAGGTATTCAATGACAAACGAATAACAAACTGTGACATTACAATTTAATCAAAATGAACGGCTTAGCTTGTTATCGGATTGTTATTAATAACTTAAGAATAATATAGTACAATCTTTATGCTGATGTTTCATGCTGTGCATTTTATTGGATTCTTTAAAGTAATAATTACAGTTACTTATATACTTTTGGAAAATCATGTATTACAGGTAAACATCAAAGAATCTTGCTTAACAACATTAGAGCTCGTGCAACAAGTCGAATCCTTCAACGGGTAAAACTCACCTTAAGCATCTACTTGATTACCGATGGCGAGTTGTTATCTATACGCTCGATCCGAGACATTTCACCTACAAAAATAAAGTTTTAATTTATATATTACTTGGTTACTTATAAGTAAAAAATATACACGTCCATGTGAAGTGTTCTGCATTTGAATATGCACTACTTTGGAATCAAATCAATATCAATAACTGAGCTCATCGCATTCAAAGACCACCACTTCCATTTGACGTGCACAATATTTTGAATATAAAGCAACAAAATAAAAAAATAGAATTGCCTCAACTCAGATTTGAATAACATACCTTTTGATTGAAAGTCCTTCGTCTTACCATGACTCCATCTCACACTTCGAAATACCTCTTGAAATAAGCAGAACAGATGAAAGAACTGTCATCTATTTTTAGAACAACACCAATATCGCTCCACTCTTAAACCAATAGCCTTGAACCTGTGAATTCAATAGCATAGCACTTTCAATTCTAGTGGAGATATCATTGGTGCTGATCGAAGTTCTAATCATTTCAACATCCAGTGGGTAGCACTTTGATCAATCGTGTTGATGTTATGGAATTGTCTGCATTCAACACACTTGTGAAAGGTGTGACACCACTTCAAAATCAAAGGAATATCATTTTCAATAATAAGGCTTGCTAACGTTAATCATCTTTCTCTTGCACGTGCACGGAGGGGATAGGATTTGTTTTCATCGGGAAACGCTTCCGAAGCGTTTCCCGATGAAAACAAATCCTATCCATTCTGTGCGCGTACAAGAGAAAGATGATCAAACGTCAGCAAGCTCTATAGTGATTGTAAAGTTGATCATTCAATAGATGGAACAGTTAAATTGAGCGTGTTGATTTTTTACCGTGTACATAACGTATTCAGATTTTGAATAACAATGTAAAAACTAAAATCTTGATTCATTTAAAATTAATAATAATAAAATTAAAAATTGTTCTGTAAGTTCTGGTTATTTTTGGTAAGTTAGGTCTAAAATCAATAAACTCAATTAAGTTCGTTCATTCAAGTCTATATGTCTATGTTACTCAGCCACATTGCAATCGAACTATGTGCCCAGTGGCGTAGCCACGGGGGTGGTTTTGGACATAAACCAACCCCCCCCTCCTCCCCAGAGATGGCTACGCTACTGTATGTGCCTATTTTGTTTTTAGTATATATTCGGCAGTCTAAAGTATCTAGCGATGTACAAAAACACCGTGGCCGAGTAGAAAACTATGGGGACCGGAATACAGCTGCTGTTCAAATTCTGCAGTCATTCCTTCACTTTCTTTTTGGTCTTAAGAGGTTTGAGTGGCGGTAATAATAAGTCGGAAGTTTGAAAACAAGTTTCGTTAAGTTCAATTATTGTCATTCAGTTTGCATTTTATATCCGACAAGAGCATTTAAGTCAATTTGATCAATTAAGGCAATTTGATACAATACGGTTGGTAAATAATACCGTTTTGACTCAAATCCCGAACAAGACTCATATTCCGAACACTCGCGTTTTAGTGCCCTCAAACCAATTTTTTCATAGGTTTCCCGCACTGAGTATCAATATTTCAAATGAATTCAAGATCATATGAAGAAGAATACACGAATAAAGCCAAAATGATTATTTAAACGTGAGTGTTTGGAATATGAGTTATGTTCGGAATTTGAGTGAAAACGGTATGTAATATAATGTTAATAAAAGCGGACTTACTTACTTACTCGTGGACTTCGTGGCCGTGCGGTTAGCGACGTCAATCGTCTAAGCACATGTGCTGTGGAGTGTGGGTTCGATTACTGCCCCGGTAAGGTGAAAACTTTTCGTAAAGCGAAAAGTTCTCCACTGGTCCACTGGGTGGTGTGAAAGTCTTGTCCGTTGTCTAATGCTAGATGTTACCGCCTTCTCCAAAGTGTTCAGTCTGTGCGACCTCTGGTCGAAGACGGTGATCCGGTCTTTTATCCATTGATCCAGCAGATTCTCCCATTCTGCGCCAATCCTTGGTTCAATCATCAAGCAAGACGATAAACCGTAAGTTTGGTTTGACCGTAGTCGAAAATTCCCTTGGCTCTGAAAAAAATTCGATACCACCGATAGCCGTTTGACCATTATCCGGAACTAACTATGGTGAAAATGTTCTTGATGAATACACAAACAATCTCCGGAAAGCGATGGAAAAGTAGCGATCGGGGATTCAGACTGGGTGGACTGCTTTTCTTGAGCGATTGGTTGTATTTCTGTTTAAGGAAAGCGTAAATAATATTGCAAATAGATCGTAGAGAAGACAATACTTACATTTGCGGGAAGGTAACCCAACCTTCGCCTCTTTCCCAGTTCCATAGAAGATATCCAGGAGGGTTCATTTTCGTTTCCAGCGCTGCCATACTTCCGCCGGATGGATTCCGAGCAGATTGAGAAAATACTCGACTACCGCTGCCAGGCGTAGAAATGACGAGAACTACAGAAATGAATACAATTATGTTTTGTTTCGGGTTTATTATTAACTTTTCTTACCTTTTCACGGAGTAGATTTGGTTTTATCATTTCTCGCTTAACTTTTCAAAAGGACCTAAGTAACATTTTTTTCATGAATTAATTTGAGTACTGCAATCAAAAGCTTTCATGTTGTTCTGTTGATTGCGCTATTCAAATTATAATTCATGAAAAAAATGTTACTTAGGTTACATGGTCTTCGTGGTCGTGAGACAACAGCTGAAGTGCGTAACACCATTCTGGGACACGACCTGCCAGCACACTACCATCTTCGGACCTGTTGCTTCATGAGACGAGGATACGACGGCAATCTACCGAAGTATATTCAAGAACATATTGTCCATGCACAGCAACAAAGAACGCGGTCACTCATTGTCCCAAGGCACACGACTTCGAGCGGCAAAAGTGTTCTAATCGCAGGAGTTTCATGTTGGAACAACTTGCCACTGGAAGTGAAGCAGAAACCATCAATCTCATCTTTCAAAAGTGCAGCTCAAAGATCAATAGCACTAAATTAGCATTTTAATTTGACATGTTTGTTATTAATTTAGTTAGTGTTCGTGTGTTTTAATTGTTTTCTATTTGTTTAGTTTTATCCTGGATCCATTGTATTATCCAAAATTTCTGCAAACTTATCCTTGACCTGATACAAAGTGTCACACTAACAGGTTTCCGTGTCCAATAAAAAATAAACAAATTACAAAATTACTTAGGTCCTTTTGAAAAGTTAAGCGAGATTTGATTGAACGGATTGAACACATTTTTGAAAATTTCTTTCTTCGTAACAAAACGGAACTGCAAAACGTATAAACAACAGTGGAAAACTTTGACACATCGTACACGGCAGAAATAAACTACTCAAATTTAAGTTCAGATCATCCAACTTCAATGTTGCAAAGATTAAATTAAAGATTTTTTTTTGTTTGTATTTGGATAAGTGTGGACTTTGGTTAGTTTATGTGTGCGAGCTGTGCGAGTGAAAAGGTGTATGTGTATGTTTTGAAAAGTATATGCGTGTGATTAGAAGAACAAATGTATACGTGTTTTATGGTGAGTGTAGGTGTGTGTTAAGAATTGTGTTTATGTGTGTTTCAGTTAGTGAATATGTGTGAGATTCTAAATGAGTGAATGTGTGAGTGTTTAGATGAGTGAATGTATGAGAGTTTACTGTTTAGGGAAGTGAATATGTGAGTGTTTAGATAAGTAAATGTGTGAGTGTTTAGATGAGTGAATATTTAAGTGTGTGAATGTGTGAGCGTTTAGATGAATGAACTCAAGTTTACGCGAGTATTAAAATTAACATTACTTTTATTACGCGATTTTAGAATTACCGCCGTTTTTTTTTTTCTAATTTTCGATATACGCACTGCATACCACTTGTGTAAAAATAGACGCAATTTCAAATATTTTTTTTGTTTGTCTTGCTAAAATTAAACGGATTTGTTGCTATAATCGTATGTTATTGTCTATCCGGAATAAATTTATACCGCTTTTTATACCGAAGTTGGGGTTTTCTCCAGATACAGGCAACTTTCCCAACTTCGGAAGTAGTGCGCTGGATTCGCCTAAAGATGCGCTAAAAAACGCATCAATTAGTTTGACAAATAAAACTTCGGAAGAAAGTTCGGTTCGGAAGTCCCGACTTCCGAATTCTAACTTGGTGCTACGCCGACAATACCAATACTGAATGTTTCCAAAATCTAACGGGATCTGTAGTTGTTCGAATGGTAGATTGAAACTTGGTCATAACTTATTACCTTTTTTTGGACTCGAGTGCAATGGATAAAATAACCAAAAAGAAATGATATAAAACTTAACTGAATTAATTTTTAATTTTTCATTCGGCATCAAACCGGATTCCGCCTTTATACTCTTAAAGTGAATTCAATTTTGAGTTTTCTACTGATTTATATTTATTTGTCCAACGGTCGCTCAACTTCATTAAACTCAGTCTTAGCTAATAAGTTGAGCTAAGACAACAGAAATTTATGTTCAAGCAGACAAGCATTACGCAAGGGTTAGAGAATGAAAAATAGAAGAAATAATCTATCTATCTTCTATCTTCTATCTATCTATCTATCTATCTATCTATCTATCTATCTACACGGATAAAATGAAAAAAGCTTATTAGCTTAATATTTATTACTTTTTATGCTTTTTCAAATTTTAATTGTTGCAAGGATTATTAATAAATTTAGCCTGGGTTGCTATTTAAGCATTGGTATGATTTTCTGAAATATAAACTTTTAAATGATTAACAAGCTCGCATTGCTACTCTTGAGACTTGAGAAAAATATTCATTATATATTTGTCGCTCATCAAGGTAGGTCGAATCGGTGCCAAATTTCTTCAGATTTTTTTTTCAGGTGGTTCCAGCCCATATTGATCGGATTACGTCAGTTCCGTCCGCTCCGAGTTCGGCTTTGCGCAGTCAGCGATAAGAATACGAAAAATCGTGTCAGAAACTAATTTCTCGCACTTGTTCTGGAGTTGCACCGAAACGACAAAGCAATCCCCAAGGGGAACGACACGTGTTTTTTTTTTTCAAGCCGAAAAAGACGGCATATTCTTGTGCGGGGTTTGCTGTCTTTCTTGGCTGCATGATATCTTTTCGGCATTGGCGAACGGCTTGGAAAAATATGTGTTGTTCTCCCTGACAATCCAACAATTACAATGTTTCTCCCATATGATCCCGCGATAAGGCTGAGAAAAATCGAACCACCATCACCCTCGTTCAAACCCACCATACTTAAAGGAGCTCACTTTTGGTTTTTGTTTTTTTTACGTTTTCATCAAGGTTTTAATCTCGGTTTTATTCCCATGCAGAACCCGGCAAAAATCATTTTCACCGGCGTGACGGCAAAAGCCACAGCTGAAACAACATTCCGTTCTACTTTTGAAAAGTCAGATGTCTTTGTTTTGGGATAAAAATCTACTGACTAAATTAATTAACTTTAATCATTATTAGATAAAAGAGGAATAATCCTTCCAATGATTAAATTTATGGTATTCATTCATAGGCTTATCGTAGAATTATACAAAGCAATGAGTGGATGGACCGAATATGGTTTTAGATTAGAATTTAATCTTTTTAGCTTTTTAATTTTTATCCGTGTATCTATCTATCTATCTATATATATAAAACTCAATGTTTGTATGTATTGTATGTTTGTATGTATGTCCCAGCATAACTTCTGAACCCATTGACCGATTTCAACCAAATTTGGAACACATATACTTTATCTTAAGGAGACGACGATAGGGGGGTGCTCTTTGGAAAAGGGGGATGGTGTGGGGTGGGGGGGAGGTGTGTTGCTTATTTATCGATCAACTCAGTGTAACTTCTGAACCCCGTGTAACTTCTGGTTGCCGATTTTAACCAAATTTGGAACACACATTCTTTATCTTAAAGAGACGACAAGAGCATGCTCTTTGAAAAAGGGGGAGGGTGTGGGGGGAGGGGTATTTCTTAGTTATCGATCAACTCAGCATAACTTCTGAACCCCTTGGCCGATTTCAACCAAATTTGGAACACACAGTCTTCATGTTAAGGAGACGACGATAGCATGCTCTTTGAAAAAGGGGGAGGGGTATTGCTTAGTTATTGATGAATTCAGCATAACTTCTGAACCCCTTGGCCGATTTCAACCAAATTTAGGAACACACATTCTTTATCTTAAGGAGACGAAAATGGCGGGTCAGACATGCTCTTTGGAAAAGGGGGAGGTTGTGGGGGGAGGGGTATTTCTTAGTTATTGATCAACCCAGTGTAACTTCTGGAAACCTTGGCCGATTTCAATCAAATTTGGAACACACATTCTTCATGTTAAGGAGACGACGATAGTGTGGTCTGGCCATTAACAAAACACTATTTGGCCTAAGGTCATTCGACATGAAGGCATTTGGGATAATTATGAACAGCATCAGTAAAATCTTTCATAGAAAGCATGTATTTGGGTATAAAGCAATGATAATTGTTACCCTTCATCGGAATCATGGTTTTCCCAGTGAAAAGCAATGATTAATGTATTTCCTTGTGGCTGGTGGATGTGACTGCTTCTTTAAATGTAGGCATTTGCCCGGAATAAGGCAATGGAGAGTGTGATCCCTTCTTTAAAAATATGCGTTTGCCCGGAATAATGCATCGGTTGAGGTTTATCCTTCTTAAGAAATAGACGTTTGTTCGGAATATAGCTATTCAAACCCACGATCCTTTCTTCAAAATCACTCAATGTTTCTAAATTTAATCAAATGATGAAGTATCAATAAGTAAACACAATTACAAAGTTGACCAATTGGTTTTATCATTTTCCGATTGTGAAAAAAAAACTGCGAACTAAACTGGCAATTCTGAGCAAGGCCGGGTACATAAAGCTAGTATTTTAATATAATGTGATATAAATAAAAAAATCATACAGCTCAAATTAAATTTAAGCAGTTTAAATAAAATTAAATTAAAATAAGTTTTAGATGAAATACTGGTATACCGGGGAGTCAAACTAGCAATTCCGGACAAGGTCAGGATATTAAAAGACAAACACAAATAAAGAAACATACATTTCTCGCTTAACTTTTCAAAAGGACCTAAGTAACATTTTTTTCATGAATTAATTTGAGTACTGCAATCAAAAGCTTTCATGTTGTTCCGTTGATTGCGCTATTCAAATTAATTCATGAAAAAAATGTTACTTAGGTCCTTTTGAAAAGTTAAGCGAGATTTATAACATGCTTAAAACAAAAGGTTTGATAGCAACGTAGATTTTCCGTTACACGAATTCATGAACAACAAAAGCAGCTCATAGTGTGGTATGTATACACACTTAAATCGAGAACTTCAGTTCGGTAATATTTTTTACTGATTTTACCCGGTAAAAATAATTTTCAACCGAGAGGTCAGTTAATTTTAATAAATTTACAAAGTTTTGTAAAACATTATACTGACCTCTCAGCAATGCATTAAAATTTACGACATATCGGTAAAATGGATAACCGAGCTACTCTGTTTAACAAATTCTGATTGAAGTTGTCAAAAAATATACCGAGTACTCAGTGAAACAAAATATACTTTGCTGAATTTACGGTAATACTTTTACCGAACCCAGTTTACACCAGAATCACTTGACGCTCGATTAGGCGCCATATTGTGTAATTATTTTTCTTCAGTTTTGCGTGTGTTTTGCTTGACTAAATAATACTTTCATTGTGGTTGAATTTTCGGTAAGTAGAAGTGATCCATTTTGAAGTCAGCAAAAATATATAACATCTACTTGAATTTCCAGGAATGTCCATTCATCGGGTTTGGTCCGATTGAGTACAGGACAGAGGAAGCCAGCATACCGCTAGGTCTGAAGCGGAAGTCGCCAACCACGCAGTACACGTATGGTTTGTTAATCAACTTCCTTCTGATGGATCCACCTGAGCACAGAAAACCCGTCGGAATTCCATTAAGGTAGCCTAACACATCGGACATCGAAAATTTCGACCCATTTAAATAAATATGTACATGGGAGAAATCCCGGCGAAGATTTTTTTTCGAGATACATATGAGACTACGTTTAAGAGCAATCTTCACCGGGTCGATCGGTTTTGTTTAAAACCGTTGGAAAAATTACTATTTTTTGAATAAATTATCACAATTCGATCAAAAATTTGTTTCTTTTATTTTGCTTATCCTAAGGAAAACCAATGCTCAATTACATTTGTTCGGTAATATTCTTAACAGAGGTCGGTATTCTTTTTACAAACTCATCCGCATTTTTTTACCGAGTGCTCAGTAGCTGTTACAGATCAACACGGTATTTTTTGACATTTCATCATTAAGAATGCAAACCGAGCACTCGGTAAATGGTTCAACTTTTACTGAGCAGACTGCCGAGAGCTCAGCTGTTGAGAAATCGGTAATTCGTTTACCGAGCCCGTCAAATTAAATTAGGGTAGTACACTTAATTTAATTTGACAGGCTATTCAACAATATTGACCTATAACAAAATTTACAACAGATTTCGTTCGATAACTGCAAAATGTTTACTTTTCAGTTAACGAATGCCGTTCGATAACTGCAACGCATTCTAGACGTCAAACGGTTGTCAATCGACGTCAGATGCAATAAAAGTGCATCTAAATGTGCAGCGCAATGCAGCTGTCATTGAGTTTGACACCAGTTTGAAGTTTAGCGGTCCGATAATTGCAAAACTGTTGCAATTATCGAATTGCAGTTAAAAAGCATTGCAGTTAAATGACTTGCAGTTATCGAACGTCTACTGTACCGAAAATTCAACCACAATGAAAGTATTATTTAGTCAAGCAAAACACACGCAAAACTGAAGAAAAATAATTACACAATATGGCGCCTAATCGAGCGTCAAGTGATTCTGGTGTAAACTGGGTTCGGTAAAAGTATTACCGTAAATTCAGCAAAGTATATTTTGTTTCACTGAGTACTCGGTATATTTTTTGACAACTTCAATCAGAATTTGTTAAACAGAGTAGCTCGGTTATCCATTTTACCGATATGTCGTAAATTTTAATGCATTGCTGAGAGGTCAGTATAATGTTTTACAAAACTTTGTAAATTTATTAAAATTAACTGACCTCTCGGTTGAAAATTATTTTTACCGGGTAAAATCAGTAAAAAATATTACCGAGCTGAAGTTCTCGATTTAAGTGTGTAGCTTTTCGGATTTTGACATTAGCAGAACATCAGAAAAACAATTTCTGTTATGATAACATAATTCAGCCTTCATATGTTCTTGATACCTTCTTACTCAATATCTGTACAATAACTTATAACGTTATTAGAACAGAGTTTGGTATTGGTATGTTATTTTTTTGTTCTTCGCCTCTGCTCGGGAGTAAATACCTGTGGAAATGATTTGATTAAATAGTGGTAACGGACAATTTTCGTGAAAAACGTCAATTTTTCTGTCAATAAATTTTTTATCCCAGATTTTTTTTTTTCAATTTGTGGATTTAAAATTGAATTTTAAATCTTTTACTGCACTGTCCATATGTTCTTATGGAAAAAGGCACGGCGATTTTTATAGATTTCCAGAGCACTCATTCTCGTGATCTGTTTTAAGATACAGTATGCTGTTAGCATTTGGAAGATTGATTTTGAGATTTATGATCTAACGTATTTAGGTCTGAAATCCACCAAAACAAATATGTGATATGAAAATATTTCATCAAATTCCCGATTTTTGATTACTTTTCAAAATTCTTTTGGAAAAGCTGCAACACCTATTTCTGAATTTCTAATGAGTTATCTGAAAGTTTTTGCTGTTATTTTGTTACAAAAGTTGCTTCTGTATCTCCACATTCCACACAAAGAGATTTTTTATATTTCAATTTAAGATAAAGTTTTTCTAAAATTTTAAATTTTATAAATAATAAGACTCTGCAAAATACTATGGTTGATTTTTTTTAACAGCATTTCAACATTTTTCGTAAACAAACTTTTCACGAAATTTTGAATATCCTTGAGCTGTCCAGAAATCTCAGAACACCAGACATCAGTATTTTTCTGAGAACATTGAGAATCTTTTTGTGTTTAGTAATCAAATGATGGGGCCCGCCTTAGCCGTGCGGTAAGACGCGCGGCTACAAAGCAAGACCTTGCTGAGGGTGGCTGGGTTCGATTCCCTGTGCCGGTCTAGGAAATTTTCGGATTGGAAGTTGTCTCGATTTCCCTGGGCATAAAAGTATCATCGTGTTAGCCTCATGATATACGAATGCAAAAATGGTAACTTGGCTTAGAAACCTTGCAGTTAATAACTGTGGAAGTGCTTAATGAACACTAAGCTGCGAGGCGGCTCTGTCCCAGTGTGGGGATGTAATGCCAATAAAAAAAAGAAGAATCAAATGATATGCTTTTTTTACACTTTTACCTAATATTAATTGTCGAGAATGTTTTGTTTCATCAAACATTGAAGTAATTCTTTTTCCACCATGTAGAACCACGTGGTTTTTGGGTGACCTCTAATATGAAGGATCGTTCAGAAGCAATTTTCATAGCTAATCAGTGGAGCGCCAAAGCCATAATTTGAATCACTTATAGTGTCGCAGTCTCGGCTAATTCATTTGAAAATGATCGATTCCGCATCGTTGATCAAATCGACTTCTGGTTACGGTAGTGGAACTTAATTAGAATAAGGGTTCTTTCTAAAATTACGTAACACTAAATTTGATGACTTTGGAGCCCAACCCTCCCCCTCGTAACACTTTTTGTATGAAAGGTTTAATTTTTTTGCATGGATCGTAACGCTCGGCTTGACCCCCTCCCTCCCCCTTCAGCTTTATGTAATTTGTGAAAGACCCCTAAGTACAGAAGTAAAAGGTGGTATAAATACGTTCTCAAACTTGTGTTCAAGATTCATCGTTCATGCACGGAAGCTTGTCTAATTTGTTCAACACTGAATTCGAATCAAAGAAAAGCCATGCAATGGAACTGTTTAGCTCGATCAGCTGCAAAAGCTTTCAATATCTTGCCTACATCGAGGAACACGGAGAGCTGCTAGTCGAACAACCATTAAATCGCGCAGCTGGTTGATTGTGTGGTCAGTGTTGTCGCATCGAGACGAGAAAGCTACGATCGTGAATTCCCCTCGCAATATAATGCGTGTTGCATTTTATCGACTGGCAACATAAACTACTTCAATCAGCTGGTTGAAATTGGAATGGTAAATTGGTATCGACATGGTGAAATAGCCTCATAAATCTCCTTCAATATCATAATGATGCTCCACTTCCATGATTAGCAAAATACTATCAGCAAAACTTTGTCATTGATAACTTTAAAAGATCTTTCAAGCAGATAACTTAATTCGACACAACGTTTTATCAATGTGATTGGTGCTGTTGAAAAGTGGACAATTAGGGCCTAAAATAACCAAATTTCTTTAAGGTGATTATACAATCAAGCCAAGAGTTGAATTTCACATTCACCACTCTGTTGCTACTCATATTATGAAAAATTCAAATCTAGCGTAATAATGTTCGTACAATGCTGAGATTAAAGTCGATTATTTAGCATTAGTAAGCAAACGATCTACGGATGTTTCATATCCATGGACGTTGTAGTTCTCTCAATTCGTGCTCTTGAAAAATCACTAGAAAAAGCACGTGGTTTCCAAGGTGGCCGATTTGTGGCTTTGTTGTATTACCACCTTAAAACGGGGTCCATCGGACGCAGGAATTCTTTCCGTACTCTGTCCTCATCCTGAATCTCAGATCGGTCCATGGGCACTGGAAATGTTCCAATAATCTATATAGAGTGGTTGAAAATTGTTGCAATCCATGTTTACTATCTCAAGGTCGTAAAAAAGCGTGTCGTTCGATCCCTTCTTGTGCGTCGGTGACTGATGCTTTTCAGCATGCGGAAGATCAGATGCCTGCCAATAGTAACGCCCAGACACTTGATGGTCTTTTTGGGTTTATGATGATGGGCTTGCTGCGGAGTTGGTGCTTCGACCCGCAGACATGTGTCCTGATGGATTTTTCAGCGGATATTTGGTATCAGGCTGCCTTTGCCGATTTGGCAGCTGCACTTACGGCCGGCACCTTTTCCTGACTGACCTGGAGTGTATCTCGGTTGCGGCTGTTTAAGTAAGAGCATGTCGTTAGCCCAAGATAAATATTCCCTTCCGTAGCTTAATGAATACTTCCTCCAATGTATGTATGTAGTTTGCCACCATCCTGGCTAGAGTCTTGCTCTGCATGCGGTTCCACTAGACAATAAGGTCAAATTTCAATATAATTTTGAATTCAACATATTGCTGTATGAAGGGCCAAAAATGGGGGATGGTGGACCTGTAAGCAGAGACACTCACACGAAACCCACGGGAAAATGAGAATCTCCTTCCGGCAGAATGAACCAACAAATTTAATAATGAAATTTGCAATACTTGTCAAGCTTTCTACGGGATGGTTTGTTTGAAGAAGGGCGCGTCAACAAGTTAACAACTGTTGGAGATAAAAGTAATAGACGCGAACGACTAATAATTCCCTCCCTTGACTCCAATTGGCTACCACTTCATTGTCCAATTGTAATTCCATTGATGCCCTGACCTGATGCACCCTCCCAACCCCATATCATATATTCACAGTCAAATCATTAATATTGTAAGGGAAATTAAGGCATGTGTAGGGAATATATGAAATACTTTACTCTTAAACATCATTTACATCGTAAATTTAGACTATAAATAACTACTTTCTGTAAGCACAATGTAAAACGGTGGTGTTTCTGTGGAAGAAAACCGCTATCACTGAACCTTGGGCGTGTATCGGAAGAATTATCCTTGACAACCTAAGAAGTAGTTAATCCAATGAGAAAATGATCAAAGATATATCTATCTATATATATAAAACTCAATGTTTGTATGTTTGTATGTAGTTTGTATGTATGTTCCAGCATAACTTCTGAACCCATTGACCGATTTCAACCAAATTTGGAACACACATTCTTTATCTTAAGGAGACGACGATAGGGTGGTTAGGGATGCTCTTTGGAAAAGGGGGAGGGTGTGGGGGGAGGGGTATTGCTAAGTTATTGATCAACTCAGTGTACCTTTTGAACCCCTTACCCGGTTTCAACCAAATTTGGAACACACATTCTTTATCTTAAGGAGACGACGATGAGGGGGTTGGGGATGCTCCTTGGATAAGGGGGAGACTGTGGGGGGAGGGTGTGGGGGGAGGTGTATAGCTAAGTTATTGATCAACTCAGTGTACCTTTTGAACCCCTTGGCCGATTTCAACCAAATTTGGAACACACATTTTTATCTTAAGGAGACGACGATAGGGGGTTAGGGATGCTGTTTCGAAATGGAGGAGGGTGTGGGGGAGGGGTATTGCTTAATTATGGATTAACTCAGTGTATCTTCTGAACCCTTTGGCCGATTTCATACAAATTTGGAACACACATTCTTTATCTTAAGGAGACGACGATAGGGGGGTTAAGCATGTTCTTTGGAAAGCGGGGAGGGTGTGAGGGGAGGGGTATTGCTTAGATATCGATCAACTTCTGAACCCATTGACCGTTTTCAACCAAATTTGAAACACACATTCTTCATATTAAGAAGACGACGATAGTGTGGTTAGGGATGTTCTTTGAAAAAGGGAGGGTATGGGGAGAGGGGTATTGTTCAGCAATCGATTAACTCAATGTTAGTCTTGAACCCAATGACCGATTTTTACCAAATTTGTATCAAATATTGTATTTCCTAAGGAAACAATTTTAGTGGATGTGGGTAGGTCATTTTAAAAGGGGGGGGGTGAAATAGGAGTATTGCTTAGTCAATTCAGTTTAACTTCTTAGCCCATTCACCGATGTCCACCAAATTTGGAATCCTTATTCTCTGTGTAAGGAAGACTATATCAGACTGGATAGGAGTGTCGTAGCTGAATGAGAGAGGGTATGTTTATTAAACAAACAGTTTAGTATACCTTTTTACCGCATGCGATAATTCAAACCAAATTTGTAAACACGTATTCTCTGCCCAAAGGAAACTATTATAGAAAGGCTGGGAAAAACTTTTGGAATGCGGGTATGAATGGGGTTGAGTATTGTTTAGAAAACAACTCAATATAAAATCCCTCTTATTTAGTTCATTCGAGGTTTCTTACATTGTACAATGCTTCGAAAACAAATTTCCCGAATTCCTCAAAAATAGCAAATCCTTGACAATAACATTTTCTCGGTAATAACATTTCCCCAAAAATAACTTGATGATGATATTTCCCAAAAATGATTCTTACCGATACACATATCCCAGAATATGACATTTCCCGGAAAATGACATATCCCTGAATGAAGCAGGACATTAAGGTGACACGGGAAGCACAAACAATCATCAAATCGTCATCATTTCATCATTGAATGCTTAATTTTTTTTCTACAACAAATATGAATTCGTAAAAGTATCACCAGCGCGTGCTTACTCGCAATCTACATGCTGATACATTTACAGTTACATCAAACAACTGAAAACTGAAATACACCGCTCCAAAGTTGCGAGGTGGCAATGCTAGAAAGAGACAAAAGATAGGAAAAATAACACGGTGTGTAGTGCCTCCCCGAGTCACCTTAACATAACACTATTTGACCTAAGGTCATTCGACTTGAAGGGCATTTGGGATAATTTTGAACAGCATCAGAATAATCTTTCATAGAAAGCATGCATTTACTGGGTATACAACAATGATAATTGTTACCCTTCATCGGAATCATGGTTTGCCCAGTGAAAAGCAATGATTAATGTGTTTTGTTCTGGATGGTGGATGTGATTGCTTCTTGAAAAGTAGGCATTTGCCCGGAATAAGGCAATGGTGAGTGTGATCCCTTCTTTGAAAATGGGCGTTTGCCCGAAATAAAGCATCGGTGTATTTTTTCCTTCTTTAGCAATTGACTTTTGCCCGGGATAAGGCTATTCAAACCAACGACCCCTCTTTCAGTCAATGCTTCCAAATGCCTTCAATGCCTTCTTCTAATCAAATGATGAAGTATCAATAAGTTAAAACAATTACTCTATTGACCAATTGGTTTTATCTTTTTCTTATTGTGAAAAAAAATTGAAAACCAAACTGGCAATTCCGAGCAAGGCCGGGTACATAAAGCTAGTACAATATATAATAAAGCATATGTATTATTACTGATATGAAATATATGCATGATAAGAAAGAATGTGATGATATACAATAATAGTAAAATGTACATATTTAGATGACAATGTATTCTATAGCTTTGCGAGCACAAACATTCGATGGCAATTCTAATGAGTTTGATAGGTCCTTTGATTTTACAATAAACTGTATGTCAAGAAAACCAATTAAAAATATGAATATTACAAATTATTTGATTTATTTAATAATATAAGCATAATTGATTTGGATTATGATAAATAGTAATAAGTCATAGGTGGTAATGAGAAAATGGCAAATATAATACATTTGACGATAAAAAACTACAATGAAAACATTCCTAGATCTACTGTAAATAATAAAATTGCAGTGAAAGAAAATGTAATGATTCTCTGAAATACCTGTAACCAAGAAACATGTTTTTAATGTAACAGAACGTCGGCTCAGGATGCACAATTTGGGATATTTGTACTAAAGTTCCTATTATGTACTTAAATTAGAAGAAATACGATAAATCTAATAAATTTACAGTACATATGAAGAATACCATGCTGTCATAATTCATTCGAGCAAAGCATCGCCAATCCGGAGATAAAAAGTTCATTCTAGGTCCTGCCCAGGGTGATTAAAATATGAATATCATGGATAGTGTAATTAAAATACGGTGAATATAAAGACAGATATTCCAAATTTTAAAGTAAACGGAAATAAAACGGTTTTAATGTAATGTAAACAGTTCATTTCTCCGAACAATAAATGTCTGCTTCAGTTACATATATGATGGATGTATGAAATAGAGTAATATAATATTGAAAATTATTCATAATTAGAATACTCTTCATTCATTTTTTTTTTTACCAGTTCATTTATTTGGTAGGCTCAGTCGTGTGTGACACTTTGCGGAGCCGCAATTCTCAAGTATGATATTTTTACATGGTATATCATCTTATCTTAACAGTTAGTTGGGAGGGGACATAGACCATAATACTCGTGGCGACTCAAGGTTAAAAAACTTAATACAGGACGGACGGGGTAGGGATTTGGGTTTAGGTTATTTCAGCTGCTCATCCGGGCGTTTGACGTTGAACGTTGAAAACGATTTTGCGTGGCGTCGTGCTCGATTTTGGTTCGTCAGGGAGCATCTTCCGGATGGCCAGAGCTTCGGGGTACATGATACAGAGAAACAGAATCGGACAAGAAAAAAACTGAGAAAGAGAAGAATATAGGCATTAAACTTTGATGTCAGCCAAGCAAAGGAAGGCATAGATGGCCTGCATATATATCACATCGCGATCTCCCAAAACACCTCTTATATCCCGGAAGGGTTGTTTACCTCGGGCCACAAGGGTATCCAATAGTTGCTCTCTGGAGGCGTCATTTTCCGAGCAATACCAAACTACGTGATCGATGTCATCGTAACCGGCTCCGCACCTACATAGGTTGCTCTCGACCAGGTTTATTCTGTAGAGATGTGTGTTTAGTGAATAGTGATTGGACATAAGCCTCGACATCGTGCGAATGAAGCCTCGACTTAAGTCCTCACCTCTGAACCACGCTCGCGCAGAAACTTTAGGAAATATGGAAAATAGCCACCGTCCAAGTTCATTGTGTGACCAAATCATTTGCCAATTTTGAAGAGTACTCTGACGGACTAATGGGAAAAACTCGTTATTCGAGATTTGTCTATCATAAACTTCACCTTCCTGTGCGCCCACCTTTGCTAGCGAGTCCGCCTTCTCATTGCCATAGATTAGGCAATGGGATGGGACCCATACAAAGGTAATCTTGAATGATCTTTCGACCAAATCACGCATCTGCTCTCTTATAGT
Source organism: Armigeres subalbatus (assembly GCF_024139115.2). Lineage (NCBI taxonomy): Eukaryota > Metazoa > Arthropoda > Insecta > Diptera > Culicidae > Armigeres > Armigeres subalbatus. The sequence goes on along the minus strand of NC_085140.1, from coordinate 420,911,483 downwards.
TGTAAGAAAGTAAGATGCGTGCTTAACAGGTTTCATCGACCGGAGTGCCTCGATAGAACTAAGACTATCCGAGAAGATGAAATAATGGTCTACGGGCTGAATGGAAATTATCCCCAAAGCGAAATTAATTGCTGCCAGCTCAGCAACATAAACCGAACACGGTTCCTGAAGTTTTCGGAAGGTGGTTGAACTTACGTTGAAAACACCGAAGCCAGTGGATCCGTTAATGCGAGAACCATCAGTGAAATATCTGTTATTGCAATTGACATGTTCATATTTTTCAGAAAAATGGAAGGGATAGATATTTGTCGAAGATGATCTGGTATTCCTTGAATAGCGTGTTTCATGGACAGATCGTATTCAATTGAGGAACTGTCGTTGACGAAGTAAACTCGAGGTGGATTATAACATGGAAGACAGAGATCTGACGATATGTAGTTGAGATAGACTCGCAGATATCTTGAACGATGAGCCAGTTCAAGCATATTATCGAAGTTTTCTAATACAAGTGTGTTACTTGTTCCACATTTGATCAGTATTCTAAGTGAGAGCTCCCAGTAACGGTGCTTTAAAGGAGTGACTCCAGCAAGCACCTCCAGGCTCATGTTATGCGTTGAATGCATACAGCCAAGGGCAATACGCAAACAACGATATTGAATTCGTTCCAATTTGATCAGGTGGCAATCAGCTGCTGAGAGGAAGCAGAAAGAGCCATACTCTAAAACAGAGAGAATAGTCGTTTTATATAGTTTGATGAGGTCTTCCGGGTGAGCGCCCCACCAAGTTCCAGAGATAGAACGGAGAAAATGGATCCTTTTTCGGCATTTCTCTAACAAATAATCAATATGGGTTTTCCAGGTACACTTGGAATCAAACCAGACCCCAAGGTATTTAGAAGATAAAGATTGGTTTATGTCATCTTTCAACAGCTTTAGTTTCAGTTGAGCTGGGTACCGCTTCTTAGTAAACACTACCAATTGAGTTTTTTGCGGAGAGAACTCGATCCCTAAATGTCTGGCCCAAACAGTCAGGTTATTTAGGGAATTTTGCAATGGTCTTTGCAGGACATTTGCATCTGCAAGTTGTCTAAGCGTGCATTGTCCTTCCAAACAATTGTCAATATCTTTAACATAGAAATTGTAAAGCAAGGGACTTAAACATGAACCTTGGGGAAGGCCCATGTAGCTATTTCTGGAAGTTGTCAGAGTGCCGAGAGTAAAGTTCATATGTTTTACTGACAACAAATTGTACAAGAAATTATTCAAAATAACGGGTAATCCACTACTGTGCAAATTTTCCGACAGTACTTCTATGGAAACAGAATCAAAAGCGCCCTTAATATCCAAGAAAACTGAAGCCAGTTGCTCCTTGTGCGCATAGGCCAGCTGTATATCTGAAGAGAGCAACGCTAGACAGTCATTTGTTCCTTTACCTTTTCGAAAACCGAATTGAGTGTTTGACAGTAATGCATTTTGCTCGACCCAATGGTCAATTCTTGAAAGGATCATTTTCTCCAATAATTTCCTCATGCACGATAGCATGGCAATCGGTCGGTATGAATTGTGATCAGACACTGGTTTCCCAGGCTTTTGAATAGCTATTACTTTGACCTGTCTCCATTCTGGTGGCACAATGTTGTACTCCATGAAACAGTTGTACAGGTCAAGTAATCGTCTTTTAGCGATATCTGGGAGGTTTTTAAGAAGATTGAATTTGATATTATCGCATCCCGGAGAAGAATTGTTTGATGAAAGAAGAGACATAGAAAGTTCCAGCATTGAGAACTCTTCATTCATAATAACATCACAGAAATAGAAGTAAAGCATTGAATATAACGAATATAAAATTAATGAAATTCAATCTATACAAAAAATATAATAAATCATAAGCCTTACTTGTTTCTAAACCAATGTTTCTGCTTTTATATGAACCAGAATGTTCCAGGTTAAAAACAAACTATGCCCTGGAATATAATGAATGTATGTATTGAGTTAGTCATATGAATAAGATAAAGGACGTGTACAATACACATGTGGAAGTATTGGCTTGAGAAATGGATTGCGAGTGATTTGACTATGCGTCCAATTTGGGAATCTCGAGCTCGTTCAGTAGCCGCTAGGTTGCGAAGGCCGACGGAGGTCCTTCGTAGCTTAGTTGGTTAAAGCACCAGTCTAGCGTACTGTAGGGTCATGGGTTCGAGTCGCATCGAAGGGAAAGTGGTTACCTCCAATACATTTTCCAAATCAATATCTTCCACATAACGTACATATTCACATATGAGTTTTCATAACATTGTAAATTAACGTCCAAGTCGGGTGGTTTAATCCCCGGAAATAGGCAATTACCTTTGATTGAACTGAAAAAAATAGTTAGTACCTAACAAGTTTGTATAGACTGTGGTTTGTGATGTTTTTGCTGTTACAAACAACGACGCGCCGTGCTAAGAATAGTTGTTCCCATCGTGCTGGCGGTGACACATTGACCCCGGCAAGTTAGTTCTTAATCAGAATCTAGACTTGCAAGCAAACCATTCTAGTTTTTAAAATCACTAAAACTAAAACTGATATTGGACGGGACTAAACTGGTACGGGACGGCATTAAGGTGATTTGTAATAAAGGGAGCCATTAAAGGAAAAACTTACCGACATATTACTATTCCAGCAGAACATGGAAAACTGTTTACCTTCACGTTGAGATAATACCATCGATTGCTGCAGATTTCATCTCCAAAAGGATTTCCTTTATCGAAGACAAATTTGATGCATACTTGAGGATGCTTCTAAACCGTTGGCACATACCGTCGCCATATACCATTCAGGAACACGAAGATCCAGCATTTTATCACCCCTCGGTTTTGACTTCCGGTGTTCAGGAATAAATGGAAGAGCTACGAGTCGTTCACTGATTCACTTCCTCAGCTCAGAAGCTGCTCGGGTAAACACTTCTAGTTTGTATCCACTGATTCAATTTATTTTAAATAGGTATAAGTTATTAGTAATTAAACTTCAAAGTAGGAAAAAAATAATCTTTGACGTGAGAAAAGAAAAATGTTTTTGCAATCAACCCTTTCTGTCCAGAAAATGCTGGTCCTGAATGAACCAATTTTCTTTCCCCAATGCGCATTTCCAATATCTAAATGCAATCAAACGCTTATCGAAACCTTGCGTTGAAATTTCACTTTGGGAATACATTTTCAGCCACACAATGCGATGGTTTTCCGTTGAAACTTCTATACTAGAGCTTTCTTGCTGCTGTGTCCACTCCGCTGCGATCTCTCTGCGTGAAAGCTTATTCGACCGCTCTCTGCAGAATCTAGATCAAAATGGCTCGAGCGCGCCGGAAAGCAGCTTTCTTATATCCAATAAAGTAAGTTCGTTAGCCCCGCCCCTTTTTGATCGGTTACGGGTGCAAATAAAAAACACTCATAACGATTAACAAAGAGGCGTGGCTAAAAAGATTAATGCATTAGATACAAGAAGGCAGCTTTCCGGAGCGCGCGAAGCATTTTGATTGGGATTCTACATAGGGCGTTCCCAAAGCATGGAAGAGTCTGGAAATTCAGAGCATCCTGTGAAATTTTCTCGCAAGATTTTTAAATTGGTTATTGGTTAATATGGAAATTTTTCATAATACAAAATATAATCGTTTGAAGTCTGTCGGTCTGAGCGATAGTCGCCGGTGTGTGGTTGCTGTAGATTTTTTTTCTCTAAATTAGCGTCTTGTTTTCATTAGTCATTAGTTTTCATTAGTTCTTGCACAGGGAACCAACAGATGTTTTCTTGGGACTAGCACACAATGTACAAGTACTGGTGATCTCATTTGTAAGGTCATACTGGCCTGTAAGGCCTGTAATTTGTAAGATCATACTGGCGTAAGGTCGCCTGCCACGTCAGAATGCAAGTCAATGTAGGAAAGGGGGAGGTAATGTTGATGCAATCACTCACCAACTGCAAGCCGAATATACCTCTGCACTTGCCACGAGTTCATGCGGAATCTGTTGGAATTTTTGGGTTAGGTTCGAGAGGCAAAGGTCCGTCTTGGTTAACGAGCTGCCAATGTGATAGATAGGAGAAAGCAACTGATGGATTTTCTAATTGGATGTAGGAAACGAGCTTTTTTATAGTTCATTTCCAATTCTAGCAGATTACTGCTAGAATACTCAAGTTGAAGGTATAGGAATAGCAATGGAAACGGTATGGAAGTCCATTTCCAGTTCTAGCGATTGCTAGAACATGAGAAATATAAAGAAAGATACAAAGTAGGAGAATGGAACGGACCTGGGATTGAACCCACGACCTCCTGCGTATGAGGCAGAAGCAGTAGCCATATGACTACCAAGCCCGTTCATAAAATGCTGGTCCTGAGAAGAACCAAAACTTTCCCCAGTGCGCTTTTCCAATAACTAACTGCAACCAAACGCATGTCGGAACCTTGCGTCTAAATTTCACTTCGTGCTGTTCAGCATCGCCACTGCATTGCGCGGGATCACTACAGAAGCCTTTTTACCCTTCTTACATTCTAAGAAGGGTATGAAGATCGCTTGAAAAACCGACTTTTTATCCGAGACTCGGAGGCCCAAGTCGTATATACCAATCAACTCAGCTCGACGAACTGAGCATGTGTATGTATGTGTGTATGTGTGTGCGTGTGTGCGTGTGTGCGTATGTGTGTGCGTTACAAAAATGTCACATCAAGATCTCAGCCGCCCGTGGACCGATTTGCACGATTTTAACACTAAACGAAAGCTATGACTTTGTCATTGTACGAGTTTTTTTTTTTGCAATCGGACATTTGGTTCCAGAAATATGTGAGAAATACGAACATGAAGTGTATTTTCAGAAAACTTACAAAATAATGTCTGTAACCTTTGGGTTCCAGGTTTACCTTGCTGGCTCCTCCATCAATCCAAATAAAATTCCCTTTCCCGAAAAAAAATAAATAAAAGATAAAACAAAACAAAAGAAAAACAAATAAACAAAATCCACTAACATAATAATGGGACAGTGATGATACACAGTCCCGAATAAAAAATATTATAGAAAAACAATACAATTTATTGTAACATCACTATAAAACACAATAAATTTACAATAGTTTTTATTGTAGATGAAATAATAGAAATACATTAGAATGTATTGTTATGAACCATTCATTAAATTGTAAATGAAGTTTTCGCATTAGAACGTACGGGTTGTTAAGTATCGTAACTATACAAAATCTGAGTTTTTTTCATACACTTTTTTTTGTCAAACAATAGAGTGTATCGTAAATATATTGTTGAAATATCCGAAGAAAACCGTTCAAATTACATTAGACTGAATTGTATTTTTATAGTAAAACAATACGATATTGGATTTCCTAATTATGACGGCTTTACCGTTCAACAATGAAATTTTAAGAAAAATGATGCATATTTGCGGCAATGGGATAAATATTATTATATTGCTTATATGCAATTTGAACAAAATTTTCAGAAGTTATCAATGATTAAAATTTAGGCACTAAATGTTCTAAAAACAATTGGAAGTATTGTTACATTAGAGAACGTCATATCCACGATGTTGATACAATATGGACAACCATCAAGAAACTATATATCCTATTGTATACCGTAGAGCGTATGGTAATTCAATTGTTTACACTGTTGAGCCTATGGTACACTTTTATCCGGGGTGGCTTGATGTGTAATCTAAACTCTTTCCCACTTTCAGCGGTCACACTGTTTAGATAACCACGGTCAAAATGCAGGTAATGACAACCGCTGGGCTAAACATGAAATATCCCTGCGGTAGTTCAAGTATCCTCCACTAGGGGAAACCCGAGTCAGCAAGAAGCAACTGTCAAACTTCGGTAACGATTTTTGATAGTTTCGTCTCCTGCACCAACCATCGAGACTTTTAAAAGGCTGATCCTTTTCAGGATCAGGCCTCTGTTGAAAGTGTAATTTGAAAGCAAAAGGTAGTGCGCTTTTGGTTTGAGTAGTTTCTCGTTAATTTTCTTAAGAAGAAGTGGAAGTGTTAATAACCTTTGTGTTTCTTTGTTTTAGAAATAAGCTGTTAAAAATACAATAGATTTAATTCTCCAATTCATACCAATTGTGGGAATTGATTTGCTTCAGAAGAAAGGTAATTTGGTGGTTCTTTGGTGTACTTTGTGTGGTAATGGGGGAAGGTGATGTGTGCAATAATGGTGCTAATCTGGTGGGAAGGTCCACAAAGCGGGCCTTTTTTCTTTTGGTTTTTCCTCAGAACTGCCAAGACGACTGAAAGGCGGCAAGTGAGAGCAGTGAAATCGGGGTTGAGAAGCCACATTCCGTCGTCGAAAGCCGCGGCTATTCCCCCTGCTAGTTTACCATCCCACCGTCTCGCCGTCAGTAGCTGGTCGGAAAAAGTGCCCTCAGTCTCCATTACTGGCAAGCCACCACCAGCGCGATACCCCGGAGAGATTCCGCCGTAGTGCGGTAGTGCCAACTGATAGAAACCGCCTGGACGTCGCTTCAGTTCGTCGCCGACGCCGCTGGGAAGCGTGGAGGACGCCTATTCCCACGCCCATCCAAGAAAGTGCTTCAAGCCGCCGATCCCCATCACCGCCTAGACACCGCATCGGTCCGTCGCAAACGCCGCCGGTAAACGTGGAGGTCGCCAATTCCCACAACCGGCCAAGATAGTGCGCCGATCCTTATCATCGCCAAGACACCCCATCATCAATCCGTCGCAGACGCCGCCGGGAAACGTGGATGACGCCAATTCCCACAACCGGCCAAAGATAGTGCTCCGAGCCGCCGATCCACATCAGTCGGCAACCGGATGAGAAGCATGTCCCCCCACCAACCAGCCCGCACCAAGCATCAAATGAACACGCAAGTACCATTGTAACCACCATATAATAAATTATAAAATGTAAGCTAAATTCGCCTTAGTAGCTATTTTTTTAAAGAAGCATAGCCCTGGTGATTTGCCTTTCCACTTCTTTATCGTTTTCGCCTTCGTTTCGGGTTCCAACGGAACAAATAAATTTGTGCTTTCGGATTTCCTTCAATCGAAACCTTTTCCAAAGTTCAATGGTTTGTGGAGTGTGTTGGTTCAGGTAAGATCTGAGAAAGGTATATTTGACGTTTTTGCTTCGTTTTCAAAGACTGGGATACAACAGGTGAACCGTTGAGGGTTCATTAGCTCATTAGCGACCCTGTGATTGGTACTAATTCCCCATTCCGTGAGCTGGCAATTTACATGTCACATGAATATCTCAGCCGTCTGTAAACCAATTTGCATGATTTTATCTTTAATCAAAAGCTATGACTTTGCCATTGAACCCATTGTATTTTTTTTTTGCAATTAGACATTGGGTTTCGGAACATAAAGCATTAGATGTATCAACTTCACACATTGGTAAAATATGTCCCATCAAGATCTCAGTCGTCCTTGGACCGATTTGTGCGATTTTATCTATGTTTTTGTCATTGGACCCATTATTTTTTTTTTTCTGCAATCGGAAATTCGGTTTCAGAGATATCTGTGAAATACGAATATGAGACATATTTTCAGACTACTAATGAAGAATTGTCACACCAATATCTCAGTCGTCTATGACCCGATTTGAACTCTTTTGGGCTTAAAAAGAAGCTATAATATTGCCATTTAGGGCGGCAAATCAAATCTGCGGTCTTTTTGAATTTTTTAAAAATTGTTAAATTTCCAGAAATATCCCTTTTTTATATTAAAATCGATAAAAGCATGATAATATCTGTTATTTTATATTCAATTGAAGGTCATATGCATAGAAATTGTAATATGAACTGGACCCAGACAACCATTCAAAAGTGTAAGAAGGGTTGCGTTCACTGTAGGTGGATTAAGTCGGGTTTTTTGTAATCAACTCGTTCTTCGCAAAAAAAAAAGCTGGTTCATGTGTTGAATGACGACCACCGACGCCGACGACTACCACCAATGCGATGGCTTTCCGGTGAAAAAGCTACCAGCGCCTTCGTGCTACTGTGTCCGCTCGGCTGCGTACGCTCTGCGTGAAATTTTGTTCGAACTGAGGATTAGATCCAAACCGCACGTTGCTTCATTTTGACGTCTGTGCTTGCGATGCATGTACGGGATTGGTTGTTTTACTATTTCTAAACTGTTTGCCAATTTTCAATCATTAATAATTGAAAATCTGTATTTTTAGAACTTTACAATGAAGCGTTGACTCATCCTTGATCGAATGGTCCAAAAATATTGGAAATCCATCGAGAAACGGCTGAGGTATTAACGTTCAAAGTCTATCATATTTTCGTGACGGTCTCCGATTTTCGCAATCGCAAAGTGTACCCCAATATAGAAAAGACAGACGTAGTTCTACGTCAAAAAATGAATGTACCTTCAACTATTGTTGAATCCCAGTACAACCAAGAATTTCCCGGAGTATAGGCTTTCAGTTCCTTAAGATTCTTGAGAACTGTTAACCTTTTTTGATCGTTTATGCTGATTGTGATCCATAGATTAGAATCGGATGAGCGTTTAACAATTCTCGCTTAACTTTTCAAAAGGACCTAAGGATGTTATCTCTTTCATGAAAGGTCCATACCTTTTCTAATCCAAAGAACCAAATTGAATGATCAGAATAATTAATTGTTGCACAATCGGACGAGTTACAGGTAGGCCGCAGGACATTCGCGATATCCGAGTTAGTGGTTGTGCTCTGTGCAATCATTGAACAAATCAACGAGGTTCAGGAAGGACTAGGAAATTAACGAAATGCGAGTTTGTGGTTATGTTTTGTGCGGTCAGTGAATAAAGAGTTCGCGTTCAAACATGCTTCGTCCAGCACGCAGAACGATCACGCGATCTTCGAAATAGTTATCCGTTCTGTTTTGTGCGGGTGAGTGAATTAATCAGGAAGTGGAGGTTTAGTTCGCATCCGAAAGTTCAGCATGCTGGACGATCAAAATAAATGTTTATGGCGAGTGAGTAAATTAATTAGCAAGTGAGTGCGTGTTGGTTCGTGTTTTCGTGAAGTACGCAGAAAGATCGCACGATCATTCGAGATAATTTGTTCAGCTTTGAGAGGTGCGCGTTTGGTCGTATTTGAGGTTAGTACAATTCTTGGAGTTCTTGGATGGCCCGGAATGGATCACATGTTAAAGGCATGTTCAATTTGATTAAAGAATCGCTAGGAATATTAATGTTTGGACCGCTGGGAGCATGTACCGTATCAAAAATACTTATAGATGTTAGTTTATGCGTGGAAGCCTGAAAACCTAAACTCCAGGGAACTCTTGGAAGACCTAGAACATGTGACAATAACATATCGGTTTGGGTCTTTGGATTGCTATTGTTATGTATCGCATTTAACATTGTTCAAAGGTCAATGAATTAAGTTAGAAAATAGTAATTTGAGCAAACATTCTTTTTACGTTTCCCCAATAAGTGACGTAAAAAGAGTTGAGTGATACTTATTACTAATTGAAACAACAATGAACGGTGTGTGAAACCACATGAGAACTTCGGTTGAATTATCTCTAGGCATTTCAAATTTGAAATCGTCTGACAGAACTCGCCTTGCAAGCATTATTATGACCATCAAGCATGAATTTGATATTGGCTTTCCACAAACACGGTCAATAAATCTGGAGGCGTGTTATTAATGAAAGGCTCTACAGGGACGAGTTTCATAAGAATTGGCTGTGAAAAAAATCATTCGTGTCTAAAGTGAATCAGGAAAAAATCTGAATCTGTCAATTCAATGGGAAGCTGACAAGTTGGGAAAATGTCGAAATGCTAATGAAGTCTGCAATGAAAATAAAAAGAACTATCCATTTTCCTTGCCGAAAAAAGTTCCTTCTCATTATTCCGCCAATTAGAATAACATATCATTCATACTTGAACGTGTAATAAAAACATAGCCACTAGCACGGCATCAGTACAAATAGTCGATCTGAGTTGATTGGTCTATTTTATTCTCCTATCATAAAGTCATATTTGAAGGGAACATGATGCTTTCCAATGCACAATAATGCACGGAACAGACAAAAATATCGTATTGCGTCGAATATGATAGTTTGATAAGAATGCATATTGATTCCACGGCATCGAAAAGTGCTAGTTTCCACCCACATATGAATGGGGTACTACGTGGCTGAACGTGTGTATAGACAATTGCGCTGCGGAAATATGTTTCGCGCCATACACTTCTGCCCTGACAGTCTGACAACATGTGGGCCGCATAGAGAAGAGGTCTTTTGCCATGAATAGGTAACCAAATTTACACTCAACTGTGCCATAAAAACATTCAATGCAATTTGTGCTTTTGGGCTGTCGGTCTGAACAACCCGCCGTCGTGTCCATTGTGACTTCGCCAGATCAGGTTTATCTGCATCAGCTGGAGTGGACTCCAAATACAAGAGACGGTATCCCGGCGAACAAAGTTACAATTCCTGGAGCAATGTTAGTCCTTGCGCTTGTCCCGATGCGATGAATGAATGCCGCGACCGCGAGAGATACATTTTAGTATTCCAATTTTAGCCACCATTCAAAGAGTTTTTCGCTGGCAGGAGCAATTTCGAGCTGTTGAATACATTTGCACCATACGGCAAACGAGCGCGTTTAGGAAGGGAACTGATGATGATGACTTTCTGCTATCGCGGCGTAAGAGCATAGGTTGGGTGGGATAACCATGGAATGACCTACTTTTTGGGATTTCGCAATTGTTGCAATTTGTGACTGCTATAAAGTTTGAAGACTTTAATATTGGGTATTTAAACAAAAGCAGCAGTATGTAGTTCGTATCACTTTTGCAACAATTAGTTCACAATTGCAGAAAGAATTACAGTAAAACATGTAATGGCCTTTCTCCTATCCTAACCCAAAGTGTAACGAAAAGGCTGTATATTTAGTTTTATTTTTTTGATTTTTTATAGAATATATGTTAATCGCGTATATTTGAAGTTGAATGCATATTGCATACTTTCCATCGTTTTGAACTCTTTCCATCTGTGCGTATGTTAAAAGCATACTCATTTGCAAACTAATTTGAGAAGAGTGTGACAAACATCACTTCAAATAAGGGGGTCCCGTAGCGTAGTTGGTTACACGTTCGCCTTTCAAGCGAATGGTCATGGGTTCGATTCCCAGCCCCTCCACCAAAACCCTCGTCAGTCGCCGGATGCGCAGCCTATGCGGTGGCGTATTGGGGTGCACGCCTCACCGTCACGGCTGCCTGATGACGACTGACAACTTGTTCTTCTCGGAGGCATTCCTCCAACGTTACCCGGATAAATGGCAACCGAACAATGCGACGATCATTGGATACACGACATGGACAAAACGAACACAATGGACTCACGACGAGATGGACCAGCAACGACAACAACAATGAATAATGGAAAACTCTAAAAATAGATTCTGTGTGGATTCTGGCTGCAGAATACCACAGTAGATCTCGGCACATCAGCGGTTAAGTAACACAGAGTGCCTATCAAATAAATAATAATAATAAAAAAAAGAACCTATATTTTTAAAAAATCACTTCAAATTGTCTATCTGAATCGACTTGTATGTAATCTTAATGATCCCGCGTCCCGGGACAACCATAGTAATGGCAAATGGACTCAATGATTTGTTTGTGTATTCCTCGTCTCATAGGCGACATTCGGAATCGACTGAAAAATAGTAATCCATTCAATAAATCCAATCTTTTCCCAAATATGCAACGAAATAGATTGGCTCTATTTAGGAAAAGTTTTCCATGCCAATTACTCAAAACGTCTGCCCATCTAAACCACAAAACCAGCAATCAGTATATCGATCCCATTGCAGTACTTGTGCTTACAAATTTTGCCAATCGCCTTGCAATCAAATTCCCAATCGCATCCACCAGTGGATCGTAACAACCTTCAGTACTCTTTGAGATGGCTACACATGTGTGTAAGTGCACTTTTAACCAATGCTTTTCCATCGTTGCAAATTGTCTGCAACGTTGAGAATTTATATCCTGTACTGCAACGGACAGCTTTTGATTCCCGGCATCGGTACAGCCCAATGCCCAGGAAACGGAAATGTAAAAGCAACTACTCACAGCTCCCAACGTGCAGGCTTTGATGTGGGGTGGATCAAGAGTTTTGCAATGGGAGGGGCAAACAGTTTTTGCGAGGTTTCTAAGCCAAGTTGTCATTTTTGCATTCGTATATCATGAGGCCAACACGATGGTACATTTATGCCCAGGCAAGTCGATGAAAATTACCAACCTAAAAACTTTCCTAGATGAGACCGGGAATCGTACCCAATCACCTTCATCATGGTGTTGCTTTGTAGTTGCGCATCTTATCGTACGGCTAAGGAAAGTCCCTTGATGATTAATTTGAATACTAAATCGCCTTATGTCCCCTTATCTTGAATACCCGTCCAAAGATGCCAGTGGTTTTCGATTTATGGATGCAGTGCAAACCAGCAGCATCATAGCGGAAAGACCAACTTTTAATCATCAGAAGTACCACCTTTCTACCCACTACCACCCATTCACAATTCTTGTGCCTTTATGCAGCCAAACTGTTGGTGGTGTTATTTTTTTCGATTTCAATTTCGTTTAGTAGCCGCGACCCCACAACAGAAGGGAATTAGTTTTGTATATTTATGGTGCAATATTTCACACAATAGCGGAATCGGTTCAATCAAGCGCGTAATACAAACAATCGGAGTAAAATATTGATAACGCAAACATGCACACAAAGGGTAGAAACCGTTTTCGTGGTCTGCCGTCATCAACGAATCCTAGTATGAACGCACAAGCGAATTTGCTTTTGAAATAAAATGCAATAATTACAATCTGAAATTCTGATTCATTATTCTATATAAAAGCCACGTAAACTCTATGTGATTTATATGTTGGAGTTCAAATTAAAGCTAATGCCGAAATGACCTTTCCAATCAAAAAATTTTATACGCTCGATTCATCCTCCAACATATTTAAGGTAATATTTTTTGACGCCTCTTACTACTTTTTAAGATTGTATTAAAAGTAAAAATGCTGTTTTTTCAAGTTTGGTCTAACATTCGCCAGATTTTGAGCCAACCTTCAGCCGGTTCACGTTCACGTTGGTTCTTTGGGAAAATTGACCTTAAATGATACAAAGAATTAACTGAGACAGCAAAACGAGATACCATTTTTGACGGGAAAGGTCAATTATTGGCTATAAATCAAGGAGAAAAAATCAGTTATCATGTAGTTGTCACAATTATTATTACATGATTGTTTTTAATAATATCAACTGGAGTTACAGTTGTTATCTGCTGCAATCCAAACATTTTATTTTGATATTATTTCAATGTGATCAGAATCCGTGCACTCAGCATATCTGAAATATAATAACAGTAGCGAGTGTCCGTTTTCCCGGGTGCAAGTCGCCGTGAAATAAATTTGCACATGAAAATTGAGCTCCATTGACTCAAAACCTACGTAGTTATATGTTTGAATTTCTGAGCTGCCTCTTTTATCGTGGTCGGTTTGGTATGAATAATTTTCAACATTTTAATTATTTTTAATACCCGCTTGGCTTATTGATGATCCTTTATCACCCATTTCCGTCTAATTGGATTGGTGGATTAATGTGGTTACAATTGAAAAGGATATTCAATCACGAGTTCACATACGCGAATCTCGCTACGTATTCATTCATTAAAAAGAAGCACTTTTATGCGCTTTTTCTCAATAAATATGCGGCATGATATCCAAGAGAAATCTGTGGGCGCTCCTTTTATTTACGGCGAGTTTATTATTTTCAATGAACATAAAGTCGGGTGAAGTTCGACAATATGGTTATTTTCAATATTATTATATTATAATAACGCTTATCAGTCACGATACAAATAAGATGCCGGAATAATGTAGAAAATCAAATATTCAACTTCCTAACAGTTCATAATGTGCATATTGCCATTATAACTGAAACATATTTAAAACCTGCTAAAAGAGAACCAAATTATTTTATAGCATATTAAAAGAGATGCTAAAAGAGATCCAAATTATTTTATCTACAGAAATGATCGTCTTGACAGCGCCTGTGGTGGGGTCGCCATTGTCATTAATAGACGTATCAAACATAAATTATTTGGTAAGAAAATTATTTTGAGCTTTTTAGTGGAATGTCTTCACTTGTCATAAGACGAGTTTATACCATCCCATTGAATTCCACCACTTAATTGTATCCTGACAGATACGTATTTCGACCTCAACAGTAAGGCCGTCTTCAGTGTCTCTCTTCAGTCGAGTCAAGTACGAGACACTGAAGACGGCCTTACTGTTGAGGTCGAAATACGTATCTGTCAGGATACAATTAAGTGGTGGAATTCAATGGGATTGTTTAAACTCGTCTTATGACAGGTGATAAATTATTTCCTTCGTTCGAAACCAAAGTTTTTGAAATCTTGGGAGTTTCTGTTGAAACAATTTTCCTTCATTGCAGCCTACTTGTCTTTTCAATGCAATGGACAGCAAAAGAATTTGTTGAAAGCTGATCTTCAAATTCTGACTCGCAACAAATCTAAATTCTTCGTAATTGGTGACTTCAATGCCAAACACCGTTCATGGAATAATGCTCAAAGCAATTCCAACGGCAAAATTTTATTTGAAGATTGTTCTGCGGGATATTATACTATTCAATATCCCAATGGACCAACTTGTTTTTCTTCCAGTCGAAATCCTTCTACAATTGATTTAGTTCTAACGGATTCAAGTCAGCTGTGTGGCCAATTGGTAACTCTGATCACTTTCCTGTGACGTTTGAAATCTCACAAGAAGCCATTAACAATCCAATCAGCTCTACTTTTAATTATCATAGAGCTGATTGGGATTTATATAAAACGTATATCGATAGGAATTTTGATGTTGATATTCCTCTCGATACCAAAAGTGATATTGATAATGCTCTCGTATCTTTGACAAATTTAATTGTCGAAGCCAGAGGCATTGCAATTCCTAAATGTGAAATTAAATTCACCTCCATTATTATTGACGATGATCTTCAGCTACTGATCCGTCTTAGAAATGTGAGGCGAAGGCAATACCAAAGAACTCGCGATCCTGCGTTGAAAGTATTTAGCGAGATTTGCAAACTGAAGTTAAAAATCGTTTCGCTATTCTGAGAAATACCAACTTTGAAAATAATGTCTCGAAGTTGGATCCCAGTTCGAAACCCTTTTGAAATTTAATGAAAATTCCTAAAAAAAAAACTCAAAAGCCAATTCCAGCGCTTAAAGAGGGAAATATATCTTATTTAAAATCTTCTAGCAGACATAATGAATTCTCGGATCTACCTTTCCTTGTGTAAAATAATGATGCAGCGAAGAACTGATGAATCTTCAATAATGCGACTTTTCAATCCCTAACAGGAAAAAAATCAGAATATTGAGAGAAGTGATGAACTTCTAATTCCATCGAAAAAATCACTATAATAAAGAAATTAAAAAAAAAAAAGAATATTGAGAGGAAATTTTATTTTACTTCTACTGATGCCAGCCATTCGAAAAAACTTTTGCATCATTCTTCTTCACTTAATTGAATGTTGTTGCTTCAGCGTTTTTATTTTTCTTTTTGCAGCCGGTATCAGGTGGCTTTTTGTTATAAAGTTTCTTACATTGCAGCCGGTGGCTGCCTGCGATTTTAAAATCGCAGGCAGCCACCGGCTGCAGTGCTCAAAAGCGTAGGTGAAGAATTATAGTGGAAAGCATAGCGAAAAGAAGAGAAGCTTTAGGGTTTATAGCAAAAAAAGCCACCCACGATACAGTGCCGCGCAAAATAACTGCAACCTATGCACCGAAGCGGGCGCCATTTTTCTATTGAATGGACTACATTAGTGTGTAACACTACCATTCTAACAACGAAACAAGCTTCAAATCCTTGAAAAAGGTAAAATAAATTACCGAAACCGTCGGATGCAGAAGTAAACCTGTTTTTGCTGCTTTACAAGACTGCAACGGCCGAAAACGACTTGATTTTCAATTAAGTTTTCCACAGTCGCCAAGAGTTATTTCGTCTTCCTTCAACGCTCGTTTGCCAGAAAAAGCCAAACCGATGAAAGCGCCACCTTAGTGGGCGATGTCAGATCTACGGAAATTTCCGTAGATTTACGGAATTGAATGCTTTCTACGGATCTACGGATCCGTAGATAAATACTACGGAAATTTGAAAATTTCTGCGGAAATCTACGGATTTTTTTACTAGCACACTTTTAGTTTCAGTTGGTGTGGTTTCAAATTTAGTTCATGTTGAGTAAACAATATGCAAGTTCCTGATATATGTATGGGTTTCTATTAAGAGGACAAAACCGATGCAATAAGGTTAACCGCATTTTACAAAGATGTGGAAATACTGATATATACCATCTTCCAAACTCATTCATTTATTTTGTTAACATCTAAACAGATAACACTGAATCAACAATTTGACGCCACAATACACGGTTCGAGGCCGCATCTCTCCATCCTCGAATACGCCCCACGCTCGCCAAGTCGTTCTGCACCTGGTCTGCCCATCTCGCTCGCTGCGCTCCACGCCGTCTCGTACCTGCCGGATCGGAAGCGAACACCATCTTTGCAGGGTTGCTGTCCGGCATTCTTGCAACATGTCCTGCCCATCGTACCCTTCCGGCTTTAGCTACCTTCTGGATACCGGGTTCGCCGTAGAGTTGGGCGAGCTCATGGTTCATTCTTCGCCGCCACACACCGTCTTCTTGCACACCGCCAAAGATGGTCCTAAGCACCCGTCTCTCGAATACTCCGAGTGCTTGCAAGTCCTCCTCGAGCATTGTCCATGTTTCATGTCCGTAGAGGACTACCGGTCTTATTAACGTCTTGTACATGACACATTTGGTGCGGTGGCGAATCTTTTTCGACCGCAGTTTCTTCTGGAGCCCGTAGTAGGCCCGACTTCCACAGATGATGCGCCTTCGTATTTCACGACTAACGTTGTTGTCAGCCGTTAGCAAGGATCCGAGGTAGACGAATTCCTCGACCACCTCGAAGGTATCCCCGTCTATCGTAACACTGCTTCCCAGGCGGGCCCTGTCGCGCTCGGTTCCGCCCACAAGCATGTACTTTGTCTTTGACGCATTCACCACCAGTCCAACTTTTTTTTTGCTTCGCGTTTCAGGCGGGTGTACAGTTCTGCCACCTTTGCAAATGTTCGGCCGACAATGTCCATGTCATCCGCGAAACAAATAAATTGACTGGATCTGTTGAAAATCGTACCTCGGCTGTTACACCCGGCTCTCCGCATGACACCTTCTAGCGCAATGTTGAACAACAGGCACGAAAGTCCATCACCTTGTCTTAGTCCCCGGCGCGATTCGAACGAACTGGAGTGTTCGCCCGAAATCTTCACACAGTTTTGCACACCATCCACCGTTGCTTTGATCAGTCTGGTAAGCTTCCCAGGGAAGCTGTTCTCGTCCATAATTTTCCATAGCTCTACGCGGTCTATACTGTCGTATGCCGCCTTGAAATCAACGAACAGATGGTGCGTTGGGACCTGGTATTCACGGCATTTTTGAAGGATTTGCCGTACAGTAAAGATCTGGTCCGTTGTCGAGCGGCCGTCAACGAAGCCGGCTTGATAACTTCCCACGAACTCGTTCACTAATGGTGACAGGCGACGGAAGATGATCTGGGATATCACTTTGTAGGCGGCATTAAGGATGGTGATCGCTCGAAAGTTCTCACACTCCAGTTTGTCGCCTTTCTTGTAGATGGGGCATATAACCCCTTCCTTCCACTCCTCCGGTAGCTGTTCGGTTTCCCAGATTCTGACTATTAGTTTGTGCAGGCAAGTGGCCAGCTTTTCCGGGCCCATCTTGATGAGCTCAGCTCCAATACCATCCTTACCAGCTGCTTTATTGGTCTTTAGCTGTTGAATGGCATCCTTAACTTCCCTCAAGGTGGGGGCTGGTTGGCGTGCTTTGATGTTTTTCCAATGCCTTTAATGAAACTGAATAGAAACAAGGTGCTTTTTGGAAGATGTTGCGTGTGCTACTTGGGTTGTTTTTTGTTCGGTCGATTTTACTCTTCGACGATTTCAGATTTTTCACATCTTGAACGGAAGATCCATTTTTTACGGGAAAGGCTTGAATGATTTTCCGAGCGAGTATATGGTTCAAGTAGCCAATTCACGCCCTGATTTGTTCATGTCCTGAAATGAAAACTCCTTACCATACTTCCGCATCGCATAAAAAACTGCTCCGATGCTCTTATCTTCAATTTTCACTATCTGAATGTTGGCAATAGTGCACCGTTTGTGCAAGGTCTGTTTGCGCTTTTTAAGGAAAACTTTATCAAATGGCACTTATGAATCACAGAGCGATAGATTGAAATGTAAACAATGATGCACAGTAATGAACTGTTTTTTAACGTTATCTGAAAACAACAGTGGCTAATCGAAATCGTGCTTATAATCGTGCTTATACTTTTTGGGACACCCTATAGTAACCCGGATTTTGTATAAAGGGTTTGATCGGTAAAGGAAAGTCAAATTTATTATTTGGGGGTTGCTTGTTTTCAAGTATGAAAATTGGGCTACTGTAATACCTGACACATAAATTACAGTCATGTTGATCACAAAAAATGTTGATCCCAAGATATGAAGCGCCATTAGCAATATAATACTTATGCATCTACTGACAGTAGATGCATAAGTATTAGGGAAGATTCATTAATTATGTAACGCAAAAAATTGACTTCTTCAACCCCCCCCCCCCTTATGTCACACTTTTTGTATGAAGCATCTGAAATTTTTGTATGGATCGTCACACCTCGCTCAACCCCCTCCCCCTTTAAGCGTTACGTAATTTGTGAACGTTCCCTTAGATTGCTAATGTTGTTCCTGTTCGCGTGACCAATAGGGGAGAAGAAGATCACCAGCTGTCATCGAGAGAAAAAGTAGAATCATTAAAATTTCACACGGTGTGGTATAGGAAATGAAGTATATTTTTGTTATAAAACAAAAATTAAGGAAGTTTCTCAAAAAAATCTTGGTTTACGGGGCTACAATTTTAAAAGCACACAAAATAGATATGACATCTCGATTTTTATATTTTTTTCGAAAAAGCAGATAATGCTTAAGATTGTTGAATTTCTATCCCCACAAACTAAAAATTGTTTGACAAAAAAATTTCTATAACGTGCTAGAGACATTTCAATTCTCATTTTCTATATCATGCCGTGTCAAATTTCAATTTGGTTCTACTTTTTCTCTAAACTTTTCCAGGTGGCAGCACTGATGAAGGAACCTCCCCCATATCTAGGTTACTTTGATCTGGCAGCCAAAGTACCGGTACTACAAGTGTCAAACCAATGTTGGTAATGAAACAAAACATGCACTACAACATTATGCATAACAAAGTGACAAGCTAGGCTTGTGGAATCATATTTTGGCAAAATAATTTTAATGACAAGTAACATTTCAAGTTTTATAACGCTCTTGAAGACCATAACCTACTCTACAAAAGTATTATAAAACTAACATAAAACTAAAATTTTATTGGGTACTGACCGACAGACGTTTTCCTTTTTTAGTAGGCCAGACTGCTCATGCAAAATTCTCATACGAATCTTTATTTTAGTTTTCTATTAGGCCGTTACAAATACAGTGAACGTTCGCTAATTGTTTTTTTTTTCTAGTTGGGGCGCTTTTTAGTTGGGGGTTCGCTAATTGGGGCGAAACCCAATTAAAAAGCAGCTAAACGTCAGAATGTGATGTCAAAAACGCGTTGACGTTTTGTTTCCGTGTTTGGCGGGATCGATATTTTCTGGTGCGTAAAATTTTCCTTTGTTCAATGCAAAAAGTAAACAACATTGATGCTTGTCAAAACGCCCCAGTTAGCGAACGGCATTCGCTAGTTGGGGTGAGGTCGTGCCCCAATTAGCGAACGATCACTGTATTTAATTAAAATTATGTCCTACTGGTTTCCTAATGGTCAAGAGGGGAATAGTTGCGTCGCTCTGGTGGGTTAATTTAAAACCCACTCAAGCAATCCTACACCACTGATGGAAGCAGCGAATCCTCTGCTTCCATTCAATGGCGCTGGATTGCGTGTAGCTTAGAGCTGATTGGAGCTATGCCGGATTTACTAAACAATCGGCTATAAGAGCGAATGTCATTATTCCACCAAAACTGGACACATATTTATTTAAGGGATATTAACTGCAACCAGCATGAGTAAGCCTTGTTTATACCAAATATTCTTTGGGTGTCAACCCAAAAACTGTCGCCCATATATTGCTGAAAATTCCATATTTTTGATCTCGTCCCACCGCAATAGAAAAGGAGTAGAACCATTTCTCAAAATTTAATCCGATAGCTACATCGAAAACCCGTTTCCGATGAGAGCACAGAAGCAGAGCGATTGAATAAAAAAACATTAAGCTGTTGCTAGCTAGAGCAACAAAAACATTATACATCGTCGAACGGATCATAATCCAAGGTTAAACGCGCACGAATTTGATGCGGCACTTTTCGCGACGATGCGATGTTCAACGTTCTCTACCGCATCCCGCAGTGGTGGCGTCAACCGATCTAGGGAGGAAAGTGGTCTAAAATTCGACATCGATTTACAATCGACAACAAAATTACAACTTTGGACCTAATATTTGGTCTTGTGAGCAGAGGCGTGGTTTTATGAGGTAATGAGTTAGAAGGAAGGCCAAATTCCGATGAATTTGCGATGACCACTGTAGTAATTAAGATAGAATAAGCTAGAATAAATAAAAAAACATAAAAAACGCTGATACAGTCAAACTACAACTTTATTCTCCGAAACTCTTAGTCCCACGGTAATTTTAAAATATTAAATGTTTGATTCTTATCAACGTCCTGATAATTCCATGAGCATAAAAATTTCATTTAGGTAATTACTTTATGGTTCTGTGTTTCATTTCACGTGGTTAATTATTTCGTTTCTTCATTATGTTTTTAATAACATTTGTTAAGACATTTGTACATTTTTTTTTCAACAAATGGATGTACTAATTAAATGAAATAGTTATGTGTTACTGATTGGCATTGACCAGTTAACATTTACATTAACTTTTGTTCTTCAAAACATTAAAGAAGCATACGGAACCATTCTTCCTAGTTCACATCTCGCTATACCCCACCTGATATAAAACGAAAGCCCGAAACCACTAAGTGCTGCGGAAAGGAAGGAGGTCTCGACTGGAAGTGTAAGTATCATAGAGAGCAGAAATTGTTACTGACGGGTTACTGGAGGAGAACAGCTCTTTTCAAGTTCGGCTTTAAATCATGCCGGTCAACTGTCATACCGGCAGATAGATATCATCTATCGCTGTAGGCCCCACCGCATGAATATATACATCTCGCGAGTGTCATCGTCATCGCACGCTGGGGCGAAACCCTTCCGAAACGAAGAGTAAACGTGAAACTCTAAGAAAAGAAAAAATCGTTGGGTTATTCATGTCCTTTGTTTTAGATGTGGCGTTTTAGATTGGCTGTGAAAAATCACAGAAGAGATCTAAGTCCCCACTTTATTCAGCAAAATTGTTCATTAGGATGTCGACTACACAGAAAAAATATTGGATGTCTAGTTTGACTACACCCTGAAGACCTAGATATCCGAAACCATGGGACGGATTCGCTTTTGGGACCATGCCGATGAATGTGAAATGTTTGGATCCTATATTACATTGTTTGATAAATCTAAACACTTAATCAATTTTAGTCACCTCCATCGTTCAGACAGTGATCAATTTTCAGGAATACGAGATGCTCAAGGTTCTCCAAAACGTTGTCGTTTTCAGCCTACGGTATCTACCAGATCAAACAAGGTTTATGCAATGTCCTCATCATCGGCATATCCTCAATCCGGTCCAATAGGCACATGCGCATAATGTAAACCCAATTTTTGGAACACACTAGAGAGAGGCATGAAGGCTTTTTCCGAAATGCTCAGTTGCTTCGGTGCAAGAGCATCCTTCTACGCTCTTTGGAAGCCTCCTTTCAAGAGGCTTGGAAGCCTTTTTTCAATAGGCCCGCAAGCCTCCTTTCAAGAGCCCCACAAGCTTGCTTTCAAGAGGCTAAGAAGCCTCCTTTCAAAAGGGTAAATATTAAGCGTGTTTTCAAGATGCTCAGAAACCATATTTTAAGTGGTTCGGAAGCCTTTCTTCAAGAGGCTCGGATGCCTTCCTTAAAAAGGCTCGGAAGCCTCCTTTCTAGAAGCTTAAAAGCCTCATATGAAGTAGGGCTTCTAATTTTCCAGGGAAACGGGAAATAAGTTTAAAATATCCCGGGGTTTCCTGGGATTCCGCGAAGTGAATATAAGCGCTTTAGACGTCAGAAATTCATTAAAAATTATTATCAAAAATACATTTTGGAGCTTAGAATATTTCGCCAACAGTTTTGAAAAAGTTTTCCGCTAACATGCATACTCATTGCTGAAACACTTCACTATTCCTATCCTTCAATAGATTTTTTAGAAGTCTGAGAATTGGTGGTGAACACAAAATGGATTTGAGCCATCTTGAAATTTTGTCCAATTTAGCTGACATTTTTTACTGAAATCATATTTCATTATGTGAAAGCGATTATTATCTACGATTATTACACAGATACCTTTCAAAATTATCAATAGTTCTAATAAATATGTAAAGTATGAAGTAAAAAACCGGAGAATTATTCTTATGACTAAAAAAACACGAATCATTCAATTAGATTTAAACGGCTTATATTTGCTAAGAATTAAAGTATGTGCTCACTTCCAGTGGAGCCTTGTATAGCCTTGCTCGCAAGGCTATTGGAGAGGAATCTGACTTTATTTCTTATCAATGTGTGAATACATCTATCTTGATAACGAAACATTCATATGCCTTTTGCTAGAAGCTTCGAATGGGGAGCAAATTAAAAATCTGTAAATAACATTTTCCGGAAACTCGGTAAACCACTACACATATCCCGGGAAATGGGAATCCCGGGAAATTTCATTTCCCTGGATATCCTTTCCGGGAACGGAAGCCTTACTTGGAAGACTAATTACAAGAAGCTCGGAATCTTTCTTTCAAGAGGTTAAAACGCGTTCTTTAAAGATACCCAGAAGCCTACTTTTAAATGATTCGAAAGCTGCCTTTCATGAGGCCTGGAAGCCTTCTTTCAAAAGGTTAGGAAGCGTCCTCTTTCAAGATGCTCAGAAACCTTCTTTTGAGTGGTACGGCACCAAAAATCAGAATCTCTGAAACACCCACCACGCGAAGCGAAAGTATATGCTCTCCTCTTTCATATAATGGGTAAACTGTAATGTTCTGTTGGTGGGTTCTAGAACAATTTTTATTTTTTTCACTATTTTTGGTACTAACTCCATCTCAAATGATAGCCGATTTAACGTCCCCAAAAATGTATGGAAAAATGACCCCCAATAGAACATTTTAAAAAATGCACCTACGTGAAAGAGGAAAAGCTATACTTTCGTGTAGTGGGTGTTTTAGAGATACATACTACATGTACTTATGTTTTGAACTAAGACACCGTGACGGAGGCCTCCCTTAAAAGGCTCGGAAGCCTCCTATGAATAGGAAGACTTCGCGGAAGCCTCCTATAGTAATAAAAATCCTGTAGGGAGCTCGATGTATAAACTTAATTTTAATTGGAAAGTTTCACGGAATAATAAAAATGACAGCCAACATTATGTAGAACAGTATGCAGTTAGTTTTCAGGACCCTTTTTCATGGGGAAGGGTAATTTAGCCGAAACCCAGTCGGCCGAAAGCCATTTGGCCGAATGCCACTAGGCCGAAAGTTGTTTGGCCAAATATATTATTTGGTCAAAAGTCATTTGGCCGAATGGGTCATTTGGTCTCACTTCTCATTCCTCATTTCCCAGTTTTCACTGTAAAAAAGAGGAGCGCGATGTGAGTGGTTAAACGTCTCACTTCTCATTCCTCATTTTCATTTCTGACTGTGAAAAGTGAGTAGTGCGAAATGGGTAGTGAGACGTCTCACTACTCATTTCGCGATTATCACTTTTAACAGTGAGAAAAGAAAAATGAGGAGTAAGAAGTGAGACGTCTCTCTTCTCATTCCTAATTTATCACTTTTCGAATGAATTATTCGGCCAAACAACCTAATCGACCAAATGTCCTATACGGCCAAAATGACGTATTCGACCAAATGTCCTATCCGGCTAAATGAACCTTTCGGCCAAACGACCCTTTCGCCAAAACGACTCTTTTGGTCAAATGATCCTTTCGGCCAAACGATCCTTTCGATCAAATGAAACTTTCGACCAAATGACTTTTGGCCAAATGGGTTTCGGCCAGATGGGTTTTGGCCTAATGATTTGTTCGGCCTAGTGGTCACGACACGCCAGAGCAATCAGCTCATTATCTCTGCCATAGATTCCGAAAAGATTGACACATTGCTTAATGGTAGCGTCAGTTTCTTCGTTCCAGAACTTGATTTGTTCTTTACCACGATCGCCAAGAACCGTAAAGTGGAAAAAGAAGTAGAACAGCAACATTAAAGGCTTCTGATTGTAGTAGTAGATCAGTAGATCACCATCTATGCTACTACAGCGTCCATTGTACCGCTTATTAAAATGCACCACCATATTCCGCTTGTGATGCTACCACCGCTCATTGTATTTTGATCGAATTAACCAACAATCTCGGCATGGTACGTCCCAAAATTTTCCGCTCTTAGTATCCGGATGCCATTGAGGTTCGTTTTGTCACGTTATGGAGACCCTGTGATGGTTCACGTTTATTCAAAACTCGATCAATTTATGTCTTATCATCACATAGTAATTTTTGTTTATATATCTCAGCTTAGAACTTTTTGTTTCTAGATATATTTCCTAATACATTAGAGGATATGTACTCCAGAACAATTAGGACGGCCTAGAACATCCGAAAAAAATATTTAATAATAAAGTTCTTTTTCAGTTATATTTATATACTAGTTTTGAATCCAGTGAAAAAATCCCAATTTGTTCGTTACATTTCCGTAAAGAAAACATCGTCCTGAAAGGGTTAACCGTTGTAATTTTTTGATGACTGGAAGTAATATTTTGGTATTGGAAGGTTCATTCCATTATCGTTTTTTTAATTTTCTTTCTTTTACTAGTTAGCACTTTTAATATTTTCTCGACATTTTTTCAATCGGGGCAATAGTGTACTGAACGCTGTTGAATAAGAGCTTGTCAATATGCTGATAGATGGGATGCTGTGCAATGATTTACTACACCGTCGGGGCACATTGAAGCATTTCAGGGGGATGCTCTTTTCTGGATACTGACAATTATTAGATATCAGATAATTACGCGTAGTCTGAACAGAGCACGATTTGCTCGTTTGGCTTTATTTGGGTTGATTATGACATAATGATTAGGACATGATATTGTGTGCTTTATGTTCGAATTTGCTCCACACAAATTCCGTGAATCGAAAACTTCTTTTGTATGGCTTGTTATCTGGTTTCTTATTTCATTTTTACAAAGCGGAATTCCTTAAAGTTCTAAAGAATGTTTCAAATTGAAACACTTCGTAGATCAGTATACGTTGCACGTCAACCAAACAATCAATGAGGTAATAAATGAGTTTTCAAAATGGCAACTTAGTGACATTGCAGAAAATTAATTTGAACATGTTACAGGCTTGTGAAGCGGTAATATCCTACCTAAAATCTAAATTAAAATACTCCGTTAGGAAGAAAAAAATACTTAAATGTGCAGTTTGAATAAATACCATGCTCACTGACTGTGATAACCCGCTATAGGAGAATAAGCTTCTCTGACGATAATCTTGTTTGACTGCTTGCTATCGAACCAATAAATTATTAATTACATCGTATTCAACCGTCTGCTAAAATCATCGATGCACTCAAGCAATATTTAAGGTGACTCGGGGAGGCACTACACACCGTGTTATTTTTCCTATCTTTTGTCTCTTTCTAGCATTTCCACCTCGTAATTTTGGAGCGGCGTATTTCGGGTTTCAGCTGTTTGATGTAACTGTAAAAGTATCAGCATGTAAATTACGAGTAAGCACGCGCCTGTGATACTCTTTCAAAGCCCTATTTGTTGTAGGAAAAAATTAGGCATTCAATGATGAAATGATGACGATTTGATGATTGTTCGTGCTTCCCGTGTCACCTTAATGTAAATGACATCATCTCCAACAACATCCACGTAATGGCGAACCGAACAGACGATAAGAGCCCTACAAATGTTTCATTAAATATTACAGGAAATCTTCTGTAACGAAACCTGTTCCAAATATCCTCCGTAAAAATCGTTTGTAGACATCCAACTCACAAGAGCTTGAAATGTGTATGTTGCCGTAACATCCGATTCACTAATATCATATCCGAGAACTCGGGCTTAGCTCTAGAAACGGATGAATGGTTTCTATCGGACTTGAACTCGATTCACAAACAACGTGAACCGATTTATTTTTCCATTCCTGGGGACGCACTCTTGCCCGCTATGAGTTGACATTCTTTTTTTTTATTCCTCAATCGTTTCGCAGCAAACACTTGACGAAAGAGGAATTTAGTCTTGAAAGTAAACACCAGTGAGTGGAGCACTGCCCACCGGGAAGCTAAGACAAATACAGCCGATATCACACTTCAAAACCATTTATCCAAAAGCTGTCTTTTGATTGTTGTTATTCACTGCATGAAACGAGTGCCCGACAAGATGAGGCCTCACGGGTTTCACTTCGCAATATCACCGTAAACAGCGGCTGGTTAACCTGTTTTTCTGGGTAGTTAAACTTGCTAAATGAGGGGAATTGATTGCACTCGTGCTGGATCCGAGGTGTCACAGATTGTAACTGACTCTGAATACGGAAGAATTGTAGCCTGCAATTGAACAACCTTCCGCCCACCTTATGCACCCACAAAACTATCGATTTGGATGTTTATGACATTGGTTCGACCACTTTTGGGCAATAACGAGTTGGTTGAACCAGCACACAGCACCGTCGGGACGATAATCTTGAGGTCACTGATGCGATAAGTACCAATTTGGAAGTGAAGCGACTGTTTGAACTGAAATGTGATCCAAGTTGAAACTGGAGAATAAACCCATTATTGGTGAACGATGCTGACTCAGCAGGGGTTTACGTGTTATATTATTGATAATAATGTATTAATGTGTGGATAGATAGACATAAAAAGAATGCAAATTTAAAAAAACATATTATTCTTACAATTTAGATGATTTATGAATGATAACGTCGTTGCACGTTGTCTATTACAGGTGAGGTGGAAATGAACCCATATTTCGCAATGCAATGAGATTGATGGATTTTCGAATCTAACAAAATGTTTAACGAACAAATATTTTTGTTTTTCTTTGCTTTTGTTTTTCGGTGTGCAATATGCCCTAGCTAAGAAAATACTGCTTTTATGTTTTAGCTGCAACAATTTTCATGGATATTTTTACCTAATGCAACAGTTAAACAATATAGCTAGCTAGCTGAAATTGTAGAAAATCTTAATCATATCGATAATATTTATAATTTGAAAATGTGGTGATATTTCGTTCCCGGAAAATTCATGAAGCATGAAGTATTTTGGATGGCTGCTCTTGAGGAACAACGCATCACGCTTCGGCGGATAAGCATTCTAGTATAAACAGTGCATGGAGGCGCGTAGTACATTGTAGGATATCCAATCGGACCTACTACAGCGTTTTGCCTCGCCGAAATGTTACATGTTTCATCAAAATTTGGAAAATTTTGAGTTATCCTACCCTAACTAATATTTTGGCACTTTTTTCGGCGAACCCACACTATTTTAGGTCTAGTTTTGTTACGAAGATCTTAAACACAGTAAATATAAGGGAATGCCCACGAAGCGTATCTGCTCTTTTTAGCAGATTTCGCGGATGACCCGGCATTCCGACTGATGATACTTTTGCTTATTAGTTACCACAGGTTACCACTTATTAATTATCTGCTTTTCGGAGCAGATTTTTTCACTTCGCAGACGACCCGGCGTTCCTAATGATAACACGTTCGGTCGCGTCTGATACTAAACACGTTTAATCGCACACTCTTTACTTTCCAACCGCATAAAACATAACGAAAACTCAAATCCGCGTCTGATACGAAGTATTTTCAATCACGAGTTCTCAAAAGGACACGACAGTGTAACCTTGAGTACTGCGAAATCGAGTGCGAGATTCGACTGTGATAATCATTTATTTGGGGTAAGTCTAAATAGGAGTAAATGCCACAATCGTCGAATGTCAAGATTTAAATGATTCATTAAAGCTAACAATATTCATGTATAAATTATTGCAATAGAACGGTGTCTGGTTTTAAAATTTTCTTTGAACGAAGCAAAGTAAAACATGTGAGGGAGAGATTTAATAGAGATTGGGCAATCCACTCTGAGCGTGCATTGATGACAGACATGTAAATATCATCCGTATCAGTATTGCTAATTTTCGTGACTGTCATGTGAAAGCGAAAACAGTTGCATTTTCATTTTCAAGAGACCAAATGAAAATGTAGCCGTCTCCCGGTCACCTGTCACATTACAAGCAGTCATGATGGGAATGTGCTTTGTTTTGAAATCTAAATTTCTAAATAGTTTAAATAGATCTGTGCAAATAACTATGACTAATCGATACAATGATTGTATTGTTTTTGATTTTTGAGTTAGGAGTAACATTATTGAAGAAGAAACAGCTTGTTTACACTAGTTTGATGCGCTTTCATGAAATAAAAATCTGTGAAAATTTAGCAGAATTCCTTTCAATGTTTATGTCTTCTATGAAAGCGGGAGAGAATAAATTGTAAATATCGCGTGACCTCTCTCAATGAAAATGAAAATCTCAGTACTGATCCGTATAACGAACCTGCCAACATTGACTAGTGAATAGTAGGCCATGACTTTGCCTCTTTCCTCCGGAATTAGGCCACACATTTGGCGATCTTGCCAGATTGTTCCTGGGGTGACATTGCGCATCTCGAATCGATTCGTAAGTTTTTGGATTCGTTTCGAAAAAATTGCGGCGTTATCTATTTCGTTCGACTTCATTCAGTCGCAGTACAAGCTCTGGAAGAGCGTCGGATTGAATAATTTTCCCAAGTCGAAAGACTTGTGATGTCGAAGACGCTCTGGAAGAGCGTCGGATTGAATGATTTGCTCATCGGTTTCGACTTGTGATGTAGAAGACGGTCTGGAAGAGTGTCGGATAAAATGATTTGTTCATCGGTTTCGACTTGTTATGTCGAAGAAGCTCTGGAAGAGCGTCGAATTGAATGATTTGCCCATCGGTTTCGACTTGTAGTGTCGAAGGCGCTCTGGAAGACCGTCGGATTGAATGATTTGTTCATCGGTTTAGACTTGTCACGTCGAAGAAGCTCTGGAAGAGCGTCGATTTGCATGATTTGCCCATCAGTTGCGGCTTGTAATGTCGAAGACGCTCTAGAAGAGCGTAGGATTGAATGATTGTCTCATCGGTTTTGCTTGGGATGTCGAAGACGCTCTGGAAGAGCGACGGATTGAATGATTTGTTCATCGGTTTGGACTTGTAGTGTAGAAGGCGCTCTGGAAGAGCGTCGGATTGAATGTTTGAATGTTTCAAATTTGAATTTAGAAAGTGTTATGTGAGAGGGCCGGACTGATTGGCTTCAGCTTGAAGGGCCAATACAGAGTATGTTTGGAGAGCCATCGATATTGTTTTGACTTTTCCTGTTGGAATGCCATCAAAATTGTGTTGGGAGAGATCGTAGTAATCATTGCTCGCGATCAGACGTGTTTTTCGTCACAGCAAATTTGTTTCGGTACCAAAAAATAATTTAGATACGTCAAAATTTAAATTTCTTTATTTACGTGCAAAACTAAAGTGAGTGAACAAACGAAAAATCCTGCATGATCTCAAGATTTCCGTGACTACTAAAAGTCATCATACATCACTTCATGCAGCTAAGCAAAGTGCTGAGTGAGAACAACTTAGCTAAATCAAAGTGTCGTGATGCAAAGTTTTACCAATGGCCGGCATCGCCGTGCAGCAAGACATTCCAGCTAATCCGTGAGTCAAGAGTTAAAGGAGTCAGCAGAGTCATCTTCATGGAAGTACAGAAACTGATCCTCGCACGATTCATGGGTTCGCAATATTCATCGATGGACATTTACAAATCTTCATTACCGATCCTAAGAAGTCTTCCGGTTTGCTGTTTTGGTGAGATCAAATCTTTTTTACTTCATATGAACTCCTTTTTAAGGTTAAATTTCAGCATCCAAGATAAACTATTTTAATTTTCTATAACATAATATCTTCTATAACAAGTTCTATAGATTTTTTTTTAGTTTGCGTAAATTGCACGCAGAAAGTTTCGTTGATACTCCATCACGTCATGGTCTGCTTTTAAATTTGCAATATTAAAATGAAAATCTACTCCTAAGTAACAATTACCACTGTATTACGCCAAGCAGCCATATAGGTCCAATAAATGGCTATTTAAAAAATTAAAGTCTCACTATATTGCCGATCTGCGAGATATACGACTTATTGATTATTTGGGCTGTTTTTTCAGTCTCTCTGTTATATGACTCTGGAATTCAGAGTGTTTAAAAAATGTGATATTAGTACATCACAGATTTCATAATGAAATGAAGAAAATAATAAAATTTCTTTCTATTTTCCATTAATTTCAAATTTTAATTTGTTTAAACGCAATTCCATTATATTTTGATTTGTTTTGTCTTAGGCTAAGCACTTGCTGATGATGAGTGATTATCGAAACCGTTTACTTCAAACTCATTTAGTATTGTTTGCTATAATGAGAAGAAAACCCGGTTGCTAACGATTTTTTTTGATTTTCATTAGCAAGATTATCAGCCCGAGGCTGGTTCATCTTGTAACTACGTGGCTACCGTGTTATTTGCAATACATTACAATCACTATATTACATTTATATTATAACGTTTCGATCTACATTTTCTATTAAAAATTATTGGATTTTTCAATAAGATCTTCACTAAGATCCAATGGATTATTAAAGTTGAATCGAATTCTTCTTTATATTTTAAATTTATTTTTGACAATACAAGTGATTTTTACGTCCTGTCAAATTGTAAAAAAAATCAGTACCCATATCTTAGTTTACGTTATTTAATGAGAGTCATAAATCCGAGTCAAGTGAATATAAGGTCACGGCATCGGGCTTAAGAAGAAAAAAAAGGCACATTTGAATCAAGATAAACCGATATTTCCGTGGATCATGCCATTGCGAACTTTAGAAGAAGAGAAGTTTCGGGTGATCAGTGGACCATCAAGGAAAGAATAACAAGCAGGATTCGCCAAAAACTAGTTTCATGAAGACACGTTCGACTTCGACCAATCCTCTATAATTTTACCTTTGTATCGTTGTATCGGCAAGTAACAGGGGCTCTATTTCCTAGAATGCTTAATGCACCTCAAGGTAAGTGGATCAATTTTTCAATTAAATGATAAGAGCTATTGTCAAAAGCTAATGCTCTTGCTGTATTGTAAATATTGTCGCGGGTCTTGGGCGACTAGCAGAGTGGACGCTATGCGAAAAATCTTACATGGAGCAATAACTATTTTTATTTAAGAATGACAAAATTTCAGTAAAGTTTCGCGTTGCACATTCACGTATGATCTGGCTAATACCTTATTTATTGCATGCGGAGCATATTTTCACAAGAAACATAATGCCTATTTGAACATCCGTGAATGTTTTGTGTGCTAGAACTCCATTGCGACAGACATTCCAATTAGCAGTTCCATTGAGCTAGTATCAATATTATATAAGTGCTGTAGAAAAAATAGTTTTTAGTATCATTATCTGTTTTGTTAGGATTCATTTAGTAGAGCTGACGATTGCTGATGTTATACCCACATCAGACGGTGGTTTTGCTTCTTCTTTTTGTTTGTAGGAACGGATTCACCATTTATTATTCGGGAATTATTAAAATGAAGTTTGACAACATATGACTGAAATGAAATTGAACTTGATAAAACTGTGCGAATACTGGAATCAGTACTTAATACTAAGGACACACCTGTGGTGCTTGTATCATGGTACAAGAGAACGGGAAAATTATTCCAAGACTATCTTTAATTAAGACAATAATTGGTATGGTACTCATTTCAAGATGCTTGTACCATGATACTTGTACCGCCGGTGTGTCATTAGTATAATGGTGATATTTTATCAGTAGAAGAATGAATGTACCTTATCATATAAAGTATTCAGTGTGGCGTAAGGTATGTAATTGAGCACTAGGATGAGAATAAAGAATGCGTGGAGTAATATTTAGTATATGCTGGAGGTGGGTGAGGGTAAGATTTGGGAGCAATCGTTGCGATATAAAATGTAGAGTGCTTGATAGATCGTGTTGAAGTGCGCGTCGGTTTGTGAGATTTTTCATTCGTCGCGAGATAATCCACGGAATAAATATAAGTTGATAAATCGTAAAGATTGCAAGTGTGTTCGTATTTTGTGTTGGACGCAGTACGGTCGCGCGGTTATAAAAATATATTATTCTGCTATGTAGGCGAGTAAATTGGAAAGTCAACAATCAGTTCAGTGCAGAATTGTTCGTTTTGTATTAGACGTAGAACGATCGGAGATCGCGTCCAGACGTGTTTTCTTCAGTAAACAGAACGATCGGCCGGTCATCGAAATTTCGTTCTGCTTTGTGCGGTAAGCAGAACGATCGGCCGGTAACCGAAATTTTGTTCTGCTTCGTGCGTGTGTGTAAACTAATTAGAAAGTAAAAGTTTAAATCGCGTCTAGACATGTTTTCTTCAGTAAGCAGAATGATCGGCCGGTCATTATAGTTTTATTCTGCTTTGTGCGGTAAGCAGAACGATCAGCCGATCACCGAAATTTTGTTCTGCTTTGTGCGGCATTTAAAAAAAATATTATTGTTTTCATCGATCAAACTACACGCTATACACGGCATACCGTTTACCAAAACGAACCCTGCCACACTCCCTACCCCATATATCCAACATCCCAGTGATCTCTCGTGGAAGTGCAGATGACTCGTCGGCTTCTATCAAAGCGAGTATCACGTCAACAATTTCCTACCTATTCCCTAATTGACCTGCATTCGGACACGGCCGGCGCTGGTATTGCTTATTTTTTGGGTCACCAGTTCTTACACATTGAAGATGATGTTAGTCCCAAACTTCATCTGTTGGTTCTCTGTGTAACTACAGCTGACCTGGCAATAACGGAGGAGCAACCGTGGGCGGTCAATCATGCTCATGCTCATGCTGGAATGCTATCAAAATTGTTTTGGATATGGTCTGCCGGCTCGAATTCTACTTGGTTTTGGAATGCAATGCTGGATATATCTGCAAAAAAAAATAAGAAAGAATACAGATAAAGGATCTTCTTCTTCTTCTTCTTCTTCTTCTTCTTCTTCTTCTTCTTCTTCTTCTTCTTGGCATTACATCCCCACACTGGGACAGAGCCGCCTCGCAGCTTAATGTTCATTAAGCACTTCCACAGTTATTAACTGCGAGGTTTCTAAGCCAGGTTACCATTTTTGCATTCGTATATCATGAGGCTAACACGATTATACTTTTATGCCCAGGGAAGTCGAGACAATTTCCAATCCGAAAATTTCCTAGACCGGCACCGGAAATCGAACCCTGCCTCCCTCAGCATGGTCTTGCTTTGTAGTCGCGCGTCTTACCGCACGGCTAAGGAGGGCCCACAGATAAAGGATCATGAACATAAAAAAAGTTGACAGTTCAGAAGGCTCAGAAAAGGCTGGATTAATTTGTTTAGTAAATATGGACTTGCGTGTGGATTGGAAAATCGTATCAAACGTAGGATTGAAATATTTGAATTAGGATGATTTTGAATATGGGAATTGAGTACGGATATTGATAATGAATTGTAAAATTAAATTTGGCTGTAATTGTTTTATGAAAATCGCAAGTCAATGTTTTTTTTTCTTTTTAGATAAGAGAAGAAGGGGAATGTGAGAGTGAGATTTAATAGAAATTGAGCAATCCACTCTGAGCGTGCATTGATGACAGACATGTAAATATCATACGGTTCGGTTGCCAACATTGACTAGTGAATCGCAGGCCATGACTTTGCCTCTTTCGTCGTCTGGCACTCCCGGAGTTGCACGCTCGAGAAGACAGCACCCAAGCAGTGATGGGAAATGTCAAAAAAATGTCATGGCTTTGCTATTACTAAATTCGTAATAACTTTTTCCAAAAGTCATTTACAGTTCGGATTTTTTGATTAATATGTAGTACTTAAAGGGTCCTAGAACTTTGTCGAACAGATCATTGTTCTAAATACAAAGTGTGAGCCATGAGAGCGAGATTAAAAAAATGTCACGGAATGTCATGACATTAATGTCATCTGACACTAATTCGGCTCTCACGCCGCCAATATCATATTTAGAGAAATTACCTATTAGAAAAAGTTTTCGGGTCATTTGAGGGCTACATGTTTATATGGAAAACATAATTGTAAATGACTTGTGAGAAAAGATATTAGCAAATTAGTCCCATGACATCGATATGACATTTCCCGTCACTGCACACAAGCAATCAGATCAACGGATAGCTCGTTCGGCGGAATTAGGCCACACAAAACAAATGGTACCCTTAGTAGGGGTGACATTGCGGCCAAAATGTGGTATGTTGCAAGTAAATGCTATAAACTTTGGAATCGAGTTTTTATTAGTTTAGTATAATCCCTGAGGGGCCCTCCTTAGCCGTGCGGCGAGATGCGCGGCTACAAAGCAAGACCATGCTGAGGGTGGCTGGGTTCGATTTCCGGTTCTGGTCTAGGCAATTTTCGGTTTGGGAATTGTTTCGACTTACCTGGAAATAAAAGTATCATAGCCACATGATATACGAATGCAAAAATAGTAACTTGGCTTAGAAACCAGTTAATAACTGTGGAAGTGCTTAATGAACACTAAGCTGCGAGGCGGCTCTGTCCCAATGTGGGGATGTAATGTCAATAAGAAGAAGAAGAAGATGATCTTGATAAATCCAACTTAATTCACCGAGTAGTAATACTGCCTTTCGCGCATTTAACCAGGACACATGGTGCTAATATGGTTCTATGTACTTTATTCTTCATAACTTTTCAACGCAAGGGTCGATCGTTATCAAATTCAATAGCGATCAACTAGGCTTAAGGTCACTCCTGACGGAATCCAAGTTTCAAAGTGCTCGCGTTTTCGGGGGCACACCACTCGATACGGAAGCAACGCACAACTGTCATTTTTGTTGATTTAATTTTGCGTGAAAAAATTAAAAATGACAGTTGTGCGTTGCTTCCGTATCGAGTGGTGTTTTCGTGCCTTTTGTGCACATACATAACAATGGACAGACAGACATTTGCTCAACTTGAGGGTCCACTATTGGTTAGGGGGGTCCACTATTGGTCAATATACGCTAGTGACTACTAGAACGAGATTGATTGGTTCTGAAATTTTAACTATGAAAAATTCGTTCATTATTTACGTACAGTGTTGTTGTCCTCTTCTTGGTAAAAAGTCGTTCATAAAGTACCGTGGGGGACCGAAATCCGTACAGCACCAAAAACCGTCCACCTCATGAGGTATCAATAAATGATTAATTTAGAAATAATTTATCTTATCCTGTTCATATATTTCAAAACAAATTCAAAACAAATCACCGCTTACAAAACGTATGGCTTCTGACAGTGTTTTTTTGCGGATAGAACATAATTGCACCAAAACTAACTGTGTTTCTAATGCTTAGGGGAAGGGGGGCAATATGCCCTAGCTAAGCAAAGACTGCTTTAATGTATTAGCTGTAACGATTTTCATTTACAGTGGTAGTTTAGTCAATCATTATATTGAAGATTGACTAAACTTAAATATTTAGTTGAAAAATAGCTGCACGGATTTTGATCCTTTGAGAAATCCTTCCACGGTGGACGAATTTTGATTCAGTAGTAGTTTGATTCATTATTTAATACAGGTCTTTCGTAGTTTTTAATGTGCAAATGTAAAACAATTCAAACGTAGAAGCTCCTGTATCAATGACAAACTTTTTATTTGCATTCGATTCCTATTTTCCAGTGACTTTTTCATATACTAAGGTGCTTAACTTGTTGAACTAAAAAGATTAAAAGGCTTTCGAGAAGCATGATGATTAATGCAAAATATAGGTTGAAAACAAAAACCGTAACAAGTGAAGAGTCAACCAGTTTGTGTGAAGTAATGAATGGATTTTGATTACAGAAATGTTGCTTCCGGAAAAAAATGTTTTGTGACCACCCCATCAACACCCTAAACCACGAACACCCCACAGGAATGTTATTATAGTTCAAAAACTGGCAACAGCTGATCATGGTAATTGTGCAACGAAGTGACTTACTATCTAGTGAACCTTCTATTCCATCATCCATCCATCATATTGCTAATGGTGCTGGAGCAAAGTAAGATGACTTTATGAGCCCAAACACTTCAGCAAGCTAAAATTTGTACCCAAAATCCATCCAACAATAGTGAGACTAGTGCAGTTTACCCCACCCCATTTGACAGTCCATCGTGTGACCAACACTCCAATAGACAGGTTGATTAATTTCGAGTAAGTTACACAGTAATACACTAATAGCCATAAATTTAATTACTGTATCGCCAATAAAATGACAAGCCCTAATGAAGATCCAAACTTCCGGATCGAAACATTGGCAATGATTTAAAAATAATAAACTTTTTCATGTGACTGAAAGCCGAAAAACCTAATTATAAGTAACAGATCCAGTCTAAATCTCTAAAACGATTTCGTTAGGAAGTTTTTCAAAAAGTTCCTCTGGAATTCCTTCATAAATTCTTCCTGAAGCTCCTCCAGAAGTTGATTAAGAAGTTCTTCTAGGAGTTCATCCGGAAGTTCCTCCACGGATTCTTTCGAAAGTTCCCTCGTAAGATCTTCCAGGAATTCCTCGAAAAGTTCCTCCAGGAATTTCTCCGGAAGCTCCTCCAGGAATATCTCCGGAAGTTCCTCCAGAAGTTCCTCCGGAAGCTCCTTCAGAAATTCCTCCGAAAGTTCCTCCAGAAGTTTCCCCGGAGGTTCCTTTAGGAATTCCTCCGAAAGTTCCTCCAGGAATTTCTCCGAAAGTAAAGAAAACCCATTAGCAAAAGTTTACTGTAATGATAAAAAAAAAACCAAGAAAATGAGTATTAGTCCAGAGTATTAGTATTAGTCAAAAGTCAATGTTTACTTCTTAGAGTAGATACCTGTTGACTGAGTTCGAAAAGACACGTTCGTTGTTTTTAGAGGTTGATTATATTGTTTTGAGGCTTTGTTATTGGCTTCCAGATTAGGACTTATATTTCCATCATTCACAGAAAAGAACATCTGTTTCGTATGTATGCAGAATTTCAAGACTTCATGAATAGTAAAAGTTATTTGGTTTCTTGATTTGTTAATGTTTTTTTCCCGGGATTTTCGGGATTTTAAAAACAAATTTCCCGGGCTTCGAGAAATCCCGAAATTTAGCAAATGCAAGCATTTATTATTCCGGGATGTCCCGGGATGAACTCTCTGGGCAGCATATTGGAAATTTTACGTTCAAGCTTGTTGAATTTTACTACAGTGAACTCTCCCTAACTTGATATTCTGTAACTCGATATTTTCTCTAACTCGATGAAATTTAAAGTCCGTTGAATCTAGTATACTGCGTTCCCTCCGTAAGTCGATATCTCCCTTACTCAACATTCTCTAAGTCGAAGTAATTTGCCAAAGCATTTTCACCTCGCTAACTCGATGTTGTTAGAAACAGTACATGCACGACATGGTAAGATGTTGGAAGTGAAAAGTGATAAGCGAGAAGTGAGAAATGATATATGAGAACTTAGAAGTGAAGAATGAGAAGTGAGATATGAAAAGTGAGAGAGGACAAGTTAGGAATGAGTAATTAAAAGTGAGAAGTGAGAAATAAGAAGTGAGAAGTTGGAAGTAAGAAGTGAGAAATAAATAGAAGGAAGTGAAAAATGTAAAGCGCGAAGTGAGAATTTCGGAGTACGAAGAGAGTTGTGAGAAGTGAAAAGTATGAAGGGAGAAGTGAGAAGTGAAAAGTTAGAAGTTCGAAGTGAAATGTGATAAGTGAGAAATGAGATGTGTAAAGTGAGAAGTGTGAAATTAATAGTGAGAAGTGCAAAGTAAGAAGTGAGTAGTGAGTTTGGAGAGTGTGTAGTGAGTGAGTAGGAGATGAGAAGTGAAATGTGCAAAGAGAGAAGTAAGAAGTAGTGAGAAGTGAAAAGTTTGAAATGAGAAGTGAGAAGTAAGTTGTGGGAAGGAAGAAGTGAGACATGAGAAGTGAGGAACGAGGAACAAAAAATAGAAACGATATTCTTTCTTTCCTTCTCCTGTCTTATATCTCTCCACTCACTTCTCACTAATTAACATCTCGCTTCTCAACTCATAATTATCATCTCTCTTTCTCACTCCTTGCTTCAGTTTTT
This sequence comes from Armigeres subalbatus, assembly GCF_024139115.2. Classification (NCBI taxonomy): domain Eukaryota; kingdom Metazoa; phylum Arthropoda; class Insecta; order Diptera; family Culicidae; genus Armigeres; species Armigeres subalbatus. Next base: position 420,873,039 of record NC_085140.1, on the reverse strand, counting down.
CTCATTACTCACATCCTTCTTCTTACTTCGCAAACTTATGCTGAGGGTGGTTGGGTTCGATTCCCGGTGCCGATCTAGGCAATTTTCGGTTTGGAAATTGTCCCAACTTCCCTAGGCATAAAAGTATCATCGTGTTATCCTCATGATACACGAATGCATAAATGGTAACTTGGCTTAAAAAACTCGCGCTTAGTAACTGTGGAAGTGCTGGATGAACACTAAGCAGCGAGGCGGCAATGTCCCAGTGGGGGATGTAATGCCAATAAGAAGAAGAAGAAATATATAAGATAACGACCTACACACAGCTTTTGTACGCTGATTACCTTTTTTTTGTCTTTATTATCGAGACTTTCAGCCCGAGGCTGGCTCGTCTCGTATCACGCTGATTACCTAAATTTGAGTTTGAGTGAATCAAATGCTTAATTAGTCGGGCCATCTTTCCCTACCCTACTATTGCAAAAGCCAATGTGAAAAGCATGTAAAGAAATTAATTCATTTTTTATCCCTTCCAAGTATTATCGAGTGCAAATGATTGAGTCGGATTGAGAATTATCTGCTCAATTATGATAGTATGTAATGCTCAAATTGCGCCCTTCTTAGCCTAGCGATAACACGCTCGGCTACAAAGTAAGAACATGCTGAGGGTGGCTGGGTTCGATTCCTGGTGCCGGATTGGAAATTGCCTCGACTTTCCCTGGGCATACAATTATCATCGTGTTATCATATACGAATGCAAAAAATGGTACTAGTTAATAACTGTGGAAGTGCTGAATGAACAACTAGCTGCGAGGCGTTAATGTCCAGTGGGGGATGTAATGCCAATAAGAAGAAGAAAAAGAATGCTCAAATTAAGTCACAAAATTTTTCATTCATTCATTGATGTAATTCATATCGTATGTTTGCTCGTTTGATCATGTATACCTTCTGTACTGTGCATGCATATTTGAAAAGGCATCATTAATTATCTGAAAATATTGGATATGGGATATGCACGAAGTTGCACCGCTAGCTGCAGATTGATAAATGAAATGCAATCTTTGATTGGCATATGAACATGCAAGCGACAGGACATGCCATACTATCGTACTTTGATTGGGATCAATGAAAAGGCTATACGAATGCAGCATTTTTGGCGCATGACGAGGGTAGATTCTCCGTTGCTACTATGTTGCTTGAAGCTACATGAAATTGTTTTGACTCAAGTTAGCCAAATTCGCGCGAATCTTTTATTTGCGATATATTTAATCCATCAGTTTTTATTTATAAGTACATCTTAATACAATTGACTTACGACTAGTGCCTTTTTTTTGTGAACCTGATTCAAACAGATCACGATGTACCTTTAGATGCAGTACACTAAAATATGTTGTGAGTGATGTATGCTCTTTTATTTTATCAAATTATTCGTCGCTTACTAATCAAAATCAATTCACGTTTTCTTCTTATTATGATACTTAAGCATATTAAAACTTCTACAACACACCTTTTTGAGCGGAAGACTGTATGACACCGAGATAATTTTAAACAGTTCGTGCCGAGCAATTAGCAGCAGATGCACAACATCGATTATTCCATTGGGATCGGAGATGAATCGGTAACGATGATCTGCTTGACGGTACACAATGAATGGCGGTCAAAGATGAATGTTTCTGCAACGTAACGATTTATACACATTTTTATGGGCAGGAATCATTATATTAAAGTCAGTCCAGCTTAAAAAGCTAAAAAACATGTAGATTAGCTTCAATATAATGAGCACACAAATGTTATCATAATTTCAAAGGATGGTTACGCAGTCTTAAACGATTGAATCAAAATATTCTACGCAGTGACTCGCAGTGGAGTCAAGTACGAGGTACTAAAGACGACATTTTGAGGTCAAAACCCGTACATATTTCTTATTGAAACAAATCTATCCCAATATACTCTTTCATACTATCCAAGTTTCGATGCAGTGTGGATGTTTCGGACACACTCAGAACCTGGAAGTGTGCTCTGCATATTTGTGCTGACTCACTTAATTGACTGCTAGAGATTGCCCCAAATAAAGAGATGAGCATTCTACTGACGTGCAATTACTGACTGTGAACTTGAATGCCATGTATTGTTTGAAACGCAGGGGCGATTAAGAAAAGAGACAATCTCTTCGAACTGAATTCCAAAATTCATGATTTTCGCTGCATATAATTCCTTTAGTTGGATTGATCGGCCATGATGCGGAGTAATTGAACCGACAATTTTTCACGCAAAGTTATCCTTTCAACCGGTTGAGCATGCAGCCATAAGCTGACGTGACAGTCAAATAGTAAATACCTATCATAAAAAGAACAAATCCGGAGTTATTGGTTTCAGACGCAAACAAGCAAGAAAAATTAATGCCCATGTATCGTATAGCAATTGTTGCTGTATAGCAGTTGGGGGAAATGTGTTCCTCTGTGAGCCATGTCTGACTGGCGCGAACAAATTATAGGAAGATTATCGAAGCCATTGTCACACTCCTTGTTTCAGGCAACAGCCCACTCTCCGTTGTTGTGCAATCTGGGTCACGTAGAAAAGAGAGTATGTCGACGGTGCCCTCCGCCTGCATGACTGAACTGAGCTGGTGGGAACTGCTGAGGGCAGGTCATAATGGGCTTTTTCGGATCTGTGGCTGCTGCAGCGGTTAATAATGCGATTCAAGTTGACCTTTGTGGGCTTGGCATTGATGGGCAGAATAAGGATATACACCTTTCACCGAGCCGTGTCGATCAACAAGTAACTTGTTGTGAAAGGTAAGGGTCAAGATGAGATTTAAAGCCTGGGGTGTGTCGTGACTAAGTAAGTGCTGCCTTTCGAGATAAACAAAATTATAGGGTATTTGCTGCATTATTGATAACATTATTATTTTTTTAGACGAATTTTCGATGCTTTACGATCAGTTTTTACTACTATGGGTTTAGACAGGACATTCCTAAACACCCTGGAATTGATTCTGGATACCACATGGAAGACTTGCGTATAGGAAAACCGTAGTGTAATATGCAAAAAATGTAGAAATACATTTTATTGCACTCTCAATTACTTCTAGCTATATTCAAAAACTTCCAAAACTTGAAAGGCTGATTGGTCGAGCAATTAAATAGATAATTCAACAGGCCGTGGAGTCATGTGGGTCACCGGAACCAGCATGACTATCGCGGTTAGTCTCTCGAGATCTCCGTCCTGGACGATGATCAGCTATCGCTTCAAGTGGTTAGTACGCTCTGTAGACCTGAAAAAAGGTGCAATACTGGATTTTTTCAAAGGTGACTATAAATGTATAACAAACATCAAATACATATGTTTATTCTGCAGTTTTTCTGGTACAAAAAAATACACTACGCTAGCAACACAGTTCGGCCTGATTTGGTTGCAGTAACTTTTGGAGGACTCGATTTGGTCGTATATCAGTCCAGTAACTATTCTATGACGGCAACCAACTGATTGACGGACATCATAGAGGTCGGAGCTAAAACAAAATCGATATTTTCTGCCGTTGTCCGATAAATTCCTTGTCATCGAACGTAGTATTTTTTACATAATTTATTAAATTTACTTCGATTTTCTGGACAAATTTTGCATTTCCAATTAGCATGATCAGCATTTTGTAGTTGCTAGTTGCTCTTTCAATTAATACGATGGTGACCACAGTCAACGTAGGATGAAAAGAGGCAAGAAATTCGACAATCATTTGTACAAGAGACCGAGTTATTATTATCTTTATTATAGAGATTTGCAGCCCTATAATTAACTTCAAGTAAAATTATTTCACTCAAATGCACTCTTGTTCTTCTTGTTCTTATTGGCATTACATCCCCACTGGGACAGAGCCGCATCGCAGCTTAGTGTTCATTCAGCACTTCCACAGTTATTTACTGCGAGGTTTCTAAGCCAAGTTACCATTTTTGCTTTTTCATGAGGCTAACACGATGACACTTTTATGCCCAGGGAAGTCGAGGCAATTTCCAATCCGAAAATTGCTTAGATGCACTCTTAATGCGCATTAAAAAATGATAATGCGCGCTCAATGTAATTGCCATATAAGGGATGGCATATTTCATCACGTACTTCACACACTCCTCTGGATTGAAACTATTTTTTTTTGTCCCGCCGCCCATCCAGGAGTACTTCTGATTTTCGAAACTTTTCACATGCTTACAGGCATAGCACGGCAAATGCTGGGTAAAGCGTACCATTGGTACTTCGCGTACCTGAAGGAATCAAATAGACCCCATCTCGCGGTCCTTAGCCTCTTACCCAGCAACTCCTATCCCTACTTCCTCGTGGCGCTGGCCGGGATACGAGCAACCTTAGGGAAGATCGGGTAACCAACCCCGGTGGGAACTATAGTCGTATGCTGACAAGGAAGGGGGGGTTTGCTCCTCTCTGGAGGTGCAAATCGTACTGAGCGTCTGTTCTCCATGTCAGGATCGGCTCACAACAGCGTCTGTTCTCCATGTTAGGAGCGGCTGATCATCGCCCGAGTGCCAGCGAGGAACTCTAAGTGAAACTGTGCACCATGGTCCACCGGGAATAGGGCTTCCATTCCCGGAAACGATTTCCCGGGAAATCATATTTCCCGGGATTCCCGATTCCCGGGATTTATGTATCAGTTTCCCGAATTTCCCGGGAAATGAACAACATACTAAAATATTTTGTAATAATTGTCTTATTTTTAAAAAATTGATGATAACGGATTTTGCGGTATCAATTACATTTTTTTACTAGCTTCATCTCACTATTTATTTTACTTTTGAAGTTTAAGAAGTTTAAGCTACAACTGAAAATGTTACAGAATCATACGGGGAATTCCAACACGTGTTAAAGAGAGGTGAGACAAAGAACCAGTTTGTTTCTATCGTTCGTTTATTCAGTAGGTTCAAACGCCGGTAAGCGTTGTGAAGTCGAAATAAAAATGTAGTGTCTGTAGTGAAACAGCAGAGCTATCAATGTTCGCAAATACTGAGGCAATAGCAGTGACCGCTTTGGAAGGTTTGTCCTATATTGTAAAAGGTTATTTAAGACCTTCAATCCTTTTTGATTCAATTCCCGATCAGACTCGTTTGTATTTTGAGATATTTCTGAAATATTTCATTTGAATATTTTATAATATTGGTGGGCTAACAGATCTTGATGGAAAAACAGATGTTATGTCTTTAGTATGCGATCAATACAACTGTCTTACAACAAATACTCGCAAAACTTTTGCAATTTGATGCGTTTTAGGTGCTGTTCGGCATTTCAAGCAAAGTTTGACTGACAAAAAGTTATAGTCAGGATCCTTAAAGAACAGCTCTTTTTTATTTCGAATGAAAGAATTCTCATTTCAAGTATTTTATCTGCTTTAAATACAAACGTGTTCAAGTGGACGTACATGAATAAAAATGTTTTATCCTTCAAAGTTGACCAGAAGATTCTATGCACTAAAAAAAAGTCGTCGAGTATAAGAATAGTTTATGTTAGGAATATTTTGGCGATAATAAAAGAGAATCTCTCAAAGTCGTCGTTGTCCAAAAACTGAAAAAAAATGCGGGTACAACTTGAAAAAGTTTTATTTTAAGAAATATGGAGAAGTAGCACATAGTGGAGCTCATCAGGACCCTGCAGATCTTACTCTTGATTCAGAGCAGATGCTGATACTTATGACATGGCGAACGTTTTGTAGAAGGAGTAAACGCTTTCCGAACTGAACAAAATCTTTCTCAGGCTTTAAACAACTCTTGCATCATTTGAGGACAAAATAGCAAGCTTCCCTGGTGTCGAATGTATATTTTTGCAATTCCTGATCATAATAATTGGTTTACAGTTGTCATTTGAGTGATAAAACGGCCTACTTTTCCATACCAACAGAATGGGTGCTTTAATGACCATTATGCAACTCAAATGGGTTGCATAATATTCATTATAGCACTCATTTGGGTGCTATAATGAAAAACCTACATTGGGACAGTAGTTACATGACTACATTTAGCTGAATTAGTTTGGGTGAGTGTTTTAATAGTGTACTCTAAGCGTCTCGTAATAAATGAAATGGTTTGTTAGACAAAACATCACAATTTTTCAAAGGCAATTGCATCCATCGCTTCATAGCTTTTCAAGCTATGCAATTTGGCACGATAAGATGGAATCTTATTGTTCTCTGCCGCAACATGATTTATTGGCATGAATGATCATGTGGAGTAAATTCGATTGTACAATTTTGGTATGGATTTATCATATTAAAGCCCATTTTTCGTCATTGCAAAAAATAACGTGTGCAACTCGTTGCAAAACTCGATTTTTTCAGCACTCGTAGTATTTATCCAACTCGGCAAGCCTCGTTAGATAAACGTACAACTCGTGCTGAAAAAATCATCTTTTTGCAACTTGTTGCACAAACTACTATTTCAAAACCATATTTCACGACAAAATTTAAACTACGATTTTATAAAAGACAGGAAACTACGATTTTGAATTATATTCGAGAGTTTTTTTTATTTCCCGGGATCCCGGGAAATCCCGGGAAATTATTATTTCATTTCCCGTTTCCCGGGAAGTTCATTCCCGGGAAAAATGGAAGCCCTAACCGGGAATAAGGAGGAATGGCCTCCGGAAATTTAGGGGGTTTGGAGTCAGGCCCTGAAAGCCAGCCTTTAAAAAACCTAAGCAACGAACATTCAACAAAAGAGTACGGACCGGACCCATCGGCGAAGACCACTGGGACGAAAAGAGACTAGCGATTGGAAGCTCGGTTCGTGGTACTGCAAATCTCTCAACTTCATCGGGTGCATACGCATACTCGCCGATGTGCTCAAGGTTTGTTGGAAGGGATCAATGGTGCTTACGTTTAGAGGTAAGGACCCTCCTTAGCCGTGCGGTAAGACGCGCGGCTACAAAGCAAGACCATGCTGAGGGTGGCTGGGTTCGATTCCCGGTACCGATCTAGGCAATTTTCGGATTGGAAATTATCTCGACTTCCCTGGGCATAAAAGTATCATCGTGTTAGCCTCATGATATATGAATGGTAACCTGGCTTAGAAACTTCGCAGTTAATAACAGTGGAAGTGCTTAATGAACACTAAGCTGCGAGGCGGCTCTGTCCCAGTGTGTTTTAGAAGTTTAGAAGTTTAGAGGTAATCATACCATCTACCAGAGCTGCGGCAACACACACGAGCTGGGAACAGCTTTCATAGTGATGGGCGATATATGCAAAGGCGTGTGGCCGGGTGGTGGCCGATCAATGAAAGAATGTGCAGGTTGAGGATCAAAGGCCGTTTCTTCAACTTCAGCATAATCAACGTCCATAGCCCACACTCCGGAAGCACTGATGATGATAAGGACGCATTCTACGTGCAGCTGGAACGTAAGTATGACAGCTGCCCAAGCCACGACGTCAAGATCATCATAGAAGATTTGAACGCTCATGTTGGCCAAGAGAAGGAGTTTAGACCAACTATTGGGAAGTTCAGCGCTCACCGGCTGACGAACGAAAACGGCCTACGACTAATTGATTTCGCCGCCTCCAAGAATATGGCCATTCGTAGCACCTACTTCCAACACAGCCTCCCGTATCGGTACACCTGGAGATCACCACTGCAGACAGAATCACAAATCGACCACGTTCTGATTGATGGACGGCACTTCTCCGACATTATCGACGTCAGGACATATCGTGGCGCTAACATCGACTCTGACCACTATCTGGTGATGGTTAAACTGCGCCCAAAACTATCCGTCATCAACAATGTTCGGTACCGACGACCGCCGCAGTACGACCTAGAGCGACTGAAACAGCCTGAGGTCGCCACTGCATACGCGCAGTATCTCGAGGCAGCGTTGCCGGAAGAGGGTGAGCTCGATGAAGCCCCTCTTGAGGACTGCTGGAGTACAGTTAAAGCAGCCATTAACGACGCAGCGGAGAACAACGTCGGGTATATGGGTCGAAGTCGACGGAACGATTGGTTCGACGAAGAGTGCAGACAGATTCTGGAGGAGAAGGACGCAGCGCGGGCGGTCGCGCTGCAGCAAGGTACCCGGCAGAACGTGGAACGTTATAGACTAGAGTGGGGCGCAATTGTATGGAAAAACGCAAACTTCGTCCGATCAAGTGAGATCAAGGTTTTTCTGAATCGTTTTGGGACCCCAATCAACTGTGCAAAATATGGGCTCGATTGGTTGCAACCTCGCATGCCGCATTGCGTTTTAAATTTATATGGAGATTAGTATGGGAAAACGTACTTTTTTAAATTTTTGCTTTAGGCAGCTTCAATTTATCATCAAACACGTGACTCAATACGTTAGCATATAGTCTGGAAGATGCCGAAAGATTTTGCCGAAGAAGGTACGTAGCTGGAAGGTCTACAAAAAATGTTATTACGTTTCGAAAATTGATAATTCAAACCATATGCAAGAAATCAATGTTTCTGCCAGCACTACCCGACAACATATGGCTATCGAAGGGCAAAATTCATTTTCCTTCTTGTCGGATTTTTTTCCTTGTGAAATAATTCCGAATAGCTCCCATTAGCTCAATAGCCCTATAAGATCAATTAATTTGAAATAACACTCAGTTAAGCTATTGCTCTACGTAATACGGCAGTGCTGGCAGAATAAACGATTTTTTGCATATGGTTTGAACACTCAATGTTCGAAGCGTTATAACTTTTTTCGTGGACGTTCCAGCAACGTGCCTTCTTCAACAAAGTTTTTCGGCATCCTTTGGGTTATACTTTAACGCAATGTGCCACTTGGTTTACGATGAACTGAAACCTCTAGTAGTAGAAATGCAAAAATATACGTTCTCCCATACTAATTTCCATACAAACTTCAAACGCGATGCGGAAAGCGAGGAAGCAACCTATCGGTCCCAAATTCTGCACAGTTGTTCAGGACCCAGAATGGCTTCGAAAAACCATTGATTTGAAAAAATGATCATGACGCCCCACTCTATTATAGACGGAAGCGGAGACAGCAGACCCGCCTTTTTCAGGAGAAGAAACGCCGCCTGGAAGAAGCGGAGTGCGAGGAGATGGAACAGCTGTGCCGTTCTCAAGATACACGCAAGTTCTATCAGAAGCTCAACGCATCCCGCAAAGGCTTCGTGCCACGAGCCGAAATGTGCCGGGATAAGGATGGGAGCATCTTGACGGACGAACGTGTGGTGATTGAAAGGTGGAAGCAGTACTACGTGGAACATTTGAATGGCGCTGAGAGTACAGGCAGTGAAAGTCAAGGCAACGGAGGAGATGACTACGTCATTTCAGCGGACGATGGAAGCCAACTAGCCACACCTTGAGTGAAGTTAAAGATGCCATTCAACAGCTAAAGACCAATAAAGCAGCTGGTAAGGATGGTATTGGAGCTGAGCTCATCAAGATGGGCCCGGAAAAGCTGGCCACTTGCCTACACAAACTGATAGTCAGAATCTGGGAAACCGAACAGCTACTGGAGGAGTGGAAGGAAGGGGTTATATGCCCCATCTACAAGAAAGGCGACAAACTGGAGTGTGAGAACTTTCGAGCGATCACCATCCTTAATGCCGCCTACAAAGTGATATCCCAGATCATCTTCCGTCGTCTGTCACCATTAGTGAACGAGTTCGTGGGAAGTTATCAAGCCGGCTTCGTTGACGGCCGCTCGACAACGGACCAGATCTTTACTGTACGGCAAATCCTTCAAAAATGCCGTGAATACCAGGTCCCAACGCACCATCTGTTCGTTGATTTCAAGGCGGCATACGACAGTATAGACCGCGTAGAGCTATGGAAAATTATGGACGAGAACAGCTTCCCTGGTAAGCTTACCAGACTGATCAAAGCAACGGTGGATGGTGTGCAAAACTGTGTGAAGATTTCGGGCGAACACTCCAGTTCGTTCGAATCGCGCCGGGGACTAAGACAAGGTGATGGACTTTCGTGCCTGTTGTTCAACATTGCGCTAGAAGGTGTCATGCGGAGAGCCGGGTGTAACAGCCGGGGTACGATTTTCAACAGATCCAGTCAATTTATTTGCTTCGCGGATGACATGGACATTGTCGGTCGAACATTTGCAAAGGTGGCAGAACTGTACACCCGCCTGAAACGTGAAGCAACAAAAGTTGGACTGGTGGTGAATGCGTCAAAGACAAAGTACATGCTTGTGGGCGGAACCGAGCGCGACAGGGCCCGCCTGGGAAGCAGTGTTACGATAGACGGGGATACCTTCGAGGTGGTCGAGGAATTCGTCTACCTCGGATCCTTGCTAACGGCTGACAACAACGTTAGTCGTGAAATACGAAGGTGCATCATCTGTGGAAGTCGGGCCTACTACGGGCTCCAGAAGAAACTGCGGTCGATATAGATTCGCCACCGCACCAAATGTGTCATGTACAAGACGTTAATAAGACCGGTTGTCCTCTACGGACATGAAACATGGACAATGCTCGAGGAGGACTTGCAAGCACTCGGAGTATTCGAGAGACGGGTGCTTAAGACCATCTTTGGCGGTGTGCAAGAAGACGGTGTGTGGCGGCGAAGAATGAACCACGAGCTCGCCCAGCTCTACGGCGAACCCAGTATCCAGAAGGTAGCTAAACCGGAAGGGTACAATGTGCCGGACATGTTGCAATAATGCCGGACAGCAACCCTGCAAAGATGGTGTTCGCTTCCGACCCGGCAGGTACGAGACGGCGTGGAGCGCAGCGAGCGAGGTGGGCAAACCAGGTGCAAAACGACTTGGCGAGCGTGGGGCGTATTCGAGGATGGAGAGATGCGGCATCGAACCGTGTACTGTGGCGTCAAATTGTTGATTCAGTGTTATCTGTTTAGATGTAGACTAAATAAATGAAATGAACATGCTTACAGGAAACCGTATGATCGTCAACGATGACGATTTGGTAGTGTAGAACCCCTTGCGGACCAGAATTCATGAGGGCTTAGAATTCAATAAATACTTCTAGGTTTCTACAAAACTTTTTCCCGTGGACTTTTAATAATCCATTTAAATGTGCTAATAATTTTATTGAACGACTCAAAATTTTGTAAATTTGAGTTAACTTCACTCTCAGATTCCTATAACATTTTTTTTGTATCTGGAAGGAAGGAAGCGACTAGATTAGTAGACTATTTTCCAGGATTCCAGAAAACTTTATGATTACTGTTTAAAAACTGATAAACTTTGAAATCACCTTTTGCTAACACAAGGTCTTGTCAGACAATTACGCTAAATTGCATATTTGGCTAATGTTTTTGTGGACATAGAAATCAGACCTAACAGAAAGAATTGTTGTCCTATTTGTCCTATCCCCGGCGCCACGGCCATAACCTATTGCCAGGTTTAAAATCGGTCGACTTATTTTATTTCACCACCATGAGCCTCTGGATCTGCATCTTCTACGTTAGCCATTTCGAAGTCGTTTCCCTAGTAACACAAATCAGGGGAAATAGTCGTTTGGCCGAAACCCATTCGGCCGAAAGCCATTTTGCTGAACAAACCATTAGGCCACAATCCATGTGGCTGAAAGTCATTTGGCCGAAAATGCCCCTTTCGGCCAAATGACTTTTTAGGCCAAATGACTTTCGGCTTAATGGTCTGTTCAGCCAAATCGTGTATTCGGCCTGGTAGCCTTCGGCCAAATGGCATTCGGCCGAACGGTATTCGGCCAAACGGCCCTTCCTCGTTATAAGCTGCCATAGCAGCCCGCGATTTGGTTCACGGTCAATCACACCTACCGGAGTCTCGTCAATTACGATAAGGAGCAGTAGCGGTGATACAATGCATCACAATCACTTTTGAGCATTTCTGCTGAATGGGATCGAGCCATGGGACTTTGTTCGATTTCATACTTTGGATGGTCATTTTAATCTCTAGCAGTGATGGAGCCTCGGCATTGACGCGGGATATACGCAGGATCCTAGACAAATCATGCCGAGCTGGTGGTGTTTCGGCTGGCACTGGAAAAAGCTGTTCGAAGTGCTCGAATCAGCGTTGCAGTTGGTCAGTTGGGTCGATCAGTAGCTGTCGTGTCTTTCATAGGCATCGTTGCATTGCTATTCGTCCCGCTTAAGCGTTGTGAGATATCGCAGAAAAGGTGAATGTCCCAGGATGCTGCAGATCTCTCTCCTTCATCGGTGCTTATCCTATAGTCATGAGCTCTTCACTACCTTTTCCGGGCTAAGGCACTGGCTCCACTGGTTTTTTTTCACTCTATCAGGATTCAGGTTTCATCGGTGATCCACTGTTTTCACTGGGTGCGCAGTTTGTCCAGATTATGGTGGCTGGTGGCGATGAAGGCGTTTTTGATGGCGGTTCATTGGTCTTCCTAGCTACCACCTTCCGGAATATCTGCGGCACGAATCTCCAGTTCTTCAACGAAGTACCGTTTCATCGTCACATCTTCCAGTCGACGTGTGTTAAATCGTCGTCCAACTCCTCCTGCCGAAGAATCAGCGGAATGTGCAGGCGTGTTTTGCTAGTGAGCAAATGATGGACAGACGCGATATCGGCATCAAGTTTGTTCCGTACATCAAGAAGGCTTCGTTTCCATTTTCGGCTGACGCAGATGTGGTCGATTTGATTCTCTGTAAAGCTGTCACGGGAGACCCACGTGACCTTGACAAACGGTAAATGGGGAAAGAGTGATTCCCCGATCACCATGTCGCTGTTACCACAAAAATTTGCGATCAGCTCTCCGTTTTCGTTATTTTTCCGAGACTATGGCGTCCCATGATGCGCTCATGATTCGAGCTATCGTATCCGATCTTCGCAATCGGAAGACCCGTGGAAGCCTGAGTATAGGAACTTGTGAGGACCAGGGCTATGTTTGTTGCTGCTTCTCAGATGTCGTCTCACCATTTCGAAGCCCTGTACCATTGTTTCCTATTGAAAATTGGTCAGATCGGACTATGTGAAAAACGAATACAATACTGGAACTTGGTTTAAAGACCTCGCAGTTAATAACTGTGAAAGTGCTCAAGGAACACCAAGCTGCGAGGTGGCAATGTCCCAGTTAAGATGTAAAGCCAGCAATGAAGAAGCAAAAGAGTAAGAGTAAGCATGCTTGTTAATCAATCTGACTTACCACGTGAGAAATTTTGAAACTGTAGGATGAACAAAAGAACTTCTTTCTTTATTGAGTCAAAACAACAAATCAAGATGAAAAAATATAACATCCGTCATATTTTTTTAAAATCTTTTCGATAAATTGGAAAGGAAATCATATCATAATGAAAAATAAATGCTTAGTTGAAAACTTTTTTGCTTGCGGTCGCAAATTGCTTCTGATAGTTTTGCGACACATTCGCTGAGTGTTACTCAAAGCCGACAACACCCATTTTTGTCATGTTCCTAACGAAATCAACCTTTAGCATTCCAATTAGTGTGGTAAAATTGTTTGGCAATTTTGCACCTGACACTGACCGTACTTCCCTCTTCCGAAAAAGTCAAATGTCAACGGTCCCTCCATTGGAACGTGCAGTGTTTTGCCTAACCAACCGATTTGTCGCTCTCGATAGTGCAAAGGACCCACGAAAATGCCTTCGGGGCCTACAAAGTGACAGAGGCAATTCGTTATTTTTAATGTAGGTTTGTATACCACTCGAGTCCCCTTATTGGATGGCTACCCATTCGTCGCGGAGATAAATTTTCTATGTCAACACCTGCTACCGTGCAACAGGCGGCAGGGGCCAAACTAGCGGAAAGGGGACTAAATGGTAGAAAATATTTCCGATTTGGAGAAAATGTTAAAAGGACTAAAAGTTAAACCATTGTTATCATGTTATGAAATAAATAGGTTGATGTTATAATGTTGTTATTTCAGACAAATGTTCAGAGATTTGTTCATCACTTTTGAATCATTTGGTTTTCGAAGTACAGGCTACATAATAAAAAACATCATATGATAATGGACAATATCATACCCAAAATTCATAGGCAAAATTGTGTGAACAAAGAGTGGTGCAGTTTTGTGTTTCTTCACTGCTTTTCGAATATTGGTCTTGAATGATTATGTTATTGATTTGTTATTTATATGTACCCGGAGAGGAACAACGTTGTCGATGGTCAAATCGTAAATTATCGTTTGCACTTTGAACAAACAACGCTTCGACCATGGAGAACAGTCTGATCTTGCGAGTTGCATTGAGATTTTACTGCGCGTGTTGCCTTCAGCGCGAATAAATGGGACGCGACGCATAGAAGCAGAACCCCAAAAAACAATCAATTGGACCAACCTGTACGGTCAATTCTCAACGACCGATTCGATCTGGTGACACCGCCGGTTGTTTATTAAAAATAATACATTCTTCCGGTCAGGTACTGTAGGGTTGGAACTAGGGCTGTCGTTGTTGCTGCTGTATCACGTCAAGGTTGTGGGCCAAGGTGAGCTTGGATAAGGCTCAAACCAGTTGTTACCGGTGAAAGGGATTTGGTAGTCCGTAGTACTTTGCGAGATAATTGCAAGTAAAGAAATAAACTTGCTCATTTTTTTGGATGATAAGCGAATTTTGTCTGATGCACATTCTGCTAATTGGTTTCCTGATTGAGTTGGTTACTTTCTTCTGCATTAGTGGTTCGCATGGTTTTCTTGTGAAGTACGCGTTTAAATACTCAAACCCTTCACATTGTAATTTATTCTAAGTTTTCTATAAAAAATCATTGACAGTTGGTTCATTCCAATGAAATTTAACTAAAGTGAATATGATCTGTAAATCTTAATTTTGTCCCTCCTCACACATTTCCAAACAGCTATAAATACTATTAAAATTAAAGAATAACTGTTTATTTGTTGGACCAGAAGACATGTAAAGAAATCATAAAACTGCTTCCTCGAACGGTTAAGTAACTCAAAACAATGCTCGTAGCAATGACCTTACGATCCATATAAAATTAGACTCATCTTCGTTTATGACGCAATGTCGGCCTGTTATAACACTCGGAATGATTTTAAGAAAATTTGCATAATTTCGCTACTGCTTTTAATTGGCTCCGATATTCCTGCTGATTGGGCAAGCGAACGGCACCGTGATATCTGCCGAATCACCAAATTGCGCGGATATAAACAAAATTCATCACTTGAGTGGAAAATAAACCACCAGAACCAATCGATTCACTATCCTTGATGGGTATTCCACGAACACATGACATCACGAGGTGGAGCAAAAAAAAAAGAACTTGTTGGACATGCACACCGCTCTCGGTCCGGCGAGATCTGATCGACCGGTCAATGTTCACGAAGGAGCCAAAATGGAACCATCCAACCGATCCAGCATGTCCATTTTCGCACTAATTATAATTGAGTTCTAATTTAGAGCACCCAGTTAGCGACCGGTGTGGAAGAGACGATAAACTGGGGAGTAGGGTGGTTCATTATTTGTGTAAAATCTATGGGGACTCATTTTCTTTCTTGTCATTTGCAAGTATTTGAACAATTCTAATTGGTCATTTACACAGTTTTTCTACCAAAGCAAGTAGAATGAAAGCGATAAAAAATATGAACATACGAAAATAAAAGGATATTTACATTTAATAAATAGGAATTGTTACAATTAATAAACAGCGCGAACAGGAAACACGCCCTTATTTGATTTCTAAATATGATAACTAAATAAGGGTAAAAATCAATTGGTACCTATACATATTTGTAAAACCTTCATACTATGTGAATGTTGAAGTATTTTTGTATTACATAATCAAAATTGAGTATAGCAAAATACAAAAAGCTATAGTTTTAATGTAACATTTAATGTTTGTTCGTTCAACATTCTAAAGCAACTTTAGGACAGAATCCTCAAAATTTACAATGGAACACTTAGTTGGACTACAAAATAACTTTTCTCAGTGGTTAATATGATATAAAATTGCTTCCATCTTCAAAAATGTAACGATTGTCAAAAATATGTTTCGGTGGTGGTCATATTATACCGTCTTACCCTATATGAGGCCACCATTACCATCTTATTGGTAGGAAATAAACTTAAAACAGTATACCTACTTACATATGATTGTCGTATACTGCGTGTTGCCCGGAGCAAATCCGAATGTAATGTCTTATTCCAGGTCGCTCGTTCTTGGTGCCGCCAGTCATCAATCAGGCGCGATCTTCCGTGATTGCACACAGCCAGCGAGTGCAGGGTCAACCCCGGAGCCGGGGTCCTCTTTCTGGTTCCCTGGTAAACACGACTTTTGCTGGTCTCTTTTCCGGCTAACGTAATTATCACATGCAACAAGTATTCCAAGATATATGGATTCGTCGACAACCTCAAATCGCATCCCATCCATCTTCACCGTGAGACCAACATCGTTTGAAATGCCACGTTCTCTGCCAGCCACCAAGTACTTAGTTTTGACAGAGTTAATGAACAGTCCTATTCTTTCAGTCCACCGTTTAAAAGGCACGAAAGCCTCTTCTACTGCACTGCGATCTATACCAATGATGTCGATGTCATCAGCAAAACTAAGGAGCATGTAAGACTTTTTGATGATGGTTCCGTTTTTATGCACACAAGATCTTCGAATTGCAACTTCCAGAGCTATGTTGAATAGCAGATTTGAGGGGGATGGGTCATTTGGCCAAAACTATTCGACCGAAAGCCATTTGGCCGAATGCCATTAGGCCGCAAGTTGTTCGGCCGAATATACAATTTTTTTTCCGACATTTATTTAAAAGGCTCATTTGTTTAATTAAAAACTCAACGGAACCGCAAATCTTTTGAAATATTATTTTAATTTAATATTCTATTCAAAATCAAAAATTCAATTTACGTCGAATTTTCTTCCTAGGGCGGGAACTAGAACTGCCACCGGAAGACGCAAACTGGGCTCTTCGTTGGTTCGCCTGTGGGTTCCTCATCGCTTGAAGGTCGGCATCTGTCACATCTTCGTAGTTTTCCGAGTCATTCAAGTAACCGGCTGACGGTATCCGTTTTGCTTCATCTTCCACTTCACTCGTTTTATCTTCCAATTGGCGTTCGTTCTCAAGATCTTCTTTTCTGATCAGGTCCAAGAGTTCTGTAGCTGCTTTATCCATTGATTCCACAACGTTTTCTTCCACCGAATCTACAATGATTTCCTCTGCGCATTCTGAGTTTACAATCGGTACTATTCCAGATACAATCCCAGCATACAAACTCGGATGGGATTGGTCTTTAGGCTTGTCTTTCCTACGATTTCCAGAGGGTCGTTGTGGACAAGAATTCTTCCGATAACCCGCAGCCCGACAAAGAAAACACGCATCCTGCAGACCGTCGTAATATATTCTTCCTTCACGGCCACCGAAATTAAGCGATGACGGTATTTCCTCTTTCAGGTCAATGTATACACCACGCACACCAGTGTACATATGCCCCAAGCCAGATTGCGTGGGAAATTTTTCCCTTGTTAAACATTCCACATTTCCAAATCGTCCAGGTGCCATCGACAAGCTTTTATTACTTGTCTCCGGCGGCAAATCGAAAACACGTATGTATCTCATATTGCTGCCTGCGATTGACATCCGTACCTCTACCGATTTTCCGGTGGAGTAATGAAATTGTTTTGGCTCCGTATTTTTCAGTCAGTTCAAGTATTTTAATCGAAAGGGTCATTTGGCCGAAAGGGTCATTTGGCCGAAAGGGTCATTTTGCCGAATAGGACATTTGGCCGAAAGGGTCATTTGGCCGAATAGGACATTTGGCCGAATTGGTCATTTGGCCTAATAAAAAAAATTTGGTGAAAAGTGGGAAATTAGGAATGAGAAGAGAGACGTTTCACTTCTCACTGTTCATTTTTCTCTTCTCACTGTAAAAAATGAGAAACGCGAGATAAGTAGTGAGACGTCTCACTACCCACTTCGC
Organism: Armigeres subalbatus; assembly: GCF_024139115.2. Taxonomy (NCBI): domain Eukaryota; kingdom Metazoa; phylum Arthropoda; class Insecta; order Diptera; family Culicidae; genus Armigeres; species Armigeres subalbatus. Next base: position 420,855,235 of record NC_085140.1, on the reverse strand, counting down.
ACTACTCACTTTTTACAGCGAGAAGTGAGAAATGAGGTGTAAGAAGTGAGACGTCTCACTTCTCACTCCTCATTTCTCACTTCTCGCTGTAAAAAGTGAGTAGTGGGATGTCTCACTACCCACTTCGCAATACCCACTTTTCACAGTGAGACGTGAAAAATGAGGAAAGAGACGTGAGACGTTTCTTCAGTTTTCTCTTCTCACTGTAAGGAGTGAGAAGCACGAAGTGAGTAGTGCGACCATTTCTCATTTTTAAAATGACCTATTCGGCTGAATGACCCTTTCGGCCCAACTACCCTTTCGGCCGAATGACTCTTCCGACCAAATGACCCATTCGGCCAATTGACCCTTTCGGCCAAATGACCCATTCGGCCAAATGACCAATTCTGCCAAATGACCCATTCGGCCAAACGACCCTTTAAGCCAAATGACCCTTTCGGCCAAACGACCCTTTCGGCCAAACGACCCTTTCGACCAAATGGCCCTTTCGGCCAAATGACCCTTTCGACCGAACGACCCTTTCGGCCAAACGATCCTCTCGACCAAATGACTTTCGGTCAGATGGGTTTTGGCCTAATAGTTTGTTCGGCCTAGTGGCATTCGGCCGAATGGGTTTCGGCCAAATGACCCTTCCCCGATTTGAGAGTGCATCGCACAGTGGTGAGCCCTCATACAAATCCCGGACAAAACCTGAGATTGCGTTCAAAACTTCACCACAGAGTAATTGAGAAACGTTGAATTCATTTTGAGGTTAAAATGGTTTTCCGACATACTCTAGAGCAAAGACAGCGTCATCCTCATTCTAACATTGCACCAGTAAATTTCCCGCTTTGGCGCAGCTATGCGCAATTCACCACACTAACCACCGGAAGTAGATAAAAAAAAGATTTTAATACATAATACCAGATCTTTCCGAATCTTTCCCAAAAAAGTCCCATATATATTTGTTCGTACACTTTACGGAATGAACTTCAACAAGACACCAAAACTTTTATTTACAAGCTACAATCAAAATTTTGGAACTAGCTCATTCAATATAGGCTAGGTGTACCAGTTGTTGCTATAGCACCAGTTGTCGCACTAGTGCTTTATATGCCAAATGACGAATCAAATCACCGCAAACCAAGTGCATATCGATAAAGCATATTCATATGATACGATAACACCTTTGATTTCCTCCAAAATAAGCAAAGCATAATTGTAAAAATTGATTTTGCTTAATTTTTAACGTCCTTTGCACCAGTTGTGGCACTAGTGGTCCCAATTTGGCCAGTCCCATAAGAAAACAATGGGATTTGCCAAATAAGGAACCAAAATTAAGAATAGTGCCACAACTGGTGCATGCGTTCCTATTATGGATTAATTAAATTTGAGGATAATAACAAATTTTATTGTGGTTTTCACAGCTGTTCTAAGGAGCAGGAAGTAAAACCTTTCGTTTGATATATAAAGTCCACCCACATGCCTTTTACTTATTTTTTTAAAAATAGTTGTTCTTATGTATGGCGACAATTGGTACACCGACCCTATATGTTAAATTAAAAAAATATGGGCTTCACGAAAATCAATTATTTGAGGTTTTGTCCGGCTTTCCGCTACTGTGCATCGCTTGCTGCAATCTATCTAACGTCACGAATGGATGTCTCACAAGATATTCTGACGCTTAATCTAGATCCATCCAGCGTCGCACGAATCAGCATAATAAGCTTTGCCGGAAAGCCATGTTCTAGTATTATTTGCCACAGTTCATTCCGTTTTACTGAGTCGTAATCTGCCTTGAATTCAAAAAACAGATGATGAGTCCACAAGTTGTATTCCCGGAATTTATCAAGGACTTGTCGCAGACTGGACATCTGCTCCGTGGTTGATCGTCCCGACAAGGATCTCTGCAAATGGACGCAGTCTGCTAGACATAATTCGTCCTTGTAGGCGCTTTTGACGAGTGAGATACCTCGATAATTAGCACAAAAAAGATTCACACCCGCACCAAATGTGTCAAGTATAAAACGCTCATAAGACCGGTAGTCCTCTTCCCTCTATGGAAATGAAGCTTGGACCATCCTTGAGGAGGACTTGCAAGGGGTGATTCAAATATGACGTCCACTACTATTTTTAGATCCCCCTTTCCCCTCTGTCACGCTTTTTTGTATACCGAGTGTACGCACGTCACAAAGTATTGACCCCCTCGCTCCTCAAACTGTGGACGTCATTTTTGAACGACCCTCAAGCACTCGGAGTATTCGAGATACGGGTGCTTAGGCCCATCTTTGGCGGTGTGCAAGACGACGGTGTGTGGCGGCGCAGGATGAACCACGAGCTCGCCCAGCTCTACGGCGAACCCAGTATCCAGAAGATAGTTAAGGCCAGACGGGTACGATGCATAGGGCATGTTGCAAGAACGCCGGACAACAACCCTGCAAAGAAATGTGCTGCTTTTTGCAAAGTTCGTGCGTTTTTTACCTAATAGTTTCATTTCTGTTGATTTTTAGGATGTAGTTTGATTGGAAAAGACGTTAGATATCTTATGTGTGGGGGAATGGTCGTTTGGCTGAAACCCATTCGGCCGAAAGTCATTTGGCCAAATGCCACTAGGCCTAAAGATGTTCTTGGCCGAATATACCATTTGGCTGAACAGCTCATTAGCCCGAAAGTCATTTGGCAGAATGGGTCATTTGGCCGAAAGGGTCAATTGGCCGAATGGGTCATTTAGCCGAAAGGGTCATTAGGCCGGAAGGGTCGTTTAGCCGAAAGGGCCTTTGGGCCGAAAGGGTCATGTAGTGTACAGTCAAAAATCAACTTTAAAATTATTCGGTTAGAATTGATCCCGCGCCAAGAACTTGTTTTGATAAAAATAGAAAGGTGCTCTTTATTTTTTAAATTATTTTCCACTAAAATACGCAGAATTTCTGACTTGTTGTGCGTATTCATGAATGGGTTTTGTTATAGAATTCGACAGCGGATGCAATCTTAGAATTTGGGGAGACTTGATCCTCTTTCTATGGTATCTACGCTGTACATATTTTTTCAAGCCAACTCTTCATTCAAATCTGTCAAATTTACAAAAAATTAGAGGCGAACAAACTTATATTTATTTGCATTTTTTCACCAAATTTTTGTATGGGTGACTAACGAGCAGAGCATTAGTGATTAATCATATATTTAATCATGATCAATGAATAATGGGTTATTTAATTATTATTAATCCATCATAATCATACAACCATTTACCCATTAATTACTGATCGTTTATCATTGCATTTTACATTTAATCATTAATAACAAATCATATTCATAATTGTTTTGAGTTTTTGTATTAATCATTAATTTTAATCATTGCATACATCGATTTTATTTATCAATCTTCAATCATAATCATATATTTTTTTTTTACCTTTATTGACCTAATTTGGCAGAAAGGTTAGTTGATTATTGATCACTATGCGAATAATTCAATTTAATTATTCATAATCATTAATAATATCGATCGTTCCACCCAACCGGTACCAAAACCTGTATAAGAACTAGGCATATACGAAATTGTTAGAATCTTATACAAAAAATGTAAGCTGTCATACAAATATTGTTAGAAAAGCTTACAAAATTGTTAGATTCTTATACAATACTTGTATAAGAATCTAACATTTTCACATGTGCCCGGTTCTTATACAAATTTTGGTAGATTCTTATACAGAATTGTTAGAAAATCTAACATCCGCCGGTTGGGTGATCGTCGTTAATCATACACATATTTTGTGAACTTTTAATTACGGTCGGTAATCGTTAATCATATTCCAAATTTTTCATTCATTAATCATAATCGTTAATCATTGTCAAAAATTAATTGAATCTTTAATAATAATCATTAATCATTGCCAAAAATGTATAAATCATTAATCATAATCTTTAATCATAGAGTTGAATGATTTAATCATTACAAATCATTCATTGGAAGCTTTATTCATTAACGCTTTTAGAAACAAAATATCCTTAATTGTTGTGAAATATTGACATTTTTATCAGTACAGATAATTTAGCATGTTTACGGTTTTGTGATGTGAAAAAGTGAAATCATTTGGTCATTGTTAGGAGAATTTGTGTCAAATTTTGCGTGGGCACTAATAAAATCTTTGGCAGGGTTAAAACACTCAACAACAACACTGCAGAATTGGGTGCTAAACAAAAAAAAAATATGAGGGTTTTTATAGTTTAACATAAAGAGCATGCTTTTCTGATCTCCAACATATTTTTATTTTGTTTGTAAACCTTTTATTTACATTTTTATACAGCAAACAATAAGCCATTTCAATCGATAGAATGACACTAACATTGATAGAATGACAGTTGGCCCATGCAGCATAAAAACAAATTTTTAGTCCCATATAAATAAAAAATGCAAATTAAAAATAGTTCCGGGGCTCCAAAAATTCTGAAAAATTGGGGTTATGCTCAGTTTTTTATGCAGATTCAGAATATGTAAAAACATATATACCCCTAAACAAACCAATTAATACGGTTGTCAATTCAAGAAATCATCATCATCAACCGCGGTGAAGGTTGGTACTCGGATTCTGATGGCTTTTCCGCAAACGTGACCTTTAAGTGGTCTTGTTGCTGTTGGGTTATCACGCCTATCTAAAGAGTCGCAAATTTCAAATCAATTTGTCCATTTCGAAACATGTGCTGTGCATATGAAAAACCAAGATATCTAACAAAAACAACATCATCATTTGTCTACAGGATCTATATAAAATACGCTAGGTCAAAACTACTTTAGTAATCGGAAAACCAGGGGGATCAAGTCTGCCAAGGGAACAAGTCTCCCCATCTTCCCCTATCGATATTTAAAACATTTACTGCGTTCACATACTTTATTTGTCAATGCAAAACTCATTGTCACAAAATACTGATAAAAGGTAGTGTTTGGAGATGCGGTGCAGATTTTGCACCTATCAGAGTTAATTCAATCTCGTTCATTGTTAAATCTATACAGAAAACGCAATAAATAGCTGCTGTCATTAGTGGTACTAAGCGTTCTAAAGTTGCTTGAATACCAGCCCACTTTCTCGTGTGATTTTCCAGTCAGTAGTAACTAAACGCCAGGCAGTTGGCATCACTTAGCGCTTCTTTGGATGGTACCGATCCCACTCTGCAATGATATCAAAGGGTGCTCTCATTTTCCTCCTGACATACTGGAAATTTAGTTCTATCTATAACTTTCAACGGTTTGCTGCCTGAGGGGTCAGTATTATAAAACTCATCGGGTAGGATAACACCAACAGCCTTGATATTTGAGGCACCCTAAGTACCTACATAAAAAACAAATCCAAACGGCAGAGATTATCAGCAATAACACAAAAGTTAATCATGTCTCAGCTGAACCGGACCAAATTGCTTCTATACAAATATGGATGCAACGTGTCAGTCACTACTAATACTGATACGAGCAAATTATTTTGGGCAAGACACAAAAAAAAGCATCAGAACAGTAGCGCTGCCGTGAGGTAAAATTTGCTGAGAAGTTGCATGAATCAGTTGGGAGTTTCCGAGTGGAAATTAGGTAACCAGTTTTGTTTGTTAGTTTCACAGAGCCAATATTACTATACGGAGATGCACCCTACCGGGGGTCAACTTTTGCAGATCGGTTTGCAAGTTTGCAACAAAACCGGAAGCATGTATGGGTCCTGTTGAGTCGGGGCAGTTTTTTTTCGATGCACACTTCAATTGCGAAATGCATGTAGGTAGGTAACCATAAAGTAACTTGACCTAGAAAATGTGCGCTTGGATAGCTTTGCGGAAAACTTAATAATATTTTCGGTACCACAACAATTTGCAGATATCATCGCCAAGGTGCATACTTATTGAAGAACGTAATGTATCGTCCATTGTGCGGCAATTACTGAACCATTTGTCTAATTTTAATACAATTAATGATCGTTTCTTAATTAGAATAGATGCATCGTTGACGGCAATTTTATCTATTGTCATACTCATAAAGTATGTGAGCATGGAATCATAAGACAGAGCTTTATTATTTTTTACAGTAGCTTATAAAAAGTTACTTAAATAAAAAAGTGTCAAAAACTCTGACACAAAAAGGTACATTAAAATTTTTATATTGAGCTATATTGTAAACTGCATGAGGTAATGATCGTCAATAGAATAAAATTTGTTGTTAAGAAAATTATTTTGAGATTTTTAGTGGAATGTCTTCACTTGCCATAAGACGAGTTTGTACAATCCCATTGAATTCCACCACTTAATTGTATCTTGACAGATACGTATTTCGACCTCAACAGTAAAGCCGTCTTCAGTGTCTCGTACTTCAGTCGAGTCGAGTCAAGTACGAGACACTGAAGACGGCCTTACTGTTGAGGTCGAAATACGTATCTGTCAAGATACAATTAAGTGGTGGAATTCAATGGGATTGTACAAACTCGTTTTATGACAAGTGCAGCATTTGTTGTTAAAGTTTAAGTAAAAGTTGGATCTGTCCGACTATGAAAAACATTTTATAAAAAAAGGTAATTGCTTACTTATAAAATAAAACACTCACTGATATTATAATCCAAGGTAAATAACGAGCTGCTAAGAATGTCAACAAAACCCTAGTGCTATGCATAGATTTTTCGGTCAACATTGGATGTTCCAAATATGGCAAACCCAGTTTTAGACAGTTCAAATAATTACCATAATGTTCTGTATCGCTCCGAAAATCTCCAACCAAAGTGCTCAATCATTGGTGACGTAAGCCTCAGCATCGCATTTTTATTTTGTATTTTCTGCGCAACACTTTACCTCCTCATATAATTTCTCCGTTTGGAGCCGTTGTTTACGAAATCGCGCGGTTCAAAAATTTGCATATTGACACGGCGCCATCCTCAAATCCCAATCGAATAAAAAAAACTCTTCCCTTCGCATGTTTCAAGCTGATGGGCATAAACATTCGTTTGAAAAGCAGCCAATATTCTGAAAAATGCTTATTAATTGTCTGTCCCGCCGGCCCCGTAAGCATGAGTCGAGTAATTTATTTATTGCTGGGATTTTTGCGGGTGTGACAAAGAACTCCGTATTTAGAAGAGAAGAAGACTGGGTGTGTCTTACAATTCTTACAAATTCTTCATTTCTAAAAATAAATCTTACAATTCTGAATAAAATCTTGGTATTTACAGATTCTGCAGGTTAATTTTCGTTAATTTTCTATAGATACTTTATGAAACTTATACAGAACTGTAGGATTTCAATACAATCAAAATCTTGCCAATTTGTATATGCCAACATTTTATTCAGATTTTGCAGGGTTTTAATACAGAATTGTGATAAAATCTGCTATCCGTTGGAAAGAAGACAAGAAGCCAAGAAGACATGACGACAAGAAGACAGATTTATTAAGAATTGTCTGACAAGATCTATTTGATTTATTATATAGCAAAATAGAGGTCTCTAACGCTGATCGAAAATTATTAAGCTTTCAAGAAGAATGTATCTATTATTATCCCATTAAGTAGTAATAAATCGTATTATGGCAGGTCTTCAAAGCTGTGCGGATGCAAGATTTGAAATACTTCGTTACATAGTGCGCGATAACGGAACTAGTTTAATCACTTGCTAATTGATTTTCTGCGTTATGTCTAAATTAGCATCTAATGCGGTAAATTTACGGCTGGAGCTAGATTTTTGTAAAATGATCTCATCATTTTGATCCACTCATTTATCCCGTTGTCACTGTACCGCAAAGAAGGTGGCAAAAAATTCCGATTTCTTTTTTTGGAAGCATTAACATTGAACCTCCTATCGTTTCATTATTTGAATCAAAACAAAACAAAAATCAGCACAACCAGCTACTATCGTTTGCGGGAGTGGAAGCGATCCTTCAACCTGTTTGGCGCTATACTGAAGGTAGTGGATGATGAAACGGGGATTGGTTATGTGGGTTGCACACCAGAAGGAGCAACGATGAAAAGGGGGAACAAAACAAAACACCGTAGAAAAAAAACTATATATTATGTCGATCCAGTTTCACCTTGATCGGTATTCGATGATCGTAGAGCCAAATCGTAGCGCACAGTGTGTTTGAATAACTGTCAGTAAAAATAATACGACTTTCTTCTGATTTGTTCTATACTATGTAATTCAAAATTTCGTTTCTTTTTAAGTATGGAAGCTTACTAGGATTTCCCAAAATTTGCGATTTTCACTCAAAAATACAAATCTAACAATTATGGTTTGAAATCTTGGCATATACAACTCTGCAAGGTTTTAATACAAAAAATGTAAGTGTTTTATACAAATACTGTATAAAAATACATAATACAAAATTGTTAGATTTCAATATTCACAATGGTTGTATTAAAATCTTCCAAAATTTTATACAGTTTCTGTAAGGTTCTTGTGTGGCAGTGAAACAGCACTTGTCGTTTACTATATAACAGAAATATTTAATTACTTTGAAACCATCGAAGTACGTCCAATGTGGACCACAACTGACAGTCACATTATTAGTAATCAAAGCAATCGGCAAACTGTTGATAGTCACATGTAGTGAACTATTATTTGGCTCAAGGTTTCCGAGGTGCTTGCCTACAGTCAGAATTAACTCCACAGTTATCATACCAAACTATATTAAAGTCTGCCATCCGCTGATATGGTGTATATATTTCCAAGCTTGTTGTAAGATTTGCATGATTTCGGAGATACTCGTCAGGACTATGGATAACTAATTTCTCATTTTTATTGGTATTTTCCTCGCCTTTAACTCTGTTTCTCATACATACTACTATTCTTACTATATACACGTGCGCCTAACAGAAAAACAAAAACAATTAGAAGCGTGGTTACTAAGCTAGATCCGGTTAAGGGAATTTTCGGATTGGAAATTTTCCTAATGAGCACATATTAAATATTAAATTTTAATAATAACTTCGTAATGGCTCTTTTCTCATATATGCTTAAGAAGTTGTAAAAAAACTTCAATGATATTTTATACAGCAAAGGAAAATCATATATCTGAATTTGGTTCAGGGTGAGATGCAATTAAACAGGACATGGGCAAGATGATGATCTAAGATAGCTCAAAATTGAAAATGAAGGGCTTACTTTTCAATTTGATGTTATATTTAGCATTTCCACGGCTTTTCTATACCCGCCTATTGCTTGAATGTGTATCTTGTATGCCAGGTACAATGGATACACTACGCCGAGGGTTCTGAGGATTTCCCACCCGGAAACTTCCTAGTCTGGACTAAACATCCACCTCGCCATATTTTTTGGCAATTGATGGCAACTGAAAGAGCGGGAGGATGATTCGAGGAAACGGTCAAAAATAGTGAACAAGCTTACATCGACAATTCTAGACCTACATCTGAAAAGGGTGTAACAGCCAAAATTGATTCCTTCAGATTTCTCGTCTACATATATAGCTATATATGTGGACGAAGAATCAGAAGGAATAAATTTTGGCTGTTACGCCCTTTTCAAATGTTGGTCTAGAATTAGTACGGAAGTGGATTTGCTAGAATCCAGGTCATATAGAAAGCGCAGCGCCGTAGCATGTGGTTGGCCAGGTTGGCCCCCGCCAAGGGTGCAGGCCTTAGTGGGGCGCCGAAATCCAGAATTGCACTATGGGAAATGATGACAAATTGTATCACGGTTACCCAGGTAACCAGTAAGCATTTTATAAAGCATTTAAGTGGCATTATTGGCATTTAATGTTACTGCAAAACATTAAATGCCAATAAGCCCTATAGTCGCCTTTAATGCTTTTTTAACACGTACGTCCCCAACCCCCATTTTACGACAAAACTCAAAATTCAAAACCATGCAGCTCAGCCAATTTCTAACGGATTTTCAAGAAATCTTCTGGAATCGATCACAAAATTCCTATAGTTTTAGGAACTGAGGTCAATTTTTATGCAACGGCCATGGTTCCGGATATATTCCGGGGAGTACTGGGGTTACCTCCCTCCCGGAAAAAATGGTCACTGGCAGATCGGCTTCGAAATCCATCGTGCGACATGTCAAACTTCATGATTTTGCAAAACAAGTACACTGGAGTACATTTCGGCGATTTTCGATCGAATTGGCCACCCTCCGGGTACTTCCAAGGCCTGGTTCCCTTGGGGAAGTGGCCAATTTTCATTCGCTTTTGGAACCCATCTTGCGACATATCAAACTTCATGATTTTGCAAAACAAGTACACTGGAGTACATTTCGGCGATTTTCGATCGAATTGGCCACCCTCCGGGTACTTCCAGGGCACTATGGGGGATCCCCATACAAGCGAGCGGTCAAAAATAAAATTGGACTTTTAAAGTGATTTTCCACTTAGTTTTAGCTGTGTATGGTCGAAATAGCATGAATATACAATTTCCAACCCCCCCCCCTTTGGGGATCGTCTATGAATTACGTAATTATTTTTTTCATAGGTTCGATTAACGTGACAAAGCAAACCTATTTGGGAAGTTGAAATTTCGTGCGTTTTCTTAAGGAGAAGGAAGGGGGCTGTACAAAAACTAAGTTCAGCAATTTATGGACATTATGGCGGCGATCATGTTAAATGACATTAATTTCATGACATTCCGTGATATTTTTTGTTCTCACTCTCATGCCTCACAATTTGTATTTAGAACAATTTGTTTGACAAAGTACTAGGATCTGAAGGATCATAAAGCATTAAATGTTAATCAAATAATCAGAATTGAAAATAACTTTTGAAAAAGGGTATTAGCAAATTAGAAATCGCAATCCCATGACATTTTTACGTGTACAAGTTATTCAAAAATGAGATTAATATATTCTCAAAAATGTGGACATTCATTGTGGAATGTAAGAATGCTCCATTCTTCCGAAAAGCAAAATTCTTTTAATTTAAATAACAACACTATTTGAATTACTTTTGATTTGTTTTCATGATTTCTACAAGTTATATACAGCATCATTCTTTTTCTGTGTCAAGGTTTAAGTCTTCAATGATATTTTCTTCAATTCCATCAACGATGGAAGATGAGATAAATTCATCTAAAGTATTAGAAGATAAAGAACTTTTGAAAATCTTCAAATATTACAAAATTACGCATGGCATAAGAATAACTAAGTGAAACAATTTTTTCCAACGTCTCCTCGTTATCCAAATCGAGCTTAAAATGGATCTGATTCATGTAAGGCACGAAGGAAAATGTCAACATTTGCCTCTCTTGATCATTTTCTTGCATTATGAGTTCTAAATTTCTTCAACTGTTTATATTGACTTTCCGCTGGTTGTTCAGCCAGTGAACCTCAAAGTGTAGATGAGTGAATAAATATTTCCCTACCATTAGCCAGACATTCATGAACACTAGCAGGAATTTCATACGCTCCGTTCTAACTAAGATATTGTTCGTCTTTACTTTTGCAATAAACATGTCGGGAATTATTGATTCCAGGAGATTTATAAATATTTACATATTATGAAATCTCATATTTAGTTCTCCATCAGTAGCTAATGAATAGCTCAGAAAATTAGGTTTAGAGAATGACTCAAACCACTCAAGCCCCAAACGCATTTCAGCGGAATGGCGACGGAAACGGTAAAATTTGACAGGAAATATATGAGCGAACTGTTAAATCCTTCCGTTACCGTTGTGCTGCATTGCATTGGGGTTTTATTCATTTACTCCTTTGAAAAGTTAATTAAATGAGCTCAAATGGTTATAAATAAAGTCGAAGTTATTACCAATAAATGTATTTTGACCATACCCTTTGAGCGCATAGTTCAGTCTGACCCATTTTCAATAGGAAACGATGGGACTAGATTTCCCGTCGAATGAAACTTGTTGCGAGAAAATCGGACACAAATAAGTGTCTAAATGGCGATTGCGTTCTTTTGCGCACATACATACAGACGCGCATGCACACACATACAGACATCACCTCAATTCTTCGCGCTGAGTTAGTTGATATATACCACTAGGGGTCTCCGGGCCTTCTATCAAACATTCGTTTTTGGAATGAGCATTAACCTTGGAGTACGAGAGAGGCAAAACACGGTAAAAAACAAATGAAAAAAAAATCAGAGTGACTTAACTCTGTTAATTGCAAATACTGGCAAGAAATTCTTTCGGGACATTTTAGTCGAAGCTTTGTCCTTGATGTGTATCATAAAAGAACCCTGGGGATTCCTGAGGAAAAAAAGTTCTTCACTATCAAAGTTGAAAATAGCGTCGTTTTTGGAAAAATATTGCTTCCGCATTTTTTCAATTTTTTCACAGTGTAACCATTAGTTTTTGCACACCATTTAAAAGCTTATACAATAACCTTTGTAATGATGTATTAACATTGAAGAAAAACATTTAAAAATATTTCAATAAATAGTTGAAAATAAAATATTTTTTCAGAAAATTTGCTAACTTTTTTACCCATTTCTGACTTTGCCACCTTATATCTTTGGAACTAGTGCACCTAGAGACTTCAAATTCAGAATTTCTCTTAATTAGAGTATTGACAATGGAGAGAAAATATTTTAAAATAATTCGGAAGACATGACATTTTCGATTAATGACCGCCCGAAATCCTATAGTGCAGGGCCTGGTTCCCTTGGGGAAGTGGCCAATTTTCATTCGCTTTTGGAACCCATCTTGCGACATATCAAACTTCATGATTTTGCAAAACAAGTACACTGGAGTACATTTCGGCGATTTTCGATCGAATTGGCCACCCTCCGGGTACTTCCAGGGCCTGGTTCCCTTGGGGAAGTGGCCAATTTTCATTCGCTTTTGAAACCCATCTTGCGACATATCAAACTTCATGATTTTGCAAAACAAGTACAATGGAGTAAATTTTGGCGATTTTAGATCGAATTGACCACTATCCGGGTACTTCCAGGACCTGGTTCCCTTGGGGAAGTGGCCAATTTTCATTCGCCTTTGGAACCCATCTTGCGACATATCAAACTTCATGATTTTGCAAAACAAGTACACTGGAGTACATTTCGGCGATTTTCGATCGAATTGGCCACCCTCCGGGTACTTCCAGGGCCTGGTTCCCTTGGGGAAGTGGCCAATTTTCATTCGCTTTTGGAACCCATCTTGCGACATATCAAACTTCATGATTTTGCAAAACAAGTACACTGGAGTACATTTCGGCGATTTTCGATCGAATTAGCCACCCTCCGGGTACTTCCAGGGCCTGGTTCCCTCGGGGAAGTGGCCAATTTTCATTCGCTTTTGGAACCCATCTTGCGACATATCAAACTTCATGATTTTGCAAAACAAGTACACTGGAGTACTTACATTTCGGCGATTTTCGATCGAATTGGCCACCCTCCGGGTACTTCCAGGGCCTGGTTCCCTTGGGGAAGTAGCCAATTTTCATTCAATCTTGGAACCCATCTTGCGACATGTCAAACTTCATGATTTTGCAAAACAAGTACACTGGAGTACATTTCGGCGATTTTCGATCGAATTGGCCACCCTCCGGGTACTTCCAAGGCCTGGTTCCCTTGGGGAAGTGGCCAATTTTCATTCGCTTTTGGAACCCATCTTGCGACATATCAAACTTCATGATTTTGCAAAACAAGTACACTGGAGTACATTTCGGCGATTTTCGATCGAATTAGCCACCCTCCGGGTACTTCCAGGGCCTGGTTCCCTTGGGGAAGTGGCCAATTTTCATTCGCTCTTGGAACCCATCTTGCGACATATCAAACTTCATGATTTTGCAAAACAAGTACACTGGAGTACATTTCGGCGATTTTCGATCGAAATGGCCACCCTCCGGGTACTTCCAGGGCCTGGTTCTCTTGGGGAAGTAGCCAATTTTCATTCAATCTTGGAACCCATCTTGCGACATATCAAACTTCATGATTTTGCAAAACATGTACAATGGAGTAAATTTTGGCGATTTTAGATCGAATTGACCACTATCCGGGTACTTCCAGGACCTGGTTCCCTTGGGGAAGTGGCCAATTTTCATTCGCCTTTGGAACCCATCTTGCGACATATCAAACTTCATGATTTTGCAAAACAAGTACACTGGAGTACATTTCGGCGATTTTCGATCGAATTGGCCACCCTCCGGGTACTTCCAGGGCCTGGTTCCCTTGGGGAAGTAGCCAATTTTCATTCAATCTTGGAACCCATCTTGCGACATATCAAACTTCATGATTTTGCAAAACAAGTACAATGGAGTAAATTTTGGCGATTTTAGATCGAATTGACCACTATCCGGGTACTTCCAGGACCTGGTTCCCTTGGGGAAGTGGCCAATTTTCATTCGCTTTTGGAACCCATCTTGCGACATATCAAACTTCATGATTTTGCAAAACAAGTACACTGGAGTACATTTCGGCGATTTTCGATCGAATTAGCCACCCTCCGGGTACTTCCAGGGCCTGGTTCCCTTGGGGAAGTGGCCAATTTTCATTCGCTTTTGGAACCCATCTTGCGACATATCAAACTTCATGATTTTGCAAAACAAGTACACTGGAGTACATTTCGGCGATTTTCGATCGAATTGGCCACCCTCCGGGTACTTCCAGGGCCTGGTTCCCTTGGGGAAGTAGCCAATTTTCATTCAATCTTGGAACCCATCTTGCGACATATCAAACTTCATGATTTTGCAAAACAAGTACAATGGAGTAAATTTTGGCGATTTTGGATCGAATTGACCACTATCCGGGTACTTCCAGGACCTGGTTCCCTTGGGGAAGTGGCCAATTTTGATTCGCCGTTGGAACCCATCTTGCGATATATCAAACTTCATGATTTTGCAAAACAAGTACACTGGAGTACATTTCGGCGATTTTCGATCGAATTGGCCACCCTCCGGGTACTTCCAGGTCCTGGTTCCCTTGGGGAAGTGGCCAATTTTCGTTCAATCTTGGAACCCATCTTGCGACATATCAAACTTCATGATTCTGCAGAACAAGTACAATGGAGTAAATTTTTGCGTTTTTAGATTTAATTGACCACTATCCGGGTACTTCCAGGGCCTGGTTCCCTTGGGGAAGTGGCCAATTTTCATTCGCTTTTGGAACCCATCTTGCGACATATCAAACTTCATGATTTTGCAAAACAAGTACACTGGAGTACATTTCGGCGATTTTCGATCGAATTAGCCACCCTCCGGGTACTTCCAGGGCCTGGTTCCCTTGGGGAAGTGGCCAGTTTTCATTCGATCTTGGAACCCATCTTGCGACATATCAAACTTCATGATTTTGCAGAACAAGTACAATGGATTAAATTTTGGCGATTTTAGATCGAATTGACCACTATCCGGGTACTTCCAGGGCCTGGTTCCCTTGGGGAGGTGGCTCATATTTGTTCAATCTTGGAACCCATCTTGCGACATGTCAAACTTAATGATTTTGCAAAACAAGTACACTGGAGTACATTTCGATGATTCTCGATCGATGGTTACCTTCAGAATACTTCCAGGGCCTGGTTCCCTTGGGGAAGTGGCCAATTTTGTTCAATCCTGGAACCCACCTTGCGGCATATCAAACTTCATAATAAACAAGTACACTGGAGTGCATTTCGGTGATTTTAGATCGAATTGGCCACCTTCCGGGTACTTACAGGTAGACCTGTGCGTTGATTGAAATTTTACCGGTAGTGGCGTGATAGATCATTTTTAGGCAGCGGCGGCGGCGTCACGCCATTGGTGATCAGCGGTGGCGTGGATCGGCGTGAACCAGTTTCAAGCGCCAAAATTTCTTCAGAAGTTCGTCAAGGAATTCTTCCAGAAGCTCCTCCACTAGTTTTTTTCAAAAGATCGTCAAGAAATTCCTTTGGACATTCCTCCGTAAGTGCCTCTGGGAAGTTCCTCCAGAAACTCCTCCCGGATTTCGCCTGGAAGTTCCTTCAGGAATTCCTCCGGAAGTTCCTCCAGGAATTCACCTGGAAGTTCCTCTAGGAATTCCTCCTGAGGTTCCTCCGGGAATTCCCCCGGAAGTTTCTCCAGGAATTCCTCCGGAAGTTTCTCCAGGAATTCCTCCGGAAGTTTCTCCATGAACTCTTCCGGAAGTTCCTCCAGGAATTCCTCCGAAAAACTGGAATTGGCCACCTGGCCTGGAGGAACTTCCGGAGGAATTCCTGGAGGAGCTTCCGGAGGAATTCCTGGAGGAACTTCCGGAGGAATTCCTGGAGGAACTTCCGGAGGAATTCCTGGAGGAACTTCCGGAGGAATTCCTGGAGGAACTTCCGGAGGAATTCCTGGAGGAACTTCCGGAGGAATTCCTGGAGGAACTTCCGGAGGAATTCCTGGAGGAACTTCCAGGAGGAATTCCTGGAGGAACTTCCGGAGGAATTCCTGGAGGAACTTCCGGAGGAATTCCTGGAGGAACTTCCGGAGGAATTCCTGGAGGAACTTCCGGAGGAATTCCTGGAGGAACTTCCGGAGGAATTCCTGGAGAAACTTCCGGAGAAATTCCTGAAGGAACTTCCGGAGGAATTCCTGGAGGAACTTCCGGAGGAATTCCTGGAGGAACTTCCGGAGGAATTCCTGGAGGAACTTCCGGAGGAATTCCTGGAGGAACTTCCGGAGGAATTCCTGGAGGAACTTCCGGAGGAATTCCTGGAGGAACTTCCGGAGGAATTCCTGGAGGAACTTCCGGAGGAATTTCTGGAGGAACTTCCGGAGGAATTCCTGGAGGAACTTCCGGAGGAATTCCTGGAGGAACTTCCGGAGGAATTCCTGGAGGAACTTCCGGAGGAATTCCTGGAGGAACTTCCGGAGGAATTCCTGGAGGAACTTCCGGAGGAATTCCTGGAGGAACTTCCGGAGGAATTCCTGGAGGAACTTCCGGAGGAATTCCTGGAGGAACTTCCGGAGGAATTCCTGGAGGAACTTCCGGAGGAATTCCTGGAGGAACTTCCGGAGGAATTCCTGGAGGAACTTCCGGAGGAATTCCTGGAGGAACTTCCGGAGGAATTCCTGGAGGAACTTCCGGAGGAATTCCTGGAGGAACTTCCGGAGGAATTCCTGGAGGAACTTTCGGAGGAACTTTCGGAGGAATTCCTGGAGGAACTTCCGGAGGAATTCCTGGAGGAACTTCCGGAGGAATTCCTGGAGGAACTTCCGGAGGAATTCCTGGAGGAACTGCCGGAGGAATTTCTGGAGGAACTTCCGGAGGAATTCCTGGAGGAACTTCCGGAGGAATTCCTGGAGGAACTTCCGGAGGAATTCCTGGAGGAACTTCCGGACGAATTCCTGGAGGAACTTGCGGAGGAATTCCTGGAGGAACTTCCGAAGGAATTCCTGAAGGAACTTCCAGACGATATCCGGGAGGAGTATCTGGAAGAATTTCCCAGAGGCACTTATAGAGGAATATCTGGAGGAATGTCCAAAGGAATTTCTTGACGATCTTTTGAAAAAACTCGTGGAGGAACTTCTGGAAGAATTCCTGGAGGAACTTCTGAATAAATTTTGGCGCTTGAAACTGGTTCACGCCGATCCACGCCACCGCCAATCACCAACGGCGTGACGCCGCTGGCTAAAAATGATCTATCATGCCACCGCCGGTCAAATTTCACGCACAGGTCTACCTAGAAGTACCCGGAAGGTGGCCAATTCGATCGAAAATCACCGAAATGGTTTCCAGTGTACTTGTTTTGCAAAATCATGAAGTTTGACATGTCGCAAGATGGGTTCCAAGATTGAACAAAAATTGGCCACTTCCCCAAGGGAACCAGGCCCTGGAAGTTCCCGGAGGGTGGCCAATTCGATCGAAAATCGCCGAAATGTTTTCCAGTGTACTTGTTTTGCAAAATCATGAAGTTTGATATGTCGCAAGATGGCTTCCAAGATTGAATGAAAATTGGCCACTTCCTCAAGGGAACCAGGCCCTGGAAGTACCCGGAGGGCGACCAATTCGATCGAAAATCGCCGAAATGTACTCCAGTGTACTTGTTTTGCAAAATCATGAAGTTTGATATGTCGCAAGATGGGCTCCAAGAGCGAATGAAAATTGGCCACTTCCCCAAGGGAACCAGGACCTGGAAGTACCCGGAGAGTGGCCAATTCGATCGAAAATCGCCGAAATGTACTCCAGTGTATTTGTTTTGCAAAATCATGAAGTTTGATATGTCGCAAGATGGGTTCCAAGATTGAATGAAAATTGGCCACTTCCCCAAGGGAACCAGGCACTGGAAGTACCCGGAGGTTGGCCAATTCGATCGAAAATCGCCTAAATGTACTCCAGTGTACTTGTTTTGCAAAATCATGAAGTTTGATATGTTGCAAGTTGGATTCCGGGATTGATCGAAAATTGGCCACTTCCCCAAGGGAATCAGTCCCTGGAAGTACCCGGAGGGTGGCCAATTCGATCGAAAATCGTCGAAATGTACTCCAGTGTACTTGTTTTGCAAAATCATGAAGTTTGACATGTCGCAAGATGGGTTCCAAGATTGAACGAAAATTGGCCACTTCCTCAAGGGAACCAGGTCCTGGAAGTACCCGGAGGGTGGCCAATTCGATCGAAAATCGCCGAAATGTACTCCAATGTACTTGTTTTGCAAAATCATGAAGTTTGACATGTCGCAAGATGGGTTCCAAGATTGAACAAAAATTGGCCACTTCCCCAAGGGAACCAGGCCCTGAAAATACCCGGAGGGTGGCCAATTCGATCGAAAATCGCCTAAATGTACTCCAGTGTACTTGTTTTGCAAAATCATGAAGTTTGACATGTCGCACGATGGATTTCGAAGTCGATCTGCCAGTAACCATTTTTTCCGGAAGGGAGGTAACCCCAGTACTCCCCGGAATATATCCGGAACCATGGCCATTGGACAAAAATTGACCTCAGTTCCTAAAACTATAGGAATTTTGTGATCGATTCCAGAAGATTGCTTGAAAATTCGTTAGAAATTGGCTGAGCTGCATGGTTTTGAATTTTGAGTTTTGTCGTGAAATGGGGGTTGGGGACGTACGTGTTAATGCAGGTTTTGGCCCAATATATGGCTGCTTAAATTCTCCATCCTACTTTATCGATAAAGTAGAAATTTTGCTGAGTAGCATTTATTCAGCATCCGAAATGCTGAATAAATGCTTAATTTTAAAAACAAGAAAAAAGGTTTTTTTAATGGCATTTTTTTTTCTATTTCTTTTTTTACATAGTTTTTTTTTCATATTAGGGGAACTGCTCCTTGAATTCATACAGTGTACCCAAATCAATACCATCCGAAAACAAAGAATTTGTGCTCAAATTGTTTTATTTCTCATTTTTGTGATTTTTTTCAGCAGTGAGCACGCCGAATAACAGCAAAACACGACACAAATTGAGCCTAAATTCCTGTTTTGCGAATGTTATTGATATAGGAGCATGTTGTAACTGTAACTCACTATTCTTGCCAGCAATAGACCATGTTGGTACTGAGATTTGAACTGAAAAGCTGAACTGTATCATATTTGTGGGAATAATTATTCTGCTCATAATTAAAGAAATGACAGATTTCTTCAAATGAGCAAACAATGAATCTTGTTTGAGTCTAGATTATAAAGGATACAAATGTAAGTACACAGTTACAATAAAAGCAGGCATTGCAATTAATCCTATCATTCGATCTTCTGAGCAAAGATACTGATGATATGAAGGGATATCGATCTTAGTTATCTATCTGCTCAGTAAACAAAATGCAATGTTCGCCATGGAGAAACATTTTTTCACTGCTTTTGTTGTAGCAACGCCCTCGCAACGTGAACAAACCCCGAACAGCGCTGGCTATCAGGATCATCATCAAATGCTCAAAGAGTGATAAGTGGAAATTGAAAAGTGAGAAATGAGAAGCTAGAATTGAGAAGTAAAAAGTGAAAAGTTAGAAGTAAGAAATTTGAGAAGTGAGAACTGTGAAGTGAGAAGTGGAAAGTGAGAAGTGAAAAGTTACAAATGAGAAGTGAAAATTAAGAAGTAAGAAGCGAGAAGCGAAAGGTAAGAAGTGAGAGTGACAAATACGAAGTGAGAAGTGAGAAATGGAAGTGAAAAGTGAGAAGTAAGAAATTTGAAAAGTGAGAACTGTGGAGTGAGAAAAGAAAAGAAAAAAAGTGAAGAGATTATTGGGAAATGTGAGAAGTGAGAGAAAAGAAACGTGAAGTGAGAAGTAAGAATTGAGAAGTGAGAGGTCAGAAGTTAGAAGTGAAAAGTGAAAAAGTGAAAAGTGAGAAAAGAAAAATGAAAAATGAGAATTGAAAAGTGAGAAGTAAGAAGCGAGAAGTGAGGAATGCTAAGTACAGGATTGGTTGGTTCTGAATTTTTTACTGGGTTTGGAAAGAATAGATATTTCTTATATTTTAACGTTGACAATTGAGCAAGTACAAGTACGGAGAAAATTATCAGATTACGAAAACGTTAGCGTAGCGTCCGGTTTTCAAATTCGATGAAAGTTTGTTTTCGCCATAAGATTTTTTTTTCAAAATCCCAAAACAGTCAATTTTTTTTTTAATTTATTCTCAAAGTTTCATGCATTTTGAGTCCGTTGGCATCAAAAAACAAAACAAAACAAATATCCCTTTATAAAAGAAACCAATAAAGTTTTGGTTTTGATTAGTTTTAAGCACCTTCAAATCATGTACGATTCAAATTTTGCTCAAATTTTGCATAGGGGGATATTTTTGGCTACGAAAACGTTTGCGTATTGTCCGGTGTTAAAATTCGATGGAACAATTCCCAAAAAGTCCCAAAAATGTTCTTAGAGAAAATATCAATTTCCTTCAATTTTGTTTTTAAATAACATCAGATCTCGACGTTTCATGCATTTTTAAGTCATTTGGCATCAAAAACAAAAATTCGATTTACGACTTTTCCTTGGGAAAATTTTCATGGGTAAAAATTTCAAAACTTTGATGAATTTTAGGCATCCCTAAATCATGTCCGAATGAGCTTAAATTTTGCATGGGGTCATATTTTGGCGTAATGAAACTTGTGAGCAATGTCGTTTCTTGAAATTCGATGTCTAGTAGAAAATGAAAGGAGATTCCCAATACGAGTTCAAATGAATTTTCACCGAAATTTCTTGTTAAAACTTTCATCCATTCTTATTTGACGTAGGCTATTTGTGATGGGAAGGCTCTGATACAGGGTGTAAAACGAAAACTTCAAAATTGGAGACCGCCACGAGCCATCGTGTAAGATTTTGAATGCTAATAACACCTTTATCTTTTGACGAATTTCCGAGATTTATATATCAAACGACTCGGAAATTCTCCACCAATTTGCAAATTTGTTTTTTCAAACTTTTGATTGTCCTAGCCAGTACTGGAAAAGGTCGTGATCGTCTTAAGACAAAGAGCAAAGCGCCTTCTTCTATATTAGGCAACCAAATGAAAGCAACATGGGTTCTTTGATAAATTTCGCATGAAAGGCAGTCATGAAAGGCTGTTGTGCTTCATTTAAAAAAAAATAAATTTCTAAGTTATTTTAATAGATACATGCGAAGAATAGTGATTTATCGACAAATTAATCATACTCCTTTAATTCAACGAGTTGAAAGTGGCAATAAACACAAAAATAATTCATGCCCTGCATGGAACAAATATTTTTTGAGATTTTTGTAGCATGCCATTCATCCTTCTCGTTACTATAGATATTGAAAGGGGCAGATATGTAAACATCGTGTGACATCTCTGATTGAAAATAAGAAATTTCAGTACTGGTCCTAGCTTAGCTTAGCTTAACCTGTACATATCGTAGTTGCTAGTCGTAATTGGCCGAGAAACAACAAATATGCACAGCTCACCAATTGAATTATCTTCTCTTATTGTCGAGGATTTGATATTTTTCGAGAATTTAGCAAGTGGAGGAACAGAGAAATCTCTTAAAACTAAACTCACATGAACTAAAGAATGCGAACTTCAAATGATGTCTAACGTACATTTTGTCTAACATTTTATTTTAACATACTTGACCGGCGTTCTGACAAATCACACCAAGCGGCAACAAATCGCCAACAATATTACGTAGGTCCTGACCGCGTAGGTCCTGGAAGCGGTCAGAACCGTCAATTGACCATTGTATATTCATACTTCGCTTCTTGATCGGAAACCATGAAAAAAGAGCCGTCGAATGACTGGTTTTGGCGCTAAAATTAAAATGTCCCCTTCCACAGGTTCCCCGGGGACATCCCAGCGACTCCAGGATCCGTTTATTCAATTGGTTTTTCATTTTTGACACATTAGAAGCTTTCTGGAATAAAATCATAGTGGACGATCTATCATAAAGCGAGATTCATTCCAGTTCGAGACAGCAACACGTACGGACGTGTTTTTTGCTCGCGCATTTTTTCGAAGTGTTTTTTTTTTTCGTTCGTTCGCTGTTTACGTTTTCGCTTGTCGCGTTGGCGTTATTTTCTCCCGGACCCGTCATAGGAGACTCGGTGGCCGATTCGGTCGCTGGAAAAGTGCCTAAGCGCACTGCTCTTGGAGGCGCGGGTAACCCCTCCAAGCAGCTTTTGCAGAGCAACGTGTTCTCGCCGTTGCCGCTTGATGACGCCGGCAATCCACCGAAAAAGAGGAAGAAGCAGCAATCGCAGCTGCCGCAGGTGCAACCTGAGCGGAAGGAGAAGTGCCCGCCCTTGTTTGTGAAGGGCGATCCGCCGGATTTACGCCCAACAATTCGCTAGCTGATCGCTAAGGTGCTGAAATGTACTTTTCGGCTCTGCAGCGAGGGCGTGAAAGTGATGCCGGCCAACAGAGACCATCATCAATCCGTCGTGGAGTTCCTCGAGGTCCACAAGTATGAGTACTACACTCATGTCCACCCCGGCACGAAGCCGCTCAAGGCTTTGCTGCGAGGACTTCACGACATGAAGTAAGAAGAGCTCCAAGCAGAGCTTGAAAGTTGCGGACTGAAGCCAGTAGCCGTCCACAAGATCGCTCGTCACGACAAGGCGAGGAGATATCGCGAACAACTGTACCAGATCCATCTGGAGCACGGCTCCACTACCTGGAAGGACCTGAAGCTGGTTGGCGTTATAAATTACACCGTCGTTGACTGGGAGCGATATCGGCCAGTGCACCGCGATATCACGCAATGTACCAACTGCTTCAATTTCGGGCACGGAACCAGGAACTGCCGCATGAAGCCGCGCTGCAACAAGTGTGGCGAACCCCATCCGGTTTGGTGGAATGGTGGACCTCAAAAATAACGACTTCTCGAATAAGATCCGCACTCTCCCAGATTATGCTAAGCCGTTCTGGAAAATGATCAAAATTCTAAAATCCAAGCCTCGGCCCATTCCACCTTTGATCCCACTAGGCAATAATGGCTCTAAGGATCGCTTGATAACTCCTGCAGAGAAGGTCGCTGAAATAGGTCGTCACTTCGTCAGCTCACACAATCTTGGGCAGAACATCGTCAGTCCACACGAAGCAGCCGTCAACGAGCATGCTAACAACATCCATTTGATTCCCAACGACTTCTCGGAGGAGTTGAAGATCTCAGCTAGCGAATTGACGGCCTATATCAAATCGTCGAAGAACATGAAGGCCCCAGGCTTCGACAGCATCCTGAATCTCGAGCTCAAACACATGAGTGCTCGTTTTTTTGAGCACCTCTCGCTGATCTTTAATCAGTGTCTCCGGCTCAGCTACTTCCCATCGTCCTGGAAGTCAGCGAAAGTCATCCCCATCCGGAAGCCTGGTGTGGTAGTAGCGGCTTGTATTCAAATAATAGTCGAAGATATTGAATGAAAATGAAAGCATGAATTTTTTGAATGAGATTTGAATTTCTAAATCGAAGCAATCGGCGTTCGAATAGTAGGCGCCCATTAGCACACGAATATGAACTCGATTGACATTCGTCGAATATCTGAATTATCATGGTCTGTGTACTCACGAGTATGTTCTGACAGAACGAGTAGCTCTAGTGATACATAGACGATGTACCTAATATTCGGATTAGTATCGTCTCTTCTCTTTCTTTGTTTCGTTTTGTCAATCGAGTTCATATTCGTGTGCTAATGGGCGCCTACTATTCGAACGCCGATTGCTTCGATTTAGAAATTCAAATCTCATTCAAAAAATTCATGCTTTCATTTTCATTCAATATCTTCGACTATTATTTGAATACAAGCCGCTACTACCACACCTGGGAAGGATCCTTCCTCACCCAAAAGCTATCGTCCCATCAGCCTTCTCTCAGGATTATCCAAGCTATTCGAAAAAGCTATTCATCACCGGTTACTTGAGTCTGCCGAAAATCTCAACATCTTGCTCGAGGAACAGTTTGGTTTCCGACGCGGTCGGTCAACTGTACACCAACTGACCCGAGTTACCAACGTACTCAGACGGAACAAGTTTGTCTCGAAAACATCCGCCATGGCCTTACTCGATGTCGAGAAGGCATTTGACAATTTATGGCATGATGGCCTGGTGTACAAACTACAACGCTACAATCTTCCCAGCTACCTGGTGAAAATCATCAACAATTACCTGTCGGCAAGGACATTCCGGGTCTCAATCAGCGGAGCGAGTTCCAATGCGCACAACATCGTCGCAGGCGTTCCCCAGGGCAGTATCCTCGGGCCCCTGCTTTTCAATCTGTTCACCTCCGACATGCCAGAACCTCCAGAAGGCGGCATTCTGTCTCTGTTCGCAGATGACACATCCATCGTCTACAACGGTAGAGTGATCAGAGCGCTAGTGGCAAAACTCCAACGAGGCCTGGATGCCCTGACAGAGTGTCTCACCAGCTGGAAGATCTGTATCAACGCGGCGAAGACCCAGGTCATCATTTTCCCCCACTCCAAATCCCCTAAACTTGTTCCGCCTGGGGACTGTAAAATCATCCTCAATGGCACGACTGTGGAATGGGCCAATGAGGCCGGCTACCTTGGGTTGACCCTTGACAGCAAACTTATTTTCAGGCAACAGGTTGACAAGCCGATGTCAAAGTGTAACGTCTTGTTGAAACTACTGCACCCTTGGTCAACCGACTCGATGGTCGTCATTGTCATAGGCAAATCATCCTCCCCGTGATCGAATATGGCATGCCGGTCTGGGAGAGCTGCGCTAAAACCCACCACCTCAAACTTCAACGGGTCTAAAACAAATTCCTGAGGATGATCCTCAACACCCCTCCCAGGACAAGAACATCCGAGGTCCACCGTCTGGCCGGAATAAAAACCTTACATGAACGCTTTGGTGAGTGTAAAGAAAAGTTTAGGGTCCGTTGCTTGCACTCGGATCAACAAGCGCTTAGTTCCAATCTAGGTTATCAAATTTTTATTGTAAATATTAGTGTACATAGTAGTTAGGTTATCAAATTTTAAAAAACACTAGCGCCTCCTGAAGGCCGTCATGATACATTATATTTTAAAAATTAAGTCGAACATTATAATCATAATAATAACAATAATTGAAATTGAAGTTGGAGGGCCAACCGGCCGATCACTGTACATGTTAAAATTAATTGTAAAACAAAAAAATGTTTTAAATAAAGAAGAATTTTACTACTACTAAAGCGAGATTCAAATGAAGTTGTGGCTTGACCCCTTTGATAAGTATCGATCGGAACCGATTATGAAGAAATGGCCATATCTCACTTGATTCTGGTCCGATTTCGAATCTTAATATATGGTTCCAATCAGCAAGAGCCCTACTTCATTTGTGGTTAATAATATAATTCAATTTTTAACCACAACTTCTCCTAATATCCACCTCAAATTTACGGTTTTGAACCTACCTTCGAAAAACCCGGAATATCTCCGGAATCCGGTGGCCATAGTCGGTTCCCTGGACATACCGTCAAACTGCATTAATTTTCTAGTTCAGGCATGCCTGAATTGTCAAAATCGGATGATAACTAAGGTAGTTGCAACACATCTAATTTTACCCAAAATTTGCCTATCCTAATTATTTTGTTCATCCCATTCCATTCCATTTTGTACATCAACTTTTGATCAACACGATCTATTCGTCGTTCAAATCATCCTTCAATAGAACTGAACTATTGGATTAACAATTTTAGAACGTCCTTCTGAAGAAATTAGGATCGATTGAATCGGGGCATCAATTTAAATACCCTTGTTTTGAGGTGGATTCGGATCAGTTGCTTGCGAGGGGCAGCTGTTGTATAATTGGTAGTACGTCCGCGTACCTTATGGAAGAGTGTGGGTACAAGTTCTATCAGCAGTCTAAATCCAACTCATGACTAAATGGTACACCAGTCAGTGGTTGCCACTGAGTGATTTAATGTGATTTTTTATTGCCTTTAATATTATACCTGATTAGGATTCCTGAATTCTTTACACCATCCAAGCACCTACCTAATCCCGTTGTGCGCCGCCAGGAATCCCAATTCAGTTGCTCGCAACTCCGTCGCACATTCAGGACCCAGTTAACCCCGGGTACGCGCACGCATCGAGAATACCACCAAAACCGCTCGAAAAACAGTCGCCAAAAGTAATAAAATATTGCGCGATCAGATCGCGAAGATTCAGTTCCAAGTGCTAACTCACAAGAGGAAGGTCGTTGGGACCAGCAGAAGTGACTCAGGCAAGTCCAGTGTGAGTGTGATTAGCGTTCTGCAACATTTGAACAACGGGAACGGAGTGTAACTCACTGCTCGGCCCGCCGTGAGAGCGCGCCGTCTTTCGATCACGTCGTTTGCCGGTTGAAGGCGAGCACTGCTGGCTGCGTACTTTTTGTGATCGTATGTGATAGTGGCGCGCGCGCGAATGCTGGCTGCTCGGTGCTCACACCGATTTTGCACCCTCATGTGCATATCATTGAAGCTCTGCGAGATCGGAAGCCCCGCGAAACGATCGGACGCTGGTTGGCGGGGTGCATTTTATTAATTGATGGAGTTTTCCGTACGCGAGGGGTCCATTAACGCAATAAGGGCTAAAGCTTACAAGTGATAAGAACTGTTAACAGGGTGTTTGGGTGACCGGTTTCAGTTGGGTTTATTAATTAAAGCTCGTGCAACGGTTGGCGCGTTTTGAGTGCATATGCATTGCACATGGATCGCCCCTAGGCCGCCGGCTGAGTGGCATCTACGGGGTTGCGTTGTTGTGAGTCTTCGGCGGGTGCGCGATCGGGCTTAGCTTCAGCATCGCATCCAAGCAGGCCTTCAGTAGCACTTTCGAGCTACAAAGGTGTGATCGTCAGTTTTGCTTTCGCGGTACGCGAGCGTTCGTTTGTTTTCTGCAGCGATCGATTAGGTCTGTTGTTGGGTGTTCGGTCGGTGGTTGTATTTACATTTTTGAAATTGATTAAACGTTGGTGCGATTTCCACGTGGTTTTTATGGCAGCGTGTACATGCGTGTGAAGGACGTGATTTGAATTAGAATAGGTTGTGATCGGCTCACGCGAGCGATTATGGGCCGTTGAAGCGTAGATTATTACCCCCTCTGGTTGAATAAGTGCTAGTGAAAGTGGACCATCTCAGAATATTTCGAAACGGTTTCCAGTATGTAGTGCATCGGAAGAAATGAAAGTGTGATGGCTAACTGTAGTGACTAACGATGATCGAGTTGGACTCAATGTGATGGCAGGAAGTTCGTTCTGCAGTTAGCACCTAAGCTCGAATTCCGTTGGTTGGCTAAGTAGTTTTTTTTAAACAGTCAATCACATCGATATCTGAAATTTTCTGCAGTCAACAAATTTTGCGGAAAAATAAACAAATCCAAAGTGTTTGTTTGACTGTTTGACATACGAATTTGTGGGACGTTCGCCGGTACAGCTAGCCAAGGTCGTTGATGTTGAAGTTTCTGTAGATACGCGCATCTACTCTTGGTTCGACATTGAAGTTTCTCTAACGATTAAATGAGAACTGATGGTGTTGACGTGAGAGGAACGTATTTTCCACCTATTCTCGAGCCGGTTTCGCGATTGCAGGTCTGAGCTTCGACCAGATTAGATCAATGTTTGCATGGTTAATTTGAAGGATTAGGCACTCTCATACAACATTTCTGCGAAGCATGATTTTCGATCGTTCTAGAGTTCTAACAGGCGAGTTGATAATTTGGCAAATCGACATCTGAGCATTCTTTTTGTTTATAGAAATACTTGACACAACTACCCTGCGGCTTTGTATATGAAGAATATGAAACATGATTCTTCACTTCTTCTTCTTCTTATTGGCATTACATCCCCACACTGGGACAGAGCCGCCTCGCAGCTTAGTGTTCATTAAGCACTTCCACAGTTATTAACTGCGAGGTTTCTAAGCTAGGTTACCATTTTTGCATTCGTATATCATGAGGCTAACACGATGATACTTCTATGCCCAGGGAAGTTGAGACAATTTCCAATCCGAAAATTGCCTAGACCGGCACCGGGAATCGAACCCAGCCACCCTCAGCATGGTCTTGCTTTGTAGCCACGCGTCTTACCGCACGGCTAAGGAGGGTAAACTACCTATGATAGCACGAATTTGTTAGATCAATATATTTTTCAATACAGACGCATACAAATGTCCGTCTTTTCGCATTATCGACGAGATCTGGTTGAAAAATAATTTCAATAACCTGAAAACTCCGAATACCTTAAAAATTATTTTGAAAATGGAATAATCATTATTAGTACGTAGGGGGAAAGACGGCTTTGGCAGGTTTTGTTCTATTATTGGCAGGGGGGTTTTTGTCGACCAAATGTTATGAAATTTGGCTACAATGTTCTTTGATATGCAAAGAATGTTTAGGCCAAATTTGAGCTTAGTCAGTCATAAAAAACCCCCTGCCAATAATAGAACAAAACCTGCCAAAGCCGTCATTCCCCCTATATAGCTTTAGAATCAGAAGATTTTTAGGTACAGTATATCTTGGGGTTTGATCTGAACACTAATGACAAAGACAACATTGCTCCAAAAAGTAAAAAACTGGTTGTTTTTGAGGATAGTCGCTATTAATTTGAAATTGTTCTAATTCTCGTCCGATTGCAATTGTTTAATTTTTTAAATCCATAATGCTAAAAATGCTAAGAACAGATCGAGTGGATTAGGTAGAAAAAAATATGAAAAATTTTAAGTAATAGCTGAAAAACATGTTGTGCAAAATTCTCAAAACATTGTGGAGGAAAAAATCATACAACATGACAAATATTCGAAACATTCTCGAAAACTCGATGTTATATGAAAGTAAATAAAATTCTAGGCCATATGTAACCATAAAACAGTAGATTACTTGAAAAAAATTGGAATTATTCAATAAATAAAGCATATTTATAATTTTCGGAACGGTCTATAAATACAAGTTACAATAAAAGAACTTGCTTTATTACAAAAACTGCAACAAACATTTTATAACTGTTTTTCATTTTTTTGAACTAATGTCCTTAAAGTTTTGGTCTTTATGAATAGATAGGGAAAAAATATATAAAAAGTAGGCAATAGGTAACGTATTCGAAAACGAAGATGAAAAAATTGAAGTTTTAAAACTATTATCACTTCTAGAGAAAAAAAAACTCTAATTCATTTTTGATCTCATGTATAACCATCTGAATATGGTTGATATTTTGTGAGTTTATTCAAAGCTTAGTTAGGATCATTTTTTTGGAAGGTCAACCATCTAACTTCAAGAGTTTGCGCAACGGTTAAACTTCGATACTTTGGCCACAAATTTTGTACGCAGAAAAGCGTCTAATCACACGAGTTTAAAAGTACCTATACCAGATTCTTTTTACATGTATTTTGCATGTACGATTTTTTAAATAAATCATCCAAAAACATTAATTTTTTAACACGGATTCTTAGAATAAATAAAATAAAAGTTTCACGAACTTTCACTGTTGCTTTTCCAAATCAAACACATCATAGGGGAGGAAAACAGTGAAGATGAAAATGCCTTGGGATTGAAAGACCTATCGGCGAAAGTAAGTTACAACGAATTTGCTATCTCACAAGTTCAATACAGTGATATGGCCGCTAGAATGAAATTTGATTATATAAAGGTTGTTAGAACGATTAACCGAGCTTTTAAAAAAGCAACTTCCAGGTTCCTTAAGGGGGAAAACATTTAAGGGAGAACACACATCATTATTCATGGAATGAAAAAGCGAGTCTAAAGTCTACCGTATTTTGTTCAATAGCAAAACACATAGAAATTTACCTCTTTAGGGAGATATATTTAATTATTTTCATCATTGCATATTCATGAAATGTTTTTTTTTTAAATTTTTTTCTTCAAAAACTATGTTCTTCAAAAACTATGAGAGAAAACTATGTTTTGTCATTTTGTAAATGACTCAGAAATTTATTTGTCAACACACTCAAAATAAATCACTCGTTCCTCAACAGTGAAACTGATCGCTGGATAATTTTTTCGACTTTGGATGAATTTAACAAAAAATCTGTGAAACGATTCTGCTGTAAAATTGCACTGAAATTTGGTTTTTATTCTAAATGTTGATATTTCGGTAAAACTTTCAGAAATCTTTGAATTGACTAACAATTCAGTTTTTTTATTTATCCTCATAAGCTGACAGCTGATTTTTCATTATTATTTTGTATGCTTGAGACAATCCTAGCTACTACATATGATTACCTTGAACTTGATCAGAATTCAAAGAGTTTCATAATATTAGCACCAGCAAAAACGAATCGATATAAGTTGAAATAGTTGAGCAAACGTTGAAAAAGAAACAAATTCGAAGCGGGTGTAATAGAATAAACAGGGTTTTTACATTGTCTATCTTATAGAAATTTAAAATCATATTTGTTTCGGAATTTTAATTATTATATTATGAATGCGATACAAATAATGGTATCGAGTTTCAAAAACTGTTCTCCTAAAACCGCCAATTGTTTATCCATAATGGTAGCCCAAACATGAATCCCAAACATGACTCATATTCTGCATACTGAGACCTTTTAACGCCCTAAATCTACCAAAATCATCAGTTTTCCGTTCTGAGCATCAACATTATAAACGAATTCAAACACTTACTTTAAAATGGTCGAAATTACCATTTCATAGTGAGTGCTCGGAGTGTGAGTAATTTATGTAGGGGAACGGTTCGGCACTTCATCCCATAGCTCCTATTTCCATCCCATCAAAAGCAAAGCAATGAAATGGAATTAGGTTTGTTTCTTATTTTTGTGATTTTTTTCAGCAGTAAGCACGCGTGTTAGCAAAAAGAAGCAACGAGATTGGTGCTGTATTTCTTTGTTTTGCGATGAGATGAATATATGTTCAGTAGAGTGATTCAAATTTTGACTTTTTCGCTCCCTTGTGCTTAAACGATTGTTTTTGCTATTCAATTAGTCCTCCCAAATTTTTAGCTGATTTGGATGTAATTTGATTGTGCACGTGCCATTTGAAGGTTAAATGAAAATTACTATGAGAATTGCCACATATGTAGAGGATCGTTTCGTGAAGCAGCCCGGAATATATTTGAATATATTTAACGCATCGCTATCATAGAATAGATCCTTAGCTGAAAGTCAGTTGTTGTTGCGAAACAATCTGACTTTTGGGAGCAAAATTATGAATAAAACAAAATGCTCATTATTGATATTGACGTTATTCTTTTACATGTTAAATTGAATTTCCCACGATTCAGTATTTCCCTAATAACTTTTGTTGCCAGCATCAAATCGTTTAGCAACAACGACGATATTTTCCCTTGTTAAATTTCCCATATTGCTAACGTATTCATACATTTTTAGAGCTTAATGGGCAATGATGGGGAACGGTTTTTCGCAAAAGTTGCTGTTTTCATAGTAGTTTTCATACAAGCTTCAAATTGCTTGTGCTCAGTCAAATTACATCCAAATTAGCTAAAAATTTAGGACGATTATTAAAATAGCAAATGCCATCGTTTAAGCATAGGGGAGCAAAAAAGTCCAAATTTGAATCATTCTAATGTTCAGTGAAATGGAAAATGGAACAGTTCCCCTAATTCCTGGCAAAACGATTTGATCAAAGAATAATTAGTTCAGAATTTTAAAAAGTTGTGGCTAACACGTTTTTCAACTTTTTCTTCGAAGACCTGGCTACAACAGCCTAAACAACGCCTAATGGATGCGTAATAATTTACATGCATACCATTAATCGTCTTGAACACATACCATCAATCAATATTATGAATTTAAATTTTTCGGGTCAGTTTTTGCCTTTATTGGGAACGATTTCCGCAAACCCTGCGACCAATATATCTAGTAGTAACGTCAGTAAAACAAAATATGTTAAACTAGCTAACCCGGCGAACTTTGTTGCACCTAAAATAGAATAAATTTACAAAGACATTTATTTGTGCATTCCAAATGTCTTTGTTTATTAATTTAATTTATTCCACAATTTATCTGAATGATAATCATAATTATCAATTTTCAAAATGATTTTTAGTTTTTTACAGATCTTTATGATTTTTTTTATAAGTTCACTTAACGTATATGTTACATTTGGCTTTAAACCTTCAATGTGATTTTTAAA
This sequence comes from Armigeres subalbatus, assembly GCF_024139115.2. Classification (NCBI taxonomy): domain Eukaryota; kingdom Metazoa; phylum Arthropoda; class Insecta; order Diptera; family Culicidae; genus Armigeres; species Armigeres subalbatus. The sequence goes on along the minus strand of NC_085140.1, from coordinate 420,822,899 downwards.
GGATAATTTTTGATCTAGCAGAAGTCCTAAGATGAGTTTTGAAAGCATTCGGGGAAATTTTCCATTTTTGCAAGAAAGTGGAGAAACTATCCAAACTTTTTTGCAATCTACTACAAATGACACAAAGTCTTCGCCCTTTGGCTGAGAAGTGTCATCCGCAAACAAATATTGTTGACAGCCTGGGGGTAAATCAGGTAAGTCGGAAGTAATTATGTTATACAATATGGGCCCCAGTATGCTGCCTTGGGGAACACCAGCTCTTACAGGTAATCTATCAGATTTTTAGTGAACAGAGGAAAATTAAAATTCACCAATTTTACAATCAAACCTTCATGCCAAACGCTGTCAAATGCTTTCTCTATATCAAGAAGAGCAACTCCAGTCGAATATCCTTCAGATTCGAATTAAATTCGTAACTCTTAATCACTGATGAGTGGTTGAATGCCCATGGCGAAAACCAAATTGCTCATCAGCAAAAACAGAATTGTCATTAATTTGAACCATCTTTCTATTTAAAATATTTTTTTTCATTTAATTTCTTTCTTATTGAATAAAGCAAACTGATTGGGCGATAACTAGAAGCCTCAGCTGGATTTTTGCCCGGCTTCAAACTTTGGCGTTTTTCCATTTATCTGGAAAGTATGCCAATTGAAAACATTTGTTAAATAAATTAACTACAAAGGATAAAGAGCTCTTAGGAAGTTTTCTGATAAGTCAAAAACATTCTCTTGATTGAGTATGTCTTCGAAGCTCCGTGTAATCTGATCCTTAATTAGACTAGTGAGACCTAGACTAAAATTTTGGGCACTCTCGAGCTGCTGAACAAGTTTTTAAGCCTTTTCGCCATTTGTTAATAAAATTTTATGTCCGTCTTTAAGCGCTGGAATTGGCTTTTGAGGTTTTTTTTAAGAATTTTCTATAATTTCCAAAAGGGTTTCGAACTGGGATTCAACTTCAAGACATTATTCTCGAAATTGGTATTTCTCAGAATAGCGAAACGTTTTAAATTTCACTTTGCAAATCTCGCCAAATAACTTTCAACGCGAGATCGCGAGTTCTTTGGTATTGCCTTCGCCTCACATTTTTAAGACGGATCATTAGCTGAAAATCGTCGTCAATAATAATGGAGTTGAATTTAATTTCACATTCAGGAACTGCAAAGCCTCTGGCTTCGACAATTGAATTTGTCAAAGATACGAGAGCATTATCAATATCACTTTTGGTGTCGAGAGGAATATCAATATCAAAATTCCTATCGATATACGTTTTGTATAAATCTCAATTACCAATTGGCCACACAGCTGACTTGAATCCGTTAAAACTAAATCAATTGTAGAAGGATTTCGACTGGAAGAAAAACAAGTTGGTCCATTGGGATATTGAATCATATAATATCCCGCAGAACAATCTTCAAATAAAATTTTACCATTGCAATTGATTTGAGCATTATTCCATGAACGGTGTTTGGCACTGAAGTCACCAATTATGAAAAATTTGGATTTGTTGCGAGCTAGGATTTGAAGAACAGCTCTCAACAAATTCCTTTGCTGTTCATTGCACTGGAAAGGCAAGTAGGCAGCAATAAAAGAAAATTGTCCAAAATTTGTTACAACAGAAACTCCCAAGGTTTCAAAAACTTTGGTTTCAAACGAAGAATATAATTTATGTTTGATACGCTGTCAAGACGATCACAGGCGCTGTCAAGACGATCATTTCGGTAAATAAAATATTTTGGATTTCTTTTGATCAAGAATCCAGATTTTAAATATGTTTCAGTTATAATGGCAATGTGCACATTATGAACTGATAGAAAGTAGAATAATTCTTCTTCCTTAACCATTTAAAGAGCGGGCATTCTTTTGATCACTTAAAGCAAAGTCCAATAACAATGTTTTTAGTAAATTTGATACCAACCTGAACATCTTCAGTTTTGGTATTTGCTTTGAACATTGCACCAATCATGTGATGCAATTGTTCATTTAGAAAATCAGAGTTGGAAGCAGACATGCTACTTGAGTCATCAGAACGAACTTTATTTCCCGTTGAAGAAGGGGTATGAAAGTCATTCATCGTCGGTAAATTTTCAGAAATGAAATTTGGCTTGCCTGCAGCGATGCTTGCATAGGTGGGCGTGTTTGAAAAATTAGAATTCGACGAACTGCTTGTTACCCGGTGAGAGGTAGGAGCAAAATTTGTTCGTTAATTGTGGTGGGTATAAATTGCTCAACTGGCAAATGATTGTTGATTTTGAGCGTTTGAAATATGTTTACCCGGCGAATCTGGGATCCTGTTGGAATTTCCCGTCGTTAAGGTGATTATATTGTCGGGCCGCCACCAAACCGGACCGCGCGATTGAGCACTCGCGCTGCGACGCGAGTCGCGACAATTTGAAATATTTCATTAGTAGTGCGCATCATGCACGCATGGATGTACTATCATGCGCACTAATCAGAAATGAGTTGCGACGTCTGATAACTGCAGATATTTCATTTTATTGAAAACAAATTTTCGATTTTCTACTATACACGGAATACAACTAAGCCATGTGGTGACTTTTAAATTGACCACTCGGTTTTCTACTCGTATTATCAAAAGTTCAAACCAAGCGTAATAACTTTCATACACTGCTGAAATTAAAGTCGATTGTTTAGCATAAGTAAGCAAACGATCCCCTGATGTTTCATCCCCATGGGCGTTGTAGTTCTCTCAATTCGTGCTCTTTTTTTTTTTTTTTTAAAGCTTTATTAGAGTGATTTTTAAGATATTAACAAAGTTAATGGAATCTTCTCTCACATGACAGGCGTCCTTGGCGTGAGAGGTTCCACCACACACCATGCATTTACCACCCATGTGGCAATGTTTAGTTCCGTGACCCCTTTTTTGGCACTTACGGCACTGGGTGGGGTTTTGGAAATTTCCCCCAGGCCTACGGAAATGTTCCCTTATAATACGGACATGGGACATAATGCAGCCCTTTTCCGAACTTTTCATATTAGTTCACTTTTGATGAAGTGAACTAAATAAAATTCTTGAGAAATGCCTATCTGGGAAGTACTAGAGCGAGATTTCTTTTTCATCTTAATTACTTGGACTGGTGAAAATCCAAGTAATTGAGGAATTTCAAGGAGACGGGAGACCTTTCAAGACGACTTTGAACAATCGCTCAGTTTTGTCGTCATATGTGAAGAATTTATGCCGCTTCTCAGTTAAATACTAAAGAAGACGTTTGCGATCGTCAAAGGATCCCGGCAAAACGCGGCAGTCACCCTTCCTGGCAATCTGAAATGAAACCTTGATCCCCTGAAGGTTACTCAAAATCTCATTCCTAAAACTCCGAAACTCCGAAAACTCGGCAACAGATACCACACTTGGCGGAATCCTTTGGTTTTTCGCATGGAACGAATCACCTGGGCTAGCGGTAGACTCGATTTGCTCAATTTCTTCGTGAATCAATTCGAACTGATTGCTCAGTTTGATAGGAGAATAATTATTTCCAATGTTAGACTTCAGCTTCATTCTATTTTTTCCGTGCTTTGGCAGGACGGTCTTGAAACCTTGTTTCTTAGAAGGAAGTGGAGAATTCAGAGACTCCCCCTTCCTCTTGTTTTTATTAATGCTCATTGCTGAGCGTGGACTCGTGACCTTCTAAGAGGTTTTTTCCCAGAACGGTGTCCCTGCAGGATTACCACCGCTTGTCGGAATTTTACTTCCGCAAACGGGTCCAACGTAAAACGAAGGCACGGGTCCTTGCAAAGATCGTAACGGGATCAGTGGGTACAAATAGCGCTGAGAAGCACTGTTGAAATTAAAATAGCTTCGGGTAGTATTAAAAACTTCCTTCAGCAAAGAGAGAAAATGGAACCGCACAGCACGATGCGGTCGGACTTGGAAGTAGTATTTTTTCTTATACAGTAGCAGTGGAGTCAAGTACGAGACACTGAAGACGGCCTTACTGTTGAGATCGGAATGGAATTGTACTAACTCGCCTTATGGCATTTGACATGGTCCAAACGTCAACAACAGTATATTACTGAGACATTTGAAATTATTACACAATAATCAAAAATGTCTGATAAGTACATTTCTGTATATATTTGTTATTGAGATGACTCGTCATTATTATTATTGTCTTTATTTAAGAGGAAGATGACTCTCAGTATTCTTACAATATACATCTGTTATAGCCTGCTGAGTAGTTCTGCCCATGAATTAGTCAATTCTAGACCAACATTTGAAAAGGGTGTAAGAGCCAAAATTTATTCCCTCTGATTCTTCATCCACATGTATAGCTGTACATGTAGACGATGAATCATTGTCTGATTATGCTGTGTAGAAGCAAACTGTCAAAATCTATACGGATAATTTACAGACGCCCTGTAGTGCTAGATAGAAGTGTGTAAAGGCCGAAACTAACCTGGAGACTAGATAGTTTGAACTGCTCTGGTTAAAGCAGAGCTACTTCTCTTCTAACTCACATTCTAATTTGTTTCTAAAAGGTCGACTAAGAATCGCTTAAACTAATTTATGTCCAATTAGTCCTACAAACGGCTTATAAATTCCATCATCTAAGCTACCGGAATTTGGATTTTTGGTTATAATATAATTTGTAAATTTCAAATTGTTGCAATATATCGGTTAAGGAAATAAAATTGGCCGTATGTTCTGAGCCCATAGTTCGATTTGATTCATTTTAAATAAGAAATAATAAAACAGGACTCCCCGTTAAAGGCAACTTATTCCAAGTAAATCGGTTGCGGATAAGTGTCGAAAAATGAATGAGATTTTGAAATGCATTTTGCATATAAAAAATGTATTTTGGCCATAATTCCTGAGCCTATAGTCCGTTCTGGTTGATTTTCATTGGAAAATAGTGGGAGAGGATTCTGCGTCGACTGCAATTTGTTGCAAGCAAATCGATTAAGGATAACACCAGGATAGTAAGATTTGTGTGTTTTTATTTTGGTCATAACTTCTAAGACTTCTAATTCCGACCTAGCCAATTTTGGCAAGTGGCAATGGGACAGGATTTCCTGTCGAATGCAATCTGTTGCAAGTAAATAGATTTAGATAGATTAAAGATTAGTAACTGAAAAATGAGATAGACTTTTTGCACACATACACAACCATACATTTACGCATACTTAGTATACTAAATATATGAGGAAGGCAAAATTAACATTTGCTTGTTGATTCAGTATACAGATGAAAAAAAAATACTAAACGATTTTTAATCAATTGTCTTGAAAAATTCAAGCTGCATGTTCGTTTTTTTAGAATTTAAATAACCCGCCTTGTTTGAATACTGGGAGTTTATAAATATGGCGAAAAATAAACAATTTCAATTTAAATGAAATCTGAATTGAATCTGCTTGAAATCTGCTTGAACTTGACAAGACAATGCAATTAATTTAAAAAAAAATCGATTCGAATAATACAAGTTTGATTGAATATACATCATCCATGTTCCATCTTTCCATGTTCCAACTTATATATGCATATAAGAATAAAATAAATTTGGCAAAATATTTTCATTTTTGGAATTTACTAATAAGCTTAGTTTCAAAGGTTTCCATATCGTCTGTGATAGATTTGACCTCTCGTTGAATGACGCAAAAATCTTGCGTTGGTGTTAACAAATGTGACATTTTCTTTCTAACCACACTCACTACCTGTTGTGCATCATCCTCGAGCTCTCCAATACGGTTCAATATTATAGGTAAATGTCACGCCTATCACAACAAGAAGTAGGCGCCGCACCGTACGTGGCTCCACCGCAGCAGCCTGTGCTTTCACGGTCGAGCGATTTCTGTGAAAATCTCGCTCCGTCCAGCTGTTTGCTTTGAACTTCAACGTTGTGCGAAGTTGGCCTGCTTTGATCATTGAATCGTGCTCGCGCGCGCGCGCGGAGAGAATGTTCGTTCCTCCCGCTCAAGATCAAGTTCAATGTGAACAAAGCCTCAGCAGCTCGTTGAGATGATGGTGACCGAATCGCCCATTACCAAACAATCTCCGCGCTGGGTCTTCGCCGGTGCGTCCGTCAACAGCCACTTTGCGCGACCATATAATGATCATGTTCGCAAATTACTGGTCGTTTTTTTTTGCAATGGCAAAAATGCCAACCGGTAGCTGCTCTCGTGCCGATTGCGCCACGCAAGAAAGGTGTCGGCCAGGTCATTAGAGAAAAAATTGGAAATAATCAACGTTTCTTAGACTGACTGAGGGAAAAAAAATCGGATTTTCAGATCAACTCTGGAAGGAATCATGCGTTCACATGACGAAAAAATATGCTTGCTAGCAACATTCTTCTCGAAGATTTATCATCAGCGTAAGTATTTGCGTCAGTTGTTTTATATCCAAAATATAATCAACCACAAGTAAGATTCAGCAAGCGGCTAATAAAATGCTTGAGCCAAACGTCCTCTTACGCATTTGCAAGCGTTCGTCATCCACTTGAAAGGACCTAGTCAATATGTTATTTCAACAAATTATGTTTGATAGGTGTTCTGGATATGCCAATCAATTTAGCACGACGAATTTTGGTAATGACTGTGATAAATCGCAACTGGAAAGACATCATTACCGATAGGTGGATTATTTTAGGATTTTTTTCTCTCTATGATAGACGTAGCATCCGCCCGGCAGATTACCCAGTAAGGGAGACGTAACGAATGAGCTTTTGATTGAGTGGACATGACTAACAAAAGCTGGACATTAAAATGTCATTAAAAGTGGCATGCGACGTCATGACAAGGAGATGAATTAGAAAACCCAACGACAGTAAAGTTTTTACGAGTGACTTCTGAATCACTTGTCTGGGCCAGCACCATTGTGTATAATTTGTTAACGATTTGAAGTTCAACCTGTGATCTGCTGGTGCGACCTGTTCTGAATAAGTTCCCCGTTTCGGGTGAATGAAAGGCTAGGAAAAAAGATTCAATTTGCGACTAACATCAGAATAGTACATCATTCCATTTCGGGGTAATCATATCCCACTTTGATTCGTTTTGCTCCGACAAAGAGCACCACTTAACGTCGCTCTTCATTGTTCCACCAAGAATTGTTACACGCCAGCTCATTAATCATTGCTTGCGGCGCTATTAATCACCCTCTTTTCAAACGATTAGCCACGGAGATGTTTGTTTGCCTCAACTGGTTCGGGAGAAAAAATGGTTCAACTAAAACATAAACGTCTTATAACATTGCTTAAGTTAAATATTAGAATTTCAGAAAAATTCGAAAATGTATCGTAATTATAAAAAAAATCATAGGACTAAAATCTGTTGTTTTAGAATGTGTCAAAAAGTTTGACTTCAGCCTTCCAAAGTTTGTTATGAATCCGTAGAGGTTCCTTGATTTTGTTTTAATTTAACGTAAAATATCGTTCTTTTTTAATTACGGATCAAAATTGTCGTGTGCTGGATGGATTTCTTAGAAGCAATAATAGGTCTTAAATAATTTGCTAATTTGTGTTTTTTTACAATTACCTAGCTACGGCTTATTAGTTTAATATATGTAGAAATTATATCTATTTGCTAAATTTGCCTAAATGGCTAATTCAAACATTTTTTCCCTTGTCTTATTGGGTAATTGGCAAATAGTTTTTGACTACCTGGGCTAATGTGACTATTAATTCATCAGTTGAGCACTATTTGGATCAGTCCAAGGATCAGTCCACTAGTTTAGCAGATCTTTGAAAAGTTGTAAATTCTTACTGGTGATGAAATTAAATTGATAATTAATCACTGACATTTGATCCTTATACCCTGAATTGCAAAATTGACTGCCGATCATATTCCGGGCAGTTGAATGATTTTTTCAGAAGGTTCATACCATATAATGTTATGGGTATTGCTGACAAATTGGTAAATTAAATTAGCCACTCTGCACTTCAGAATAGTTTGGTAATTTCATCAATTGTAATAATGTATGGAAATAGAAACTAATCATTTTACTGCTTAATAGGGAAATATGCGCAAAAGAGTTTCTTTCCATGAAAATCCTATAATCAAATCAAAGCAATGGCTAGGAGACTGATCCACAGAAACATAAACCAATATCAATATCAAATAGGAGATTCGCCAAATGTTGAACGGCTAAAATTAATAAGAAATGCACCTGCTGCGGGGGCAGCAGGGACTATGTCCAAGGGCTTGACGATCCCTCCCCAGGCCATCTGCGAGTTGTGGCGCCTGCCTAGGATGTGGTGGGGTTTGACAGTGGGCCCTGTTAAACCTCTATAAAAAGCTGCATGAATCCGCAAGTAGGCTCCGCCAAAGCGACCGTGTGCCGCTCAAAGCGCACAAGCCCAAGTCCTGGTGTTAGGTGGGACGCTAAACAGCCCTGACACGACGGCCCTCCGACGAGACAGGAGGTTTGCGCAGGCCCAATAAGCCGCCTTTTAAAACAACCATTACGAACAACATAGAAGATAATACGACTCGATACAATCGGCAACGACCTAGGCGACGAATAAAGGATCACGATTGGAAGCTTGGAACATGGAACTGCAAGTCGCTTGGCTTCGCAGGTTGCGACAGGATAATCTACGATGAATTACATCCCCGCAACTTCGATGTCGTAGCGCTGCAGGAAATCTGCTGGACAGGACGGAAAGTGTGGAAAAGCGGGCATCGAGCGGCTACCTTCTACCAAAGCTGTGGCACCACCAACGAGCTGGGAACCGGCTTCATAGTGCTGGGAAAGATGCGCCAACGCGTGATTGGGTGGCAGCCAATCAACGCAAGGATGTGCAAGCTGAGGATAAAAGGCCGTTTCTTCAACTATAGCATCATCAACGTGCACTGCCCACACGAAGGGAGATCCGACGACGAGAAAGAAGCGTTCTATGCGCAGCTGGAGCAGACATACGATGGATGCCCACTGCGGGACGTCAAAATCGTTATCGGTGACATGAACGCTCAGGTAGGAAGGGAGGAAATGTATAGACCGGTCATCGGACCGGATAGTCTGCATACCGTATCGAACGACAACGGCCAACGATGCATAAACTTTGCAGCCTCCCGCGGAATGGTAGTCCGAAGCACTTTCTTCCCCGTAAGAATATCCACAAGGCCACATGGAAATCACCTAATCAAGTAACGGAAAACCAAATCGACCACGTTCTAATCGACGGTAAATTTTTCTCCGACATCACGAACGTACGCACTTACCGCAGTGCGAATATTGAATCCGACCACTACCTCGTCGCAGTATGTCTGCGCTCAAAACTCTCGACGGTGATCAACACGCGTCGGAGTCGTCCGCCGCGGCTAAACATTGGGCGGCTACAAGACGGTAGACTAGCCCAAGACTACGCGCAGCAGCTGGAAGTGGCACTCCCAACGGAAGAGCAGCTAGGCGCAGCATCTCTTGAAGATGGCTGGAGAGATATTCGATCCGCCATTGGAAGCACCGCAACCGCTGCACTAGGCACGGTGGCTCCGGATCAGAGGAACGACTGGTATGACGGCGAATGTGAGCAGTTAGTTGAGGAGAAGAATGCAGCATGGGCGAGATTGCTGCAACACCGCACGAGGGCGAACGAGGCACGATACAAACGGGCGCGGAACAGACAAAACTCGATTTTCCGGAGGAAAAGCGCCAGCAGGAAGATCGAGACCGTGAAGAGACGGAGGAACTGTACCGCGCTAATAACGCACGAAAGTTTTATGAGAAGTTGAACCGTTCACGTAAGGGCCATGTGCCACAGCCCGATATGTGTAAGGACATAAACGGGAACCTTCTTACGAACGAGCGTGAGGTGATCCAAAGGTGGCGGCAGCACTACGAAGAGCACCTGAATGGCGATATGGCAGACAACGGTGGCGGTATGGTAATGAACCTAGGAGCACGCGCGCAGGACATGCGACTTCCGGCTCCGAATCTCCAGGAAATCCAGGAGGAGATCGGCCGGCTGAAAAACAACAAAGCCCCTGGAGTTGACCAACTACCAGGAGAGCTGTTTAAACACGGTGGTGAAGCACTGGCTAGAGCGCTGCACTGGGTGATTACCAAGGTTTGGGAGGATGAGGTTCTGCCGCAGGAGTGGATGGAAGGTGTCGTGTGTCCCATCTACAAAAGGGCGATAAGCTGGATTGTAGCAACTACCGCGCAATCACATTGCTGAACGCCGCCTACAAGGTACTCTCTCAAATTTTATGCCGTCGACTAACACCAATTGCAAGAGAGTTCGTGGGGCAGTACCAGGCGGGATTTATGGGTGAACGCTCTACCACAGACCAGGTGTTCGCCATACGTCAGGTATTGCAGAAATGCCGCGAATACAACGTGCCCACACATCATCTATTTATCGACTTCAAAGCCGCATATGATACAATCGATCGGGACCAGCTATGGCAGCTAATGCACGAAAACGGATTTCCGGATAAACTGATACGGTTGATCAAGGCGACGATGGATCGGGTGATGTGCGTAGTTCGAGTTTCAGGGGCATTCTCGAGTCCCTTCGAAACCCGTAGAGGGTTACGGCAAGGTGATGGTCTTTCGTGTCTGCTATTCAACATCGCTTTGGAGGGAGTAATACGAAGGGCAGGGATTGACACGAGTGGTACGATCTTCACGAAGTCCGTCCAGTTATTTGGCTTCGCCGACGACATTGATATCATGGCACGTAACTTTGAGAGGATGGAGGAAGCCTACATCAGACTGAAAAGCGAAGCTAAACGGATTGGACTAGTCATCAACACGTCGAAGACGAAGTACATGATAGGAAGAGGCTCAAGAGAGGTCAATGTGAGCCACCCACCACGAGTTTCTATCGGTGGTGACGAAATCGAGGTGGTTGAAGAATTCGTGTACTTGGGCTCACTGGTGACCGCCGATAACGATACCAGCAGAGAAATTCGGAGACGCATAGTGGCTGGAAATCGTACGTACTTTGGACTCCGCAAGACGCTCCGATCGAATAGAGTTCGCCGCCGTACCAAACTGACTATCTACAAAACGCTTATAAGACCGGTAGTTCTCTACGGACACGAGACCTGGACGATGCTCGTGGAGGACCAACGCGCACTGGGAGTTTTCGAAAGGAAGGTGCTGCGTACCATCTATGGTGGGGTGCAGATGGCGGACGGTACGTGGAGGAGGCGAATGAACCACGAGTTGCATCAGCTGTTGGGAGAACCATCCATCGTTCACACCGCAAAAATCGGAAGACTGCGGTGGGCCGGGCACGTAGCCAGAATGTCGGACAGTAATCCGGTGAAAATGGTTCTCGACAACGATCCGACGGGAACAAGAAGGCGAGGTGCACAGCGGGCAAGGTGGATCGATCAGGTGGAGGACGACTTGCGGACCCTCCGCAGACTGCGTGGTTGGCGAAGTGCAGCCTTAAACCGAGCTGAATGGAGAAGTCTTTTATGTGCAGCACAGGCCACTCCGGCCTTAGTCTGATGATAAATAAAAAACCTGCGGTCAACAACAAAAAAAATAGCCGTTCAACATTTGGCGAATTGCCCTACTTGATTTTATCTTGAATTTTGTTTACACAATCGTGAGATCATACACCGAAATAGCAAAAATCATTATGCATTGTCCCTTTTCTTATTTTCAGCAGCTCAGAACTTTCCAATATAAAATTCTGAATTATTACGCATCATTTATTTTGCTATCCAAAGGTTATTCTACTTCGCACCCCCACCAAGCCTTTCTGGTGTATTTGGACAGAAAAGGGGGGAATGATTAGCATAAGTAAATGATAAATTACTAACCGGCGACGGCGCGGCGGCGACGGCGGTGATGTTCAATTGGGAATACTGCCGGGAGGTGGTGATGCCACTTGACATCGTGGCTTGAGAGATGAGCGAACATTATGCTTAGAGTAAACCAGTAATTGCAAGTCTGTGCCCGGTGCGGTTCAGTGTTCAGGGCCAAAGGACCAGCTTGCTGGGTAGGTTTCGTTTGTAGACCAACTTTAACGGCGTAAAGTGAAACTTTTCCGTATTGGTCACGACTTTATCAACCGGCCGAGGCGACCGGTTTGACGGACTGAGTGAGTAGGTACTCGGTTGCTTCACAGGAGACAAAGAAACTGCTTGTAACGGTACGGTAACCTGATTAGGCTTGTGAGCACTATGCAGATATAGGCAGACGGCTGATCTTCCTATCGAGGAGCGCCGCACTGTCGGCAACGTATCTAGGCTTGATTTTATAGCTACTGAAATTATTTTTATTGATCCTCAATTAATACAAACATAGCGCTTATTAACTTAATGTTCGTCTTTTGATGGAAGGGTGATCAACTAATTAAATTAAGGTTAGGACAACATGATGAATGTTCGAAACAATGGGCAGTTTGGTTTAGGCGAAACATACAAAAAGCAGTATCATGTACTAGTAACGGAAGAACCAATCCGATTTTGCCGAGGTGTTTCATTCCAGATCTCACTTTCAATAGAGTAGATTGCACTCTAGACCGATTTAATTGCGAGCTTGGTGACTTTTTGCCTTTCTCTTATACTAAGTATACGTGAAGGCTATATGATCGCTCCAAACACAAACTTTTTATAGAAGGCTCGGAGACCCATAGTGTTATACCGACAGACTCAGTTCGACGAATTGAGGTGATGTCTGTGTGTATGTGCGTGTGTGTAGTTGTGTGGAAAAAGTGTCATTTTTCAGGCGCTTATCCTTAACCGATTTGCTTGCGACAAGTTGCATTCGACGCAGAATCCTGTCCCATAGTTTCCTATTGAAAAATTGGCCAGATCGGACCATAGGCTCGAAAGTTATGGACAAAATACAATTTTCCATTTGCACGAGAAAGGCACCATCACCGCTAGGTGGATTAATCAGTTTTTTTTTTAAATTCGTCGAATGTATTTTTTTATTTTTTCAACTTTCCCTATGAAATGCTCAGTCAAGGCGAATTGATCCACGAAAAAGTCTTGCTAATCAGGGATTGCTGTCTAGCTTTGTATTGTAGTCAGCGAATGTAAAGCTATATCAATTTTCAAAATGACAGCAACATTGACCTCTCTTGTAAATGTTGGGACAAACTCAATTCGCAACAAGCGTTTGTCTCAAACTGAAGCAGAATAGGACAAAGATCGCCTGCCGCGCATTTAAGAATTTAGTCGGTTTTCGATGATGTTTTCGGTTAGAAATGTAACAATTATGAATGTTTAGACATGAAACATCTGTTGACAAGGTTTGTACTTTACTTCCAAAACTATCGCAATTTGAAAAGTTAACAACAGTAATTGTAACAGTAACAGTAACCACATTGGTTGCAGATGAGATGATGTTTATCCTCTCTAGATGAGGACAAAGAATGCGAATCGGTCATCCCGTTCATGAGTTAAGGTAGAACCACAGACAAACAGACGTAACACCCAAATTAAATTCATCTTACATCGTACTTATTTTACGCGATTCTGCCTATAGGGCACTGCACGGACTGCTTTGTCTCTTTCTCGCTGCAAAGAAATTAGAAAACAACAAGGCCAGTAAATGTCAAAATTTATGAGGAACGAAGAGAAAAAGATGTTTCCGTGCAGTGCCCTATAGAGGCGCTAGCAGCTAACCACTTTAGTATTTGACGTTCGGAAAATCAAACGCCCAAGGCGATGCTTTACTTTCAATCATAGCATGCGCCTGCAGGTGAGGTGAAAAAATAAATAACCTAATCTCATCCTCGAATCATTTGGAGACTCCAGCTGCACACTGATTGTACGGTAAAATTTTGAAGATGCCATGAATCCTAGTGATTGTGATTTGATCACGTATATCTACAACCTTTTGACGATATTATATAGGCTTCTTCATGTAAAGGTCTATACAAAAATGGGTCATTTGAGTGCGTCTCCCAAGCCATGTGGTTATCAATTGCAAAATATGGAGTAGTATAACAATATTACAGGTTAGCGTGTTTGATAGTTTCATGAGGTATTTTCTCAAATCAGTAGGTGGAAAATCGACTGATTGGATATTATTAGATCGAGGTTGGGTTATAATCTGTACGTTAAACCTCGTTAAACCAGGAATATACTTCACTTATACTTCACTTCAATCCACAAAGTGATGGACTGTTTTCAACTCAGTTTGAATACATGTTTGTGATCCCTCTTCGCAAATAAACCGATCCAATTAAGAATGTTGTCCTGTATGGATACGTGGCTAATTGACTTTAAAAATTTGTATTTTCAATATCTACAGGAATAATTGAAGATATACATCAATCACCGCGACCAGAAGGCGACACCATAGCAGCTATGGTCAAAGCTTTGCTTGTAGAAACGATCAAACTAGCGTTGCGGCGGAAGCTGATAGTCAATGCGTTGCTTTCAGAAGTGAAGCGTCATTAATTCGAGTGGATTGTGCAACAGATGTCGCTAGTGTCTTCGATGACGAAGATTTTTCAACTGATTTTCACTAAGAGTTACGTGTGGTAAAACTGTTCAGAATCCAAATAATTTTCACCTCGCGTTTTTGGAGGCACCCACGGTATACAGAAAACAAGGTAGGCTCGTTAGAAAAATGACACTTCGAATGTGACGCATATTTTATCGCCACATGTTGGAGTACAAAAGTAAGCATGCTGCGACCGTAGAGCATCGTCTCGGTCCAGCTTGTGCGAAGATAGCAGTGACGTCACATGTTTACCTTCAAACTGAATGTTTACATACGTGATGAGCCTGCCTTGTTTTTGTATGCCGTGGGAGGCACCAATCTCAACAAAAAAGCAAAGAAAAACTGTCATCTTTTTATTTTAGCTTTGCTGCGTCGCAGCAAGCATGGAATAAAAAGATGACAGCTGCTCGTTGTTCCATTATTGAAAGTGGTGCCCTTGAAAACGCAAGGTGGCATACAATTGGATTCCGGAAAGTTCGTCCTTAAATTACTACAAAGGAAACCTTAATTCATGTTTATATATAACAATATGGGGCCCTCCCTCCCTCCGAGCGGTAAGACGCGCGGCTACAAAGCAAGACCATGCTGAGGGTGGCTGGGTTCGATTCCCGGTGCCGGTCTAGGTAATTTTCGGATTGGAAATTGTCTCGACTTCCCTGGCATAAAAGTATCATCGTGCTAGCCTCATGATAATACGAATGCAAAAATTGTAATATGGCTTAGAAACCACGCAGTTAATAACTGTGGAAGTGCTTAATGAACACTAAGCTGCAAGGCGTCACTGTTCCAGTGTGGGGATGTAATGCCAATAAGAAGAAGAAGAAGAAGAAGAAGATTTAACAAGATGATGATTAGTTATGTAACTTATTATTAATTTACATTTTTATATACGTTTATTTTGTACATTTTATCGGTCTCAGAAGCTAGTACCAAAATACTTTTTCTCTTATGCAAAACACGCTAAAAACTTACTCTTATTCTTTGGTATTTTGAATGCTCGAGAAAGGCAGCATTAGAACTAGGTGGATGATTCGAGCATTTTTTTATAGATGCTTCATTATAACTGAAATCTCAGTATTCTGAATAAGCTAAGCACACACGGATGTGCGGTTTTCACTGATCTGCAAGGTTATGAACAAGTACCTATTTTCAGATGGGGAAGGGCTGTTTGGCCATAACCCTCTCGGCCGAAAGTTGTTTGACCGAATATACCATTGGGTCGAACAGACCATTAGACCGAAAGTCATTTGGCGGAAGGGGTCATACGACTGAAAATAATTGCCGAATAGGTTATTTAGCTGAATTTGAATTTGACCAAAAATGTCATTTGGCCGGAACGGTCTTTTTACAGAAAGTGCCGAAAACACTATTTGCCCTTGATGGTCATTTGGCAAAAAGGTCTACTGGGAGTTCTGAAAAGGGAGAAATGATGAGGAGTCTTACTTCTTACTTCACATTTCTCACTTTTCACAGTGAGAAGTGAGTAATGAGGGGAAAGAAATAAGAAGTGAGATGTTTCACTTCTCACTACTCATTTATCACCTCATCTGTGAAAACGGAGAAGTGTAGCAAAATGAGATGTGAGAAATGGGAAGTGAAAAATGATGAGTGAGAAGTGGGAAGTGAGACATCTAACTTCTCACTTCTCACTAATTATTTCTCACTTCTTACTTCTCACTCCTCACTGTGTAATATAAGTAGTGCGAATTGAGAAGCGAGATATCTTTCTTTGCAATTCTCACTTTTCAAAGTAAGAAATAAGTAATTAGTAGTGTAAAATGAGAAGTGAGACGTCTCATTTCTCTCTTCGCACTACTAACTTTTCACTTTTCACTTCGCACTGTAGAAAGTGGGAAGTGAGACGTTTCTCACTGACTGAATGTAAAAAGTGAGAAGTGTGAAGTGAGTAATGAGACGTCTCACTTCTCATTTCGCGCTACTCACTTTTCACAGTGAAAAGTGGAAAATGAAGAGTGAGAAGTGAGATGTCTCATTGTTGCACTGCTCATTTATCACTTCTCATTGTGTAAAATAAGAAGCACGAAGCGAAAAGGGAGACACCTCTCTTCACACTCATCATTGATAACAACTCATTTCTCACTTTTTGCAGTGAGAAGTGAGACGTTTAATGTTCTCCTCAGTCTAGCGGTAAGACGCGCTGCTACAAAGTAAGACCATTCTGAGGGTGGCTGGAATCGATTCCAGGTGGGCATAAAAGTATCATCTTCTAAGCCTCTTGATATACGAATACAAAAAAAAAGTTCCTTGGCTTAGAAACCTCACAGTTAATAACTGTGGAAGTGTTTATAAATGAAGCTGCGAGGAGGCAATGTTCCAGTGGGGGATGTAAAGACAATAAGGAGAAGAAGAAGAAGAAGAAGAAGAAGAAGAAGAAGAAGTAGTAGAAGAAGGCCCGTTCGGAAAAATGACTTTCGGCCAGATGGGTTTGGGCCTAATGCTTTGTTCGGCCAAGTAGCATTCAGCCAAATGGAATTCAGCCGAATGATTTTCGGCCAAACGACCCTTCCCCTACATGCACGGGTTGCTTTGTCTTTCTCTCGCTGCAAAGGAATTTAAAAATAACAAGGCCAGTAAATGTCAAAATTTATGAAGAACGAAAGAGAAAGAGATTTTTCCGTGCAATGCCCTATTATAAGAGAAATTCTATAGTTAAAATTTATGTTTGCCGCACATGAATACAAAGATTCCATTTTGTCAGTGTTAAGTTCCCACACTTGAATGTCTTGGTTGCTTTCGTAATTTTATGACAACAAAGAACAAATGGAATGAGATGCAAAAACAGTACCTAAACTTTTGTTTTTTTTTTCTACTGTGTGTACACTTACCCCACAATCATGGGTCACAAACTTATATGAGTCATTTCCATTTGACCAACATGCAAACTGTAGTGACTAATTATTGTTACTAGGGGTATCCAGTAGCCTTGCGAGCAAAGGCGTAGGATTGCCAAACCGGAGATGGCGAGTTCGATTCTCGGTCTGGTCTATGATGTTTTCGGGTTGGAAACATTCTCGACACCCTGGGCATAGTGTATGCATTGTACTTGGTACACAAGATACATACTCATACAATGGCGGGCATAGAAAAGCTTTCAATAAATAACTGAGGAAATGCTAATAGTATACTTGTTGAAAAGCAGGCCAAGTTCCATTTGAAGTGTAGAGCCATTGAAGAAGAAAAAGAATTAAAGTACACTGGGGGAAGTGGAAAAAGGGGGTAAGTGTAAAAATCGACTCGTGAAATTGGAATTGTACATACCTTACAGTTTATACCACATCATTACATTATGCAAGTATATGCTTTGATGCTCACACTAATACTATGTTAAAATTTGTATAATACATACACTAACACAATTAACGCTTGAACTGTAATTTAAGGTTTCGCGAAAAGTTGATTTTTGCATTCATAAAATCAATTCTTTGTTACGTTTAAGATAGTAAGTTTTTTGTTACTCGGCAAAAGTCACAGATATTCGAAATACGCAACCAAACAGAACGCTATTGCCGCCTTACGTACCCGCATAACGCACCAACCGCCACTATGAAAGTGAATCAAAAAAAAATCCAAATAGAGCTATGAATACAACTACTTGGCTGTTGTAGACAAAGTGCAAAACGCAAAGAGAACACATTTGCGGGATTTGACTGATGGACCAAAATCATATAAGGAAACCTCGTCACATCTCGCAATGGGCAACACATTGGACGTTTCTCTCGGGGCACACCAATTGTCATTTTTCAAGTGAATTTACATCACAGGTGACCATTATAATGCAATTTAACTAATCCCAATCAATTGGTAGTGGTTTGTACGAAGAAAGCAAATAATTCAAAGATTTAACACTTACCCCAGGTATAAAACACTGCGGGGGAAGTGGATAATGTTCCAATCACGCAATTTTTTTCTTCCCTCCAGGGTTTATTTCGATAGCTGTGAATCTTAATATGTTCCTTCTTTGTTATCATTGTGATGCCAGTGGTGATTGGACTAATATAAATGAGAAAATGCATGATTAATCCACCCCTTCACTATTGATGCTTTTCACATGTTTTACATAAAAAAAATGTATAAGAAAGTTAAAAATAGCACTGATAGATAAATATAATGTATAATTCACATTAATTTTTATTCATAACAAGTTTCGCCATTGAATGCAATTTTTTTGCGAGCAAATTGGTTAAGGACAAGTGCTTAAGAATAGCTGATAATTTTGTACGTGCTTTGCGCACACACATACATACAAATACGCACATACAGACATCATCTCAATTCGTTAAACTAAGTTGATTAGTTCATAACCCCGTAAGTCCAATTTTTCCTTTAAAAAGTTAATTTTTGGGGCGAACATATAGATTTTACGTACACTTAGTGTTCGAGAAGGCAAAACAAGCCCTCCCCTAGCTATTACGAGAATTTCTTGAGGATCTATTCAGTTAAGGTAATGAAATTATTCCACAAAAGATACTCAGAGCAATTATCGTATTGATTTTAGTTATATGTAACTAATCATCACTATTGAAGGTCAAGGTAATATGGGTTTTCCACTTACCCCATCCCACTAGGGTAAGTGGAAAAACAACTCCTAATTTTAAAATCTATTTCCATAAATTTCAAGCGACCAAAATGGTATGAATTACCGCACAGTTGGTGCAAAATTGACTGTTTTTGATAGCCCATTTTGATTGAACGCATTTTAAACTGGTTTTACACTAATTCAAACATGCACTATCGATTTTTCCTTTTCCACTTCCCCCAGTGTACCTTATTTGAAAAGCATTGAATTATGGAGCTTCAAGCATGATCTCAAAATAGTATTTCGTTAAATAATTTGTAATTAAAAAAAACTATAGCGCTGACAGCAAATTGAGTACCGAAAGAAAAAAAGACATTTTTGACATTTTTGAAGAAAAAATAGAACATTACTCGCAAGTTTCATAAGCTCACAATATGACCCTACGCCAAAGTAGAGCTCAATAGCTTAGAGGAATCTCTAATCGATCACAGTACAGTTTTCACATTTTCAACCACAGAAATTATGAGCTTGAGCATTATGACCAGATCAGCTGTTCTTGCACAGGGAACCAAAAGATGGGAAATTTTTTTTTAATATCTACACTTAAATAAAGATTAAAAAATAATAATATCCATAAAAAATTCTTCGAAAATTCTATGAAAAATTATTATAAAAGAAAAATCATTCGGCAGAAAACTATTTGGCCGAACAACACGTTAAGCTGAAGTCATCTAGCCATAATGCATTTGGCTGAAATTTACGTTTGGGCGAAATAGTTATTCATCGAAGACGGTTTGGCCAAAAATTGCATTTGACCAAAGTGACATACGGTCGAACTGATAATTTGGCCGAATAGCTGTTTACTCTAACATAAAGTTTGGCCGAATCATCAGAACCAATATGCCGTTTGGCCAAGATGGTCGTTTGAAAGAATGAACCATTGGCAGAAAATGTTAAGGCTTCTGCCAAACGACCTTTGCTACCAAATGACCTTTTCGGCCAAAGCACCATTTCGGTAAATGGTATTTTCGGTCAAATGTCTATTGGGCCTATTTGGTCAAACGACTTTTTCAGCCAAATGACCAGTTCGACCGTATATAAATTTTGGCAGTATGTCCATTAAATAAATCTAAATGACATTTTCGGCCATATGGGTTTTGGCACAATGGTTTATTCGGCTTAATGATATTTTCGGCCAAACTTCTTCTTCTTCAATGGATCTACATTCCAACAAGGCTACTGGAGACTCCTTTTCGGCCAAACACCTTCGGCCTTCTCGTCGTTTAGTCAAAAGTCACACGGCGAAAAACCATTTAGTCGTATTCCACTTGGCCAAATAAAGCATAAAGCTGAAAGTCATCTGGGTTACATCCAGTTGGCCGAATTGAATGTTTGTTCGAAACGATTATCAGGCCGAAAATGACATGTGGCCGAAAGCGATAAACAGTCAAAAGGGATATTCGGTTGAACTGGTAATCTAACCGAAAAAGTGTTTTGCTTCAACAGGCCATTTGGCCAAAAATTACATTTGATAGAAATGGTATTTTAACGGAAAGAGCTCCAAAATATCTTTTTTGGAAAACAACCATTTCAGCCAAACGACATTTTCTGCCAAATGACTTATTCGGATAAAAGTTTTTTTTTTTGCAGAATAATCAACTCAGCCAATTGAAAAATTGAAGCTTTCGGCCAAAAGACCCGGCCAATGGGAATTTTCGGCCAATTAACCTTCTCGGTCAACCATTTTTTGTTTCAGACAAAGGAACTGTTTGACTAAATAACATTTTCGGCCAAATGCCTTAAGGCTAGATGAGCTTCGGCAAAATGGTATGTTCGGTCAAACGACATATTCGGCCAAGCATCTTTCGGGCAAATGGCTTT
The DNA here is from genome assembly GCF_024139115.2 of Armigeres subalbatus. Taxonomy (NCBI): domain Eukaryota; kingdom Metazoa; phylum Arthropoda; class Insecta; order Diptera; family Culicidae; genus Armigeres; species Armigeres subalbatus. The sequence goes on along the minus strand of NC_085140.1, from coordinate 420,802,111 downwards.
TTGCCAAAACACTCTTCTCCGTTCATAGAACTCGATTTATAAAGAAATTCTTCGGATTTCAACAGAAGATCGTTCGGAATTTCCACTCGATTTTTTTTTTAATTTTAACGAAGAGCTTTACGAAATCTAAACGGTAAATTGTATGGTACGTATTTTCAAGAAAAATCTCTGGAATTTCAATGTGATGTGATGTGATGGTAATTCTACTGAATTTCCACGAAAAATTCTGTGGACGTTTTCAAATTTATAGATCAGCGGCGAGGCAAATTTTAAATGGCGGCGAGCCGATGCAAAATTGTTGGCGCACACTTCTAGACGTAATACCCCACCAAAATTACTATAATGAGCTTAAAATGTGTCCTAAATTCCTTGCATTTTTTTTCTTTTTCTCGTCATGAATGTCCTTCATTCATTATTCACCTCATTTCTTTATGTAGGTGAACTGCTCTGCCTTGTCTTTATCTCATAGCATTGAAGTCCTATCAAAAGCAAATCATTTAAAAGCAGTCTGATTTGTTCCCTGTTTTTCTATCTACAAAAGTACTGAAAGCTTGTTAGCAAAAAGATCCGATAAAATAGTTTAAATTTTGTTTGAAATGAAATGAATTTGTTACAGTGAGATGGGAATAGTTTTCCTACATAAAAAGTGCACAACATGTTTCATCGGACGAGGTTGCCTTAACCCTAGTAACATTTTAGTTTACACTGGTTTTATAACACTATTGTAGAGCAAATTATGGTCTTCAAGAGCGTTATAAAACCTAAAATGTGACTTGGGTAACTCCGTTTCGCTACACATTTCACGTTCCGTCCTTTAAGCTATCCTCTCGATTATTACTTTGTATGATGAGGTTTCGCCGTTGAAACACCAAGTCTGCCATACATCCTACATTATTAGGCATGTCATTAGGTCAAACGCCATTTGGTGAAATGTTTTTTGACCAAATGGTATAGATTCAAAGGAAAGCTCGGGTTTTTGGTACCCGATAAGAGTTTTAAAAATCAGAATGAAATTTTTACTCTGTGAAAAATTGTATGACTCCAAAAAGAGTAATGGTGCTTAAAAAATAATTTCCAAAATAAAACTGGAAAAATGACCTTTCTTAGTTCAGAGTGTGAAGTGAGGCTACTATCAGGCTTGTAAAATGTCATCTGCATGTCATTTGACTAATTTGTTCATAACTTTCTTTAGAAGCAAAATTTCTTCCATAATTTTGAATGTACTCATAACGCTTGAGTAGGGTTATATTTTTGTCCAAGGGTACATTGCTCTAAGTATAACATCAAAGGCTGGAGAGTGAAAACTCTCCAAAATGTCACGTGTCATTTGACATAATGTCATTTGAATGACATTTTGCCTCCCACGCCCCAGATTACATATTTACAGCAAAGTCTCGTTAGACAAAGTTGTAGGCCCATTTAACCGCTATAAGTTCGTCATACAACATGAATTGATAGCTACCTTCTGAACAAGTTCTGGAAAAATTATACAAACGAATGCAAATGACATTTTACAACACTGGCTACTATGCTGCAGGTGTCTGAATTCGAGTCCTGGTTCTGCCTTAAAAATTTTGCGGTGAGAAGTTTAATCGACTTCGTAGAGCAAGCTTTTTCTTCCTACATTTCTTCTTTCTTTTGAAATGGCTCTACATTTCAACTAGACCTGATTTTTAATTTTTCAACAAGTGTTCTATTAGCACAATTTTCAATAAAGTTATGCTCTTTTTTAAAATCGAATAAAGTTTTAAAATCCTGATTAACTTACCCAGTAGTAATGGTGCCCTTATCGTACATTATAAAAAATAATATTTTGGTCGTAGCTGCTGGTCTTATAGTCCAATCTTGGCCAATAGGAATTAATGGGATAGGATCTCCCGTTCAATGCAACTTGTCGCAAGCAAATCGATTACGAATAAGTGCCTAAAATGAGTGACTTTTATCGCACAAACATACAACAGACATACACATATAAATCTTCTTCCATGGCTCTACATTCCAACTGAAATTTGGCCTCCTTAGCATTTCCTCAGTTATCAATTTAAAGGGCATCCAACCAACCGGTGATTGTTAGATTTTCTAACAATTCTGTATAAGAACCTATCAAAACCTGTATAAGAACTAGGATATGCGAAAATGCTAGATTCTTAAACAAATATTTTATGACACCTTACAACTTTGCAAACTTGTAATCTTTGTTTGTGAGTTTACAAAATTTGTATAAGAATCTAACAATTTCGCATATGCCCAGATCTTATACAGGTTTTGGTAGCTTCTGATGCAGAGTTGTTAGAAAATCTAACAGTTTCTGGTTGGGTGTAGGAATGTTTAATGGATAAATTCGTTAAAAAAAACCTGGGAGGCAAAGAAAGCTAGGCGTTTAGGCAACCGTGCCTCGGTTGTGAGAAGCGGCAGTTAAATAGAAAAGGAAGGACAATCAATAAAGTCCACAGACATTTCAAGAACCTCAGAGGAGCAAAAGAGATAAGCGCTTCAATCTGTGTTTTCTTGATGTATTTCTTTTGAAAGTTTGTTTCTCCATTCAAAGATGGAGGTGATAACCAAAACATGATGCCGAAAACACGCATGATAATATTAATTCCCTCTGACGGTTGGTGTGTCCTTTCAGTTCAGTGCCGAGCCGAATGAAAAAAATCATGAATTTGACAAATTATCATGATATGTTCCAGCGTTATGCAGATTTTCAAATAGGCAAAACGCAATTCTATTCTATTCAATGTCAGTGTGTGAGCTAGTTCGGCTAGACAATTATCATATATCCTTGCGTTTATCGGAACCAATAAATAAATTTTATTTCCAAAATCCAGCAAATGTGAGATTCAGCCTTCCGCAGGAAACCTTTGTCTAAGGCCCGATTTTTTTTTGGCAAAAAGAGATGAAAAGAAAAATGATGCAAAATAAGCTATCGTCTAGGTCATCAGGAACCACTCGCCAGTGGGAGTAGCTGACGCCTTCAAACTGTGCGAATCTGCCTCGAATTTGCATGCATTATCTGTATCAAGGCAAAAATAAAAAACACACACCCAATCTGCCGGTATAAACAGATACCTGCGTTGATCATGACCGTGGCCTTAACCGACTCAGTCACACTGGCTGCCACAAACCGAACCGACCGAATCGGAACTCGGACTTTGGAGTCTGCGTTGATCGCTCATCTGGTGATGATGGTGGAACGCATTTGTACCAGACCGGGACGGAATCGTGTGGCCATAATGATCTACGCGTGCCGCATGAGAGTAAGATGTTATTTTTTTTCCGATCCGCTCCTAGCTGCATACCGGGCGTAATTATTATCGTCTGAAGTCATGTCGATTTAACGATTAGTGATCACTTCAAGTTGATGTTGAAGATGAGTTGGATGATGGAACACGGATCAAGGAAGGTATTGTTCTGTCATCGCCGATGCGCAATTGATGGCCAATTCATTTCAGCCCGCATGGTGGAGGACACAATCACAATTATGGACAAATCGGCGCAAATAGGATGAGATTGGATGGTGATTGTGATGACAAGGTAGTTTTTTTTTCATTCTCGGAAACATCATCTAGTTGAAGAAAACCTACTTTATTTCCTTTTTCATCGATTATGTGTTGATGGCTATTCGTCTTCATAAACAATTTTGCATCTATCAACTGTTAGTGCCATTTCCTTGATCACATATATTTAAACAATGATTTCACACTTTGAAGCATCATTATTAACAATGTATTGTTTGACATGGGTCCTCTCCAGTTAGACTTCCGAGTATAGGCGATTCCCAATCCGAAGATGGAAAAGCATTCCCAACTGCCTGGGCATTCCATTGTGATTGCCACACACATGTATCATGTAATTAATGACATAGAAATACTTGCAATTGATAACTGTGGAAATGCCAATTGAATATTAAGTTAAAAAGATAAAGTCATTGATGGTAAAGATAGATAGATAGATAGACAAATTCCATACAATTGCTTTTGAGAACTAAATCGCACAAAACACACTTTTGACTTCTGGGTGAGTCGGATTATTCAATAAGAAATCAAATTTCTTTCTCATTTATTTGCTATGTCCACTTGACCTAGGTACCAAAAAGTGTTTGAAATATCTTAAAACTAATAAACAAATTGACTTTTTATTTTCGTGCTAAGTTGAGCCATCTCCTGATTCTACTCACAAAAACATTTCGATATTTTAAAGCATTACAACTCTTGTTTCCCAGAGCCTAGAGTTTGTTCGTATCCGCACAACAGATTGATTGCATTTCCACAGCATATCTATCTTCCACCCATGTGACTTACTTCCCATAATCTCACATGCTGGTATGCCCCCACATGCCAACCGCATTCCCACAAGTCGCCACTGGAGATTCCGCCCAGGTGATTACCGTCCATTGTTATCAGCCTATTATTGGAGCTTCTGTTGCAACTGCCGCGGGATGGCTCCATCCAACATAGTTAATATGCATCGAGCTTGCGAATGCCGGGTGGAACCGTTCTCAATGCTTCGGGCTGCATCAGCAGTCAGTTTTAGCCGGCAGCCTAATAATATCGAAATGCACTGGCGAATGGAAATGCCTAACTCAATCAGGTGTACGCTCAGATTGGACATGGTCGTTGGGCCGATTAAAAGCAACGAAAGATGCAGTAGGTACCGACCATTCAAGTTCAACAGCGACCTTAACATTAATCCTATTCAGCAAACTTGATTATGGCAAAGCATCATCGCTGGTGGCGGCGAGTGACCATAGTTCCAATGCATCATATTGCAGCAGCATCACGATGTTCTTGAGCTTCTTGAGTGAATGTGGAGACTAAATCTGCAACACTGGGAAATTGCAAATAGCCGAGTATGGATGGTCAAGTTCGAATAATTATTGTTCGCTGTTAATTTGACTTTTATTCCATCAATGTTCCAATTACAATTGCATGTTCTTACGGATAACACAATAAAAACAGATCAAAAATATCTTCTAACCCATCAACATTAAATTTTTTTTTTCAAATGTTGGTCTTGAAATTCAAATTTTTCTGCTTCTGTCATCAGTTTAAATATGTTAAATAATGCGTCGATTCTATGAGCAACTTTACCAAGGACGCTACTGAAACTAATGATGAATATTTTTGATCCTTTCTTGAAATTTAGAACAGATAGATTATTTCAGTACTCAACTCGATCACATATCGTCAGCATTACCAGAATAGTTTGTTACATAGTGCCTACCGATACAATATCAACGAATCGAAGTGTTCTCTCTCATCACATATTCTCATCGGTCACCTTTCGAACTAGATTTCAATGATTTTGTAATCAAATTAAACTACATAGATTGGGTGGGGTTGCGACTAATGTGTGCGAGCGTGCATGTCAGTCATCACATAGGATACCAGTAACACAATAGGAGTAGGTGTGAACGCGCCGCCATTCAAACTTGTGATCAAGATTTGTTTCCGTTGATTTGCAGCAGGTGTTAGCCCAGCCAGCGGTCCAGTTCTTCGACGACTGATCAGTACGACTGGGGAAACCCTTTTCCGATTGAGATCTTAAGTGGCAATTGTAGTCGAGAAGGGTTTGAGAATCGGGATTTACCCCATTGTGGAAGCGTTATTGTGAGTTGTGAGAAGAAAAGTGCGTGAATTATTTTCGATCGGTGAGCTAAGAAGCTACGGGAGAAAACATCTGGCCAGGATCGGAGCTCTGGAATAGTGCAAACCCCATCATTCGGGAAGAAACGAGAGCAGATTGAGCTCATAAAGTGTGGTGGCTGTGGCCAAAGAAGTGATTGCGAGATTTCAGTTCAGGGTTTGTTTACCGAGCAAGTGACAGTCATTGGGAACATTACGGAAGGATGCGGAACGTCTGGATTCTTGTGGCGAGCGCTTTGCTAGCGTTCGCCAACTTTGTCAAATCGCAGGACAATGCTAGGAACCTGTACAGTTCAAGGTAAGTTTTTTTTTCTAAGTTCGTTTATTTGGTAGGCTCAGGCGTGTATAACACTTTACGGAGCCACGTTTCTTTGTGATATGTACAATCGACATAATCTTATTATTAAATTAGTAAGAGAGGGAAATAAGCCAACGTACTCGTGGTGACTCGAGGTTAGGTTTACAATGTTTAAGGATGGATGAAATCCAATCCAAATCCAGTCCAAATCCAATCCAAATCCAATCCAAATCCAATCCAAATCCAATCCAAATCCAATCCAAATCCAATCCAAATCCAATCCAAATCCAATCCAAATCCAATCCAAATCAATCCAAACCAATCCAAACCAATCCAAACCAATCCAAACCAATCCAAACCAATCCAAACCAATCCAACCAATCCAAACCAATCCAAACCAATCCAAACCAATCCAAACCAATCCAAACCAATCCAAACCAATCCAACCAAACCAATCCAAACCAATCCAAACCAATCCAAACCAACCAAACCAATCCAAACCAATCCAAACCAATCCAAACCAATCCAAACCAAACCAAACCAACCAAACCAATCCAAACCAATCCAAACCAATCCAAATCCAATCCAAACCAATCCAAACCAATCCAAACCAATCCAAACCAATCCAAACCAATCCAAACCAATCCAAACCAATCCAAACCAACCAAACCAATCCAAACCAATCCAAACCAATCCAAACCAACCAAACCAATCCAAACCAATCCAAATCCAACCAAACCAATCCAAACCAATCCAAACCAATCCAAACCAATCCAAACCAATCCCAAACCAATCCAACCAATCCAACCAATCCAAACCAATCCAAACCAATCCAAATCCAATCCAAACCAATCCAAACCAATCCAAACCAATCCAAACCAATCCAAACCAATCCAAACCAACCAAACCAATCCAAATCCAATCCAAACCAATCCAAACCAATCCAAACCAACCAAACCAACCAATCCAAATCCAATCCAAACCAATCCAAACCAATCCAACCAACCAACCAACCAAACCAATCCAAACCAATCCAAACCAATCCAAACCAATCCAAACCAATCCAAACCAAACCAATCCAAATCCAAACCAATCCAAACCAATCCAAACCAACCAAACCAATCCAAATCCAATCCAAACCAATCCAAACCAATCCAAACCAATCCAAACCAATCCAAACCAACCAAACCAACCAAACCAATCCAACCAAACCAATCCAAACCAATCCAACCAATCCCAAACCAACCAAACCAATCCAAACCAATCCAAACCAATCCAAACCAATCCAAACCAATCCAAACCAATCCAAACCAATCCAAACCAATCCAAACCAATCCAAACCAATCCAAACCAACCAAACCAATCCAAACCAATCCAAACCAATCCAACCAACCAAACCAATCCAACCAATCCAAACCAATCCAAACCAATCCAACCAACCAATCCAAACCAATCCAAACCAATCCAAACCAATCCAAACCAATCCAAACCAACCAAACCAATCCAAACCAACCAAACCAATCCAAACCAATCCAAACCAATCCAAACCAATCCAAACCAACCAAACCAATCCAAACCAATCCAACCAACCAACCAAACCAATCCAAACCAATCCAAACCAATCCAAACCAATCCAAACCAATCCAAACCAATCCAAACCAACCAAACCAATCCAAACCAATCCAAACCAATCCAAACCAATCCAAACCAACCAACCAAACCAACCAAACCAATCCAAACCAATCCAAACCAATCCAAACCAACCAAACCAATCCAAACCAATCCAAACCAATCCAAACCAACCAAACCAACCAAACCAATCCAAACCAATCCAAACCAATCCAAACCAATCCAAACCAATCCAAACCAATCCAAACCAATCCAAACCAATCCAAACCAATCCAAACCAATCCAAACCAACCAAACCAATCCAAACCAACCAAACCAACCAAACCAATCCAAACCAACCAAACCAATCCAAACCAACCAAACCAATCCAACCAATCCAAACCAATCCAAACCAATCCAAACCAATCCAAACCAATCCAAACCAACCAAACCAATCCAAACCAATCCAAACCAATCCAAACCAATCCAAACCAACCAAACCAATCCCAAACCAATCCAAACCAATCCAAACCAACCAAACCAATCCAAACCAATCCAAACCAACCAAACCAATCCAAACCAATCCAAACCAATCCAAACCAATCCAAACCAATCCAAACCAACCAAACCAACCAAACCAATCCAAACCAATCCAAACCAACCAAACCAATCCAAACCAATCCAAACCAACCAAACCAACCAAACCAATCCAAACCAATCCAAACCAATCCAAACCAATCCAAACCAATCCAACCAATCCAAACCAATCCAAACCAACCAAACCAAATCCAAACCAATCCAAACCAATCCAAACCAACCAATCCAAACCAATCCAAACCAATCCAAACCAACCAAACCAATCCAAACCAATCCAAACCAATCCAAACCAACCAAACCAATCCAACCAATCCAAACCAACCAAACCAATCCAACCAATCCAAATCCAATCCAAATCCAATCCAAATCCAATGTTTAAGGATGGATGATTCAAGGTAAGTTATGGACGCCAAATTATTATTATTGTTTGTATTTTCTACATCCAATTTTATTATGTCCTATGAATAAATAGTACCAAAACTAGCCAAAGCCAATATAAAGCCAGTCCATTTGAAGCCAATCCAAAATCACACTACAGCCAATCTACATCCAATTCAAAGCAAATTCAAAACCAATCAAAAACCAATCTGAAGCCAATGCAAAACTAATCCAAAGACAACCCAAAGCCAATACAAAGTCAGTCCAAATCCAATCCAAATCCAATCCAAGCCAATACAAAGTCGATCCAAATCCAATCCAAATCCAATCCAAATCCAATCCAAATCCAATCCAAATCCAACCCAAATCCAATCCAAATCCAATCCAAATCCAATCCAAATCCAATCCAAATCCAATCCAAATCCAATCCAAATCCAATCCAAACCAAATCCAAAACAAATCCAAACCAATCCAAACCAATCCAAACCAACCAAACCAATCCAAACCAATCCAAACCAATCCAAATCCAATCCAAACCAATCCAAACCAATCCAAACCAATCCAAACCAATCCAAACCAATCCAAACCAATCCAAACCAATCCAAACCAACCAAACCAATCCAAACCAACCAAACCAATCCAAACCAATCCAAACCAACCAAACCAATCCAAACCAATCCAAACCAATCCAAACCAATCCAACCAAACCAACCAATCCAACCAAACCAATCCAAACCAATCCAAACCAATCCAAACCAATCCAAACCAATCCAAACCAATCCAAACCAATCCAAACCAATCCAAACCAACCAAACCAACCAAACCAATCCAAACCAACCAAACCAATCCAAACCAATCCAAACCAATCCAAACCAATCCAAACCAACCAAACCAATCCAAACCAATCCAAATCCAATCCAAACCAATCCAAACCAATCCAAACCAATCCAAACCAATCCAAACCAACCAAACCAATCCAAACCAATCCAAACCAATCCAAACCAATCCAAACCAACCAAACCAATCCAAACCAATCCAAACCAATCCAAACCAATCCAAATCCAATCCAAACCAACCAAACCAATCCAAACCAATCCCAAACCAATCCAAACCAATCCAAACCAACCAAACCAATCCAAACCAATCCAAACCAACCAAACCAATCCAAACCAATCCAAACCAATCCAAACCAACCAAACCAATCCAAACCAATCCAAACCAATCCAAACCAACCAAACCAATCCAAACCAACCAAACCAATCCAAACCAATCCAAATCCAATCCAAACCAATCCAAACCAACCAAACCAATCCAAACCAATCCAAATCCAATCCAAACCAATCCAAACCAATCCAAACCAATCCAAACCAATCCAAACCAATCCAAACCAATCCAAACCAATCCAAACCAATCCAAACCAATCCCAAACCAATCCAAACCAATCCAAACCAATCCAAACCAATCCAAACCAATCCAAACCAACCAAACCAATCCAAACCAACCAAACCAATCCAAACCAATCCAAACCAATCCAAACCAACCAAACCAATCCAAACCAATCCAAACCAATCCAAACCAATCCAAACCAATCCAAATCCAACCAAACCAATCCAAACCAACCAACCAACCAATCCAAACCAATCCAAACCAACCAAACCAATCCAAACCAATCCAAACCAATCCAACCAATCCAAACCAATCCAAACCAATCCAAACCAATCCAAATCCAATCCAAACCAATCCAAACCAATCCAAACCAATCCAAACCAATCCAAACCAATCCAAACCAATCCAACCAATCCAAACCAATCCAAACCAATCCAAACCAATCCAATCCAACCAATCCAAACCAATCCAACCAAACCAATCCAAACCAATCCAAACCAATCCAAACCAAACCAACCAATCCAAACCAACCAAACCAACCAAACCAATCCAAACCAATCCAAACCAAACCAAACCCAATCCAAACCAACCAAACCAATCCAAACCAATTAACCCAAAACCAAACCAATCCAAAACCAATCCAACCAATCCAAACCCAAACCAAACCAATCCAAACCAATCCAAATCCAATCCAAACCAATCCAAACCAATCCAAACCAATCCAAATCCAATCCAAACCCAATCCAAACCAATCCAAACCAATCCAAACCAATCCAAACCAATCCAAACCAATCCAAACCAATCCAAACCAATCCAAACCAATCCAAACCAATCCAAACCAACCAAACCAATCCAAACCAACCAAACCAACCCAATCCAAACCAACCAAACCAATCCAAACCAATCCAAACCAAACCAACCAATCCAAACCAAACCAATCCAAACCAAACCAATCCAACCAATCCCAAACCAATCCAAACCAACCAAACCAATCCAAACCAAACCAACCAAACCAATCCAAACCAACCAAACCAATCCAAATCCAATCCAAACCAATCCAAACCAATCCAAACCCAATCCAAACCAACCAAACCAATCCAAACCAATCCAAATCCAAACCAATCCAAACCAACCAAACCAATCCAAACCAATCCAAACCAACCAATCCAAATCCAATCCAAACCAATCCAAACCAATCCAAACCAATCCAAACCAACCAAACCAATTCCAAACCAATCCAAACCAACCAAACCAATCCAAACCAATCCCAAACCAACCAAACCAATCCAAACCAATCCAAACCAATCCAAACCAACCCAACCAATCCAAACCAATCCAACCAATCCAAACCAACCCAAACCAATCCAAACCAATCCAAACCAATCCAAACCAACCAAACCAATCCAAACCAACCAAACCAATCCAACCAATCCAAACCAACCAAACCAATCCAAACCAATCCAAACCAATCCAAACCAAACCAATCCAAACCAACCAAACCAATCCAAACCAAATCCAAACCAAACCAATCCAACCAACCAAACCAATCCAAACCAATCCAAACCAATCCAAACCAATCCAAACCAATCCAAACCAATCCAAACCAATCCAAACCAATCCAAACCAATCCAAACCAACCAAACCAATCCAAATCCAACCAAATCCAATCCAAACCAATCCAAACCAATCCAAACCAATCCAAACCAATCCAAACCAATCCAAACCAATCCAAACCAATCCAAACCAAACCAATCCAAACCAACCAAACCAATCCAAACCAACCAAACCAATCCAAACCAATCCAAACCAATCCAAACCAATCCAAACCAATCCAACCAACCAACCAATCCAAACCAATCCAAACCAATCCAAACCAATCCAACCAATCCAAACCAATCCAAACCAATCCAAACCAACCAAACCAATCCAAACCAATCCAAACCAATCCAAACCAATCCAAACCAATCCAAACCAACCAAACCAATCCAAACCAATCCAAATCCAAACCAATCCAAACCAATCCAAACCAATCCAAACCAACCAAACCAATCCAAACCAACCAAACCAACCAAACCAATCCAAACCAATCCAAACCAATCCAAACCAATCCAAACCAATCCAAACCAATCCAAACCAACCAAACCAATCCAAACCAATCCAAACCAACCAAACCAATCCAAACCAATCCAAACCAATCCAAACCAACCAAACCAATCCAAACCAATCCAAACCAATCCAAACCAATCCAAACCAATCCAAACCAACCAAACCAATCCAAACCAATCCAAACCAATCCAAACCAACCAATCCAAACCAACCAACCAACCAATCCAAACCAATCCAAACCAATCCAAACCAATCCAAACCAATCCAAACCAATCCAAACCAATCCAAACCAACCAATCCAACCAACCAAACCAATCCAAACCAATCCAAACCAATCCAAACCAATCCAAACCAATCCAACCAAACCAACCAATCCAAACCAAACCAATCCAAACCAATCCAAATCCAACCAAACCAACCACCCAACCAATCCAAACCAATCCAAACCAACCAACCCAACCAATCCAACCAATCCAACCAACCAACCAATCCAAACCAATCCAACCAATCCAAACCAAACCAAACCCAATCCAAACCAAACCAACCCAAATCCAATCCAAACCAAACCAAACCAATCCCAAACCAATCCAAACCAATCCAAACCAATCCAAATCCAACCAAACCAATCCAAACCAATCCAAATCCAATCCAAACCAACCAAACCAATCCAAACCAACCAAACCAACCAAACCAACCAAACCAATCCAAACCAATCCAAACCAATCCAAACCAATCCAAACCAACCAATCCAAACCAATCCAAACCAATCCAAACCAATCCAAACCAATCCAACCAACCAAACCAATCCAACCAATCCAAACCAATCCAAACCAATCCAAACCAATCCAAACCAATCCAAACCAATCCAAACCAATCCAAACCAATCCAAACCAATCCAAACCAATCCAAACCAATCCAAACCAATCCAAACCAACCAAACCAATCCAAACCAACCAAACCAATCCAAACCAACCAAACCAACCAAACCAACCAAACCAATCCAACCAATCCAAACCAATCCAAACCAATCCAAACCAATCCAAACCAATCCAACCAACCAAACCAACCAAACCAATCCAAACCAATCCAAACCAACCAAACCAATCCAAACCAATCCAAACCAATCCAAACCAATCCAAACCAACCAAACCAACCAAACCAATCCAAACCAATCCAAACCAATCCAAACCAATCCAAACCAATCCAAACCAACCAAACCAATCCAAACCAATCCAAACCAATCCAAACCAATCCAAACCAACCAAACCAATCCAAACCAATCCAAACCAACCAATCCAAACCAACCAAATCCAAACCAATCCAAACCAATCCAAACCAATCCAAACCAACCAAACCAACCAAATCCAACCAAACCAATCCAAACCAATCCAAACCAATCCAAACCAACCAAACCAATCCAAACCAATCCAAACCAACCAAACCAAACCAACCAAACCAATCCAAACCAACCAAACCAACCAAACCAAACCAAAACCAACCAAACCAACCAAACCAACCAAACCAATCCAAACCAATCCAAACCAATCCAACCAATCCAAACCAAACCAACCAAACCAATCCAAACCAATCCAATCCAACCAATCCAAACCAAACCAAACCAACCAAACCAATCCAAATCAACAAACCAATCCAAATCCAATCCAAACCAATCCAAACCAATCCAAACCAACCAATCCAATCCAAACCAACCAAACCAACCAATCCAAACCAAACCAAACCAATCCAAACCAATCCAAACCAAACCAATTCCAAACCAACCCAAACCAACCAAACCAAACCAAACCAATCCAAACCAAACCAACCAAACCAACCAATCCAAACCAATCCAAACCAATCCAACCAATCCAAACCAAACCAACCAATCCAAACCAAATCCAACCAAACCAATCCAACCAACCAAACCAATCCAAACCAACCAAACCAATCCAAACCAATCCAACCAACCCAAACCAATCCAAATCCAATCCAAACCAATCCAAACCAATCCAAACCAATCCAAACCAATCCAACCAATCCAAACCAATCCAAACCAACCAAACCAATCCAAACCAATCCAAACCAATCCAAACCAATCCAAACCAACCAAACCAATCCAAACCAATCCAAACCAACCAAACCAATCCAAACCAATCCAAACCAATCCAAACCAATCCAAACCAATCCAAACCAATCCAAACCAATCCAAACCAACCAAACCAATCCAAACCAACCAAACCAACCAACCAAACCAATCCAAACCAATCCAAACCAATCCAAACCAATCCAACCAATCCAAACCAACCAAACCAATCCAACCAATCCAACCAATCCAAAACCAATCCAAATCCAATCCAAATCCAATCCAAATCCAATCCAAATCCAATCCAAATCCAATCCAAATCCAATCCAAATCCAATCCAATCCAAATCCAATCCAAATCCAATCCAAATCCAATCCAAATCCAATCCAAATCCAATCCAATGATGATGCATGTCAAGCTTCAGTTGGGATGTTGCAGCAATGGAAGTAATATCAAATAGCAGACACAATTAAGGAACAGTCGAAGTTTGAAAAACTAAAAAATTAACAGATCTATGAAGTACTTGTTTAAGGATTAAGCTTATGGGATATTATTTCCAATGGATTCTTTTGTTCTTTCCAGATACGACAACTTGGACATCGACACAATTCTCGGCAGCAGCCGCTTAGTCAACAACTACGTGGACTGTTTACTCAGTCGAAAGCCATGCCCGCCCGAGGGAAAGGATTTGAAACGTAAGTTCGAAAAATGCAAATTCAAATTAACATGCTTCGACCCGACACCGCAGCTCTCAGACGGCATTCAAATTCAGAGCTGGTTCAGTTTGGCTTGTCTCCGTGTCTGGGTCCTACATTAGCCGGTAATGAGCATTGTTTACATTCGCTGATGATAATCACCCCCAGCAGCCCCCTCGCATTCCTTAGGTACGGCATCCAATCAGAAACGTTTAGCACAAGACAAAGCGACAACGGTTAAGTGATTTGATCTTTCACACGACTCAGCCGTCTGATCGTTGCCGTTCGACTGCGATCATTTAACCCCCCTTGATGCGGGTCAAAGTGTACAGCATTGTGAATGCGTCGTTCTTTAGGGGTACCTTGAGGTGCGAGAAACAAATAGCGGAAAATTACGACATGTGGGTTCATTTTTAATTTGATTATAAGAGGAATCTGTGTTTATAAACAAATTGAGGCTAATATCACGCACTCGGTGTCAGAAGCATTGTACAATGAGGGAAACAATGTTTTAAAGATGATGAATCATGAAACTGAAAGTGCTTAGACGCAACACATGTATCATGCATCGTTAACTTGAAGAGGGGTTCGTCGCTTTGCCAATGAATGCAATGTGATTCGGTTCGCACACGCATGTTGATTGTAGGTACCTACATTGGTTTTGAAGCCATAATGAGGTACCATAAAAAATGGTTAATAACATCCCGGATATTTAAAAAACCGGTCAGCTTAGTCTATAGGTACCACATAGTTTTAATTAGTAACTTGTTTTTAAAATAAATTTTAAGAAGCACAAAGACTCTGCCATGCATCTCTCATGTTTTATCCACTGCAACAATGTTTCGAAAATAAAAGACGTTCTAAATAGTTTATTGGAAAATTTGATAAATATTTTTGTACATCCGTTAAGAACTATTTGCTCCTCCGTAGGCTTTGTTTTAATATATATTTTTTAAAGTAATTCCAGTAAAATAATAATATGCTTCATTTGTATTCGATTTCACATTTCCGATTTGCAAAATCTTATTACATAAATCGTACAGAATTTTTGAGAAGGCAATCGTGTGAAGCATGCTTTGTGGGAGACTTTACTAAAAGTTCGTTATGGTCAACAAAGCCGTATCTATAAAAAAAAATACAAATAAAATGATACAATTTGATATTAGTTTTTTCACCTACAACAAAAATAAAAAAGATAATTTTCCATCATTCACTTGTCAATGGATTGGTTTGGATATGAAATCAAGTTGTCAGATGTTGAAAGATGTTATCTGTATCTGTTCGAGTTTGATGTCTGACCAAGGAATCTAAAATGAGGTTGAAGATTTGATGAGCTATTCATTCAAGTTTCATTTTTTATGTACGAACTCAAAAGTAATGAAACAGAAAACTCACTCATATTAATGTTTTGACTTCCAAAATATGCATAGTCATGACATCAATGGAATTCAATAATAAGAAGTTTATATTTGCTTTTATTTGAACAAAATCTAGCTTGATTTGGAAAGCTTGGTCTGGAAACCAAACTTACATTTAAAATTCCATCCTCTTCCTTTAGGTGATCTTTCGCACATCGAAAAATAGAAGTTTGTGCTCGGACGGGGTTCTGTTCTGATGTTGCCAACATTTGATTGACTCATAGACGACTAAATAGCAGCGTTCGTTGATCTAAGCCGAATTACCATCGAAAGAGCTTTCAGTGCGAAATGCGTTATACCCAGTTCAGTGCGTTCAGTAATGAATACCTACTCTGCTGCTAGCGTCTTTGATTTGATAATGAAGGTGATTCGATATGTTTGATCGCTTGTTTACTTTTTAGGCTGGTTCGCCCTGCCACGGCGGTTGAGTTAGACAAAAGTGCGTGAGTGAGTGATTGTTTATTTCTCTGGTACACGAAGCTGGCACGCGTCGATAGTTCACCGGTTAGCTGCCGTGGCGGCGGCGGCTCAACTCTGCGGCCTAGACAGGTGTTAGAGGTTCGGGTGGAGAACACATTGACTTGGGTGGGAAGGTAGTAGTTGAAACCATGAAGCGTGTAAAATGGCCCAGTTGAATTAAAAATAATGACTTAGAACAAATGCGGAAACTCGCGCAAGGCTGCGCGGTTTGAATTATGTATTTATTTTTATTATGAGGGGAATGCTCGCTTAAATCATACCGAGTGCAACATATGAATTCCAGAATTGGTAATTTCAAAGCTTATTCATCAAAATGAGGGTGGGTATCATTTGTTTGAAAACTGCCTGAGGAAGTAGGTCTCATGTTTGCTCTGCGAAGCGATAGATTGACCATCTGGAGCTGATGAGCTCAATTATCACTTGAATTGGATCATTTCAGGTGGGAATGATTCTCAACATTCTGGATATACCGTTTTATTGTACTTACTTCAAGCGATATA
This sequence comes from Armigeres subalbatus, assembly GCF_024139115.2. Taxonomy (NCBI): domain Eukaryota; kingdom Metazoa; phylum Arthropoda; class Insecta; order Diptera; family Culicidae; genus Armigeres; species Armigeres subalbatus. Next base: position 420,784,920 of record NC_085140.1, on the reverse strand, counting down.
AATTCATACTTTGGTAGTGATGGAAGACCTTCGATTAATAACTGTGGAAATGTTCTTAGAAAAAACGAAGCTGACCCAATGAGGAAGTAGGACCATAAAAAGGAACGAACAAGTCTCTTTTGGTCTTGTTGGTCGAAACGTTCTATTGCCAATTGATTTTACTATAAATAAACATCTTCCGGGTGGGAACTATGTTCAGTCCTCCGAACATAGTATTTGTCAAAAAGTTCTACAATTAATAATTTTGGAAATGTTAACAACTTCTTATATAGGCCTTTTTTAAGCTTGGCCAGGTTTGTGGAAAGTTTTTAACATGGCACAACATGGCACACAGCTAATAACATGCATGGGCGTAACCAGGATTGTGAGCAACTTTTTAAAATTTTCTGAATTGTAGTTTTGGCGAAAGCTACAAAACATGTGTATTGAAATTATTGCATAATCTGAACTTTTATAAAAAAAAAACATGATTGATCCTCCTAGCGGTGTTTGTCTTCGGATATACTAAAAAACACACGCACACACATACACACAGACAGACATCATCTCAATGCGTCGAGCTGAGTCGATTGGTATAAAACACTATGGGTCTCCGGACCTTTTTTCACAAAATCGACTTGAAAGTGAATATATAGCCTTTTCGTTACACCTTGGTATACGAGAAAGGCAAAAACTCATGAATATTAGTGCTTGGCATTATTTCCTTCTAAGTTCCAAAAACTTTTGAACCAAATCCATAACCAACAGTAACAGACCAACTGAGGACAGAAGAGACTATCCGACAATCCCTTGGTCGGCTAGCTGTTGGGTTTTCCGCAACACAATAAAACTCATACCCGCTGCACGGACAGTCATCGTGGGTGATTCTGGACCGTACAGTACCTACGTCTTTTCTTGTTGGAATAATTGGAAGACCTTGGCTTAGCCATCTTGGCTGGCCGTCCCTTCTCCATGGTGATTAAAACCAACGACCAGCAGATTCGTCCGATAATGAACAACTGGATCCTTTACGGTTTAGGAGAACCTGAAGGCTTCGCGGACCGAACCGAGTGCTGGATGGACGGATAAGCAGCAGATCGTTGATAAGGGTGGGTGGGTCATAGGGAAAAGTGTAATTTTTAACCTCTTGGCGATTTGGAGGAATTGAGGACTGAATTGAGACTGCAGGCAGAAGAAAAATAAAAGACAAAAGAAGAAAATATAATTGGTAGTCAAGGGGAATGAGAGGTAATCAATAAGAGAGATGAATAAAAGAGGAAGAAAGACGGAACAGGGAGAAAAAGAAGTAAAAAGAAAGCAGGCAGAAGAAAAAATATAGAAAACGGAGAAATAAGAAGAAGAATAGGAAAAAGAATGAGAAATAAGAAAGAAATCTTGGGAAATAACGAGATACAAGAATAAAGGAAGTAGAGCCTCCTTTCAAGAGGCTCGGAAGCCTCATTTCAAGAGGCTCGGAAGCCTCCTTTCAAGAGGCTCGGAAGCCTCCTTTCAAGAGGCTCGGAAGCCTCCTTTCAAGAGGCTCGGAAGCCTCCTTTCAAGAGGCTCGGAAGCCTCCTTTCAAGAGGCTCAGAAGCCTCCTTTCAAGAGGCTCAGGCCTCCTTTCAAGAGGCTCGAAGCCTCCTTTCAAGAGGCTCAGAAGCCTCCTTTCAAGAGGCTCAGAAGCCTCCTTTCAAGAGGCTCAGAAGCCTCCTTTCAAGAGGCTCAGAGCCTCCTTTCAAGAGGCTCAGAAGCCTCCCTTTCAAGAGGCTCAGAAGCCTCCTTTCCAAAAGTCCGGAAACCTCCTTTCAAGAGGCTCGGAAGCCTCCTTTCAAGAGGCTCAGAGCCTCCTTTCAAGAGGCTCAGAAGCCTCCTTTCAAGAGGCTCAGAAGCCTCCTTTCAAGAGGCTCAGGAAGCCTCCTTTCAAGAGGCTCGGAAGCCTCCTTTCAAGAGGCTCAGAAGCCTCCTTTCAAGAGGCTCAGAAGCCTCCTTTCAAGAGGCTCAGGAAGCCTCCTTTCAAGAGGCTCAGAAGCCTCCTTTCAAGAGGCCTGGAAGCCCTCCTTCAAGAGGCTCAGAAGCCTCCCTTTCAAGAGGCTCAAGCCTCCTTTCAAGAGGCTCGGAAGCCTCCTTTCAAGAGGCTCAAGCCTCCTTTCAAGAGGCTCAAGCCTCCTTTCAAGAGGCTCAGAAGCCTCCTTTCAAGAGGCTCAGGAAAGCCTCCCTTTCAAGAGCTCAGAAGCCTCCTTTCAAGAGGCTCAGAGCCTCCTTTCAAGAGGCTCAGAGCCTCCTTTCAAGAGGCTCAGAAACCTCCTTTCAAGAGGCTCAGAGCCTCCTTTCAAGAGGCTCAGAAGCCTCCTTTCAAGAGGCTCAGAAGCCTCCTTTCAAGAGGCTCAGAAGCCTCCTTTCAAGAGGCTCAGGCCTCCTTTCAAAAGGCTCAGAAGCCTCCTTTCAAGAGGCTCAGAAGCCTCCTTTCAAGAGGCTCAGAAGCCTCCTTTCAAGAGGCTCAGGCCTCCTTTCAAGAGGCTCCAGAGCCTCCTTTCAAGAGGCTCAGAAGCCTCCTTTCAAGAGGCTCAGAAGCCTCCTTTCAAGAGGCTCAGAAGCCTCCTTTCAAGAGGCTCAGGAAGCCTCCTTTCAAGAGGCTCAAGCCTCCTTTCAAGAGGCTCAGAAGCCTCCTTTCAAGAGGCTCAGAAGCCTCCTTTCAAGAGGCTCCAGAAGCCTCCTTTCAAGAGGCTCGAAGCCTCCTTTCAAGAGGCTCAGGCCTCCTTTCAAGAGGCTCAGAAGCCTCCTTTCAAGAGGCTCAGAGCCTCCTTTCAAGAGGCTCAGAGCCTCCTTTCAAGAGGCTCAGAAGCCTCCTTTCACAGAGGCTCAGAGCCTCCTTTCAAGAGGGCTCAGAAGCCTCCTTTCAAGAGGCTCAGAGCCTCCTTTCAAGAGGCTCAGGAAGCCTCCTTTCAAGAGGCCTCAAAGCCTCCTTTAAAGAAGCTCGGAAGCATCCCTTCAATAGGCTCAGAAGCCTCCTTTCAAGAGGCTCAGAAGCCTCCTTTCAAGAAGGCTCAGAAGCCTCCTTTCAAGAGGCTCAGAAGCCTCCTTTCAAGAGGCTCAGAGCCTCCTTTCAAGAGCTGGAAGCCTCCTTTCAAGAAACAAAGCCTCCTTTCAAGAGGCTCAGAAGCCTCCTTTCAAGAGGCTCAGGCCTCCTTCAAGAGGCTCAGAAGCCTCCTTTCAAGAAGGCTCGGAAGCCTCCTTTCAAGAGGCTCAGAAGCCTCCTTTCAAGAGGCCTCAGGCCTCCTTTCAAGAGGCTCAGGAAGCCTCCTTTCAAGAGGCTCAGGAAGCCTCCTTTCAAGAGAGCTCAGAGCCTCCTTTCAAGAGGCCTCAGAAGCCTCCTTTCAAGAGGCTCAGAAGCCTCCTTTCAAGAGGCTCAGGAAGCCTCCTTTCAAGAGGAGCTCAGAAGCCTCCTTTCCAAGAGGCCTCAGAAGCATCCTTCAAGAGGCTCAGAAGCCTCCTTTCAAGAGAGCTCAAGCCTCCTTTCAAGAGGCTCAGAAGCCTCCTTCAAGAGAGCTCAGAAGCCTCCTTTCAAGAGGCTCAGAAGCCTCCTTTCAAGAGGCTCAGAAGCCTCCTTTCAAGAGGCTCAGAAGCCTCCTTTCAAGAAACTCAGAGCCTCCTTTCAAGAGGCTCAGAAGCCTCCTTTCAAGAGGCTCAGGAAGCCTCCTTTCAAGAAAGCTCCAGAAGCCTCCTTTCAAGAGCTCAGAAGCCTCCTTTCAAGAGCTCCAAGCCTCCTTTCAAGAAGGCTCAGAAGCCTCCTTTCAAGAGGCCTCAGAAGCCTCCTTTCAAGAGGCTCAGGCCTCCTTTCAAGAGCTCAGAAGCCTCCTTTCAAGAGCTCAGGAAGCCTCCTTTCAAGAGGCTCAGAAGCCTCCTTTCAAGAAACTCAAGCCTCCTTTCAAGAGGCTCAGAAGCCTCCTTTCAAGAGGCTCAAGCCTCCTTTCCAAGAGGCCTCGGAAGCCTCCTTTCAAGAGGCCTCAGAAGCCTCCTTTCAAGAGGCTCAGAAGCCTCCCTTTCAAGAGGCTCAAGCCTCCCTTTCAAGAAACTCAGAAGCCTCCTTTCAAGAGAGCTCAGGAAGCCTCCTTTCAAGAGGCTCAGAAGCCTCCTTTCAAGAGGCTCAGAAGCCTCCTTTCAAGAGGCTCAAGCCTCCCTTTCAAGAGGCCTCAGAGCCTCCTTTCAAGAGGCTCAGAGCCTCCTTTCAAGAGGCTGAAGCCTCCTTTCAAGAAGGCTCGGAAGCCTCCTTTCAAGAGGCTAGGAAGCCTCCTTTCAAGAGGCTCGGAAGCCTCCTTTCAAGAGGCTCGGAAGCCTCCTTTCAAGAGGCTCGGAAGCCTCCTTTCAAGAGGCTCGGAAGCCAACTTTCAAGAGGCTCGGAAGCCTTCTTTCAAGAGGCTCGGAAGCCTCCTTTCAAGAGGCTTGGAAGCCTCCTTTCAAGAGGCTCGGAAGCCTCCTATCAAGAAGCTCGGAAGCCTCCTTTCAACAGGTTTGGAAACCTCCTTTCAACAGGTTTGGAAACCTCCTTTCAAGAGGCTTGGAAGCATCTTTTCAAGAGGCTCGGAAGCCTCCTTTCAACAGATTTGGAAACCTCCATTCAAGAGGCTCGATAGATTAGCGGCGTGGCAATTTTTCAACAGCGGCGCGCGAAAATGTCGGTGCCAAAAACTGTCAGCGATGGCGGCGTGGAGCGGCTGCGCACACCTGAATCTGTGTCAAAAGGTCGAAGGACAAAAGGTCGAATGGTCAAAAGGTCGAAAGGGCAAAAGGTCGAATGGACAGAAGGTCGTAGGGTCAAAATGTCGAATATGAGTCATAATGTCGAAGGTCAAAAGGTCGAAGAACAAATGGTCGAAAGAACAAAAAGTCAAGAAATGAGATGGGAGTTGTGAATGAGATGCAAGATGGAAGTAGTGAGCATAGAAAGAGCATGAGAAGTGAGAAGTGAAAAGTGAGAAGTGGAATGGAAGAAATAAGAATTACAAAGTGCAAGTGAAAAATGTGATGTGAGAAGTGAGGAACGGAGAAGTAAGAAGTGAAAAGGAAAAAAGAAAAAAGGAGGAAACATATATAGTAGGAAAGAGAAAGAAAGAAAGAAAAAAACAGAAGAGGAAAAAAGAACAAGAAGAACAAAGAAGAAGGAAGATTGAAGAAGGAAAAAAGAAGTAAGAAAGAAAGAAGGAAGAAAACAGGAAAATAGAAGAAGGAAGAAAGAAGGAAGGAAGAAGAAGGAGAGAAGACACAATGGAGCAAAACAAAAGAAAGAAGGAGGAAGAAGTAAAAGAAAAAGAGAAGAAAGATGGAAGAAATGAGGAAGAAAGAAGAGAGAAATAAGGAAGAAAGAAGAAATAAAGAAGAAAGATGGAAGGAGTAAGGAATAAAAAGAGAGGAAAAGGAAGAAAGAAAAATAAAGGAATAAAGACGGAAGAAAGAAAGAAGAAAAAGGAAGAAAGGAAGAAGGAAGAACAAAGAAAGAAAGAAGAAAAAAAGAAGGAAGGAAGGAAGAGAAAAGAAAAAAGGAAAAAAGGGTAAGGAAGGAAAAAAGAAAAGAAAAGTAGGAAAAAAGAAAGAAGAAAAACGGAAGAAAGGAAGAAGAAAGGAAGAAAGAAGGATAAAAGAAGGCAGAGAAAAAGAAAAAAAAAAGGGAAGAGAGAAGCAAAAAAGAAATAGCAAAGAAGGAAAAAGAGGAAGAAAGTAAAAAGAAGGAAGGAAGAAAAACAGGAAACAAAAAGGAAGAAAAAAAGGAGGAGGAGAGAAAGAAGAAAGAGAGAAGAAAGAAGAAAGAAAGGAGGAAAAAGGAAGAAAGAAAGAAGAAAGCAAGTAGGAAGAAAGAAGGGAATAAGAAGGAAATAAGGAAGAAAAATGGTAGAAAGAAGGAGAAAAGATGAAGGAAGGAAGGAAGAAAAAAGGAAAAAAAGAAAGAAGTTAAAAAGAAGATGAAATATGGAAGGAAGAAGGAAGAAATAAGGAAGGAAACATATGAAGTAAGTAGGAAAAAGGAAGAAGAGAATAGAAGGAAAAAGGAAGAAGAAATAAGAAAAAAGGGATAAAAAAGACCTTTTGTCCTTCGACCTTTTGACGCACTTTTTTAGTTTCGACCTTTTGTCCTTTTGACCTTTTGACCTTCGACCTTTTGACCTTCGACCTTTTGTCCTACAACCCGCACACCTCTATTCCCGATAGTTGAAACTTGGCTGGAAAAAATCTAAAACGTATAAATGTAAAAATATTATGTACATTATGAATATGAAATGCCGATGCGTAATGTACAATCCAAATATTTCGACAGATCGCTAAAACATACTTTTGTTCAAAAGTGACTATGATAGATAAAAACAGTTCACAGTAATCTGTCATGTTTGAATCACCCCTTTCCAGATTTATGGCTAGCGTAAAATGCTGGATTGATTCCAGACATATGTAAGTATTCTCGTCAATTCATACCATTTCCAGTTGAACGTAATTGATAAATAAATATCTCTCAAAATATATAAGCATAGGCGTAACTAGAGCCACGGTCTAGGGGGGGCCATGGCACCAGCTGGTGGGATGTAATTTTCAAAGGCGATTTAAAGCACTGTGCGCATGGATTGCAATAGAAATTGTTTGACTAAGTTTATCGCTCATTCGTCCTAGAACTAACATAAAAAAAATCGCGAATAATACAATTGATTTCCAATGATACTGTGATTGCTTCAACACGCTGTGTCTGTGTCAACTTGTCTTCTCCATGTTACTAAATGTGGATAAGTGTGTAATCTAAGATTCAAGAATCTTCTTCGAATTATCTATAAATGAAATTCGATATGAGTATATTTCTGAAAGTTTTCAAGCATTTCCATGATTACTTAACGCATAAAGATCTCGATTTTTTTAAACTTGAAATTTTTGAAACTCTTTAGATGTGGAATAAATTACACGAAATTTTGTTATAATCAATATTCATGCAATTCCAAAATGTATGCTATGTGCTGAAATAGTTAAGTACCGATGAACACAAATTTGAAATCCTAAAGTGTTTTTTATGAGTCATAAATTCCATGACTCATACAATTATGAGTCATAAATCAAATTCCAAAATAACATAGGGTTTTTGTAGTTACTGACGTTAGGAAGAGGCTTTATTATGGTTTTCTGAATAGGTGAGAGATTTCTCTGCAAAATCAAAGAGACTTGAGAAGCAACCAAATCGATCTGAAATGGATACGAACTGGTTTCTAAATCTATTTTTTTATCCTAAAAACAAATTCTAACTAAAACAGGCACAAAAGAGTTTTCCGATGATCCTTATGAAATCGCCAAAAAATTAAATGGAACAAGATCTTTTGAGGATTATAAAAATATTTTTTTAATGCAATCTCTGTTGTGAGTGCGAAGGTTGCCTAAGTTTTGTCCTAATACTTTCAATGGAATGCGTTGTTGATTTTTCTGTCATTGTAACAACGATTCTTAAGTTTTATAATTTTATATCTTTCTGTGCCAGAATTATATAGCGAGAGCAAAAAGCTCCATAGGAATTTGATCAGCTGTTTTGTGGCATACCTTGCGATTAACTCGAAGATTTTCGAAAGAATGGTCGTTCGAAATTTCATTGACCGGATTTGTGTACATGTGCTCATTTTGATGTAGTTGCTTCAGTCTTTTTTGAAGCGGATGGTAGTTTAATAGAACAGAAATATTTATATCTTAATACAATTATGTTTTTATGTTTCTGCGACCAGGATACTAGTCAAACAAATGCAGAACATATTTATTATTTTAAGCTAGCAACTGAATTAGCAGGCATTGATGTTGGCTTAAAAATCGAGAAAATGTTCCCAGGGGTTCAACTTAAATATTTCGATGCTTTGCTGAACAAATGGTCATAGATGTGATAACGCAACAAAAAATATGTTTATAGAATTCATACTCAAAATTAAGGAATATGTAGGAAATATGTAAATGAAATAAAAACTGACTAAGTTGGAATTATTTTTAAAATTTTTCGGGGGGGGGGGGGGGGGGGCACAAGCAGGTCTGGAGGGGGCCAGCCCCCCCCTTCCGCCCCCCTTTTTTACGCCAATGTATATAAGTGTGAGAATACATGTCCTGTCGTTTAATTGATGTGGCATCACGGATGTGTGTGTAAATTACGGATGGTATTTTAAAGTGTTACTCCTTAGCATAACTGTTTCAATTAAAAATATAAATTCACTCAAAAACTATGACCAAAACAATGAGCAAACTTTTAGCCCAGTAAAATTATTTAGAAACATGATGTACATATGCTTTTCAATAATTCAACAACAATAATCAACTTGTTCGACCTTTGTCGAAAATGTAGATACAAAATGTGGCGAATTATGTTTTGTTCGTTTGATTATTAGAGACACTTCACACCACCAGGGGCGCACTTGTGTCAGATGTCGAATAATGGTACTAACCTCCGATTCGATAATTTCAGACGTAGATTTTTTCCTTTTCTGGGAATGATGGGAAATTATTCTACCACATAACGCAACCATAACTGAATTAATGGAAATTATTCGTGATACCGCATATGTGAATATTAAAATTTCATTTCCATAATACAAATCTATATTTATTTGCTACATGTGCGTTGAACACGTGGGCACCATTTCCCTGAAATTCATAAATAACCGATGTTGCAGTTTGTTTCAATCTAGCCAGTAGGAGTTTCACGCTTAGTATTCGCTGCAATCAATTCCATATGTATACATGTATGCAACATTGAACCCACTTGAATCGCGAACATGAATTGCATATGGATAGACAAACAGATAGCTACAGTCCGCAACCCACAGAGGAATGCCTTCACAGCTCGAGCGTTTTATCGAATGGAAACAAATTACCACCAGTAGAGCGCTCATATTGATTCATTTCCACTTTATTGATTCCCACTGTATCGGGGGGAGAAACAAGCGGTCGGCATTGTTGTGTGATGCTGATACCTATATGAATTTGATTGATACCTGGTTGATCCCAGATAACTGCAATCACTCCAATTAATTTTATGGCCCCATCAATCCGTACGGACTGATACAATCGATACGTGATATTCGGACTTAGGAAAAACCATAAATCTTTTGTTGTTTCCCACAAGAATCATCTTGTTCTAATCACGTGTTCGATCTTCGGTACATGGTGGCAAAAACACATTTCCTGCTGGGAACCAGTGTCCGTGGATTCTTGCCCATTGCCGTTGTGGTAAAGTCAAGGACCATTATGCAGACCATGTGTAATCTAATGACAAACATTTTCCCTTGAATGGACTCACATCATTGCGGACCGAAGTACGGTAATCAATTGGATCTTGTTCTTCCTTGAATATTGGATTGGTCGTAGGAAATTCATCGGAATGGAATGGGTGTCGTATGGCGTGGAAGGTTTATTTTCTCTCACCTATGAAGGAAGGCATGGCAAATCCGCACAAGGAAAAAACGAACTCTGGAACAGTGTCTCATTCATACACCCACACAGGACGGCGAATGCTCTTTGATGTTTTAGTTGAAGAGCGTTCGTGAATATGTGCTGCGGCATTATTGAAGTGCAGCTACTTCCGAGTACGACACTTGAAGCTCCTCCTTTAGAGGGATGGTATTCTTAGCAAAGACATGCAGGGAGAACCATCTTGTAAGAAGCCGAAGGCTGCTGCCGGTGCGTTCTTGAGGTGTTTTCATAGTCAACAATAGTGGCATTCTATTGCTGAGTGAACGGACATCTGTTACCCACAGGTTGGCACTAATTGTACAAACACTCGTGGGCAATTTTGCATTCACAGTAAATCGTCAGGGGTATTATGCTGGAGGGCACTGATGATGGGGAATTTGAAGGCTCTTGTAATCGACCGTTGATCAATATGTTCATTTAATTGCAAATTGAAATGATACAATTACTTGAATTGATGTTGAGCCACAACACAACATTGGGTTTGCATAATTGATTAAACGCTATCTACACTGAGTTTGGTCGTACAATGCACAGTACGTACGCATGATGAAGTAGTTATGAAGAGGATATCGTTTACGCCGTATTTAATCAAAGCTTCGAAGCTGGTTTAAAATAAGAATAAGAACTGAAATAATTAAACGCTTGAGGCATCCATGTGGTAATTCTGAAGGGGTCTTACTTGTGGTCGATACTTATACCATCTACTTATCACCCTGCCATCTTCTCTTCTTCATTGGAATAACATCCCTCACTGGGACATTGCCGCCTCGCAGCTTAGCGTTCATTAAGCATTTGCACAGTTACTATGTCTGAAACTCGATTTGTGCAATTGAACAACTTGTGAAAGATTTAGTAGATTTAGAAAAATGTATTGGATGCTAAACACTTCCTTCGGTGGGGTTTGAACCCACGAAACCAGTAAACTAGACAAGTGCTTTCCCTATTCAGCTAAAAAAGACCTCCGTCGTCCTGCAATTAACCAAATTTGGACGTCATTTGTTGTAAGTATCAAATATCATCGAAAATCAATGCTTCTTTGTTCGAACAACTTGGTTCGAGAAATCCTAGCGTGTAAATTTATGACAAATGTTAAGCTTCTGATTTTTAAGAATTTAAAGGTACATCGCACATTAGCAATTATATTACTCAAATGTCCAGGAAAAAAAGAGGAATAATAATATTACGAACTAGTAATAAGATGTAATAATTTTGTAGTATTTTGTAAATCAACGACTTTAAGGGGAAACTGTGTTTGTATCCACTTAAAGGCATAACAATCACTTTAACATGGTCGAAACATGAACGGAACGAATCCCAATGTTCACAAGACATGACAAGAGTTTCCGTTTAGAGGTCATTGCGTTGATTTCCAGCTTTTATATCTTTGATGAGATTTTTTAAATTGAAATATAGGGGAAAAGACGGCTTTGGAAGGTTTTGTTCTATTATTGTCAGGGGAGTTTTTGTCGACTAAATTTTATGAAATTTGGCCACAATATTCTTTGATATGCAAAGAATGTTTAGGCCAAATTTGAGCATAATCAGTCATAAAAAAACCCTGACAATAATAGAACAAAACCTGCCAAAGCCGTCATTCCCCCTAGCTGAAAAACACTTAATATATTTGAACCACCTCGAAATTTTATCCGAATTAGCTGAAAATTTGATAGAAGTTTTATTTTAGCATCCCTTTCCAGGCCATCTGCGAGTTGTGGAGCTTGCCTAGGATGTGGTGGGGTTTGACAGTGGGCCCTGTTAAATTCCTATAAAAAGCTGCACGCATCCGCAAGTAGGCCCACCAAAGCGACCGTGTGCCGCTCAAAGCGCACAAGCCCAAGTCCTGGTTTTAGGTGGCATGCTAAACAGCTCTGACACGACGGCCCTCCGACGAGACAGGAGGTTTGCGTAGGCCCAATAAGCCCCCTGGAAAACCAATAATTACGACCAATATAAGAGATAATGCGTTTCGATATATTCGGCAAATACCTAGGCGACGAATAAAGGATCACGATTGGAAGCTTGGAACATGGAACTGCAAGTCGCTAGGTTTCGCAGGTTGCGACAGGATGATCTACGATGAATCACATCCCCGTAACTTCAACGTCTTGGCTCTGCAGGAGCTTTGCTGGACAGGACAGAAAGTGTGGAAAAGCGGGCATCGAGCGGCTACCTTCTACCAAAGCTGTGGCACCACCAACGAGCTGGGAACCGGCTTCATAGTGCTGGGTAAGATGCGCCAACGCGTGATTGGGTGGCAGCCAATCAACGCAAGGATAAAAAGCCGTTTCTTCAACTGTAGCATCATCAACGTGCACTGCCCACACGAAGGGAGACCCTGGAGCAGACATACGATGGATGCCCACTGCGGGACGTCAAAATCGTCATCGGTGACATGAACGCACAGGTAGGAAGGGAAGAAATGTATAGACCGGTCATCGGACCGGGTAGTCTGCACACCGTATCGAATAACAACGGCCAACGATGCATAAACTTCGCAGCCTCCCGCGGAATGGTAGTCCGAAGCACCTTCTTTCCCCGCAAAAATATCCACAAGGCCACAGCTGAGCGCTGCGCTGGGGCATTACCAAGATTTGTGAGGAGGAAGTTTTGCCGCAGGAGTGGATGGAAGGTGTCGTGTGTCCCATCTACAAAAAGGGCGATAAGCTGGATTGTAGCAACTACCGCGCAATCACATTGTTGAACACCGTCTACAAGGTACTCTCCCAAATTTTATGCCGTCGACTAGCACCAATTGCAAGGGAGTTCGTGGGGCAGTACCAGGTGGGTTTTATGGGCGAACGCTCCACCACGGACCAGGTGTTCGCCATTCGCCAAGTACTGCAGAAATGCCGCGAATACAACGTGCCCACACATCATCTGTTCATCGACTTCAAAGCCGCATATGATACAATCGATCGGGACCAGCTATGGCAGCTAATGCATGAACACGGTTTTCCGGATAAACTGACACGATTGATCAAAGCGACGATGGATCGGGTGATGTGTGTAGTTCGAGTTTCAGGGGCATTCTCGAGTCCCTTCGAAACCCGCAGAGGGTTTCGGCAAGGTGATGGTCTATCGTGTCTGCATTCAACATCGCTTTGGAAGGGGTAACACGAAGAGCAGGGATTAACACGAGTGGTACAATTTTCAATAAGTCCGTCCAGCTATTTGGCTTCGCCGACGACATAGATATTATGACACGTAACTTTGAGAAGATGGATGAAGCCTACATCAGACTGAAGAGGGAAGCTAAGCGAATCGGACTAGTCATCAACACGTCGAAGACGAAGTACATGATAGGAAGCGGTTCAAGAGAAGACAATGTGAGCCACCCACCGCGAGTTTGCATCGGTGGTGACGAAATCGAGGTGGTAGAAGAATTTGTGTACTTGGGCTCAAGGATGTTAACGATCATTCAGTAATTTGCGTTCGATCATTTAGTAGTTTGTCAATAACACATTCCAGAGACTGAATTTCAAAATAGGTTGTATGGTGGACTTCTAGTGCGAAGGTTTTTCTGCAACATTGCCTAATGGTTCGTTATCAGAATTCAACTATTAACGGAGTTAGAGCGCTAGTTGCAGTAACTCAAACTAAATGATTGGAATTTTGTTATCATTTAGTCTAAACTACTGAAACTATAGCTATAACTCCGTTACTAGTGGAATTCAAACAACGAACCATTAGGCAGAGTTGTAGAAAAACCTTCGCACTAGAAGTACACCATACAATATATTTTGAAATTCAGCTTCTGGAATGTGTTATTAACAGCCTACTAAATGATCGAACGCAATTTACTGAATGATCGTTGACATCCTTGCTTGGGCTCACTGGTGACTGCCGAAAATGACACCAGCAGAGAAATTCGGAGACGCATAGTGGCTAGAAATCGTACGTACTTTGGACTCCGCAGGACGCTCCGATGTAATAGAGTTCGCCGCCGTACCAAACTGACAATCTACAAAACGCTCATTAGACCGGTAGTCCTCTACGGACACGAGACCTGGACGATGCTCGTGGAGGACCAACGCGCACTTGGAGTTTTCGAAAGGAAAGTGCTGCGTACCATCTATGGTGGTGTGCAGATGGCGGACGGTACGTGGAGGAGGCGAATGAACCACGAGTTGCATCAGCTGTTGGGAGAACCATCCATCGTTCACACCGCGAAAATCGGACGACTGCGGTGGGCCGGGCACGTAGCCAGGATGTCGGACAGTAACCCTGTGAAAATGGTTCTCGACAACGATCCGACGAGCACAAGAAGGCGAGGTGCGCAGCGGGCAAGGTGGATCGATCAGGGGGAAGATGACTTGCGGACCCTCCGTAGACTCGTGCAGCCATGGACCGAGCCGAATGGAGAAGACTCTTATATACCGCACAGGCCACTGGCCGCTGGCAGGAGGAGCTCGACTGTGTTGAGGGGATATGGGGCTTCCTTACGACAAGCAGGCACGCATCCCGATGATAATCTATTGTCGTCAGAAAAAATACACGGAGTAGGTTGATGATTTTGTCAGGTAGAGAAAGTTGCGAATTCAATACGTACTTGCCTGTAATGGCAGGCTGGAAGCCTCTTTCTCCTGACCCATATACAGGACCGGGACGACCGATGAGCGCTGGCAGCATTGGCTCGACTGTAATGGGGGGATATGAGGCTTCCAACATGCAAATATCGGTGCGTCCCGGGATGAAGGTATTTAGTTTTGGTCCATCACAGGAGTCACGGAAAGCGAGGGCGAGTCGAGTCAAGTACGAGACACTGAAGACGGCCTTACTGTTGAGGTCGAAAAACGTATCTGTCAAGATACAATTAAGTGGTGGAATTCAATGGGATTGTACAAACTCGTCTTATGACAAGTGAAGACATTCCATTCCGCATTGAAGCTTTTTAGCTCAAAATAATTTTCTTAACGAAATGTTTGTTTACAAATTAAGTTACGCCTAAATCGTAGATCAGTCCTGAAACAAGTCTTTAATGTTATCTATCTGATCGAGAACAGAAAATGTATATGCTTCTGAACCTAAGTCACCACCGAACTTAAGTTGGAAGCCACCATTTGAAAGGCATAAAAGACTTTTTTTTTCGAAAAGCTGAATAGCTCCTTGTAAGAGGCTTGGAAGTCCCCTTTAAAACGCTTCGTAAGCTTTTTTTGTCTTTATTAACGAGACTTTCAGCCCATGGCTGGGTCGGCTCGGAAAATACTATTTTCACATTAGTTTTTATTCATATGTTTTTTCTTACTTCTAGTGAAAACAGGTGAATTTACTATAGGATCGTTTAATTCAAACTCGCTATCATGCACGGTTTCTTCCGTATCGCCGGTCTGGCAACCCTGCTTCCGAGTTCGCCGTTTTGGAGTATTCTCTTTTCGATCCGCTGACAGCCGTCGCTTGTTTGCCGTTTGTGTTTCGGCAGAGTGCAGACTCACTCTCTGATTGATCTGCATTGCTATTGTTGGAGAAGGTATTAGGTACGTCCTCCTCACGTTATCGATTGGTTTGTTCGGATTTATTTCATTTCGTTTCCTTTTGATGATTTATTTGTTCGGGAGTATCCAAACCGTGCACACTTTAGAAAAGTTCATGTAAACTTACGTTTCTTAACATGCACATTATTATTATTATTTATTCAGACTAAGGCCGAAGTGGCCTGTGCGGTATATAAGAGTCTTCTCCATTCGGCTCGGTCCATGGCTACACGTCGCCAACCACGCAGTCTACGGAGGGTCCGCAAGTCATCTTCCACCTGATCGATCCACCTTGCCCGCTGCGCACCTCGCCTTCTTGTGCCCGTCGGATCGTTGTCGAGAACCATTTCACCGGGTTACTGTCCGACATTCTGGCTACGTGCCCGGCCCATCGCAGTCGTCCGATTTTCGCGGTGTGAACGATGGATGGTTCTCCCAACAGCTGATGCAATTCGTGGTTCATTCGCCTCCTCCACGTACCGTCCGCCATCTGCACCCCACCATAGATGGTACGCAGCACTTTCCTTTCGAAAACTCAAGTGCGCGTTGGTCCTCCACGAGCATCGTCCAGGTCTCGTGTCCGTAGAGGACTACCGGTCTAATTAGCGTTTTGTAGATTGTCAGTTTGGTACGGCGGCGAACTCTATTCGATCGGAGCGTCTTGCGGAGTCAAAGTACGTACGATTTCCAGCCACTATGCGTCTCCGAATTTCTCTGCTGGTGTCATTTTCGGCAGTCACCAGTGAGCCCAAGTACACAAATTCTTCTACCACCTCGATTTCGTCACCACCGATGCAAACTCGCGGTGGGTGGCTCACATTGTCTTCTCTTGAACCTCTTCCTATCATGTACTTCGTCTTCGACGTGTTGATGACTAGTCCGATCCGCTTAGCTTCCCTCTTCAGTCTGATGTAGGCTTCCTCCATCTTCTCAAAGTTACGTGCCATAATATCTATGTCGTCGGCGAAACCAAATAGCTGGACGGACTTATTGAAAATTGTACCACTCGTGTTAATCCCTGCTCTTCGTATTACCCCTTCCAAAGCGATGTTGAATAGCAAACACGAAAGACCATCACCTTGCCGTAACCCTCTGCGGGTTTCGAAGGGACTCGAGAATGCCCCTGAAACTCGAACTACGCACATCACCCGATCCATCGTCGCTTGATCAACCGTGTCAGTTTATCCGGAAAACCGTGTTCGTGCATTAGCTGCCATAGCTGGTCCCGATCGATTGTATCATATGCGGCTTTGAAGTCGATGAATAGATGATGTGTGGGCACGTTGTATTCGCGGCATTTCTGCAGTACTTGGCGAATGGCGAACACCTGGTCTGTGGTAGAGCGTTCACCCATGAATCCCGCCTGGTACTGCCCTACGAACTCCCTTGCAGTTGGTGCTAGTCGACGGCATAAAATTTGGGAGAGTACCTTGTAGGCGGCGTTCAGCAATGTGATTGCGCGGTAGTTGCTACAATCCAGCTTATCGCCCTTTTTGTAGATGGGACACACGACACCTTCCATCCACTCCTGCGGCAAAACTTCCTCCTCCCAAATCTTGGTAATGACCCAGTGCAGCGCTCTAGCCAGTGCCTCACCACCGTGTTTAAATAGCTCTCCTGGTAGTTGGTCAACCCCAGGGGCTTTGTTGTTCTTCAGCCGGCCAATCTCCTCCTGGATTTCCTGGAGATCCGCAGCCGGTAGAATTATGTCCTGCGCGCGTTCTCCCAGGTCCATCACCAAACCGCCATCTTCGTCTGCCAGCATCGCCATTCAGGTGTTCTTCGTAGTGCTGCCGCCACCTTTGGATCACCTCACGCTCGTTCGTAAGAAGGTTCCCGTTTATGTCCTTACACATATCAGGCTGTGGCACGTGGCCCTTACGTGAACGGTTTAACTTCTCATAGAACTTTCGTGTGTTATTAGCGCGGTACAGTTGCTCCGTTTCTTCACGGTCTCGATCTTCCTGCTGGCGCTTTTTCCTCCGGAAAATCGAGTTTTGTCTGTTCCGCGCCTGTTTATATCGTGCTTCGTTCGCCCTCGTGCGGTGTTGCAGCAATCTCGCCCATGCTGCATTCTTCTCTTCCACTAACTGCTCACATTCGCCGTCATACCAGTCGTTTCTCTGATCCGAGGGCATCGTGCCCAATTGCAGCGGTTGCGGTGCTACCAATGGCGAATCGAATATCTCTCCAGCCATCTTCAAGAGACGCTGCGCCTAGCTGCTCTTCCGTTGGAAGTGCCACTTCCAGCTGCTGCGCGTATTCTTGGGCTAGTCTACCGTCTTGTAGTCGCCCAATGTTAAGCCGCGGCGTCCGACTTCGACGCGTGTTGTACACCGTCGAGAGTTTTGAGCGCAGGCATACTGCAACGAGGTAGTGGCCGGATTCAATATTCGCACTGCGGTAAGTGCGGACGTTCGTGATGTCGGAGAAGAATTTACCGTCGATTAGAACGTGGTCGATTTGGTTTTCCGTTTCTTGGTTAGGTGATCTCCATGTGGCGTTGTGGATATTTTGCGGGGAAAGAAGGTGCTTCGGACTACCATTCCGCGAGGCTGCGAAGTTTATGCATCGTTGGCCGTTGTCATTCGATACGGTATGCAGACTATCCGGTCCGATGACCGGTCTATACATTTCCTCCCTTCCTACCTGTGCATTCATGTCACCGATGACGATTTTAACGTCCTGCAGTGGGCATCCATCGTATGTCTGCTCCAGCTGTGCGTAGAACGCTTCTTTCTCGTCGTCGGGTCTCCCTTCGTGTGGGCAGTGCACGTTGATGATGCTATAGTTGAAGAAACGGCCTTTAATCCTCAGCTTGCACATCCTTGCGTTGATTGGCTGCCACCCAATCACGCGTTGGCGCATCTTACCCAGCACTATGAAGCCGGTTCCCAGCTCGTTGGTGGTGCCACAGCTTTGGTAGAAGGTAGCCGCTCGATGCCCGCTTTCCACACTTTCTGTCCTGTCCAGCAAATCTCCTGCAGCGCCACGACGTCAAAGTTGCGGGGATGTAATTCATCGTAGATCATCCTGTCGCAACCTGCGAAACCTAGCGACTTGCAATTCCATGTTCCAAGCTTCCAATCGTGATCCTGTATTCGTCGCCTGGGTCTTTGCCGATTATATCGAGTCGCATTATCTCTTATATTGTTCGTAATGATTGGTTTTCTAGGCGGCTTATTGGGCCTGCGCAAACCTCCTGTCTCGTCGGAGGGCCGTCGTGTCAGGGCTGTTTAGCGTCCCACCTAACACCAGGACTTGGGCTTGTGCGCTTTGAGCGGCACACGGTCGCTTTAATGGGGCCTCTACTTGCGGATACATGCAGCTTTTTATAGAGGTTTAACAGGGCCCACTGTCAAACCCCACCACATCCTAAAGGCAAGCCCCACAACTCGCAGATGGCCTGGGAGGGATCGTCAAGCCCTTGGACATAGTCCCTGCTGCCCGACATGCACATAAAAGGAGCGGAACATTGCACATAAATCTACGTCTGATTTTAAAATTACATGACGATGAAAATCCAAAAAAATACACGTCATAACGTAAAAGCTAAAAAGCTAGCTGTTACGTCATGACGTGGAGTTTCAGTTTCGCAATTATTTCGGAGGTGCGTATTGAAAATCATCATCATTAGTTAGATGAAAAATGGTTGAATTTGATGCTTAACACTCGAGCATGTGTGTTTTGTACAACACTAATAAAAAACATCGCTCGCAGTACACAGCACGAACGAGCCTGCATGAGCAGAACCTCGCCCGAGCTGAACGGCTAAGAAACTGAAATCACTTCCTACCTACCTTAAATTGCTGAATGCTGGAATTTATCAAAAATTCATGAAAATCCTCGTCATTTTTCACTAATGACTATCTATAGGTGTACGCCAGAAAACATGAAAAGGTTCGATGCAAGAGCACCACTGGTCGATTGGCCAACACGTTTTAATTATCACCCAATTTAGCCACCAAACACCTTTTTGTTTCCATGTTTTTATTTCACACTTCACAATCTTCACTTCACAAACTGGTCTCCCAACTATTTTTTTCCACTAAAATCTTCCAGTTGATCCGCTCGGGATGTACGCAAACGAAGTTCAGTTTTAGAGTGAATAATTAACCAGAAATATAACATTTGAAAAAAAAAAACGAACCACAACGATAGCAAACTTCCGACCCAGGCGACGATTGCAAATAAACTGAGTAGTTGTCATAACACGACCACCATCTCTTAATCGAAAACATGCAAAGTTACATCTTACGGAACCGAAAAATCATAATTCAACAGGCTGCAAGGAGAATTCTTAGATACAATGAATAAAACGTAAATGTCAGTCATTTTTGTGTTTACGTTTTTAAATATTTTAAAATAATTAGTATTGCGTCACATGTAAATCTCAGGATTTTTTAGTGTGTGGAAAGTCCGTGTTGTTTAGTAGGCTGATATTATAGGGCACTGCACGGAAGTATCTCTTTCTCTTTCGTTCTTCATGAAATTTGACGTTTACTGGCCTTGTTGTTTTCTAATTTCTTTGCAGTCAGAAAGAGACAAAGCAGTCCGTGCAGTGCACTATTGGAATCCACCGCAGCTCCCGTGGTATAGGGCACTGCACGGACTGCTTTGTCTCTTCCTGACTGCAAAGAAATTATCTCTTTCTCTCTTCTCTCGGAAATATCTCTTTCTCTTTCGTTCTTCATAAATTTTGACGTTTACTGGCCTTGTTGTTTTCTAATTTCTTTGCAGCGCGAAAGAGACAAAGTAGTCCGTGCAGAGCCCTAATGATTTGGTTTATCTTCTTGTGTTTTTGCTGCTTTTGGTATGTGATCAAAGTGACCTCGCCATCAATGGTCACGTACCAATGAGAATAGATAGAAGGTGAGGAAGAAGACCAAATGCAAGTGTATTAGTGGATGATAGAAAATGTAAACAGCAAATGGTGACGTACATAATTGCACGGCTTCTTATGGGAGCTCGTTCGAATGTAGTAGTGAAAGGTTTTTCGCCATACACGAAAGGCACGCACACAGTATATGGATTTCCATACCTTAGTATTTATTTTCATTGGTCACGTACGAGGGAATAGGTTAATAGGAGAATAGTACCGTATTTCCGCAAGTGCTCAACCAGTACCGAGTGAGGTGTTTTTGGTGGTAAATCATGGACACGTATATTGATCGCACCATTATCTACGTATAGGGACACGGCAGGTATTTTCGTCTGTTCGTCATAGTCTCGAAAACCAATAAAAAAGACGCTTTTTTGTAAAACTCATACGTACCAAATCGTAAGCTTAGGAGAAATGTTCTGCTATAGTGGAGTTTTAGCAAATGTACGTTGTTTTCGTTGGTTTTAGCCCCTACGACGAAGGACGGAAATACCTGCCGTGTCCCTACTGGTATTTTATAAATACTGTCGCCAGATTGAAGAAGATGGAGCAGGTGATGAGTGGTTTGATATCTTTTGGCAGTATTCATATTCACCATCTCCACATAGACACAGTTTCGTAAATTATGAAATTGGACATTTATCATGTCCTTTTTGTCCAGTTTCAGTTCTTCGCACATGAATTTGTGCACCACCGATGTAGCAGGACATTTAGGCAAAACACTAAAATCAATAACCAAAGTGTTATTTCTTTTTGCACCTATTTTTCCACGGATAGAGAAAACGCGACCGATTCGTGTAAGGCGAAGCTTCCTTTCAAGAGCCTCGGAAACCTATTTTCAAAATGAATTCAAGAGGTTTTCGATGTCTCCTGTCAAGAAGCTCGGAAGTCTGTTTTCAAGAAGCTCGAAAGCCCCCCTTCAAGAGGCTCGAAATCTTCTTTTCAAAGGCCCGGAAGCAAAACATTTGAAGCTGATCTCAGAACCTCGAAAGAATCTTCAAAACTGATTAAGAACCAGATAGAAACCATCTTTGTATTACTGGAATGGATTTCCATAAAATTGTCTCATTATTTTCATTATAATTACCAAGTCGTTTACGTGACATATTTTTCAAAAAATTTGTTCATATTCCCCAACAAGCATTGACATTTAAATAAAGAACATTTGCTACAGGCTCATCCTTCCACTGGGATCTGTGAGTGAACGAAGAAATAATTACCGAACACATTCATATCGGCACCACAGTCGGATTCCATTCAGATGAATGTCGAATCAGAGAGATGCAACGACGGTGATGAGACGAGAGCACCCGCACCGAATCGCTCCCCAGTCACGTCATGCCCCGTCCACATGTACAGAATATTTAATTATTCGAGTAAACCACCGAGCCCGGGGTGGGTGAGTAGTACTCGCCTGGTTTGCGAAGGATGATGATAATGGTATACGATATCATCGGGGAATGCAGTACACGGCTGACGACACCGGAGTAGGGTTTGATATTAATGCACTCCTCTGCCAGGGATGACATTCATTCGCCTCAACAATTTGTAGAACCGCAGCTGGATCTTCGGCTTCAAAGCATTCACCACAGGTCTGGTTGAAGTAATGTAAGCCGCAAAAAGTTTCTACAGATGGGTGACTCGATACGAGAATGTGATTCGAATCCACAAGTTTTTGCTTTGGACAAGAAGAGAAAATATTCAAATAACTCCATGGAATTGTTTTACGCAAAGTTTTATACGATGTTGTAAATTTAAATAATTTATTGCAAGCCGTCAGAGTCGAATAGCTTCTCTGCAGTGAGAGGAACAATGGATGTTATGGCTGTGGTTTTACTTCATAGGTAATTAAATATATTATATAGGTAGGTGTAATTATCTTTGGATAGTGTCAAATTGGAATTCATTTGAAAATTATATATAATTATTTATGTCGATGTCGACTAATTTCCTTTTCGTGCTGATCTCTTGCTCTGTCAGTGGAACCGGGTGTCACGATTTTTCCAAAGATTGTCATCTTCCAACCGTTAATCAGATTTTAAACATGATCCGCTTCAGCTGTTGCGTTCAGTACTAATTGTCGCTATCTTTGTTCTTTGCTATTTTGTTTTAGGAATTCTGCCAGAAGCACTCCGCACGAAATGTAGCCGATGCTCCAACACCCAGAAAGAGAACGCATTGAAGATAATTACCACTTTGTACTCTAACTACCCGGATCAGTACATGGCTCTGCGTGAACGATGGGACCCCTCGGGAGAATATCACCGCCGGTTCGAGGAATACCTGCGGGGCCTTCAGTTCAACCAGATTGGTAGCAACGGCATCGATCGTCCGGTAAGAAACGATTTCGATCGGGACCAAACGCAGATTTTGCTGCAAACATTGATCCTCTCGACCACCACCGTCGCACCGACACCTCCACCATCACCACCACCGGCCCCATCGAATGCGCTTCCCAGCGGACCCGAGCAACGACCCCAACAATTGGCTCCGTCGGCACTGATAACGCAACCGGTAGCACCTGTTTCACTTACTTCTACCACTACAACAACCACCGCCCCCAGTTCTTCTTCTACTACTTTACCCACTACCACTACTACATCCACTACCACTGAGGCAGCTACCACTACTAGTACTACTACTACCACTACTCCTGGAACTACCTCTTCGGTTCCGAATACTACCACGGGCTCTAGTAGTAGCATGACAAATGTGGCGGCGGCGGCGGCAGTGCAAGCTACTAGCCAGGTGCCCGGAACAGTGGTCCCCGTGATCAACCCGGTACATAGTCTGGTTCTCAAATTGACTAACAAAGCGCTAAGTATAGTGATGATAGTGTTTAAGGGCTAACAATCGGACAGGGAAAGTAGATTCGATTTTAACACGTTGCTCTTCTAACTTTTTTTTAGAACTTTTTCTCAAACTTTATTAATGACAAACGCATTTTGCTAACCTGTAAGTATATAACAATACCAAAGACTAATAGCATGCTATCGAAATATAATAATCCTAAACTTTCTTCAGTTTGCTTTTGAAGGAAATGTCCTTATCTCACTCAACTATCGTAGTTTTCACTAAAATATCGCTACTCATAAACGCATAGCATTTCCAAGTTGATTGTCGTTATGTGATTGTGGGTAGTAACAGTTTGCAGTACTAATAACTATTAATCGATTATGTATTCTGGAAGCCTACTCATAATTCTAATTTTTTAGTGGGGTTAGCTTGAAGAACTACTCATAATTCTAATAATCATCCTAAATCTAAAAAAAAAGAACAGCGGTGTAGTAGCCTTTCCAATGTAATTCAGTTTTAGTGTTTCGATAAACGTTTTGCCTTGGGGAAGATCCATTAATTGCATAACAAGAAAATTGATCGTTTTTAACCCCCGAGCGGATTCCGAGGGATTCCGAGGGGAATAGTTTCGGGATTCCGAGGGGAATAGTTTCGGGATTCCGAGGGGAATAGTTTCGGGATTCCGAGGGGAATAGTTTCGGGATTCCGAGGGGAATCCTTTCGGGATTCCGAGGGGAATCCTTTCGGGTTCCGAGGGAATCCTTTCAGGATTCCGAGGGGAATCCTGTCGGGATTCCGAGGTAAATCCATTCGGGATTCCGAGGGAAACCCTTTCGGGATTCCGAGGGAAATCCTTTCGGGATTCGAGGGAATCCTTTCGGGATTCCGAGGGAATCCTTTCAGGATTCGAGAATCATACAAGTTCGAGGGGAAATCCTTTCGGGATTCCGAGGGAATCCTTTCGGGATTCCGAGGGGAATCCTTTCGAGTTCCGAGGGAATCCTTTCAGAGTTCGAGGGAAACCCTTTCGGGATTCCGAGGGAAATCCTTTCGGGATTCCGGGGAATCCTTTCGGGATTCCGAGGAATCCTTTCGGGATTCCGAGGGAATCCTTTCGAGGTTCGAGGGAATCCTTTCGGGATTCCGGGGAATCCTTTCCGTTCGAGGGAATCCTTTCAGGAGTTCGAGGGAATCCTTTCGGGATTCCGAGGGAATCCTTTCCGGGATTCCGAGGGAATCCTTTCGGGATTCCGGGGAATCCTTTCAGGATTCCGAGGGGAATCCTTTCAGGATTCCGAGGGAATCCTTTCGAGTTCGAGGGAATCCTTTCGGGATTCCGAGGGAATCCTTTCGATTCCGAGGGAATCACTTTCGGGATTCGAGGGAATCCTTTCAGGTTCCGGGCAATCCTTTCGGGATTCCGAGCGGAATCCTTTCGGGATTCCGAGCGGAATCCTTTCGGGATTCCGAGCGGAATCCTTTCGGGATTCCGAGCGGAATCCTTTCGGGATTCCGAGCGGAATCCTTTGGGGATTCCGAGCGGAATCCTTTGGGGAATCCTTTCGGGATTCCGAGGGGAATCCTTTCGGGATTCCGAGGGGAATCCTTTCGGGATTCCGAGGGGAATCCTTTCGGGATTCCGAGGGGAATCCTTTCGGGATTCCGAGGGGAATCCTTTCGGGATTCCGAGGGGAATCCTTTCGGGATTCCGAGGGGAATCCTTTCGGGATTCCGAGGGGAATCCTTTCGGGATTCCGAGGGGAATCCTTTCGGGATTCCGAGCGGAATCCTTTCGGGATTCCGAGGGGAATCCTTTCGGAATCCTTTCGGGATTCCGAGGGGAATCCTTTCGGGATTCCGAGGGGAATCCTTTCGGGATTCCGAGGGGAATCCTTTCGGGATTCCGAGGGGAATCCTTTCGGGATTCCGAGGGGAATCCTTTCGGGATTCCGAGGGGAATCCTTTCGGGATTCCGAGGGGAATCCTTTCGATTCCGAGGGAATCCTTTCAGGTTCCGAGGGGAATCCTTTCGGGATTCCGAGGGAATCCTTTCAGGTTCCGAGGGAATCCTTTCGGGATTCCGAGGGAATCCTTTCGATTCCGAGGGGAATCCTTTCGGGATTCCGAGGGGAATCCTTTCGGGATTCCGAGGGGAATCCTTTCGGGATTCGAGGAATCCTTTCAGGATTCCGAGGAATCCTTTCGGGATTCCGAGGGGAATCCTTTCGATTCCGAGGGAATCCTTTCGAGGTTCCGAGGAATCCTTTCGATTCCGAGGGAATCCTTTCGAATTCCGTTCGAGGGGAATCCTTTCGATTCGAGGGAATCCTTTCAGGTTCGAGGGAATCCTTTCGGGATTCCGAGGGAATCCTTTCGATTCCGAGGGAATCCTTTCGGGATTCCGAGGGAATCCTTTCCGGGATTCCGAGGGGAATCCTTTCGATTCCGAGGAATCCTTTCGAGTTCCGAGGGAATCCTTTCAGGATTCCGAGGGAATCCTTTCGATTTCGAGGGAATCCTTTCGGGATTCCGGGGAATCCTTTCGGGATTCCGAGGAATCCTTTCCGGGATTCCGAGGAATCCTTTCGATTCCGAGGGGAATCCTTTCGATTCCGAGGGGAATCCTTTCAGGATTCCGAGGGGAATCCTTTCGGGATTCCGAGGGAATCCTTTCGATTCCGAGGGAATCCTTTCAGGATTCGAGGGAATCCTTTCGATTCCGAGGAATCCTTTCAGGATTCGAGGGGAATCCTTTCAGGATTCCGAGGGAATCCTTTCGGGATTCCGAGGGGAATCCTTTCGGGATTCCGAGAGGAGATCCTTTCGGGATTCCGAGGGGAGATCCTTTCGGGATTCCGAGAGGAGATCCTTTCGGGATTCCGAGAGGAGATCCTTTCGGGATTCCGAGAGGAGATCCTTTCGGGATTCCGAGAGGAGATCCTTTCGGGATTCCGAGGAATCCTTTCGATTCGAGGGAATCCTTTCGGGATTCCGAGGGGAATCCTTTCAGGATTCCGAGGGGAATCCTTTCAGGATTCCGAGGGGAATCCTTTCAGGATTCCGAGGGGAATCCTTTCAGGATTCCGAGGGGAATCCTTTCAGGATTCCGAGGGGAATCCTTTCAGGATTCCGAGGGGAATCCTTTCCAGGATTCCGAGGGAATCCTTTCGATTCCGAGGGGAATCCTTTCGATTCCGAGGGGAATCCTTTCGATTCCGAGGAATCCTTTCGGGATTCCGAGGGAATCCTTTCGAGTTCCGAGGGAATCCTTTCGATTCCGAGGGAATCCTTTCGATTCCGAGGGAATCCTTTCTCAGGATTCAGGGGGGAATCCTTTCCGGAATCCTTTCCGATTCGAGGGAATCCTTTCCGGATCCCGAGGGGAATCCTTTCGGGATTCCGAGGGAATCCTTTCAGGATTCGAGGGAATCCTTTCGATTCCGAGGGAATCCTTTCAGGATTCGAGGGAATCCTTTCGATTCCGAGGGAATCCTTTCGGGATTCCGAGGAATCCTTTCGATTCCGAGGGAATCCTTTCGATTCCGAGGGAATCCTTTCAGGATTCCGAGGGAATCCTTTCGGGATTCCAGGGAATCCTTTTCCGGGATTCGAGGGAATCCTTTCGATTCCGAGGAATCCTTTCCGGGATTCCGAGGGGAATCCTTTCGGGATTCGAGGGAATCCTTTCGGGATTCCGAGGGGAATCCTTTCGATTCCGAGGAATCCTTTCAGGATTCCGAGGGAATCCTTTCAGGATTCCGAGGGGAATCCTTTCGGATTCCGAGGAATCCTTTCCGGGATTCCGAGGGAATCCTTTCGAGAGTTCGAGGGAATCCTTTCAGGATTCCGGGGAATCCTTTCGGGATTCCGAGGGGAATCTCGCTTTCCGGATTCGAAGTCTTTCCGGGATTCCGAGGAATCCTTTCCGGGATTCCGAGGAATCCTTTCAGATTCCGGGGAATCCTTTCAGGATTCCGAGGAATCCTTTCCAGGGATTCAGGGAATCCTTTCGGGATTCCGAGGGAATCCTTTCGATTCCGAGGGAATCCTTTCGATTCCGAGGGAATCCTTTCGATTCCGAGGGAATCCTTTCGATTCCGGGGAATCCTTTCGATTCCTGAGGGAATCCTTTCGGGATTCCGAGGGAATCCTTTCGATTCCGAGGGGAATCCTTTCGATTCCGAGGGAATCCTTTCGATTCCGAGGGGAATCCTTTCTTCGATTCCGAGGGAATCCTTTCGGGATTCCGAGGGAATCCTTTCGATTCTGAGGGAATCCTTTCGGGATTCCGAGGGGAATCCTTTCGGGATTCCGAGGAATCCTTTCGATTCCGAGGGAATCCTTTCGATTCCGAGGGAATCCTTTCGATTCCGAGGGGAATCCTTTCGATTCCGAGGGAATCTTTCCGGGATTCCGAGGGGAATCCTTTTCGATTCCGAGGGAATCCTTTCGGGATTCCGAGGGAATCCTTCGGGATTCCGAGGGAATCCTTTCGAATTCCGAGAGGAGATCCTTTCGGGATTCCGAGAGGAGATCCTTTCGGGATTCCGAGAGGAGATCCTTTCGGGATTCCGAGGGGAATCCTTTCGGGATTCCGAGGGGAATCCTTTCGGGATTCCGAGGGGAATCCTTTCGGGATTCCGAGGGAATCCTTTGGGATTCCGAGGGAATCCTTTCAGGATTCCGAGGGGAATCCTTTCGATTCCGAGGGAATCCTTTTCGATTCCGAGGAATCCTTTCGGGATTCCGAGAGGAGATCCTTTCGGGATTCCGAGAGGAGATCCTTTCGGGATTCCGAGGAATCCTTTCGATTCCGAGGGGAACTTTTCCAGGATTCCGAGGAATCCTTTCGGGATTCCGAGGAATCCTTTCGGATTCCGAGGGGAATCCTTTTCGATCTCCGGAGGGAACTCGATTCCGAGGGGAATCCTTTCGGATTCCGAGGAATCCTTTCGATTCCGAGGAATCCTTTCGATTCCGAGGGGAATCCTTTCGATTCCGAGGGAATCCTTTCGATTCCGAGGGAATCCTTTCGAGTTCGGGATTCCGAGGGGAATCCTTTCGATTCCGAGGGGAATCCTTTCGATTCCGAGGGAATCCTTTCCGGGATTCCGAGGGAATCCTTTCGGGATTCCGAGGGGAACTCTTTCGGGATTCCGAGGGAATCCTTCGATTCTGAGGGGAATCCTTTTCGATTCCGAGGGGAATCCTTTCGATCTGAGGAATCAGACCTGAGGGAATCCTTTCGATTCCGAGGAATCCTTCGATTCCGAGGAATCCTTTCGATTCCGAGGGAATCCTTTCGATTCCGAGGGAATCCTTTCGATTCCGAGGGAATCCTTTCGGGATTCCGAGGGAATCCTTTCGATTCCGAGGGAATCCTTTCCGGGATTCCGAGGGAATCCTTTCGATTCGAGGGAATCCTTTCGATTCCGAGGAATCCTTTCGGGATTCCGAGGAATCCTTCGATTCCGAGGGAATCCTTTCGGGATTCCGAGGAACTCTTCGATTCCGAGGAATCCTTTCGGGATTTCGAGGGGAAACCTTTCGGGATTCCGAGGGAATCCTTTCAGATTCCGAGGGAATCCTTTCGGGATTCCGAGGGAATCCTTTCGATTCCGAGGGAATCCTTTGGGATTCGAGGGAATCCTTTCGGGATTCCGAGGGGAATCCTTTCGGGATTCCGAGGGGAATCCTTTCGGGATTCCGAGGGGAATCCTTTCGGGATTCCGAGGGGAATCGGGATTCCTTTCAGGTGAAGCAGTAGCATCATTAAGGTATTGGATATTAATCAAATTTAATTTTCATTGGATCGATGCTTGATAAAGCGTTTCCGACGTTTGCGTTACGTACTTCGGAGTGTTCTAAGACTGCTGTGTGTCGTGAGATTACCAGTCATTTCTCCTAGGAACAGTTCCGCGGATAATGTTGTAGATGATATTATGGATCTTGCTCACTGAAAAAACAGTGGAACAATCACGAAGAAGAAAAATCCAATCAACGTCTACAAGCTGCACTCCCTAGATCATATTGACGGAAGTCAATCTGCATAACCTCGAAGCCACAATGGCAGCGTACTTGCGGCAGAAAGGAACTCAGCATAACCGGCTCGTTGAGAAATGCATGATTCAGGAACCGTGAATTTCCATTAAGGATATGCGACGTTTGAAAAGGGGCCAGAGATATGCCAGTTGTCACGCGGGGGATACGTTCAATGCAAGGATTGGATCCAAAAGAGAATGAAATGAGAGAATGTCATGATAACGAAATAATTCAGGAGCCTATATCCCATGATAAATTTATTGTTAAAAAAGCGCCAAACGCGTAAGGAGTGGCACTTGTTCTGATGATACATTTCAACTTGTTCTAAACATCTGTGCTAAAAACATATAGTCTCCAACACAAAACGAATGAGAATAAAGCGTTTTATCATCAATTCTCGGTGAGGGCTGCTTATGGGATCCTGTGTTTTTCCGCACTTGCATATAAGTACAAGCCAAGAAAACACTTGCAACACTTGGATTTCTTCAAACCTTGCTTCCAACGATTTTTCGTGGTTGACACGTGCTTCCGGCAAGGATGTTATCGCTTCATTTCATTTCATTTATTTAGTTTACACTGAATCATCAATTTGACGTCACATATACGGTTCGGGGCCGCATTTCTCCATCCTATTCGCCGTCTCGTACTCTCTTGTTGATTATTTCCGGAGGACCATGGTGCACAGTTTCACTTAGAGTCCCTCGCTGGCAGTCGTACGATGATCAGCCGCCCCTTATATGGAGAACAATCGCTGCTGTGAGCCGCTGCTAACATGGTATTACCGCGATAATTTTTTACCCTATGAATCAATATGGTCGAAACTCAGGTGTGGCAAAATTCAAGTTATATCTGAGCTCTGGTCAAATTTTCAGCAAAATTGGTTCACACGCAATCGAGATCTAGATCTCCAAAATTGACCATTGAGTGGGCTTTTTATTATGCAGGTCACTGTATTAGTTTAACTCTATAACTCATGCCAGAAGCTGAATTTCAAAATGTGTTGTATGGAGGGCTTCTAGTGCGAAGGTTTTTCTACGACTCAGCTCAATAATTAGTTTTGAGTTGTACTAATACTTGAGGTATAACGAAGTAAAAGTGCTAGTTGCAGTAATTTATAGAAAATGATAACAAAATTTCAATCATTTAATTTGAGTTACTGCAACTAGTGCTAGAATTCCATTATTGATGAAATTCAAACAAAGTACCATTAGGCACAGTTGTGGAAAAACATTCGCACTGGAAGTCCTCCATACAACACATTTTGAAATTCAGCTTCTGAAATGAGTTATTGACAAACTACTATTTAAATGATCGAAGCCAAGATTACTAAATGATCGATAAAATCCTTAGTTTCCCTTTTTTTTAAACCGCGTTAAAAACTTGATTAAAAACCCGAGTAGAAATAGTCGCTTTAAAAACAAACCGTGTAGGAGTGTTACGAAACATATAAAAAATTTCTGATGTTCGAAACAAAGAGCGTGATAAAAGCAGGAGGTTTTAAACTAACTAAAGGAAATCCTTTATAATTTCTTTCTTTAAAGCTTCTTAGTTTAATTATTAAACAGTAAAAAAACCCCAAAAATCAAATTAAATTTTAACGAAGTTTGGAAACTTTCAAAAAAATTACCAAAAAATTGTACGTGAATTTAGAACAAAACACGTGACAAAATATCTTTCGAACATTCTTGTGATTTTTATTGCGTAGTTCTGTCCAATTCGATTAGATGTTAGTACTCGTCGATAGAAACCCTATCCACAAGCGATGATATATGAGCGAATCAAACCATCTTCCTCCTGCCAGTGGAGAAAAATGTTCGATTCCATACGATACTCATACCATCAATTTTTATATCTTCACCAAAATTGGACTCCGCTTGCATTCAGGTCCACAAAAATCTGCCTATCTGATGTATCCTAACGGGAGCTATCAAATCATGTACTTACTATGTTAGGGAGTTGATATAAGCATTTGTCGGTGGTTTGGAGGAATTATTGAAGTTTCAATACTCTAGATTAGGTTGATTGAAGGCCAAAATCGCCATCTGACCTATATTTTTTTACACGGTTAGTACTCTTTAATTTCCCGGTTAACCTGACCTTTCACAGCTTTTTAAATACCACCTGAATTTTTTGTGATTTTTTTATTAACGCTAAACCTTTTAATCGACTAAAACCCACCCGTGTAAAAAAATAACTGGGTGTATAAATTTCTGGAGTTAGTCTGTCGCTGGGTCAAATGCGGTCCTAATCTCAAATTGACTCAAATTCCTTATTAACGTTTAAAGGCCCTACGATTGATTATGGATGGTGATCCCGATAGAATCGTTTAGTAAAAGCTTAGAATCTTACGAAACACTGTAATCCGGTGAATTACAGAATAGTTTGTGATCACTGCAGTGAAACATTTTGGTTCCAGAGGTTCCTCGGTGACAGAATTAGACTTATCCATTTACCATGTTGAGGTAAAAATAAATTTATAAATATTTTATGAATGCTCTAGATTTCTCAAAATATCTCTTCCATAGTCCTTTAGCCTTTTTAGTCAGCTTATTATTGGATGTCCTTTCGACTAAAAAAACGATCTATTTCCCATACCGAAATTCTTGGTTTCGGCACCCCTAAGGCACTATGCCTTTTTGGTGGGGACCAACCCAGCCTACCGTACGATACGGCCCTGGGTGAGGGAAATTTTAGTTGCCGAAAAAAGTGATTTGTATTGGGAGAAAAGAAAAAATAGGTCGAAAAGTGAAAGGCCAATATAAAATGAAACTAATAGAGAAATGCCAAAACAAAAAAAAAATAATAGATAAAATATCAAGATTTTAAGTTTCTCCTAATCCTTTCCGAAAATCAGTGGATCGTTCGATGCTTTAGAAAGATATAACAAAAGTGGTTTGTCGTTCTATGCTCTGATATTGCGATTTTGAAAACCTGGTTAGTATGTTTAGTAAAGTGATGATAAATGTGATGTGAAACGTGGGAAACAATCACCAAATTTGTCATTTTATTTTACACAATATCTCCCTTATCGAACAATACAATCAGATAATCCTGCAATGCGCATAAATTTAATGTGTATAAACATGAATCGACACAGTTTAGAACATCCTGCCAAAACTCAACGTTGATTAGCACTCTCGGATTAACGCTGCACCCCTCCATGATCCAAGCGTTTGCCTTTGCGGCCAACTAACTATAGCGTTCGGTTTTCATTAGAATATGACCACCCAGCAGCACCTCGACCTCACACGCAAAACCGCATCCGAGCTTTTGTTTTGTGAGAATGGGGTGCAGCACGTGTGAATTTAGCAACGAACCGTGTGGTCGCAGCCGGCGAGCTTGCTCCAACGCAACGCGATGACGATGTCGACGGGCGAGTGGGTGTTTTCCGTGTTGCATAAATTTCAGCGCCCACTCTCGGCGGTGTTTCAGTTCGTGTCGTTTCCAATGTCCTACAAAGGATGCAGGCAAAGCACTTCTCGACGGCACGTGAAGCTCGTGGAGCTTTGTTTATTGGGGGATGGACTACACCAATTGTGTGTTCTGCCTTCTTGCGGATACGGTGCTTATTAATAGGGATGGGCTTAGTTCAACGAAAGCTTCAAGTGGTTTTGCCGAATCGACATACCAGCTCTATTAATTGGAGAACACATTTCGCGCTAGTGAAGTTTGATATCTCTGTGAATGACTGTAGTGTAGTACCTGGAAGGTAAAACCAGCTCACGTGAACTGTTTTGGTTTACCGTCCGTTTAGCTCAGAAGATATCAAGCTGTGGCTCGCGTTCCGCTTGTGGCATTTGGAAAATAATTATTCAATTATAATTGCATTTAGAATTCTCGTAGCTTCAGTGACGATTCTCAACCCTTTTAGTCTAGTTGAAATTTGAATTTTCATGGAAAGTTAGACCTTTACTGAATCCAAAAATGATGTTTTTTTTTCATATGGTCGTGTAAAAAATAACGTATGAAGTTTATTACGTCAATCAATACGTTTCAAGTGGGCCTCACGTTATGGTTTCCTGAGGATCACTGTTAGGGGGTGGCAAGTATCGACATCGTCATTTTGTTAACACTCGCATGCGGTCGCAATGCTACTGGGCGTCAGACAATGTGTTGCGGGCTCAGTATGTAATTAATTTTGCAGGAATAATACCTCCATTGTTTGGTACTCATTGGTCCGTGTGGTATTGTTGGTGAAGGCTTTTCCGTATAAGTTATTATAACCAACATCGTTACAGATAACACAGAATAATGTATGTAAATGGTTCAATAATCGCCTACAAATCGGTAGTTAGTGCTTTCGCAAGTGTAATGGCCACATCCTTTTTCCATATTTATCACTCTGTAATGAATCTTTGCATTTTCGTAGCTTCCATCGTGGATGTTGGATCGCCAGCCTCAGGAACAACAAACACAACTCCAAGAACAGCTCACCTTGAACACAGAATCACGTCCGCGTCCGCTAGTTGCGATTGGCACTCAAAATTCCGTTCCGATCGTTTCTGAACTATCGAATGAGAATCCAAATTTCAACAGCCCTCTGATTTCGGCAGAGCCTGCAACGGCGACGGCCCGGACTGCTCAAAACATCAACACTAGACTCATCCTTCGACCGGTGAACGGTTTAGATTTCATCACAAACACGGTAGATTAGTACACTGAATTTTCCTTCTTAGAACAGTTGCTTCAAAAGTCCTGGTTTGTCATCCCCTTCAGCGTAGTTAGAGTTTATTTTTTCAATTATTGATGCGTTACTTTCGAATTTTGAGGATAAATTCGTCTAATCGATTATATGCTGCTTTTATTTTAGCGTCCCACGGTGGGAGCCCTGGGAAATCGTTTTGGAGGTGATGATCCGAGCACGAGCCGGCCTACGGTGGAGCTTACGACGGCGGTACCGAGTATTGCAACCGTGAGACCAACCTCCAGACCAGTCGTCCGA
Organism: Armigeres subalbatus; assembly: GCF_024139115.2. Taxonomy (NCBI): domain Eukaryota; kingdom Metazoa; phylum Arthropoda; class Insecta; order Diptera; family Culicidae; genus Armigeres; species Armigeres subalbatus. Next base: position 420,751,340 of record NC_085140.1, on the reverse strand, counting down.
CAGACGACGTCGCGCATTGTCACTTCTCGGCCAACACCGAACAGATTCGTGAGTATACCCCCAGGTGGTGGGCTTAAGGTTACTAAAAATCACTAGTTATATGTAATTCTTTTAGCACTGGAATCAAGCACATGCACATTATTCTAAACACAAAATTTTACTATTATTCCGTGGTATGTTCTTCGGTTTACTGAAATATGAACCAAACCAAATATAAAATATTCCGATTGGATTAAAACATAAAACAATACAATTTTGAAGAACAATTTATTCTCTCATTTATTGAATCTAGTTGCATATATGTATATGTACTAGTCTACGTTGGTTGCCTCAACGGATGACCGGACCAGTGCCGAAATCCGAAGATTCCGGGTACAGGTAGCTTCCGGGTCAATTGTGCCCCGACGACCGGAAGCCGGTGCACTCACATGAAACGATCTACTCATCTAGTCCCCGGTGGAGAATCCAGCCTACTTTGATAACCGATTTTCAATGCCTTTGAGCCATTGAGCTCCAGTGACACTGCCGCCGTTGACGCGCGCTTGCAGGCGTAGTCGGCATGACTTTTGAAGCACAACTTATCGTCGAGCATTTTTTTTGTCTTTATTATCGAGACTTTCAGCCCGAGGCTGGCTCGTCTCGTTCGTCGAGCATCACCCCCAATTGTAAAGGAGATCTATTGGGGGTAATGTCACAGATCTCCGGTTATTTCGACTATCATCTCCGTTTTATGATGCGCCAGCTGACTCTTCTTGCTGCGCAACTATTTCTGCGCAATCCATCGTAAATCAAGCTCCCAGCATTGGACCCAAGCCTACATCTGTCTCTTAGATCAGTACTCAATTATGAAAGTAGCTTCCCAGAATCGTGTACAGCCGTACAGGAACACCCACCCGAAGCAACGAGTTCGCAATCTCCATTAAGCAGGCACTGTTGAACGCATTCCGCACGTCGAGTGTTATTACTGCACAGTAACGAGTATCGAGCAGCTTGCATTCGATGGCGACCTCTGCAGTTTCAACTACAGATTCAATGACGCTCAGAGTAGACCGTCCTCTTCGAAAGCCGAATATCTCGCTCAACAATCCTCCCGCCTCTTCCATTAATGGCGATAGGCTGTTCAGCATTACCTTCTTCAGTAGCTTACCTACAGTATCTATTAGACAGATTGATCTGTACGCTGAGGGGTCTCCTGGTAGCTTGCCAGGTCTCGGTAACAGGACCAAACGCTGTCCCTTCAATTTATTCTGGAATATCCGCTCATCCAGAGACCTCTGCATGGCTGACCTGAATGTGTCCGGATTTGTCATTATGGCTATATTTAACGCCATGTTAGGGATCCTGTATGGACCTGGTGTTTAACTCGGGTCGAGAGACTTTGCCACTGTGATTAGCTTCTCTGTTGTCGACTGTTCCTTCCCTCTCTGCTGGCGGCTAATGGGTTGGGTAATGATGCAGAAGTAGTACTTCGATTATCATACCCTAGTAGCACACATGTTCCACAAAGATTACTGCAATTCATATGTGACCGGATTCAGTCACAATCAAGTTGCTGTAACCATTTTTGTCTGACTTGTGTTGCTCGGGTAGGCATCTCCCCATGGGTTCGAGTTGGTGCTCTGGTACAGTCTGTCGAAGCAGGTTTTCTTGTTTTCTTTGTGAACCTTGTTTTGGGTCAGTCTGGCCGCTTTGAACAGCTCGATGCGTTCCTCTCTCACTTTCGCCTAGCGTGGCCTTTGTAGCCTTCTTCTTGCCCCGAGGCAGGTTGCTCGATGGGCTGCAATTCGCTCTCTTCACCAGCGAACTTGTGGCCTGGAATTCCACGGTCGCGCATTTCTTGGAATGGTAGCGTCACACGTTCGCAACAGGACCGCAACCAGTGCATAACCACTCAGACCTTCCCTGTTTTTCTCCTGACCCATAGATTTACTGAAGGTCCCACTGTCGAAGCTGTCGAAATGGACGATTTTCCACGCTTTGGTTATTCTGTACCGGATAGCCAGATGCTCATTATGGGTGTAACGATCGACAACCCTCCACTGCAGATGACCGGCCAAATTTGGACTGCTGGAAACTACTGTCGCCTACGCATTGAAGTTTCCTGCAATGGGTATCTGTTTGCGACACACTAGGTCTGTTGTCAGCCGATCGACCATCGGGGTAAATTGTTCTATCGGCCATCTTGGTGAGGTATAGCAGCTGCAGTAATACACTTGTGTGCCTGCTTCCTGCTCGTACATAACGTGCACATTGGTGCTTCATCGCTCGATTGCGATATATGTCCATTTTCGCCGCAATGTCTACGTAGGATAGTCCTGTACGGCACTTGTCGACTACCGGTGGTTGGTAGAGGCTGGCCGGACATGCATGTCAGCTAGCTTTTATCAATTTTTATCACCTAGTTGGCGTCACTGGACGGGTCCGCGACGTTAGGCATAAGGACGTTAGGCATAAGTACGTTAGGCATAATGGACGTTAGGCATAACAGACGTTACACGCTAAAAATGAACTACTCAAAATTGAGTCGAATCCGACTCATTTTCATTAAAAACGGGACAACTCAAAATTTGAGTAAAAGATACTACTTCAATAAAATGATGATTTCGCGAAAGTTAAGCTTGGCCTTCCATCAATTTTTAATACGGCAGATGCGAATCAAGTTTATCTATCTATCTAAGTGCATTTTACGACAAACAGACTCCTAGTTTAAGTGCAATCATCATTTTATTGAAGTAGTATCTTTTACTCAAATTTTGAGTTGTCCCGTTTTTAATGAAAATGAGTCGGATTCGACTCAATTTAGAGTAGTTCATTTTTAGCGTGTAGGCATAATGTACGTTAGGCATAATGGACGTTTGGCATAATTCTGCCTTCTTTATGTCATAGGCTGTTCTTTGGGTCATTTTATGCCTAATGTCCATTATGCCTAACGTACATTATGCCTATCGTCCGTTATGCCTAACGTCCATTATGCCTAACGTACTTATGCCAAACGTCCTTATGCCTAACGTACTTATGCCTAACGGGGTATACCCTCACTGGACAGTAGCTTCATCATGGCAATTTGCGTCCCCTGTGGTCCTCTTTGCAGGCGGATGTACGCATGTGCGACCACCACCTGTTATTTGATGGCCAAGGTTTACATTGTAGGGTGACATCGTCGTGTAGAGCCCTCACTTCTATACCCTTTTACCCCACTTCTATAGGCCCGCTCTTGTCCGTTTTATGCTGCGAAACTTTCACCGAGATCCGCCAGCTTCTCAGCATTGCGCATCGCCTCCACTCTATCGCTGAGTGCAAATTCTTGTACAAATCGGTTAAGAACCATAGAAGCTATGATTTTATAAAGCCATTTTTTAGTTAAAAGACTATTATTCTTCCATTTACTTCCACTATTAAATGAATAGTGGAAGTAAATGGAAAAATAATAGTCTTTTAACCTTGTAGCATTTCCCCTAAGACGCTCTAAAATAATTAATCATTTTTTAGTGTCTAAAAAGTATCATGGAAGTTGAGGTTAAATTGACGCTGAGCTGTGAGCTATGCTCTAGCTCAGCGGTTCTCAGCCTGGGGTACGTGTAGCCCTGGGAGTACTTTCGCCTCAGGGGGTACCTCGAACAAAAATGCGTAATGGCGGATGCACAACAATTCCATTATACAAATTATTGATAAATGGATGTGGGGTATTTCTTCTTGTTCCAAAACTTTTTAATGTACATAATATGCATGGTGATCAGTAATTCAAAGACTTTTCAATCCTGTCCACCCAAAGCAGTGCAGTGTATGAAGAGCTGTGGGACAAAAAACCATAAGGACAAAACGTCGAATAAACAAATGTTAGAAATCCTCGATGCAATTTACCAAATGGAGACAAAATATTGAATAATATGCTTCTTAACTAAAATAATGAATTTAAGGGTTTGGAAGCCCCCAGTTGAGGAATATGGAGGCCTTTTCCGAAAGCTCAGTAGCCTTCGACAGGCACCTTCCAAAACAGCTCGTAAGCCTCCTTTTAAGAAACTCGAAAGCCTCGTTTCAAGAGGCTCGGAAGCCTCCTTTCAAGAGGCTCGGAAGCCTCCTTTCAAGATACTCTAAATTCTTTCAAGAGGCCTTCTTTCAAGATGCTGAAAAGGGACGCTTTGGTGCTCAGAAGCCTCCTCTCTTAAGATGCTCGAAAGCCTCCTCCAAGAGGCTTGGAAGCCTCCTTCACGAGGCCCGGAAGCCTCCTTCCAAAAGGCTTGTAAGCGTTCTTTCAAAAGGCTCGGAATTCTTCCCAGAGGTCTTCTTTCAAAATGCTGAGAAGCCGTCTTTAAGACGCTCGTAATCCTACTTTCAGGAGGTTTGGTAGCTTCCTTCCAAGACGCTCAGAAGCCTTCAAAAGTCTTGTGGAGGCGGAATATTAACGAGAACTCTAGACATTTTTTAGAGAGCCATATATCCTGTTAGTTTTGTGGTTCGTTTTTAATATATGTGTCTTATGAAATTCGCTGATTTTCATTTACAGCGAAAATAAAATAGGGGGTACCTTAATGAAAGCAGGATTGAAGGGGAACCTCTCAAGAAGAAGGTTGTGAAACGCTTATGTGAAACCAAGTTAACTGATCTGTCATAAGACGAGTTTGTACAATCCTATTGTACATATAATTGTACAAACTCGTCTTATGACAAGTGAAGACATTCCACTAAAAAGCTCAAAATAATTTCTTAACAAGTTAACTGAGTTGGCAATATAGGTTTGTCAAACAGATCTTTAATCGATCAAGCACACCAGTGGCATCAGATATGGTCATTTGATGGGACAATACTTAGTGCAAGAACGCTGCCTTCGAATACAATAGTGTGCTTGCGAAAAGTAGTGCCCCATCGCTGTCTCCGCCAGTGGGCTGCATCATTCTATTTGTAGGAAATATGTGTTATAGAAACACGGGGAAAGGTCGTTTTTCCGAAACCCCTTTCGGCCGAAAGCCATTTGGTCGGATGCCACTAGGCCGAACCATTAGGACGAAACCCATCTAGCCGAAAGTCAGTTGCCCGAAAAGGACATTTGGCCGAATAGGACATTTGGCCGAACTTTGGCCGAATAGAACATTTGGTCAAATAGGACATTTACCCGAATGAAACATTTGGTCGAATAGGATATTTGGTGTGAAAAGTGAAGTGAGACGTCGCGCTTCCCTCAAATTGTTTCCCATTTCTCACTGTGAAAAGTGAGTAAATCAGAGTGAGAAGTGAGACGTCACACTACACACTTCTCATTTCTGATCTCTTACAGTGAGAAGTGAGAAATGAAGAGTGAGAAGTCAGACGTCTCAATTCTCACTTCTCATTTCTCACTTCTTACGGTGAAAAATGAGAAGTGAGAAATGAGGAGAGACAATTGGGACATCCCACTACTCGCTTCGCGCTTCTCACTTTTTACAGTGAGAAGTGAGAAATGAGGAGTGAGAAGTGAGACATCGAACTACTCACTTCTCATTTCTCACTGTTCACTGTAAAAAGTGTATAGTGAGACGTCTCACTACTCACTTTTACAGTGAGAAGTGAGAAATGAGAAGTTAGTAGTGAGATGTCTCACTTCTTCTTCTTATTCTTCAATGACACTACATTCCAACTGGACCCGGACAACCTCGTCGAGAGGATGTGCCGGGAGGAAGTTATATGGAATGCGGTGAACACAGCATCTCAACAGTATTATGTCGAAACGAATGCAGTAAGGGCACCTGTGATGCAGTGAACACTTTGCTCACCCCGACAACCAACATGTCGCGGCTGGGCTGCGGGGACCTCAGTGTGTAGATATAGAGGTCATTGCGGTTCATGCGCGGTCGTTGTTGTCGGGGTGCTCGTCTCCAACGTGAGATTATGATACGCACCGTTAGGTTACTATCATAGCTTGCGATCGACGGGTGGTGAGGTTACCACGCTTGAAGTCGATGTTGTATATATTAACGTCAAGTGCGTTAGCATAGGTGTGAGCGTTCTCAATAGTCCCCCCTGATGTGTGTGTGTGTGTCATCCTCTATCCCTCACCCAGCCGGGGGCGTTGATCAAGTAGTACTACGAATAATTTGATCATATCTCATGCTCCGTAATGGTGCCCTTATTGTTATGAAGACTAGCACTACAAAAAGGATTCACTTCTGAAGAAAGAAATTTTCTTCAGGAAGTGTAGGGAATGGGATGTACTAGTTGTTCATAACAGGTACAGCAAAACTTCACAAGGACGCCCTTATTCGTACTAACTACTCAGGGAATAGAAGGTCGAGAAGAGCCACCGTTGCTAACTAAAGCGTGAACCGGATATCTGGGATTCCCACAATATCCGCGGCAATAGCAGCAAACGATGCCCTGACGTATTTAGTTTTAAGTTTTAAAAATTTATATAGCAATGAAAGAAAGAGAGGAAAGAATTGGAGATTGCTCACGTCAATAATGAGAAAATTATTATAAAATAAGTCAAAAACAGATTTGGACTAAAACATAAATAAATGACGTCTTGAATATGAAAGCAAATAATAACAAACATCAGTAGAAAAAATTAGTGAATTATTACGAACATTTATAAAAATCGCAATAGCCTGTGATGATTATACGAAAATGGTGTTAGAAAAAAATACAATGATGGAAACCGCACACAAGGCGCATTGCGCAAACGCAAAGTCTGTAGCGAAAGTCGGCTTGAGTATGAAGTACCGTAGCCATTCAGTAAAAGATTTTTGAGAAAAAAGGATCAATAGATAAGCAAAGATAAGACCAAGGATACGACGGTTAAAAAGTATAGCAAAGAGAAAAAATAATATTGGGTTGATCTCACCAAATGCAAACCGACTTCCGATGATTTTATACATCCTTCAAAAAGACGGCTAATGTTTTGGTGGGAGAGCCACCACATCCATAGCACCAGCAACGACAACTCACTCGTGTAATAATAAGAACTACAGTCACCTTCATTATTCAATTAAAACACTTTTCCACTAGGGCCCGCCATTCGGTCCCCCTCCCCCCGCCAAACTGAACGGAGGCTTGTTTTAACTGTCTTAAATAGGTACCATTCACTATCGCTATGTTTTGTTTAAACCGAGCTGTAAGCGCGTACCTATCTAGATTTTTTTTTTTTGAATATTAAAGAAAATTGCAATATTTGTGACAGGAAAAACTATTGGAGCCAACAGCGCCCGTCGATTCTTATCAATAGTCCCCCCTGATGTATTGCTTAATTGCGGGCCGGGGTACGGACTGGCGAAAGGGTTTTGATTTTAGTAGGTCGGGTAAGAGTTACATGACATACCCATCCCCACACTACCTGAGTTAACCTGAGTTAAGTGTCTGGATGCAGATTTCCGTTTACCCTTGCTCAAGAAAAAAAAAAAGCATTCCAGCTGGAACAACTTAGTTTTTTATTAGCATTTCCTCAGTTATTAATTGAAAGCTTTATCTATGCCCGCCATTGCATGAGTATGTATCTTGTATGGCAAGTACAATGGATATACTATGCGCATGGTGTCGAAAATGTTTCCCACCCAAAAACACCCTAGACCGGACAGAGAATCTCCAGATTGGCAATCCTACGCCTTTGCTCGCAAGGCTACTGGAGACCCTTTCTCATCTCCGTCTAACTTCTCACTGTGAAAAAGGGGAAGTGAGTTGTGAGACGTCTCACTTTCCACTTTGCACTACTCACTTTTCACAGTGAGAAGTGGGAAATAAGTAGTGAGAAGTGAGACGTCTCCCTTTTCACACCTCATTTCTCATTCAAACCAAACGACATGTTCGGTCAAATGATCTGTTCGGCCAAATGTCTTATTCGGTCAAATGTCCTATTCGGTCAAATGATCTGTTCGGCCAAATGTCATATTCGGCCAAATGTCATATTCGGCAAAATGTCCTAATCGACCAAATGTCCTGTTCGGCCAAATGTAATATTCGGTCAAATAACCTATTCGATTAAATGTCCTAGTCGGCTAAATGTCCTATTCCGCCAAATTTCTTATTCGGCCAAATGTCCTATTCGACTAAATATCCTATTCCGCCAAATGTCCTATTTGGCCAAATGTTCTTTTCGACCAAATGACCTATTCAATGTCCTATTTCGCCAAAAGTCCTATGCAGCCAAATGTCCTATTTGGCCAAAGGTCCTATTCGGCCAAACGTTCCACTCGAACAAATATCCTATTCGACCAAATGACCTATTCGGTCAAATGAATTTCGGCCTACTGGTCTGTACGGCCATATGGTATATTCTGCCAATTAACTTTCGGCCTAATCGCCTTCCACCAAATGGCATTCGGCCGAACGGTGTTCGGCTAAACGGCCCTTCCTTAAGAAACACAGATAGTATGCCAAAAATGTTGTCAATTTGTGTTGCTGGGGTTGAACGAGTTACATAATTCCACATTTAACCTTTCCGTCCCCAACGTCTGTTTTTAAGTGCTTTCAAAAATCTAAACTGCTGTAAAAACGCATTTCTTGACCGATTCTTTCGCAACAAGTTGCATTCCATCCGGAAGGATCCCAATTTTTGATTTATACTAGTTTCGAGGCTACCCACAGTACGGTTCCAGAATTATTCCAGATTCCGTTGGGGTCAGTTGTCCCCGGAATAAGTGGCCATTTACAATTTTAAGTCAAAACAGGTCGTGCGACACCTCAAACTTCATGATTTCACAAAGCAATGATGCGAATGATATTTTTAGGGTTCCTGGCCCACTCGGACTCAATCTGGCCACATCGGTCACAATCCGGGGACCAACGGAATGGCCATTTTTTAAATTGTTTCAAAATAGGTCGTGCGACACCTCAAATTTCATGATTTTACAAAGCAATGATGGGAATGATATATTTAGGGTTCCTGGCCCACTCGGACTCAATCTGGCCACATCGGTCACAATCCGGGGACCAACGGAATGGCCATTTTCAAAATTGATTCAAAATAGGTCGTGCGACACCTCAAACTTCATTATTTTACAAAGCAATGATGGGAATGATGTTTTTAGGGTTCCTGACCCACTCGGGTACAATTCGGCCACATCGGTCATAATCCGGGGACCAACGAAATGGCCATTTTCTAAATTGATTCAAAATAGGTCGTGCGACACCTCAAACTTCATGATTTTACAAAGCAATGATGAGAATGATATTTTTAGGGTTCCTGGCCCACTCGGATTCAATCCGGCCACATCGGTCACAATCCGGGGACCAACGGAATGGCCATTTTCTAAATTTATGCAAAATAGGTCGTGCGACACCTCAAACTTCATGATTTTACAAAGCAATGATGGGAATGATATTTTTGGGGTTCCTGGCCCACTCGGATTCAATCCGGCCACATCGGTCACAATCCGGAAACCAACGGAATGGCCATTTTCTAAATTGATTCAAAATAGGTCGTGCGACACCTCAAACTTCATGATTTTACAAAGCAATGATGAGAATGATATTTTTAGGGTTCCTGGCCCACTCGGATCCATTCCGGCCACAATCCGGAGGACCTACGGAATGGCCATTTTCTAAATTGATGCAAAATAGGTCGTGCGACACCTCAAACTTCATGATTTTACAAAGCAATGATGAGAATGATATTTTTGGGGTTCCTGGCCCACTCGGATTCAATCCGGCCACATCGGTCACAATCCGGAAACCAACGGAATGGCCATTTTCTAAATTGATTCAAAATAGGTCGTGCGACACCTCAAACTTCATGATTTTACAAAGCAATGATGAGAATGATATTTTTAGGGTTCCTGGCCCACTCGGATTCAATCCGGCCACATCGGTCCCAATCCGGGGACCAACGGAATGGCCATTTTCTAAATTGATTCAAAATAGGTCGTGCGACACCTCAAACTTCATGATTTTACAAAGCAATGATGAGAATGATATTTTTAGGGTTCCTGGCCCACTCGGATCCATTCCGGCCACAATCCGGAGGACCTACGGAATGGCCATTTTCTAAATTGATTCAAAATAGGTCGTGCGACACCTCAAACTTCATGATTTTACAAAGCAATGATGAGAATGATATTTTTAGGGTTCCTGGCCCACTCAGATTCAATCCGGCCACATCGGTCACAATCCGGGGACCAACGGAATGGCCATTTTCTAAATTGATTCAAAATAGGTCGTGCGACACCTCAAACTTCATGATTTTACAAAGCAATGATGAGAATGATATTTTTAGGGTTCCTGGCCCACTCGGATTCAATCCGGCCACATTGGTCACAATCCGGGGACCTACGGAATGGCCATTTTCTAAATTGATTCAAAATAGGTCGTGCTACACCTCAAACTTCATGATTTTACAAATCAATGATGAGAATGATATTTTTGGGGTTCCTGGCCCACTCGGATCCATTCCGGCCACAATCCGGAGGACCTACGGAATGGCCATTTTCTAAATTGATTCAAAATAGGTCGTGCGACACCTCAAACTTCATGATTTCACAAAGCAATGATGAGAATGATATTTTTAGGGTTCCTGGCCAACTCGGATTCATTCCGACCACATCGGTCACAATCCAGACACCCAGGGTTTCCACCGAAAATTTATACAGAAATTATACCGTAAATGAAATCAATAATGGAATTTTCGGAGGAATTCCTAGATTAATTCCCAAAGAAATCCTGATAGAATTCCGGTGGAAACTTCAAGATTTCTACTGGGACATCCTCCAGGAGTTTTTCTGAAAATTCCCCTCGGAGTTCCTCCTGGGATTCCACCAGCAGTTCCTCAAAGAGTTCCTGCAGGATTTTCTCCGAGAATTATACCTGTAGTTCTATCGGCAGATCCTACGGGGGTTCCTCTTCTGAGTATTTCTCCAGAATTTCCTCCGGGAATTCATTCAAGCTTTCTTTATGGAATTCATTTAGGCTTCTTCAGGAATTTATATAGAAAATCCTCCAGAAGCTCCACCGAGAAGGTAATCTCCAGGAGGTCCTCTGATGAAGATGATGATCCAGCTCAGCTATATACCCCTAAAAAGTTTCAGCTAGACAAGATTTGTGTATAAGATGAATTATCCAAGATTTTTTTCGAGTATTCTTCTGGTAGTTTCACTGGCTGTTCCTTCGGGGGTTCATTTGAAAATTCTCCCGGGAGTTTTTTCAGAAATTCCTCCGGAAGTTATTTCAAGAATGCCTCCAGGAGTTCTACCAGTAGCTCTTCCAGGAAATCATGCAGTCTTTTTTCAGGAAATCATTTACTCCTTTTTCAGAAATTTAGCTGGAAATTCCTCCCAAAGTTCTTCCAATAGTTTCTCTGGGACTCCCTCTAGGAATTCTGCTAGGAGGTCCTCCTGAAATTCCTCCGGGAGCTCTTTCGGCAGTTACTACGCGAATTCCTCCAGGAGATCCACCGGCAGTTTCTATGAGAATTCCTGCGAAAATTTCTACAGCAGTTCCCCAGTGTTCCTCTAAGAAGGAACTCCTGGAGTAATTTCCGGAGGAGCTCCTGGAGGAATTTCTGGAGGAATTTCCGGATGGATCAGAGGATTTTTCGGAGGAACTTCCGATGGAACTTCTGGAGGAATTTCTTAAAGGACTACAGGAAGAGTTTTTAGAGTAGCTCTCGTAAGAACTCTTGGATGAACTCCCAAATGAACTTCCGTAAGAATTCCAGGAGGAACTCCTGGAAGAGTTCTCAAAAAATCTTCCAGAGCAACTCCCAGAGAAATTCTCCGAATGAATTCCCGGAGGAGCTACTGCTGGAACTCCCGGAGAAATTTTCAGAGGAACAGTCTTTGGAATACCCGGAGCTGAATTTCTAGAGGAACTTCCGAAATTCCATTTCCCATGAAATTCCTGCCATATGTCCTCCTCGATTTCCCTGTGAAGTTCTTGGAGGGATTCACAGAGGAACTCTTGGAAAAACTCCTGGTGGAGGTCCCACAAGCACTTCCGGAAGAATTATCACAAGAAAGTTCCGAACTAATTCTTGGAGAAGGTCATGAAGGAATTTCTGGATAAATATATGAAGGAATTCCCGGAAAAATACCAGGTGAAATTATTGCAGAAATTCCCAGATGAAATGCTGAAAAAATTACCGGATGAATTCCCAGAGATAGTTCTGAAGAAATACTTGGAAGAACTCTTGAAAGATATCTTGGAGGAACTCTCAAATTAATACCCGAATTTAAATTCTGGAGTGAATTGTGAAGTCCGGAAAGCATTCCAGGACAATTCCACGGAAAAATTTCGGGAGAAATTCCTGAAGGAATTTCTGAAGAAGTACCTGAAGCAATTCCCGGGAAAATACCTGGAAGAATTTCCGAGGAAATATATGGACGAATTCCTGGATACATTCCCAAAGAAATTTTTAGATGAATTCTTGAAAGATATTCTGAAGTAATAGCGGTAAGAATTCCAGAATGAAATCCTAGAGGATTTCGCTATTAAATTTATGGAGGTATTACCGGAAAAACTCCTGAAAGTTATCCTTGAGGAATTAAAGGAAGAGTTCCTGGAGGAATACCCGGAGAAGTTCCTAGAAGAATTTCCGAAGGAATTTCTTATAGATTTACAAGTGAAATTGTAGAGCGAAATCGGAGGATTTCCGTCATAAATTTCTGAAGAAACTTCTAGCGGAATTTTGAAAAGAAATTCCGTTTGTATTCTTGAAGGAACTCACGAATGTATTCCTGAAGGAAATGCCGGAGGTTTTTTCTGGAATAATAGCCAAAGAAATGTCTAGAAGGAAAAATTGGAGAAGAAAAGAAATCTTCAAGGAATTTCCTCATGAATTTCCTAAAAAAACAAATTTAGTGAGGGGTTTCTAGATAAGGAGAAATTACAATTATATGAGAAAGATTTTCGAACGATTTTCAGAGGAATTTGTGGATTACTTTCCGGAGGAATTTAGAAGTTCCCAGGGGAACTTTTCAAGGATTTCAAGGAGAATTCTTGAGCCCAACCTGCCCACTCTGGCCACGCCCTTGTATTATTCCCATCATACCTTTGTAAAATCATGAAGTTTGAGGTGTCACATGACCTATTTTGAATTAAATTAGAAAAAGGCCATCCCGTAGGTCCCCGGATTGTGACCGATGTGGCCAGATTGAATCCGAGTGGGCCAGGAACCCTAAAAATATCATTCCCATCATTGCTTGGAAAATCATAAAGTTTGAGGTGTCGCACGACCTATTTTGCATAAATTTAGAAAATGGCCATTCCGTAGGTCCTCCGGATTGTGGCCGGAATCGATCCGTGTGGGCCAGGAACCCTAAAAATATCATTCTCATCATTGCTTTGTGAAATCATGAAGTTTGAGGTGTCGCACGACCTATTTTGAATCAATTTTGAAAATGGCCATTCCGTTGGTCCCCGGATTGTGACCGGTGTGGCCGGATTGAATCCGAGTGGGCCAGGAACCCCAAAAATATCATTCCCATCATTGCTTTGTAAAATCATGAAGTTTGAGGTGTCGCACGACCTATTTTGCATCAATTTAGAAAATGGCCATTCCGTAGGTCCTCCGGATTGTGGCCGGAATGGATCCGAGTGGGCCAGGAACCCTAAAAATATCATTCTCATCATTGCTTTGTGGAATCATGAAGTTTGAGGTGTCGCACGACCTATTTTGAATCAATTTAGTAGATGGCCATTCCGCTGGTCCTCGGATTGTGACCGATGTGGCCAGATTGAATCCTAGTGGGCCAGGAGCCCTGAAAATATCATTCCCATCATTGCTTTGTGAAATCATAAAGTTTGAGGTGTCGCAAGACCTATTTCGAATTAATTTAGGATTGTGGCCGGAATGGATCCGAGTGGGCCAGGAACCCCAGAAATATCAATCTCATCATTGCTTTGTAAAATCTTAAAGATTGAGGTGTCGCACGACCTATTTTGAATCAATTTAGAAAATGACCATTCCGTAGGTCCCCGGATTGTGACCGATGTGGCCAGATTGAGTGCGAGTGGGCCAGGAACCCTGAAAATTTCATTCGCATCATTGCTTTGTGAAATCATGAAGTTTGAGGTGTCGCACGACCTGTTTTGACTTAAAATTGTAAATGGCCACTTATTCCGGGGACAACTGACCCCAACGGAATCTGGAATAATTCTGGAACCGTACTGTGGATAGCCTCGAAACTAGTATAAATCAAAAATTGGGATCTTTCCGGATGGAATGCAACTTGTTGCGAAAGAATCGGTCAAGAAATGCGTTTTTTACAGCAGTTTAGATTTTTGAAAGCCCTTAAAAACAGACGTTGGGGACGGAAAGGTTAACGTTTGCAATTTCTTAAACTTTTCGAGCGATCAGATCGAGTGTCCGTAGGACAAAGGTTATGATTTGTGTGCATATTGTGCTTGACAATCCAGTAATTCGAAATTATGCATATCCAATACCATTTCTACACAAACATTTACAATAAACAGACGTAATGCAATTAAAATATATTAAAGATATCTGATTGAACAAAAACTCTGTATTATGAATTCCTGATCATTTACACCAAACTTCGAATTGTTTACATTTTTTCGAGACAAATAACGAATAACAACGACTATATTCAACAGCAAAGTTTCGGAAACGCGCCACGCGTATGCAATATAATCCGAAATTAAGGGAAAGCATGGTCGAGTACGTTTGTTTTACGTTTAATTCTAGACAATTATCTGCACCAACTTCATATGGATTTTACAATTTGTGGTTAAGGCTAATCCTGCAAAAAGAATTGCAAGGAGTTTCTCTTTCATCGAAGACTACATTATCAATTGATAAAGTGGTCTTTGATGACATTATTGATAAAGTGGTCTTCGCTTTTAACTTAGTTCTTTTAAATATAAAAACATGGTGTGAATGTTAGCAGAAATATTGAAACATTTGTTTTTATAGTACATTATTTTAATTGTTTCGTCTGTGAATCTGGGCCAATACACATTCTCCTGAAACAAATCGAACAATCATTACACAAAATTCGTGAGTCAAAATTTCTCTCTGATATCACCTTTTCCGGCCCAAAATTCTCTTTTCTTTCTTTCAAACCATTCACCGAGTAGCAGTTCGAAACGGCACCGGCAGTTGCGGTTCCGGTGTTCCGTCCACAGCAACAGCCCATCCAGGCCCAGGTCCAAGTATTCGCACAACCACCACAAACCCAACCACAACCACAACCACTAGCACCAGCACTCCTAGTACCATCACAGATACAAGCCACGTCATCTTCGTTTGCTGTTGGCGGCAGCTCCGGCGGCGGCAGCGTCTTGACCACACCCAATAATATTATCGATAACTTTTTTATCCCACCCGGTCAGGGCGGAGGACTGGCGGCCAATCCGAACGCGGGTCCCATCGTCGGTCTGTTCAGCCAACTCGGCAACAAGCTGGCGACCACGGCCGATGCCATCGCCGGAATGCTCAAGCGGACGGTGGATGTCATCGTGACGTCGCACATCCAGGCTCACCAGAAGCGACGATCAGTGGGGAGCAACTGAAGGAGCCGGGGCAGGTGAAGTAGAACGCTGATGTGATTCTTGCCGTTTTAGGCATTAGGAGTGGAAAGCGCCAAAAGTGGCTTCTTCCAGATTATGTTATTACATCCTAATTATAACTTATATTCTGCAATAATCATAGCATTAAGAGCGAGCTTGTGAGAAAGCACTTTAAGTCTCCTCGGAAGGATGGTACAAAGCAGGACAAACGAAGAAGGATTTAATGAATGTGTAATTGTGATGGCAGAGTTAAATTTTTAATTGGCTTTTTATTTAGTGGTGATATTGGATAAAAATGTACTGTAAGTTTCTGAAAGGAAAATTTAATTACAGAAGGGCAACTGCCCTATCTAACATTATCGATTTTTATTGCAAAGGAAGTTAGGAGTACTGAGTACAGCTGAAAATGAGAAGTTCGAATGAAGGAAGCATTATTATGTAATCGATAGATTTAAGTAAACATTATTCCAAAGTTTTCAATAGGCATGTTTCAATAAGAAATCCGAAATCCTTGGTGGCGTTTTACTGCATTCGTGCATTTATTGGAATTCTAATAGATTTTGGTATGTTGATCGCAGGTGTATATTCGAATTGTTGTAACATGAGTTCTTGAGTGAACATGCATACAATTTTAGGAAAATATTTGGGTAGATATAAAGTATATATTACAAGTACTATACTACAAACAAACAACAAGTGAGAAATATTCGAGCTCTAGTTGTTTATTTGTCATGCCGATAATCTATGCTAGTGTCAAGAAGTTTGTGAGGTCGATTCAACGTAGTGAAACATGAAACAAGAAAGATTATCGAAGAAGCCAAGGCAGAATTATAGACGCGTTTTTAGGAAATACTAACTTAAAATTCGAGTACACAGCTGTGTTGCAAAACTCTGAACAAACTCTCCAGAAAACTACGCAGAAAAAAAACCAAAATTGTCATTCAAGGTAAGAATAACAATAATCAAGCTGACATTGCTAATTTTTGTGCAAAATACTTCTCGTCCACATTGTTTGATACGGGATACTCTGTTCTTGGTGCGAGTTCTTGGACGAGACACGTATCAAACAAGATGTAGAGCATAAATTGGAATCTGATGAAGAATCACCGATTGATAGAAAGTTCTCTATCCAACAAATGTTCTAAGCACTAGAACAGTCAAACGGCACATCGACGGCTAGAGAAATCATGATAAACCCATTTTTTCATTGTAAGCAACCCCTTCTCCTTGCTTATATCCGCTTCTAGAAACCGAGGATATTTATCTAGCATGGAAAGAGAGCATTGTGAATTGTTCTGTTCATCATTGTGTGTTACTGTGCAAAGTTTTCCTAAATAGGATACACAACTCTCCGACAGCAGCAGGCGGAATTCCGACCAAAAGATCATGTGTGAACCATATTGTCACACTCCGTATCATCCTGGAGCAGGTCAACGTATTCTAAGAGTCCCTCTATTTGGTATTCATTGACTACGAAAAAAAAGCTTTCGATCGTCTGAACCACGAAAATCTGGAGGACGCCTAGGGGTACAACGTAAAAGATCTCCATCCTTTGCGGCTGCCACTTTAGCCTTTACCTAGGCCCAGGTTAGACTCCTGTCGGCTTCCTCTATTTCTTTATTGAGGCTACATCGCCTCAACCCCCTGGGTCTGCTTCTGCTGCAATGTCTTTTCGAATTCCAGTCCAGCACTCTCCACTCTCTCGTAATGCGTGGTCGACCCGCCTTAATTTACGCTCTCGAACTTCTGTAGATATCGGTTTTTGATGGCATCGGCGATGGAGCTCAGCATTCGAGTCTTCGAGATCTAGCCATCGGGCCCGAATTATAAAACGTAGACATCAGTTGTTGCGTTTCTGCGTGATCTCTGATGATACACACCAAGGCGTATAACACTGGTACATATCAACACAGATTTCACGTTAGAGTTGAATATACGAAATTTGGTGAGTTGAATAATCTGATTGGCAGAGCTTAAAATATTCATCTTCATGAAGCAAACTCAGTCCGAGTTTTGACGAACAACGCATGATTATTCAAAACATAGAATGACATAGTCAGACGACTACTCCACCAACTCATTCATTCGTCTGTCACTGAATGTGCAGAAAAAAACATGATTAGCATTGTTTATAATGATGTTTACCGTTGAATGTGCCTCGCGGCTGAAAATCGGATTTAGTTCTATGTGATAAATAACTTTTCTCATTTAAAACGTGTTCATATTTCAGATAATTTATTAATTTGCACAATGTGCATAAATATTCAATGACTAATATTCAACCGAATATTGACAGTCCAGAGCCGACTATGAAAGTGAAGAAAGGTGGACCTCACCAAAAATTGTTTTAATTATTTTACACTCTGGATTGGATCTCCATAGGTATATATTTGTTAAGCTTGAAAAAGCAGCTCTAACCTTCTTGATTCGTGCTCCTATGTCGATCTTGGTTCCGCCGTTATATCAATCCAAAGTGGTTCTAAAACTGATGAAGCAGTCGCTCATTCGTCAGAAGAAAACGTAACCTCGTCACCATAGAACGATGGGTTTGGGTGCATCACAAGGATTGCATAATTCGCTCTCAATTGATAATTATCGACGATAGACGAGAGTCATAAAGGCTTTTTCGATCATAACAAGACATGAAAACAAATTGCTCGTCACCTGATGCTGATACAAATGGGAAAAATAGGGCAGAGATATATTTCCCCCATCGACGTTGAGCCATTGAGGACCATATGTAAAACAAGTCGAAATGCTTCATCACCCCGATGTCTTTAAAATTGGAGGTTTTCCAAAGGAATTTATCTGAATTTTCAAAGAAATTCATTGATGGTTTCTTTTGAGTTTCCACCCCAGCAAACACAAGATCGTATATCATAGTGAATAACTGCACAGAGTGGAGGCCATATACGTGCACTTTGCATGCAGTCAAATGGAGGAATACGCCTATATCGCCTCCACTTTGTACACTTATTCGCTAGCATATGCGACTTCATGTTGGCTGGGACCGCAAAAACTTTTGGTAGCTACACGGAAGCTCTTATTAATCACAGATCGCAATAAGTCACGTTCATTGCAGCTCAGCTTTTTTTTTGCGTCAGGAAATTTTTCATACTAACTTTAATTAAATAATGGAAAGTGAATTGACGGAAATCAAATTTAAAAGAAATCACAACAAGCTTTCTTGAAATCGATGATGATGTTACCAAGCTATGCAAAGTTCTACGTCTGAAGTCTACGGTGGTGAGTTCTTTCAGCGAGAAGGTTAGTAGAAATTAGAAATACTAGAATAAGAGATCGGCGAAGACGCCATCTTGTTTCCAATCGAAGCGGTTCCAATTCGACTTGTTCACATTTTGCTTCCATAAGAAGCAAGCAAAAAGTTCAAGTGCTGCCAGTATTAGTTTCACTATTTCATGCATTTTCATACGTTGCCATTTCTACAGTTTTTTACTCCGCCGGTCTCTGGTTATAGGGCTGCTAGTAGAAATTATCTTAAGCAGACCCCACACGACGGAAAAAGTTTGACAAACTCTTGATTATTGAAGAAAAAGATTGATCGTGTGAGTGCGAACCCAAAATATTGAAGTAAATATTGAGGGAAATCAGAAAAGTTTGATATTCTTTTCAATATTTCCCCTCATCTCCCCCCGCAGTTTTCCCACAGGAGTCGATGACGGTTGAGTGTGTGCGTGTTTTGTGCGTTATACCGCTATTTGATTCATATTATTTCAAGAAAAAAATGAGTTTTTCTTCAGCTACGGCCATGTCGGCTAATCAGTGAAAATATTGAAGTAAAGTTTGATGAAAAGTTTGACGAAAAAAGTATTGTCAATATATGCCTCGTGTAAGGTCTGCTTTAAAGTATACTACGATTTTTTTGTAGTTTTTCAATTACCCGCACTTGCAGATTACAATTTCTTTCTTTAAACTAGTTAACAGTCTTTGCATTCTTATAGAACGTTAAATTTTTTTTCGATCTTCCAGGAATATTTCTGGTCCACCAGAATATGGACTTTTGAAAAATGTGTAACAACTTTTTGTAAAACGAGAACAAACAGAAATCGCTAATAATTACGTTAAATAAAATTGAGTATTTTTTTTTAGTATTATTATGTCCATGCACTATGGTTAGTTTTGTGTGTTCAATGACTCGAGATAAATTGTTTTGTTTACTGCGTAGGAAGTATTGCCACAACAATTTCGACATTTTTCTTCGATACTAACAGTATAAAAAACACAAAAGTATTGCTTATTTTACATCGTGTCAGTGGTTTGAATTTGATAAAAGATAGCTCTTAAAGCAAAACCTTGATTAAGGTTAATTCGTTTAAAATTTTTCACATCTCGAAACTAATTTTTTTCTGAAACTATTTGCACATATACTGGAAATACTGGAAACTCATTGATTTTCTGATTAAATTGTGAATGGCAAGAAATATGTATTTAGTGTGTTTTTGTTTTTATTAACGAGACTTTCAGCCCAAGGCTGGCTCGTCTCGTATCTTTTAATTTCTATATTTGTTATTTGCATAATATAATTTATATTCGCGTTATTTACATTAATAGATGATCTCTACTTGATCTAACTTTTATCTTAAAGGCTCGATTATATTTCCATTTAATTTTCATTATTTTCAATGTACAAAATTATTACATATATGTAATATACCATCATATATTCAATTGGAGCTGATATTTATGGAACGGAGCAACAAACTTTTCTTTTACATCATAATTCACTATGTGAATGTAGGGGAAGGTGGTCGGTTGCCGGCACTGGTCGGGCCCCCCGACGTAACTTTTGTCAGATTAATTTATTATGTTCTGAAGACTGTGGATATGTACATTATGTGAAAGATTTGATTTGATTTGAAAAATGTATTGGAAGTATGGAGGTAGCCACTTTTGTTCGATGGGACTCAAACCCACGACTCTCAGAACGCCAGACTGGTGCCTGGTGCTTTTAAGGTGAAGGTGGGTTGAGTACCAAAACAAAGCTTTGATAGTATTGGTACAGTAAAAACTTTCATATACTGTAGTAGTATTGGTGTTGTATTTATAAAAAACAAAGAATATTAGTAGGGTGGTTCAAAAAACGACCCAGCACCATCATGCTCACTCGATTCCGTCCCATGCTCCGAGTGTCCTAAAAAAACCGATTCGAACAAAAACTGGTTGAGCGCAAGCCGGTTCAAGTTTGTATGAAATCTAGAATGGGAAACTAAACCTTTTATTACACTGACTACGGTGCTTTCCCTCCAAACGCTGGCGAAAAGAGAACCCACATAGCTGAAAGCAACATTCCAGAGACTTCAGTGAACGAAAACCGCACCGCAGGAAAGATCCATTGATTACGTAACGCAAATATAGCATTTTATACTCCACTCACCCTTATGTCACACTTTTTGTATGAAGTATCTGCCCCTGGTACGATAGTGTAGACTAGACTAGACTAGAAGTATCTGCCCCTGGTGCGATAGATATCACATACAAATTCTGGGTATTTTGTTGAATTGCACGTTTCACTGATGCCTTCTGAGAAGTCTAATTATCATGCGAAAGAATCGCAACCTCGATTAACGACCATTCAATATGGATTGTCTATGGAGTTGGAGCTCTTAAATATTTCATCCCGTCATATGGTCTCCCCCAGAGTGCCAGAATCAGAATAATGTTAAATTCATCCTTGCCATATCAACTGTCATACAAACCTGAAACGACCTGCGCACGGTAAGGCTATTCAAACCAGCCCAAACCATTGGATGACACCCAATTTATAAATCATAATCAATTGAGCGTGGCGAAGCAAAATTATTTTTTGAGCCACCCTACTTATTAGTTTGCTGCTGCCGGTGCCGGTGCACCGCGGTGTTTACATTCGCTCCGCGATCAGTTTTTAATCGTTTTTTTTTCGGGCAAATCCAGCAGTTTATACTAAGTTTTCGGTTCAAATAAGTGACTGATATCAAAAAGTGGTGTTTAATTTGCATTCTATCAACATTTCGGGCTGCTCATGTGCGGAGAAGTGAGTAAAAACTTGATTTTTCCAATGCCCTTTGAGAAGAAGTGAAGTGCAGTGATGAACCCAACAAATCGCGAACGGCTATTAAATTGGCACGAAACTGCTAATTTATGCTACAATTCGAGCCGGAATACATAGGATTCATTGAAGAAACATGTTCATTATCACGGGAAGTAAGGAAATATCAAATATATTATATTAACAAAATGGTTCACTTCGAGTTTTCCCATACAACGAAATGGAGAACAATTTGCCGGTGATAACAACATCATCTAGCGAGCAAAGAGGAATCTAAACATGTTTTTTTCTAGCTTGTGCTGGAAAACCCTCCTGCCATCTTCCGGTGAGTAGTCATACAGTTGTTCGATGACATTTCACAGTGTGGGGATGTCCATACATTTTTCAATAAATCGATTACCGGAATATCGACTTTGTTCAATGCAATCACTACTGTAAATATTTCGATGAAGCAGTGCAAAGCAGACAAACTACACCTTTGCTTCAATCGTTCAAGCTGTGAAAGCCGTTCCGCAAACATTAAAATGATTCTTCCACTGTAAACATTTCTATCATTTTCTTCAGCAAGAAATTTGATTAATTCTTTCTGAATATTATCGATATTATTCCAATGCATCATTCTTCTTCCTCTTCGGTGTCCTAAATTCCTACTGGAACTTAACACCTGCGTTTCAACTTATTATGAATTGAAAACTTTTTGCTGCCCACCATTGAATGAATATGTATCTTGAGTGGAAAGCCATGAAGATGACACTCATCCGATTGCGTTTTGTTATGTTGCGCTTATCATAATGGGTATGATTATTTTGTTACATTTAGACATGGAAAGTGAATTGAACAAGTCGCTTGGATTAAACGCGTCCAAACACCTTCGCTCAACTCACTTGAACGGACAGTAAGTTGAACATGTTCAACTCTTGGCAAGTAAATTGCATTCAACTGATTCACTTGCCCTTTCAAAACGTAGCATTACGGGGAGATATTTCGGCTAACTTAATTACGCCCATTTTTTTGTGCTCTCTCGATTTCGTATCCAATATCAGATATTTTTCGGGATTTAATAGATTATTTTTCGATACTTTCGCAAGAAAAACTAGTTGAACGTACCCGACCTTGCTCGGGATTATACTACAGTTGCTCTCCACATCTCGATATTGAACCATCGAGATAGGGAGAGATCGAGGAATGGAAGGAAAATTCAAATGGGTACTAGATCCAAAACAGCTTGTTGCTATGAAAAACGACAGCAAAACAAATATCATTGCTTATTGTTGATCTGTATTGTTATCGTCCAAATATGGTCTAGTAGCCTAAAAATTTGAACATATCGATATAAGGAGTGTGAATCCAGAACAAAATACGATTACAACACATCGGGATAAAAAGATTTCAAGATAGGGAAGTTATCGAGATGTAGAAAGCAAAAATGTATGTAGATTGAAGGGACCGAAGAAACCATCGACATAGGGAGAGATATCGAGATATAGAACATCGAGATTTACAGAGTCGACTATATTTTGCATTCTTACTGTCAATTGTTGAGTTCATTCAGCGCCGCACTCTAGATCATTTTTAGCGCGATCGTATCGTATTACAACTCGCATCAAAATTGTATTTTCACAATTTCTCAACTTTCTCCTCAAAATTTAGTGATATTTTATAATACAGCAGTCCTCAAGAAGAATCGATTAATGAGAAACCCGTACAAATCGGTCAACCCGTTCGTAAGTTATATTGCCTCAAAGGAAATGCAAACTCATTTTTATATAGAGAGATTGTACCACAAACGTAATTATGTTTGAATTGTATTTATATCAGACTCTCATATCGGGCAGTTTGTTCACAAAAGTTCGTTTCTCTCTGTCAAATCATATTCACAAATTGATAACAATTTGGGAATTCTCAAAAATGGGATTATGCATGCGAGTTAATTTGAAAAGAAATCATCATTGATTTCATAAAATCAAGATAATTCAACGCGGTGTGTGACAAAAAAAATGAGCATCGCTAATACTTTCACTACGTGAAAATATAGCTCTTAAGCTTTCATTTCGTGACTATTTGAAAAAAATCTACCGAGGGGTCCCAAACAACTTTTTTTCTCCCTTAAACGGAACCTTTTAGTTGTAAAACAGTCAATTATTTACCACGTCACTACTAAATGAGTTTCCTCGATTTTTTCTTCCAATCATCATATAAAAAATTAAGGAGGAATCGATTATTACCAAGTTATAGTCTAAATAACTTGTTTATTGAAGCTCAAGCGTCAAAGAGCATAACGAAGCCAAACTCGATAAATGTATGTAATCCTCTGAAAATAGCTGAGAAACGCTTGGATGGAGATTATGCACTGGTTCGATATCTTTTTTACATATATACCCAATTCTTTCTCAACACCTGCCAAAATTGAAACTTGTTATGCGAATGAATAAGTTTAACTGGTGTCATAAAATTATTCAAAACGATTGATCATGCTAAACAATAATCTACCATAGTAATATAAAAGCCTTCCTTAGCCATGCGGTGATATCCCAAGCAACATTACAAGTTTTATTCCGTTCTAGGGATGGTTTTCAAGATCAATTTATAAGATCTAATAATAAAACCCAATATTACACGACAACTTCCTGATGACCACTATAAGTGTAAAATATGGCCAAGTGGCCTCTCTAGATAACCACCAATTATAAGAGTATTTAGGGAAAAAAGGGAATTTGGCTGCCGTAGCTGTTAAAAAAAAGCTTTGAAAAAATATTTAAACCACGCACTCTCAAAATAATGTAGTTTTGAGCATTCAATTTAAAATAATTGTAACAGCACTATCCCTGATCTTCCTTGAATATATTGATATTTCCTAATATATTTATAATGCAAATCAACTACCAAAAAAGTGTTTTACTTGGTGAAAACATTGTCTAATCATGAATTATTGGAACGATTAATTGAGATGCGGTTTACACTGAGTGAAAGCTGTTGAGTATTCCTTTTAGCTATGTAGGTTTTCTTTTAACCTGCGCTTGATGAGGAAGCGTCATTACCAGTCGAACGAAAACATAATTTTCCCCATACAAATTTGCATGCAAACTTGAAACGGCTTGTGCTAAATCAGTTTTAATACAAATGAGCTCAAATTTTCACAGGACACTCAAAACATGGTAAAGAATCAGATGAGCACTATGGAGCAAAATCAATTTTTTGAACCACTCTAATGCTCATCTCACAAGTAGGTAAAATATGTTGATCATATCATCCTTGAAAATGTGATAAAAATCGTCACGTTTTTTAAAATCCATTTCAAAGTCTTGAATGTCGGAATTCCATTGTTTTTCGAGCTCAAACAATCATTTTGCAAACTCTTATGCATCTAGGGGGAAAGACGGCTTTGGCAGGTTTTGTTCTATTATTGGCAGGGGGGCTTTTGTCGCCCAAATTTTATGAGATTTGGCCACAACTTTCTTTGATATGCAAAGAATGTTTAGGCCAAATTTGAGCCTAGTCCGTCATAAAAAAAACCCCTGCCAATAATAGAACAAAACCTGCCAAAGCCGTCATTCCCCCTATATATCTATAAATCATAAATCTATAAATCTCTACGAATTTAGTTAATTTACATTTAAATTCAAAAAGTGTAACAAAACATAAGTAAATTGATCAGGGTCATTTCCTTTCTGTTAAAAAATACCAGTGAGTTTAACCATTGCCTAGCGGTAATGTTTGCTAGTCAAATGTTGAATTCAATAAATTCGGCTCCGTAAGTGTGTGTGTATAACGATCGTCATATATGTTGGGTAGTTTAATCACCGACGAACCGACGTGTCACTGGCGCTCTCTGATTGTCTCACACTTTTTAACGGTAATTCGCTTTTGCGGGCGATCGCTCCTGTCAAATGAGCTAAGACACAACTCCGCTGCAATGTTGATACACGTAGGTTGGTGGCTGAGCTATGAACACTTCGCGAGCCATTATGGGGGTGGCGGTAGTGTTCGATGATTTTTCATCATGGCGTCGTGGGCAGCAAATTTGAATTATTTTCTATGGAGTGACACGTCGGTTCGTCGGTGGTTCAATTATAACGTGTATCGAACTTTTTGGACGCGAGTTGGCGCCACATGTGGGTGCCATAATTTCGTGAGAGTGAATCATATTGTTAATATAAATAGTATATTTGATAAAAGTGTTGCAGTCAAATGAGCAAACAGCAACCTCGTATAGCTCTTCAACTGCTTCAGCGTGCGTCAATTTCGATATGGTGCACCGGCATGGTCCCGCCAGATACAGTTCAACGAGCTATAACAAATTTATTATACATTTCCACAAATATATGCCTACCACACTTCTACTACAACATTTGATTTTCCGTTTGCATTCGATTAAACATAATCGATTAAGTTTGCAAAAAAACATCAAGCATCCCTATTTTTTTTTCATGATGACATTTTGAAGTGTGTGTAAAACGATCGTCATATTTTGGGTAGTTCGATTTACGTGTGTATCGATCCTTTTGGACGCGAGTTGGCGCCACATGTGGTGTCGCCAAAATTTCGTGAGAGTGAATCATATTGTTAATATAGTATATTTGGATATATGCTATGAACAGGTTAGTAATTTGAATATTAAACTTTTGTTCGATGCTGTTCGATGCATTCGAATGTTGGTGGGAGAGAAGTGCGGGAGGTGTGGGGTTGGCCCGTGGAAGGTCCGGTGCCATATTGGCTGCCATGGTGGTACTCTTCCAACTATGTCCTTAACCAACTGTGCTACGAAGAAGCTGCGTCGGCCTTTGCAACTTAACGCATAGTCGCACTCACAATCCTTTTCTCAAGCCAACACTTTCACATATGTGTAGCCCGATATGTGCAGGGACATAAACGGGAACCTTCTTACAAACGAGCGTGAGGTGATCCAAAGGTGGCCGCAGCACTACGAAGAGCACCTGAATGGCGATATGGCAGACAACGGTGGCGGTATGGTAATGAACCTAGGAGCACGCGCGCAGGACATGCGACTTCCGGCTCCGAATCTCCAGGAAATCCAGGAGGAGATCGGCCGGCTGAAAAACAACAAAGCCCCTGGAGTTGACCAACTACCAGGAAAGCTGTTTAAACACGGTGGTGAAGCACTGGCTAGAGCGCTGCACTGGGTGATTACCAAGGTTTGGGAGGATGAGGTTCTGCCGCAGGAGTGGATGGAAGGTGTCGTGTGTCCCATCTACAAAAAGGGCGATAAGCTGGATTGTAGCAACTACCGCGCAATCACATTGCTGAACGTCGCCTACAAGGTACTCTCCCAAATTTTATGCCGCCGACTAACACCAATTGCAAGGGAGTTCGTGGGGCAGTACCAGGCGGCATTTATGGGCGAACGCTCTACCGCAGTTCGCCGTACGTCAGGTATTGCAGAAATGCCGCGAATACAACGTGCCCATACATCATCTATTTATTGACTTCAAAGCCGCATATGATACAGTCGATCGGGACCAGCTTTGGCAGCTGATGTACGAAAACGGATTTCCGAATAAACTGATACGGTTGATCAAGGCGACGATGGATCGGGTGATGTGCGTAGTTAGAGTTTCTCGAGTTTCTTCGAAACGCGCAGATGGTTACGGTGAGGTGATGGTCTTTCGTGTCTGCTATTAAATATGGCTTTGGAGGGAGTAATACGAAGGGCAGGGATTGACACGAGTGGTACGATTTTCACGAAGTCCGTCCAGTTATTTGGTTTCACCGACGACATTGATATCATGGCACGTAACTTTGAGAGGATGGAGGAAGCCTACATCAGACTGAAAAGCGAAGCTAAACGGATTGACCTAGTCATCAACACGTCGAAGACGAAGTACATGATAGGAAGAGGCTCAAGAAAGGTCAATGGAAGCCACCCACCACGAGTTTCTATCGGTGGTAACGAAATCGAGGTGATAGAAGAATTCGTGTACTTAGGCTCACTGATGACCTCCGATAACTATACCAGCAGAGATATTCGGAGACGAATCATGGCAGGAAATTGTACGTACTTTGGACTCCGCAAAACGCTCCGATTGAATCCCGAGCAACACACATATTGCAAATCAGTTTATGATACTCATATATGACCAAATTTGGTCACATATGAGTTATTTCAACCAAATCAACGTGAATTGTGCTACTAGGGATAGAGTTCGCCGCCGTACCAAACTGACTATCTACAAAACGCTTATAAGACCTGGACGATGCTCGTGGAGGACCAACGCGCACTAGAAGTTTTTGAAAGGAAAGTGTTGCGTACCATCTATGGTGGGGTGCAGAAGGCGGACGGTACGTGGAGGAGGCGAATGAACCACGAGTTGCATCAGCTGTTGGAAGAACCATCCATCGTTCACACCGCGAAAATCGAAAGATTGCGGTGGGCCGGGCATGTAGCCAGAATGTCGGACAGTAATCCGGTGAAAATGGTTCTCGACAATGATCCGACGGGAACAAGAAGGCGAGGTGCACAGCGGACAAGGTGGATCGATCAGGTGGAGGACGGTTTGCGGACCCTCCGCATACTGCGTGGTTGGCGAAGTGCAGCCATGGACCGAGCTGAATGGAGAAGACTTTTATGTGCAGCACAGGCCACTCCGGCCTTAGTCTGATAATAAATAAATGGGCTACACACATTCTTCATCAGCAATTGTATTGATCAAGTATAGATTGTGTGTGTGCTATTTGCCATTCAGTCCCATCGAGTCCCGTCGAAAGAAAGTGGTTACTTCCAATACATTTTTCAAATCAAACTCTTTCACATAGTGTTATGGCAAAAATATTTTTTTCCATAATACACCAGAAAGTTACCGATATTACCAAGAGGATTAATCAGGGTTTTTTTTTATAAAAGAATTTCGGACTACACCATTGCAAATAAAATAAAACATAAGTTTTTCGTTATTAAGTTGCAGATTTGTTTTTTTTGTGATTGTTGGTGATTCGATTATCCACACAAGACGAATCTATTAGTGCCATAATCTTGCAAATCAATCAATCCGTTTGTGAGTTACATTGTCACAAAAAAATGTAAACATTTTTATATATAGAGAAAATTTCCCAATTTTAATGGGAATTTTTTTTGTCTTTCTCGTATACCATGTATTTTTGGATAAATTTTTGTCCGAAAGCCGAAAAAGTAATAAGTAGGTATTTAACGGCAACAGACTATTTCCTGCTGAACAATCGTGAAAAGACAAAGCTTTTACTTTCAAAGAAGATCTGGCTATTTAAGGCAGAATAATCTGATTTCAAAAATCTCGTGACTATTACACAAGGAAGGGTTTTCAAAAAGTAATCCAGGTAATCCAATCACCACTCAAAATTGTCATCAGTTCTCTTTCAAGTGTTCAATTAGAATTAGGAATCGTATCGAACATTGAGGTATTTTCTATAATTTTGAAGTTGTCACACATTTCTATCAAGCAGAATAATCCACCGTTGATATTTGACAAAACAAATTACAACTAAGCTTGGTAAGCTTAGCTTAGCTTAAACTGACTGTAAATATCAATGTTTGCTACTCCGAAAATTACAACTATGCTCGGTAAGATCTACAAAACCAAAAAACTTTGAATATTAAAATCGATGACAAAAATCGAGTGGAACTTGCTTGATGAAATTCCTAAAGCCAAAACATTTTACGAAACCTACCACTTAGCGTCCGTCCGAACGGAACGAATGATGCTCATGACGAGACAATGATGATGATGGACCAACTTCCTGTGTAATTCATTACCAAGCGGCTATCACAGCTACCGACAGTAAAGCTTCTCAGGTCACTGACGCTACTGAATAAATATGTATCCCAAATCGGTCCATTTTCAAATCTTATCAATTGGAAATGGCTCATAAACGTGGGGTCAGTGTCATGCCATTCGCACTGACGACCGGCACTTCTACGACTATCAACGATTTGCCCTTGAATCGGGGGAAAGAATCACATCTCCAAAGCCAAAGTATTGCTGCGGAGCAAGCCCAACCTCCAAGATAGTATTTTTTCTACGAGAGAGTCGTAAACTCGAATCGAAATTCAATGCCAGGAGCTATTACAGTGTCGACATCCAAGCAATGACGAGTTTGGCGAACCTTAATTAGCGGTTTTCATTTGGGGGTCTATCACGCAGATGTTCGTACGTTGTAATTGAAACAAACAAACAGAGATGTAGGAGTGGACTACCGTTAGTTTTTAGCTACACGGAAACAAATCGGTTACCGTTTTCATGATTTTCAAATCATGAATTCATGAACCAACTTATTTTATGAAATCATGATTATGACTCATGATTTCATGAGCACCTTTACTTGAATCATGAGTCATAACAACTGAAACCATGATCGTAATTCATGATTGAAATAAGCGTTACCCGTACGGCCGTATCTGTCAAATCGCGTTTATGGGTTTCCGTGGCCCATTACGTTTAGTCTTTCTCTTCGATTTTTTTTTCAAACTGTTCTGTGAGTAATAAACTCCTTGGTCAATTGTATTGAAATAATGAAGTTCCTAATGTGAATTTAAGCATAGAAGAAAATGTCACGCAAGTATTCATAGTTGCATTGCTGTAGTTGGATGGAGGCATCTGCATTTCTCAAGTCGCAGAAAGTTTTAGTCAAATAAACCTATCTTCGGAAATGCATCTTTTAGGACATCAGACTATGGACATCCTTGGTTGGAAAGTTCCGTCGTTGAAAGAAGATTAAATTTAAAAAAATGTATGGTAAGTAAACTATGTAATTTTCCTATTCATTGTAATGCTTCAACATCTCGACCACCACATCAAATGGCCCGGAGTTTGCAAGCGTAATATTATTTTTGAGGTTTTACATCAAATTCAAGATGCATGTTTCACTTATTTATCTCGTGGCATTGTAAATTTGGTATACAACACAGCCCTTGAGCTTTCAAAACATGTGCACTAGTTGCGCAACGATTTTAACTAAAGACTTTTTTTTTCGATTTTCATCTGGAACTAGAAACAAAAGCTATACAAGTAGAGTTCTCAATCATGAAAAGAGCTCCCATTTTCATTAATTCGACTCATGGTTTCGGATCGACTGACTCATGATTTACAGAATAGAGCTCCCATTTTCATGAGTCCAATTCATGATTTCAGGTTGAATGACTCATGTTTTCATGAGTCGTCGTTATGATTTGTCGTTGGTACTACAAATCGTAACGCATCAACGCGTTATGGGTAAACAGATCATAAAACAAATCATGAAATCATGATTCAAAATCATGGTGTATTTTCATAACATGAAAACGCACTAGATTCATGAAATCATGAGTCATATTTATCATTTTCGGGAATGGATTTATACCCGTGTATCCAAAATTTTAATATTGATATATGTTATTCATGATTAAATTAACAAAACATTTACTATTTGTGATATTGTGGAGATTACGATAGAATCGTTATTTTACTAGTTCACATTTTCGGAACATTCGGTACCTCGTACCGAAGAATGTATAATTTTATTTGGAAATTCCTCTTTTCTTCAAGCTAGAATGTTTCTTTTACTGATGTTTAATTTCTTTAATTATAAGTAGATATTGAGTATTATAAAGAGTAGGCCAGTTACTCCCTAAAACTAATGCATAACACATAATCAATCATGCAACGATATGCGACAAGAGCTATCTTCATCCTTTTTTAGTAATGGAAAAAAATGCACTGCTAGCGAAAACAAATGAAGAAACTATTTTAATATCAAATGAAGAAACAATCATGATAAAAATAGACTTTCTATAAATGCGAAAAACACAAATTTTAGTAAAAAAATTGAGCACCAGCGGAGTAGTATTTTTTAAGTATTTTTTTAACTAGTGGAAAAATACATTTAAAAGCGCTATGAATTTTTTTTGCTACAATTTATGTTTAAAAAATATTTTGAAAAAAAATTAGAGTTTTTCGATTTCAACGTTTTTGCCTTTATCGTACCTACAACAAAGTTTTGATTTACAGTTTTTAAGACTTTTTGAGTTGAGTTAGATTTTGAGTTAGAGATGAGCCAGCACTGGACTCAAAGTCTCTTCAATAAAGAATTAAAAAAACAAATTGAAACATGAGATGGTGCTACAGCAAGTTTCGACAATTCATACTAGACGCACGGTGTATAAAGCAGTCGTCATTTCACATACGATAGTTCTGCATCATAGACGTCAGCAGTTCCATTATTTCGAATGTCGATTTACAAACCAGCATCTTGTTTATGACTTGATTCAAACTCAACCGTCTTCAAGTTTGTTTAGTTTGGCTGGATTGCCTACACCTATTTGAAAAGCTGTCTCAATGCGGTTATGACGGAACTTCCGAACATCCTGTCTCGAGATCTGAATCATATTTCCCCAAAGCAATGCGTGTGATGACGGTGGCAGTTGCAGCATTGCACTCATCAGCTGGTAAAGTCAACCGAGCATGCGCATGTGTTCCTCGCCTATTCGCCCGCACAAGTCGTCTAACTGCCCGTCAAGGCGTCGCGTCGTCAGCGAATGGTTTGGGCCCGGGTAGTCTCGTCTGCCGCTGGCTGGCGGAGGAGTGGTGGAAGGTATAAAGCCAATAAGTCGTTAGCGTCGCCTGATTAGTAGTAGTTTAGTGGCGTACTAGCGAGGTAGAGCAGATCGAGCAGGAAAAAGTGCGTGATTTTACGGGTGTTGGCTTGATTCTAGCTGAAAGTGAAGGTGAGTGGAGAAAACCCATCATAGATGCGAAATCTGGTGTGGAGAATTGACAGATTGTGGCGCTAGACCATGGGGCAGGGCCAGGGAAAAATGTCGAAACAGATGTGCACAATGAACATTAAGTTGGATGAAAAACGTTGTGTTACTAATAAAGCCATTTGTGGCTAGTGTGGTTTTTTTTTTACGTGAAACGGCACAATTCAAGTTTCATGTTTGGTTTGGCGCGACGGGTCAGCATGACACATGGTCCTCCGTAGAACCGGCCCAAACCCAGAAGTGATCATTGGCTTAGACGACGGTGGTCTTGTCGGTCGGTGACGGTGTAGTGCGGTACCTTTGCGGTGATATAATGAAGTTTAATGCATTTCATAATTTAAATGCCACCCAGCAAGGTATCGGACCAGTCGGTGGCAATGGCAGACACCAGGTACCGCTGTAATGGTAACATTGTTGGCCGCTTTGCACTTTTGCGCGCCACCCGGCGAGGTGACGACCGACGTCGTTACGCGCTGATGGGCTTTAGCGACCGTCACAATGCCACACGCCGCCGGTTGCCGTGTCACATCTTTATGCAACCAAATGCCCCTGTCCCTCTTCCGACCGAGTTGCTTTGGCTGGTCTGGCGGCGGCGGTGGCGTCTGCGATTGGATCTGTTTAGCTGAACGTTTTCGTTGACCGGTTGGATGCATTCGGTTGTGACGCGCATATGCATCCGCCTGGTCGATTGCACGTTGGTTCTCGCTAAATTGGCAAATGATGCCGAGAAGCAGTTTTGAAGGTTTCCAACAAGTTTGTGTTTGCAAAGCTATAGATGAATTGATTGCACAGAATAGTGATTTCAAAAAAAATATACAGATCATACACGCGTAAATCATGATTATGGATTCAGCGTACTTAAATTAATAATTCATACAGATAGAATATGTCAACATTTGCTTCTTCTTTTACGGCTGCTTAGTAGTTGAAGTAGGTATGCTTTAAAATGTAGTGTATCGCCAAAAAGAGAATTAGCATTTATGGCAAGTCCAATGAATTAATGTGACCAAAAATTCGTGAGTATTTGCCTAGCGCAATATTACTGCGGATTCCATCTATGGTTTGAACCATTTTGAGGTAATGAGTCTTAAAATTTCAAAGCAAATATGGGATCAGGATCCTAAATTCATTCATTGCCAATAGCAATTTTTAGAATGATTAGGAAAAATCTGGATTTTTTTTTATCACTGAAGTAGTGGAAAACGGGTGTGATTTGCTTCGGCCAACAATTCGGAGTCACCCATAATAATGGTGTATCGACCAAATGTTTGGGTTCACTCACCCGAGAATAGTATTTTCCTTATATCTTAGCCATTTTCTGTCTAATTTGAACTCTCCTCTAAGCATATGGGGATTAATGAGGGTCACTTTCTTTCTAGATAGTTATTTCCAGATCGGTTTCCAAGAGTATGTTAAAAATACATTTTTTTCAATTGGTCATTTCATGTAACGTTTACTTTAATAAACTCTAGAAAATAACAAAAACAAAAACTAATTTGCCGACCATTGTTTGCTATAGTTCAGTAATCCGTAAGGAACACGCAGAGATATGGTTATTTCTGTGAAAATGGGCCGGTATTTGGTATCAGACAGCCTGAACCGAAGTCACTTTTGCAGAACACCCGGAATCTGATACAAATTAGCCAGCTTCATACAGTCCTGAAAATGTATCTTTAATATAAATTTTATATTCATTCTATTGAAAAATATAAAATTTGACACGCATATGCATGGTTCCAGTCGGTTCTAAAACTGACCCCTGGAACCTGCTATAAGGAAGGCAGTAGACACTATCATCATGTGTCACTATCAAATGTTTCTATAAATATTGTGTCCCAAATTCATGAAGTTAGATACCCATATTCGCATTTTTCCTATCTGTTATCATTATATTTTCGTTCCCACGGAATTTGCCATATCTCTGCATAATCCTGATGAATTCCTGATCTGCAGCCTGCTTCTAATTGGCATTAAATCCCCCACTGCGACATTGCCGCCTCGCAGCTTAGTGTGTTCTTAGCACTTCCACAGTTACTGTGAAATTTCTAAGCCAAGTTTCCATTGCATTTGTATATCATGAGTCTAACGTGATGATACTTTTGTGCTCAGGGAAGCCGAGAAAATGTCCAATCCGAAAACTTCTTAGACCAAACAACGTTTTCGGCCAAATGACCATTTCTGTAACAAGTAACTTAGGCCTGCCGTGTTATTCGGACAAGTGGCATTCGGATAAATGGCTTTCGGCCGAGCAACTTTTCCTATGCCAATGATGCTCGATGTATTGTCGTTGCTCTTTCTTTGGCTGCCCATCGCCAGTTTCCCTGCACATCGGTCGCATTGCTTTTTTATATTTCTTTATGGAAATATTCTTATTTTTTATTGGTCTTTATTGATCTTTTTGAGGACAGTTTTTAAATTTTTGTGAAGAAAAAAAATTTTTTTTGTGGAATATTTTGTAATTGTTCATTGCTAATATTTCTGGAATTTTTTCCTGGAACATTTTGATATCTTTATGGAAAGTTCTTTTTTTTTAATTCCAACTTTTGCTAATCTATTTTTGTTTTGTGGAAATATTTATATTGTTCATGGAAATTTTACATTATTTGTGGAAATTTTATATTTATTAATTGCTCATACCCTGATTTCTTTATTGGCATTTTCCTATTTGTTTATGGGAAATTTGTGATTTTTTAGGGGGAGTTTTTATTTTAGTCATCTTTCTCTAGATATGAAAGGGCCGTTTGGCCGAAAACTATTCGGCCGAGGCGAGGACCACTAGGCAGATAGTTGTTTTTTTCGCAAAAAAATATTTGGCCGAACAGAGCATTCGACCGAAAGTCATTTGACCGAATCGGTTATTTCGCCGAAAACACCGTTAGGCCACAATGGTCGTTTGGCAAAAAAAAACACTGTGAAAAGTTAACAGGGAGAAATGCGAACTGAGAAATGAGGAGCAAACGTGATGTCTCACTCCTCATTTCTCACTTCTCACTGCGAAATCAGAGAATTGTGAAATGAGATGTGAGACATACGTAGTGAAAAATGATGTGTAAGAAGTGAGACGACTCACATCTCTGAGAAATCAGGAATGAGAAGTAGGACGTCTCACTTCTCTCTCATCATTTCTCACTTCTAACTTCGTCCTTCTCACTTTTCGCAGTGAGAAGTGAAAAATGCGAAGTGATAATTAAGTAGTGAGGAATGAGCAGTAAGAAATGATGATTGAGAAGTGAGACGTCTCACTATCACTCTCACTACTCGTGTATCACTTGCTTCTTACTATATAAAGTGAGTAGTGTGAAGTGAGAAGTTAGACGTAGAACGACCAACTCTACAACACTACCCATAATTCCATTACCCATCATGACATTACCACAAAGGCCACTACCCCAGAACGCCACTACCCCAGAACGCCACTACCCCGAATGCCATTACTCTAATGGGACACTACCCCGAATGAGCCAGTACTCCGAATTGGTGTTTTTTTTTCAAGTTAATACTTCATTTCAATGAGAAAAATATTACTCAATAAAAGCTTATTCAGAGTTCACCCAAGTAACATCAATTATTACTTTATTGCACATATATCAATCACAAGCCGGCATGTTAAATGCTAATTGCATGAGATCAGTTTTAATGATGTGAAGATGCATTTATTTATCAACTGTCAGACAACGATACTCTAAATCAGTATTACCAATGCAGCGATGCATTACTGATGCTTTATTTCAACATATCGGTCTTATGAGTGCCCTTTTTCACTTTTAGTCAACTTTTAGGGCTATGTTTTTTGCAAGCATATATAGCTGCATGGTTACTTGGGAATAGTTTTTCCTTCGCCTGGATCTGTTTCAATGCAGTATAGAACTAAGAGACCATCCACAAAGTACGTCACGCCTCTAGTGACGATGATCTTCCCTAAGAGTCCTGAAGGGTAGGGGAGATTATGCAGCACGTTCTCATGCACAATGCAGAGAGTCGGAGGCATATTTGCGGTCCACGTCAGCATGGCTACATGGGCAATAAGGTTGAAGTCTTTTTTTGGTCGCTGTAGTAAAAGCAACGGATTCTTGATGAAGCGTGGGCTCATAATCGACGAGTGGATGAGTAAGAGTGAGCGAGTAAGAGTGAGTTAATGAGTGAGTTTGAGTAAGAGTGAGTGAGTGAGTAAGAGTGAGTGACTGAGCAAGAGTGAGTGAGTGAGTGAGTTTTTTCTTTAGTTTTCAGTCCTGGGCTGGTTCACCTCGATAAATGAGTGAGTGAGTAAGTGAGTAAGAGTGAGTGACTGAGCAAGAGTGAGTGAGTGAGTAGAAGTGAATGAGTGAGTAGGAGGGAGCGAGTGAGTAAAAGTGAGTGAGTGAGTAAGATTGAGTGAGTGAGCAGGAGGAAGCGAGTGAGTAAGTGAGTAAGAGTGAGTGCATTAGTAACATTGAGTTAGTGAATAAGTAAGATAAAATGAACGAGTAAGAGTGAGTGAGCGAGTTGAAATGAGTGAATTTTATGGATGAGCGAGTGAATAGGAGTAAGTCAGTGAGCTAGAGTGAGTATATCAGTAAGAGTGAGTATATCAGAAAGAGTGAGTAAGTGAGTAACAGAGAGTGAGTGAGTAAGAGTGAGTGAGTGGCTTAGAGTGAGTGAGCGAGTTCATTAAGGGGGTGTGTGTATAAGAGAGAGAGGGAGATCTTATTTGTCTTCAGGAAGTCGCGTTGACTTCATCTCTGTTCGCCTTATATCGGGCAGACGCGTTACTTTTAAAAGGCATTATTTCCTCTATGTGCTTTATAAAAAATGCATTCATTTGAACAAAACATTATTTCCTCTGTTTGTTTGATACCGGGCAAGCGTGTCCATTTTAAGAAGGCATCATCTCCTCTGTCTGCCTTATGTCGGGCAAACGTGTTTATTTAAAGAAGGAAATATTTCTTTTTATTATTATTATTATTTTTAGATATTTCTATATAAAATATTATAGACAAGACAAGACAAGAAGAAACTTACTCGTTCAATTAATTACTCGCCTTACTCGTTCATTTAATTCTTTGCAAAGATTGTCATTTTGCGATAAATCGATTTCTATTGGTGTTAAATATGGTAATGGAATACTTCAGATTCGAAATGTTTCGCGGTAATGGGCTTTCGGAGTAGTGTCCCATTCGGGATAATTGTTTTCGGAGTACTGTCCCATTTGGGGTAATGGCCTTCGGGGTAGTGGCCTTCGGGGAAATGGCATTCGGAGTATTGGCATTCGGTGTAGTGGGGTGGAACCAGAATGACCTTTTTTTTGTCTTTATTATCGTGACTTTCAGCCCGAGGCTGGCTCGTCTCGTGAAAATGACCTATTCGGCCAAATAATCTATTCAACCAAATGATATATTCAGTCATACGACTCGTTCGGTCAAATAACTTTCGTCCATATGGGTTTGATTGGGTTAATGGCTTGTTCGGTCTTGTGACATTCGGCCAAATGGCTTTCGGCCGAATAAGTTTCTACCAAACGACCTTTCCCTATTTGAACAGAACATGATGTACAGTACAGATGTACAGGGGCCCTCCTTAGCCGTGCGGTAAGACGCGCGGCTACAAAGCAACACCATGCTGAGGGTGGCTGGGTTCGATTCCTGGTGCCGGTCTAGGCAATTTTCGGATTGGAAATTGTCTCGACTTCCTTGGGCATAAAAATATCATCGTGCTAGCCTCAGCCAGATTTTTGTTGCTGCAATTTAATACACCCAGGTTTTTTTACACGTTTTGGTTTTAGTCGTTTAAGACCTTCAGCGTCAATGAAAAAATAAGTTAACTCCACGAAAAAAATCACAAAAAATCAAAGAAAATTCAGGGGGTATTTAGAAAGCTGTGAAAGTTCTGGTTTACCGAGAAATTGATTAATTCCAACCGTGTAGAAAAAAACCTGGGTGTACTCCAGTCAACGCCGTAGCGAGCGGTTGGATGGGTTGGCCCCTGGGTGATGCCAAAATCAAAAATTATTTAATTTTCGTTGTTTTATTTGGTATTGCGCAATTATCAATTAGCAGTGTGAATTCCGGATTTTCATTTTTTTTAGTTTTTTGGAAAAAAGGGACGAAAAACCAAACAAGGAATGACGGTTGACAGTTATAAAACCATACTTGACGAAAAAACGACAATATTTTCGAATCCTTGAAAAAGATCCAATAAAGATCGAAACGTTGGAAGAAGAAAACATATATGTAATTAACAATTAATTGCATATTATTCGGCAACTCGGCCGTACAATATATGTAATTGTATTTTTCATTCAAAAACCAGACTGAAACGCCAAATAATTCACCGAGAAGTACAACGAAAACAGTCGACATCATCAGAAGAATTATTTACTGAGAAATAGAACAATTTTATTACTCAAGAAAACCAACAATAATAACAAAGTTCAAAGGTCTAAGGTAGGGATAATTTAATTAGTGTAAAGCAAATAAAAAAATATTTATTTTCGCATCAATATGTCAAATAGATTGGTTAGTGTCGACTGGTTTTAAATTGTTTTTGTGCACTTCCGAAGCCGATTACAAAGGGGAGATCGCAGTAGTCAACGATCCCTAGTTGACGTGTTATTTTTTCGCTGCTGTTTTTTCCCCTTGAATTTTTCGTACTTTGTAAGTCTTTTTGAAGTGCACAGAAAAAAATAATGAAAAATAAACAGCGCGTAAAACATGACATGCAAAAATTTACGCCATTCTACGCTGAAATGCTCCTCTTGCTAACACGATTGCTTACAACTTGTATGCAATATTGACGATTCACGTCGAATATTGTATACATTTAGGCTATAACCCGTATGAAATTACGCTAATAATGGCGTTCCATTTATGTGCATGAATTTTAGCGTAAATTTCAGTGGATTTTTCTATCTGTGTGGTTAATCCTTATCAGTGTGGGACTTTGGAAATCAAACCGGTCAAACCCCGAAGAAGAAGACGAAGAAATTGAAAAGAGGAATATTTAATCCACCCTCTTGGAACCATGGAATATGAGGGATTTTCTGGAACCATTCATCAGCGAGCGGTGAACATGGTTTTGGCGAGTTTCTCCGAAGAGGAACAACGTAGTGGTTCACTGGAGACCGAAACAATTATCGTTTGAGTTTAGGATGATTACTGTTGGACGGAAGAGGTACCTATGGATGGAAAAAGGTTTGATACGAAAGGGATTTGTGAGTGACTTCTTCGGTAAGTGTTTTCCTATTAAAGTTATACTAGATACATAGATGATTGTATACGAGTACTATTCGCATCATAATATAGGGATTTGAATGATTCTCATAATCATAAACTTTCACTTTATATGGCTTTATAAGGCTTTATCAGGCTCAGTGACCATTCTGCCTTATATTTACATCTTCTTGGAAAGTTTGAATATATTAGTCAAAGAAAATTATATGGACGCTCGCGAGTGAAGGTAGAAAAAGTGCTCCGATTCAGCTTCCGTCAAATTTAAGTTTTCGCGTGTGAAACTTTAACAGGAAGAGAAATAGTTTTTAGAAAAACTTCACCGCGTTGATGCCTTTGATTTTTTATATTTGATATATTTTCTCGTGGACTGGCAATTCAGACCGAATGTTTAGGATTAGTGATGTGGCAATTTATTTTCGTGGTTTTCAGCCGAAGCAGATAATGTGAGAAGTTGGAATCTCCGGTGAGCACGTTTAGATCTATTTTTTATATATCTTACTGTCGTGTAGTTTATAAGGAAAAATAGTATTCCATATTTTCACGCAACAAACAAGATAAGAAATAATTTGTATGGCAAAAATCTGTCCATAGGGGAAGGGGATAGAAAAATACAGTAAAATCTATGTAGTTAACCTTCCGTTCCAACATATTTCTGCAGTGATTGTGATCTAAAAGTGTGCCTAAAAGTGTGAATTAGTGCTTACCACTCAAAACCCGCCACTCACATGTCACATCATTGCGGAAATCATTTCTATATAAAAAAGTACTGTTCAAATTATTCTGATCACTTTCAACATCAGTATGATGAACTCGTGCGTTCCTCCATAATGCAACGCTTCATATATAATATTATTTGTTCATACATTGTGCAAATCGCTTTGCACATTATGAA
This sequence comes from Armigeres subalbatus, assembly GCF_024139115.2. Classification (NCBI taxonomy): domain Eukaryota; kingdom Metazoa; phylum Arthropoda; class Insecta; order Diptera; family Culicidae; genus Armigeres; species Armigeres subalbatus. Next base: position 420,711,045 of record NC_085140.1, on the reverse strand, counting down.
TTTATTTTTTACATGTTCTTTAAAAAAATAGTAGCGAATCAAGCACATAAATTCGGTGAGCTAGTTCCAGTTTTTTTCTTTGACCTTCTAAGACCCAAATTTTCGTATTCGCTTTAAAGAACTTCTTTACTGAAAAAGTTTAATGAAAGTTGAAACTTTTTGAAATTTTTATCTAATTTTTAAATGTCCGTATAATAAATTCGAAACTTACAAAAGTATCATGTATTAACCTTAGCCCTCTTTGATATCGGGTTGATTGTGGAATAATACTAAACATAAAATGTTTTATTTTCCAACGTAATATAAACTCAATTTTCCACATTTATTTAAACATTACTGAGATTTACTTTAATTACCAATTTAATTTTAAATTACATAGGAGCACGCATGAATGCTAGAACACCAACACGTCCTTATTAGCTGCTTAACACTCTAGCACAAATATCGAGTAGTGACGGTTTACTAAATCAAGTCTTAACAAAACCTTACTCCCGTTCCAATGAATAATTAGTAAAAGTTGACCATGTTTGTTTGTTGCTTGAAAGACAAATGTACAGCATTCAGAAGTCACGTACAGTCGTGATTTATTTAGATTCAGAACGGTCGGCCGGTCATCACATAATTTGTTCTGCTTTGTGCGGTTAGCAGAACGATCGCCCGATCATCGAAATGTTGTTCTGCTTTGTGCGGGTGAGTAAATTAATTAGAAAGTGAAGATTCAGCTCGCGTCAGTAAGCAGAACGATCGGCCGGTCATCGAAAAAGTTCTTCTGCTTTGTGCGGTTAGCAGAGAGATCGGCTGGTCATCGACAATTTTGTTCTGCTTAGTGCGGTCGGTAATTAAAATAAATAGTGTTCGTACGATTATGTTTTGAATTGATTAAACTACACGCTATACACGGCATACTGTTTACCAAAACGAACCCTGCCACAATACCTATCCCATATATCCAACATCCCAGTGATTTCTCGTGGAAGTGCAGATGACTCGTCGGCTTCTATCAAAGCGAGTATCACGTCAACATTTTCCTACCCATTCCTTAATTGACCTGCATTCGGACACGGCCGGCGCTGGTATTGCTTATTTTGGGTCACCAGTTCTTACATTGAAGATGATGTTAGTCGCAAACTTCATCTGTTGGTTCTCTGTGTAATTACAGCTGACCTGGCAATAACGGAGTAGCAACCGTGGGCGGTCAATCATGCTCATGCTCATGCACTTCCGAAGCCGATTACAAAGGGACTTGTGAAAAAGAAAAAAAAATTAACTTTATTTTTTTAAAGTGATATGAAAGTCATAAAGTTTGTTACCTACATTGCATGAGTTGGATTAGTTCTAGTCTTGACCGTTCCATTTTATTCCAGTCGTCAGGGGACTTCTAGAACCGTTATGTAGTACAACAATACGATCATTGATCTATTGAATTCATTGGTTTGGAATCATTTAATTGGTTGACTACACACCAAAGGCTTTTTTGACTACCGGAGAGTAGTTGTAAGCTTGTAAGGGTTTCATGTAGATCTGAGATAAATTTGTATGTTTTAAAAGAAAAATTCTAGATAGACCAACAAAAAGGCTTCAATTCCAGCAATCCAGAAATCTGTACGACTGTATTAGGATAAACAATAAAACAATAAATAATTCATTCAACAATTTTACTAAATATGGATATCTGCACCAACGGGTTTAAGTAACTAGATATTTGCTTTGTTAAAATAGTTATCAGGAAATTATTTGTATGAGGTTTTTTTTCCATTTCTATCGAATTTTCCATTTCCATCGAATCCAGATTGATCCTGAGTTGAATTTTTTCATTACCTACTTCCGCCAACCAATTCGAACTTCCAAGTGGAATTTTATTGATCGCACAGACGTGCCTCGAAACAACCGACCGACCTGCTCCTACTTGAATATTTCTCGATCCGAATAGGTTTGATAACGATCTCGGTCATCAACCAAGCCATGGAAGGGGTTTTTCATGAGCCGATTGAATCCTGTAACGATTTCGGCAATCGACCAACATATTTCAAATTTGGATTCATTGATCCAACTAGGGTCAGTGCGTGGTGACTTAAACTACCGACATACCCAGCATAGAGTTGGATTTTTCTTAATCGAAATAGGTTCCATTTTAATGCACTGGCTTTTTATTTTGACCCAAATAGATCTAATAGTGCGTGGGTTCCCAAAACAAATATTTTTTTATTGGATTTGAGTAGGTTTACTCAATCTTTCAGAAAATAGGTTTCTCCTTCCAGAAAATAATTTTCTTCTTCCAGGAAAAAAGGGTTTAGTAGAAAGTTTTTGGGCATTTAGCAATTCTTACTGCTACATTCTAATAATATTTGAATAAATGTTACAGAGGCTCATAGAAATCATTAAGGAAATATCACTATGATGCATCACGTAGAAAAAATGTGATTTCGAACACCTTTCCCTTAATAACATTTTTTGTTCTAAATATCATTTTTTTCTGAATGATTTGTAACACGAACATCCTACCTTTTCTGGATTGCTTTTAACAGGTTACTTCTTTAGATAAGATTCAAATTGCTTTATACATGTAAACAAGTGCACATTCTATTTTCTTTATTGATACACGGTCGCTCAAAAAGCTTTCGCCATGGGTTCTGGGAGTCCACGCTGCGGCTCTGACTCCAGTTTATTCAAAACTTCGTTATTTTATATGGTTTCAAACCTCAGTTCTGAGCATTATGCGTATTTTATTAAAAAGCTTAGTGGGCGTGAATGCCCTCCATTTATAAGATTACTTTACCATTCGATCAATTTTTCTTTTAGCAAAAGCAACTAAAATGTAAGAAAAAATTAACATTGTGTAATTAAAAATAATAAGTGCAGTTACAGTTCGTTCTCTGAAATCAGTAGCACCATATTCATTCTAATTTACATAAAAATTCCTCGTTATACTTCCACCAGGTGCTTCCCTCGTGATTTATATTTCTCACATATCTTATCACAACACATACCGGTTCAAATCAACAATTCAATCACAACACCTTGGAAACTGGAAAATCCACCGGCTCTAAGTACTGTAAGTGGTGCCGGCAACTAGTTCATCGAGTCCCACGGTCGAACAAGGAAACAACAACAATAATTTAGCCACATTACCTGTAATATGTTCTAAAATCTCGTTGCCGTGTGGCGGCATTTCAAATCACACCTACCGGCGCATAAATCTTCCTCAGGAAGTGAACATTTTTCGCAATTTACCGACACGCACACCTTATCGATTCGTCGATCGATGCGTATAAGTGCCCAGAGGTCACTATTACCTGTCCCAACTACCTGCGCTGTAATTAAGTGACAGTATCGTGCGCAATTATGCCAACCCACTAAGGCGAACCTGAAAACAAAAGTTTGTCTAATCCGCCGTCGTCGTCGTCGTCGTTAGCACGTCCCACGGCGGTAGTTGATGACCGTTGAACCGGCGCTAATGTTGCTGCTCATGATACATCCATTCCGATAGCAAGAGGATATGCTCGTGAATGTTCTTCTTATGGCGGGATTTCCCAGTCAGAGCGAACCTCGTTGAGAACACTATTGTTTGCACGAAATTACAGTCTGTTTTACAATTTCAAATTGCGGGTTCATCGGGGACATCGTTTCGTGACAGAGTTGATAAACTGATAAAACCCACTTGGAAGTAGTTGGTTGGATGTTTTGACGGTTGTGTTTACTCGGGGTGGAAATAGCTGCAGCGCAGACGGTGATTGAATTGACGTTGTGGCTGCTAAAGAAAACATACAAACAACCAACAATGCAATGGTACCGGGGCGGCTTCATCAGTATTCCGGAATGGTTCCACTGCTGAGACTCTACCTCATTGTGGCATTGGACATGACAGTAATGGCACGAACGATCATCGGCGAAGACAACGACGACGACTTTGAACTGACTCGATAACGTACATGTCGCGTGCTGGACTTGGGAATTAAATACTTACCTAATGGTATTAATGACTTCTTGTGACACAGCGGAAAGAAAAGTGAATCTTGTGGCTTGGGATCTAATCGAATTTTACGCTTGCACAATTTTGAAAAATAAAAACATGTATGCAGAGCCGTAGCGTGGACTTTCAGCGCCCTTGGCGAAACCTTTTGAGCCCCCTTTTTACTAAGTAAAATAAGGGATTTAGATTTGCTAAATGAAAATCTCTTTGTATCTTATATGCAACCAGGAGAAATTTCGACAGATAAACCTGGAAATTAAATGGGTTTTATTATTTAAATTTTGCCGGACTGAGAAAAGACGCATCTTAGGTTATTTACTTGACAAATGGTAATCAACCTACAAAATTCGATGAGTAATATTAATCAGGGATGCCTACATCACAAAAGTTTAACTCAATGGACGAACAATAAACCACGCTGATGATTACATTACGAGCTGGTCTATTGCACACGTGTGGCAGTTAAGCTGTTTCCGAATGGACACCTCCGGTAAGTGGATAGAGTAACCTGTCCGGATTAATAGCAACCTGTTTCCATTCCATTCACATTAGGCGTAATAGTAGTGGGTACACCATTCGCAGGCATCCCTTCCGGTTCAATCATGCAACCTAAACTCCTGTCATCCTGCTACAGTTTCTCGTTAGAATGGCAATTCGCTTCGCGGATTGAAATGCGTAACATTGGTACCGACAACGGTAACAGACGGCTTTATATTACATGTCAATTATCGTTATCGCAAATGCACATGTGGTACCCTCTTATAGCTTTCGGCGTGATCGGATTTAATGGATAATGAAATGATGCGCTTAACGGGCATGTGAAATTGGATGAGAAGAGGCATGCTTCACTAAATGATACAGCAGGTCATCACCGGGACTGAAAACTGTTGAAAGATCGAATAGATCCGAATTGCAGAATTCGCTTTAATCTATCAAGGACCTTGTTTGTGCTATAAATGCCGACTTGCTTGAACTAATCGTCAACATTCCACAACATACGTACATTCTTGCAATCAATTAAACAACGGTTCTCCCCTAACGGCGGTGGTTGCAAAACCGTTCATGCTGTCAATTAAAGGTGCACCGCTAATTAGCATCCACACGGCGTTCAAGGCCAATGTCAATCAAATCACTCTGCATCAGTAGCTGTGCGTATAGAAGACTGAACGCATCAAGTCGAAGGTTGGTGAGTTTCATGATTGACGCGTGCTTTCTGACACCTTTGCGCCCGTTCACTTCAAGTATTTTTAGATTTTTTTTGTTTGCATTGTTCAATTTCAATAGAAATTATATTGCTTTGGAAATTCTATTGCAAATTCCGATAAGAATTCCTTCGGAAATAACTTTAACAATTCCCTTAGAAATTTCTTTGCAAATACGTTTCGAAAAGTTTTCAGGTTTTGCTTAAGATTTTTTTGATATTTTTTAAATGTCTTTCATGAATTCTTTAGTTTAGTACTTTCCATTTTATTCCACTACCTTTTGTTATCTTTCCAGATACGTATTTCGACCAACTGTGAGGCCGTCTCGTACTCGACTCGACTTAAGTCACGAGGCCTCACAGTTGAGGTCAAAATACGTATCTGAAAAGATAACAAAACGTAGTGGAATCAAATGGAAAGTTCTAAAGCCAGAAATTTTGTTGGATATGTTTTCAAAGAATGAATTATAAAATCCTAAAGGAATTTTCGGAAGGGTTTCTGACAAATAAGTCAATGGAATTTCCAGAGAAACTCTTGAAGTAATTTCTGAATAATTCCTAGAAGAATGTTCGAATGACCTTCTGATTTCCGAAAGAATAAAGAATAAAAGAATATCCGAAAGGCTTCAGGAGTTTCTAATTAAATTTCCAGGGGAATGTCCGAATGAATTCCTGAAGGAATTTCCGCAAGAACTCCTGGGTAAAATTATTAAGATATTGCCAAGAGGAATTTCAAAGGAATCCCAAGAATTTATTCCTAGACCTTCGTAAGGGATTTCTTAAGGAATTACTGGATGAAATTGTTTGAGAAAATCTTGATATAATTGCTGATGTAACTCATTACAAAAATGAAGGAAATTCTTGTTCAGTTTCGGCAGGAATTTCTAAAGCAAGAAATTCATAAAATTAATTCTCCTTAAACAATATTTGAAGGTTTTACTGAAACAATTTCCATAGGTATTCTTAATGGAAATTCTGAAGGAACTACAAGAACAAAAGTTGTTTGGTCAAATATGTGATTTGACCGAATAGACCATATGGTAGACGACTATCTAGCCTAAAAGTATTTGAGCGAAAATGTCATTTGGTCCAACAGTTCCTTTGGCTGAAAAAATCGATTGTTCGAAAAGCTTAATTGGCCGAATATGCCCTTTGGCCGAAATGGTCGTTTTTCAGAAAGCACAATTTGGCCGAAAGTTTGGTTCCGCTGAATTGGTTTCTTTTTTGGGATATTTTAAAGACATTAACGGGAGAATCATTGAATTTCGCGTGGAAATCAGACCAACTTCCCCAGACAATCCTTTACGTTTTTTTCCCAGAATACTCATTTGGAAATTTGTTTCAGATTTTTCACGAGAACTCCTTTGAAGTTTTGAGCATTCTTATGAATTACCAAGAGGAGCTCTTTGGATTTTCCAAGGAACATTGTTTTGAATCTCTTCAAAATTTTAAAACTTCCAAATTTCTACAGGAAAATATTCGAAATATCCGCTTAAAGTTCCTGTTGGATTTTTGTTAAGTATTGGTAGATTTGTACACAGAAAATCCTTCATACTTGTAGAAGCTTGTAATTGGTAGAAGAAGTGCTTTAACGTTGACTTTCTCAATCTAGATTATTTGGGTCCTAAAATGAAGAATAGATATTCGATATTCTTTCAGAATACGATTTAAAATGCGTCGGAGTTTTTTTTTAATTGAAAAGCAGATGGAAAACTCTTCTCTACAGAAAAAAAAGTGGTATAATATGGTTTCAAACGCACTAGCAAAACACCGCAGGTTACTTCATTCTAACTTTTGACAGTTAATATATTGGCCCAACTTTTAGGGTTAATGGTTCATTTCTTCAGAAATGTTGCATTTTCAATAAAAGAAGTTTCTCAACCTAAAATATTTCTTAAAATGTGTTGAACACAAAAATATATTTTTTACGGCCTTAGAATGTTTTAATTTTTTTTATGAGATCGGTGCATCGATCTTTCACCGGAAAATTGCTCAAAATTTTCAAGGATTTTCTTAGGATTTCTACAGAACTTTTTTTTGTATTTTCAAGAAGAAGTTCTTGAAAAATTCTATTGGCGGAAACGGTTGAACTGATAATTTGGACTAATAATCCGTTTGCCCTAACAGGTCGTCTGATCGAAGAGGTTAATATTCCGAAAATTCCGGTTGGCCGTTTGACCGAAATGTCATTTGGCATACGGCCAAATGTTAATTATTGCACGAATAAAATGGTCCTCGTTTGGCAAAATGGCCTTTTGGTCAAATGACCATTGAACAAAATTGTCGTCGAAAATGGTTTGATCGAAAATGAAGTTTGGCCGAAAGCGGCTTTATGGAATACTCGAAAGGAATGCCGAACTGGTAATTTGACCGAAACAGTTGTTTGCCCTAACAGGTCATTTGACTGAAATTGTCGTTCGGCCGAAAAAGTCGTTAGACCGAAATGCAATTTGGTGAGAATGGTCATTTGGCAGAAAAACCAAATGGCGTCCAAAAATGTCCTTTCTACAAACCAATCATTTTGGTCAAATGATACTTTCTGCGAAAAGTGTCGTTCGGCTGAATTGCTCATTTTGCTAAAAAGTTGTTTAGCCGAATAAATATATATATATCATATGGCAGAAAATGACGTAATCATATGGCATATGATATAAATCATTTGGCAGAAAATGACGTTCGGCTGAAAGGATTGTTTTGCAAAACAGACATTTTGGGACAAAATGGCTGTTTCCGCCAAGCGGAATTTTCGGTAAAATTACCAGTTCGGTCGAATGTCCCTTTCGACCAAACTACCTGATAGCAGTTTCGGAAATACGTTCAATTCGACTTAATGGCATTTGGTTAGATGACTTTTGGCTTAAAGGTCAATATCGACTTTAAAAGTAGAGAGATTACAAAATTTCGTTCAATAATCGTTTGACAGAAAGGCCATTTCGCCTTAAATGTCATTTGGCCAAACGGGTGGACATTTTTGACCGTTCAGCCACTTACATTTGGCCATATGACTCGTTGGGCCAAACGTCCTTTCGGCCAAATGGTCCATTCTGTCAAACGACCATTTATGTCAAACGGAATTTTCGGACTGATGACCGGTCAAACAACCGTTTCGATCAAACGACCTGTTAGTTTATCGGTCAAATTACCAGTTCGGTCGTATTTTGCTTTCAGCCAATGGAATTTCCCAAGAATTTCTTATAAACAAAACACTAGTCGTGAGATAACTGCAACATATTTACTTTTTAGTTAGCGAATTTCGTTCGTTATAACTGCAATGCATTCTAGACGTCAAACGGTTGTCAGTCGACGTCAGATGCAATAGAAATGCACCTGATTGTGCAGCGTAATGCAGCTTGACATCGTTCTAAAGTTCAGCGATTCGATAGCTGCAAAACTGTTGCAACTATCAAATTGCATTTTAAAAGCATTGCAGTTAAATGACTTGCAGTTATCGAACGTCTTCTGTACAAAGAATTTCTCGTAGAATTCCAAAGTTTAAAATTAAATTCCGAGCAATTTTTCGTTGAAATCCAAAGATTTTTTTTACTGAAATCTACATTTTGAACAATCTTTCGTGGAAATTATAAAGAACTTTCCGTTGAAATTCCGGAGAATTTCTCGTGAAAATTTCAAAGAATTTCCCTTGAAACCTCTTTAGAGTCTCCCGTAAATATTCTGAAGATTTTTTTGTTTTAACGTTGGCCATGCCAAACTATCCGTCCTAATAACTTTAGTCTGAGCTTAAACGTTAAAACACCCATTCTACCGGTCGCATTCTTCTACAATTGTGAAGACTTCATTGTGTAAGAGTTTATCATGTAAATTTCGACGAATTTCCTGCTGAAATCCACAACAATTTTCTTTGAGAATCCCAAAGAGCTTCTGTTGGTAATTCCAAAAAAAATCTCGAACCTTCAAAGTAGTTCCATTGAAAAATCCGAAAATAATTTTCAAATGAATATTTTAGAAAACTTAGTATTTTCTGGAGATTGATTTTTCAGGTGAAATTTGATAGTATCCGTTCATTGTCTTGAAAATATCCTAAAAAGCAAAAATAATAATATGTTTAATTATCAAATACCCCGAATGAGCAATCACAGGACATATGTGGTCACTTACATCTATATTAGTGACAGAATAAGGAAGCAAATAAAGCTCAAATTCAAAGGACAAATATTGCCAGTAGGCCTTTAAGCCTTGACAAATCTATTCAAAAAGCATTTTATTACGAAGATGCCGAAAAAAAGGTGATATTGCAAATTAACTTGCTCCGAAGTCAAAACACATATAACTATTAGTAGACTATTAGATTGATTTAAACCATCAACCCACCAAGCCCTTCACGATACAACAGTGACCGCTATCGATATGCCTCATGCGTGGTAAACCTTAAAAGATTAGAAATGAACAATGATTTGAGACGCGCGAGGAACAGAAAATCTGGGAAAACCTATTAATCACGTAACACAGATATTGGCCTTCTTCAACTCCCTTCAACTCGTTACACTTTACACGTTGAGCTTACGTAGTTTATGAATATCTATATATATAAAAATGAAATGGTCTGTGTTCGTATCCGCATAACTCGAAAACGGCTGGATGGATTTTCTTCATTTCTCCAGCAGACATGTTCGATACCGTTTCCGAGGGGTTTATATGATATTTCCTCATGCGAAAATTTCGCGTAAGGATGAGCAAATTGTGAAAAACTAAAATTAGGATTCGTATGGGAATTTCACATGGGCATTTTCGCCTACTATGCAGGACAACGTCTGCCGGGTCGACTAGTTACTTTATAAAAGTACTTCTAAGGACTGTATCGAAAATAAGTTATCCCCATCATTTTATTTGAATAAAATCGGATGAATTTTGAATTTTTTTTTTAAATTTTCTAGCAATATATGTTAATTCTGCTTGTTAAGTTTTATGAAAAAATATAATACTGAACGAATATTGCACTCTTCCAACATTTATTCGAGCATTTTTCTTCCTGGTCACAAATCGACATAAAATTGCCTCGTTTTTTAACATGATTACTTTCTGGTTCAAATTCCGGTCATTTGATTTTGATTTTCTTCCTTTTCCGACAGGTTAGCAAACGTGTAGTATTCCCCAAGCTTGTTGACCATGAATTTTTACCTTTGGAGGTGGATAGCGAAACGCTTGGTCAAATTATCCACCTTGATGCCCTTCTTCCGGAGCCATGTGTCCAAAACTCGAATTTCAATATCACTTTCAATTTGCGATACATCGGAAACAACAAATTTTCAACAAACAAACAAATTCTTATTTGAAACTTAACATATGAATACATCGATTGCAGGGTAAAACAAACCAATACCTTCGTGAGCTTCAGAGTAGTAGCACTTTGAAAGTGGATAACTTATTTTCGATACAGTCCTTACCTACGAAATCAGCATATTCTATTCCAATCTTCCACTCTAGTCACATGATAGACTGTCCTGGAAGCCAAAGATTATTGTAGCCAAACTCATGCCCATTTACTATTACCTGGTGTAATTGACCTTAAAAAAGTTTAGCATGATCAGAATCCCAAAGATCGGTTTGTAGCAAATGCATACAAATGCATCATTTTACATCCAAAATGTCCACAAGGACCCCAGAATCCAGTAAGCCATAGCTTCATTATGGCAATACTCAAAATTCAATACAACAATATACAAATAAAACCGGGAAAATACTTCCTTGAGTTTGATCCGTCAGTCATTTGATGAACAGAGAGATTCGCATCATGTTCTCCACCGGCATTCAACACAATTTCTTCTCACCTTTTGTCACATTTCAACAGTATTCCATCTCCCGGGAATCTAACTAATCAGTGTTGGGAAAAACTCAAATAGTCAAATCTCATCCACGATTCAAATCAAGCGCGAGGCAAACCCACCTGACTCATGACCCAGAGAACAGTGTTGTAAAATGTCATTTGCATTCGTTTGTATAATTTTCCCAGAACTTGTTTCAGAAGGTAGCTATCAATTCATGTTGTATGACGAACTTATAGCGGTTAAATGGGCCTACAACTTTGTCTAACGAGACTTTGCTGTAAATATGTAATCTGGGGCGTGGGAGGCAAAATGTCATTCAAATGACATTATGTCAAATGACACGTGACATTTTGGAGAGTTCTCACTCTCCAGCCTTTGATGTTATACTTAGAGCAATGTACCCTTGGACAAAAATATAACCCTACTCAAGCGTTATGAGTACATTCAAAATTATGGAAGAAATTTTGCTTCTAAAGAAAGTTATGAGCAAATTAGTCAAATGACATACAGATGACATTTTGCAAGCCTGCCAGAGAATCGTTCATGATACGACTCGCGATTTGCATCATTGCATGACTTCTACTTTTTCTTTTTCGTTGAATTCATCTGTTCTACGTTCTTTGCTTGAAACAATGAAAAATAAATCCATACGTAAACAGAAAATAGGCTTCGATTGGGTTTTGATGCTTTTTGGAGTGAAATCATTTTCGGCGAATGAGCGATAATAATAATAACAATTCAATTCGTTCAATGTATAACAATTATATATATTCTTTTTTTTACTTCATGAATAACTATTATATATTTTCTTTGTAAGCAAGTGTGCGGCTGAACTCCGCCGAACGCTTGGTCGCTTGTGTCTGTCTTATCGAGCGTGCAACTCCGTTGTTGCCCGAGTAGGGAAGAGCCAAGTCATGGCCTGCTATTCACTGGTCAATGCTGGCAACCGAACCGTTATACGGATGATATTTGCATGTCTGTCATCAATACTCGCTGAAAGTGGATTGACCAATTTCTAATATATCTCACCCCCGCATTCCCCTTGTTATCTCACTTAAATGGAGAAAAAAAGCCATTGACTCTAAATTTAACTAACAACTATTTACATCGCATTTTTTTTTCTTAAATAACAGCCAAGCCTACAGTGTTGTCTGCGACAACACAAGCCGAAAACTGAAATGGTTTTATATTGCTTTCAAATCATTTTGCTTTCCAACTTACATGAGTAGTTTTCCCTTATTCACAAAAACTGTTCTACTTTTCCAAATTCTGCTTCAGATTTCGCAAGCTAAATACATATTTCTTTTATATAAATTTCCATACTTATTCATCTTTTCAATTTCCTTTCGCTTCGCTATGTGTACATAAGCAATATAATCTGGTTTACTCCCTGCAAATTCTAACTAATTTTATTCTTCAATTCCTGGTTTTTCTATACTGTTCACCGTAGCAACATTAAATATCGATCGCAATAGTTTCAAAAAATCACCTTTCTCCTAATCCTTGTTTTTGTTTATTTTATTGTCCCCAACGAAGTTTACTATTGCGAGAAGATAGAAAAATTCGAACGAGGGTCCGACGGTCGACCGTCGGAAAGCTGTTCCGCAAACGTCAAATCACTTGATGCACGGAAAATAATGTTGGTTGATTTTTTCGGTGTGAATGTTGATTATTGAAATCAAAGAGAATATGTAACTTTAAACAAGTGTTACTTGCCGCTATATATTTTAAATAAGTTTTATGGTACTTTCAAGGCATTTCGGAACGTATTTATGCGTTTTTGAAACATTCTAGACTTCTCTAATATTCTTGATATCAAGGAATATCAACACTTTTCGCACAGTGCATGTCATTTGAAGTTTCCGACACTCAGTCTTCTTCTTCTTCTTTGCTCCGCAAAATTAGAAGTTTTCTCTGTTCTCGCAATATTTGTACCTACCAAATTCATCCACCACATTTCACCCACCAATCGCATAGGGTTGCCAGGTGCCGCAACACTGGCACTTTCGACTTTACAAGTGGAAACCGATGAGAAAATGAATCATTTGCTTCGGCACTACTCTAGAGTTCTTTCGAAATTTTAACTCTTTTAAGTCAAACCAATTAAGAAACAAATAATTTATTTCGTCGCTCTTCCAGAGCGTCTTCAACATCACAAGTCGAAACCGATGAGTAAATCATTCAATCCGACGCTCTTCGACATCACAAGTCGAAACCGATGAGAAAATCATTCAATTCGATGCTTGCTCAGAGCGTCTTCGACATCACAAGTCGAAACCGATGAGAATATCAGTCAGAAAATCATTCAATCTGAAGCATTCCCAGTGCGTCTTCGACATCACAAGTCGAAAAACGATGGTCAAATAGTTCAATCCGACGCTTTTCCAGAGCGTCTTCGACATCACAAGTCAAAAACCAATGAGCAAATCATTCAATCCGACACTTTGCAAGAGCGTCTTCAACAAGATCCTGGAGAGATCCTGAAAACTTGCCGCCGTATCCTGATAGATGTCGATTGCTCGGTTTAGACAAGCTGGGAAACCGACGAAAAATACAGCCATCTTTGTTTATTGCTAAACTATTAGCTGCTGAAACTGATGCCCCCGACCTTCTATCCATGATGAACTTCCGTGTACCGAATAGATCACTGCGGAATACTACTTTACTACAACCACGCTACCATCGAACGGTGTTTGGATACAATGAACCGATCTCGGCATGTATTCGCGCATTCACGGCTGTCGAAGATTTATTCGAGTTCAACGAGCCAACTACACGTTTCGTAAATCGGGTTAAACGTTTGTTAAACTAGTAATAAGTTTTTATTTCTATTAAGACTGTTTGTCAGATAGACCATTTTAAATACAAATACAAATACAAATACAAATACAAAACAACGCAAACCGAAAACCGATGGACAAATCATTCAATCCGACGCTCTTCCTGAGCGTCTTCGGCATCACAAATCGAAAGCGATGAGCAAATCATTCGTTCCGACGCTCTTCCAGCGCGTCTTCGACATTACATGTCGAAACCGATGAGCAAATCATTCAATCCGACGCTCTTCTAGAGCGTCTTCGACATTACATAAACAAACCCGCTGGCTCTCCCGTACAAAAATCCAAGATGGCTGAATCGTGAATTTGGCAGATTGGAACACCTAGTGGTGTATTCATCTTGGCGTGGACGGATCTAAGAACTGCTTCCGTCAATAGTATGAAAAAATAAAAGGAACTTCCCCACGGGTTTCCTGCAAATCTAGTCCGAGGGTTCCGAGGGTCGATCTTGAAGGCAATTCAAAACTTTACAAGAACACATTAACACAATCGGAAAATTAGAAAATAAACACTTTTTGGATGAAACGCAAACCTTACGTCGGGATGTGTCATAAAAACCTCCTTTCACGACGCTTGCTTCGATCGAACTGCATTTCCATATATTTTTTTAGATTTCTACAAGAATATCTTTTGGGAATTCTGCTGGAAATTCTCCGGAAATTACTTTGAAAATTCGAACAGCAGTAAATTGTTTTGTAAACTGTTTGGAAGCGGGATTACAGTCGACCCATCAACACACTTCTTCGGATATTCTCGAGAATTCAGTAATCGTTCAGGTGATATTTCATTAACTTATTCTAAAGTTTGTTCGGAAAATCCTCCCCAAAGAATTAATTCGGCTAGTCACACAGAACTTCTTTCAGGTATTCCAAGAATTCCATCGTGAATTTCTTCTCTCTCCTCAAGGAATTTCTTCAAAACTAATCTAGAATTTAATAAATCTAGAAATACCTTCAAATATTCTTTAAGGAATTCTTTTGAAACTTTTGAAAATTCTGTCGGAATTCCTACGATTTTTTTTCGGAAATACCTACGGAAATTGCTTCAGGAAAATCTTCCGAAGGGAACTTAAGAGAATTCCTTCGGAAGTATCTTTAAGATTTCTTTTGGTTATGACTTTGGGAATATGCGCAAATTGTCTTAGGAATTCCTTCGAACTTTTTTTAGAAATTGTTTCAGCATTTATTTACGACATTTCTTAAATAAAACTTAAATTTCTTAACTCGGAAGCTCTAGAAATGCATTTTTGGAGTTCTTACGACAATTCTTCAGAACATCATCCAGGAATTACTTTGATTTTTTTTTAATTCCTTCGGACATTCCTCCGGAAATTTAATAATATATTTTTTTAATACCTTCGGATTTTCCTTTAGGTTTTTTTTTGAGAATCACTTCTGAAATTTATTCAGAAATTCTATCAGCATCATTCGGAAATTACTTCAAGCAGTACAATTTACTTTCGTAAACTTCATCTGGAAATTCCTTTGAGATTTCTTTTAGACACTCTTCCGAAAATTCCTTTCCTATTTCATTCTCTAATAAATTAGCTGACCCGGGGAATTTTACCTCGCCAAAAATTTATCAATATTATTTGATACAAATTTTTGCAGTTTCATCGTATAAAGAAAAATACTACAAATAAGAATTAGCTATAATTGGGCTATCCATTCTTGAGTGATGCGCAGTCGTACAAATGCCACCTTTGTTTTATATACACTGGATTCTGTTTTTACACGATTTACATTTTCTCAATTTTACTCTATTTTTAAATAATTAATGCATATTAATTATCATGTGATTTTGCTTTGATTTATTCAGAATTTTTTGAAACATGTTGCAAAGATTTTGGTGGTAAATTGAAAATACGAGCGAAAAAAATCAAGTTGAAATATAATATAATAAACTATCGGATTAGTTCCTGCAGACATTTTGAATGGGAATATCCATTAATGACGTAACGCATTTTCAATCCCCCTCCCCCTATGTCACACTTTTTGTAAGAAACATTTAAAAATTTTGTATGAATCGTCACACTTTGCTTAACCCCACCCCCATCCCCAATCTAAGCGTTACGTAATTTGTGGACGCTCCCAAAGAAATTTCATTTGGATTTATTTAATGAATATCCGACGGATTTCCTGGAAGAAGTTTCCAAAGTATTTCCGAGGAAATTTTCAAAGGAATTTCAAGAGAATTCCTAAAGAAATTTCTAAAGAACCGCTGAACGCTCTCTGAAGAAATTTCTGAAAGAATTTGTAAGGGAATTTCCGAAGAAATTTTCATAATTTTCGTGGGACTGCTTCTTCGAATTTTCAAAAAAAAATGTTATGTCGGAAATGTCTTCAGGAGCTCCGTTGACACTTCCGTTAGCAAATAGTTCGGGAACACCTAAGGAAATTTCTAAAATGTTGTCCTAGATTTGTGGAAGGGATTTTTGCTGGTAATTCCGGAGGATTTACTTGCGAAATTTCCGAAGGAATGGAACTTCCTACGGTGTCCAAAGGAATAATTTTTGAATTGGAAGTTTTTGGAAACACATTCCAAAGAATTTCTAGAGATCTTTTCAATAAATTAGACGATTGCATGGCATAAGACGACAAAATGCAATTATTTTGTAATTCTTGAAATTGCCTGACATTTTTTTAATTGATTTATCGCTTGACTGATTAAAGCCTTCAATTGGTCGAGTTCTGCCAAAACGCATCAAGCATACTTGTTCTAGGATATCCTTAGTTATGGGGTAGTGGGAAATCCAATACGATTTTTAATCTTAATTAAATCTGGGCAGAAAAAAATGGGTAATTTTTTGTTGGCGCTTGGTACAATTTAGCAGAACCCCGGCATAATTGTAGTTCTTACATCCAACCAGCGGATGGCAGATTTTAATACAGATCTGCATATGAACCTCACAGAAACTGTATAATAATTTGGCATATACAATTTTGGAAGATTTTAAGACAATTGTTGTATTGAATTCTTACAGATTTGCATTATATCAATACAGTTATTATTATTTATTCAGACTCTCAGGCAATATCTGTATAAAACGCTTTCAGAATTGTATATGCCAAGATTTTATACAATAAATTGTCAGATTTGTTTTTTGGGTATTCTACTGACACCAAATTATAAATAAACCAACAACGGCAGAAATGCTGGTACCCCCCCAGTCAACATTTTGGTACCTATAACTCTTGATATAGGTTATTATATAAGAACCAACTTAATCGTAAATAATGCACAGATTGGCTATATCCGTACCAAAGTGTAGGCGATATAGGTACAAACGAGGGTTATTTTACGATTTTTCCCGACATCAAAAGAACATTATTACGATTAAACATTAAAATATAGAAAATTAAAAAAAATCCTAACAGCACCAAGTCCCGAACATGCGATCTTTAGATTTGCAGGCGGATACTCTACCACTGCACCATACTGCACATCTTGAAGTGAGATAGATTTTTGTTCAACATAAACTACACAATTTATATCTTTACAACTGCTTGGAACGTCTACAAGCCATTTGGACTGAAGTGGTTTCGATTGTATTACGATTCACGTAGACATTCATTCACACTGATATAGGATATTGCAAGGAATATAAGTCATTACGGGTTTTTATTTACACAATTACGATTGATTTTCACTACAGTAAAAATTATCGTATACGATGCATTCAATACAACATTGTTCTACAATAATCTGACAAAATTTGATATGGAATGCGATTTAGATTTTTGATGGATGCAAATGCGACTTTATTTGCTGTTTGTTATACGATATGTGGTTTACTGGGCCACCATTACCAGAGCTCTGGCGCCTTCAGTGTAAAGTACCAGTCGGGTCATGTTCAAGATACTGAATACGACCGTACTGATGGGGTCAAATTATTGATCTGAAAATGTGGTATTGGGGCCAACTGTAAATAGTTTTTATATAGACATTTGGGCTTTCTTAAACTGAGATAGCTTTCTAGACTGAGATAGCCACACGATTGATCTGTAAAGTTACAAACTGGTGGATTTAAATGGAAAAGTTTTCGTCACATGAAAACTGAAGACAAGACTAGATAAGCTCTAAAAACAATATTCCATTCAATTTTCATATTTTGAAGAAACCAATATTTATTTCCCAATCGTTTTTCATTCACAGAACACCACATTGCTCTCAAAGTCAAAAGCGGCAATCATCACACCCCAAAACCCACCAATAACCACATATTAGAACAGAATGAAATCGCTCGGTCTGATTGTGCTCGGTGTTGCCGCCCTGATGGCCACCGCTTCCGCCCAGAAGTACACCGACAAGTTTGACAACATCAACGTGGACCAGGTGCTGAGCAACGATCGGATCCTAAACAACTACCTTAAGTGTCTGCTCGAAAAAGGACCCTGCACCCAGGAGGGACGTGAACTGAAAAGTAAGTTTTGGATGGGATTTCCTCTGTTTTCGGTCGAATGTGTTTGTCTGTTTGGGATGGGATTTGCACTATTGTATGATTCTCCATAAGATAAAATGGAAAGTGGCTTTCCATTAGGGCTATTCCGGTGCCGACAGTAAAGAGGATTATCAAAATAGACCAACCGGTTCCTAAGTGCTTCAATTTGCGAAGAAAAGTGGTGTATCGTAGTCTACAGTTTCAAACAGACATAAAATGCTTTTCGGTAATTATGTATCGATCATACGACCTCGACTGCAGCATGATATTTCATTAAGTCGGCACGTGAGGGTATTTTTCGTATCGATTTAGACAAAATGGATAATGTCATGTCAATGTCACAAAATACACAAATTCATGCATTAGTAGCTATGTAATGTATTGGAAATCTTGATACAAAACCGAAACGCTACTTCACCGTAACACTACTGATCGTCATATTTCAACCATGTGAATATAAATTGAGCATTATTGAATGTCTATTAATTCATATGAAAGTATCAAGGAAAACTGATGGTTGAGTATCTAATTGTGTAAACGTCGGCATTAAACTATTGACACTTGGCAAACAGTATTAAGTATAAGCACTTCGCTTTTTGCACGCATGACGGAAACCGTACAATGATTTGCATTTGGAAGTGATTCTCCAAAGAAGTTTGCCGGTGCTTCGCTTTTAAGTGGAAATAATCCGATGATAACATCATGACTATGAGGCACCAGTTGACATTTATCGATAAACTTGAATCCTAAGCTTGAGCCCTGGTGCAAAATGTTTCGGTGAGCCGTTTCTATTACCCCGAAGTTACAGTTGAATAATTCTTTTGAAAAATATAAATAAGTAATGAAAACATGACACCTCCATAAACTGTGCTTTCACCGTCAATAATTCTTCCCTTCAAACGGGATGCCCGTTTTCAGGGATTTATGTTAAACGAAGCTTTCGTTGGCATTCATTTTTCTTCGCTATAGAATTTCACCGCTCGTACCGAGGCTTCCTCATCCGTACGACCATAACGGCTGACTCCAATGAATAGGATCAATTTACATGAACCATGGAAATGAAGATGCTGGAAAGTTGTTTCGCTTGGTTTGTAATTGTGACACGGGCGGGGTTTTCATTTGCCTTTGACTTTAGAAATCAAATGCTGATTACGTACCTACCTCCTCAAAGTAAACGGTCAGCGGTAAACGCTTCAATGTTAATCGAATAATTATTGTTAAAGGGGTTTGCTCAACTTCTGATGAAATATAAGTAAATGAACATCCCTTTTTAACTGCTGTGAATATCTTCTTATTTTCAATTTCAATACCGCTTATTTTCTACTTTCCTTACGTTAAAGAAATTATGACGCGGGCGCCTTATTCAAATGCACAATCGCTCTTTTCGAGCGATTTAGTGCAAATAAGGTAAAATTTAAATTCGTCAAAATACGTGCAAGTTGTAGCCTAAGTGTCACCCAGTGAAATCCAGATCTTCAAAACAAATTCTAATTCTATGAAAATATGAAAAACCTAAACTGTCGAATCATAACTCGTCTCTCAGTGTTTTTTTTTGCATACTATTCTATCTTATCTAACAATCAAACACTTATCTTCGTGAATTCCTTTCATTCCATTCACAGAAACCCTCCCGGACGCCCTTCGCTCCAACTGCGAAAAGTGCAGCGAAAAGCAGCGAACCAACTCGCGCAAGGTGATCAGCCATCTGGAGGCGAAGAAACCGGCCGAATGGAAGAAACTGCTCGACAAGTACGACCCGGAGGGTCTCTACAAGAGCAAGTTCGAGAAGATTAACAAGCGACCCTAAGCTTCGGCGCAGACGTGATATTTCTCGCGTGTGTTGTCCCTACTACCGACCTGATGGCAGCGGGTGGCCTATTATTTGTGATAGATTCGAATCACTCCGATTGTGCGAGTGACAACGAAAGTTGTTTCGAGGGTCAGCAACATAGAAGCAGTATTTCAGTTGGGGGAAGATAAATGAAGGCATTTTGAAATCGCGAATGACAAACCTTATTTGGTACAACATTGGCATACAATGTATAAGTAGAAATTAGATAAGTGTAAATTTCTGTAAATTTAGAAACCAATTAAGTTAGCAATAGTTGTTTGACAAATAATAAAAGTTTACTGAATTTATAATGACCATCATATATTCTATATTAACCAAATGTTTAGATGAAACTACATAGTTGAAATTTAATATTCCCAACAAATTGCATGTTTTCCCAATGCATCACACCCAACGCACCATTGTGTCTAAATCCGCTCTAAAGAGTGCCACCACATCATACAACCCGCCACCATTATCCGCGTCATCCTTGCTGTCCATCATATTACTGCTTGTAGCTGTTATTAAAAGGATGCTACTACCATTTCATTTCCGGGAAGCACAGAAATTCCAGACTGGCAGACAACAAGAGCGCATCGTTTGAAAAAACACGAACGATGCATGTTGCATCATATTTACGTAGGGTAAGATGGGGAAGAGGTGTTATATTTTATCGACTATTTACTGGTAACATTTAAGAATTTATCCTAGACCTAGAAATAATTGACTTGGGAAATAGCAAATATATTATATTAACAATATGGTTCACTTCGAGTTTTTCCATACAACGAAATGGCGAACAATTTGCCGGTGATAACAACATCATCTAGCGAGCAAAGAGGAATCTAAACATGTTTTTTCTAGCTTGTGCTGGAAAACCCTCCTGCCATCTTCCGGTGAGTAGTCATACAGTTGTTCGATGACATTTTACAGTGTGGGGATGTCCATACATTTTTCAATAAATCGATTACCGAAATATCGACTTTGATAAATGCAAACACTACTGTAAATATTTCGATGAAGCAGTGCAAAGCAGACAAACTACACCTTTGCTTCAATCGTTCAAACTGTGGAAGCCGTTCCGTAAACATTAAAATGATTGTTCCACTGTAAACATTTCTATCATTTTCTGCAGCAAGAAATTTGATTAATTCTTTCTGAATATTATCGATATTATTCCAGTGCATCATTCTTCTTCCTCTTCGGTGTCCTAAATTCCTACTGGAACTTAAGGCTCAAGACTCCGTAACTCTGTTTTGAAAATTAATGACGTTATTGCTAGTTAGTATTGGTTAGGCAACTTGTACGAAAAAGTGACGAAAATTTGAGGTGGGTGGAAATGGGGTGGTAAAAGCTTGTCAGCTGCTACATAATGTTGCCAGATGCAACAAAATGTTTATTTTTGAGCATTTATGAAATATTTATTATATGGAAACTTATTTTAAATTTCTTCATACACCACTGGGCTTTGAACATGCAGTGTTGGGAAAAGTACAGTAAAACACTTTGATTCTCCAAATATTTACATTTTATCCGGTAAAATTTCGTGCACTGAGCAGTCGAGCACACTGAGACAGTTTCCCAAATAAATGTAAGACGAAATTAAGTCTTTTTTATTCTTCATCCGCAGACTGTTTGTTTGCTGCTGCGTGAGTCTCGTGCCATCCATCCACACTTTCTTGTGCGCAGTGCAAATAGAACAGAATCGAGTTGAATTAGGCTGTGGCACACAGCCTTGAAAGAGTGCTAGCCACAGATACTGATTTATTAGTGCTAATCTGTAAAATGAGTAAGGAATAACAAAATGTATATTTGCCACCAAAACCGGCTATACGTTGAGAAATTATTCTACGAAAACATTGATTGTGGGGGAAGAAAATAGTAAAAGTATGTGCTGCCGTCTGCTTGGTCGTGGCTGCTGCTACGGCTGCCGTAGTTTTGTTTTTTTCGACTGCATGGTAGGATGAATGGTACGGTCAAATTAAATGTCAACCATTCTCCACCCTGCCATCAGAAGCTTGCATAATCTTTTCTTTTTTTTTTTGGTTGATTTGATTAATTCGACAAACCACAGTAATTATTTGATCAAATAAATCTGGCAACGATGAAATGATGATTCTTTTCTTGTATATGCATAAAGTTGTTTGCGTGTCGACTAGCATATTCGATGTATTGTTTTGATATTTCTAAGTTGCTTTGCTGAGATTTTGAGCGCACTATTTCACCTAATGCGGTAGTGAATTTGGAATGTTCCGAATTTTGCAACATTCACAATACGGCCGTCAAATTTGTCTCTCACTTCAAATTTTTTAAAGCAGTTTTCGTTGGTTTTTCGATATGAAGTGAAGAAATTGGTGTTCAACATCAAAGACAAAAGTGAAAGTTAGGTAGTGAATTATGTTTAGTTGTGATAAAATCAAGAAAACGGCGAGAAAAGAACAAGTGAAAAACTGAGTGCATTTGTATGTGTGTGTCTCGATCGTTCGGAGTTGGTGTGTGTATAATTAGCATACGAAAATTTGTCTAGGAAAAAAGCAGTTTTAAGCGCTTTTCAGTCAATTAATTGATAATTAATTTGCTAGGTGAGTGAAAAATTCATATGAAAATACCATGAATATACGTTGACAGGGGTAAGTTGGTGAATAGCAGTGAAATACTGAATTTTGGCTAAAATTGCATTAGTATTAGTGCGAATGAGAACAAAATCATCTTCATCATCAAATTGATTACGGTTTATAGAGCCTTAACACCTGCGTTGCAACTTATTATGAATTGAAAACTTTTTGCTGCCCACCATTGATTGAATGAATATGTATCTTGAGTGGAAAGCCATGAAGATGACACTCATCCGATTGCGTTTTGTTATGTTACGCTTATCATAATGGGTATGATTATTTGGTTACATTTAGACATGGAAAGTGAATTGAACAAGTCGCTTGGATTAAACGCGTCCAAACACCTTCGCTCAACTCACTTGAACGGACAGTAAGTTGAACATGTTTAACTCTTGGCAAGTAAATTGCATTAAACTAAGCTGTTCAATTCACTTGCCCTTTCAAAACGTAGCATTACGGTGAGATATTTCGGCTAAACTTAATTACGCCTATTTTATTGTGCTTTCTCGATTTCGTATCCAATATCAGATATTTTTGGGATTTAATAGATTATTTTCGATACTTTCGCAAGAAAAACTAGTTGAACGTACCCGACCTTGCTCGGGATTATACTACAGTCGCTCTCCACATCTCGATATTGAAGGGACCATCGAGATAGGGAGAGATCGAGGAATGGAAGGAAAATTTAAATGGGTACTAGATCCAAAACAGCTTGTTGCTATGAACAACGATAACAAAACAAATATCATTGCTTATTGTTGATCTTTATTGTTGTCGTCCAAATATGGTCTAGTAGCCTAAAAATTTAAACATATCGACATAAGGAGAGTGAATCCAGAACAAAATACGATTACAACACATCGGGATAGAAAGATTTCAAGATAGGAAAGTTATCGAGATGTAGAAAGCCAAAATGTTTGTAGATTGAAAGGACCGAGGAAACCATCGACATAGGGAGAGATATCGAGATATAGAACATCGAGATTTACAGAGTCAACTATATTTTGCATTCTTACTGTCAATTCTTGAGTTCATTCAGCGCCGCACTCTAGATCATTTTAGCGCGATCGTATTGGGTTTCTTACAACTCGCATCAAAATTGTATTTTCACAATTTCTCAACTTTCTCCTCAAAATTTAGTGATATTTTATAACACAGCAGTCCTCAAGACGATTCGATTAATGAGAAACCCGTACAAATCGGTCAACCCGTTCGTGAGTTATATTGCCTCAAAAGAAATGCAAACTCATTTTTATATAGAGAGATTGTACCACAAATATAATTATGTTTGAATTACATTTATATCAGACTCTCATATCGGGCAGTTTGTTCACAAAAGTACGTTTCTCTCTGTCAAATCATAATCAACAAATTGATAACAATTTGAGAATTCTCAAAAATGGGATTATGCATGCGAGTTAATTTGAAAAGAAATCATCATTGATTTTATAAAATCAAGATAATTCAACGCGGTGTGTGACAAAAAAATGAGCATCGCTAATACTTTCACTACGTGAAAATATAGCTCATATGGGCCAAACACATGGGAAAACTGTCAAAACGCACGCAAACGTGTCCATTGTGTTTGACCCTTTAGGCTTTCATTTCGTGACTATTTGAAAAAAAATCTACCGAGGGTCATAAACAACTTTTTTTCTCCCTTAAACGGAACCTTTTAGTTGTAAAACAGTCAATTATTTACCACGTCACTACTAAATGAGTTACCTCGAGTTTTTCTTCCAATTATCATATAAAAAATTAAGGAGGAATCGATTATTGCCAAGTTATAGTCTAAATAACTTGTTAATGGAAGCTCAAGCGTCAAAGAGCATAATGAAGCCAAACTCGATAAATGTATGAAATCCTCTGAAAATAGCTGAGAAACGCTTGGATGGAGATTATGCACTGGTTCGATATCTTTTTTACATATATACCCAATTCTTTCTCAACACCTGCCAAAATTGAAACTTGTTATGCGAATGAATAAGTTTAACTGATGGTGTCATAAAATTATTCAAAATGATTGATCATGCTAAACAATAATCTACCATAGTAATATAAAAGCCTTCCTTAGCCATGCGGTGATATCCCAAGCAACATTACAAGTTTTATTCCGCTTTAGGGATGGTTTTAAATATCAATTTAAAATAATTGTAACAGCAATATCCCTGATCTCCTTGAATATATTGATATTTCTCCTAATATATTTATAATGCAAATCAACTACCAAAAAGTGTTTTACGTGGTGAAAACATTGTCTAATCATGAATTATTGGAACGATTAATTGAGATACGGTTTACACTGAGTGAAAGCTTTTGAGTATTCCTTTAGCTATGTAGGTTTTCTTTTAACCTGCGCTTGATGGGGAAACTTCATTAACAGTACAACGAAAAAATAATTTTCTCCATACTAATTTGCATGCAATCTTGAAACGGCTTGTGCTAAATCAGTTTTAATCCAAATGAGCTCAAATTTTCAGGGGAAACTCAGAACATGGTAAAGAATCAGATGAGCACTGCTCATCTCACAAGTAGGTAAAATATTTTGATCATATCATCCTTGAAAATGTGATAAAAATCATTACGTTTTCAAAAATCCTTGAATGTCGGAATTCCATCGTTTTTCTAGCTCAAACAATCATTTTGTAAACTCTTATGCATCTATATATCTAGAAATCATAAATCTATAAATCTCTACGAATTTTGTTAATTTACATTTAAATTCAAAAAGTGTAACAAAACATAAGTAAATTGATCAGGGTCACTTCCTTGCTGTTAAAAAATACCAGTGAGTTTAACCATTGCCTAGCGGTAATGTTTGCTAGCCAAATGTTGAATTCAATAAATTCGGCTCCGTAAGTGTGTGTGTACAACGATCGTCATATGTTGAGTAGTTTAATTATAACGTGTATCGTGTATCGTGGCGCCACATGTGGGGTCGCCAGAATTTCGTGAGAGTGAATCATATTGTTATTATATTATGCATCTCGAGATAAAATAGAATACTGCGGCTTCCTGCTGGTTGCTTCTCAGGTAATCGCAACGGTCACTAAACACAACAGTGTCAATGAAAATCTCACCCACTGTATGCACTTGCCATGATAAACACTCTCCATGTACTCAGTGACTCCGGTTGCCTCTCACTAATACAATCGAACACTGTTGTCATTTCGCGAAATGCACGTGGTTTTGTTTCGAGCGGGAAAATTCTGCCTATCTTTTAACACGGCGGCTATCTTGACGTTTACCTTCACAGTCGAGCCTGCGAGTGTAAGACCGCCGCAGCATTCTAGGAAAAGATTAGCGCAACAATAGTACATTTGATAAAAGTGTTGCAGTCAAATGAGCAAACAGCAACATGGTGTGCAAAACAGAGAGCGAGTAGGTGCACCGGCATGGTCCCGCCGGATACAGTTCAACGAGCAATATCAAATTTATTATACATTTCCACAAAAATATGCCTACCACACTTCTGCTACAACATTTGATTTTCCATTTGCATTCGATTAAACATAACCGATTAAGTTTTACAAAAAACATCAAGCATCCCTATTTTTTTCATGATGACATTTTGAAGTGTGGGTAAAACGATCGTCATATGTTGGGTAGTTCGATTTACGTGTGTATCGATCCTTTCGGACGCGAGTTGGCGCCACATGTGGTGTCGCCAAAATTTCGTGAGAGTGAATCATATTGTTAATATAGTATATTTGGAAATAGGGTCAATTACTCAATAACTAAAAAACTAATCAGTCCTCAATTCCAATACTGGTTGGGCTTTTTTTTATTGAAATAGAGCAACCATCCCAATCAGGTATCAGAACGTCGGTTCCAGGGGCACGTTCACCTCAATTTGGGGAAATTGTGCCATCGCCTTCACAGCCTTTTTCATCACACACCTGACGACCTGACGGAAAATGAAGTGAACAAAAAGGAAACGAATGTGGATGGGACAACAAAGGGAAAGTTTGGAAAAGGGCACTTGAGGAGGGCATCCAACGCATAAGCGTACAGGAGCTTATAGCTCCTTACCACAACAGGTTATGAACAACAAAATACTCTGAAGGTTCAGGTTAATGAAGTCAATTTCACTAAGTAAGTGTTTACTCAATATTGTGAAACGCAATTGCGCATATACTGGGCAGCTGCATATCAGATGATAAGAAGTTCCATAATCGAATTCACAACTATCACAAACAGATGATTCAACGCGTATAATATTTGCTATATGATAGTTCAGTCGGCCTGTCAGTTCCTTGACTTAGCACTGAAATTCTGTTTACAGATGAGCTAAATAGATTGCTACTATCGGAGAAGACTCCCGGATGTACAGTCTTGTTTAATGACATGAATTCAGACTACTCCAATGCCATTTGTGCTGCCTAAGAGCCTAAGAGTTAATGAAAAGCTTCAGCCAACACTAGGATATTGGAATAGCTGACTCAGAACCAATAAAGTCATGTGATGCTCCATTACAAGCTAACTCATCAGCAAATTCGTTTCCAACTATGGAAGAATGGCCACCCGGATAAAAAATATCATTAAAATATCATAAAGTTTATTGTTACAACACCATTTAAAACATAATTTTACCATTGAATATAATGGAATTTTGACAATAAAATCACATGACAAATAATGGTTTTCCACGATAAAATGAATGGTAAATGGGACTTTTACAATTAAAAAGGGGGTTGTTATGTATCTATACAACAAAAAATCGAAAATTTTCCATACAAAATTCGGAGCAAAACAATTGATTTTACGGTTCTTCAATGGGATGATTTCGAGCGACAAAACAATAGAAAACATTGTGTTTTAAATGTTTTCAATTACTGTTTCCATTGTTTTACAATAGAAATACAACAGGATTTAGAATACATTATGCTCCAATATTACAATAAAAATACAATAGAATTAATTGTTTTACAAATTATTTTATTTTCCTCCGGTTGTTTAGTATATCTTTAGACGAATCCAGCGCACTACTTCCAAAGTTAAGTGGGTTGCCTGTATCTGGAGAAAAATCCAACATCGGTTTAAAAAGCGTACTAACTTTGTTCCGAATAGACAATACATATAGATATAAACCTGTGAAAAATGTAAATTATAAAAGAATGTCAGTTTTATTAGAAAAAATACGTCGAGAAGAAAAGAAAAAATTACCTGCATCAGTTCTTATTATATCCCGTTTGTGAGATTGGCCAATGGTAGCCCCTGAACGATCTTCAATCAGTGACCAGCAAGCAGCAGTATTTTATTTATCATAAGCTTCATTTCTGTAAAGGAACAAGGATACATGTTACCAGGCATGTCATCAGGTATTATGATGATAAAATTTTCATTTATTTTTTGTTCGGGATGAACCACTGCGTTCATTATGTACATTGAACTTTTGTAGTATAAGATTACAATTACCGGTGGTGAGTATAAACCGTTTGTCAGCGCAGTATCATTATTTGACACTTTACCGGTCGCTACTAAACGCGCTGCTAAAACAGTAGCGCAGCTGACAGGTGACCAAATAACAGCGCTACAATTTGATGAACTATCAAACGTCGAACGTCACCGATACGGAATGCAGCCACCGAAATGATAACCGAAAATACCGAAAATAGTGACCGATACGAAAAAGAGTGACTAATCTAAAATGACAGTACAGTGAGAGTGGACAAAATACTCGCGCCCAGTAATGATGCTCTAACGCGCTTCAACACTTTAGATACTCACCACGGTACAGAAGCCATAGTGATCTACCGCTTTCCCAGCAGCAGAAACTGCAATGAAAAAAACACTTTCTGCACCATACAGTTTCATTATTTTCATCTCTTCACTAATTATAAACAAAACTGTACACGCTCTAATGAATCCAGCCATTCTCCGAGTAAAATTATAAGCAAAAGTTTTTGTTCCCTTTCATTTTTTTGAAATCAATTTTTTATTGCAAAACATTTCAAGACCTGCAACTAGACCTGCAATATGAAAATATATACTTGAGAACCGGTATAACAATTTTACTTATTTAACAAACAAAGCTATTGTAATTTTATTGTTTTCAATTGTTATTTCATCAATATAATAAATCCATGAAATATTCCAAAATTATATTAATTCAATAACATTAGACGGATTTCCAGATCATCCAACCCAAATACTTTTAAAAATTGTTTAGTTTTTGGATGAGCAATACTAAACATAAGCGAACAATAAAAATATAATAGAATATATCGGAAACATTTAAATATTTTGTTATTTTAATGTACTTACAATAAAGATCTTTTACAACCGTGAACATTTTACAATAAGCATACAATAGTTTGTATTGTTTGCCACACAATCTATTGTATTTCAATGGGTTATGTCATACAAGTTACTGTAAATTTTTATCCGGGCAGGCACCCATATAAGGTGTAAAGTATTAACTGAATTCAGTTCCTCTATTTGAGTTCGTCATGCGATTACCAACTTCGACCTTGAGTTGACTGAAGCAAGAGCTTTAATAGCTGCTTGGCTATCTGAACAGAAGTATTTTACTTTGCCAATATAATGCGTTGCAAATATTTCTGCTAGGAAGACAGTGCAGTATTTCTACCCACTGAGTGGGACTGCTCCAATCTCAGATTCTCAGCTCACGTGAATAGACGCCTGCACCTGCTCTACCTTCGAGGGGGGGAGCCGCCAGTGTATAAATAATGCTATCTGACATACTTTTCTCTAAATACCCAAATGTGAGGGTGGGTGAGTAGCCTGTGAGGCTAATTGTGTTGAAAATGTCCTATAAGGAAAACTACTAACGTGTGTGAGATCACTTGGAGCAAGGAGAATTTTGTCCCAATTAATCATAAGCGGTAAAAATGAAGTGTGTATAGAACTGCGGTTTACAGGATTCTCTTCCATAAAATTAAAAAACCGAGTACCCATAATCGCTAAGTACAGTGAACGTTCGCTAATTGGGAGTTTTCTAGTTGAGGCGCTTTTTAGTTGGGGTGCGCTAATTGGGGCTTAACCCAATTAAAAGCAGCTAAACGTCAGAATGTGATGTCAAAACCCGTTGACGTTTTGTTTCCGTTTTTAGCGGGATCGATCTTTTCTGGAGCGTTCCATTTTCTTTTGTTCTATGAAACAAGTTAACAACTTTGCCGCTTGTCACACCGCCCCAATTAGCGAACGGCATTCGCTAGTTGGGGTGAGGTCGTGCCCCAATTAGCGAACGATCACTGTACAACACAGGTTTATAATTATTTTTTTGGTTATTATATCAGGTAGCCCATAACATTGTATTTATCTATTTATTCAGACTAAGGCCGAAGTGGCCTGTGCGGTATATAAGAGTCTTCTCCATTCGGCTCGGTCCATGGCTACACGTCGCCAACCACGCAGTCTACGGAGGGTCCGCAAGTCATCTTCCACCTGATCGATCCACCTTGCCCGCTGCGCACCTCGCCTTCTTGTGCCCGTCGGACCGTTGTCGAGAACCATTTTCACTGGGTGATTGTCCGACATTCTGTCTACGTGGCCGGCCCACCGCAGTCGTCCGATTTTCGCGGTGTGAACGATGGATGGTTCTCCCAACAGCTGATGCAACTCGTGGTTCATTCGCCTCCTCCACGTACCGTCCGCCATCTGCACCCCACCATAGATGGTACGCAGCACTTTCCTTTCGAAAACTCCGAGTGCGCGTAGGTCCTCCACGTCCTCCTCCATAAAAGAATGTCAGTTTTATTAGAAAAAAATACGTCGAGAAGAAAAGAAAAATTACCTGCATCAGTTCTTATTATATCCCGTTGATGAGATTGGCCAATGGTAGCCACTGAACGATCTTGAAACAGTGACCAGCAAGCAGCAGTATTTTATTTATCATAATCTTCATTTCTGTAAAGGAACAAGGATACATGGTACCAGGCATGTCATCAGGTATTATGATGATAAAATTTTCATTTATTTTTGTTCGGGATAAACAACTGCGTTCATTATGTACATTGAACTTTTGTAGTATAAGATTACAATTACCGGTGGTGAGTATGAACCGTTTGTCAGCGCAGTATCATTACTTGACACTTTACCGGTCGCTACTAAACGCGCTGCTAAAACAGTAGCGCAGCTGACAGGTGACCAAATAACAGCGCTACAATTTGATGAACTTTCAAACGTCGAACGTCACCGATACGGAATGCAGCCACCGAAATGATAACCGAAAATACCGAAAATAGTGACCGATGCGAAAAAGAGTGACTAATCTAAAATGACAGTACAGTGAGAGTGGACAAAATACTCGCGCCCAGTAATGATGCTCTAACGCGCTTCAACACTTTAGATACTCACCACGGTACAGAAGCCATAGTGATCTACCGCTTTCCAGCAGCAGAAACTGCAATGAAAAAAACACTTTCTGCACCATACAGTTTCATTATTTTCATCTCTTTACTAATTATAAACAAAACTGTACACGCTCAAATGAATCTAGCCATTCTCCGAGTAAAATTATAAGCAAAAGTTTTTGTTCCCTTTCATTTTTTTGAAATCATATTTTCATTGCAAAACATTTCTAGACCTGCAACTAGACCTGCAATATGAAAATATATACTTGAGAACCGGTATAACATTTTTATTTATTTAACAAACAAAGCTATTGTAATTTTATTAGTTTTCAATTGTTATTTCATCAATATAATAAATCCATGAAATATTCCAAAATTATATTAATTCAATAACATTAGACGGATTTCCAGATCATCCAACCCAAATACTTTTAAAAATTGTTTAGTTTTGGATGATCAATACTAATCATTAGCCAACAATAATTAGATAATAAAATTTATCGGAAACATTTAAATATTTTGTTATTTTAATGTACTTACAATAAAGATCTTTTACAACCGTGAACATTTTACAATAAGCATACAATAGTTTGTATTGTTTGCCACACAATCTATTGTATTTCAATGGGTTATGTCATACAAGTTACTGTAAATTTTTATCCGGGCAGGCACCCATATAAGGTGTAAAGTATTAACTGAATTCAGTTCCTCTATTTGAGTTCGTCATGCGATTACCAACTTTGACCTTTAGTTGGCTGAAGCGAGAGCTTTAATAGCTGCTTGGCTATCTAAACAGAAGTATTTTACTTTGCCAATAATGCGTTGCAAATATTTCTGCTAGGAAGACAGTGCAGCATTTCTACCCGCTGAGTGGGACTGCTCCAATCTCAGATTCTCAGCTTACGTGAATAGACGCCTGCACCTGCTCCACCTTCGAGGGGGAAGCCGTCAGTGTAACAAATAATGCTATCTGACATACTTCTCTCCAAATACCCAAATGTCTACTCACCCTGCGAGGCTAATTGTGTTGAAAATGTCCTATAAGGAAAACTACTAACGTGTGTGAGATCACTTGGAGCAAGGAGAATTTTGTCCCAATTAATCATAAGCGGTAAAAATGAAGTGTGTATAAAACTGCGGTTTACAAGATTCTCTTCCATAAAATTAAAAAACCGAGTACCCATAATCGCTAAGTACAGTGAACGTTCGCTAATTGGGAGTTTTCTAGTTGAGGCGCTTTTTAGTTGGGGTGCGCTAATTGGGGCGAAACCCAATTAAAAAGCAGCTAAACGTCAGAATGTGATGTCAAAAACGCGTTGACGTTTTGTTTCCGTGTTTGGCGGGATCGATATTTTCTGGCGCGTAAAATTTTCTTTTGTTCAATGCAAAAGTAAACAACATTGACGCTTGTCAAACCGCCCCAATTAGCGAACGGCATTCGCTAGTTGGGGTGAGGTCGTGCCCCAATTAGCGAACGATCACTGTACAACACAGGTTTATAATTATTTTTTTTTGGTTATTATATCAGGTAGCCCATAACATCGTATTTATCTATTTATTCAGACTAAGGCCGAAGTGGCCTGTGCGGTATATAAGAGTCTTCTCCATTCGGCTCGGTCCATGGCTACACGTCGCCAACCACGCAGTCTACGGAGGGTCCGCAAGTCATCTTCCACCTGATCGATCCACCTTGCCCGCTGCGCACCTCGCCTTCTTGTGCCCGTCGGATCGTTGTCGAGAACCATTTTCACTGGGTTATTGTCCGACATTCTGTCTACGTGGCCGGCCCACCGCAGTCGTCCGATTTTCGCGGTGTGAACGATGGATGGTTCTCCCAACAGCTGATGCAACTCGTGGTTCATTCGCCTCCTCCACGTACCGTCCGCCATCTGCACCCCACCATAGATGGTACGCAGCACTTTCCTTTCGAAAACTCCGAGTGCGCGTAGGTCCTCCACGAGCATCGTCCAGGTCTCGTGTCCGTAGAGGATTACCGGTCTAATGAGCGTTTTGTAGATTGTCAGTTTGGTACGGCGGCGAACTCTATTCGATCGGATCGTCTTGCGGAGTCCAAAGTATGTACGATTTCCAGCCACTATGCGTTTAAGAATTTCTCTGCTGGTATCATTTTCGGCAGTCACCAGTGAGCCCAAGTACAAAAATTCTTCTACCACCTCGATTTCGTCACCACCGATGCCAACTCGCGGTGGGTGGCTCACATTGTCTTCTCTTGAACCTCTTCCTATCATGTACTTCGTCTTCGACGTGTTGATGACTAGTCCGATCCGCTTGGCTTCCCTCTTCAGTCTGATGTAGGCTTCCTCCATCTTCTCAAAGCTACGTGCCATAATATCTATGTCGTCGGCGAAGTCAAATAGCTGGATGGTCTTATTGAAAATTGTACCACTCGTGTTAATCCCTGCTCTTCGTATTACCCCTTCCAAAGCGATGTTGAATAGCAGACACGAAAGACTATCACCTTGCCGTAACCCTCTGCGGGTTTCGAAGGGACTCGAGAATGCCCCTGAAACTCGAACTACGCACATCACCCGATCCATCGTCGCTTTGATCAACCATGTCAGCTTATCCGGAAAACCGTGTTCGTGCATTAGCTGCCACCCAAGCAACACCTCTTGTTTCTCAGTAAGTAACAACAACTGTGGTGTGACTTACTAAAGGTCTGACTTATGCACAACGCGTCGTATTTGGAACTCCTTTGTGACACAAAAAGCGCAAGAGGTGGAGTCTATTTGCAACATCTTGCGGCTACAATGAGCTTGAGCTTGAGCTTGAGCTTGATTGACTGCTCGTAGTTGCTACTCCATTATGACCAGATCAGCTGTTCTTGCACAAGGAACCAACAGATGTTTGCTTGGGACTAGCACACATCTTCAATGTGCAAGTACTGGTGATCTCATTTTTTTGATAGGTCATACTGGCGCCTGCCACGTCAGAATGCAAGTCAATGTAGGGAAGGGGGAGGAAATGATGATGCAATCACTCGCCCACTGCAAGCCGAATATACCTCTGCACTTGCCACGAGTTCATGCGGAATTTGTTGGAATTTTTGGGTTAGGTTGGAGAGGCAGAAGTCCGTCTTGGTTAACGAGCTGCCAATGTGATAGATAGGAGAAGGTAACTGATGGAATTTCTAATTGGATGTAGGAAACGAGCTGCATAGTTCATTTCCAATTCTAGCAGATTACTGTTAGAATACTCAAGTTGAAGGTATAGGAATAGTAATGGAAACGGTATGGAAGTCCATTTCCAGTTCTAGCGATTGCTAGAACATGAGAAATACAGAGAAAGATACAAAGTAGGAGAATGGAACGGACCTGGGATTGAACCCACGACCTCCTGCGTATGAGGCAGAAGCAGTAGCCATATGACTACCAAGCCCTCTTCGCAACATCTTGCGGCTACAATGAAAATAAAAACACAAAAACCAACCGGGAATCGAACCATGGACCTTGAGATTTGCAACCTTCTACTATAATCATCACACCAACAATTCTATTTGGAGATTCTGCTACAAGTGCACTACATAAACAACAAAGTCATTTGTAACTTCATTGTACCTTATACGGAACATGCAGGGGACTGTCAAAAATAAAATACTGCTCAGCTGAGCTCAAAGTGTTTTGCAACATATCAGAAATATTGTCGTAACAGCAATAAACCGAAGTGTTATTTTTTCTGCAACTTATCTGTTTTGTTTCTGATATGAAACACATCGAATTTTAAACCACCCAAGAAGTCAGATGGGTAGAATATTGCGACGCCACCTTAACGGAAATGAAACATTGTGATTTTCTGAAACAGGAAAGTGGCTTTAATGTGACTCGATGTATTGCCAGTGCCTTCAATGCAATTTATTAGGAACAAACACCTATTTGAAAGATGTTGCGCGTGCTGCTTGGGCATAGCTGGTCCCGATCGATTGTATCATTTGCGGCTTTGAAGTCGATGAATAGATGATGTGTGGGCACGTTGTATTCGCGGCATTTCTGCAGTACTTGGCGAATGGCGAACACCTGGTCCGTGGTGGAGCGTTCGCCCATAAAACCCGCCTGGTACTGCCCCACGAACTCCCTTACAATTGGTGCTAGTCGACGGCATAAAATTTGGAAGAGTACCTTGTAGGCGGCATTCAGCAATGTGATTGCGCGGTAGTTGCTACAATCCAGCTTATCGCCCTTTTTGTAGATGGGACACACGACACCTTCCATCCACTTCTGCGGCAAAACTTCCTCCTCCCAAATCTTGGTAATGACCCAGTGCAGCGCTCTAGCCAGTGCCTCACCACCGTGTTTAAACAGCTCTCCTGGTAGTTGGTCAACCCCAGGGCTTTGTTGTTCTTCAGCCGCCCAATCTCCTCCTGGATTTCTTGAGATCCAGAGCCGGTATAATTATGTCCTACGCGCGTTCTCCCAGGTCCATCACCATACCGCCATCTTCGTCTGCCACATCGCCATTCAGGTGCTCTTCGTAGTGCTGCCGCCACCTTTGGATCACCTCACGCTCGTTCGTAAGAAGGTTCCCGTTTATGTCCTTACACATATCAGGCTGTGGCACGTGGCCCTTACGTGAACGGTTCAACTTCTCACAGAACTTTCGTGTATTATTAGCGCGGTACAGTTGCTCCGTCTCTTCACGGACTCGATCTTCCTGCTGACGCTTTTTCCTCCGGAAAATCGAGTTTTGTCTGTTCCGCCCCTGTTTATATCGTGACTCGTTCGCCGTCGTGCGGTGTTGCAGCAATCTCGCTCATGCTGCATTCTTCTCTTCTACTAACTGCTCACATTCGCCGTCATACCAGTCGTTTCTCTGATCCGGGGGCACCGTGCCAAGTGCAGCGGTTGCGGTGCTACCAATGACGGATGGAATATCTCTCCAGCCATCTTCAAGAGACGCTGCGTCTAGCTGCTCTTCCGTTGGGAGTGCCACTTCCAGCTGCTGCGCGTATTCTTGGGCTAGTCTACCGTCTTGTAGCCGCCCAATGTTAAGCCGACTTCGACGCGTGTTGTTCACCGTCGAGAGTTTTGAGCGCAGGCATACTGCAACGAGGTAGTGGTCGGATTCAATATTCGCACTGCGGTAAGTGCGGACGTTCGTGATGTCGGAGAAGAATTTACCGTCGATTAGAACGTGGTCGATTTGGTTTTCCGTTTCTTGGGTAGGTGATCTCCATGTGGCCTTGTGGACATTTTTGCTGGGAAAGAAGGTGTTTCGGACTACCATTCCGCGGGAGGCTGCGAAGTTTATGCATCGTTGGCCGTTGTCATTCGATACAGTGTGCAGACTATCCGGTCCGATGACCGGTCTATACATTTCCTCCCTTACTACCTGTGCGTTCATGTCATCGATGACGATTTTGACGTCCCGCAGTGGGCATCCATCGTATGTCTGCTCCAGCTGTGGGTAGAACGCTTCTTTCTCGTCGTCGGGTCTCCCTTCGCGTGGGCAGTGCACGTTGATGATACTATAGTTGAAGAAAGGGCCTTTAATCCTCAGCTTGCACATCCTTGCGTTGATTGGCTGCCATCCAATCGCGCGTTGGTCCATCTTACCCAGCACTATGAAGCCGGTTCCCAGCTCATTGGTGGTGCCACAGCTTTGGTAGAAGGTAGCCGCCCGATGCCCGCTTTTCCACACTTTCTGTCCTGTCCAGCAAATCTCCTGCAGCGCCACGTCGTCGAAGTTGCGGGGATGTAATTCATCGTACATCATCCTGTCGCAACCTGCGAAACCTAGCGACTTGCAGTTCCATGTTCCAAGCTTACAATCGTGATCCTTTATTCGTCGTCTAGGTCTTTTCCGATTATATCGAGTCGCATTATCCCTTATATTGCTCTTAATTATTGGTTTTCCAGGCGGCTTATTGGGCCTGCGCAAATCTCCTGTCTCGCCGGAGGGCCGTCGTGTCAGGGCTGTTTAGCGTCCCAACCAACACCAGGACTTGGGCTTGTGCGCTTTGAGCGGCACACGGTCGCTTTGGCGGAGCCTACTTGCGGATACATGCAGCTTTTTATAGAGGTTTAACAGGGTCCACTGTCAAACCCCACCACATCCTAGGCAGCAGTGCTGTCATGGCAAATCATGAGCTGGTTACTCATACATTTAAAATTTTGCGCCCTTGGAAAATCCGCCCATCAAACTTTATTGATTTGAAAATTGCGCCCCACGCCTAAATGTGAATAAATTCAATACTTATTCTAGATCAAACAAAACACGTAATACCACCAGTGTAACACCAGATATTAGTTTGATGCGTCATATACATCTGCATAAACAAGAATTCATATGCAAAGTATTGATGGTTTGGGTTTGAAATTAAGTTCAATTGGCATGTTAGAATGAAAGTGAAATTCTAATGAAATAGGATCTTCAAAATATACACTGTGATGGAACGGAACTCCTATAGTTTTCAAAATACCAATGAAATTTCGCTTTCTAAACTCATTGAGTGTAATGCATCGTATTATGATTTTTACAGGTTTATGTGCCGACTCCTTTCAAAAACAATTATGTTGATGAGTAAAACATTGATCGAAATTTCAACTGTACTTTGTATTGAATATTTCATTATTTTTTTCTTGATTACTCCGCCCTCTGTCCAAGTCAAGTTTTTATTGTCTATTTAAAACGCCTCCATTTAATACCAATGCATTTATATCTAAAAAATTACGGAATGTAGAGTTCAAGTTTACCATATCCCGCTATTTTGAATATCTCTTAATTTCTAACTTAACAACTTAGCATCGTCTCAAAGCTTTTTGGATCAATTTTGTAAAGCATCAAATCAATGGAAAAAATACTAAGACAACCTCCACTAACTTGGTATGCTTCATAGAGACATAGGACTCCAAGAAGATTTACATACGTTTTTATGTAAATAAAGTACGTTTTAGTTTAATATTTTTTTAGACAAGAGCTTGTTGTGCAATAAATAATTTAAGCAGATTTAGAATATATCAGAGTATACATAACCGAATCGGCTCGCCACAAAAAATCAAAATACATTTATCAAAATAATGTTTCACTCATAATTTTATAGAAAACTCTTACTTAATTTAGAGGTCCTACGCGCCTCGAATTGGTGACTGCCTCAACAAAGGTTGTTTTTCATACAAAATGCCTAACTTTGACAAACTAGCCTTTCTAATTACCTCATATCATTAAAAAAAATTCTAAAGGAAATTCCGCCCACTTAGAATGCTTTTTTGAAGTAGCTTCAAACCAGTATCGAAACTTCTGAAGATATTTTCACTAATTTGCAATGCTTTTAGGAAAATTTTGCTTGTTTTCACACTCCTAAGCTTTACTTCAGTAACAGTTTTACGCCCATGTGTTTTGGACGTTTAAAATGCTTCTGGGTAACTTCAATCGTCTAGTCGCATTTGCTGGGAAATGTCGATTTGATTCCTACACTAGTAAAAAAAGACAAATTTGTTATCGTGGTGTGTCACGGTAAAATGAAAACTAACAAGATGTACCGGCTTAAATTTTAATTTTAAATGTTCAACAATCGACCAAAACAAACTATTCACTATGAATGCCTTAGAGCAATTAAATTGTACTCCAATTGCTACTGAGGCCACCCTCATATGACTCACAAGACCGCCCAACTCACAATGAAGGTCTTAGAGTAACCATATTGTACTCAAATCGAATCTGTGTCTAACTTCATGGGTTTCAGACGTTCGCTGAACTCCTTATGGATGCCTCGAATCAAACATATTCTACTAAAATTGATTCTATGTCCGCACTACAAAACTCTAAGCATCTATCAACTCATTATGAAGACCTCAGAGTAAATCAAATCTATGTCCGCCCACTCAAGGGACTAAGATGATCACTCATTTCACAATGAACACCTATGGCTCAGAGTAATCAAATTGTACTCAAATTGAATCTGTGTCCGCCTTCATGGGACTCAGATGATCGCTCGATTCACTATAAAAGCCTCAGAGTAGCCGAATTGTACTCAAATCAAATTCATGTCCACCCACATGGGACTTAGACGATCACTCATTTCACTATGAGCACCTACGACTAACCAAATTGTAATCAAATCGAATCTGAGACATGCCCTCATGGGACTCTAGCGAGGGCTCACGACACTATGAACGTCTCAGAGTAACAATCTTGTACTCAAATTAATTTTTGTTTTCCTCTTATGGGACTCTGGTGAGCGCTCAATTCACTATGAACGTCTCAGTGCAACAGATTTAGACTCAAACTTTGCTGTGTTCGCCCTCATGGGACTCTGAAAAGCGCGCAAGTCACTATGAACGAATCAGAGTAACAATGCTGTGTCCGCCCTTATGGGACTCTGGAGGGCACTCAATTCAATAACAAATTTTCAAAACGACTTATCTGGTTTTGTAAACAAAGATTCAAACGCCGGTTTGACGAATCTAATGGCACTCCCATCGCAAACCTACACCATCAACAGGTAGCCGAAGCCTTCACCTACGTGTAGATGGTGATGGTTAGCGTGGAAGTGCCATCAGATTCGTCAAATCGACGTTGAATCTTTGTTTACAAAAGCAGATAAGTCGTTATGGAAATTAGGTATTGAATTCACTGTGAACGTCTCAGAGTAACAATTTTGTACTCAAATTCATGATGGCTCTCATGGTACTCTGGCGAGCGCTCAAGTCACTATGAACGCCGCGCCCACGCAAGGTATCCAGTATACTCGCCCAGGAACAAAAAGTTGTTGAATCCTACGCCCCCCCCCCCCCTCGGATTGTGTCTTATGGTGAGAATATCAATCTCTCAAAATTTCTGCTCAATCGCTTGTAGCATAAGCTGCGCATTTGATTAGATATATATAGGAAAATACTCCTCCGACATCATTCGATTTGGAAATTGGTTCTGATCGCTCGATTGTTGGTATGCTCCAGAACAATTTCACAGAACATTGTACGATGATTAAATGAACTTTGCTATTTTTGAACATTTAATATGAGGTTTGAGACATGCAACTTATCGATGTTACAACGGTTGAATTACCGTAGTAAATGCGCGGTGAGTTAAATTAGCTGAAATTTTGAAAGGTTATTACGTTAATCATGATATCATGGGCAGTACTGTTCACATTTTACAAGTAATTGAATTTAAGAAATTTGTTGATATCAGAAACAGAAAAAGTAAACCACGTAACGATAGCAGTTCGATGGGGAATTAAAAATTGGGTTGAAGGGGTTTATCTCAAAATTATTACAAAAGCCTTTACCAATGAATATCTGACCTGCTAATATTTCTGTACTTGATACATATCTTTTCTTTAGAATCTTTATTTTGTTTTGCGTTTAGTAACTAAATGGTGCGTGGTTTTACATATCCACTTAATATTGTTTGTCCAAAATTAAAATATTAGATACAACGTGATTCTGCCGTTACCCCCTTCTTCCCCCATATGGTTTACCGTAGTCATTTTCCATTACACCCAACCTCCCTCCCTTACCCTGATGACCACCTGATTTCTGTACTGCTCTAATGCGAAAAAATATGGCATGAAAGTACCGACAATGATGTAGTGTTACGTAATACATTCACAACACTAAAGAAAGCCAAACAGCGACCTATTAACCTCGCTCTTAAATGCTTTCTCCAATTGCATCGCTTACTATCCATTTATATGCTCCATAACTCATTGCGTTACTGCTGTTCCCGGCTCACACTCTGCTGTTATCCATATGATCTGATCGGTGATTCAGTGTTTCATTTTTTCTATCATCACTCATCACTCATCATCATCGCACCCGATCACAAATCTCCAATTCCTGCATAGTGATGAATCGTGGCCGATGTAAAAGCAGCACGACCAACACCAAAGTACGGGAGTAACTCAATAGCATTCAAACGATGGGCATCGTTCGGTTTATTCGGGATGCATCGTTTATCGTTTTTCCCCGATTCGTAACGGAGAATATGAGTGAATGTGAGTGACTTGATGCGATGCGATTGATCCAGTAAACCTGTCTCAGAGTAACAATTTTATATTATGATGTGCCCGCCCTCATGGGTCTCTGGCGAGTGCTCAAGTCACTATGTACGTCTCAAGGCAAAAGTTGTGTACTCAAATGCATGCTGTGTTCGTCCTCATGGGACTCCCGTGAGCGCTAAATCCACTATGAACTTCTCAAAGCAATAGTTATGAACTCAAACTTATGATGTGTCCGCCCTTATGGGACTTCGGCGAGCGCTCAATTCACGATGAACGTCTCAGTGCAACAGATTTAGACTCAAACTCATGCTGTGTTCGCCCTCATGGGACTCCAGTGAGCGCTCAATTCATTATGAGCATCTCAAGGCAAGAGTTTTGAACTCAAACTCATGATGTGCCCGCCCTCATGAGTCTCTGGCGAGCGCTAAAGGCACTATGAACGTCTCAGAGTACCAAATGTGTACTCAAATTCATGAACACTGTCCGCACTCATGGGACTCTGTCGAGTAATAAATCCACTATCATCACATAAGTGCAACCAAATTGAACTTATATCGACACTGCGACCGCCCGCAAATATTAAGACGAGTATTCATTCTACTATCACTTTAAGCAACCAAATTGAACCCAAAATGCTACTGTACCCGCCCTCATTAACTCAGACGTGCGCTCAATCCACTATCATCACATAAATGCAACCAAAACGATCTCATATCGACACAGCGCCCACCCTCATGGACTTAGACGAGCGCTCAATCCACTATCATCGTATAAGTGCAACCAAATTGATCTCATATCGACACTGCGACCACAAGGATTCAAACAAGCACTCATTCTACTATCTTCTAAGAGAAACCAAATTGAACTCAAAATGCTACTGTGCCCGCCCTCATGGACTCTGACGAGCGCTCAATCCACTATAATCACATAAGTGCAACCAAATTGAACTCATATCGACACTGCGCCCGCCATCATTGACTCAGACGTGCGCTTAATCCACTATCATCACATAAGTGCAACCGAATTGATCTCATATCGACACTGCGACCGCCCCAAGGATTCAAACGAGCGCTCATTCTACTATCTCCTTAGAAAAACCAAACTAAACTCAAAATGGTGCTGTGCCCGCCCTCATGGACTCAGACGAGCGCTCAATCCACTATCATCACATAAGTGCAACCAAATTAATCTCATATCGACACTGCGCCCGCCCTCATGGACTCAGACGTGCGCTCAATCCACTATCTTAAGTACAACCAAATTGATCTCATATCGACACTGCGACCGTCCCCCAATGATTCAAACGAGCGCTCATTCTACTATCTCCTTAGAGAAACCAAACTAAACTCAAAATGCTACTGTGCCCGCCCTCATGGACTCAGACGAGCGCTCAATCCAATATCATCACATAAATGCAACCAAATCGAACTCATATCGACACTGCGCCCACCCTCAGACGTGCGCTTAATTCACTATCATAAGTACAACCAAATTGATCTCATATCGACACTGCGACCGCCTCCAAGGATTCAAACGAGCGCTCAATCCACTATCATCACATAAAGGCAACCATATTGAACTCACATCGATACTGCGCCCGCCCTCATTGACTCAGACGTGCGCTCAATCCACTATCCTAAAGTACAACCAAATTGATCTCATATCGACACTGCAACCGCCCCAAGGATTCAAACGAGCGCTCATTCTACTATCTCCTTACGGAAACCAAATTGAACTCAAAATGCTACTGTGCCCGCCCTCATGGACTCAGATGAGCGCTCAATCCAATATCATCACATAAATGCAACCAAATTGAACTCATATCGACACTACGCCCACCCTCAGACGTGCGCTTAATTCACTATCATAAGTACAACCAAATTGATCTCATATCGACACTGCGACCGCCTCCAAGGATTCAAACGAGCGCTCATTCTACTATCTCCTTAGAGAAACCAAACTGAATTCAAAATGCTACTGTGCCCGCCCTCATGGACTCAGACGAGCGCTCAATCCACTATCATCACATAGAGGCAACCAAATTGAACTCATATCGATACTGCAACCGCCCTCATGAACTCAGACGTGCGCTCAATCCACTACCACAAGTACAACCATATTGACCTCATACCGACACTGCGACCGCCTCCAAGGATTCAAACGAGCGCTCATTCTACTATCGCCTTAGAGAAACCAAACTGAATTCAAAATGCTACTGTGCCCGCCCTCAGGGACTCAGACGAGCGCTCAATCCACTATCATCACATAGAGGCAACCAAATTGAACTCATATCGATACTGCGGCCGCCCTCATGAACTCAGACGTGCGCTTAATCCACTATCATCACATGAGTGCAACCAAATTGAACTCATTTCGACACTGCGCCCGCCCCCTAGGATTCAAACGAGCGCTTATTCTACTCTCTCCTCAGAGCACCCAAATTGAAATCAAAATGCCACTGTGCCCACCCTCATAGACTCAGACGAGCGCTTAATCCACTATCATCACATGAGTGCAACCAAATTGAACTCATTTCGACACTGCGCCCGCCCCATTGACTCAGACGTACGCTCAATCCGCTATCACCTAATAAGTGCAACCAAATTGAACTCATATTGACACAGCGCCCGCCCTCAAAGACTCAGACGAGCGCTCAATCCACTATCATCGCATAAGTACAACCAAATTGAACTCATATCGACACTGCGCCCGCCCCCGAAGATTCAAACAAGCGCTCATTCTACTATCTCCTTGGAGAAACCAAATTGAACTCAAAATGCTACTGTGCCCGCCCTCATGGACTCAGACGAGCGCTCAATCCACTATCATCGCATAAAGGCAACCACAATGCACTCATATCGACACTGCGCCCGCCTCCACCGATTCAAACGAGCGCTCGTTCTACTATCTCCTTAGAGAAACCAAATTGAACTCAAAATGCTACTGTGCCCGCCCTCATGGACTCAGACGAGCGCTCAATCCACTATCATCGCATAAAGGCAACCAAATTGAACTCATATCGACACTGCGACTGCCCTCAAGGATTCAAACGAGCGCTCATTCTACTATCTCCTTAGAGAACCAAATTGAACTCAAAATGCTACTGTTCCCGCCCTCATGGACTCAGACGAGCGCTCAATCCACTATCATCGCATATAGGCAACCAAATTGAACTCATATCGACACTGCTCCCGCCCTCATGAACTCAGACGTGCGCTCAATCCACTATCATAAGTACAACCAAATTGAACTCATATCGACACTGTGACCGCCCCCAAGGATTCGAACGAGCGCTCATTCTACTATCTCCTTTAGAGAAACCAAATTGAACTCAAAATGCCACTGTGCCCACCCTCATAGACTCAGACGAGCGCTTAATCCACTATCATCACATAAGTGCAACCAAATTGAACTCATATCGACACTGCGCCCGCCCCCATTGACTCAGACGTGCGCTCAATCCGCTATCACCTATTAAGTGTAACCAAATTGAACTCATATTGACACAGCGCCCGCCCTCAAAGACTCAGACGAGCGCTCAATCCACTATCATCACA
Organism: Armigeres subalbatus; assembly: GCF_024139115.2. Lineage (NCBI taxonomy): Eukaryota > Metazoa > Arthropoda > Insecta > Diptera > Culicidae > Armigeres > Armigeres subalbatus. The sequence continues at coordinate 420,666,534 of NC_085140.1, read as the reverse complement.
TAAGTACAACCAAATTGATCTCATATCGACACTGCGACCGCCCCCAAGGATTCAAACGAGTGCTCATTCTACTATCTCCTTAGAGAAACCAAATTGAACTCAAAATGCTACTGTGCCCGCCCTCATGGACTCAGACGAGCGCTCAATCCAATATCATCACATAAATGCAACCAAATTGAACTCATATCGACACTGCGCCCGCCCTCAAGGACTTAGACGAGCGCTTAATCCACTATTATCACATAAGTGTAAACAAATTGATCTCATATCGACAATGCACCCGTCCTCATGGACTCAGACCAGCGCTCATTCTACTACCATCACGATAGAGCAGCCAAATTGATCTCATACCGACACTGCGACCACCCTCAGGGACTCATACGAGCGCTCAATCCACTATCATCATTTATCTGCAATCAAATTGAACTCATTTCAAAAAGCGACCCACTATCATCACATGAGAGCAACCAAATTGATCTCATATCGACACTGCGACCGCCCCCAAGGATTAAAACGAGCGCTCATTCTACAATCTCATTATAGAAACCTAATTGAACTCAGAATGCTACTGCGCCCACCCTCATGGACTCAGACGAGCGCTCAATCCAAAAATTATTAAACGAACGCGTCCGGAAGCATTCCCGCTGCTTTCCGGATGTTTCCCCCGTACACAGAAAGAAAAATCATTAGTAAAGTTAAGAAAAACATTGGTTAAAATAAAAAGTTGCGTTGGTTCTTTTTCGTAGAGAGTTGGTTATGTTCAAAATAAAAGTATGGAAACTTTTGCAATTACCATGGGTTAAAAGCTGCTTACCACTCTAAATTTAATAGTTTGAACTTTCAAATTAAAATTGTAGAAATGTCAATACGAAATTATCACACTGGTGGAAGCAGCATGTGTAAAAATTTAATTCAGAGATATTTTATTCTTAAAATCCCTCTACCCACCACCTATCGTTTCTTTCAAACCTAATAAAAACCTAATTAAATAGCTTTTAATGTTTAATTGCATTTTTAGAATTAATTTGTACTACACGTTACAGCTGCGTCTAAAATGCAAAGGTGGCCGCTTCGGAGTAATATCTCATCGGAGTGCACGTCGTTAGCATGTGGAGATACTGCGCCATCTTTCTTGTCGGCCAGAAGTTCCGACTCATGCGAATTATCTGCAAGGCAAAAAAAAAGAAAATCTCGCATAAGTTCTTCTTCTTCTTCTTATTGGCATTACATCCCCCACACTGGGACATTGCCGCCTCGCAGCCTCGTGTTCATTTAGCACTTCCACAGTTTTTAACTGCGAGATTTCTAAGCCAAGTAACCATTTCTGCATTTGTTTATCATGAGGCTAACACGATGATACTTTTATGCCCAGGGAAGTCGAGACAGTTTCCAATCCGAAAATTGCCTAGACCGGCACCGGGAATCGAACCCAGCCACCCTCAGCATGGTCTTGCTTTGTAGCCGCGCATCTTACCGCACGGCTAAGGAGGGCCCACGCATAAGTATTTATCGCGATGTGTTCCGTTATTTCAACGCTGTTTTTATTAGAATTAGTGAACACTGGCACTGCTTTGCATTTCACATTTTTCACGTTATAATTAGGAAAATACCTACCTTCTTGTTCCGTGAAATAAACGATAGGGTATTAATATCGACGACACATTTGCGTGAACTTGATGGCATTTCTGGCTTTGGCTGGCAAAGGCAATCGAATACAACCCAAAAAGCAATATTGGGGTGCAAAAACAAGTCCGGAATTTTGCATGTTGACAGATTCACTGTTTTCGTTGTGATGCTTTGCGTGCGACTGTGCGAGGGAAAGACGAGAGTGAAAAATATGATAGGCACTATGAGTGTTAATATGACAATAAAATAAATAGGAAATAACACAGTTTTAAAATGATTACTTGGATGGCTAAAATAGTTTATAATTGAGCTGCCAAATAAATGGATTTTAATGGTATTTGTAGAGCTAATATTTATTTATTGATAACGAAACTGATGAAGAACAATAAGTTATATACCTGTGACTTAATCCATGTTGAACTCAATTGATTTCATTTATTACTTTTTTCCCAGACGATGTACCATAGTGCCATTTCGAAAATATATTCTTCTTCTTCTTATCTGTTTTTTCAGAACTTTTTGTTGACAGTTGAACAGTTTTTTGATAGTTCAACAGTTTTTGAAATTGAAAAGATGAACTTTTAAAATTACACTCAGGAAAGTAAAAAAACACTTTTGAATGAAATGCATAACTTTCTTTTATTGTTATTTCACTTTTAATTTTAAGAAAATTTGCAACTTTTTCGATTAAAAGTGCATAATTTTTAAAGGTACAATTTTATTTTTTTCTGTGTAATTATTGTAAAAAAATCTCCCGGATGCATTTTTCGCTGATTCTCACAGCCCGGAACATGCAGATCGCATGGTTCCACATTGGAACAGCCTCTGAATGCTGGGGATTGTTGATTCGAAGCGTACCATCATAAAACTAACGCGTCCGGAAGCATCCCCGCTGCTTTTCGGATGTTTCCCCCTAATTTGTAAACAAAATCTTCCGGATGCATTTTCCGCTGATTCTTGCAGCCCGGAACATACAGATCGCATGGTTCCCGCATTGGAACAGCCTCTGAATGCTGGGGATTGTTGATTCGAAGCGTACCATCATGAAACGAACCAGTCCGGAAGCATTCTCGCTGCTTTCCGGATGTTTCCCCCTAATTTGTAAACAAAATCTTCCGGATGCATTTTTCGCTGATTCTCGCAGCTCGGAACATACAGATCGCCTGGTTCCCGCATTGGAACAGCCTCTGAATGCTGGGGATTATGGATTCGAAGCGTACCATCGTGAAACGAACGCGTCTGGAAGCATTCCCGCTGCTTTCCGGATGTTTCCCCCTAATTTGTAAACAAAATCTTGAGGATGCATTTTCCGTTGATTCTTGCAGCCCTGAACATACAGATCGCATGGTTCCCGCATTGAAATAGCTTCTGAATGCTGGGGATTATTCATTCGAAGCGTACCATCATGAAATGAACGCGTCCGGAAGCATTCCCGCTGCTTTCCGAATGTTTCCCCCTAATTTGTAAACAAAATCCTTCGGGTGCATTTTCGCTGATTCTCGCAGCCCAAAACATACAGATCGCATGGTTCCCGCATTGGAATAGCCTCTGAATGCTGGGGATTATGGATTCGAAGCGTACCATCCTGAAACGAACGCGTCCGGAAGCATTCCCGTTGCTTTCCGGATGTTTCCCCTTAATTTGTAAACAAAATCTTCCGCGTGAACTTTTCGCTGTTCCTCGCAGCCCGGAACACACTGATCGCATGCTTCCCGCATTGGAACAGCCTCTGAATGCTGGGGATTGTTGATTCGAAGCGTACCATCATGAAACGAACCAGTCCGGAAGCATTCCCGCTGCTTTCCGGATGTTTCCCCCTAATTTGTAAACAAAATCTTCCGGATGCATTTTTCGCTGATTCTCGCAGCTCGGAACATACAGATCGCATGGTTCCCGCATTGGAATAGCCTCTGAATGCTGGGGATTATGGATTCGAAGCGTACCATCGTGAAACGAACGCGTCCGGAAGCATTCCCGCTGCTTTCCGGATGTTTCCCCATAATTTGTAAACAAAATCTTCCGGATGCATTTTTCGCTGATTCTCGCAGCCCGGAACATACAGATCGCATGGTTCCCGCATTGGAATAGCCTCTGAATGCTGGGGATTATGGATTCGAAGCGTACCATCGTGAAACGAACGCGTCCGGAAGCATTCCCGCTGCTTTCCGGATGTTTCCCCCTAATTTGTAAACAAAATCTTCCGGATGCATTTTCCGCTGATTCTTGCAGCCCGGAACATACAGATCGCATGGTTCCCGCATTGGAATAGCCTCTGAATGCTGGGGATTATTGATTCGAAGCGTACCATCATGAAATGAACGCGTCCGGAAGCATTCCCGCTGCTTTCCGGATGTTTCCCCTAATTTGTAAACAAAATCCTTCGGGTGCATTTTCGCTGATTCTCGCAGCCCGGAACATACAGATCGCATGGTTCTCGCATTGGAACAACCTCTGAATGCTGGGGATTATTGATTCGAAGCGTACCATCATAAAACGAACGCGTCCGGAAGCATTCCCGCTGCTTTCCGGATGTTTCCCCCGTAATTTGTAAACAAAATCTTCCGGATGCATTTTCCGCTGATTCTCACAACCCGGAACACACATATCGCACACACATCTCTGAATGCTGGGGATTATTCATTCGAAGCGTACCATCATGAAATGAATGCGTCCGGAAGCATTCCCGCTGCTTTCCGGATGTTTCCCCCCTAATTTGTAAACCAAATCTTCCGGATGCATTTTTCGCTGATTCTCGCAGCCCGGAACATACAGAGCGCATGGATCCCGCATTGGAATAGCCTCTGAATGCTGGGGATTGTGGATTCGAAGCGTACCATCGTGAAACGAACGCGTCCGGAAGCATTCCCGCTGCTTTTCGGATGTTTCCCCCTAACTTGTAAACAAAATCTTCCGGATGCATTTTCCGCTGATTCATGCAGCCCGGAACATACAGATCGCATGGATCCCGCATTGGAACAACCTCTGAATGCTGGGGATTGTTGATTCGAAGCGTACCATTATGAATCGAACGCGTCCGGAAGCCTTCCCGGTGCTCTTCGGATGTTTCCCTAATTTGTAAACAAAATCTTCCGGATGCATTTTCGCTGATTCTCGCAGCTCGGAACATACAGATCGCATGGTTCCCGCATTGGAACAGCCTCTGAATGCTGGGGATTATGGATTCGAAGCGTACCATCGTGAAACGAACGCGTCCGGAAGCATTCCCGCTGGATTATTTATTCAGACTAAGGCCGAAGTGGCCTGTGCGGTATATAAGAGTCTTCTCCATTCGGCTCGGTCCATGGCTACACGTCGCCAACCACGCAGTCTACGGAGGGTCCGCAAGTCATCTTCCACCTGATCGATCCACCTTGCCCGCTGCGCACCTCGCCTTCGTGTGCCCGTCGGATCGTTGTCGAGAACCATTTTCACCGGGTTACTGTCCGACATTCTGGCTACGTGCCCGGCCCATCGCAGTCGTCCGATTTTCGCGGTGTGAACGATGGATGGTTCTCCCAACAGCTGATGCAATTCGTGGTTCATTCGCCTCCTCCACGTACCGTCCGCCATCTGCACCCCACCATAGATGGTACGCAGCACTTTCCTTTCGAAAACTCCAAGTGCGCGTTGGTCCTCCACGAGCATCGTCCAGGTCTCGTGTCCGTAGAGGACTACCGGTCTAATTAGCGTTTTGTAGATTGTCAGTTTGGTACGGCGGCGAATTCTATTCGATCGGATCGTCTTGCGGAGTCAAAGTACGTACGATTTCCAGCCACTATGCGTCTCCGAATTTCTCTGCTAGTGTCATTTTCGGCAGTCACCAGTGAGCCCAAGTACACAAATTCTTCTACCACCTCGATTTCGTCACCACCGATGCAAACTCGCGGTGGGTGGCTCACATTGTCTTCTCTTGAACCTCTGCCTATCATGTACTTCGTCTTCGACGTGTTGATGACTAGTCCGATCCGCTTAGCTTCCCTCTTCAGTCTGATGTAGGCTTCCTCCATCTTCTCAAAGTTACGTGCCATAATATCTATGTCGTCAGCGAAACCAAATAGCTGGACGGACTTATTGAAAATTGTACCACTCGTGTTAATCCCTGCTCTTCGTATTACCCTTCCAAAGCGATGTTGAATAGCAAACACGAAAGACCATCACCTTGCCGTAACCCTCTGCGGGTTTCGAAGGGACTCGAGAATGCCCCTGAAACTCGAACTACGCACTATCACCCGATCCATCGTCGCTTTGATCAACCGTGTCAGTTTATCCGGAAAACCGTGTTCGTGCATTAGCTGCCATAGCTGGTCCCGATCGATTGTATCATATGCGGCTTTGAAGTCGATGAATAGATGATGTGTGGGCACGTTGTATTCGCGGCATTTCTGCAGTACTTGGCGAATGGCGAACACCTGGTCCGTGGTGGAGCGTTCGCCCATAAAACTCCGCCTGGTACTGCCCCACGAACTCCCTTGCAGTTGGTGCTAGTCGACGGCATAAAATTTGGGAGAGTACCTTGTAGGCGGCGTTCAGCAATGTGATCGCATTGGAATAGCCTCTGAATACTGGGGATTATGGATTCGAAGCGTACCATCGTGAAACGAACGCGTCCGGAAGCATTCCCGCTGCTTTCCGGATGTTTCCCCCTAATTTGTAAACAAAATCTTCCGGATGCATTTATTGCTGATTCTCGCAGCCCGGAACATACAGATCGCATGGTTCTCGCATTGGAACAGCCTCTGAATGCTGGGGATTATTGATTCGAAGCGTACCATCATAAAACGAACGCGTCCGGAAGCATTCCCGCTGCCTTCCGGATGTTTCCCCCTAACTTGAAAACAAAATCTTCCGGATGCATTTTCCGCTGATTCTCGCAGCCCGGAACATACAGATCGCATGGTTCCCGCATTGGAATAGCCTCTGAATGCTGGGGATTATTCATTCGAAGCGTACCATCATGAAATGAACGCGTCCGGAAGCATTCCCGCTGCTTTCCGGATGTTTCCCCCTAATTTGTAAACAAAATCTTCCGGATGCATTTTTCGCTGATTCTCGCAGCCCGGAACATACAGATCGCATGGTTCCCGCATTGGAATAGCCTCTGAATGCTGGGGATTATTGATTCGAAGCGTACCATCATGAAACGAACGCGTCCGGAAGCATTCCCGCTGCTTTCCGGATGTTTCCCCCTAATTTGTAAACAAAATCTTCCGGATGCATTTTCCGCTGATTCTCACGACCCGGAACGCACAGATCGCATGGTTCCCGCATTGAAATAGCCTTTGAATGCTGGGGATTATTCATTCGAAGCGTACCATCATGAAATGAACGCGTCCGGAAGCATTCCCGCTGCTTTCCGGGTGTTTCCCCCGTATTTGGTAACAAGATCTTCCGGGTGCCTTTTCGGCTGATTCTCGCAGCCCGGAACATACAGATCGCATGGTTCCCGCATTGGAATAGCCTCTGAATGCTGGGGATTATGGATTCGAAGCGTACCATCGTGAAACGAACGCATCCGGAAGCATTCCCGCTGCTTTCCGGATGTTTCCCCCGTAATTTGTAAACAAAATCTTCCGGATGCATTTTCCGCTGATTCTTGCAGCCCGGAACAAACAGATCGCATGGTTCCCGCATTGGAATAGCCTCTGAATGCTGGGGATTATGGATTCGAAGCGTACCATCGTGAAACGAACGCGTCCGGAAGCATTCCCGCTGCTTTCCGGATGTTTCCCCCTAATTTGTAAACAAAATCTTCCGGATGCATTTTTCGCTGATTCTCGCAGCCCGGAACATACAGATCGCATGGTTCCCGCATTGGAATAGCCTCTGAATGCTGGGGATTATTCATTCGAAGCGTACCATCATGAAATGAACGCGTCCGGAAGCATTCCCGCTGCTTTCCGGATGTTTCCCCCTAATTTGTAAACAAAATCTTCCGGATGCATTTTTCGCTGATTCTCGCAGCCCGGAACATACAGATCGCATGGTTCCCGCATTGGAACAGCCTCTGAATGCTGGGGATTATGGATTCGAAGCGTACCATTATGAAACGAACGCGTAATTTCCGCTGCTTTCCGGATGGTTCCCCCGTAAGTTGTAAACAAAATCTTCCGGATGCATTTTTCGCTGATTCTCGCAGCCCGGAACATACAGATCGCATAGTTCTCGCATTGGAACAGCCTCTGAATGCTGGGGATTATTGATTCGAAGCGTACCATCATAAAACGAACGCGTCCGGAAGCATTCCCGCTGCTTTCCGGATGTTTCCCCCGTAATTTGTAAACAAAATCATCCAGATGCATTTTCCGCTGATTCTCGCATCCCAGAACATACGTATAGGAGATCCTGCGGAAAGTAATCCTGTAGAGGACATTTTTTTTAAACCTACAGGGGCGCAGCAAAAGTTAGAGGAATTCATATAGGAGGCCGGATGTCCTGCAGAGGACATATTTCTAATTCAAATAATACATTCTAGGGGGGCGAAAATCCCGTAGAAGACATATTTCAAAATCTTAGAGGGCGCAAAACAGTTAGAATAATACGTATAGGAGGGCGGAGATCCTGCAAAGGGGAAATTTTCAAAATCTACTTGGGCGCAAAAAAGTTAGAATAATACGTTCAAGGAGGCGCAAATCAATTAGAGGAATACATATAGGGCGGAGATCCTACAGAGGACATATTTTGAAATCTAAGGGGGCGCAAAATAGAGTAATTCGTATAAAAGGGTGGAGATCCTGCAGAGGACGAGGGCGCAAAAAAGTTTGAGTAAAGATTCCCCCAAACACACGCGACGCGACAGTCACGACGCGATTCTATCGCTTGGCGACAGCTATTCTGTCGCTGTTAGTATGGAAGCGTAAATAGAGAATTTCCTGCAGGGACCCAATGATCGCTTAGGTTTGGTGGAGCCTTAATACGTTCCAGGGGCGGAAATCCCAGAAGCGGACATTTTTTTTAAATATACAGGGCGCAAAAAATTAGAGGAATCCTGCAGAGGACATATTTCAAAATCTACGGGTCACAAAATAGAAATTCGTATAGGAGGGCGGAGATCCAGCAGAGGACATATTTCGAAATCCACGCGGGCGCAAAAAAGTTCAAATAATACGTTCTAGGGGAGCGGAAATACCGTAGAGGACATATTTTGAAATCTAAGGGGGCGCAAACAAGTTAGAGGAATATATGTAGCCGTGTAGGGAGGTGGAGATCCTGCAGAGGACATGTTTCTAAATCCACATATTTCAAAATCTACGGGGGCGCAAAATAGAGGAATTCGTATAGGAGGGCGGAGATCCTACAGAGGACATGTTTCTAAATCCACGAGGGCGCAAAAAAGTTTGGACAATTCGTTCTAAGGGGCGGAAATCCCGAAGCGGACAATTTTTTTTAAATCTACAGGGGCGCAAAAAAATTAGAGGAATATGTATAGGAGGGCAGAGATCCTACAAAGGACATATTTCAAAATCTACGGGAACGCAAAATAGAGGAATTCGTATAGGAGGGCGGAGATCCTACAGAGGACATGTTTCCAAATCTTCGAGGGCGCAAACAAGTTTGGACAATACGTTCTAGTCGGCGGAAATTCCGAAGCGGACAATTTTTTTAAGTCTACAGGGGCGCAAAAAAGTTAGAGGAATAAGTATAGGAGGGCGGAGATCCTACAGAGGACAAATTTCGAAATCCACGGGGCGCAAAAAAGTTTGAATAATACGTTCTAGGGTAGCGGAAATCCCGTAGAGGACATATTTTGAAATCTACGGGGCGCAAAAAAGTTAGAGGAATGCGTGTAGGAGGGCGGAGATTCTTCAAAGGACATATTTCAAAATCTACGGGGGCGCAAAATAGAGGAATTCGTATAGGAGGGCGGAGATCCTACAGAGGACATGTTTCTTAATCCACGAGGGCGCAAAAAAGTTTGGACAATACGTTCTAGGGGGCGGAAATCCCGAAGCGGATTTTTTAAATCTACAGGGGTGCAAAAGTTAGAGGAATAAGTATAGGAGGGCGGAGTTTGAATAATACGTTCTAGGGGAGTGGAAATCCCGTAGAGGACATATTTTGAAATCTAAGGGGGCGCAAACAAGTTAGAGGAATACGTGTAGCCGTGTAGGGAGGTGGAGATCCTGCAGAGGACATATTTCAAAATCTACGGGGGCGCAAAATAGAGGAATAAGTATAGGAGGGCGGAGATCCTACAGAGGACAAATTTCGAAATCCACGGGGCGCAAAAAGTTTGAATAATACGTTCTAGGGTAGCGGAAACCCCGTAGAGGACACATTTTGAAATCTACGGGGCGCAAAAAAGTTAGAGGAATAAGTATAGCAGGGCGGAGATCCTACAGAGGACATATTTCAAAATCCACAGGGGCGCAAAATAGAGGAATTCGTATAGGAGGGCGGAGATCCTACAGAGGACATGTTTCCAAATCCTCGAGGGCGCAAACAAGTTTGGACAATACGTTCTAGGGGGCGGAAATCCCGAAGCGGACAATTTTTTTTTAGTCTACAGGGGCGCAAAAAAGTTAGAGGAATAAGTATAGGAGGGCGGATATCCTACAGAGGACATATTTCGAAATCCACGGGGCGCAAAAAATTTCAAATAATACGTTCTAGGGGAGCGAAAATCCCTTAGAGGACATATTTTGAAATCTAAGGGGTCGCAAACAAGTTAGAGGAATACGTGTAGCCGTGAAGGGAGGCGGAGATTCTGCAGAGGACATATTTTAAAACTAACGGGGGCGCAAAATAGAGGTATTCGTATAGGAGGGCGGAGATCCTTCAGAGGACGCATGTTTCTAAATCCACGAGGGCGCAAAAAAATTTGGACAATACGTTCTAGGGGGCGGCAATTCCGAAGCAGACATTTTTTAATCTACAGGGCGCAAAAAGTTAGTGGAATCCGCATAGGAGGGTCGAGATCCTGTAGAGGACATATTTCAAAATCCACGGGGCGCAAAAAAGTTTGAATAATAAGTTCTAGGGGAGCGGAAATCCCGTAGGGGACATATTTTGAAATTTAAGGAGCGCAAAATAGAGGAATTCATATAGGAGGGTGGAGGTCCTACAGAGGACATGTTTCTTAATCCACAGGGCGCAAAAAAATCAAATAAAACGTTCTAGGAGGCGGAAATCTCGAAGCGGACATTTTTTTAAAATCTACATGGGCGCAAAAAAGTATGAGGAATATGTATAGGAGGGCGGAGATCTTGCAGATAATATATTTCAAAATCTACGGAGGCGCAAAATAGAGGTATTCGTTTTGGAGGGCGGAGATCCTACAGAGGAAATATTTCTAAATCCACGGGGCGCAAAATAGAGGAATTCGTATAGGAGGGCGGAGATCCTACAGAGGACATGTTTCTAAATCCACGGGATCGCAAACACATTCAAATAAAACGTTCTAGGAGGCGGAAATCCCGAAACGGACATTTTTTTTAAATATACATGGGCGCAAAAAAGTATGAGGAATATGTATAGGAGGGCGGAGATCCTGCAGATAACATATTTCAAAATCTACGGAGGCGCAAAATAGAGGTATTCGTATAGGAGGGCGGAGATCCTACAGAGGAAATATTTCTAAATACACGGGGCGCAAAAAAGTTTGACTAATACGTTCTAGGAGAGCGGAAATCCCGAAGAGGACATGTTTTCAAATTTAAGGGCGCAAAAAAGTTAGAGGAATGCGTGTAGGAGGGCGGAGATCCTGCCGAGGACATATTTCAAAATCTACGGGGGCGCAAAATAAAGGAATTCGTATAGAAGGGCGGAGATCCTGCAGAAGACATATTTCTAAATCCACGGGGGCGCAAAAAAAGTTCGAATAATACGTTCTAGGGGGCGGAAATCTCGAAGCGGACATTTTTTTTAATCTAAGGGGGCACAAAAAAGTTAGAAGAATATGTTTTAGGGGAGCGGAAATCCTCCAGAGAACCATTTTTTTAGTCTACAGGGGCGCAAAAAAGTTAGAGGAATTCATATAGGAGGGCGGAGATCCTACAGAAGACATAATTTTAAATCGATGGAAGCGCATTTTTTTAAATAATACGTTCTAGGGTAGCGGAAATCCCGTAGAGGACATATTTTGAAATCTAAGGGGCGCAAAATAGAGGAATTCATATAGGAGGGCGGAGATCCTACAGTGGACATGTTTCTTAATCCACGGGGCGCAAAATGTTTGAATAATACGTTCTAGGGTAGCGGAAATCCCGTAGAGGACATATTTTGAAATCTAAGTGGGCGCAAAAATGTTCGAGGAATACATATAGGAGGGCGGAGATTCTGCAGAGGACATATTTCGAAATCTACGGGGGCGCAAAAAAGTTTGAATAATACTTCCTAGAGGAGCGGAAATCCCGTTGAGGACATATTTTGAAATCTACGGGGGCGCGTAAAAGTTGAAGAAATGCATATAGAAGGGCAGAGATCCTGCGGAGGACATATTTCAAAAATCTACGGGGGCGCAAAATAGAGGAATTTGTATAGGAGGGCGGAGATCCTGCAGAGGACATATTTTCAAATCCACGGGGGCGCGAAAGAATTCGAATAATACGTTTTAGGGGAGCGGAAATCCCGTTGAGGACATATTTTGAAATCTAAGGGGCGCAAAAAAGTTAGAGGAATATATATAGGATGGCGGAGATTCTGCAGAAGATACATTTCTTAATCTACGGGGCGCAAAAAAGTTCGAACAATACGGAAATCGGAAGCGGAATCGGAAGTTGCTTTTAAAAGTTAGAGGAATACGTATAGGAGGGCGGAGGACATATTTCTAAAGCTACGGGGGCGCGAAAAGTTCGAAAATTACGTTCTAGGGGAGCGGAAATCCTGTAGAGGACATATTATGGAATCTTACGGGGCGCAAATAAATTAGAGGATTACGTATAGGATGGCGGAGATTCTGCAGAGGACATATTTCTAAATCCACGGGGGCGCAAAATGTTTGAATGATACGTTCTAGGGGAGCGGAAATTCCGTAGTGAACATATTTTGATTTCTAAGGGTCGCATAAAAGTTAGAGAAATACGTATAGGAGGGCGGAGATCATATAGAGGACATTTTTCAAAATGTACGGATGCGCAAAATAGAATAATTCGTATAGGAGGGCGGAGAACTTGCAGAGGACATATTTCTAAATCCATGGGGGCGTAAAAAAGTTCGAATAATACGTTCTGGGGGTTGAAAATCTCGAAGCGGACAATTTGCCCAAATCTCCGGTTGCGCAAACAGTTCGAATAATACGTTTTAAGGGAGCAGAAATCCCGTTGAGGACATATTTTGAAATCTAAGGGGGCGCAAGAAAGTTAGAGGAATTCATATTGGGGGGCGGAGATCCTACAGAAGACATATTTCCAAATCCACGGGGTGCAAAAAAGTTCGAATAATACGTTGTAGGGGGATGGAAACCCCATAGAGGACATATTTCAAAATCTGAGGGGGCGCAAAACAATTAGAGCAATACGTATAGGAGGGCGAAGATCCTGAAGAGGACATGTTTCTAAATCTACAGGGGCGCAAACAGTTCGAATAATACGTTTTAGGGGGGATGTTTTGAAATCTAAGAGGGCGCAAGAGGAATAGGTATAGGAGGGTGAAGATACAACAGTGGACATATTTTGAAATCTAAGGGTGCCCAAAACAATTAAAGGAATACGGCGTATAGTAGGGCGGAGATAAATAAATAAAATAGATAAATAAATTCTACGGGGCGCAAAAAAGTTCAAACAATACGTTCTTGGGGCGGGAATAGAGTATCGTATAGAGTACTTTTTTAAATCTAAGGAGGCTCAAAACAGTTAGAGGAATACGGCGGGGGTGCAAAAAAAGTTTGAATAATATGTTCTAGGGGGGCGGAAATCTCGAAGCGAACATTTTTTTTTTAAATCTACAGGGGCGCAAAAAAGTTAGAGGAATACATATAGGGGTGGAGATCCTACAGAGGACATATTTCTAAATCCGCGGGGGCGCAAAAAAGTTCAAATAATACGTTCTAGGAGAGCGGAAATCTCGTGGAGGACATATTTTTAAATCCACAGGGGCGCAAAAAAAGTTAGAGGAACACGTATGGGAGGGCGGAGATCCTGCCGAGGACATATTTCTAAATCTACAGGGGTGCTAACAGTTCGAGTAATACGTTTTTGGGGAGCGGAAATCCCGTAGAAGACGTATTTTGAATACGCAAAAAATTAGAGCAATACGTATAGGAGGGCGGAAATAAATAAATAAATAAATAAATTCTACGGGGGCGCAAAAAAGTTCAAATAATACGTTCTAGGGGGCGGAAATCCCGTAGAGGACTTTTTTTTAATCTAAGGAGGCGCAAATCAGTTAGAGGGATTCGTATAGGAGGGCGGAGATCCTGCAGAGGACATATTTCAAAATCTACGGGGGTGCAAAATGTTCGAATAATACGTTCTAGGGGAGCGGGAATCCCGAATAGGATCAATGGAGAATATAAGAGGGAACGATTTCAGAATGGTAGGAGCAGTAAAAGCGATCTTAGAGAGCGGAAAATTTTTCAGATGAAAATTATTTTTCTTTTCGGTGAAAAGTAAGCCAAAAAAAAATTTTTTTTTGGTCCCGAGAGCTGGTTACTCAGTGAGTAACTTGGAGTAACCACCATGACAGCACTGCTAGGCAGGCGCCACAACTCGCAGATGGCCTGGGGAGGGATCGTCAAGCCCTTGGACATGGTCCCTGCTGCCCCTAACATGTGGCTTCCAATATTGATTCGAAAGACACGTTGGCAAAAGCTAGAAATCATCCCATAGACCCATTTTGATATCTTAGCTTAAACATAGCTATACTGCCGCTAACCGCAAGTCGAGCACATCTGTATATGGGCCTCCATATACAGATGTGCTCGACTTGTGATTAGCGGCAGTATAGCCCTTCATATATTTTCTTTATTTTCAGCTCCTTTAAAAAAAAATTAACACCTCTTTATGTTATCTGAAGCCCTTAGTACACTGTTTGTCATGATGACAAATATTTGTCGATCTAGGGCTGAAAGTAATTTACGAGACATAAAAAAAATTGTCGATACTGCACCTCGTTAATTTCAATCAAATAAAAGCTTTTTCAAACGATGTTTAGCAAGAATAGTTGTTTTTTAAGCAGAAGTGAACCCCATTGCAGTATTACACGGTCCATCAAATTCAGGAAAAGTTGCTTCCTTTCATAAATATCAATTAAATGGGGTAAGATACCGTTCCGATTTTTTTGAAAATCAGTCTCTTTGGACAAAGACACCCTGAGTCTGATAGATGTCCGGACAAACTTGACAAATATTTGTCAATATGACAAACAGTTAACTGCGGGATTTAGTGGTAATGTGATAAATACATATTCTATTTTCTTAAGCACGTGCTTTCTGTTGTAGCCAGAGCTTGAAATAATCGAATACTTTGGGGTCGTTCAACAATGATGTCACAGGTTTTAGGGGGGGAGGGGGTCTAAGATTTTGTGACACTGCATATACTAGGTATACAAAAAAGCGTGACAGAGGGGGGAGGGGGGGTCTAGAAATCTCAAAAAGTAGTGGACGTCATATTTGAATCGTCCCTTTTGGTGAAGCCCATCGGCCTTCTTTGTCACCCTCACTTCGTACATATTCATATTCGGCTGAACATTGACAATTGCCGATCAAATATCAGTCAGTGAGTATTTATTTAGATTTCGTGAACTAATAAATTACTGTAAAACTAAACACTTTAAAGATGATTGCAACAATAACTCACATAGATCTGATCCCGACGTTGAACTGAGGGACAATTTTAGTGCCAAAATCCAACATAATCAAGGCCAATTATGTTTTCTTTAAACGCAGTGACCATTATCAGTACCAATCAAATGAATGAATATGTGAAGAAGAAAACTGAGTAAGTCATTCTATGTTTTGAATAGTCATGCGACGTTTGTCAATATTCGGCCCGAAGTTGCTTTGTGAAGGTGATTATTTTATGGTCTGGTTGTAGCCCACAGTATCGAAGTGTGTTTGTTAACCTGTTAACAACAACTCAAATTGATGTGCTTTTTCTCGCACATTTAAGGGACAACGAGGAAGTGAATATTGTTGCATATTTCATATATATTCTATCCATCTCATCCATCTATCCTCCAAGGATTCCGACGAGAATCCTTCAATGATTCTGACGGGAATGTTCCAGGGATGTTTACGGGAATGCTCAAGGCATTCTGACGGAAATGTTTTTGGTATTCCAATGGGAATATGTCAGCGATTACGACGGAAATGTTCCAGATAATCCGACGGATATATTTCAGGGATTCTAATGAGAATCTTCTAGAAATTCCGAATGGAATCCTCCAGGGGTTCCGACGCGCATATTCCAGGAACTCCAGCAGGAATGTTCCAGGGAATATTTCAGAGATTCCGTCGGAACTCGGAAATCCTCCAGGAATTCCAACATGAATGTTTCAGAGTTTTCGTAGGCCATGTTCCAGGGATGTAAAAGCAAATCGTCGAAGGACTCCGAAGCAAATCGTCGAGGGGCTCCGTATTAATCCTCAAGGGATTCCGCAAAGAATCCTCCAGTGATTCCGAAGGGAATTCTCCTGGGATGTTGATGCAATTCGTTGAGGGATTCCGAAGCAAATCATTGAAGGATTTCGAAGCAAATCGTCGAATGATTCCGAAGTAAAACGATCAAAATCTAAGATGAATTCCGAAGCAAACAATCGATGTATTATAAAGCGAATCGTCGATTGATTCCGAAAAATTCGTCGAAGAATTTCAAGGAAATCGTCAGAGGGATTCCGATTGTTGAGGTATTCCAAAGCAAATCATTGGGGGGTTCCGAGGCAAAACGTTGCGTTGCGTTGCGTTGTAACGGAGTATTTCGTAGATTGCATACTGATAGCTGTCATGTATATTCTTTAACTTTCTTACCCCAACTGCTTATGGATTACTATTTGGGAATTAATAGCAACCCAATTGGAGGTCCAAAATGATAAAGCATGAAAACTACCATTGCCACGCCCATCTTCTCCGTTACTAGGGAACGGAAGGAAATGATGATATGACATCTACTTAGTGAGAGGCCAGCGACTCACCGACGCCCTCATAGATGTCAAGGAGTTGGATGGTTGGTAGGGAATTTAGTTTTGGAATATCATCATAAGCAAATGATATGATAAGTTTATTCAAACGTTGGGAGTGACCATGCTAAGAAATTTATGTCACTCCGTTTTCCTAGATGTTTAACTTCCTGGGATGGGACAAGGTATTAGACTTGCCCTGGCTAATAAGCCTAGGTTTCAGCGCCATTGCTCGCTCTCTGAAACGAGAAGAGAAGAATCATATATGGAAAACCCCTCCCCGCATGTGCTAATGTTAAATTCAAATGTTTTGTTTTCCTCAACAGCTGACCTAAAATTGTATTCAAATGATTTTTTTTACATTTCCCCGTTAAGTTCACCAACTGTTTATATATACAAACCTTGCGGATCCCAGAACGAATCGATTAAGGAGGAAATCTTGCAAATCGGTCAACCCGTTCGCGAGTTAAATCGTCAGGAAGGAAACCTCAACTCATTTTTATTATATAGAATACCAAATATTATTGATTAAAAGATGATAACTGAAATAACCAAATATTTAGTTTATCGTTTTAAATAAAAATTGATGAATATAAAAATACACACGTTGAAAATATCGAGAAGGTATAGTCGAATACAGTTGGCAGGATATTATTAAAATAAAAGTGCATTGTAAATTGTGAATAGTATGACGAAGAGGATATGTGAGGATATGAAGACCAATAACGATCAATAAACGGTGTGCTAAATCTCGAAAAATTTGCCACACAAAAGGTGAGTTCAAAATGAGTAGCTTCCACGTGACGTACCTAAAAGATTCATAAGTAACTTATATAAGAAATTCGTTACTTATCTTATTATTTAGTCTTGTGCTAGCATCTTTCCCTTGATCCTCACAAAGCAATCGGCAGGTTACAGCCGGAGAGAAGTCCGGTGGAGTAAGTGAATTTAATTGAATATCCACTGTTGGACAGAAGCATGATTCAACTATCCCATTTTCACATGTTCATCCTTGATCCGAACCGAATCGTCTTCCCAGATCGCGAAAATTGCAGCTCTTAAGTTATCTTTTTTCTTGGGTTTCTTGAGATTGGTAGTTATTAAGCTAAGATATTTTCTTGAAAACTTTGACACTTCCACACAAACTCAATATAAGGATGCAGTAATACTTCTTTCATTATCCCTTCTGTTCACCACACTTCAAAGACTTTAGTTTATAAAATACTAATTATGTTAACATCCGCACAAATCCGCCAGCCGAATCGTAAAGAAAAATGACATAAATTTCGACGCAGGAAAAAAAGCACGACCACTCGCGAGCGCGGCTTACTTCGATCATCCCATTGGGGGGTTCCGAGGCAAAACGTCGAGAAACTCCGAATAAAATATTCAAGGAATTCCGAAGCAAATCTTCGAATGATTCCGAAACAAATCATCGAACGAGGAATTCCGAAGCAAATCAACCAGAGAATCTGAAGAAAATCCTGGATTATGAAGGGTATCCCCCACCGATTTCCAAGGGTCTCTCTCTCCATCCCCGGAAATTCTTCTCGAATTCTGATGAGAATCCTTTACCAATGCTGCTAGGTAAGCGGAAGTGGGACCCTCCTTAAGAACTGAGCAGAATGGATACGTTTGCGTGCGTTTTGACAGTTTTACCATGGGAAAACTGTCAAAACGCACGCAAACGTATCCATTCTGCTCAGCTCTTTAGCGATGCGGTAAGACGCGTGGCCACAAAGCAAGACCATGCTGAGGATGGCCGGTACCGGTCAAGGAAATTTTCGGATTTTGGAAATTCTCTCGACTTCCCTGGGCATAAAAGTATCATAGTGTCAGCCTCATGATATACAAATGCAAAAATGGTAACTTGGCTTAGAAGCCGCGCAGTTAATAACTGTGGAAGTGCTTAATGAACACTACAGGGTGTTTAATAAGTTCGAATACACTTTCAAAAAATGTTTAAAAATTGGGATTAAATTATTTCTATTCCCGGTTGCATTTCATTGAAAGTACTGTTTATAACATCTTTTTGGAATGACCTCTATTTTGTGCTTCTTCACGAGCTTCAAACATTTCTAAAACCCATCGCAAGCGGCACGCACGGTCTCCATGGACATTTCGTTCCATATTTTGAGAATTACGTCTTGAACTGGTCCAAGTTGATAAGAAAATTATTTTGAGCTTTTTAGTGGAATGTCTTCACTTGTCATAAGACGAGTTTAAACAGTCCCATTAGATTCCACCACTTAATTGTATCCTGACAGATACGTATTTCGACCTCAACAGTAAGGCCGTCTTCAGTGTCTTGTACTTGACTCGACTTAGTCGAGTCAAGTACAAAGACTTCATACCTGTTCAGACAGTCAGGATAATTAATCATGGGACTGTTAAACTTAAACAAAGATACTGACCTTGTATTCGTACAGCTTTAACATAATAAAGGACCGATAAAAAAAGCTAAGAGGGTTCAAACCTGGGAAGCTAGGAGGTCGCAATGTTTTGTCCAAAAAGTTGATGAAATTGTCTCCATATTAGGCTAAAATCGCAATTTCCGTGTATAAAGGGTTATCATCCTATTGAAACACGGAGGGCTCATCTTCGTCTTAGCACCGGGCCACTGGAGGCAACAATCGTCCACAAAACCTCAGTTTTGTAGTACGCCGCAATGATTTTGACCTTCAAAAACGGCTATTTATGATGCCCCAATCCATTTGCAACGCGCGTAATAAACAAACAACAAGTGACAAAATGTCAACACCACACACATCTGATAGCGTATATATACCGCTAACGCTGACACCAATACTAATACAGAATATGTACATTGGGCTTACAAACACAATGATCAAACATTTGTATTCGAACTTATTGAACACCCTGTAAGCTATGAGGCGGCTCTGTCCCAGTCTGGGGATGTAATGCCAATATAAAGAAGAAGAACAGGTAAGGGGAAGTCTTATGATAATCTGTCACTCCAGTCCGTGATGGTTGATGTACAGTTAAATGTACACGAATGGGAAAATATTTACGCTCAACTGAAAATAAATAAATACATTGCCCTTAATTATATTCACTATGGTCCACGCTCCCCTACGTTCAAAAGTGTGCTCTGGCTTCTGATGCTTCCACGTTTTCATGACGTTTTGCTCGGTTTCGGCGAAAAGTGGTGTATACTTTGGGGGTTATGTTACTATTATCGCATTTTTACGTGCATCTGGGTAGGTGTGGTAGGGTTTGCATGAAAAGAAAAACCATTAGTAAAATTTATCAGCACTGTTATCTATGATATAGTTAACTAAAAGTTTATCGCAGATGATAAGATCAAGAGTCGCTTTTTCCATGCAGTGTCTGATTCGTAAAATCTTCTGTTCTAAAACTCCAAAACTGCTTTATCTTTTTTGAGCCACTTGTTTGTAACTTCCATAAAATCCACTGTTTGCCCATATTAAAATTTAAAGAACAAAATAACGTTATCCAAACCGTCATTAGAATTAAATAATGTACCAAACCAACGATGTCTTTAGCAATGGTAGCGGAACATATATAGTCGAGTCAAGTACGAGACACTAAAGACGACCTTACTGTTGAGGTCAAAATACGTATCTGTCAAGGTACAATTAAGTGGTGGAATTAAACGGGATTGTACAAACTCGTCTTATGACAAGTGAGCGGAACATATAGTTAGTTTGTAATTTAATTCTGGAAAATTCCCCGTGGAAATACTGAAGAAGCTTCATGGATATTTTAAGGCATTTCTCGTTGAAACTCCGAACATGTATTGTCCGAGAATCATCGTTGGGTAAATATTCAAAGCCCACTGATTTCACCCTTTTGTTCTCAGCAACCCTATTCGCTTGTAGTCTACTTCCGCAGTATAAGATTCCATTCTAAAGGTTTCCTCAAACACACGCGACGCGACTCTATCGCTTGGCGACTGCCATTGGTATGGGAGCAAAAATGGAATATTGCCTGCAACGACCCAAAGATAGAATCACGGCGACTAGTTGTCGCCGTCGCGGCGATTAAATCGCTTAGATCTGGGGGAACCTTACCTCTGCAATATGTTTGTGCTTTGCGCTTTTTGTAGTGTTCCGGACATTACTTCGTATACCCCCTCATCCATCCCAAGATTTTAGTTTATTGGTGCAATTTTCTGTTCATTCCAGTCCACGCCGGCAACTGACAATGAAATGGGCGTTATATATATGGTTGTTGGAATTTATTTTATTGAATGTTGTGTTTGCTTTGAAAGCAAGCGCAAATGATTTATTTTCTTGATGATTTTTCTCAGTTCTTTTTGGATGTGAAAGAAACATTATTCTTCATGATAAGGAGATAGTTTCGAATTGTATATGAGCATGAGTCAGGGTAGGGGGAATAACGGCTTTGGCAGGTTTTGTTCTATTATTGTCAGGGGGGTTTTTCATGACTGATTATGCTCAAATTTGGCCCAAACATTCTTTGCATATCAAACATATTGCATGGCCAAATTTCATGAAATTCGGTCGACAAAAACCCCCCTGACAATAATAAAACAAAACCTGCCAAAGCCGTCTGTTCCCCTATTTGAATTTAATTTCTAATGAGAAACTATTGGATTGATTTTTCATTCTTAACAACAGCTTACACACTTAAATCATTTCACAGATTTCGGTGAATTTTGCTTCAATTCACCGAAATCTCAACAGCAGATTTGTTCGGTAATTATTTCACAAAATTTTCGGCGATTTTCCCTTTGTTCAACTGTCAAAACAACCGAAAATCTGTAAAATTATTCACCGAACAGTTCTGCTGTTGAGATTTCGGTGAAATTTCACAGAAATCTGCGATTTATTTTAAGTGTGTAAGCGATTAATTCATTCATATTATTTGAATGGGGTTCAAAATATGAGTAGTGCGTTATTATATTTTTTAATTTGTATCGAATAATATAGTTATGCATGATAAAATTTTGCCTCATGGCTTTATGCAAGAGAGTAATCTTTGAACGATACCAATAGGGGAAATGACGGCTTTGGCAGGTTTTGTTCTATAACTAATTATGCTCAAATTTGGACTAAACATTCTTTTCATATCAAAGAACATTGTGGCCAAATTTCATACAATTTGTTCAACAAAAACCCCCCTGACATTAATAGAACAAAACCTGCCAAAGCCGTCATTTCTCCTGCAGCCCAACTCGTTTTAAATATTTACTTATGAATAAAGCAGCAAGCAAATGAAAAAACGTAACGTAACTCCTCGTGTGGTGAATAGGAGTCCATTACCTTTAGTTCAACTGAATCTAACTGCAGCACGTTCGGTATTCTTGGCATAAAAACCCTCATCAGCCCAACAAGAAGCTGACTGCGAAAATTCACTAAGGCTACAATATTCTACTTATGATTTTGTTCCCTGCAGACATCGCCAACCACTAAGAAGCTTCAACAAAGCCCCGATGTAGTTGTGGTTTGGTTGCACGGGAACGGCATAAACCTTCCACATTGTCCCGTTCCCGTACGAGACAGATTGCGTTGGCTCCTGCTGTTCCACGTAGCAGACTAGAAATAAGTGGATCTAAACGAGTTGCATGCCTCGGAAAAAGCCAAGGAAATGATCTTCAGTCGGGAGAATTAACTTTCCAGTATGGTTGCGGCTTGGCAGTTGGGGATATTTTAGTTTCAAACACACTCGTGTGCTTTTGTATAGTGGAGAGAAGGCACCACTCTGACTGCCTTGCCTCTATCCATTCCGCTACGTTTGTGCTCATGATGTGAGATTTCATTTCCTCTTTTACCCTATTATGATTATGGTGCGGGCGGGTAAATGAATCACGATTCAGATTTGCGCCTTTCGGTAGGCGTTTTTGTATGCATTTTGAACGGCGCACATAGGAGTAAATAAGCCAATTCTTGGCCAAAACTATTTTTTACGGTTATTTGGGCATGATATTCCTAGGACGAAGTAATAATTGCCAATTATGCAGGAAAATGCAATTTTTTGGATAAATCTATCCACCTAACAGTGTAAAACCAGATAAAAATGTCAAAACACATATGTTTTCAAATAAAACTTCGCGTTTTATGTAAAATCTCTTGCTTTCGCTACGCAAACGATTCTAAAATGGCTATAATCCACAAAGTAGCAAAAACCCGTAGTTAAAGCTTTATTCTTAAATGGATTTTTTAACATTTAGAGTAGAGTGGGGCAAGAGTGCGCGTGGGGTAAGAGTACGTTTTCGATTTTTTGAAGTAATAAAAAAAGATAAACTAGCAGCACTGCATCAGTTTGACAGGTATTCTGGCCAACTATTATCATGTGTAATTGTAAACGATTTGAATAAACAACAAGGGAGATATAGAGTTAGATAACTTTTTGGTCATTTTGCTAAAAATAATTGGATTTCCGCAACTAGTATTTCATTACCATATATACGTTCAATCAGGTGAACATTATACCATTTCGATAACCTATTGTATAGAGTACTTTATGGTATAGAACACCAATCCGGTTGGTTTTCCAAGAAGTCAAAACCATTACTTGAATAATTTTTGGGACTGTGGGGTAAAAGTACGCAGGAACCGGTGGGGCAAGAGTACGCATATGAATCTTCAAGTTATGATGTCAAACCCGTATCTCCGGCCGAAATAAGACTTCTTCCAAAGCGTAAAGATCCACAACTAAGAAAAAAGGGACAGAATTTGAAATTATCACAAGTTTTTAGGATAAGTTGAAGTAATTCGGTGTTAGAAAGGATTTAGCGAACAAAGCACTGAAGCGAAATAATGAAATTGTATTAGGACTTGTTGTACACCTAAGCATAGTTACGAAAACACAATTTCATCTAAATAATAATTTTTTTGATTAAAGAAACATTCATAAATTACGCAAAGTTTTGCTGGGAGGGGTTGTGAGATGTGTGACGATCCATATAATTTTTAGAGGATTCATACAAATAGTGTAAGATAAGGGGGGGGCAAATGAAATATGGGTGGGGGGCAAATGAAATAGCCAAATTTTACGTTACGAGATTGGTGGACTTTCTTTAAGGAAAATGCCTTTGTATATGCCACGCGAAACCTGATATATATTTTTACCTCTGTAGTTTTTTGTATATATAAAAAACAATGGTTTTTCGTATGAAAGTGCACATTTTTAGGACCCCCTCCCCCTTTCAAAGTTACGTAATCTTTAAACATTCCCTAATATATGCTCATTAAACATCAATTAAATGTTATTAACTCTTATTTGTGTTAATATATACTTAAAGCACATGATTGGATAAATGCGTACTCTTACCCCACCCGATGCGCACTTTCACCCCACCGGTGGGGTAAGAGTGCGTTTTTCACTTGTCTTGCAATAAGGGTTCTACTAAAACGAATCTCAATAATTTCAATATTTTTTCCACTGGGTAACATAAAGGAAGAGTATATGAATCATCGACACTGATTTGATATGCAGAAGCTTGCTTCATAAGGGCCACATGACCGATTGAAAACTAAGTGCCCCACTCTACTCTACATAGGAAAAAAACATCAAATTTATTTTAACCCATGCCCAAGATCCCAAAAGAAAAATGGTTGTATAGAATCGCATGCACAAAAGTAAACACTGTTTTATGTTTTTTTCTTTCCTCCTTAACTTAAATCTTAACCTTAAAAATTAGGGTCTGAAAAGGTGAAGCCTGTAGTAAGAAATATAAATCATCTGTGTTCTACATACTATGGCTTGAAACAACAGCGATTACCATGTCCGAATCGAAGCCCACAAGATATCATAGCTAGCAATGACGAAAGTATCATAATAAGGCACCGTTCATAAATTATGATCACTCCAATGAAAACGGGTTCATCCTAAATCTAGGTAATAACAGATTTCTCTACAATGCAGAATTTTTGATAAGCGATTTCAATATAAGGTTTGCAAAAAGATATCAACGCAACTCATGGGAGACCCATTATTCTATTTGTGTCTTGACAAAATGCGGACGTTTGCGGACGAGTTTTCACGTGGAATGCTTAGGCCATATCTTGAAGTTACACCCAAGTGATTTATCTTTGCCGGATCTTGCCGTATAGATTACCTTTTCCTCTGAAGAAAAACATAAAAAATAGAAAAAATATTGATTTTCAAGTGGTCATCACCTGAAACATAAAATTTATAATTTGACCATAAACATGAACAAAATGAAGACATACAACTATAATCTACTCATTGTGTACTAATACTAGCTGGTTGATAACATTTATGTTGTGTAAAAATAAGATTTTCCAAATACTCCACAAATGAAGTAGATAAAATCCAATCCAATACCTCATTTTTGAGCCCTAATTATATTTTTTTACAAAATTTTGGGTCATTTCTGAAATAGCCATAGTATGCAGAATGTTTTTAAGTATCTAAAAAATATATAAGAATGTATAAATGTTGAAAATTTTTTTTTGGGTTTTGTCCACGAATTTGTTCTAGTTACTCTTCTGTGCGGCGGGCTTTAAAACGATTTGGATTAGGGGACTTGCAGAAACGACTTTGCTGAGATAAAGTTAATCGATCGGTGTGAAAATTTGTATGCAGAGGTTTTTGGGGCCGGGGAAGGTTCTTAAGATGGTTCGAGACCCCTCCCCTCTTTGGAAAGGGGGGCTCCCATACAAATGAAACACCAATTTCATCATAACTCGAGAATTAATCAAGCAAATGGAACCAAATCTGGCATGTGGAGGTTTTGGAAGGGAAGATATGTTTCTGTGGTGGTTTGAAACCTCTCCCTCTTCTGGAAAAGGGGGCTCCCATACAAATGAACCAAAAATTTCTGCATAACTCGAGAACTAATCAGAGAATAAATCAATTTTAGACGAAACGAAGTTCGTCGGGTCTGCTAGTAAGAAATAAATCCAAGAATACCAAATTCCTATACAGCTAGTTAGATCACTTTTGCGAAGTGTTTTGTGGTGTGAGATCTACCAAACCGAGCCATAGCTTTAATCCAGTTTTCGTGCTTGGGCAATAAGTCCTGACAATTCAATAGTTCATCGTATTTAGTTAGCTCTACCAATAACAGTCCTTGAAGTATAACTCAATTAACTTTATTTTGGCGATGATAGAAAGGATCCTTTCTATTTTATACAAATCAAACGTCGCCGATGTCGATGTTAGATAGATTTCAGGTGGATTCAAACAGAGCAAACATTTTTTATTCACAACTGTTAGATCTGCTTGGCTCTCTTCGTAAATAACCGAAAATTAAATTAAACTGTTGCTGTTTGCTCTTCACCGAGAGGCAATTGCTGTGATGCGGAATAGAACATCGCCTATTATGGTTAGTATGTCGGGCGCCTGTTCTCCATGTTAGGGGCGGCTGATTATCGTCCGGTGCCAGCGAGAGACTCTAAACAAAACTGTACCCAACATGCTGCATCGAGTCAGCATCGAGAAGGCAGCCCCTTCAACGTTTCTACACGCTCTCCTGATTAAAAGTGAACGATGGCCGTCCACAAAGCCGTCCTACGAACCCTTCGGCCCCCCGTCAAAATCCAGATCCCCATTTTACGGTTTAGGGTCATTTGGCCGAATGCCGTTTGGCCGAATGTCGTTTGGCCGAATGCCGTTTGGCCGAAAGGGTCATTTGGCCGAACGCCATCTGGCCGAATGCCGTTTGGCCGAATAGTTGAAATTCTCCGAATAAAGAATACATGAAGAAGAAGGAAAGAGAAAGAAGAAAGAACCATAGAAGAAAAAAGAATGAAGAAGGAAAAAAGAAAAATAAAAGAAGTAGGAAGAAAGAAGAAAGAAGGAAAAAGGAAGATAGAAGACGAAAGAAGGAAGAAGGAAAAAGGAAGAAGGAAAAAGGAAGAAGGAAAAAGGAAGAAGAGAGAAGGAAGAAGGAAGAAGGAAGAAGGAAGAAGGAAGAAGGAAGAAGGAAGAAGGAAGAAGGAAGAAGGAAGAAGGAAGAAGGAAGAAGGAAGAAGGAAGAAGAAAGAAGGAAGAAGGAAGAAGGAAGAAGGAAGAAGGAAGAAGGAAGAAGGAAGAAGAAGAAGAAGGAAGAATGAAGAAGGAAGAAGGAAGAAGGAAGAAGAAGGAAGAAGGAAGAAGGAAGAAGGAAGAAGGAAGAAGGCAGAAGGAAGAAGGAAGAAGGAAGAAAGAAGATGGACAAAGAAGAATGAAGAAAGAAGATGGAAGAAGGAAGAAAGAAGAGGGAAGAAGGAAGAAGGTAGAAAGAAGAAGGAAGAAGGAAACAGGAAGAAGGAAGAAGGAAACAGGAAGAAGGAAGAAGGAAGAAGGAAGACGGAAGAAGTAACAAGGAGGAAGGATGAAAGAAGAAAGAAGAAGGAAGAAGGAAGATGGAAGAAGGAAGAAAAAAGAAGGAATAACGAAGTAGGAAGAAGGAAGAAGGAAGAAGGAAGAAAGAAGAAGGAAGAAGGAAGAAGGAAGAAGGAAGAAGGAAGAAGGAAGAAGGATAAAAGAAGAAGGAAGAAGGAAGAAGAAAGAAAAAGAAGGAAGAAGGAAGACGGAAAAAGAAAGAAGGAAGAAAGAAGAAGGAAGAAGGAAGAAGGAAGATGGAAGAATGAAGATGGAAGAAGATGAAGAAGAAGAAGGAAGAAGGAAAAAGAAAGAAGAAAGAAAAAAGAAGGAATAAGGAAGAAGGAAGAAGGAAGAAGGATAAAAGAAGAAGGAAGAAAGAAGAAGGAAGAAGGAAGAAGGAAGAAGAAAGAAGGAAGAAGAAAGAAGGAAGAAGGAAGAAGGAAGAAGGCAGAAGGAAGAAGGAAGAAGGAAGAAGGAAGAAGGAAGAAGGAAGAAGGAAGAAGGAAGAAGGAAGAAGGAAGAAGGAAGAAGGAAGGAGGAAGATGGAAGAAGGAAGATGGAAGAAGGAAGAAGAAAGAAAAAAGAAGGAAGAAGGAAGAAGGAAGAAGGAAGAAGGAAGAAGGAAGAAGGAAGAAGGAAGAAGGAAGAAGGAAGAAGGAAGAAGGAAGAAGGAAGAAGGAAGAAGGAAGAAGGAAGAAGGAAGAAGGAAGAAGGTAGAAGGAAGAAGGAAGAAGGAAAATGGAAGAAGGAAGAAGGAACAAGGAACAAAGAAGAAGGAAGAAAGAAGAAGAGAGAAGGAATAGGCATAATGAAGAAGGAAGAAGAAAAAAGGGAGAAGGGGGAAGGAAGAAGGAAGTAGAAAGAAGGAAGTAGAAAGAAGAAAGAAAGGGGAATGAAGAAGGAAGAAAGAAAAAGGAGGGAGAAAGAAAAAATAAAGAAGGAAAAAGAAAGACGGAAGAAAGAAGAAGGAAGAAGTTCTCTGTTCACTTTTCTCTTCCCACTTTTCACATTTCACTTCTCACTTCTTACTTCTCATTACTCACGTTTCATTTCTCAATCTTCGCTACTCGTAATTTGAGGTAAATTTTTTAACTATTCGGCCAAACGGCATTCGGCCAAACGACCCGTTCGGCCAAACGGCATTCGGCCAAATGGCGTTCGGCCAAACGGCATTCGGCCAGACGGCATTCGGCCAAATGGCCTGACACCCATTTTTACTAAGCCAGTCGACATCCAACCGTTAAACATGGCCATGCCGGACTGCCCCATGGGTTTGAGCGATACGATTTTAATTTGAATATTTGAATGTTCGATTTACATGTTGCGTTTTAAAAATTTATTCGATTTTATTGTACCAACGGTTACACCTTTGCTGGTGCTAGAGGGTCGGCAATCAGCAGTACCTACTTCGCACGTAAGAATATTCGCAAACTCACCTATCAACATCCGAGTGGAGACATTTGCTCACAGATAGACCACGTGTTGATTGACGGACGACATGTCTCTGATGTTATAGATGTAAGATCCTTCAGAGGTCCGAACATCCCAAGCAACACAACTTGTTTTATATAAGTTTACTAGCTTTATGTACCCGGCCTTGCTCGGAATTGCCAGTTTGATTCGCAGTTTTTTTTTTCACAATCGGAAAATGAATAAACCAATTGGTCAACAGGATAATTGCGTTATCTTATCGATACTTCATCATTTGATCAAAAGAAGGCAGATTTCATTTGAAAACATTGACTGATTTTGGAAAAGAACGAACCCATAATCGCCATATTCCGGGCAAACGTCTATTTCTAAAGAAGGACAAACATCCACCGATGCCTTATTCCGAGCAAACGTCTATTTTTAAAGAAGGGATCACATTCACCATCCAGAAGGAAACACATTAATCATTGCTTTTACGTTGGGCAAACCATGATTTCGATAAATGGTTGAATTGATCGATAACTAAACAATACAATAATGGGTTCAGAAGTTAGGCTGGAGCACACACACAAACATACAAACATTGAGTTTTATATATCTCGGCAACTTATTCAAAACGACGTATGTGATTTTGTAAACAAAGATGCATACGTCGATTTGTCAAATATGATGACACTCCACGCAAACCAATACAACGAACATGTAGCCGAAACCTCCCCTACCTGTATGTGGCGATAGTTTGCGTGGGAGTGCTATCAGATTGCAGAAATCAACGTTTAAATTTTGTTTACAAAATCACATACGTCACATACGTTGAATAAGTATCCGAGATATATAGATAGCTAATAGCTATATGTATCCGGCTTTGCTAGGGACTGAAAAGTAAATTATAGAATTAAAATGTCCAATGCTGTAGCACGAAACCCACAGAGGTAGATCTACCGCTCATAGAATTGAACCTTTGTATCAATATATTTTTATATCTTTGTTTGGCCCTACCTTTTCAATAAACATCTTCCAAAAATAGAGAATAAGTGTACCAAATCTGGTTGGAATTTATCCTGGGAGTTACACTGAATTGCTCATTTTTTAAAGACAACCCCTTCCCCCCATAACTTTCCCTTTTCCAAAATGACCCTCCACCTTCTTTGTTATCTTCTCCTTAGAATAGAAAATGTGTGCACCAAATTTGGCTGAAATTGGTCCTGGGAGTTGGGTGTTACACTGAATTGCTCTTTTCTAAAGACAACCCTTCCCCTTACCCTCCCCTTTTCCCAATGATCATCCCACCCTTTGTTATTTTCTCCTTAGGATAGAGAATGTGTGTACCAAATTTGGATGAAAGCGGTCCAGGGGTTCAAAAGAAACACTGAATTGCCTGTTTTCTGAACAATACCCCTCCCCAGACCCCTCCCTCTTTCCCAAATTACACTTCCATGTGATCGACTTCTCTTAGTGAATATGTGTACAATATTTGGTTGATATGGGTACTGGAAGTTGGAAGTAACACTGAATTGCTCGTTTTATAAAGACAACCCTCCCCCATACCCTCCCTCTTTTTACAATGACCGCCCCACCCCATTTGTTATCTTTTCTTTAGGGTAGAGAATGTGTGTATCACATTTGGTTGAAATCAGTGCAGGGGTTCAGAATTTACTCTAAATTACCCGTTTTCTGAACAATACCCTCCTCCAGACCCCTCCCCTTTCCCAAAATCTCTCATATGATTGTTTCCTTATAGTGAATATGTGTACAAAATTTGGTTGAAATCGGTCCTGGGAGATGAAAGTTACACATAATTGTTCGTTTTCTAAACAAAACCCTCCCCTTTCCTAAATGACCCTCCCACCCCTTTGTTAACTTCCCCTGAGGATAGAGAACGTGTGTACCAAATTTGGGTGGATTCGGCCTAGTGGTTCAGAAGTAGTTAGCGAACATACATACATAGATTGGTTTTTATATATATAGATATTGCACATATAGTACATAGTATCATGTATTTCTTTATGAGCACATTATCATTTTTCTTACGCTTATATGCCCAAAAAAGCGCAAAAAATGGCGTCTTATAAAACATCGTTCTTGTTATAAAATATGTTTTTATTTCCATCTGTATAACTAATATATATGTCTTATATGAGCATTATATAACATACTATAACAAATGAAGTAATGAAAATGTTATGAAATGCTTTTATAGTACATATTTATATGTTATATATTAGTTGTAATTTATGTTACCTATACTAATATGTTGTTATTGAGTTATACAAATGTTTGAAATATGCGTTTATTCACAAGTGTATTTTTAGCTGTGCAATAATTATGGCATGAGAAAAATGAAATCTTATTTCATTTATATATTTATAATTTGATAACTTAATGGCCATCCATTATGCACATAAAGTGGATTAACAACAAGTTTATTTAAATTAAATACTAAGTTCTTACTTAGTAGAAAAATGTCGTTTTTCTTTGCCTTTCTAGATTTATTGTGCTATTTTCCATTATACTTGCTGTAAATTCTTGCGCCATTTATAAAAGTAAAGAAAGCATTCAACAAATTTTATTTATTGACATATATTCTGTGGAACATGCAAAAACATGGCAATGGAGTCTTTTTGGAAGACATCACAGTGCCAATCAAAATGATTGTTACAGGTCGTAAAAATTAGCTTCGCAATAAATAGAAAATTCGCAATAATTATGAGTTCCATATCTCGATGATTCCCTTCTATATAGACTTATAGTATAGGGTCAACTGAAATCAAAAAGCACATAATCAATAATATATTTCCTTTACAAAAACCCAATTATTTATACATGTTTGTGTTCATATATTTACATTACTACTTTTCTGGAAGAACTAAAATAAATATTTTTAAAGGACTCGTATTTTTGCTCATAATTTCGGGTCGGGTCATTTTTCAAAAGCAAATAATAGGATTTTAACATGCTACACTCTGAAAAATCTTCACGTCATATTTACCTGAAAACAAATGTGGTTCTCATCCACCATACTTTTCACGTAAGAGTGACCTGAATGACATGTAACCTGAACAAAGTTTAGCTTCGTTGAGCTACGTGATTTATCCGGTGAATCTGACTGGATTTTCCAGTACTAATGACGTGAAGTTTGAAAGTAGTTACGGGTTTGATCAGGTGAACCTTACGTGAATTTTACGTACCGGTTACGTGAACTTTTAGTGAAAGCTACATGAAATCAGGCAACCACTACATGGTTTGAAATATATTGCAAAAATGTTTTTTTTTAATGAATACAAAATAAGTTAGTGACGCCCGCAGCCGTAAAACGGAGACCTCTTCGCATGTGGATGTGTTGAAAATCATTTGATGCAGAACGATGTTTTTATCATTAGACAGAAAATGCTGTCATTCGGCCATTGCACTTCGAAGTTATCGCAAAACACTGTTGGAGAACAAATCAAAGTTACTGACGAATATCGAATAAAATTTATCAGATTTGTTGAGAAATGATTAAACTAGTTTCTTTCTCGGAAATTGTTGCTATTTCCGCTGTAAAATAATTCTAGAGTGCTTTGAGAATAGGTCGTATGTGCAAAAGAGAGCCTCTCTTCGGTTCCATTCTCTTTCGATTATTACAAATCTATGCACAAATTTACGTTGGATTTTTTGGCAGATATCTAAAGACAATAGTTTTGTCTAGCGTGCTAAGGTGAAAATGTTGCAGAAAATGCTAAACTTGCCGATCTATTAGCGAAAGAGAGCGTGAACAAAGAGAGTCTCTCTTTTGTACATACGACCTATTCTCAAAGCAATCTAGAATTCAAAAAGTAGTCCACCCTCGGAAGCTGAAATCTGGAATAACATTTCAAATTAACGCTATCGAAAAACTGTAATTTCTATCTTCATGTAGCTTCGTCTTCTTCCATATCACTACGAATCTTATAAATTTCATCCGACTTCCGTTGATGTTTTGCCTTTCTCGTACAACAAAGTTGTACCGAAAGGCTATCATTTCACTCCAAAATCGAACTTTTTATAGAAGTCTCGGAGACCCATGATGTTATATACCAATCAACTCAGCTCGTCGAACTGAACAAATGTCTGTCTGTCCGTGTGTATGTGTGTGTGTGTGTGCACACGAAAACCGAAAAACATTAGCCAATTTTTCATATAGTAATTCTTAACCGATTTTCTCGCAACAAGTTGCATTCGACAGGGGACAAAGCCTTGTTGATCACTATTGAATTTGATAACGATCGACCATTGCGTTTAAAAGTTATTAAGAAAATGGAATCAAACTGTATAAGCGCCATATACGGTTGGTGTCTTGGCTAAATGCGAGAAAGGCAGTATCACCACTCGGTGAATTAAGTTGGGTTTTTTTTTTCAAAATCCCCGCCTAGTTGCACTTGAAATATCGCTTACTTCTGCGAAGCCTAAATATGTTTAGGTTATGTGTCATTCATTCGTACGTGAGTGTCAAGTCAATCTCACGTGAAAAGTATGGTGGATGAGAACCATATTTGTTTTCAGGTAAATCTGACGTTAAGATTGTTTACAATGCTGTTTTTCCGCAAATACCGAAGCTGCAATCACACGAACACAATCTCACTTAAATTGTTTACGAGTACATACAAACATATTCACCATGATTTTTAGTACAAGTTACGTGAATTTCAGGTGAACATTACTAACGTCACGTAACAATCGTCGTTTGTTCAAGACAGATCAGTTACGTGATTTTTCACGTGAATATGACGTGATGATTTTTCAGAGTGTAGGTTAACTAGGTTAAAAATATCATTATCATCATAATACAAATATGTACAAATACCATTCCCACTTTGACTTTGGAAAATGATCATACTGCGTTTGTATAGCCAAAAGATATTTTAGTTACTAGATAAAGATTGTCGCTTCGGTTCCCTTTGTTCTGCTGTCCGAAACATGTGTGGTACATACCTGTCAAATCGTATGGATTTTCCTTCTTTGACATTTAGCTCCCCTATCCTCGCCAGCAAAAGATGTTCCGGACAGCGACGACAGCGACAATCTTTATCTAGTAACTAAAATATCTTTTGTATAGCCCAATTGATTGGTAAAACACCACTATTGAGAATTTACTTTTGGAAAAACTTTTACTGTGCGAATAATTCATTCTAAACGAGACATATTTATTGGTAAAGTATCACTATTTTTCAGCCGACACTGTGTTTTCTCTTCCAATTCGAATAATTTCCTTGTTATACAAGGATGTTGTAACTACGTTCAATATTAACCACGGATGCAGCTTTATAACATATTTAAACATGCTATATAGTTGATATGAGTGAGTTATTTTAACATAGTTATAACCATTTTTAGTAGCTTCAGAATGTAGAAAAAATCATATCATAAAAATTGACAGCTTTTGAAATCAGTTCCCAATTAACCACGAACTGCCGAAGATGATAATTTTTCAATCAAGCAATAAAGCATCACAAATGGAATATCGGGACCGATTTGCGATTTGTCGCCGTAACTTATTTTGTAAACAAACATTATTTTATGAATTCCGTTTTTCTCCGAAACTAATTCCCTTATCTGATAGAGTAAAGCTCATTCTGTCGGATACATACCATGATTCTGTCAGGAAATGCTTGCTTTAGCAGGAATTCGCCTTCCAATGTTTGTTTACAAAATAAGTTACTCCCAAATCGCAAATCGGTTTTGATATGTTTGGTATTCGCTGACAAAGGAATGATTGGGATTGAATATTACTAAGTTCATCTTATTTTCCTACATGACAATTTTTTTCTCCCATATACATGAATGTTTTTATTACTTCTCTTCGTCTTTATACTCGTCTTGCAGAAATTAATGTAATATTCAAGTTGTTATATATTCGTCAATGAATGCATATCATGTGTGCCGTCGCATTTATATAACATCAATAAAACATCCACAATGTTAGTTACAGCGAATGTTATAGTGAGGTCTTATATATCTCTTATTAACAGAAATACAACACTGAATATTTTTTCTAAGAAATGTTTGTATCAAACATTTTTAAACCTTTACTATAACCAGGGAGGTATTTCTTGTCAATAATATAACTTAAATACAACAAGTTTTTTATTTTTCTAAAAAATAGATGTTTTTGGTGTTACTTGGGATTGACTCGGATCACTAGCTTGTAGTTAAAAATCGGGCGCAACTTTCCAGCTTCACGAATTCACGAAACAACAGAACGATGCGTTTCAATATCCAATGCTTGTCATTTGAAGGAGCTGCTGAGTACCACCCCGGGCAGAACCCATGAACAGAATAACAAAACATGATATGGACTTGATTGATATAAGAGATAAAAGAACAGGCAACAATATCAAAAATTTGCACCGAAATATCATTTCAATATCAAGATATGTTATGGATAAGAACAAACCAATGGCACATGATATTGATTACTTCTCACAAATAGCATAAATTAATCTCCTCATGATATTTTAGTGCAAAATTTTGATATTGTCGTCTGATCTTTTATCTCTTATATCAATCATGTCCATATCTCATTTTGCTATTTAATCAAGATTTGATATTATTGATCTATTTTCCTCTGCTCGGGACCAGAAGCTGGACGAGCGGATAGGAGATGTCACCGGATCTGATGATGTCCACAGATTGTGGGAAAATATCCACGAAGCTGTGACTACAACAGCGCAGAAAGTGTTGGGCACTGCACAGCCGGTCCCAGTCGAGCTTCTCAAACACGGAAGTGAGCAGCTGCATTAATCAATCCACCACATTATCCCGAAAATATGTGAGGATGAAGAACCAGTGTTGGTAGAAACTCAAATTCTCAAATCTCATCCACGTTTCAAATCAAGCGCGAAGCAAACCTCACCCGGCTCATGGCCCAGATAATCGTCCATGATTCGACTGGCGATTTGCATCATTGCGTGATTTTTGCGTGTTCTTTTTCGTTAAATTAATCGGAATAACTTTCTTTGCTTAAAATAATGGATGACAAATCCATACGTAAACATAAAATACGCTTCGATTGGGTATTGACACTTTTTGGAGCGAAATCATTTTTCGGCGAACGAGCGAAACGATAAGATTCTGCGTGAAAAACTCATGCGCGATGCTCTCCATGCAGAATCGCAAGCGAGTCAGCTCGTGCATGAGGCTTCGGTGAGTGAGATTTGAGCATGATTCTACAAACACTGTGAAGAACTACGTGCCGGCTGGTTGGATGGCCTCCCAATCTATAAGAAAGGGCACAGACTAGAGTGTGCCAATTACAGAGGGATCACCCTTCCGAACTCGGCGTACAAAATCCTGTCGCGTATCTTGTTTAACAGACTGGGATCGCTTGAGGAGTCCTTCCATCGGCGAATACCAGGCAGATTTTCGTGAGGGCCGATCAACGACGGATCATATGTTTAGCCTGCGGATGATCCTTGATAGATTCCGGAAGTACAACTTGCACACTCATCTGTTCATTGATTTCAAAGCAGCGTACGATTTTGTGAAAAGAAATGAGCTGTGGCAAACAATGTCCAAACATGGTTTTCCGGCGAAACTGATTAGACTGATACGTGAAACGCTGAATGGCTCAAAATCGAGTATTTAAATTGCAGACGAAATGTCAAACTCGTTTTTAACCAGCTCAGGTCCCGCAACATGCAGACGGAAACGAAATTTGTTCTATACAAAACTCCGATTCCACCAGTAACCCTTTATGGACATGAAGCATGGACGTTAAAAGAGGCGAACCGGAGAGCTTTCGGGGTTTTAAGCGAAAATTGCTGCTTCGATACTCGGAGAAAACTAGAAACACACTAGAAAATGGTGTGTGGCGCAGACGCATGAATCATGAGCTGTCTCAAGTAAGGTACACTGGGGGAAGTGGAAAAAGGGGGTAAGTGTAAAAATCGACTCGAAAAATTGGAATTGTACATACTTTACAGTGTTTACCACATCATAACATTATGCAAGAATATACTTTGATGCTCACACTAATACTATGTTAAAATTTGTATAATACATACACTAACACAATTAACGCTTGAACTGTAATTTAAGGTTTCGCGAAAAGTTGATTTTTGCATTCATAAAATCAATTCTTATTTGCACCAATTGTCCCTTTTTCAAGTGAATTTATATCACAGGTTACTATTACAATACAATTAAACTAATCCCATTCAATTTGAAGTGGTTTGTACCTTGAAAGCAAATAATTCAAAGATTTTACACTTACCCCTGGTATCAAACACTGCGGGGGAAGTGGATAATGCTCTAATAACGCAAATTTTGTCTACCCTCCAGGGTTTATTTCGATAGCTGTGAATCTTAATATGTTCCTTCTTTGTTATCATTGTGATTCCAGTGGTGATTGGACTAATATAAATGAGAAAATGCCTGATTAATCCACCTATCGGTATTGATGCCTTTCACATGTTTTACATATGAAAAAAAATGTATAAAAAAGTTAAAAATAGCACTGATAGGTAAATATATTCTATAATTCACATTAATTTTTATTTATAACAAGTATCGCCGTTGAATGCATTTTTTTTGTGAACAAATTGGTTAAGGACAAGTGCTTAAGAATAGCTGATAATTTTGAATGTGCTTGGCGCACACACATACATACAAATACGCACCTACAGACATCATCTCAATTCGTTAAACTAAGTTGATTTGTTTATAACCCTGTAAGTCCCATTTTTCCTTTGAAAAGTTCATCTTTGGGGCGAACATATAGATCTTACGTACACTTAGTGTTCGAGAAGGCAAAACCAGCCCTCCCCTACCTATTACGAGAATTCCTTGAGGATCTTTTCCGTTAACGTAATGAAAATATTCCACAAAAAATACTCAGACTAATTATAGTATTGATTTTAGTTATATATAACTACTCAACTACTACTCATCACTATTGAAGTTCAAGGTAACATGGGTTTTCCACTTACCCCATTCCACTAGGGTAAGTGGAAAAACAACTCCTAATTTTAAAATCAATTTTTATAAATTTCAAGCGACCAAAATGGTATGAATTACCGCACAGTTGGTGCAAAATGGACTGTTTTTGATAGCCCATTTTGATTGAACGCATTTAGATCATTCAAACTGGTTTTACACTAATTCAAACATGCACTATCGATTTTTCCTTTTCCACTTCCTCCAGTGTACCTTATACAAAGAAGAAAATATTGTGAATCGTATAAAATACGGCATAGGTTGGGCATAGATAGGGGTTGGCGACTTCGTGGAAGGCCACGAACATGCTGGCTGCACGCGGTGGAATCGAACCTGGGGACCCTAAACGTTCGGGGAAACTGAAGGAACATCGCCCAAGACCGACGGTTATGGAGCTCTTCAATACGCCAGACATAGGCGTATCGACGCTGTAGCCAACCAGTTAGGTATGAATCCGCTCGTGGATCCATTTATATGGTTTAATAATTTCATCGCCGACATATTGCATTTATTTTATAGACCTTGTAACAGACGAGGAGAATGACCCATCCCCGTAACGCTGGGTAGATACCGTTGCATGGTGTGTTACGGTGTACGGTAAATCATGGTCACATTGTCAGCTACAGGCAAATCCTGACCCAACGAATACCTTCTCCAATATCTTATGAGGAAGTCGGGGGCCTCTCATTAAGTATGTGCTACATCAACACTTTCTTCCCCTTCCAAGCTAAGGTGAAGATGGGCGTGGCCAGAAGTAGTAATCTTCATGCTTTTGCGATTTTTATCCTGGATTGAAATCAAGGATCTCACCCACCTTGATTTCTGATAGCAATCTGAATAAGGAATTCAAAAGAAAAACATGAGTATTACTACCCGAGTAGACGAAAATAGCTCATTAATATCAAATGTTGATAAGATAGCAAAATGAGATATGGCATGATTGATATAAGAGATAAAAGATCAGACGATAATATCAAAATTTTGCACTAAAATATCATGGGAAAATCAAATTATGCTATTTGTAATAAGTGATCAATATAATGTACCATTAGTTTGTTCTTATTCACAGCATATCTTGATATTTAAATGATATTTCGGTGCAAATTTTTGGTATTGTTGCCTGTTCTTTTATCTCTTATATCAATCAAGTCCATATCATGTTTTGTTATTCTGTTCAAGGCTTCTGCCCGGGTAGTGTCCAATCTACGAAGTACACCGTAACTATTCTATGCTATTTCAACATTAATTAAAAAAAAACAGTATCGCTAAAACACTCTCCAATCGGAAGCTTAGGGTCCCCCTTTCATTTAGTACTAAAACGAGAAAGTTCTATCGGCGGGTCTAGAACATTTGTTTTAGTTTGATGGTATGTTTCGGAATTTCTCTACGAGTAATAACGAGAAACAGTTTTTTCACTGCAAACATGGTTTTCGGACGGGAGATTGTATATATTCTGTATGTTATAAAAGCAGAGCATCCATTATCACCCATTCCGCTCATTTACGCAACCATAATACTTGCTTGCCACTTTACTGTCGGAGCCCAGTTCTCTTCATTTCATTGTCATTGTCTCATGTATTTGAAAGATTTATTTTAGAAGCAGAAGGGCAGAGGAATGTCGAACTATGACCAATTGTTACTCAGAGGAGACCACAAAGCATTCGAAATTGTTAAAAGCCAAAAGATTGTTCCAAATCTTTTCAATATTGGTGTATTTCAGGAATCATATCATGGAAACGGCAGTTCTTGGCTCTTCAAGTTTCTACCTAAGAAATAAGGGAATCAGTTGTATAACTAAATAAAGTAGCCAAAAAAGATTAGATTAGATATCTATTATTATTTTATTTATTCAGACTAAGGCCGAAGTGGCCTGTGCGGTATAAAAGAGTCTTCTCCATTCGGCTCGGTCCATGGCTACACGTCGCCAACCACGCAAAGAGGGTCCGCAAGTCATCTTCCACCTGATTGATCCACCTTGCCCGCTGCGCACCACGCCTTCTTGTGCCCGTCGAATCGTTGTCGAGAAACGATTTCACCGGGTTATTGTCCAAAATTCAGGCTACGTGCCCGGACCACCGCAGACGTCCGATTTTCGCGGTGTGAACGATGGATGGTTCTCCCAACAGCTGTTGCAACACGTGGTTCATTCGTCTCCTCCACATACCGTCCGCCATCTGCACCCCACCATAGATGGTACGCAGCACTTTCCTTTCGAAAACTTCAAGTGCGCGTTGGTCCTCCACGAGCATCGTCGAGGTCTCGTGTCCGTAGAGGACTACCGGTCTAATGAGCGTTTTGTAGATTGTCAGTTTGGTACGGCGGCGAATTCTGTTCGAGCGGAACGTCTTGCGGAGTCCAAAGTATGTACGGTTACCGGCCACGATACTTCTCCCAATTTCTCTGCTCGTATCATTTTCGGCGGTCACCAGTGAGCCCAAGTACACAAACGCTCTTCCAAAAATGTGTTGGTTGTAAACTCGAATTTTGTTTCAACGTTTATGATGTCGGAAGTAAGTTCGGAAGTAAAACATCGGGAGTCGGAATACAATTTAGTACTAACGGCACAATACTATGGGAATCGCTACTTACGAGGAAGACAGTTTTGTGAGGTGGCTCATAAACTATTTGAATATATATGCAACCGATATATTTTTAGAATACTTCTGAAGCTGAAAGTCAATTGTTGCTGTGATCTAATTTTTGTAAGCAAAGCTGCAAAGAAAACAAACATTAACATTAGGGGAATGTGAGGAGACTTCATACCTTGGGAGTTGGTCCTCCCGGTCCTCCCATTCTGTTTTACAAAAAATCAGAGCAGTTTTGTTCCAGCTTATTTTTTAGTTAGATCCTATAGACAGATGATAATTGTGTAGTGACTCATTTATTGGATTAAGTTAAAATATATGTTTCTCTGATAGCCTGTGCAAAAACCACTTAAATTTACTTATTTATGGCTTTATGGCTATATCGGAAATGAAAAAAGTGGATTAAGTCGCCTCAGTCTCTTCTATTGTTAGTGATGATTGAATTTTTCACGATACAGTATTTCCTTCACAATTTTCACGCCAACAAGAAAAAGTCGGGGCTCTACCAAATCCTACCAAGCTCTATCAAAAAGTCACCCTTAATTTTTCAGCCCAAGTTTTTCGTTCACCAAAGTTTACTGATAACAAATCGTATCGGATATCTCTCAACTCCTTAACTAAGGATATCCTGGACCAAATGTACGTATGAATTGATATGAAATTGTTTCCTTCTTACGAGCAAAATATTACAAGTCGATTAAAAAGCCGCTTGGTGCGGTGTGACAGAATCCTGTCCTAATAGTTTTGCATCAAAGACGATCTTTGCTTTTGCTGACTTTCTTATGTTTCCAATGTATTCTTTTCTTTTTAGAGCTTAAAGGGCAATGTTGCGAAACGGATTTGAACGAAGTTACTGTTTTCGAAGTACCCAGGTAACCAATAA
Organism: Armigeres subalbatus; assembly: GCF_024139115.2. Taxonomy (NCBI): domain Eukaryota; kingdom Metazoa; phylum Arthropoda; class Insecta; order Diptera; family Culicidae; genus Armigeres; species Armigeres subalbatus. The sequence goes on along the minus strand of NC_085140.1, from coordinate 420,625,722 downwards.
GTAATCAATTAGTGTTCGTCAAGATTGGTGGAAGTTATTGGAAGAATTCATGTTGTTTCATGTCCGGAATAAAGGCAGCGCTGACATCAAATCTGAACATAACTTTCTAATAGCTGAAATCCGACTACGCATTAGTACTATTAGACTATTACACAAACGACGATTAGAAGCGGTTGAGCTGTGTACTCAGCGGAATGTGAAGATTACGCTTCCCATCAATGCCATTGAATCAATGGTATTAGGCACGATATGAGCCGTTTCTTGCGTGAGTGGACTACGGCCGACAAATGAAATAAAAGCCGCAAAAATCGGCGATAGTTGCGTCCTCCGCGTTTCTTGATTAGAGCACGTTTTATTCGCAGATTGCCAGTGAAAGACACGACAGTCCAACTCATCAGCTGAAACTTTGGTTAGTAGAGCACTTCGAGAATCTTCTTCAAGTTTCGACATCCGACCAACCGATGCAAAGGAGCTGGGTCAACAACAAATGTATTACGAAAGAGCGGAGAAGAAATCTGCAAGCTAAAGCTGGATTGGAATCCGACAGGACATTGCAGCAGAAACAGACTCAGAAGACTTAACAAAGGAATAAAGGAAGTCGATAACCTGAGCTAAGGTCAAGAACAAAGCAAGCAGCCACCCAGAATGGAGATAAATTACATTATTCCCATATACATGGGAATACACTCGCGATAAAAGCTTCTCTAGATTTATCGCCCGCGTACTAGTGATGGCGTATCTATCTGTTGGTAAAACCATCACTAGTGCGTGGGCGATAAATCTAGAGAAGCTTTATCGCGAGTGTAGGTGGGATAAAGCTCAAATACCACAGGGAATATTTCGAAAACCACAGTGCAGTGCAAAAATAATGAGACGTATGAACCGTAGTGAGACGCCATTGTTAATTGACAACGTTATGTTAGACAGGACACACACATACACAACAAAACATAGCCTCTAAATCCCTGAAGAAGGTGAAATATACACCGAAACGTCGGAAAATAGATGCAATAACGTTTTAGCTGCTTTATAAGACTGAAAGAGCCGATAATAGTCAAAAAAAAAAAAAAATACGTAGGTTAGGCAAAAAAAGTTTCAAAATGGTGTATGAGAAGGTCGGAAGAACCGAAAATTTCCACATTTTGAAGAAACATCTAACAGTTTGGCGAGGCAAAACGCCCTAGTGGCACTAACCTACAATGCAGGTAGTGCGTCTCCACGCACTATCGATACCAGAATGCTGATTCGACGACGTTCCTTAGGAGCTGCCAGCTAAAAGGCGTTTTGCCTCATGAGTTTTCCGGCATCAGAATATCACTACTTTTTTGAAATGTGAATATTATCAATATGATTGAGAATTTTGGCAATTTTTTGATGGCATCAACTAGCTATCTTGTTTAACTGTTGCATAATGTAAAAATACTCTCGAATAGCGTTACAAATAAGACAATAAAGCAGTGTTTGATTAGCTAGGGCATAACCTCAAATATCACCATCATAGTCGATCTCTCCTAGAAAGTTCAACATGGCAAGTTACTTTCAACGACTGGACAATGAATACGGATCCGCCACCAGAACTATGTTCAAACACTACGCCACACAAAATCACAAACTCGGAAACATGACTTCAAGAAAGGACTTCCTTTTCTCAGATGCAGGAGAACGGGAGTGTTTCCGACACTTATTAACTAACTTAACTCGTTAGTTTGTTGCCGAGCTAGTTGCCCAACTAGCGAATCAAGACTGTATACTAGGGTGGCTCAAAAAACACTTTTTCAAATTTTTTGATGGGCCTCTTATTCGGTTCTTTTTGATGCCCTGATGCTCTGGACAAAATTTCAGCCAAATCGGTCAACGTTTAGGTGGTGCTAAACTCGTTGGAAGTTTATATGGAAAAATGTATGCAGAAATATCCAAAAACAGTGGTTTGCAGTTAGACGATACAATTTACGATCAAGAACCATGATACTCATTCAGTTCTTGTAGAATTGAATACAGAATGGTATGCTGAAAACCGCGAGAAGATTAGAGTTTTTTAGGCAAAGATATTAGCATTTTACTGGAGTGTTGTAGGGGTGAATTTATTTCTTTTCAAAGGTAAAAGAAACGAAATTTGCTCAAACTCCACTTCAGAGAAATGCTAATAACTTAGCCGGGCAAACTCTAATCTTCTCGCGGTTTTCTGCATAGCATTCTGTATTAAATTCTTCAAGATCTGAGTGAGTATCATAATTCTTCATCGTAAGTTGTGCCGTCCAACTGCAATTCACTGTTTTTGGATGTTTCTGCATACATTTTTGCCTTTCTCGTATACTAAGTATACGGTAAAGGCTATATGATCGCTCCACAAACAAACTTTTTATAGAAGGCCCGGAGACCCATAGTGTTATATACCAATCGACTCAGTTCGACGAATCGAGGTGATGTCTGTGTGTGTGTGTGTGTGTGTGTGTGTGTGTGTGTGTGTGTGTGTGTGTGTGTGTGTGTGTGTGTGTGTGTGTGTGTGTGTGTGTGTGTGAATGTGTGTGTGTGTGTGCAAAACTACTCAAAAATGTCACTCATTTTTCGGGCACTTATCCTCAACCGATTTGCTCGCAACAAGTTGCATTCGACGCAGAATCCTGTCCCATTGTTTCCTATTTGAAATTGGCCAGATCGAACTATGGGATCAGAAGTTATGGCCAAAATACAAATTCATACGAAAAAATCGCGTAAAAAATGTCACTCATTTTTCGGGCACTTATCCTCAACCGATTTGCTTGCAACAAGTTGCATTCGACGCAGAATCCTGTCCCATTGTTTCCTATTTGAAATTGGTCAGATCGGACTATGGGATCAGAAGTTATGGCCAAAATACAAATTCATACGAAAAAATCGCGTAAAAAATGTCACTCATTTTTCGGGCACTTCTCCTCAACCGATTTGCTCGCAACAAGTTGCATTCGACGCAAAATCCTGTCCCATTGTTTCCTATTTGAAATTGGCCAGATCGGACTATGGGATCGAAAGTTATGGCCAAAATACAAATTCAAACGAAAAAATCGCGTAAAATATGTTACTTATTTTTCGGGCACTTATCTTCAACCGATTTGCTGGCAACAAGTTGCATTTGACGCAGAATCCTGTCCCATTGTTTCTTATTTGAAATTGGCTAGATCGGACTATGGGATCGAAAGTTATGGCCAAAATACAAATTCATACGAAAAAATCGCGTAAAAAATGTCACTCATTTTTCGGGCACTTATCCTCAACCGATTTGCTAGCAACAAGTTGCATTCGACGCAGAATCCTGTCCCATTGTTTCCTATTTGAAATTGGTCAGATCGGATCTATGGGATCAGAAGTTATGGCCAAAATACAAATTCATACGAAAAAATCGCGTAAAAAATGTCACTCATTTTTCGGGCACTTATCTAAAACCGATTTGCTCGCAACGAGTTGGATCAGACGCAGAATCCTGTTCCATTGTTTCCTATTTAAAATTGGCCAGATCGGACTATGGGATCGAAAGTTATGGCCAAAATACAAATTCAAACGAAAAAATCGCGTAAAATATGTTACTCATTTTTCGGGCACTTATCTTCAACCGATTTGCTGGCAACAAGTTGCATTTGACGCAGAATCCTGTTCCATTGTTTCTTATTTGAAATTGGCCAGATCGGACTATGGGATCGAAAGTTATGGCCAAAATACAAATTCATACGAAAAAATCGCTAAAAAATGTCACACATTTTTCGGGCACTTATCCTTAGCCGATTTGCTCACAACAAGTTGCATTGGACGTAGAATTCTGTCCCGTTGTTTCCTATTGAAAATTGGCCATATCGGACAATGGGATCGAAAATTATACCATTTTTGCCTTTCTCGTATACTAAGTATGCGGTAAAGGCTATATGATCGCTCAAAACAAACTTTTATAGAAGGCCCGGAGACCCATAGTATTATATACCAATCGACTCAGTTCGACGAATCGAGGTGATGTCTGTGTGTGTGTGTGTGTGTGTGTGTGTGTGTGTATGTGTATGTGTGTGTGTGTGTGTGCAAAACTACTCAAAAATGTCACTCATTTTTCGGGCACTTATCCTCAACCGATTTGCTCGCAACAAGTTGCATTCAACGCAGAATACTGTCCCATTGTTTCCTATTTGAAATTGGCCAGATCGAACTATGGGATCAGAAGTTATGGCCAAAATACAAATTCATACGAAAAAATCGCGTAAAAAATGTCACTCATTTTTCGGGCACTTATCCTCAACCGATTTGCTCGCAACAAGTTGCATTCGACGCAGAATCCTGTCCCATTGTTTCCTATTTGAAATTGGCCAGATCGAACAATGGGATCGAAAGTTATGGCCAAAATACAAAATCATACGAAAAAATCGCGTGAAAAATGTCACTCATTTTTCGGGCACTTATCCTCAACCGATTTGCTCGCAACAAGTTGCATTCGACGCAGAATCTTGTCTCATTGTTTCCTATTTGAAATTGGCCAGATCGAACTATGGGATCGAGAGTTATGGCCAAAATACAAATTCATACGAAAAAATCGCGTAAAAAAAGTCACTCTTTTTTCGGGCACTTATCCTCAACCGATTTGCTCGCAACAGTTGCATTCGACGCAGAATCCTGTCCCATTGTTTCCTATTTGAAATTGGCCATATCGAACTATGGGATCGAAAGTTATGGCCAAAATACAAAACCATACGAAAAAATCGCGTGAAAAATGTCACTCATTTTTCGGGCACTTATCCTCAACCGATTTGCTCGCAACAAGTTGCATTCGACGCAGAATCCTGTTCCATTGTTTCCTATTTGAAATTGGTCAGATCGAACTATGGGATCGAAAGTTATGGCCAAAATACAAAATCATACGAAAAAATCGCGTGAAAAATGTCACTCATTTTTTGGGCACTTATCCTCAACCGATTTGCTCGCAACAAGTTGCATTCGACGCAGAATCCTGTCCCATTGTTTCCTATTTGAATCTGGCCAGATCGAACTATGGGATCGAGAGTTATGGCCAAAATACAAATTCATACGAAAAAATCGCGTAAAAAAAGTCACTCATTTTTCGGGCACTTATCCTCAACCGATTTGCTCGCAACAAGTTGCATTCGACGCAGAATCCTGTTCCATTGTTTCCTATTTGAAATTGGCCAAATAGAACTATGGGATCGAGAGTTATGGCCAAAATACAAAACCATACGAAAAATCGCGTAAAAAAGTCACTCTTTTTCGGGCACTTATCCTCAACCGATTTGCTCGCAACAGTTGCATTCGACGCAGAATCCTGTCCCATTGTTTCCTATTTGAAATTGGCCATATCGAACTATGGGATCGAAAGTTATGGCCAAAATACAAAACCATACGAAAAAATCGCGTGAAAAATGTCACTCATTTTTCGGGCACTTATCCTCAACCGATTTGCTCGCAACAAGTTGCATTCGACGCAGAATCCTGTTCCATTGTTTCCTATTTGAAATTGGCCAGATCGAACTATGGGATCGAGAGTTATGGCCAAAATACAAATTCATACGAAAAAATCGCGTAAAAAAAGTCACTCATTTTTCGGGCACTTATCCTCAACCGATTTGCTCGCAACAAGTTGCATTCGACGCAGAATCCTGTCCCATTGTTTCCTATTTGAAATTGGCCAGATCGAACTATGGGATCGAGAGTTATGGCCAAAATACAAATTCATACGAAAAAATCGCGTAAAAAAAGTCACTCATTTTTCGGGCACTTATCCTCAACCGATTTGCTCGCAACAAGTTGCATTCGACGCAGAATCCTGTCCCATTGTTTCCTATTTGAAATTGGCCAGATCGAACTATGGGATCGAGAGTTATGGCCAAAATACAAATTCATACGAAAAAATCGCGTAAAAAAGTCACTCATTTTTCGGGCACTTATCCTCAACCGATTTGCTTGCAACAAGTTGCATTCGACGTAGAATCCTGTCCCGTTGTTTCCTATTGAAAATTGGCCATATCGGACTATGGGATCGAAAATTATACCATTTTTTTATGGAAAAATCTCTAAAAAAATGTCACTTATTTTTCAGGCACTCTTCCTCAACCGATTTGCTCGCATTAAATTTCATTCGATGCAGAATGTTTCATATTTTCTTATTGAAAATTGTCCAGATCGGACTATGGACTTAGATGTTCTGGTCAAATTACTATTTATTGTGAAAAAGAGTTCAAAAAGTCTAGCTCACTTTTTTAGCAATTAGACTTCATCTATTCTCGCAACAGATTGCATTCGTCGCAGAATCTTGTCCCATTGTTTCCTATAGAAACTTGGACGGATCGTACAATTGGGTCAAAAGTTATGGCGAAAATACTAATTTTAAAACTACAAAATTAAATGCCAATTTTTGCTCTTATGTCAATCCGATTTGTTTGCAACAAATTGCGTTTGGGGAGAATTTTTTTATGCATATAAACAAATATGAAAAATAAGACCAATCCACATATTGGTGTTATTTTAGATTATTTAAAACCTTTTGAACGAACGAGAAAGGCACCATCACCGCTAGGTGGATTAATCTGGGTTTTTTAATGGAAAAATCGCTAAAAAAATGTCACTCATTTTTCGGGCACTTATCCTCAACCGATTTGCTCGCATTAAATTGCATTCGATGCAGAATGTCTCATATTTTCTTATGGAAAATTATCCAGATCGGACTATGGGTTTAGATGTTATGGTCAAATTACTATTTATTGTGAAAAAGAGTTAAAAAAAGTCTAGCTCACTTTCTTAGCACTTATACTTCATCTATTCCCCAAGTAGAGTTTCCATTTCCCGGCCATTTTCGTTGTCCCGGGATTCAGGATAAACTTGTTCAGTATATCCTGGAAATCCAGGATCCCAGGATTTTTAGATGTTTCCTTAGAAAATTTATTTTTTTGATTTAAAAACGATTTTATTCAATATTCAGGGGTAAAGTTCATATTTTAGAAAGGCCAGATAATACAGAGTTCAAATTGAAACTCATTTCAATTCTAATTTGAATCGATTCTTTCGAAAAAAAAACTACTTCTAAAAGCAAATAATATTCACGTTTTTCTTTCGGAAGGTAGAGTACCCTTTTGGAATATATGAGAAGAAGGGTTCGCCGAGTCCGAGAAGAAGGATTCGCTGGCGGTTGAAGTCGGCTTGACTGTTCGCATTGTTTTGAATATGCACAGGTGTTCTGATTAGAACTACCCAGCCAGATGTACATCAATATATGTACGCTTCTACCGCCGACGCATGATGACTTTTTCTTTGTCAATCCTTCTTATCGTTGGGATCCAAGCTCTAAAACAATATTTGATGCAGCGACCTGCATTACTGCATTCTAGGCATAGAGTACCTGCACCGAGTAAAAATACTCTCAATGAATTGGTGAACTAACCTAACTAACCTAACGTCCCCTATTCAGTATGATGGTTAGGCTGAGGAATTTTGTCCTCACTGTTGGTCATAAAATAATCGTTTAACTGGGTGTTTTGCATCTTCAAAATAGAAATTTGGTTAATCATACTAAATTAAACAGTTAAGACATTAAAATATTCTCAGATTATTTACTATGGAAAACTAAGACTCTGTAAGAAATAAAAAAAAAAATAGGCAGAGCATCGGGGTCGGACCACTTGTACTTGCGCATGTGCTGGAAAGTTTGTTGTACGAACGTCGATTAGAAGGACATGAATTGGATCAAGAATTGTTATGGAGGCAAGAAGCTCAGGAAGACTGACAAGGCAAGGCGAATATCAGCTAGTGTACACAACCTCGCTGTAGACGGGAGATGGGTAGGAAGCAGGCGCCAAATAGATGTAGCTGATCTTGTACTGTAGATACTTGTCGTTTAATTAATAGAGAGCTGTAGCTGTTGGAAAAAGTATAAGTCAGTAGCCCTCCATTGAGTGGTATAGGGGAATCTAATATTTTTTGTGAAGGTGTTCTATTAACTCTCCGATATTTTCATGTCTGTTCCTCTCTTACTAATTTAATAATAAGATGATATCGATTGTGCATCACAAAGAACCTTGGCTCCGTATACATGCCTGAACCTCCCAAATAAACGAGTTTGGAAAAAAAATCATGTAAGTTGGGTTTCGCGTTCAAAACAAATAACTTTTGTAAGAAGAAAAATTACACTGTTTGCGAACCGGAAATGAAACAGTATTTTTTGTCCCGGGTATCCCGGGATTTTCGGGATTTTAAAAATAATATCCCGGGAATCGGGAAATCCCGAATTTTCCTAAATCCCGGGATTTTTTGTCCCGGGATGTCCCGGGATGGAAACTCTATCCCCAAGCAACACAATTTCAACAAATCTGGTTGCAGTAATAATATTGTGACTGAATCCGGTCATATATAAGTTACTTGATTGATGTGCAATATGTGTGCTTCTCAGGTCGCTCGCAACAGATTGCATTCGACGCAGAATCTTGTCCCATTGTTTCCTACACTGAGAGCAGCCTTACAGTTAAAATTACTATATTGTAGGGTTAAATTAAAAACACAACGCCACTAAATTTGTGCAGATTACTAACCGTGTTTATACCGAACAAAAAATGCTTTATTTTACTATGGCTTCAAAGACAAAATTGCCAGTAAAAATTACTATGCTTTCTAGTTATCTTAACAACAATTCAGTATTTAGTTGTACCAATCGATGCATTTAAAATAAAAATGGGGTTTTGCTTGGGTTTTGTTAATTTAATTAATTTGGGATAATATTGAAGTCAAGTGAAAATTACTTTAACATGCGATTTAGTAATGTTCATATATGTAATAACATTACATTCATATTGAATACATAAATTACTGTGGCGAATGTCTGCCCTCTAAAAATGAAACAAATCACATTTCGTCATGGGATTCTTCCGACTCTTCCTTGGCATCAGTAAGGTTGTTGGCGGAAACCTGACAAGTCTAGAGACAGCAGCTGGTGTGGTACCGCCCCGGAATCAACACCGGACACCTTGACGAATAGAGCAGTCCAGGTTGAACAATTTTTAGGACTGCCAGAATACGCTCCATTGTAGACGAGCTGTAGACATCTGCTAACCTGCACGATAAAATAGGATGGGAATTTATTTCTCTAATCATCACGTAAAACATCAAACTGTTTTTAATACTTACCAGCCGTTATCAGTATTATGGAGATATTATTCTTAAATTATATGGATAGCAAATTCCGTCCCTCCGATTGCTTCGCAGTATGGCGACTGACCTGACAATGTTTTTTGTAAATTTTCATCACCATGGTTTGTTGTTTATTTTAACTATGCTCATGGTTAAAATTACAACAGTGTTGTTAATTGAAGTATGTATTTGTTCATATCAAAAACATACAGAAATAGTAATTTCAAGAGCAAATACATATTTACCGTTACTTCAACATTATTTTCAGTGTATAGAAACTTGGCCGGATCGTACAATTGGGTCAAAAGTTATGGCGAAAATACTAATTTTAAAACTACTAAATAAAATGCCATTTTTTGCTCTTATGCTCATCCGATTTGTTTGCAACAAATTGCGTTTGGCGAGATTTTTTTTTATGCATATAAACAAATATGAAAAATAAGACCAATCCACATATTGGTGTTATTTGAGATTTTTCCAAACCTTTTGAACGAACGAGAAAGGCACCATCACCGCTAGGTGGATTAATCTGGGTTTTCATATAAACTTCCAACGAGTTTAGCACCGCCCAAACGTTGACCGATTTGGCTGATATTTTGTTCAAAGCATCAGGGCATCAAATAGAACCGAATAAGAGGGCGGCCCATCAAAAAAATTGAAAAAAGTTTTTCCCATACTAATTTGAGCCACCCTACTGTATACCCATTTTAATCATGCGATTGAATCGCAATTTGATCTGTGTTAATTTACAAAAAAAAAGACACGCCGTAGTGTGCTTGATAACACAATGAAAAGTAAATAATTGAATCCGAGTCGTCGGTTTGCGAATATGACTAAGTGCGTTGGTCTGAAGACTGAAAACAAGTGAGACACACGTTTTGCATATAAATGCAACCGATTCAGTTGCAATAATATACATTTGACGGGGAAGTTGTTTGCTGTTGTACGGTATTCCTTTCCTACTTTATATGTTGATTCTAATCTGGGATTCACCTTCATAACTATAAGGGCCCATTCACAAATTACATAACGCTTTAGGGGGTGGGAGGGAGTCTGTCCGAGCGTTACGGCCGATACAAATTTTAGAACCCTTCCATACAAAACACGTTACGGGGGGGGGTGGTTGTTGTCTGAAAATTATCCATTTTAGCGTTATGTAGTTTGTGAATGAGCCCTAAGACCTTCTCCATTGACAATTAAAAGTTTTCCGCGAAAGTAATGCTCTGCATCTTTCAATAAGCTTTCTTGATTCTTAATTTTTTTTATTTATAATAATTTGAAAAATCAAAATTTTGCTAAAAACAAAAAACAAATCAAATTGTAGTATCTATACTAAGCTTACAGTTAATGATGATGGAAATGTACACAAGCTGGTGTGTTTCCGCTAAGACTGTAATGTAGGAATATTATTCAAAATGCTCCATTTGCTGTGAACGATACTAAAACTCAAATAACCTTTATGAAGTCAACGATGCTAGTTGTGCTAGTTATGAATCATTGTTCATAATCATGTTAATTTTTTGTCTTGATAAAAATATTGTACACGACTGATTCACTCAAATAGCAGAACCAAATCAAAACAAGAACCCCCAAAAAGTTCTCATTCTCCCCGAATTTTCCATCTCTAGCACTTCTGAAGCCACTCAGACTCAAACATTGATTTCGCGATAACCGTCGAATCCATCCAGACCAGAATATCAACCCAACGAAGTCGACCGTTGTTGGTGAGATCACTCCATATAAAAACCTCTCGATCGCCGGTCGTCTCCGATCAGTTCGCTGCCGTGTGTCTAACTTTTAGCAACGTCTACAGTGAGGAAGTGCGCGCATTGTAAAAATTTAAAATAAGAATCTACCGGTCGGCTTTTTTTCCCTCGAGAGGCTATAAGTGAGGTGCAATCACCGTCATGGGGCTGATCAAATCAGCTGTCACCGCGGTTTGCCTCGTCGTGGCGCTGCTGGCTCCGACCAGCCACAGCCAGTCCACGGCCAAGGTTTTGTGCTACTACGATGGAGCGAACTTCCTGATCGAAGGTAAGTGTCAACAGCCGGCAAACAAACGGACTGAGAAAAAGGACAGACGTGTAGAAGGCGGTGAAGTGCGATATGATGTCATCCGTAACGCATGCCGGTCGCGGTGATTTGTGCGGTGTCGTAGATTATAGCCAGGAGGAATTGTCATTGTGGGCAAGAGTTGCAATGCAGCCAAAGTGCTACATCGCAAAGTACACAAATTAAAGGCTAATTCCGAATAAACCGCTATTTACTATTGTGTCAGATGATTTCTGACCTCAACCGCTTACCGCAATGGCGGTTGGAGGAAAGAGAGAGGTTCTCAGTCTTCTTACTCGATGGAGCTGATTGAGTTTGTGTTTGAATGTATTGACCAAAAAGTGAATATTTAAAATTTAGGTAGGATTTATTTTTGACCGATTTGCTCTCAATAAGCATTCGAAGTGGAATCCTGACCCATTGATTTTTATTGAAAATTGGCTGGATCAGACGTTAAGGCGAAAATACTATTAGGGTAGAGAACCATTTGGGCAGCACCCCTATTCCCGTCAGCAACGTTCATTACAACCGAATTACTTGTTTTTTAGTACATGGTCAGTTTTTGTCGATATCTAGTGATGTACAAACAAACAAGCCATTTGGTTGGAGCGCGTTGAAAAGTTTCTCTGATTTTTTTGGTACTGATCCTCAGTCGATTTACTCACAACAAGTTGCATTTAATGGTGAATTCTGTCACATTGTTTCCTATTGCAAATTAGCCAAATTTGCACAAAAATTGCGTATAAAAGTCTCACACTTTTTTGACACTTATTCTTAATCGAATTACTTTCAATAAGTAGTATTCAAAGCAGAATCCTATCTCATTTCTATTGAAAGCACCGCTAGGATTAATTACCTTACTTAATTAAGGGCTTTACACTCGATCAATAACGTTTTGTTTCAAGTTTGGATTAATTTTAGATGCAAACTTTGAGAATCTTTAAGTTTACTTCTTGCCTCCATATACACAGAAAAAAAAATGAAAAATAAACAGCGCGTAAAACTTCTTTTTTTTACTTATGGATCCTGTATACCTCCGGTAGTGCAAAGGGCCAACTTGAAAGATCTCCATCCTGAGCGTTGCCCGGCTATCGCTTTAACCTGTTGCCAGGTTAGATTTCGGTCGACTTCTTTTATTTCTTTATTGAGGCTTCGCCGCCATGAGCCTCTGCGTCTGCCTCTGCTGCGATGTTCCGCTGGGTTCCAGTCTAATGCTTGTTTACAGATTTCGTTTCCGCCCCTACGTAGAGTGTGGCCGACTCAGCCCCACTTCCGATTCCGAATTGCTGTTGCTATCGGCCTCTGGTGACAACGACGATGGAGCTCGTTGTTTGAGATCCAGTTGTGAGGCCACCAGGCCCGAATTATATACCGCAGGCATGTGTTAATGAACACCTGCAGCCGTTGAGTGTTCTCCACTGAAACACACCATGTTTCGCTAGCGTATAGCAGCACAGATTTCACGTTAGAGTTGAAAATTCGTATTTTGGTGCGTTCACTTATCTGCCTGTTTTTCCAGATATTTCTTAAACTAGCAAAGGCAGCCCTTGCTTTCTTGATACGTGCGCCTTTGTCGATCTTGGTACCGCCGTCTGACGCCATTTGGCTACCAAGATATTGGAAGCTTTCAACATTCTCCACTGGTTGCCCGGCTACTGTGAAACTGGAAGGAGTCACCGTGTTTACATCTAACGATTTGGTTTTGTTGACGTTGATGACTAAACCTGCCGAGGAGGAGCGCTCGGCAAGGTCGTTGAGCTTACTCTGCATATCAGAGCGCCCTTGCGCGAGGAGTGCAACGTCATCAGCCAATTCAAAGTCGTTTAGGTGCTCCATGGTTATAGGCTGCCATAACAGCCCGCGGTTTGGTTCACGGTCAATCGCATCTACCAGAATCTCATCGATTTCGATGAGTAACAGTAACGGTGATAGAATACATCCTTGCCTCACACCAGCTACGACCCGGATAGGGTCGGACAGAACCCCATTGTGCAGCACTCTACACGAAAAGGTCTCGTACTGTGCGTCGATGAGGCCGATGATTTTCTCAGGAACCCCTTTGCGTTTCAGGGCGCCTCACATATTCTCGTGATTGAGACGGTCGAAAGCTTTTTCGTAGTCAATGAATACCAAGTAAAGGGACTCTTGGAATTCGTTGACCTGCTCCAGAATTATGCGGAGCGTGACAATATGGTCCACATAGGATATTCCGGCACGGAATCTGGCTTGCTGTCGCCGGAGAGTCGCATCGATCTTCTCCTGAATCCGGGTTAGGATTCGCGTGTTATACGTCGGATCCTTGAAATAGTTGTTCGAAGTGCTCGAACCAGCGTTTCAGCTGGTCAGTTGGGTCGGTCAATAACTGATCATTCGCGTCTTTCACAGGCATCGTTGCATACATCTTCGCCCCGCCTTAGCGTCGTGAGCAGTGTTGGTAAAAACTCAAAATCTCAAAACTCATGGATGATTCAAATCAAGCGTGAGTTGAAACGCACCCAACTCAGCACCTAAAAACTCAGGGATTAGTTGAATCATCCATTTGAATCATCGTAGGTTTTCTTTTGTTCTCTTTCGTTAAAAACAGTAAATTGACGTTTTTCGCATAAAATATTAGACACTCTTTTATGTATAAGCAATAAATTACCCCCAAAGTGATTTCAAATGCGTTTTTAAACCAAAATAATGTTTTGGCAAATGAGTGAAATGATGCGTTTTAGCATGAAAAATTCAAGCGTGATGCATTCCTTTAAAATCGCAGACGATTTCGTTCGCACGGGAGCGCTCGTTGATTGAGATTTATGAGTGATTTTACCAACACTGGTCCTGAGATATCGTAGAGGAGGCGAATGTCCCCGGTTGCGGCGGCTCTCTCTCCTTCGTCGGCCAGAGAGTCTGCCCACGCTCGCTTGTCCCGTCGACATGAGCGTTTTACTTCCTTCTCAAGAGCCGCGTATCGTTGACGGGCTGAGACTTTGGCTCCTCTGGTTTTCGATCGCTGTATCGCGGTTTTAGCTTCTCTTCGCTCCTCTATCTTCCTCCAGGTATCATCGGTGATCCATTGTTTTCTCTGGGTGCGTAGTTCGCCCAGATTATTCTCGCTGGTGGTGATGAAGACATTCTTGATGGCGGTCCATTGGTCTTCCACGCTGCCATCATCCGGAATATCTGCAGCACGCGTCTCTTGTTCTTCAACGAAGGACCGTTTCACCGTGGCATCTTCCAGTCGGCGTGTGTTGAATCGTCGTCCAACTCTTTCCTCCTGCCGACGAATCCGCGCATTGCGCAGGCGTATTTCGACGATGAGGAGGTGATGATCAGACACGATATCGGCACTACGTTTATTCCGTAAATCAAGAAGGCTCCGCTTCCATTTTCGGCTGATGCAGATGTGGTTGATTTGATTTTCTGTAAAGCCGTCACGGGAGACCCACGGGAGAAGAGCGATCCCCCGATCACCATGTCGTTATTACCACAAAATTGCCACTAGGAGCAGTCATCGCAATTTCCTCCGACAGTTGCGTGGGGTCCGCGACGTTAGGCATAATGGACGTTAGGCATAACGGACGCTAGGCACAATATACGTTAGGCATAATGGACGTTTGGCATAATTTTGCCTTCTTTATGTCATGGACTGTTCTTTGAGTCATTTTATGCCTAACATCCATTATGAAAGTGGCTGTCCAATGCAGATCCACACATTTTAGAGTTGGTGGTAATACATGAATCGGTGCCAGTGAAAGTGTCACATTGAGTAAATTTTACAGGAGACGCATTTTCCCAAAAACTTCGAATAATAAATTCAAATTTACAATTTTCTGCAACTCAACTATACTAACATGTAATAAATGATGTGCCTAAAGGTAGTAGTGGGAAATATGTAAATGAAATTGGAACAAAATGTAACAGAAATTGAAAATCGTTTCCAGTAAAAGTGGTACATGTACATTTGTAAAATTCTTAACGGTAGTTAACCATCATATTGCCAAATTTTCTTTTAAATTAGTTATCAAAAACACTTTTTTGTCATTCCCTTACTAGCTCTCTGCAAATAGAAGTCGTTTATGTAAAAAACTCAAAATTGATAAAAATGGTTCTTGTACCACTTTTTCTGACAGCGGTTTACATATCGGATGCTGAAACGTGCTGCCCTAGCAGCACAATCCAGACAGATTTGGTTGCACTAACTCAAATGTGATTAAATTTGGTTGCACATAGAGATGTCGTAAAATCCCGATTAATCGATTAGTTACTAATCGATTACTCTTGATTCTTGTCGATTATTGAATCGATTAATCATTGTATAGTAATCGATTCAAAATTAATCGATTATCACAACGATGAATCGATTAATCGAAATAATCAATTAATTTTCGACATCCTTATGATGTCGTAAAATTCTGATTTATCGATTAGTAACTAATCGATTACTCACGATTCCTCTCGATTATTGAATCGATTAATCGTTGGGTAATAATCGATTCAAAATTAATGGATTATCACAACGATGAATCGATTAATCGAAGTAATCGATTAATTTGCAACATCTCTAGTTGCACATGGGTCACAGAAACTTGTATGCAACATGTGTGCTGCTCGGGTGAGCTTGACCGGGATCTACATACTTTCGCTTGGTTCTGACGTTGTTAGTAAAATGGACGCCAGTACTGAGATTTTCATTTTCATTGAGAGAGGTCACGCGATATTTACATTTTATTCTCTTCCGCTTTCATAGAAAACATAAACAATGAAAGGAATTCTGCAACATTTTCACGGATTTTTATTTCATGAAAACGCATCAAACTATTGTAAACAGCTGTTTGTTGGAAAAATATATTAAGCTCGTTTAGTGGAATGTATTAAACCGTCTAAGACGAATTAAGTACTGTCCATTTAATTCCACCAGTTAATTTTCGTTATCTTTGCAGATACGTATTTCGACCACAACTGTGTGGTCGTCTTCAGTGTCTTGTACTTGACTTGGTCGAAATACGTATCTGCAAAGATAACAAAAATTAACTGGTGGAATTAAATGGACAGTACTTAATTCGTCTTAGACGGTTTAGCTGTTTGTTTTCAATTATGTTACTTTAACCTCGAAAATCAAAAACAATACAATCATTTTATCGACTAGTCATCGTTATTTGCACAGATCTATTAAAACTAAGCAACATTCCTATCATGACTGCTTGTAATGTGACAGGTGACTGGGAGACGGCTACATTTTCATTTGGTCTCTTGAACTGTTTTCGCTTTTACATGACAGTTACGAAAACTACCAGTACTGATGGCGCACCTCGTCTTCACGTTCTCCTATACGGAAGAAATAAACTACCCAATAGTGAGTTTAATTCACCCAACCTCGAACATCCGTACGGGAACCCAAAATTGAGTAAGTAGGGTCGAAGTAGTTTGCCTTTACTCCCATGTTAAAAAAGTACCCAACGGAAAATTTATTTACCCAAATGTAAGTTTAATTCACTCAATTTCGACCTCAGGTAATAAAACTCAAAATTGGCTTCCCGTATTGAACTGGCGTCGTTGGATTGTTTGGCTCTTTTGTTTTGACAACAAAAGAAAGAGTGGATGAAAGAGAAGAGAAAAATAACTCGAAAGTAAGTTTAAAATACTCAATTTTGGGTACTTTTCTTCTTCCGTGTAGGGCTTCGTCGGCTTGGAAAAAAAATCTGGATGTGGGTTTTTTGTTGGAACAATACCCTTCTTTGTGTTCTTGTTGATTACATCAGGAACTAAAATAAACGAAGTTGAGTCCAGTAAATCAATATTCGAGCAACGCCTAACAATATACCCTTTGTCGTCAACAGAGTTTGTTACTGACAAACGCACAGGTGCAACAAGCCTTTATCAGAACCCAAGCACGATATGACAAGAATCATTTGCCTTGCATGCGCTGATATTTCCGAGAATGCGATGCTAATTCTGTAATTTCTCCAACTGAGCACAGTTCGAGAGCTCTAGCATTTTAAACGGTCGATAACGACGCTGGATACTTCCTCACGGTATATCGGGGTTGGAAAGGAATCGATGATGCAAGCCCACTGCAGGCCGAGAACACCTCTGCACTCGTCACGAGTTCACGCGGATGTTTTTTTTTTTCAATTGGGGGTTAGGTTGTTGGTTAGGTTCTGCCCATGAAAGCCCATTTCTAATTCTAACGATTGCTAGAACATGAGAAATATATGGAAACATACAAAAAGTAGGAGGAATGGAACAGGCCTGGGATTGAACCGACTGCGTATGAGGCAGAAGTGGTAGCCATATAAACATCAAGCCCGTTCGATAGCGTTCTACATATTCGCGTAGGGTATTTTCTCTTTTTGATCCTTTGAGATTTGTTCTTGATGGTCTTCTATATTGCCAAACGTTTCCTTGTTGTCAAATATTGTAGCCGTAATCATAGAACTAAGGCAAAACAATGAATTTTTATGGAATTTTTTTATTACACTGGCTTGTGACTGGTGGTCGAGTAATTAATGACAAAATTACCATACGAAGTCGTAGGCACAATCCACTAAGGTATTTCATAATCTTAACCCTTTTCTGTTATGAAACTGTTCGGTAACTATTTCACAGGTTCTCTATGCCTTTTGAATACACCCCCATATTTACGTTCTAATCGTTTTTCGAACGAAAGCTGACGCACAGTCTCGTCCACGACAGCAAAATCATCTTGGAAAATGGCTTGAACGATTCGGATGCGTTTGAAAGTGGGTTTCGTCAGTAAATAGGATTACGGATAAATGAGAAAAATGGGTCGAAACTGTACTTGCTACATTATAAAGCTTATTTAATTTCTAGGGCCTTAGAATTAGGAGTTGAGGAAATGCTTTGCACTCCTCCCCGTAAAAATCTTTGCTATCAGTCACACTGTGCGTGAGGCACACAAGTACCTGAAAAGTTTGGCTGCGAAGCTGCGTACCTATATGACATTTTTGGCAGAAATAAGACTTTATTTTTTCCTAAGACTCGTCCTAAAATAACGACTGATTTTGATAGAAATACGAAAAAATTATGCCTGTTAAAAAAGGCACTGATTTTTCCTGTCCATGCACTTTGAGGTGCAATTATAGATCATTGGATGAGGACCCGATCATCAAGTACTCCGACTCCCACCTCAGTGGTTGGATGAAAAGCTTGGAATCGACTTTATTTGAAACATTTAATTGAAACCAACTTTTTCAACCAAAAGCAAAAACCAATATCATTCTTTTGTGAAATTTTTTTACATTGCTCCATGAATTCCTACGATCTGAAGCCACCTATCTGCCTGCCTGTCTGTCTATCTAATATATGCATGAGAACATCTCACCGGTGTCAATTGCCCTTAATTGCGATCTATTTTCGTTCAGTTTTGTCATCTGCCCCTTAGGCCGGCGTGGCTCGGTTGGTAGGTAAATCACCATGGAATCGTGTCTCAAGCGAAATGACCCTAATGAGAAGGAGATTGCCTTGTTTTCGTGATGGCGATTCCTCTAGAAACCGGTCAGTTTTTTTTGCTCTGCACGCTTCAACTGTCTACAGCCGTTATCAGCCAGAACAAGTTTCGGTGTTTTGGTCTAGTTTCGTGATGCAATGAGGAGGGTTTCAAACCTCTGGCAACCGATTACGCGAGGTAGATCACTGATGACCTCTGAACTAGACAATGCAGCGCTATCAGGATGATGATTGTAAATAGGCAGACACGCGATTGACGAAGCCGAGAAAGTCAAGCATCATCACATGGTACTGAGAAGCAAACAAATGCCGGTTTAATAAATTTATGTTGAGCGTTGAGGTGATAAATCAGCGCATCACAATGAACGTAAAGCCTCAACGAATCAACTAACAAAAAATCGCAATCCCCGAGTACACATTAATATTTCAACAAAGCGGTTGCCTTTTCGAGCGTGACCTGTTTACTTACGAAATATTGTAAGGTGAATGTTTGGTTTCTATGTTAGCATTCAAGCGGTGTAGCACTTCAAGATGGGGATGGTTTCGCAGAATTCGAGAATCTCGCTCACTGAATACGTAAGGATATTGTTTGGGGATTTTTCAAGGTAATTGCTATCCAGTTTATTATTGGTATAAGAGGCTGTATAGTGCAATGATGTTGCTACGAGATATGAAATATATTTTGTCTTAAATCTACAGTCCAGCTTATCTACCTCATATGCACGACAAGTTTTTAGAATGAATGAAAGCTTTTATTAAAATAGTATATCTAAAAAAATCATTTTTTTCGTACTACACAGTTGTATCTTTTTTGTTATATTTTTATTGAAGAGACTCTTAATAAGATACTAATTTGCCATCTGCTTGTTAAAGGTTACAAAACGATTGAATGACGATAAAACGCCGTTCAAAGACATTTCTCTCTAAGATCAATTGAATAATTTGTTCGAAAAACTGCATATATCCATTTTAGATAATTTCGAGAAAATAACAAAAAATACTGTTTTTGAATAAATCGCCATCGAATCTTTTGATTTCTTCGATACAGATCAATAGTTTTTGGCAAAACTCAACACCGTGGGGGCACTTCTAGTGTGAAAACTGCAAGCCATACTCCATAATTGCTCTTCTAAGTGCGTGCAGATATGTGGTTTCTCAAACAAACGAAAAAAATCATACATTCCTGAACAAATTTTATTCCATATGTTTTGCCAGAATATGTATTTTTGGACGAGGATTCAGATTCTCATTTTGGCCAGAAAATGTAACATAAAGCAGTTTCTCAAACGATCATTACAATTCTTATTTAATGAACCTAGAGGTGATACTGCCTTTCTTATAATGAAAGTTGTAAAATCAATTAAGGAACTCTAAAGACGGTCTCTTTGATGATGTCTGCATAGTTCAAATCTAGTAGTGGAGTTAAAGAGAATTAATAGTACTAGCTCTTCTAAAAACAGTTGAACAACCCTACCAATAATAGAATAAAATTTTTGTTTTGTAGTTTTACCTGTCGTGTTGTACGTTGGTCTCGCTCCCAAAAAATATTATACGTCATTTACTGCCCAACTTTGTAAGGCTGCGCAATTGATTACATCATTGCAGTGACTTTTGTCGCCTTCTTCTGGAACATTCAATCAACCACAAATCAGCCAGGTGTGATTTATAAGTGCTAATGAGTGGAAAAAGCCCTTGACTGCCCCATGTCCATAATTCACACCTAGACTAAACCATTTCGACTGATACAAAAAAAAACAAATATTTTTAAGTGATCAATACTTCTTCACTTCCCATAGGTCTCGGCAAAGTATCGCTAACTGACATCGAAGCGGCCCTTCCTTTCTGTACCCACCTCGTGTACGGTTACGCCGCTCTGGATCCCGACTCCAACAAAGCCGTCAGCCGAAATGCCAACCTCGACCTCGACACCGGTAAGGGTAACTACCGCCAGGTGACCGGTCTGAAACGTAAATTCCCCGGCCTCAAGGTCCTGCTGGGCATCGGTGGCTATCGCTTCTCGTCCGCTTCTCCCAAGTATCTGGAACTGCTGGAATCTGGAGCGGGTCGAATTACCTTCATCAACAGCGTTTACTCGATTGTGAAGACATACGAATTTGATGGAATCGATCTAGCATGGCAATTCCCACAGAACAAGCCCAAGAAGGTGCGCTCCACTCCGGGTAAGCTGTGGCACGGATTCAAGAAAGTGTTCTCCGGTGACAGTGCTCTGGATGAAAAGGCCGATGAGCACCGTGAAGAATTCACCGCCTTGCTGCGGGAATTGAAGAATGCCTTCCGCTCGGATGGATACCAACTGGGAGTCACCGTTCTGCCTCACGTAAATGCTTCCATGTTTATGGACATTCCTGCTATCGTCAATTACCTCGACTTTGTCAACATTGCCGCATACGACATGCAAACTCCCGAACGAAATAAGAAAGAGGCCGACTACTTTGCACCCATTTATGAGCTCTCTGAACGAGTTCCCGAGAGCAACGTGGATGCACTTGTCAAGCTTTGGTAATATTTTTGATAACGTATATTTTCTTATCATCTAATTAAAAATTGTTTCAGGTTGAACAACCACGCTCCGGCTTCGAAGCTGATCGTTTCTATTCCAACACACGGTCGCGGATGGAAGATGGATGGTGATTCTGGTATCACTGGAGTTCCTCCTCTGCCAGCCGATGGTGCTGCCCCAGCTGGCCCTCAGCTGCAGCAGGAAGGATTCTACTCGTGGGCGGAGACCTGTGCCAAGTTGCCGAACCCGAGCAATACGGGCCTGAAGGGTGCCGACGGTCCTCTGCGTAAGGTGAACGATCCAACCAAGCGGTTCGGTCCATATGCATTCCGTGTGCCCGATAGCAACGGAGAGCACGGAGTGTGGGTTTCGTACGAAGATCCGGACAGCGCTGGCAATAAGGCGGCATACGTGAAGGCCAAGGGACTTGGTGGCATTGCACTCAACGATTTGGCATTCGACGACTTCCGGGGCAGCTGTGCCGGAGAGAAGTATCCGATCTTGCGTGCGGCTAAGTACAGATTGTAGATGCGGATGCAAGAATACCAGTGATTTTAATTCGTTAGTGGCTTGTTGATTGAAAAATAAATTATGTTGAAACATTAAATACTATAATATTATACTAAGTTGTGTTGTTTATAAGGAATCATTTGATAGTGTAATCAGTGACGAAAAGCATCCAGTTTTCAAACGAGAAATGGACTCTATCCAACGAGTTTATGATTAACTTTTAGGAAATTATCGACTTCAAACCACTCAACAAACAAATTAAGTAGCCTTACAAAAAATGGGCCCGGTCGGGTTTTAATTCGATCAAAATAAAAATTTACCAAATGGTTTTCAGACAGGTAGGGTAGTTTACCGGTTTTGGCCTTCTTAGTGCCTAATATGGCCAACCATGAAAATGCATATCTCCAAAAAAAATATCGATCCATTTTAACAGTGAGTGTTGTTAGAGCTAACAAAACCCTCGAAAATAGTTTTATTTTGAGTACTTTTATAAATTTGAAGATTTTACCGCAGACAGACGTTCAAGCTCGAAAAAACATGACAGTCGGATTGCCAAGTGGTAATAAGCGAAGAGATGGCGCCACATGTCCAAACAGGAAACATTGTTTGATTTTATGTTTTGATTTTCAACTTCATCAAAATCTTTTAGTTTCTTGATCGGATCTGCTTATGGAACTCGCTTTATGGAAAAACGCTCATTCCACTCAGCCCGCCAGAGATGGTATTTATGACTCAAGAGGGGTTGTTTAATTTTAAATTTTTGATTTAAAGAATTTGTTATCATGGCTTATTGTTATGATACGGAACAGTTTTTGCTTTTCTTTTATCGATGATTGTTATCTATTGAGAGCGATTTCTGCAAACCCTGACCCTGACACTCTCTCTGACGCACCATTTCGGTTGCTCACACCACTAACATACCATGCGGATCTAACTTGGATACTCACCTTTTACGCAATATGTGATACTAACTAGGATGCTCACCCAGCCACATGATTCACGCTCTAGCACACCAGTTTGAGACTTATTTGGGTGCTCACTCTAGCACACCCTGCATCTCCTCCCGACACACGCTCTGACACATTATGAGGGACTTACTTATTTAGTTTTTTACTTAACTTCTGACATGCCATGCGAGGCTGACTTGGATGCTGATCACTCTATTCTCTTCTACCATGCCTCGAGGTGACGCCTGCGATTGCCACCCGTTATGTCATACTTATCTCAGCCTGTGCAGGCTACTCATTCACTTCCCCGCATTCAGCCCTTTTCGCTCTAACTAACCAATAACAAGTTAAAGGTTCCCCCAAACACACGGGACGCAACAGTCGCGACGCGATTCTATCACTTGGCGACAGCGATTCTGTCGCCGTTGGTATGGAAGCGTAAATAGATCATTGCCTGCAGCGACCCAACGATAGAATCGCGGCGACTAGTTGTCGCCGTCGTGGCGATGAAATCGCTTAGGTCTGGGGGAGCCTTAATTATGCTTGTCGACTGCTGCTCGGCGTGCCAGACTCTCTGCAAGCTGCATGTAATCTGAGTGGTAGCAGTTGAAACTGCGTTACACTTCTCCACCGGTTGGCACATCCTCAGGATAAGAGTATCCCTTGGGGTATCCTGGGTTGTGTCCCAACCGCAAAAGTCTTGCATAGCTCTTCTTTCGACGTCGAAACGAGGACATATGAATAGCTCTCCAGTTTCATTAACACCTGGGCAGTCAGAACATAAGGTTCCCAGCGCATGCCTAAAACTGTGAAGGTACTGTCGGAAGCAGGCATTTCAGGAATTGTGTCAGATGGAAGTGAACTTCTCCATGAGGTCTCCCCACCCAGCTCGATATATTATGTATTAGCCGGTGGGTCCACCTACCTTTAGAAGAGTTATTTCACTCGCGTTGTCATCTGGCAACCGAAGTCACCCTGATGCGTTCGGGGGCTCCTCTGGTGCCACGTAGCTCGAAATACTCCTCGTCTTCCCAGATGACCAGCCCGACTGGCATCACGTTCGCTATCATGCAGGCTGCATCGTGTGATATCGTCTTCTTCTTCTTCTGATATGATATCGTTGCGGTAGGCAAATGTCACTCTGAGACACATCAAGCGGTACGTGCTTTCCAGCTCCTGCAGATAACTGGTTGCTCCCAGAGCTTTCCCCCAGGAAGGACTGCCGTATCTAAGAATAGATACGGCAACGCCTGCCAGTAGCCTACGTCCTCGATAATGCCGCAACAGCAGTCGAAACCCTCTTGCATGCATAGTCGACATGGCTGGCGAAGGTCAGCTTGTCGTCTATCACGACCCCAAGGAGCTTCAAACTCCGCTTTGATGCGATCGCGACTTCACTCACATGAGTCACTGCATGTTGAACCGACTTGCGGTTGTTGACGATAACCACCTCCGTCTTATGTTGAGCGAGCTCGAAGTCTCTGGCGGTCATCCAATCCGCCACCGTGCTGATCGCGTCTGCCGCGTCAGTTCTACCTCGGCAATTTACTCCCCGTGGTCCTCCAAGGTTTACGTCATCGGCGAAGCCGACGATCGCATTCCGTCGTACATAAGATTCCATAATAAGGGGCCCAGTATTGAACCTTGCGGAACTCTTGTGGTAATAGGAACGCTTCTCTGACCGGCATCGGTCTCGTATAATAGTACAGTATAATAGCACAGTATATCGAATACCTCGCCTTTTTTGTTGAATCACTATCTCGGCGGTCTTTACCACCGAGTTAATAGCGTCCAACGTGGACTTACGCTTGGGAAAACCGAACTGATTGCTTGACAGGCCGTCCGTACTTTCTGAGTACGGGGTCGACCTGTTGAGGATGATCCTCTCTAGCAACTTGCCCGTCGTGTCTATAAGACAGACTGCTCTATACGCCGATGGGTCACCCGGCGGCTTCCCGGCCTTCGGCAAAAACACCAATTTCTGCTTTTTCCATCTTTCGGGAAATCTACACTCATCAAAGCATCTCTGCATAGTGCATAGCGCTATTCGGAACTCCATCAGGTTCTTGAGCTTTGTTCGTTACCAGGGATTTGGCCACCGCGAGTAACTCTTCGTTCGTCACTGAAGTCACCATTTCGGCCGCACCCATATACCCTTGCGGTGAAGGAGGCCAGGGACTTGTGGCTCGGGACGGGAAGAGTACCTCGATAAACCTCGCCAACCTATCCGGGGACCGTTCGGGGGGTGAATAACTTCCTTTGGTCTTGGCCATCACTGTGCTGTAGGCGCCACCTCACGAATTCGCGTTGACTCCTTCGCATAGGTTGTCGAAACACGCTCTCTTACTGATCTTGATGGCCTTTTTAAAGGCCAGTTTAGCAGCTCGTAACACTTCACAGAGATCCACCCCTTCATCCTCGGTGTGGATGGGCCTGTTGCATCCGTCTTGCAGCCTCGAGGCTGGTTGATCGAAGGATCGCAAACTCGGCACTCCACCATTATACCGAGCGTTTGTCATTTCTCGGCAGGGCTTTTCTCAGCATGGTGGCGTCGCACGCGCGTGATAGGACAGTTACTAACACATCGCCACTTAAACCTTCAGTGTTGGCTTCCAATCCCAGGGCGGCGGTGACATTTTCGCTTTCGAAGTGATTGGTCCTCCACCCACGGACCTGACAGGGATCCCCGGACCTCGGATGTTGCACGCCATAGTTGATCTTTAAGCGAATTGCTAGATGATCACTATCGGTGTAACCCTAGTCCATCCTCCTGTCCAAGTCTGGTGCCAGACCAGGACTGATGAACTTTACGTCAATCCATGACTCGACCCCGTTCCTTTTGAATGTGCTAGCGGAACCATCATTGACTAGCACTGCGTCGAGCTTCGCTAGCGCCTCTAGTAACGCTTGACCCCCTCGATTAGTGCAGCGGCTGCCCAATTCCACTACCCATGGGTTAAAATCTCCTGCTATGATGACCGGCTTTCGACCCACTAGGTCGGACGATAGCCTATCGATCATCTGGTTGAACTGTTCTAATGGCTACCTTGGTGGGGCATAGCAGCTACAATAGAACACACCATTGATCTTGGCTATCGCGACACCCTCAGCAGAGGAGTGTACCACCTCTTGGATCGGGTACCGTTCCGTCATGCAAATAGCCGCCATCTTAGACCTGTCCGCCACCCAATTAACGTTATCGACAGGGACGTTGTACGGGTCGGACAGGAGGGCGACATCGGTCCTCGACTCCGAGACCGACTGCCGCAGCAGCAGATTCGTTCTTGTTTGTCTCTCCGATGGGACACGAAGATCCACCCATAACGTGGTTACAGGCTTGCGTTTTGCTGGCGCATATGAGGCACTTTGGTGCCTTATCGCATTCCTGCGCCTTGTGCCCTTCAGCACCACAACGACGACACAGATTGCTGCGGTCTGGGCCCTTACAGTTGTAAGACTTGTGCACCAACTCTAAGCACCGATAGCACCTGTCCACTGAAGGCGAGTGGAGTTTGCTCACTGGGCATACTGACCAGCCGATCTTCAACTTTCCTCGCTCCATTACCTTTTTGGCTTCCGCAACCGGTAACCTAAGGTAGGCCACCTGCCTATCAAAGGAACCGCCTCTTAGGCGTACATAGGTCTTCTCGAATTCTGTACCGCACTGGTCTTTGATGGCAGAAACAACGTCGTCCGCGTTCGTGACCTCGTCCAGTTTCTTGTACTGGAGGGTCACTTCCGCCTCCAACGCCCTCACCTCGGCGTCGTCACCCAACACCTCTTGGGCCAGCTTCCTGTAGTCAGTCGTACTAGCCTGCGCTCCGCGTTTCAGAACCAAGATCATTCCACCGGTCTTGATGCGTCTGACGCTTCGCACGTCCTGACTCAGCGCCGAAAGCGTTTCGGCCGCCCGCATCGATTCAAGGACTGCAGCGTACTTTTCCTTATCAGCGTTTTTTTTTTAATATTTATTTTATTTAATTTTATTTGTTAATTATCTAATACATGCATTCATCTCTTAGACTAGGTGTTCCGTGTTTTCTTAACACTATCATCCTTATTTGCTATGTTACTTTTTAGTTAATATTAATACATTTCAATTGCCTCTGGCAGTTAGAATTTTTCCTCTGGTTGAATTGCACCATGTAGGAATTACAATGTGTTTTAACTTAAACTAAACCTAACCTAATTTAAACTAAGGGTACAAGGAGTTAATCGTTGCAATAGAAGATTGCAACGATTTTTGTCTAAATTTGGAAATTATTTTGTTGGACATTTGTTGCAATGTCTCAATATTAGAAATTCCATGAAGTTCATTGGTACTATACCACGGAGGCAACTTCAGAATCATTTTCAAAATTTTATTTTGAATCCTCTGAAGTGCCTTCTTTCTTTTCTTATCAGTTTTCACCAACAAAGACTCGCCTCTGTCCTTATCTTTATTTGCGGGTCGAGATGCGTTTGACTTCCGCTTTGCCCTACTGACCAGCTGCCAGGGATTTTTGGTCCCTTGTGCCGATGACACAGACCGGCTGGTACCCTCTTGCGGCACGGTGACTTGCGCCTGGTTGGTGCCTTTCGCCTTTTTGGGCCGAGAAGTCACCTTCTCGGGTCGACGCCCTGCGGGCTCCTTTGCACCCCAATCTGCTCCGTCCATACAACGTTTGGCCTTTATGGTCGCACGTCGTTTGGCTTTGCTCTGAGCGCCTTCGCCGGATTGCTGCCTGAACTGTTTCGGTAGGGCTTCCATTCCCGGAAACGATTTCCCGGGAAATCATATTTCTCGGGATTCCCGATTCCGGGGATTTTTTGTATCAGTTTCCCGAATTTCCTGGGAAACTAACATACTGAAATATTTTGTAATACTTGCCTTATTTTTTTAAATTTGATGATAACGGATTTTGGGGTATCAATTAAATTTTTTTACTAGCATCATGTCACTATTAATTTCACTTTTAAATTTTAAGAATTTCAGTTATAACTGAAAATGTTACAGAATCATACGGTGCATTCCAATACGTGTTGAAGAGAGGCGAGACAAAAAACCAGTTTGTATCTATTGTTCGTTTATTCAGTAGGTTCAATCGTCGATAAGTGTTGTGAAGTCGAAATAAAAATTTAGTGTCTGTGGTGAAACAGCAGAACTATCAATGTTCGCAGTTATTCAGGCAATAGAAGTGACCGCTTTGGCAGGTTTGTCCTATTATTGTCAAAGGTTTATTAAGACCATTAATCCTTTTTAATTCAATTTCCGAACACACTCATATTTTGAAGACTCGTTTGTATTTTTTTATATTTCTGAAATATTTTATTTGAATATTTTATATATTGGTGGGCTAACAGATCTTGATGGAAAAACAGATTGTATGTCTTTTAGTATGCGATCATTACAACTGTCTTACAACAAATACTCTTACAACAAATTATGGACTTACAACAAATTATGGACGAGAACAGCTTCCTGGAAAGCTTACCAGACTGATCAAAGCAACGGTGGATGGTGTGCAAAACTGTGTGAAGATCTCAGGCGAACACTCCAGTCCGTTCGAATCGCGCCGGGGACTAAGACAAGGTGATGGACTTTCGTGCCTGTTGTTCAACATTGCGCTAGAAGGTGTCATGCGGAGAGCCGGGTGTAACAGCCGGGGTACGATTTTCAACAGATCCAGTCAATTTATTTGCTTCGCGGATGACATGGACATTGTCGGCCGAACATTTGCAAAGGTGGCAGAACTGTACACCCGCCTGAAACGTGAAGCAACAAAAGTTGGACTGGTGGTGAATGCGTCAAAGACAAAGTACATGCTTGTGGGTGGAACCGAGCGCGACAGGGTCCGCCTGGGAAGCAGTGTTACGATAGACGGGGATACCTTCGAGGTGGTCGAGGAATTTGTCTACCTCGGATCCTTGCTAACGGCTGACAACAACGTTAGTCGTGAAATACGAAGGCGCATCATCTGTGGAAGTCGGGCCTACTACGGGCTCCAGAAGAAACTGCGGTCGAAAAGATTCGCCACCGCACCAAATGTGTCATGTACAAGACGTTAATAAGACCGGTAGTCCTCTACGGACATGAAACATGGACAATGCTCGAGGAGGACTTGCAAGCACTCGGAGTATTCGAGAGACGGGTGCTTAGGACCATCTTTGGCGGTGTACAAGAAGACGGTGTGTGGCGGCGAAGAATGAACCTTGAGCTCGCCCAGCTCTACGGCGAACCCAGTATCCAGAAGGTAGCTAAAGCCGGAAGGGTACGATGGGCAGGGCATGTTGCAAGAATGCCGGACAACAACCCTGCAAAGATGGTGTTCGCTTCCGATCCGGCAGGTACGAGACGACGTGGAGCGCAGCGAGCGAGATGGGCAGACCAGGTGCAGAACGACTTGGCGAGCGTGGGGCGTATTCGAGGATGGAGAGATGCGGCCTCGAACCGTGTATTGTGGCGTCAAATTGTTGATTCAGTGTTATCTGTATAGATGTAGACTAAATAAATGAATGAACAACAAATACTCGCAAACTTTTGCAATGTCTCGCAAACTTTTGATAATGTCTGTTCGGCATTTCAAGCAAAGTTTAACTGAATACAATGTTATAGTCAGGATCATTAAAGTACGACAATCAAGCACTCGTCTGAAAGCTCTTTTTTATTTCGAATGGAAGAATTCTCATTTCAAATATTTCATTCATCTACATATAAAATGTGTTCAAGTGGACGTACATGAATAAAAATGGTTTATCCTTCAAAGTTGACTAGAAGATTCTATGCACTAAAAAAAGTCGTCGAGTATAAGAATAGTTCATGTTAGGAATATTTTGGCGATTATAGAAAAGAATCTCCCGTCGTTGTCCAAAAACTGTAAAAAATACGGATACAACCTGATAAAGTTTTTAAAATAAAAATATGTTAAAGTAGCACATAGTGGAGCTCATCAGGACACTGCAGATCTTACTCCTGAGCCAGAGCAGATGCTGATACTTATGACATGGAACGAACTGAACAAAAACTGTCTCATGCTTTCAACAACTTTTTCATCATTTGAGGATAAAATAGCAAACCTCACTGATGTCGAATGTATATTTTCAAAATCACATTTTACGACAAAATTTAAACTACGATTTTGAACTAGTTTCTAGAGTTTTTTTTATTTCCCGGGATCCCGGTAAATCTCGGAAAATTATTATTCAATTTCCCGTTTTCCGGGAAGTTGATTCCCGGGAAAAATGGAAGCCCTACGTTTCGGGTTAGGCGCAGTCTTTTCTTCGTTGGCCGTCAGGGCGAAATCAATCGCCTCTTGGGCCATAGTCGCTCCTCCAAGAAAGGAGAAGGCATCAGTATGGGTACCTTTGTCGACCTTCTCTCTTCCACCCGTCTGATAAACACATCCTGTTCTTATCTTACGACTCGAACAGCCTGGCGGTGCATCCGAAGGTTCTGTTTCAGTTCCTTACTAATGGTGTGCCTTGCGTTCACGAACTTGATGATATCATCCCGGATAGTGGCCCTTGGCCCTCCGAGCGTGCTGAAAGGGCTGTACCCCGTCACTGATGGGGAGACTCCGATACTGCTAGTTGCAGCCTCCGTTACTTCGCTCTCCGCCTCCCTGGGAAGAGACCTCATCAAACCCCCCTTGGCAAAGGGGTTTACCACCTCCAAAAGAATTATTTTTAGCTTCATGCATTGTAATTGGGTGGCTGCCATCGAATCCTTACGGCATGCAGGGAGGCCATGCAAGGGTTGACACTTACGTGTTCAGAGCCATATCAGCGCAAGTCAGGAAAGGGCATCTGAGCCTACACCCAGCAGGCAAAGCTTGATGGCAGGATTGGACAGCGTGCTACAAGGCCCGCCATGATTTTAGGGATGGGAGACAGCCTAGCCATTAGCCCTCTTGCCGTTTCGAGTTAGTGTCACTCGGCTCTGCTAAGAGAGTAGAATGTCAGACTGCCAGCCCTCGCTTTAACAATATTACGATATCCAAGACAAGGTCCATTAACACGCGGCCAGAATGCCATAGTCAGGATCTCGCTGACATTAACCCTGATGTGTCAATTGGCACTCCTTGGGCTCCTGTGCGATTTAAGTGGCACACGGTCGCTTTGATAGGGCCTGCTTGCGGACACATGCAGCTTTTTGGCAGGCCCCCTAACTCGCAGCGGCCGTGGGGAGGGGTCGTTAAGCCCTTGGATATAGTCCCTGCTGCCCTAAAGGTAAAGTCTGTGTGTGAGAGTGTGTACACACATATGTGCGCAATAATTCTTGCACATTTTTTTCACTTACCCTTAGTCAATTTGCATGCAACGACGGTGAATCCTGCCTCATTGTTTCCTATTGAACGCTCGAGTTTGGTTTGCGATGAAGCATATCTAATGCTATTGAATCACTTCAGGCCATGATATTCTGAAATTTTAATACAAATGGAAATTTGTGAAAATGCAAAACAAGTGTTTTCCATGTCAGCTAAGTAAGTTGAAATATAGTGAATCAATGTTTGAAACACCATATTCTGTAATTAACCTTTCTCTAGAAGCTTATCACATTATACCTCACAACGATAGATGTGTGAATCACGTATCATTCTTTCTTCAATTTTATTTTACAACTAAACATAAACAATCCCGCAATCAAGTGGTCCATCAACACTTAATCAATCATAATATATGAATAACACACAAACCCGAGCATCGTCACTGGAGAGGATCTAAAAGTGAGAATGAGTTCCTTTAAATTTGAACGACTAACAAACGGTTCTAGTACCAATATAAAACGATCATCCCGCGCGAGCGACTCCTTAGTTGATCTCAGTTCTTCGAACAGGACGTTCCCATCAAGGTTGACTCGTGCACTCAGTATTTTAGAAGCGAAGTTGTGACTGTTTGATAGTGTAGTTGAGAAGTGTGAAGATGTGGTTTTTCAAGGTAGGAGCCATGCTGCTCCTGGCCGCCGTGGTATCAGCCAACAATGCCACTACCGGGCCCAAGGTCCTCTGCTACTACGATGGGCAAATGGCTCTACGCGAAGGTGAGCGACAGGTTTTCGATATCCCACGATCGGCCTTGATTCTTCTAGCGAACAACAAGACACAGTGCGCACAGCAGGAAGATGGTGATTAATTGATTTCGACGAGCGGCTGCGCCTAATTGAATCAAGGTCTATCAGTGGGAGCCGGCAAACAGTCGGTGCGACTAGAACAAATAAGATTATCAGCCGGCAGAGGCTGACCTCATTCAAATGGAGTGAGCGATTATTCAATTTTCGTAATCATTCTGTTTTAGGTCTGGGTAAAATAACCGTTACGGACATTGAGCTTGCACTGCCGTTCTGCACCCATCTGCTCTACGGATTTGCCGGCGTAAACCCGGAAACCTACAAGTTGAAGGCAGTTGATGAAAGTCTGGATTTGGATTCAGGAAAAGGACAGTTCCGTCTTGCCACCGCTTTGAAGCGTCGTTATCCAAATTTGAAGGTCTTGCTTAGCGTTGGTGGATATAAAGATTTAGCTGAGGAGAAACCATTCGAAAAGTATCTTACGCTGTTGGAGTCCGCTGGATCACGGACAGCTTTCGTTAACTCAGTTTATTCCACACTGAAGACGTACGAGTTCGATGGCCTGGATTTGGCGTGGCAGTTCCCACAGACTAAGCCCAAGCGCATCCGCGGATGGACCGGAAAACTGTGGCACGGATTCAAAAAGCTGTTTTCCGGAGACAGCATTCTTGATCCGAAAGCCGAAGAACATCGTGAAGAATTTTCGGCGTTGGTGCGCGACTTAAAGAGTGCTCTGGTCCACGATAAATTCATTTTGGGGTTGACAGTGCTGCCGCATGTGAACGAAACTATCTTCATGGATGTGCCACTGTTGAAGGATAGCCTGGAGTATGTCAACTTGGCTACATTCGACCAACAGACACCGGAACGGAATCCGAAGGAAGGTGATTTCACCGCACCAATCTATGAGCTAACCGAACGTGTCGAAGGAAACAATATCGACTCAAAGGCTAGTTACTGGTAAGGATTATTCTGATTGATTCTTATTGGGGTACTATGAAAAAGAAGAATGGGACCTATGAAATGAGTGTTTTAAGTGGTTCTACTGGAGTTTGTTCAACCTATCAACTGCATATCAGCAGCGCTCGTAATAGAAAGTCATTCTAGTATACTACGGTGTATCTATGAGGTTGAAATGTTGTTAAGTGACATCGTTAATCATATCCCGTATACACAGCAAGGGAGGTAGAAATTAATTTAAGCAAACTTGAGGAAAAAATAACTCGAGCGTGGTGAACCAGCTCGAGAATGTTGATTTCTTTTGTAGGAAATTGTTAGCCTGTGAATTTCGCAAAAAAAAACATGTACGTTAATAGAATCGAATATGTGTGTGAAGTCAAGTGTAACGTTCTACTTGCCTTCTTTAATTTGGATGCGTGTCATTTTTGCCACCATCTCTTTACAGCAGGATTTTGCGTCAGCTATTTTAAAACGAATTTCACGAAGCGTTGACCTTACAATCGTGTTTATGACCGAAGCCATATATGTATACAAAGAGGTGGATTCGTCTGATTTTTTTTCATATCCATACACAAATGATCAAGCATGTCAAGCTATGTTGTAACTCTGTCAATTATTATCCGTTTTTGTCAATTCAGGGATGCCCGAACAGTAAATTTTATTTTGTTTCACGATATATTTATAGAAACGACTATGAATTCCGAATATATTTCGGGTTTTCCGAAGGTAGGTTCAGAACCGTAAATTTTACTCACAGAAACGCATTTAGATTTCCACTTGATTTTTTTTTAATTTTTTTGTTCTTTTCCTTGTTGGGTATTTCAATCACTGCGACCATTTGTTAGATCTATTGTGATATCTAGCTTTGTCAAGTTATCGCATCATTACTATTTAGAGCAATTGCATTACCTTGACTACCAGCGTTATCCCAATGCGGTAATATGGTTCTTATGAATCGTACTACTATATTGAGACTTGTTCTTCAAAATTCTGAGGGTTCTATCAGCCCCTTGTTAAAGAACTGTAATTTCTTTCTAAAATTTGCCTAACAATGGCATAACAGATGCTCCGAGTCTTCTACATGCATGCCGCAGAAACGACATACATCATCTTGAAGTTTTCCTAACAGCTGCAATTGATATCGGCTCGGGCAATAGCCTATTACAAGACCTACATATGTGTTAAGATCTTTTTTTGCAAAAGGGTGCTACCTTGTGGTACTCCAGAAAGGTTCGAGAAACAGTCGGACAAATTGTCTCTAATACTGACCGGTACATAAAGCAAAAGAATAGTTTTGCAAGCATGATTAACTTTGTCAGATTTAGGCAGATTTGAGATCGGTGTAAAAGGCATCTATTTGGAATTTTTTACACATGTTCTCCATGCAAAACAAAGTAAAACTGGTAAGATTAGTTTCCACAGAGCGCACAGTGTTTTCTACCCAAAGCAAAGTTGATTTTAGAGGCTCAGTGACCTCGGAAAAAAGTTTCAGTATGTTAAGCTCAATATCT
Source organism: Armigeres subalbatus (assembly GCF_024139115.2). Taxonomy (NCBI): domain Eukaryota; kingdom Metazoa; phylum Arthropoda; class Insecta; order Diptera; family Culicidae; genus Armigeres; species Armigeres subalbatus. The sequence continues at coordinate 420,591,582 of NC_085140.1, read as the reverse complement.
TGGAGTTTTTTTTTCTTAATCCCCCTAAAAGTGAGTTGGAAATTCTTTTTCCTCCAATTATGAAGATACATCATATGGATATGGGTCGTTATTTATGAATGACCACAAAAAAAACAGGTTTTTCACGATCCTTTCGTCAATATATTTTTTAGATTTTTCAAATGTTCTACAAAGATCTCCGCCGCGATAAAAAAAAACATGAACCTCTCGAAAACAGTTTATTTTTATTTTCAATATTAACGAAGTTATTGACGATTTTTTGTTCATAAATGAGCATTTTGACATTAACTGCATACATTTAGGGGCAAAATGGGGCAGAATTTTAATTAGGAGATTGAAAGCATAACTCAAGCACTAATTTGTAAGGTACACCGGGGCAAGTTGAAATGCGGGGTAAGTTGAAACGGAAGCTGTCATTTGGATCGGCAATGACCCAATGTCCTGATTATTTTTTACAACAAACTACTCCCCTGAACGCACCTTCTGACTGCCATTCCCGGAAGATTGAAGCTACAAAAACGCAATCCCTGCCTATGTTTATTTTTCGCCCTTTGCAAAATTTAAACCAACTTTTTGACGTACCAATAAAACAGGTCTCAAAATGATGTTTGGAAGAGTGCTTTCCTCAAATTTTCACGGTAGATAACACAGGGGAACAAAATTTAACTTTTTGCTGGTCCTCAGAACCAATTGATGTGTCTTCAGTAGATTTTGGCTCGCTGAATCCGAATCTGTCCTCAGATATGCTCTAACACGTCCAAATTTTGAGATATAGCTAAATTAATACCGCTAATTTGAAGAAATTGGCATTTTTCGAAGGACTTTCATGAAGCATATAAACATAATTAAAGGTCAATCAATTCCCGAAACGGTATAAGCACATCTGATCTAATGAATTTCCATCAGTTTTGCACCTTACAATTGTTTTCTATTCGCTTTTCCTTGAATTTAGGTTCAGTGAATTTAATTTAAAAACATTCCATGCAAGTCCGTTTCAAAAAACTTGCATGCAAACGCCATCAGCACCAGTTCGAAGCCACCAAAAATTCAACAACATGCGGGCAGGGAAACTGGGATATGAAAATGTGAAAAAATCTGAATGAAATATAAAGATAACTAGTTAGTTTGTAAATATATGTTTCATTCGACCTTTAATAAAATATACTTTTTTTTTATTTGATGCTCAACATTTCTTCTCCTCCTAAAACATTATTGTGCTCGATTTCTTGTTGTTTTTTTCGATCGATCAACTTCCAATAACCACACGTAATCCGTTATCATGTTACAATTGTGTTGTGCTAGAATATAGTGCGAACATGATGATCCAGAAAGTTCCTTTCATTCCATCATTTAACCATATGCTCGGGTAACTGTAACATGTTGAACAGCACACAAGTGGAGTGGAGCCCAAGTGTTTTTTTTTCTGGCGCATTACTTTGCGTCTTAGCACATAACAAAGCTTGATAAAACTAGTGAACTTTTTCCCGTTTCACTGTTATAAACTGACCATAGATAAAAGAAATTGCATTGGGATTATTGCAACATCCATGCAGCATTTTCAACGCGAATCAAATAAAAAGTCCCCCACGCACGAGTAGGTTGTTGACGTTTTCCGGTTTCTGTTGCGTAGCCGTCAACGTCGCTTCAGCTTGTATGCAATCATACACAAGAACGATCGAATGCAACTTATCGATTCGTTGATTGATTTTGCTAATTGATAATTTTCCGCCAAAATTTCTATCATAGGAATATTGGAATGATCATAAATAGCAGGAATAATCAAAATATATAGAATTGCGCACAGTTCTCGTACTTGCTTTATTCGAATGAACATAATAAAGGAGCTTCAATTGACAGTAGATACACCATAGCACTTGAGCAATTATTGAAAATTTATCGCGCCAGAGGAAATACAACATCATATTTACATTCAATAGAACTTACTTGAATGAAAACATATTATTTTTTTGCTTGGACAAACTATTATATTGAATTGTTTTTACTTTCCTCTCAAAACCGTTAACAGATAATTACCAGGCTTGTACACAAGTTTTCGAAAAAGGCTTGCATAAAACATATTTTTAAATAACTTTCACTTACTAAAATTGTAGATAAATCACACTTATTATGTTTAACTTGTTCAAAATGCACCACATTTCGAAAGATTAGATGTTTGTGATCCATTTTGGGCCTTGATTGACTAGTAATTCTTTCTATAGGGTTAACGATGGCTTTTCTAAAATGCTCAAAATCATTGATTTTACGAAATGTATTGAGGTATATCTCAAAATCTCGACGTGTTAGAGCAGTGGTCCCCAGCATGCTTACTATCAAGGGCCGCATTGCAATTTTGAACTGTTGAAGCGGGCCGCAGTGTATTTGCAATATTTGTGTTTTCATAGAATTTTGCAGCTTAGTACAAAATGATGTTTTATATCAAAAATAATATTTTAACAAAATATTTTCATCCTAACAATATTGTAAAACTTGTAAAGACATTTAATTCTGCAGGGTTTATTGCTGTAGCTGACTATGAGTCGATACTACTATTTCAGCTCTTCAGACTTGACAGGAGATAATTCTTTTGCAACACCATTTTTTCGGTTCAGTTGGCAGAAAGGATTCTAAGCTATTTTTCCAAATGATCATATGGTCGGTGCTCCGCACCAAGTACCAATGGAAGATCACCCAATTTTGCGCACAAAACGTGTTGCGGTTGTAATTGTTCAAAAACGCATTGAACTATATTCGTATTAATAATCGAAGATATTTTTATTAAAAAATCACAAACATATGGCGAATATTATTTTGTGTTGCTCTTACGAGCAAAGTATCACTAGAGCTTGATGCGGTTTGGCAGAACTCCAACTATATGACCTTATGCATTTATTTTTAAGGATTGTTGTCCACTAATAAGTTGTCGTGCAAATAACGACGGCCCGTTTAAAAGTGTTTTTAGCAAGGTGATCTGTCAGCAGTGTTGCATAGAACTTGAGTGAATCTACAATATCCGAATATCAATAGAATTTTCTGAAACCTTCTCTTCATAAATATGGGAGCATGGACAAAATCTTGATTTCGTTCAATATTTTCCTTAGCTTGCAGTACGTTGACTTGATAGTTGATAGTCAACGTGTTTCCTGGAGTTAATTATCGAGCAATTTTTTAGCAGTGAGTAGCATCATGATGATAATACGATTCATGCTTTATATATGGCGCTTCAGCAACAAGCAAGCTTGCAAGCTTGATAAAATCCTTGAATGCTACAAAAAATGGGCACAATGAAAAGCTTTTCTAGTCATGTATAATGCTTAACAATGGGCCACATGCAGTGTATTATCTGAAATCCTCCGCGGGCCGCAGGAAAAGTCTTGGAGGGCCGCATGCGGCCCGCGGGCCGCACTTTGGGGATCACTGTGTTAGAGAAAATCTGAAGTCAGATTCGGATTCAGCGAGCAAAAATCTACTTAGGACACATTATTTGGTGTTAGGGACAAAATCTTGTTGAGCTGTGTAATCATTCAATGTTGAACAAACATAATGATTATAAAAAATCAATGGTAGATCCGTTTTAATTTTTGTATTTCGGTCGTTTGAAATTGCTCCGCAATTTAAACCCATCGGGGCAAATAGAAATGTGTGGTGCGGGGCAAGTTGAAACAACGATTCAAAACGTCTCCCTCGCATTTTTTTTTTTCTAAAATTCAGATACTTGATAGTAAGCGTTTAGGGCACTGAAATGGAAAGTAGGCTTTGAAATTAAAACAACAAAAAATCAAAAACAAGTCGCCACCCAGCAAACGCGGAGTTTCTGCCGCCATTGTACGGGTAGAGCATAATTGCACCAAAGGTAACTGTTTTTTTATTGCTAATTGCGAATCATTACATAAGATAAGTGGACTACAAATCGAAGGGATCGCTTTTCAAGGTGCGTATTGAACTATTTACAATGGTAGTTTGTTTAATCAGTCTGCTTCAATTTAAATATTTAGTTTAAAAATAGCTGTACGGATTATGATCCTTTGATTCAAAATTCGTGCGCGGTGGACGGATTTCAATTCAGGAGTAGTTGATTTAATTCATAATATTCTCATGTTTTTCGTAGTTTTTATGTGTAAATGTGAAACACTTCAAAAGTAGAAGCCTTCATGTTCCCTTGTCAATGACAAACGTTTCATTTGCATTCGATTTCTATAGTCTAGTCTAGAGTACGGATTCCGATGTCCCACGGTATATATTGATATGAGACAATTGATCAAATCAAATCAAAATCATCAAAAAATTACATGGGACTCTTATGCGAATTTAGTTACCTTTACAACCTCGTGCATCTTGAGTCTCACTGAGTACATATATTGTGATTTTAATACGGAAAAAATAGCTTTTCTCTGTATGTAGCGTAGTGGTTCAACTTGCCCCGATAGGCGGGGCAAGTTTAAACGATGCACATAAAAAAGTAATTTCAATATACAAAATATTTATAAAAAAGTTTGGAGAGGTTGCTTATTTTTTATGTATAATCTTTGGCCCGAACTAGCAAACACCGCAAACGGATTCAAAATTTATTAAAAAGCGATTTTTTATAGCACTTCAAAGTTCAACTTTGAAAAAACCGTTTCAACTTGCCCCGGTGTACCTTATTTGTATTTGTATTTGTATTTGTATAAATGGTTGCATTGCAACATATATGTGACTTAGCTTGCCGTAAGTACCGTATGGATATCTTTTTCTTCTTTTTTTATATATAAAAATGAATTGGTCTGTATTCCGCATAACTAAGAAACGGTTGTGTTCAAATTTGTTCATCACAATTTCCGATGGGTTTACAGAATATTTTCTTATGTCAGTTGCTACAAAAACTGAAAAAAAAAATAAAAAAATTCGAATTAGAATTTGTATGGGAATTTTGTATAGGCAGATCACACACGCATTTTTGCCTACTGTGCAAGACAACGTCTGCCGGGTCATCTAGTTCATGATAATAATGGGCCACACACAATGGATACGTTTGCGTACACCGACAAGACACTTACGCAAGACCTATGTCTTGTCCTAATACCAAATTTTAAAAATGACTAGCTTTATGTACCCGGCCTTGCTCGGAGTTGCCAGTTTAATTCGCAGTTTTTTTCACCATCGGAATTGGAATAGGTCAAAAGGATAATTGTGTTTTCTTATTGATATTTCATCATTTGATTAAAAGAAGGTAGATTACATTTGAAAACATTGACTGATTTTGAAAATGGTATCACACCCTTAATCGCTTGCTCTCGGGCGAACGGCTATTTCTGAAGAAGGAAAAACATACACCGATGCCTTATTCCGGAAAAACGTCTATTTTTAAAGAAATGATCACATTTACCGTCCAGAAGGAAACACTTTAATCATTGCTTTTCTCTGGGCAAACCATGATTTCGATGAAGTGTTGAGTTGATCGATCCCTGTCATCTTCGCCTTCTTAAGAAAAAGAATGTTTGTTCCAAATTTGGTTGAAATCGGGCAAGGGTACAGAAGTTATGCTGGAACATTGGATCATTGCATACCTTGCTTTTATTTATTAATCTTGAATCATTATCATATAATTATCATACCTTTTAAAATTTGGAATAAAGGTTACTCGATTATGGATCACTATGCAATTTGATCATTCATAATCATCAATCATTAATCATATCGATCGTTAATCATTAACCATACACATAGTGTGTCAACATTTAATCACGATCGGTAATCGTTAATCATAATCCAACGGTTTTTTCATCTATTATTCATAATCGTTAATTATTGTCAAAATGAATTTAATCATTAATCATTATCAGTCATCATTTTCAAAAATTATAATTCATTAATCATAATCTTTAATCATAGAGTTGAATGATTTAATCATTTAATCTGCTTAGAATTGGTCCTGGGGGTCAGGAGTTACACTGAATTGCCCGTTTTCTAAAGACAACCGCTTTCCCTTTACCCTTCCTCTTTTCTCAACGGCCATTTCACCCCTTTGTTATCTTCTCCTAGGGATAGAAAATGTGTGTACCAAATTTGGTTGAAATCGGTACAGGGGTTCAGAAGTTACACTAAATTGCCCGTTTTCTGAACAATACCCTCCCTTCAGACCCCTACCCCTTATCCAAATTTCCCTCCCGTACGATCGGCTCCTCATAGTGAATATGTGTACAAAATTTGATTGAAATCGGTCCTGGGGTTGGGAGTTACACTGAGTTGCTCGTTTTCCAAAGACAACACCTCCCCTATACCCTCCCTTTTTCCAATGACCATCCCATCCCCTTTGTTATCTTTTCCTTATGATGTAGAATGTGTGTACCAAATTTGGTTGAAATCGGTACAGGGGTTCATGATTTACTTTGAATTGCCCGTTTTCTAAACAAAACCCTCCTCCAGACCCTCCCCTTTCCCAAATCCCTCCCATATGATTACCTCCTCGTAGTGAATATGTGTACAAAATTTGGTTGAAATCGGTCCTGGGAGTTGAAAGTTACACAGAATTGTTCGTTTTCTGAACAAAACCCTCCCACCACCCTCCCCTTTTCTACATGACCATCCCACCCCTTTGTTAACTTCCTCTGAGGATAGAGAATGTCTGTACCAAATTTGGTTGAAATCGGTCCTGGGAGTTGAAAGTTACACAGAATTGTTCGTTTTCTGAACAAAACCCTCCCACCACCCTCCCCTTTTCTACATGACCATCCCACCCCTTTGTTAACTTCCTCTGAGGATAGAGAATGTCTGTACCAAATTTGGTTGAAATCGGTCCTGGGAGTTGAAAGTTACACAGAATTGTTCGTTTTCTGAACAAAACCCCCCCACCACCCTCCCCTCTTCTACATGACCATCCCACCCCTTTGTTAACTTCCTCTGAGGATAGAGAATGTCTGTACCAAATTTGGTTGAAATCGGCCAAGTGGTTCAGAAGTAGTTAGCGAACATACATACATAGATTGGTTTTTATATATATAGATTATCGAATCGACGGATATTTTTTAGAGAAATACCAATATGTCGGGATATCGGTATTTCTAGGGAATTCTAAATAAAAATAAATAAAATAAAATTTTTGGAACACTTTTCTGTTAAATTGCTTTGCAATACCATTGTTGGCGATAGAAGTACGCTTCTAGAGGTTGTGAAGACTTTATTGTAAGACTTACAATTTCTGTAGTAGCTCTTCGTATCACACAACAATATAATTCCAATCACAACCTTCGATTTCGAAATGGAACCGTAGACACCTTTCTCTTATTTTTATGTATATATAAGATAAAGAAATTCAGGTTATTTTTCTCTATGCTCTCTAGTTTAGTCGTCTGTCCCAGTAGTAGTGGGAACTACAAGTAAACGACAAAAAATCTAGAATTCAAGAAATAAGTTTCTCGATAGCAAAAACGATTCACACATGGATTCAACTGATCTAACTTTTCAATTCCCCAACTCATTCTCTCGATGGTGACAGTTCAGCAGCCCGAGCATTGTTCAATCCTCTTCGCAGTCATTGGGTGTAGCCAAGCGTTAGGCAGTCCTCTTGTTAGTCGTTAGGTGTGGCTGAAATCTGCGATTGATTAGACCAGGGGCGTAGTGAGATCGCTAGTTGACGTTGCGCATTTAACACTCCCCCCATCAATACGCCGAAGATTCGTCTGAAGTGTATTTTCTGCAACGCCAACGTCAAGCACTGCGAGCTTAACTGATGGTCGCTCGTATATCCCAGTGGAAGTTTGCACCGTAGCCCATCGAACCTGACCGTCCGCAGCTACCTTGGTGGCAATCACTCTTCCCTTTGGCCAGTAGTTGCGTGGAAACTTTGAGTCAGCTATAACAACGATGTCGTTGACTTCAACAGGCTTCACTCTCGCGAACCATTTCGCTCTACGGGTTAATGATGGAAGGTAGTCGTGCAGCCATTGCCTCCAGAATTGATTCGCCATGCTCTGGGATATGCGCCAATACTGCTTCAGTTGATCAGGGTTGTCATCGAAGCTTGTCCACGGAAGAGCTCCACTTGATGATCCCATGATGAAGTGGTTGGGAGTCAGCACGGAGACGAGTCATCGTCGAGAGGGATATCTGTCAAAGGTCTAGAATTCACAATGTACTCCACCTCTATCAGAGCACTCCGCAAGGCCTCATCTGATGGAAAACGACTTGTTTGGATTCTTCCTAAGTTTTGCTTGACTATACCAATCAGCCTCTCCCAAGCTCCGCCCATATGTGGAGATAGGGGTGGGTTAAAGCTCCATGTTGTGTGCGGTGAAGTGAATGCTGCGACGATTGCGTTTTGGTTCAATTCTTCAATGGCCTTCAATAGTTCTTTGTTGGCTCCCACGAAGTTTGTGCCCCGATCGCTATAGATGGCAAAAGGTATGCCTCTTCTATTTATCACGGCCATAATACACGAGTCAGTTGTAAGTGAGTGTGCTATTTCCAAGTGTATGGCACGTACGGTAAGACATGTCGCCAGGACCCCCCAGCGCTTCTCCACTCGACGGCCAACGGATACCATCATTGGCCCGAAATAATCCACCCCCATGTGGCTGAACGGCCGACTGTAGGCTGCGAGACGTGACGGTGGCAAGTCAGCCATTAGCGGTGGTTGCGGACGAGCTCTTTCGTTCTTGCAAACTTGGCAGTTATTCCGGATCGATTTGTAAACGGCTTTTACTCTTGGGATGTAGTATCGTTGCTTCAGTTCATTTATAACGATCTCATGGTTCTGATGAAGGAACCTACGGTGGACATCTAGCACAACGAGCTTGGTGATGCCGTGTTCACGAGGAAGAATAATAGGATTGGCGGTGTTTCTGTCGATGTATTGGCAAGCATTGGTTCTCCCACGAATCCTCAAGATTCCTCTTTCGTCGACGAAGGGGCAGAGACGAAATAGAGGACTGCTTTTAGGTAGTTGCTTTTCTGGTTGTCTTCGAAGATCAGAAGAAGTTGCAGACAGGACGGCTATCTCTTCTCCGTAGATGCTTCTTTGGGCTACTTGGAACAGATAACATTCAGCTGTGATTAGCTCACTACGAGTAAGCGGTCCGTATGCTTTAGGAGTATTCCGTATTTTCTCTCGCATATTCTTGATTGCTTTGAAGACGTACGCCGTTGTCCTTAGGGGAAATGACCACTGGCTGAATTTGTTATCATCGATAATTGGTTCGTGAACCTGAAAATGGAGGTATAGATGAGGAAGAAGCTCTGTGTTGATAACAGTAACCGAGTGCGTATTTGCTGGCCATTTCTCTTCAGGATGTCTTAGAAAATCAGGTCCACGGAACCAGCGACTACTCGAACTTAGATCGGACATGCTTTTCCACTTGGTCCCGGCGTCCGCCGAGTTTAACCTTGTCGGAACCCATCGCCATTCCCGTAGTTCCGTTGTTTCTAAAATTTCGCTGACCCGCACTCCAACATACTGACTGTAGCGGCGATGATCTGAGTGTAGCCAGCACATGACATCCCTGGAGTCTGTCCAGAAAACGCGCTTATGAATCATAATCGAAAGAGATCCCAAAATTGTGTCTGCCAGTCTTACTCCAATAACAGCAGCTTGAAGTTCAGAGCGTGGTATTGACAGAAATTTTAGTGGCGCGACTCTTGTTTTTGCTCCAGCTAAAGCCATGTCCACGGTGTCTCCGTCTTGAAAGCGTAGATATATAACGGCTGCAAAACCATTTTCGCTTGCATCAACAGAAGTATGCATTTGGACGACAGAATCTTCTCGTGTAGATGTCAGGTTCCGGTAGCAGCGAGGAATCTTGATATCCGATACCCGAGAAAGAACCTTCAGCCACAATATCCATTTCTCGAAGTGAGAATCGAGGATCTCCTCATCCCAGTCAACGGCGGCTCGCCAGATCTTCTGCATGAGACTTCAAAGGAACATTAGGAAATGACTGTTTAATCCAGTTGGGTCAAAGACCATCATCAAGGTTCCTAGGGCTTCACGGTTTGTCGGTCGTTTGCAACCAGACAACAGTTCAGCAGTGTGGCGTGAGGACAGTTCCTATGTGAAGCAGTCCGTCGTAGTGTCCCACCACATTCCGAGCACCTTTTCCGTGATATCTGTCTTGGCGAGTCTCTCCGATGCTCATGTTATTTACCTCGGTTTCCCTCCCGCAGAGTGCAGCAGATACCGCTGGTGAGTTGGACACCCAGTTTCGCATCTCGAAGCCTGCTGCTTGGTGAATCATTTTTACGTCTGCGGCCAGCTGAACAACTTCCTCCTCCGTTTCGGAACTGATCAGCATGTCGTCCACGTAGTGCTGATGGACGATAGCTTCAACCGCATCCGGATATTCTTGCTCATATTGCTTCGCGTGGGTGTTCTTCACATATTGAGCTGTGCTTGGAGAGCAACAGGCTCCGAAAGACATCACCTGCATGACGTATGTGCTGGGAGCTACGTCAGAAGCTTTTTCCTTCCAGAGGAAACGTAGGCAGTGCTGATCTGCTTCTCTAATTAGTACTTGATGGTACATTTCTCTGATGTCTCCTGAGACCGCTACACGAAACTCACGGAACCGTACTAGGACCGAAAGAAGAGAGGTCAGCATGTCAGGCCCAGTGTTGTCAAATGTCATTTGCATTCGTTTGTATAATTTTCCCAGAACTTGTTTCAGAAGGTAGCTATCAATTCATGTTGTATGACGAACTTATAGCGGTTAAATGGGCCTACAACTTTGTCTAACGAGACTTTGCTGTAAATATGTAATCTGGGGCGTGGGTGGCAAAATGTCATTCAAATGACATTATGCCAAATGACACGTGACATTTTGGAGAGTTTTCACTCTCCAGCCTTTGATGTTATACTTAGAGCAATGTACCCCTGGACAAAAATATAACCCTACTCAAGCGTTATGAGTACATTCAAAATTATGGAATAAATTTTGCTTCTAAAGAAAGTTATGAGCAAATTAGTCAAATGACATGCAGATGACATTTTACAAGCCTGGTCAGGCCCTTTTAGGAGTACTGAATTCAAAGATACTCCATGAGAGGTGGCTGCCGCATCCCACACCAGTCTGATTTTATTGGGTTTGTTAGGATTAACTACTGCGAACATCGGAAGGTGCCACACACGATTGCGCGTAAGTGCCATCTCCTTCTCGGTGAGTTTTCTGACGTATTTTTTGGCCACATATTCATTGACTTTCGCTTCTAGCGCCTGTGCAAAATCAGAGTTCTTTTGCATTCGTCGTTCAAGACATTGCCAGCGTCTTAGAGCCATCGATCTGCTTTCCGGGAGTCTTACATTGTCGTATCGCCATAAAAGGCCGGACTCGTATCGTCCGTTCGCGCGTTTAGTTAACGTTTGCAGCAATTCTTTCGCTTTCTGGTCATCGGTGGACAGCATCAGCTTAACACTCCTCCGACCGTGCCACCCAAACAGTCGGAACGCTATTTTCAAATCGCTATATCTCAGCCGTTGGTGAACCGATTTGAACAATTTTGGGACTCACAAATTTTCCCGTCCATCAAGATTTGTCTGAGATGTTGAGACCTCCGATCGGACCAAAAATGACCTCTGTGGACCTCCAAACGTCAGAGCAAGTCGTGATTTTCATACAAATTTCGTGGTTGGTGCTCACCAGCTTGATGTTCATGCTAATATTAGTAAGATACTTCGAAATCCGTGAGATTCAGAAAGTTGCCGTCTTCTACAGTTTTGTTCAGGAGACCAAAACCATACTGTCGCAGATCATTTTATTTTGGAACTCGTCCGCTTGGCGGCGCTAGTGTATATGGGAATACTCGTTGGGTCAAATATTTCGGAATCCGAAAGATTTAGAAAGCTGCCGTCTTCTACAATTTTGGTCAGGAGGCCAAAACCATACTGTCGCAGATCATTTTATTTTGGAACTCGTCCGCTTGGCGGCGCTAGTGTATATGGGAATACTCGTTGGGTCAAATATTTCGGAATTCGAAAGATTTAGAAAGCTGCCGTCTTCTACAATTTTGTTCAGGAGGCCAAAACCATACTGTCGCAGATCATATTATTTTGGAACTCGTCCGCTTGGCGGCGCTAGTGTATATGGGAATACTCGTTGGGTCAAATATTTTGGAATCCGAAAGATTTAGAAAGCTGCCGTCTTCTACAATTTTGTTCAGGAGGCCAAAACCATACTGTCGTAGATCATTTTATTTTGGAACTCGTCCGCTTGGCGGCGCTAGTGTATATGGGAATACTTGTTGGGTCAAATATTTCGGAATTCGAAAGATTTAGAAAGCTGCCGTCTTCTACATTTTTGTTCAGGAGGCCAAAACCATACTGTCGCAGATCATTTTATTTTGGAACTCGTCCGCTTGGCGGCGCTAGTGTATATGGGAGTACTCCGTCAGTCAAATATTTCGGAATCCGTAGGATTTACAAAGTGGCTGTCTTCTACATATTTGTGGGTTATGCATAGTTGATACATTGTTTTGGAAACTGAATGACTTGGAAAAAAAGTCTATCTTCTAAAAACTTTTATGGGAACTCGAAGCCATTATGGTGAAGATCTGATAAGTTCTGAATTCATTCGCTTGGCGACGCTAATTCAAATGGGTTATACATAGTGGATACTTTATCTTGGAAATTGAAACACTTGGGAAATAGCTATTTTTTACAGACTTTTATATCGCCAACCACGCAGTCTACGGAGGGTCCGCAAGTCATCTTCCACCTGATCGATCCACCTTGCCCGCTGCGCACCTCGCCTTCTTGTGCCCGCTGGATCGTTGTCGAGAACCATTTTAACCGGGTTACTGTCCGACATTCTGGCTACGTGCCCGGACCACCGCAATCGTCCGATTTTCGCGGTATGAACGATGGATGGTTCTTTCAACAGCTCATGCAACTCGTGGTTTATTCGCTTCCTCCACGTACCGTCCGCCATCTGCACCCCACCATAGATGGTATGCAGCATTTTCCTTTCTAAAACTCCAAGTGCGCGTTGGTCCTCCACGAGCATCGTCCAGGTCTCGTGTCTGTAGAGGACTACCGGTCTAATGAGCCTTTTATTGATTGTCAGTTTGGTACGGCGGTGAACTCTATTCGATCGGAGCATCTTGCGGAGTCCAAAGTACGTATGATTTCCAGCCACTATGCGTCTCCGAATTTCTCTGCTGGTATCATTTTCGACGTTCACCAGGGAGCCCAAGTACACAAATTCTTCTACCACCTCGAATTCGTCACCACCGATGCAAACTCGTGGTGGGTGGCTCACATTGTCTTCTCTTGAACCTCTTCCTATCATCTTTCGTCTTCGACGTGTCTAATCTATCCGCTAATCCGATCCGCTTGGCTTCCCTCTTCAGCCTGATGTAGGCTTCCTCCATCTTCTCAAAGTTACATGCCATAATATCTATGTCGTCGGCGAAGCCAAAATTGTACCACTCGTGTTAATCCATGCTGTTCGTATTACCCCTTCCAAAGCGATGTTGAATAGCAGACAAGAAAGACCATCATCTTGCCGTAACCCTCTGCGCGTTTCGAAGGGTCTCGAGAATGCCCCTCAAACTTGAATTACGCACATCACCCGATCCATCGTCGCTTTGATTAACCGTGTCAGTTTATCCGGAAATCCGTGTTCTTGCATTAGCTTCCACAGCTGGTCCTGATCGAATCGATGAATAGATGATGTATGGGCACGTTTAATTCGCGGAATTTCTGCAGTACTTGGCGAATGGCGAACACCTGGTTCGTTGTATGTCGGTCGTATGTCTGTTTCAGCTGTGCGTAGAACGCTTCTTTCTCGTCGTCGGTGTCCCTTCGTGTGGGCAGTTCACGTTGATGATGCTATAGTTGAAGAGACTGCCTCTTATCTTCAGCTTGCATATCCTTGCGTCGATTGGCTGCCATCCAATCACACGTTGGCGCATCTTACCTAGCACTATGAAGCCGGTTCCCAGCTTGTTGGTGGTTCCACAGCTTTGGTAGAAGGTAGCCACACGATGCCCTCTTTTCCACACTTTCTGTCCTGTCCAGCAAATCTCGTGCAGCGCCACGACGTCGAGGTTACGGGGATGTAATTAATCGTAAATCATCCTGTCCCAACCGGCGAAGCCTAGTGACTTGTAGTTCCATGTTCCAAGCTTCCAATCGTGATCCTTTATTCGTTGTCTAGGTCTTTGCCGATTATATCGAGTCGTGCTATATCTTATATTGCTCGTAATTATTGGCTTTCCAGGCAGCTTATTGACACACACAATATGTGTATTGCTTTTGCTTGAATGAATGGATTGAACATGTGATATTCTCACATTTGGAACAAACGTTAAGGTCTGCTTCAGAAGAGCATGTTGAACATTTTCATTTACTACCATTTTCGTTTTTCAATTTCTCAACCTTCACGAGGAAATTCAGCATATCATTTTTGAGACTTGTGTGTATACCAACGCGCACTGGGAGTTTTCGAAAGGAAAGTGCTGCGTACCATCTATGGTGGGTTGCAGATGGCGGACGGTACGTGGAGGAGGCGAATGAACCACGAGTTGCATCAGCTGTTGGGAGAACCATCCATCGTTCACACCGCGAAAAATCGGAAGACTGCGGTGGGCCGGGCACGTAGCCAGAATGTCGGACAGTAATCCGGTGAAAATGGTTCTCGACAACGATCCGACGGGAACAAGAAGGCGAGGTGCACAGCGGGCAAGGTGGATCGATCAGGTGGAGGACGACTTGCGGACCCTCCGCAGACTGCGTGGTTGGCGAAGTGCAGCCATGAACCAAGCTGAATGGAGAAGTCTTTTATGTGCAGCACAGACCACTCCGGCCTTAGTCTGATGATAAATAAATAAAATATTGTATACTTCCGCTTTGAAATTGCTTCAGTCTTTGTCGCACATGATTTTCAGCCAGATGAAACGCCAGGTCTTTAAAAAATAACTCCTGGCGACGCATATTTCTCTTTTCCCAGGCTGGAAATTTCGTTGTAAACAATACGAACGAGTTTTGTAGCATCATTTCGAGATCTCCGTAAAAAACCACCATCTTTTCGTTAGCTTCGATAGCGAGAACTCTTTTGTTATCTCACCAAAATATTTACGCTGCATTTATTTGAATTGTAGTGCTCGTTCACAAGTGGCAATATGCCGGAGGAACTTTTAGATTAATTTCTGGATGAACTTCTGGGAAAATTCTTAGAGGAACTTCTGAAGCAATTCCCAAGCGATCTTTATGAAGAATTCCTGGTGGAACTTACTAGAAAAAATTCTGGGGGAACTTGCGGAGGAATGCCAGTAGAAACATCCCAAGGAATCATGTAGGGACACGAAGAATTCTTGGAGGAAGTTCCAGAGGAATTTGCGGAGGAGCTTTCGGCAGAAATCCTGGTGGAACTTTCACGGGAACTCCTAAAGAAACTTTCGAAGAAATTCCTTGAGGATCTATCGAAGGAATTCCTGAAGGAACTTCCGGAGGAGTTCCTGGAGAAACTTCCGGAGGAATTGCTGGAGGAGCTTCCGGAGGAATTCCTGGAGGAACTTCCGGAGGATCTCCTGGAGGAATTTCCAGAGGAACTCCTGGAAGAATTTCCGGAGGAACTCCTGGAAGAATTTCCGGAGGAACTCCTGGAGGAACTTCCGGAGGAATTTCCGGAGGAACTCCTGGAGGAACTTCCGGAGGAACCCCTGGAGGTACTTCCGGAGGAACTCCTGAAGAAACTCCTGGAGGAACTTCCGGAGGAACTCCTGAAGAAACTCCTGGGGGAACTTCCTGAGGAATTCCTGGAGGAACTTCCTGAGGAATTCTTGGAGGAACTTCCTGAGGAATTCCTGGAGGAACTTCCGGAGGAATTCCTGGAGGAACTTCCGGAGGAATTCCTGGAGGAACTTCCGGAGGAATTCCTGGAGGAACTTCCGGAGGAATTCCTGGAGGAGCTTTCGGAGGAATTCCTGGAGGAACTTCCGGAGGATTTTCTGGAGGAACTTCCGTAGGAATTCCTGGAGGAACTTCTGGAGGAATTCCTGGAGGAACTTCCGGGGGAATTCCTGGAGGAACTTAAGGGGGAGTTCGTAGAAGAACTTCCGGAGGTATTCCTGAAGGATTTTCCGGAGGAATTCTGAAGGAAGTTCCGAGGAATTCTTGAAGGAACTTCAGGAGGAATTCCTGAAGGAACTTCAGGAGGAATTCCTGGTGGAACTTTCGGAGGAGTTGTTTTGGCGTCCTAAACAAAATTGTAGAATTCGGTTAAGAAATATTTGACTCAACTAGCTTTCTTATATACACTAGCGCCGCCAAGCGGACGAGTTCCAAAATAATATGATCTGCGACAGTATGGTTTTGGCCTCCTGAACAAAATTGTAGAAGACGGCAACTTCCTAAATTTTTCGGATTCCGAAATATTTGACCCAACGAGCTTTCTCAAATACACTAGTGCCGCCAAGTGGACGGTTTTGGTCTCCTGAAAAAAAAACTGTAGATGACGGCAGCTTTCTAAATCTTTCGGATTCCGAAATATTTGACCCAACCAGTATTCCCATATACACTAGCGCCGCCAAGCGGACGAGTTCCAAAATAAAATGATCTGCGACAGTATGGTTTTGGCCTCCTGAACAAAAATGTAGAAGACGGCAGCTTTCTAAATCTTACGGATTCCGAAATATTTGACCCAACACGTAGTCCCATATACACTAGCGCCGCCAAACGAGTTCCATAATAATATGATCTGCGGCAGATAGTTTTGGGCTTCTGAGCAAAATTGTAGAAGACGGCAGCTTCCTAAATCTTTCGGATTCCGAAATATTTGACCCAACCAGCTTTCTCATACACACTAGCGCCGCCAAGCGGAGGAGTTCCGAAATAATGTGATCTTCGACAGGATGGTTTCGACCTACTGAACAAAATTGTAGAAGACGGCAGCTTTCTAAATTTTTGAATTCCGAAATATTTGACCCAACGAGCTTTCCCATATACACTAGCGCCGTCAAGCGGAGGAGTTCCGAAACAATATGATCTTCGACAGGATGGTTTTGGCCTCCTGAACAAAATTGTAGAAGATTATTGCTTTCTAAATCTTTCGATTCCGAAATATTTGACCCAACGAGTATTCCCATATACACTAGCGCTGCCAAGCGGACGAGTTCCAAAATAAAATGATCTGCGACAGTATGGTTTTGGCCTCCTGAACAAAATTGTAGAAGACGGCAGCTTTCTAAATCTTTCGGATTCCGAAATATTTGACTCAACGAGTATTCCCATATACACTAGCGCCGCCAAGCGGACGAGTTCCAAAATAAAATGATCTGCGACAGTATGGTTTTGGCCTCCTGAACAAAATTGTAGAAGACGGCAGCTTTCTAAATCTTTCGGATTCCGAAATATTTGACCCAACGAGTATTCCCATATACTCTAGCGCCGCCAAGCGGACGAGTTCAAAAATAAAATGATCTGCGACAGTATGGTTTTGGCCTCCTGAACAAAATTGTAGAAGACGGCAGCTTTCTAAATCTTTCGGATTCCGAAATATTTGACCCAACGAGTATTCCCATATACACTAGCGCTGCCAAGCGGACGAGTTCCAAAATAATATGATCTGCGACAGTATGGTTTTGGCCTCCTGAACAAAATTGTAGAAGACGGCTGCTTTCTAAATCTTTCGGATTCCGAAATATTTGACCCAACGAGTATTCCCATATACACTAGCGCCGCCAAGCGGACGAGTTCCAAAATAAAATGATCTGCGACAGTATGGTTTTGGCCTCCTGAACAAAATTGTAGAAGACGGCAGCTTTCTAAATCTTTCGGATTCCGAAATATTTGACTCAACGAGTATTCCCATATACACTAGCGCCGCCAAGCGGACGAGTTCCAAAATAAAATGATCTGCGACAGTATGGTTTTGGCCTCCTGAACAAAATTGTAGAAGACGGCAGCTTTCTAAATCTTTCGGATTCCGAAATATTTGACCCAACGAGTATTCCCATATACTCTAGCGCCGCCAAGCGGACGAGTTCAAAAATAAAATGATCTGCGACAGTATGGTTTTGGCCTCCTGAACAAAATTGTAGAAGACGGCAGCTTTCTAAATCTTACGGATTCCAAAATATCTAACCCAATGAGTATTCCCATATACACTAGCGTAGCCAAGCTGATGAGTTCCAAAATAATATGATCTGCGACAGTATGGTTTTGGCCTCCTGAACAAAATTGTAGAAGACGGCTGCTTTCTAAATCTTTCGGATTCCGAAATATTTGACCCAACGAGTATTCCCATATACTCTAGCGCCGCCAAGCGGACGAGTTCCAAAATAAAATGATCTGCGACAGTATGGTTTTGGCCTCCTGAACAAAATTGTAGAAGACGGCAGCTTTCTAAATCTTTCGGATTCCGAAATATTTGACCCAACGAGTATTCCCATATACTCGGGCGCCGGCAAGCGGACGAGTTCAAAATAAAATGATCTGCGACAGTATGGTTTTGGCCTCCTGAACAAAATTGTAGAAGACGGCAGCTTTCTAAATCTTTCGGATTCCGAAATATTTGACCCAACGAGTATTCCCATATACACTAGCGCCGCCAAGCGGACGAGTTCCAAAATAAAATGATCTGCGACAGTATGGTTTTGGCCTCCTGAACAAAATTGTAGAAGACGGCAGCTTTCTAAATCTTTCGGATTCCGAAATATTTGACCCAACGAGTATTCCCATATACACTAGCGCTGCCAAGCGGACGAGTTCCAAAATAAAATGATCTGCGACAGTATGGTTTTGGTCTCCTGAACAAAATTGGAGAAGACGGCAACTTTCTAAATCTCACGGATTTCGAAGTATCTTACTAATATTAGCATGAACATAGAGCTGGTGAGCACCAACCACGAAATTTGTATGAAAATCGCGACTTGCTCCGACGTTTGGAGGTCCACAGAGGTCATTTTTGGTCCGATCGGAGGTCTCAACATCTCAGACAAATCTTGATGGACGGGAAAATTTGTGAGTCCCAAAATTGTTCAAATCGGTTCACTAACGGCTGAGATATAGCGATTTGAAAATAGTGTCTTCGAAGCATGGTCGTTCGTGTAAGTAAAACCTATCACGGTCGGAGGAGTGTTAAAAGGCTTGCTAATGCCGAGGCTTTCAAGCAAGAAATACTGCTTCATGGCCTCGTGCAACTCTTCATTTGATCTGACTTCACATTCACATATTTGGACGCAGTGATGGTTAGTATGACCGACGTCATTTCTTGTCGTAGAACAGCATCCATACACACTCCACCCTAGGCGTTGTTTTACCGCTATGGGCTCGTTTAGCTTTCCTTCACGACATTTTGTCACGTTGCCCAATTTTGCATAATCCAATCCAATGAGGAGACGCGGACTAACTTCCCGATAAGAATCAACTGGCAATCCTTCCAGATGTTGGAACCTTTTCTCTAACTCTGGCATTTGCAACTTCTGTGGACGAAGTTGTAGGCTTTTCACAGTATGTATCTCGCAGAGATTGAACTTTTTGCTGGGATTTGTGACACTAGAAATCTGGAAGCTGACCTTTTGAGAATAGTTTTCTGTTCTGTTCGTGCCTCCAGTCCATCGCAGACAAAGCGAACTTGTAGGACCTTGAACTCCTAATTCATCCGCCAGGCTTTGCTCCATTAGAGTTAATTCTGAGCCGTCGTCGATGAAGGCAAAGGTGCGCACCGTCTTTGACTGACTATGAATGAGAACTGGTACAAATCTGAACAGAGTTTCAGACTGCCCCTGATGTACGTTACAGTTAGTGTTAGTACCTTGATTCCCTTGAACGTGTTGGGATATTGCTAGCCCGGAGGACTTCGTTGACGATTGTCTACCCTCATCGTGAAGAAGTGGATGGTGCAGGTAGGTAGTGTATTCATCTTGGTTGGTACCACACACGTTTTTCTGTTTGCATGGGCCGTTATGCCTCCGTAGGCACTTTCGACATATTCTAAACTCTCGCACTACCGCCCATCTGGAATCGTAGCCAAGCTCCTGGAACCGTTTGCAATGCGATAGAGTCGAACAGCGTTCTTTGCATGCCACGCATTCTTTGCCAATATTTTTTGAAGGCATTTTGTTGATTGTAGCGGCTTTCGACGATCTCATTGACGAAAGATTATTCTCTTCTGAATGAACGTTCAGAAAACTATCCCTTTTTGAAGCTCTAGGGCGAACCTCACTTCCTGCGGAAAATGACACGACGCTGGCATCCTCGGCCACGGAGCGTAGCCATAAACTAAAATCCAAAAGGTTGGGCGACGGATTGTCACGAGTGTTCTTTGCCCAATCCAGTTTTAACATCGGCGGTAGCCTTTCCACCAGCTCGTACCTCAATGAAGCGTTATACATGAAATCCCCAATCTCACAGGCTTCTACTGTTGCAACTAGGTTTTCTACACTGAGTGCAAACTGGATCACAGTATCCAGCTTTTCGATGCACGGTGACGGTAATAATCGAACCTTCTTGACGATAGCCTGAATGATGACTTCCGGACGTCCGTAAAGCATCTTGAGAGTGGTTATAACTCCCTGTACATTAGATGGATGAAGCATACGGCACTTCACTGCTTCCAACGCTTTTCCCTTGAGACACTTCCGTAACCTAAGCATATTTTCCTCGTTAGAGAAACCGCAAAGCTGAGTTGACGAGTTAAACATCGAGAAAAAGAGTGGCCACTCTTCTGGGCTTCCGGCAAAGTCTGGTAAATCTTTTGATACAGCCTGTCTAGCTGCTAGCTGGCTTCGATTCAATGCGTAATTTCCATCTTCATTGTGGATCAAGTTTGCCGGGGGTATACTGCGTTGCTGCAAACGAGAGGTTGGGGTAGAACCTTGTACAGGAAATGAAATCTAAGCCATCAATGAATGTTCCTGCCCTCCGTGGTTTCGTGGAATGCCCAGACGAGGACTAGAACGTTGTGGTTGTCGTGTATCAACTTCATGTTCTGCATGCAACACAGACGGTGCAACGTAACGATTGGTATCATCACACTGCACCGTAGGAGATATCGTCATTCCTGACCGCTGCCTCAATATTTCGGAAATCCTAACTCGTTGTCCTGCGTTTCTTCTGGGGTCAATCGATGTACGATCATCATGGAGAATATTCATGTTTGAATGCGAGGTGGAAGGGTTGTTTGCTGCAGGGTGAGCTGGCCAACGACTTACATCTTGTAGCTTGTTGATTAGCGTTTCGATATCAGGATCTTCATCAGAGTACCTATTATTCGCTTCCGAGGCCAGAACTCTGGATCCTTGCGCTCTCAGCGAGCCGCGCTGTTCACGAATTTTGACCGGGGGTTCTCCGATTCGGCATCTACGAGACCGGAGTCGTCACCGCAATTTTCCGTGTCTTCCATCCATTGCTGTACCTTTTCCACGTTCTCCAACAACGAATCCGGATTGCTGACCTGTGATGATGTTTCACTCTGAAGCTCCTGTAGCAAGCTTTACTTCTGCTCCAAATACTGCAATTGACACTTTCTCTCTTCCTCGAGTTTCTTCAGCTGTAGTTCAATTTTCCTGTTTCCGCTACGCCTACTTGATTTTCCACCAGATTTTTCTGATGCTGCGACGTTGGGGGGTGGATTTTGATGCTGGGGCACCACATTCAGCTGGAGTCGCTCGGGGGGTTTTCATTTTGAACACACTTGCACAACCTGGGCACGACCAACTAATGTCTTCCACTGATTGACTGACTTCGACACATGTGAAATGGTACCACGAATCACATTCATCGCACTGTACCATAGCGAGATTATCGGGTTCGTTGAAAAATCCGCAGCTACAACTGACTCGGTTTACGTGAAAGCGGCGCGGGGGATTTCGTCTGACAGAGAGAGGTTTTGGCCGCAGAGGGGAATGGTTTCTAATTCGTACTTGTACTAATCTCGCTGGGTTTTTGCTCTTCGGTGCACAGGTTTGTGCTTTAGTGGATTTTGGAATAGCACCTTTCGCAGTACTCACCGTTTCGGTAACGTTTACCTGGTTGTTGAGAGCGGACACAACTTTAACCGCCGACTGAGTCCCGTTTTGGGTTTGGACTACCTTTTCCGGTATTACCGCATCTGCCTGAGCTTCAAGAACGAACTGTGCGATATTCTCCATCTTCCTCGTTGTCTCCGAAGGATTTGTTATCCCCGGATGGTTTGGTTTGTTTGTGACCACTCCACCTGTCGTGCTGTAAGCTGGTGCTACCGTTCGTTGCGTACGGGAACCACCGCTCGACTGCTTACTCGCCATTCCACTCTATTACAGAAATTGTAAATTTGTTGGCGATAGAAGTACGCTTCTAGAGGTTGTGAAGACTTTATTGTAAGACTTACAATTTCTGTAGTAGCTCTTCGTATCACACAACAATATAATTCCAATCACAACCTTCGATTTCGAAATGGAACCGTAGACACCTTTCTCTTATTTTTATGTATATATAAGATAAAGAAATTCAGGTTATTTTTCTCTATGCTCTCTAGTTTAGTCGTCTGTCCCAGTAGTAGTGGGAACTACAAGTAAACGACAAAAAATCTAGAATTCAAGAAATAAATTGCTCAATAGCAAAAACGATTCACACATGGATTCAACTGATCTAACTTTCTAATTCCCCAACTCATTCTCTCGATGGTGACAGTTCAGCAGCCCGAGCATTGTTCAATCCTCTTCGCAGTCATTGGGTGTAGCCAAGCGTTAGGCAGTCCTCTTGTTAGTCGTTAGGTGTGGCTGAAATCTGCGATTGATTAGACCAGGGGCGTAGTGAGATCGCTAGTTGACGTTGCGCATTTAACAACCATTGTCCCATATACACTGAGGTCGCTTTTTACGCGGGTTGCTGTGACTTTTTGATGGATTTTTTTTAATTACGCGTTGTTTCTTCCCGTGGAATTTGAAATTAATGTCAATTCTGTAAAACATCCATCGATAATCATTTAGAAAACTAAATCATAGGCCTATCGTAAGTGTACAGATGACCCTGCAGACGTTGTCCTGCACAGTAGGCCAGAATGCGTGTTCCCATGCAAATTCAAATTTCAATTTCTCATATTTTTTTTTCCAATTTTAGTCGAGATTTTTACATGAGAAAATATTCTGTAAATCCGTCGTTGGTAAACAAATTTGCTGAGGGAATGAATAAAATCTATCCAGCCGTTTCTTAGTTATGCACAATACAGACCAATTCATTTTTATTTACATAACAATAAGAAGAAAAACATGTTCATACGGCACTTACGACAAGTTATGTCACATATATGTTGCTATGCAACCATTAGTGCTTGAGTTATACTTTCCATTACCTAAATAAAATTCTGCCACACTTTGCCCCCAAAATGTATGCAGATAATGTCAAAATGCTCATTTTTGAACCGAAACTTCGTCAATAACTTCGTCAATATCTTCTTCTTCTATATAATAAAAATGAGTTGAGATTTTCTTCCTGACGATTTAACTCGCGAGCGGGTTGACCAATTTGCAAGATTTTTTCTCTAATCGATTCATTTTGAGATCCGCAAGGTTTGTATCTACACAAAGTTGGTGAATTTAACGGGGAAATGTAAAAAATCATTTGAATACAATTTTGGGTCAGCTGTTGAGGAAAACAAAACAAACGCGCGGAAATTGATCTAGCGTGCGGTGCTGCAAATAGTTCATTAAATTTACTCTTCTGAAGTGATAGGTTGAATAGTAGACAAAGTGGAACAGCTAGAATATCAGAGCATTTTTTCAGCACGGCCGATGGAAGAACGCTAGGTCCAGGAGAAAAGGATGATTTGGTCTGACGTATCGCTGACAGAACCATTTGAACGTCTATACCAAAGACATCTACATCCACTACATTGC
Source organism: Armigeres subalbatus (assembly GCF_024139115.2). Lineage (NCBI taxonomy): Eukaryota > Metazoa > Arthropoda > Insecta > Diptera > Culicidae > Armigeres > Armigeres subalbatus. The sequence continues at coordinate 420,567,801 of NC_085140.1, read as the reverse complement.
TAGGTACTCCACTCACAGCTCTATCAGTGTCATCCTGAGAAGGCGAATAGCTCCTGAATACACTTCATAAAGTGTTTACCAAAAAGGCTGCATTTCTCCTAAGTATTCAGCGCAATGTCGTTATTGAGAAAAGCACTTGATGGCAGTCCAGTTTCCTTCCTTTACAAAAGACTAAAAATTCTTAGGGTGTCGTCGGAGATTTTGTTGCGTGAGATGAACATAATATTTGTAACGAAGTTTATTAAACCGCCGATAATCATTGCTGGCAATGTTGAAGTTCCGTTTAGTGAAGGCACACCGTCGATAGGTTTAAGTGCGAAGAGCTCTAGCACGCACTCTTTCAGGTTGCGTGATAGAGCATTAGTCCACGGTTGTTTCCTCGGAGGCTTGCGCTTCGGTACAGCGGCCGAAACGCAGTCACGTAGCAGACAGTTGAAGTGGTCTACATCTGATTCGATGTCCAGGCGGTCTAAAACATTCCAGTTAATACGGGACAAGCATTGTCGGAGCTTTCATGCAATCAACAGCTTTCATACTGCATAGATCTGTTAAAAGACCTTTTTGGATTTTTTTTACAGATTCAATAAATCTTCATGAATTTGGTCGAAAATTTGCCTGTAGACTTTTTAATTGAAATGGATGGGGTGGCACTTTGAATCTGTAAAACTTTTCAAGAAGGTAAACAGGTCCAATTTTTACTGAGATCTGTTGGAAATATTAAGCGATGAATATTTTAACGTTGTTTATGGTGAGGGGCATACTATTGAAAATGGTGAGCAGATCCAAAACTTATCTGTTACTTACCCATGTCGTTTTGTAAAATTAAGCTAGATTTTCCCTATGGCATTTGGGTATCAATTATGTAGAATGAAATCAGTAGTGATTCAGTTTCATTTAAAATCTATATTATAAAAATGAGTTGAGATTTCCTTCCTGACGATTCAACTTGCAAACGGCTTGATTTACAAGATTTTTTCCCTAATCGATTCGTTTTGGGATCCGCAAGGTTTGTATATACAAAAAGTTGGTGAATTTAACGGGGAAATGTAAAAATCATTAGAATACTATTTTGGGTCAGCTGTTGAGGAAAACAAAACAAACGGACGGAAATTGATCTAGAGTGCGGTGCTGGAAATAGTTCATTGTAACATTTGCAACACCCGGGCAAAGCTGGGTTTCTTTCGCTAGTTTCCAATGAAATGAATGAAATGAAAATGAAAAAAAAAACTCCTCGTATTTGTTAGTGAATGTTTTGAAAATCCTAATAATTTTCCGATTTTTTTTTATTGTCGCCTCAAAATTTTATTTTGGGGCAAAAAAATCGAGGCAGTTGGACAAGATTCTTTTTATATATTTGTATCGACCTTATTTGATTCTCAAAATATTAAACAAATTAATTTCCTCCGTGTATTTTTTTTATTCGTTTTTTTTGCATTATGTATAAAATGCAAAAAAAAAACTATTTAAAAAAAATTCCGCGGAAAAAAATTCCGTTTCGTTTCGTAAAATTTTGAATTAAAAACTATTCATTTCGGTTCGTCAGGAACAATGTATCGCATACCCTTATTATTAATATACGGTGAGTTGCAATAGGAGTCGTCGCAATTCACCATTGAAGATCCTCCCAATTTTCCCTCACACTACCAAATATGGTCGTGTCGGTGCAATCGGCTATCGCGTGGTCTTACTAATCGATCGATGCTAACGGAAATTAAACATTGCGTCATGCCAGCGCGGCAGTATTCGAAATTGGCCTAGGAAAACAGTCAGAAAAAGGTTGTTTCGATCATTTTAGTGTTTTGAGCCCTATCTTAATATGTAGATTAATCAGGGGATAAGTTGCTTTGAAGTTATTCTACAACGGACATAATAGGTCGATTTATTAGTTATTCAAAGTTGTGTATTACCTGATTAATCACTATTTGCTCAACCAAATCAGTTGCTTATTCAATGAACAACAAGGCCCAAAATAACTTCTAATAATGTTTTTGATTAGGGTGAAAACAATGATACATACTTATTATATTCCTCTGAATATTCCGTTTCCTCTGAACGTTCCCTTAAACCGGAATATGGTGGGACAACGTAATCCGATGCTGGAACAGTTTTCTAGCAACCTTCGAAATTGTCATCGCTAGGTTATCATTTGATATGTGTTTATAAACAACGGCTTTGGTAAGGTCTCTTGAGCCGATATTGACTTTTATCTTGAATCCGCCCACGCGGTGGGATTTGGAGCTTATTCTGAATTGAGAATCTTCCAATAAGCCGCAAGTCGAGTTGAAGAATCTAGCCGGAGTGGCCTGGGCAGCACATAAAAGGTTTGTCCAAAAAACTCGGTTCATAGCTGCATGCCGCCAGCCACACGGTCTGCGAGGGGTTCGCAAATCGTCTTCCACCTGATTTGACCCACCTTGCTCGCTGCACATCTTGTGCCCGTCGGTTCGCTATCGAGAACCATTTTCACCGGGTTATTGCCTGATATTCTGCCAATCGAAGCCATCCGATTTTCGCGGTGTGATCGATGGAGGTGCTCCCAACAGCCGTTGCAACTCTTGGTTTATTCGCTCCTCCGTGTACCGTCTGCACCCCGCCATATATGCACACTTTCCCCTCCTTTTGCCTTTCTCATACAACTAAGTTGTACCGAAAGGCTATCATTTCACCCAAAATCAAACTTTTGATAGAAGTCCCGGAGACCCATAGTGTTATATACCATTCGACTCAGCTCGATGAGCTGAGCAAATGTCTGTCTGGCCGTGTGTGCGTGTGTGTGTATGTGTGTATGCACAAAATGCCATAAAAAACATTATCCAAATTTTCACATAGAAACTCTTAACTGATTTTCTTGCAACAAGTTGCATCCGAAAGAGACTAAAATGCTGTTGATCACTATTGAATTTCATAATAATTGCAAATTGCAAAAATAGATAATATTAAAATAGTGATGAGACATAGTCACATAGAACAATAATGTGTTATGAAAAATGCCTTGCATCTATGAATATTTTATCCGTGGCTTCCCATTAAGAGTTTCATCGTACTATAAAGATGCTTGTGTTGCACGCATTTAGGCGTAAGTATGCTCTTCGTTCAGTTTCATAGTACTATGAAATTGTCCGAAAGTTAAAATTCGAACATAGGAAATTCGAGAAACTTTTTGGCAGCGCCATCTGTAGTCTACTAGTGTAAATTTTCTATCATAACATTAGATTTGTAACTGTTTTGCCTTTCTTGTACATCATCGAGGTGTAAGCGTAAAGGCTATATTTATTACCTTTTGCGCGAGAAAGGCGCCATCACCGCTAGGTGGATTAATCTGGGTTTTTGATAACGTTTTGGATCAAACTCCGAACATGTCTCATATTCCACTTTTAAAGGGGCCAACCGATGAAACATTAGTTTTTGGGCGTTAAAACGCCAGTGTTCGGAATATGAGTCTTGTTCGGAGTTTGAGTCAAAACGGTAGTTTGGTACGGCGGCGAACTCTATTCGATCGCTCCGTTTTGCAGAGTCCAAAGTACGTACGATTTTTTGCCATTATGAGTCTCCGAATTTTTCTGCTGCTATCGATTTTTTCAGCCGGTCAATTTCCTCCTGGATTTCCTGGAGATCTGGAGCCGGAAAACGTATGTCTTGTGCGCGTGCTCCTGCGTTCACCGTGCCGCCCTCGTGTCCTGCCACATCGCCATTCAGGTGCTCTTCGTAGTGCTGCCGCCACCTTTGGATGATTTCACGCTCGTTTGTCAGAAGATTTCCGTTTATGTCCTTCCACATGTTGTTTTTTCACCTTTATATAGTGTTTTCTTACACATGTTGGACTGCGGCATGTGGCCCTCACTTAAACAGATATCCAGTTTTACCTGTTCCGCGCCTATTTGTACCGTGCCTCGTTCGCTCTCGTGTGGTGTTGCAGCAATCTCGCCCATGCTGCAGTCTTCTCCTCAACTAACTGCTCGAATTCGCCGTCATACCAGTCGTTTCTCTGATCCGGGACCACCGTGCCAAGTCTACCATCTTGTAGCCGCCCAATGTTTAGCCGCGGCGCACAATCGCACACTCCTCTACTTGATAGAAAATCATGGAGGAAGAGCTACCGCACAGCAGATTATGAAGCAATTACGATAACGACCCTTTCAAAAGATTCCACGAGGCACTCCACAATTACCGAAACTGACCCTGGGGTTCCCCCGGATTGATATTAGATTTCAATAGCATAACCATCTATTTGATGGAAAATGATAGCGAAAAAGCCGCTACACGGCATATCGTGGTATAAAAATAAAAATGTATCCTTGTACAGGTTCCCCGGAGGCGCCTCATAGGTTTGAAAAGTGACCACATACGCTAATCGATTTTGAGTGAGTGAGAGTAAACACGGAAATGTCCCCTCCTTTGAGCTCCCCGTGGGTACTTCATAGGTTCCAAAAATGGACAATGTGGTCACTTATTGGTTTTGGTATATAAACGGAAATGTCACCTCCTACTGGTTCCCTGGGGTACCTCATAGGTTCCAAGAGTGGCCAATGTGGTCACTTATCGATTTCGAGCGCATAACCATCTGTATGGTGGAAAATCATGACAAAAGAGCCGCATATTTTGGTGTTAAAACGGAAATGTCCCCTCGTACGGATTCCCCGGGGGCACTTTGCAGGTTCCAGGAGTAGCCACTTTCATCGGAGGCCCTCTCATGGACCATACATTATCGTTTTATGCGAATCTATGTACAATTAGAGATCGAAAGGCATATATGAAGCAATTTTTGTGCTCCCCTTATATGACCGACAAGATCCCTGTGGAAGTCGTTTCCCGGTGACCATTGTCTCCAGAACCAGCATATCACCACTTAGCCACAAAATTGATGAGTTTATCTTTCGAACGGTATATATACTTTGTAATTCGGTTAGAATTTGACTATTTTATAACCATTTACATTTCTGGGTCAATATGACCTTAACATCTTATTCGTAAGTTTTTCTTAATATCCGAAGAAGGTTAACAATAGAAATCGTTATCCTCCTGCTTAAAATTTCTTCCTTTAACGCTATTGTTAAAATCACATTTCAAATTGTATTTTTCCATCATTCCCACAGGATAAAACAAGGAACCCCACCCAGTAAGATTGTTGTGGGCATCCCAACCTACGGACGCGGCTGGAAGCTGGTGGAAAAGTCCGGCATCACCGGCGTGCCCCCGATTCCAGCGGATGGACCTTCTGCTCCTGGTCCGTACTCTGGCATCAACGGTTTCTACAGCTGGGCGGAGGTTTGCGCCCAGCTACCTAACCCAGGCAACGCCAACCTTCAGGGAGCCGAACAGCCGCTGCGAAAAATTGGAGACCCCACGCGCCGTTTCGGAGCGTATGCCTTCCGCATTCCGGACGAAAATGAAGAGCACGGAATTTGGCTATCGTATGAAGACCCGGATACGGCCGGAAACAAAGCTGCCTATGTCAAGGCCAAGGGATTGGGCGGAATTTCCATTTTCGATCTGGGCAACGACGATGTACGCGGAACCTGCGCTGGGGATAAGTTCCCCATTTTGCGAGCCGCCAAGTATAGGTTGTAGATGTCATTTTATAATACTCAAGTGTGCTCATCTAATATTTCATGACAAGCAATAAAGAATCGATTACCGTTTTTATATCTCGAGATATTCCTCAGTTTGCCATTTTCAATTTCCCTCTTGTGAATTGTAGCGTGCTGTCGTTGATTAAATATGCATCAATCTCAATACATGGCACGTTTCCTAGCGGTTGGGACGGAGGAATATTCCCCGTAGCACCGAAAAGCACAGCATCAGGCGGAAACGTTCCGCTTCGAGTGCAATAAAAATAGCGAAAAAGTCGAAACTTGTACGACCTCTTGACACATGTTATTTGACTTTCGCCATACACGGCACCGGCAGCCGCATTCGAAGGAAGTGAAACTTTTTTTTCCTCGTTGCTCGGATTGTTCCGAAAGTGTCTGCTCCAATTGAGCAGCCAGCACCACCCGTCAGTGCGCTCCAGTTACGGGGAAAGGGCAAACAGCTCAGAATAGAGGAAAGAGGGGCAATATGCCCTAGCTAAGCATAGACTGCTTCTATGCCTTAGCTATAACGATTTTCATGGCTATTTCTACCTCACACAGTTAAACAATACAGTTAGTTGATGCCATTCAAAATTGTCAAAAATCTCAATCATATTGATAATATCCACATTTAAAAAAGTGGTGATATTCTGTTGCCGGAAAACTCATGAGGCAAAACGCCTTTTAGCTGGCAGCTCCTAGGGAACAAAGCACCATGCGTCGGCGAATCAGCATTCTGGTATGGATAGTAGATGGAGACGCAAGTACATTGTAGGTTAGTGCCACTAGGGCGTTTTGCCTCGCCAAAATGTTAGATGTTTCTTCAAAATGTGGAAATTTTCGGTTTTTCCGACCTTCCCATGCACTATTTTGAAACTTTTTCGCCTAACCTACATAATTTTAGATCTAGTTTTGTTACGGACATCTTAATGACGGTAAATATGAGGGAAACCACAAAAGGCGTTTTGCCTCGGGGGGGCGTTTTGGGGCCTCTTCCCCTAGAGGAAAATCTGTCGAAGAAAGTACCGAACTGAAAGCGTATTTCTTGAGCACGACCTGGCACTCGAACTTGCATGTGAGGAAGAGATTTCTCGAGAAAATGGAACTGAATTGTAGCGCAAGTAATCACCCGTTCTTAGCTTGTCAATGCTCTATTCATGGTAAATAGTGTGATTGAAGTATTTTGCTGATAGAAATGGAATTGAATTGAGCGAACATGATGTGCTCTTAAGCGTGGAAAATGGTGTAGCAGGATGAAGATTCAAGCAATTTTAAGATTGATATAGGGAAAATAAAACCTTTTGTTATGCAATTTTCAGAGAGCATCTATTAAATTAATCTCAATAGAAACAATTCTGCTAAATATTTCCTTCCATTGAGCTTGAAGTTTGAAAGGTGGTTGAAGCATGTGTATACGAAGGGGATATGAAGCATTGCTCTGCATAGTGTTACTAAAGTCAATAGCTTCGGCCCTCTTAGCCTAGCGGTATCAGATGTGCGGCTACAAAGCAAGAGCATGCTGAGGGTGGCTGGGTTCTGATTCACGGTACCGGTCTAGGCAATTTTCGGTTGAAGTATCATCTTGTTGGCCTCATGATATACGAGTGCAAAAATGGTAACTTGGCTGAGAAACCTCGCAATTAATAACTGTGGAAGTACTTAGAGAACACTGAGCTGCGAAGCGGCACTGTTCCCAGTGGGGGATGCAATGCCAATGAGGAGAGAAGAAGAGCTACGGCTATTGGTAAGTTCAGAAATATCAAAAGTCATCGGTATTCCGTGAGACATATCCTTCTTAATTTTTCCATGAAATCAGTGCTTGCCAGCTCTGCCGTTGTCTGAAAAAGTGTCGATTGATGTTTATGCGATTAGCAAATGATTTTATTTTGTACTTACGAGAGTATTTCCCTTAATAGAAACTGATGCCAACATCAGCCACTTTTGATGATTTGTCGCTGGAACGCTACAGACGCCATCCATGCCACATCTCTCTCCAACCGGGCTTATGATTCTGCTACCGACGGCCACTTTCTGTCGTCGCCAAGTAATTATGTTTTGCACTTTGAAGAAAATTCTTCTTCAACCTTTTCTTCTTATTGGCATTACATCTCCACACTGGGACAGAGCCGTCTCGCAGCTTAGTGTTCATTAAGTACTTCCACAGTTATTAACCGCGAGGTTTCTAAGACAGGCTACCATTTCTGCATTGAAACGTTATGACCCCGGGATTCCTCGCTGTCCCGGAAGGGGACTCGCCTAGACCCCAAGCTGCTGGTCTGACCAACGGCAGCTTCCGGTGTGGGCGCGAAAGGCCCTTTTATCCCGGGTCCCAGGGTGTGTGAGCGTGGGGAGTTTTCGAAGAGTGGAAATCCTAGAACAATCAAATTTAATTGAACTTTACCTCTCTGGTTTATTGACCGATCGGGGCGGGCGATTGAGTACAGTGGGGCGACTGATTCCAGCAGTAGCCTCACGATGAAGCACGTAGTGAGGCGCCAGGCGCCGCGTTGCAGCTGATGCGGAAGGTTGGCACGACGACTTGTCTTGACGGGGATACTGGGACTAGCGTCGGAGCTCTCAGCCGGTAGCAGGGCGACAAATTACCCGACGTTGGTGGGACGTTAAGGATGGTTGACACGAAGACGAAAGCTCAACGATGACCGGTGCGGGCGGTACGGTACAGTGGGAAGGCCGGGACCGGTACTGGTACCACGATGGAACACGTAGAAAGGTAGCGTGTTGCGGATGATGCGGGTGCCGGTCGGCAATTGCGCGATGATTTATGTCGTCGAGTCCAGCGTTATTGTGTCGGAGATCACCACCGGTAACCGAGCGCCGGTAATTCGGGCACCGGTAATCGAGCGTCGGATCCCACGAGGTGGTCGATGGGCGGGAATGGCCAGCACATACAATGATGACGGGTGGCAGGAGGGCGGTCTACGAGATGGAGTTTGCTTTGCCGAGATAATAATGCACGGAGGTCGGTGATGGGAATCAGGTGGCACGAAGGGCCAACACGGCGAGCAGCGTTGAGTATTCACTGGGCTGCGTCACCAAACACCACGGACAAGATGGCGGTCGGATACCTTGGTGGATAAGTAATAAACTTATTCCGGAATTCCCCGGCGGCTAGTAGTGGGACGGTGCTGGCTAATAACTTTCAAAAAATCTCCACTCCCGGTCCGAAACCGGATTTCACACGCGGACTAGCGAATTCTTGGGAGAACGGAGCACTTCTTCCTCGAATGACGAACGTGTCTCGAATGGCCTCCCTTTTTTTGTTTCTCCTTCTACCCCATCGGCTTTCCAGTGCAGGCTAACGGCCCATATTTCCGCCTCTATAGCTGCATATTGTTGCTCACTTTGGTAGCCAAATTTGGCAACCAACAAGACCACATCATCTGGTTCATCCACATATTCATCGCCCGCCCAATTTAAATTGGCGGTTGAATCTAACTTCACATCATTTTTCCCTATCTTTCCACTCTATACAAATAATAAGTAAATGTTACCGTTCGGTAACAATCCCCCTCTGGTCAGGGAAGAAATGGGAATTTACACATTTTTTTTTTAACAAGAAAAACACAACAATCAAACCGAAAAAAAACTAAACATTAGATACCAAAACAACAAAAAACTACATGCCTCAACACTAGTAAAAACCATAATAACTAGATCAAGTTTGAATGGGAACCCATCGCGAATTTCAGAGTTCGAAGGTCAAAACATTCCTTTGGGTTGGCTCAATCTTCTCATATCACAACCTCTTGTGACATTCTAAGGTGGATCGACCCATCTATCGCGTATTACACTTCCACATTCCCTCTATCCCCTCGTATACGAGCCGTGGTTCTCGCGGGACAGAAACGATATTCGCGAAAGACCGAAAGATACTAGTTCGAGAATCTATCTCAAAGCGATCAACATTTCTGATGATCCTTACACATTAAACATTAGTACATAATGAAACAATAGGACGTAACAATTACTTTTTTTGTGCTATGAGCACACACTGACAATTTAATTGTTTATTCTAGTACCTCAATATATGTACATATACTGGTGTATTTCTTATGTATTTTAATCGTATATTAACAATCTCACATGGGAGACTTTCTCCGATATGCCTATCTGGAGATCGAAAGTTACAAGTCCGGACATCAGTTTGTGATAAGTCGTCGTTCATGATGGAACTTAAACCGCGCGCGCGTAATTTTTGTACATTCCCTCTTATTGAGGACGTCTCCTCTTAAAGACGGAAATAACGTTCTAACTGCTTCTACAGCTCTCCTAATTACCCGAAATATCCTACACGGATCGCCTCGCGAAAGCGATTGCCTTAGGCAAAGGGTTACAGGACAAAAGGTAGCTTTGCAATTTGGAAATAAACTAATGGCTGGTCGTGGATTTATTATTCACAATTTTTCTATTCTTCCCAGAGCCCTGACTAAGCTACCTGATACGGTTCAGCGTCGTCGTCAGCATGCTCGTTAACAATAGCAATGGTTAGGCGGATTTCAACAGACTGGCCGGCCACACACCAATGTTGCGGCCGTGGCTATCAGCCAGCTCATAGGACGATGACCCGTGTCTCTTTATTACTGTGCAAGGTACATACTGGGCACCCAGCTTCGAATTATAATACTCGTTAGCATTAGACAGTTTTGTATTCCTTTTTATATACTGCATCACCAACTTCAAATGGTTTAGCAGGTTTTCTGGTGCGTAAATTGTAGGTTTTTGTCGAGGCCTCATGTGCTTTTTGCAAATTTTTCTGCACAAGTGTAAACAGTCGGGGTTTTGATCCTTTATTCGAAACACCCTCTCTTTGATGGATGATTCTCCCTCTTTTCAAAGCGAGAGTGATCTGTCCCTTTAAGCATGATCTCTTCTCCTTTCACAATTCTTGAGGGCTGAATCCGGTGGATGAATGAATGGTGGAATTTATAACGACCTCTATCTCTGACAATCGAGAGTCCCAGGTTCTCTGATTGTCTCGAGCATATGAACGAATCGATGTGTTGATCCCGCGATTTACGCGTTCAACCGGATTCGCCCTGCGAATGGTAAAACGCGAGATTAACCATTGTTGAGTCTCATACCGCGATAACAGATCCCTAAACTCACGCGAAGTGAATGTCGTGGCGTTATCAGTTAGTACGATGGCAGGAACTGAATTCCTTAAAAACCATTGATCGACTAGAACTGAGCAAAGCGTTTTGGAAGATATTTTGGGAAAAGCGTGCAACTGGACCCATTTACTAAAAAGATCTAACGTCACCAATATGTATTGCTTCCCTGTAGTGGTGCGTGGTAGAGGTCCAATATAATCAAGGGCAATAATTTGCCAGGGACGTGAAGCTGGACGCATATCACCCATGGAAGGAGCGGTGGCTGAGTTTGGAGGTTTTATCTGTTTACATTCCGAGCATTTTCGAATGTATTCTCGAACATCTCGAAACATACACGGCCAGTAAAACTGTTGGCGAATCTTTCCCATCGCTTTATCCACTCCAATGTGCATAAAATCGTCGTGGTTTGCTTTGATTATTGCCTTTCGGGATTCCGGACTAGGCACAACCTTCCAATCAAAACGATGGTCGGTAAGATCGTCGTTCAAAACGTATTTAAGAAGCTGTTCATTTTCAAGGCGAAAATCCGGGTATTCTTCTGGTGACTCTTTAACTTGTTTGACGAGCGAATTATACCCATCACTGTCGGAGTTCTTCGATATGACCATCACGCTTCGCGACAGTGCATCGGGGACAATATTGTCCCTGCCCCTGACGATGTATGATGGTCATGTCGTACATTTGGAGCGACAGGCTCCATCGACTGAGACGTGATGACGTTCTCCACTTCGAACGCATGATGAACGTCAACGCCGAAGAATCTGTCACCAGCACAAATGACTTCCTCCAGATAACCACGGAAGTGCTCTATAGAGAGGAGAGCCGCCAACCCCTCCTTCTCCGTAGCATGATATGATCTTTCGGGGGTGGTAAGCTTTTTGGAGTAGTATTCAACCACTCGCTCTTGTCCATCGACTTTTTGTGTAAGGACACCAGCTATGGCATGATCACTGGCGTCAGTGTGGACCACGAATTCTTGTTCAAAATTCGGACTGGTTAAAATCGGAGCTGTAATAAGCTTTTCTTTTATTTGTTGAAAGGCCTCCTCGGCTTCGGGCGTCCATTTCAGGTTTTTAGACTTCGTTTTAAGAAGTTCTGAAAGGGCGGAGGTTGTCCGACTATAGTCGGCGATAAATCGCCGATAATAATTGGACGTACCTAGAAACCGACGAAGTTTCGTAATGGACGTTGGCCGTTCGTATTCGACTATCGCTCTTATCTTTTCAGGATTAACTTGTAACCCTTGAGAAGATAGGATATAGCCAAGAAAAGGGATCTCCGCGAGACAGAAATGACATTTTTCCAACTTAATGGACAGATTCGCCTCCTGAGACGTCTCGCAACCTCCCTGAGCAAATCATAGCAGATCTTCGTATGTCTGTGTCACTATGATGATGTCATCTAAGTGCACAAGACATACGGTTCCAGTGCACCCTGGCCTAACACTCGGTTCATCAACCTTGCCAGCGTTGCTGGACTGTTGACTAAACCGAATGGAAGGCGGGTGAACTGGAACATCCCCTTCCCTTGCACACTGAACGAACAATACTTCCGTGATTGCTTTGCGAGCGGAATTTGTAAAAACGCTTCCGAGAGATCAATTGTCGAAAGATAACGCGCTCGGGGAAACCTACTCAGTATTCGTCCAGGGTGCGGAAGGGGATAAGCGTCACGTACGGTTCGCTCGTTGAGCTTACGAGCGTCAAGGCATAAACGTATTGCTCCCGAGGGTTTACGGATGGGAACAATGTTTAGTGACCAGTCGGAGTTTGACTCTTCGATGATCCCTCGGTCGAGCAATCTTTCTAACTCCGAGAATAATCCCTCCTGAATTTTTGGTGAAATTGTATAGGGATACAACCTGACGGGCTTGGAATACTTGAATTCTTCATCCAGAGTGATTGTGTGTTCGCAAAGCTGGGTTGTGTCCAACGATTCCTCTTGAGCAACTTTGAATAGTTTTTTTGTTTGCTCTAAGACTTCTTGTTGAGCAGAAGTCAGAACTACTTTGGATGTCTCGGGGATCAGAGTTGAGTCTGGCGAACAATAGTTAATGGAAGCTATAGCTGGATAGATTCCGAAGACTCGCCAGAAGTCCATGCCGCATATGCATTCTTTAGTCAGCTCCGGAGCTACCAGAGTAGAGAGTACCCTTGTTTTACCTTTGAAGGTGTAAGGCATGAGTACTTCGCCGAGAATTGCTAACGGAGATCCATCAGCTGTTTGTAACTCAACTGGATTTGTTGGATCTCGGATTTGTATCCGTCGGAATTTGTCGAACAGGGTTTGATTTATGAAAGTTAAATGGCTTCCACAGTCTAGTAGGGCAGTGACCTCGACATCGAAGATATTGATCTTGACATGGGGTCGATCGTCATGAAAGTTGTTGAGAGTGATTTTATGAATTTGAGGTGAAGACGTTTCCTCTTCTGGTCTATCTGTAATTATTTCATAAAAACTACTTAGCTCAGTTAACCAGTTGAGAAATTCGTCTTCATTCTGCGCATTGGGAAGTTTCTGCGGCTTTAGGACTTCCTCAACTGGTTTTTTAAACAATACGGACAGTTCTTTCTGGTGAAGCCTTTAAAGGCACACGCATCGCAGAACACTCTACGCGGTATAGGACAATCCGCTAGATCATGTTCTTCTCCACAATTAAAGCATTCTCCTTCTTCGGGAGGGGAATAATTGGCAACCATCTTCAAAAGAGCACTGGGGGTACTCGACCCTGCCAATGGTTCTTTTGGTGTGGCCCCGGTTTTCATTTCCTTTTCAAGGAGTTTTGAATCGATTTTCGTATTTGAACCTTTTGCTGGCTGTCCCTTTGATCCATTGGCGTTGGATTTGCCTACTTTTGAGAATTGTCTGGAGGTGTTCCCCAAATCTGGGGTTCTGCTACTAGAGTAGAAAGTCCTGGTGTTGGAAGGTCCATTTCCCCCTGGGTATATTGCACAGGTCTCCCGTTTGTTGCTCCCAAATACCCTCGAGAAAGCTGAGAAGTCGGTTGCATCCAACTCTTTGCCTATGTTTAATAATTCTTTCAGGGTTCGAACGTTTCTGCCTACTAAGGCTTTCCGGCAATCGTACCGCATATTTGTTTTGAGGACCTCGACTATCTCCTTCTCCGACATTCTTTGATTCATGGCTTGGAAGAGTCTTTCGACCTGCAAATAAAATTGCTGGAACGATTCGCCCTTTGTTGCCGCGTTTGGTAGACTTTTGTACGGAGAACAGAGTCTAGGTCTGGGTGTCGGAACTCATTTTGAGCTCATGAACGAGGTGTTCCCAACCCAGAAGTGAGTTTCGATTTCGGCACGCTGTATACCAGCTCAATGCCGCGCCATCGAACAAGTGAATGGCCGAATCAAACAAATCATCAGACGACGCACGTTCGGATATGGCCAACTGTTGAATATGGGACAGAAAGTCATTCAAACCGAGACCCTGATCGTTTCCCGTGTATTTTCTTATTTTCCACTGGGAAACAGGGGTGCCCCTTTGTTGTGGAGCTACCGGATAGGGCTGTGGTAGGAATTGAACTGTTGGAGGCCTGGGAGGTGCACTAGTTTGACCAGGTGCATTTCCGACAATCGAAGATGTAAATGACAAATCATCTAATCTTTGTTGGAAAGAGCTGTTCAGTGCTTCGGCACCTACCAAGGTGGACTCCGGAAAGGCAGTACTTTGCTTACGAATGGTCGGACCTGTCATAGGCCTTGTACCACTTTCAAAATCGGCCCAATTTATTTCGCGGAGCCGCAGGAAGTACTTGTGGAGCTTCCTGAGGCTCAAGAAATGGATTTGTGCTATTGAGTTTTGGGGCATGAGTAGGTGGAGGAGGTCCCTTCATATCTTCCTTCAGCCCACTGATTTTGGGTTGATAGAGCCTTAAACAAGCTTCCGATATCCGTCATTGCTTGATTAAATTGCTCCACTGTTACATATTGAGGTTGTTTAGAATTGCGCCTAATGACCGTCTCGATCTGGGAGCCGGGGTTGGAGGTGGTTCCATTTCTCCAGCAGCTTCATCAAAGTTCGTCCTCACTATCGGCTTCCAGTTCAGATTCCGCAAAAAGCATCGTCTGACCAGAAGTGTTCCGAAAAAGGTTCAACACGCTTCTGAAAGCTTCGACAGCCTTCATTTTAACCTCAACGATTGCGTGATTCGGCGAGTCGATGACCTAAATGAAGCAGCCGAGCCCTGTACGTGTTCTTAGTTTGCATATTGCCGGTTCCAGCAAGTTTTTGTTCAAGTTCCCTTGCTACACGCATCCAAGTCGATCTCCGGATCCTGATCATAATGAATAATCAATTCGTGACCTTCTCTTTCATCTTTCCATATTCGTCGTTTACACCGCGATTCGTCGTCCGCGATGACGACATTACGAAGCAGGAGCTCGTAATCAAGCTCCCCGGGTGACAGATGGTCTACCCGCATTCCGCGATAAAGCACATTAAAGTCCGGTCCGGACACGGACACGCGAGGTGGCATGGTTCGAAACGGGGAAGAATAAAGAGTCGTGGAAGGTATTTAGGGCATTTACCCTACGAGAATAATCCCAAACATCCGACCTTTAATCGTTATGTTGTTCAGGTTCTTTTTGCTTCTTTCCGTTTTTTGCTTCCAGATCGGAAAGAACCTAACCCTTGGAAGTGACTAATTATAATTATTCGCGATGTGCTCTCCCCAAATCGATACTAGTACCTGAGCTTCACCAGCGGGCGAATCAAAATATATTGTTTTAGCTTCTAATGTGACCAGAGTGGATTTGAGATATTCTAATCTCGAAAATTCCCCAAACGCTAATTGACAAAAAATATCCGAGGATATTTTTCCCTCCTAGGAACCTCAGCAGGTTACTTTTACGGGATTCCTCGCTGTCCCGGAAGGGGACTCGCCTAGACCCCAAGCTGCTGGTCTGACCAACGGCAGCTTCCGGGGTGGGCGCGAAAGGCCTCTTTTATCCCGGGTCCCAGGGTGTGTGAGCGTGGGGAGTTTTCGAAGAGTGGAAATCCTAGAACAATCAAATTTAATTGAACTTTACCTTTCTGGTTTATTGACCGATCGGGGCGGGCGATTGAGTACAGTGGGGCGACCGATTCCAGCAGTAGCCTCACGATGAAGCACGTAGTGAGGCGCCAGGCGCCGCGTTGCAGCTGATGCGGAAGGTTGGCACGACGACTTGTCTTGACGGGGATACTGAGACTAGCGTCGGAGCTCTCAGCCGGTAGCAGGGCGACAAATTACCCGACGTTGGTGGGACGTTAAGGATGGTTGACACGAAGACGAAAGCTCAACGATGACCGGTGCGGGCGGTACGGTACAGTGGGAAGGCCGGGACCGGTACTGGTACCACGATGGAACACGTAGAAAGGTAGCGTGTTGCGGATGATGCGGGGTGCCGGTCGGCAATTGCGCGATGATTTATGTCGTCGAGTCCAGCGTTATTGTGTCGGAGATCACCACCGGTAACCGAGCGCCGGTAATTCGGGCACCGGTAATCGAGCGTCGGATCCCACGAGGTGGTCGATGGGCGGGAATGGCCAGCACATACAATGATGACGGGTGGCAGGAGGGCGGTCTACGAGATGGAGTTTGCTTTGCCGAGATAATAATGCACGGAGGTCGGTGATGGGAATCAGGTGGCACGAAGGGCCAACACGGCGAGCAGCGTTGAGTATTCACTGGGCTGCGTCACCAAACACCACGGACAAGATGGCGGTCGGATACCTTGGTGGATAAGTAATAAACTTATTCCGGAATTCCCCGGCGGCTAGTAGTGGGACGGTGCTGGCTAATAACTTTCAAAAAATCTCCACTCCCGGTCCGAAACCGGATTTCACACGCGGACTAGCGAATTCTTGGGAGAACGGAGCACTTCTTCCTCGAATGACGAACGTGTCTCGAATGGCCTCCCTTTTTTTTGTTTCTCCTTCTACCCCATCGGCTTTCCAGTGCAGGCTAACGGCCCATATTTCCGCCTCTATAGCTGCATATTGTTGCTCACTTTGGTAGCCAAATTTGGCAACCAACAAGACCACATCATCTGGTTCATCCACATATTCATCGCCCGCCCAATTTAAATTGGCGGTTGAATCTAACTTCACATCATTTTTCCCTATCTTTCCACTCTATACAAATAATAAGTAAATGTTACCGTTCGGTAACAGCATTAATGCGTTACATATTCCCTGCGTAAAAACTGACGGTCCCCGAGCGGACCGATACCGACACTATCGAATTTTCTTTAGTCACCATGCAAAAAAAAAAAAATAATGTAGCGTTTCCCACCGACGCGCGCTTGTAATTCCACTACCGACGCCAACTTCGTACCGTTGCAAAGAGATTAATTTTCGCATTTTCGAAAATTTCTTCGGCCATCACCAACGCCATCGTCCGCTCGCCATCTCGAACAAAAATTACATCAGACCGCATCGTGCTTTCGTGCTGTGCGGTTCTTTCTCTCTTTGCGGAAGGAAGTTTTAATACTACCCGTAGCTATTTTAATTTCAACGGTGCTTCTTAGCGCTATTTGTACCCACTGATCCCGTTACGATCTTTTGCAAGGAACCGTGCCTTCGTTTTACGTAGGACCCGTTTGCGGAAGTAAAATTCCGCCAAGCGGTGGTAATCCTGCAGGGACACCGTTCTGGGAAAAACCTCTTAGAAGGTCACGTCTCCACGCTCAGCCATGAGCATTAATAAAAACAAGAGGAAGGGGGAGTCTCTGAATTCTCCACTTCCTTCAAAGAAACAAGGTTTCAAGACCGTCCTGCCAAAGCGCGGAAAAATAGAAGGAAGCTGGAGAATTCAGATATTCCTTCTAACTCTAATATCGGAAATAATTCTTCTCCAATCGAACTGAGCAATCAGTTCGATTTGATTAATGATGAAATTGAGCAAATCGAATATACCTCTAGCCCAGGTGATTCGATTCATGCGAAAAAGCAAAAGGATTCCGCCAATTGTGGTATCTGTTGCCGAGTTTTCTGGCTTCCGGAATGAGATTTTGAGTAACCTTCAGGGGATCAAGGTTTCATTTCAGATTGCTAGGAAGGGTGACTGCCGCGTTTTGCCGGGATCCTTTGACGATCGCAAACGTCTTCTTCAGTATTTAACTGAGAAGCGCCATAAATTCTTCACATACGACGACAAAACTGAGCGATTGTTCAAAGTCGTCTTGAAAGGTCTCCCCAGTGATGATAAATCACTGGATGAGATTAAAATTGAAATTTCTCAATTACTTGGATTTTCACCAGTACAAGTAATTAAGATGAAAAAGAAATCCCACTCCGGTACTTCCCAGAGGGGCATTTCTCAAGAATTTTATTTAGTTCATTTTAACAAAAGTGAACTAAATAATATGAAAAGTTTGGAAAAGGCCTGTATTATGTCTCATGTCCGTGTTACATGGGAACATTTACGCAGGCCTGGGGGAAATTTCCAAAACCCCACCCAGTGCCGTAAGTGCCAAAAGTGGGGTCATGGAACCAAACATTGTCACATGGATGCTAAATGCATGATTTGTGGTGGAACCTCTCACGCCAAGGACGCATGTCCTGTGAGAGAAGATTCCAATAAATTTAAATGTGCTAATTGTGGGGGCAATCATAAATCCAATTTCTGGGAATGCCTTTCACGCAAAAGTTTTGAATTCCCGTGCAAAATTGATGACGGAAATTCAATCGGATCACAGATTCGACGGGTAGAAATTTTTCAAACGCTCAAATTCCGAAACCGGTTACCGGTCGAGCAATTCATACCCACCACAATTCACAAACAAATTTTGCCGCTCGTCAACGGGTAGCAAGCACTTCAGTAAATTCCAATTTTTCCAATGTACCTACGTATGCAAACATCGCTGCTGGTAGACAAAATTTCTCTTCTCAAAATGAGGTTTATACCCATGTCCCAACGGAAAATAACGGTCATGTTGCCGATTCAGGTAGCATGACTGCTTCCGATTTTGATTTTTAACTGAACAATTGCATCACATGATTGATGCAATGTTCAAAGCAAACTACAATTCCTGAAGCTGTTCAGGTTGGTATAAAGTACGCACAAAAAATTGTTATCGGACTCCGTTTCAATGGATCCAAACAATTGTGTGAAAGTTCTAAATTGGAATGCCCGCTTTCTAAAGGGTAAGGAAGATGAATTATTCAACTTCCTAAAAGTTCATAATGTGCATATTGCCATTATTACAGAAACTTATTTAAAACCAGGACTCTCCATTAAAAGAGATCCAAATTATTTTATCTACAGAAATGATCGTCTTGACAGCGCCTGTGGTGGGGTCGCCATTGTCATTAATAGACGTATCAAACATAAATTATTTTCTTCGTTTGAAACCAAAGTTTTTGAAACCTTGGGAGTTTCTGTTGAAACAAATTTTGGACAATTTTCCTTCATTGCAGCCTACTTGCCTTTTCAATGCAATGGGCAGCAAAAGAATTTGTTGAAAGCTGATCTTCAAATTCTGACTCGCAACAAATCAAAATTCTTCGTAATTGGTGACTTCAATGCTAAACACCGTTCATGGAATAATGCTCAAAGCAATTCCAATGGTAAAATTTTATTTGAAGATTGTTCTGCGGGATATTATACTATTCAATATCCCAATGGACCAACTTGTTTTTCTTCCAGTCGAAATCCTTCTACAATTGATTTAGTTTTAACGGATTCAAGTCAGCTGTGCGGCCGATTGGTAACTCATGCTGACTTTGACTCTGATCACCTTCCTGTGACATTTGAAATCTCACAAGAAGCCATTTATAATCCAATCAGCTCTACTTTTAATTATCATAGAGCTGATTGGGATTTATATAAAACGTATATCGATAGGAATTTTGATGTTGATATTCCTCTCGATACCAAAAGTGATATTGATAATGCTCTCGTATCTTTGACAAATTTAATTGTCGAAGCCAGAGGCATTGCAATTCCGAAATGTGAAGTTAAATTCAACTCCATTATTATTGACGACGATCTTCAGCTACTGATCCGTCTTAAAAATGTGAGAAGAAGGCAATACCAAAAGAACTCGCGATCCCGCGTTGAAAGTTATTTGGCGAGATTTGCAAAATGAAATTAAAAACGTTTCGCTATTCTGAGAAATACCAACTTTGAGAATAATGTCTCGAAGTTGGATCCCAGTTCGAAACCCTTTTGGAAATTAACAAAATTCTTAAGAAACCTCAAAAGCCAATTCCAGCGCTTAAAGAGGGAAATAAAATTTTATTAACAAATGGCGAAAAGGCTCAAAAACTTGCTCAGCAGTTCGAGAGTGCCCATAATTTTAGTCTAGGTCTCACTAGTCCAATTGAGGATCAGGTTACACGGAGCTTCGAAGACATTCTCAATCAAGAGAATGTTTTCGACCCTTCGTTGGGAAACTAATTTGGATGAAGTGAGATCTATTACTAGAAAATTTAAAAATATGAAAGCCCTGGGTGATGATGGTATTTTCTACATACTTATCAAAAACTTCCTGAGAGCTCTTTATCCTTTTTAGTTAATTTATTTAACAAATGTTTTCAATTGGCATACTTCCCAGATAAATGGAAAAACGCCAAAGTTGTTCCTATTTTGAAGCCGGACAAAAAATCCAGCTGAGGCTTCTAGTTATCGCCCAATCAGTTTGCTTTCTTCAATAAGCAAACTGTTTGAAAAGATTATTTTAAATAGAATGATAGTTCATAATAATGACAATTCAATTATTGATGATGAGCAATTAGGATTACGCCATGAGCATTCAACAACAAATCAGTTATTAAGAGTAACGAACTTAATTCGGCTCAACAAATCTGAAGGATATTCGACTGGAGTTGCTCTTCTTGATATAGAGAAAGCATTTGACAGTGTTTGGCATGAAGGTTTGATTGTAAAATTGATGAATTTTAATTTTCCTCTGTACATCATTAAACTGATCCAAAATTATTTATCTCCCTGCAGGTAAACTATCAGAATTCTAAATCTGATAGACCACTTGTAAGAGCCGGCAGCATACTGGGGCCCATATTGTATAACATTTTTAATTCTGACTTACCTGATTTACCACCAGGGTGTCAAAAATCTTTGTTTGCAGATGACACGGGCCTTGCAGCCATAGGGCGAAGCCTTCGTGTCTTTTGTAGTAGATTGCAAAAAGTTTGGATATTTTCTCCACTTACTTGAAAAAATGGAAAATTTCCCCGAATGCTTCCAAAACTCAGCTTATAATTTTCCCACATAAGCCGAGAGCTTCTTAATTGAAACTTTCTAGCAGACATATTTTCACTATGAATGGGGTTCCAATTAATTGGTCTAGCGAAGCTAAATATTTAGGACTTCTGTGAGATCAAAATTAACTTTTAAAATCACATTGAAGGCCTTCAAGCCAAATGTAACAAATATATTAGGTGTCTATATCCACTTATAAACAGAAAATCAAAACTTTGTCTTAAGAACAAACTTTTGATTTACAAACAAATTTTTAGACCTGCCATGTTGTATGCTGTGCCAATATGGACTAGTTGCTGCAATACCAGAAAGAAGGCACTCCAGAGGATTCAAAATAAAATTTTGAAAATGATTCTGAAGTTGCCTCCGTGGTATAAATACCAATGAACTTCATAGAACTTCTAATATTGAGACATTGCAACAAATGTCCAACAAAATAATTTCAATTTTAGATAAAAATCGTTGCAATCTTCTATTGCAACGATTAACTCCTTGTACCCTTAGTATAAAATAGGTTAAGTTTAGTTTGTTGAAAACATTGTAATTCCTACATGGTTCAATTCAACTAGAGGAAAATTTCTAACTGCCAGAGGCAATTGAAATGTATTAATAATAACTAAAAGCGTAACATAGCAAATAAGGATGATAGTGTTAAGAAAACACGGAACACCTAGTCTAAGAGATGAATGCATGTATTAGATAATTAGCAAATAAAATTAGTCAAAAAAAAAAAAAAAAAAAAACGAAAATTACAACCTCACTGTTAGACGGACATCAACGAAAAACCCCCGCACCATATAGAAAAAAAACAACAAATCTATTCGAATTCAGCAGAGCAATCTATTTTAGAACGTATAAAATATTTTTATGACTATAAATAGTCAATCTTCTCAGGGTAACGTAATTTAAAGCCATCCAAATTTAATTTCATGAAACTTTGAAAATGTGTAAATCCTATCGAAATTACACGAAATATTGGAACTTCATTGGTTATTTTTAATAATTCAAGAATTTATCACGCTTAACGTTTTCAATTTTTTCTTGGAAAGTCATTTTTTTTGCCAGATAGCACTCACATGCTGGTACTAATTATGACCAAAATCTACGAGATTTATTCCACTTCCAAAGAGTTAAACAAACTGCAAAGCAAATATCGAAAACCTTATGCATAAATTATGAAAGTACGAGAAATGTCTAAGAAATACAATAAAATACATTTAAGTCAGATACGATCTACACACAATGCGATTGAGAATCCTCATTATCCACCACACATTCAACTATATTTTTCTTCTTCCTGTTCGGGTGGCTAGAGCGCTGCCCTGGGTGATTACCAAGGTTTGGGAGGATGAGGTTCTGCCGCAGAAGTGGATGGAAGGTGTCGTGTGTCCCATCTACAAAAGGGCCTTAAGCTGGATTTTAGCAACTACCGCGTAATCACATTGCTGAACGCCGCCTACAAGGTTCTCTCCCAAATTGTATGCCACCGACTAACACCAATTGCAAGAGAGTTCGTGGGCAGTACCAGGCGGGATGTATGGGTTAACGCTCTACCACAGACCAGGTGTTCGTTGTACGTCAGATATTGCAGAAATGCCGCGAATACAACGTGACCACACATCTTCTTTTCGTCGTCTTCAAAGCCGCATATGCTACAATCGATCGAGACCGGCTATGGCAGCTAATGCACGAACACGGATTTCCGTATAAACTGATACGGTTGATCAAGGCGACGATGGATCGGGTCGCATATCAGCATTAGTTCGAGTTTCAGAGGCATTCTCGAGTCCCTTCGAAATTGTTAGAGGGTTACGACAATGTGATGGTCTTTCGTGTCTGCTATTCAACATCGGTTTGGAGGGAGTAATACGAAGGGCAGGACTTGACACGAGTGGTACGGTTTTCACGAATTCCGTCCAGTTATTTGGTTTCGCCGACAACATTGATATCATGGCATGTAACTTTGAGAGGATGGAGGAAGCCTACATCAGACTGAAAAGCGAAGCTAAACGGATTGGACTAGTCATCAACACGTCGAAGACGAAGTACATGATAGGAAGAGGCTCAAGAGAGGTCAATGTAAGCCACCCACCACGAGTTTCTATCGGTGGTGACGAAATCGAGGTGGTAGAAGAATTCGTGTACTTGGGCTCACTGGTGGCCGCCAATAACGATACCAGCAGAGAAATTCGGAGACGCATCATGGGAGGAAATCGTACGTACTTTGGACTCCGCAAAATGTTTCGATCGAATAGAGTTCGCCGCCGTACCAAACTGACTATCTACAAAACGCTTATTAGACCGGTTGTTCTCTACGGACACGAGACCTGGACGATGCTCGTGGAGGACCAACGCGCACTGGAAGTTTTCGAAAGGAAAGTGCTGCGTACCATGCAGGTGGCGAACGGTACGTGGAGGAATTACGAATGAATCACGAGTTGCATCAACTGTTGGGAGAAGCATCCATCGTTCACACCGCGAAAATCGGAAAACTGCGGTAAGCCAGGCACGTAGCCAGAATGTCGGACAGTAATCCGGTGAAAATGGTTCTCGACAATGATTCGACGGGTACAGCGGGCAAGGTGGATCGATCAGGTCACAGGTGGAGGACGATTTGCGGACTCTCCGCAGACTGCGTAGTTGGCGAAGTGCAGCCATGGACAGAGCTCAATGGAGAAAAATTTCATGTATTGCACAGGCCACTCCGGCCTTAGTCTGGTAATAAATAAATAACCTTTGGATGCATTAACCACACTAAGTCGAATCCAACAGTCGGAATCGCGAAAAGCATCATTAAGGTAGCCTCACACCTCGGGAATTTGGTTGGCGGAATTTTTCCCCATGTATTTTTGCATATGCGATGTTTTCGGGATTTGGTCACGGAAAATAAAAATCCCTTCCCCATTTAAAATGCACGGGGACCAAAATCCGGCGGAAAATCTTCCCGGGGTATAAGGTAGCCTTTGCCACATGGGTTTTTAAAGTGAAAATTTTAAGTTATCGTACCGTCGAGGGAGACAATGGGTCAATTGGGGGTGAGAAAGGGGTCACTGTTTCAATTACATAGAATGCTTTTAGAATAGATTTAATTTATATGATGACAAGAAATCTTAATTATAAGAGACCTTTTTGAACGATTTTGTTATCCGATCTCCAGACTGTCGCGTGGAAAGCTGGATGAGGATGCAGCCGTCTTGTGGCCGGAAGGTGGTGCAATCCAAAAGTGATCCGGTGATGCAGTAGCCAGATTTCCGTCCAACAAGTGACCGAGCGGTGTGGTGCGGTCAATCAATAACGTTGCCGCCGGAGTCGCACTGGGGTCTCCTAACGAATGGTGCCCGAAAACGTATCCAGGGTATGGACGGGCGATCAAGCAGGATTCCACTTGCGTCAGAACCGACGAAAGAACCTGGCTGCGAGTGGAAATATATTACACAAAAATCACTGTGCCACCTCTGTCTTTAACTAAGCGACAAGGCTCGATCGAACTTCTTCTTCTGTTAGGCTTCTGTTACACCTGCTCTGGATTAGGTACTCATCCCCAGTGATGAACCTTAATTCTTAAAAACTAGTTTTTTTGTGGACGCAGTAGCGCCCATGGCAAGTCTTTTCTCCATATAAACGGTTCATGTATTATTCGCGTTTGATAGTAAAAAAGAATAGAAAAGTCAAATATTTTATTTTTTTGTGAGAATTTCCCCGCGTACAGCGTCTGGTTGGCTAGTAGAGTGGGGCACAGTTGTATGGAAAAATGCAAACTTCCTCCGATCAAGTGAGATCAAGGTTTGATTGAGCCGTTTTAGGACCCCAATCAACTGTGCAAAATATGGGCTCGATTGGTTGCGACCTCGCATGCCGCATCGCGTTTTAAATTTACATGGAGATTAGTATTGGAAAACGTACTTTTTAACATTTTTGCACTTAGTGGCTTCAATTTATCATCAATCACGTGACTCAATACGTTAGCATATAGCCTGGAAGATGCCGAAAGACTTTGCCGAAGAAGGTACGCAGCTGGAAGGTCTACAAAAAATTTTATTACGTTTCGAAAATTGATTGTTTAAACCATATGCAAGAAATCAATGTTTCTGCCAGCACTACCGAACAACCTGTAATTGTCAGAGGGCAAAACCCATTTTACTTCTAGTAGGAATTTTTACTTTGTGAATTCATTCCGAATATCTCCCATTAGCTCCAAAGTCCTATAAAATCAATAATTTTGAAATAACACTCAGTTAAATTATTGCTCCACGTAGTACGGCAGTGCTGGCAGAATAAACTATTTTTTGCATATGATTTGAACACTCAATCTTCGAAGCGTTATAACTTTTTTCGTGGACGTTCCAGCAGCGTGCCATCTTCAGCAAAGTTTTTCGGCATCCTTTGGGTTATACTTTAACGTAATGTGCCATTTGGTTTACGATGAACTGAAACCTCCAGTAGTAAAAATGCAAAAATATAGTTCTCCCATACTAATTTCCACACAAACATCAAACGCAATGCGGAAAGCGAGGAAGCAACCAATCGGTCCCAAATTCTGAACAGTTGTTCAGGACCCAGAACGGCTTCGAAAAACCATTGATTTGAAAAAATGACCATGACGCCCCATTCTATAATGGCTAGTCACCGGACAGACAAACAGGGCTATTATATGTAGTATATAGTATATAAATACATACAAATCATATACAATCTGAAGACAACGCGATTAAGAATCTACATTATCCACCAACATTTATCTACTTATAGTACAATTGACATAAAAAGAGGGATCATGTTGAGGAAGCCATATCATTATTAGAAATCAGTTGATTTTTCACTAAATTTGTAATGTTAACAACAAGTGAATCGAGCTACAAAAACATTGTCAAAAAATCTTTGCAGCCCATGCGTGCAGTGCCCTATATCGACAATGAAAATTAGCCCTTACTAGCTGGGGTCATGGGTCCCCATTAGGGTGGTCTAACCGGTAGAACCGAAACCGGTAATACCGGTATTACTGGCCGATTTCGAGTACCGAAAATACCGGTATTAGAGACGAGAAAAACCGGTATTTTCGGTATTTGAAATTTTACTGTCGTTATAAAAAATCTTGAATAGTTTTCACCTAGGGTCGCTGTACCAGTAATAGTTGTATTAGTGACATGTCTTCTTTTTCAATGGTTCTACATTCCAACTGGAACTGGCCTGCTTTTCAACTTAGTATTCTGTTAGCTTCTTTTGTATAATCATTATTAAAAATACTTTCAGCCCGATGCTGGCTCGCCTCTTACGCTGTTTGCATTTCCTCAGTTAATAATTGATAGTGGCAGGTCCAAATTATTTAATTCGTACCAAATGATAGGTATACTTTTCCTGCGATATAAATATGTTGGCAAAAGCTGTTCTTTTCTACTTTTCGGGAAAAATGGTGTTGATTCTTTAAAATACTATGTTTTTTTTAAATTGCTTTCTCCGCTATATGGGACATGGACAAATACTATTGGTACTTGCTAGCTTCACTTCCTATGATAATGAATCCCATTGGTTTCTTATGGGGTTTACTGTTATAGGAACGCCACACCGTAGAAGGGAGCAAAAACAGTCAAGGAAAAATGATGTTTTTCTTTATTTTCTCGGAAAATTTCAAATATATTTTGTACGCATTCACCCATTATTAGCAAGCGTTATGCTATGAAGTAAATTTTAAAATTGAAAATGTTTAAATTCCATTATAAAGTTACTGGTAATATTACCAGAACAGCCACAAATATGATGTATACAAAAATATGTCTGTTCTGAATTCGAAAAAGAAAATGATTAATTTTTTTAACATTATCAAAGTTTTTTTTTAATTCTAGGATAAGTTCAACACTATGAGCCGTTCAAAAAGCTTTGATCGATTTGAAATTTCAATCCGAATTCAACACCAATGATGTTATTTTTTTGGGTTGGTGGAATAATTAAGCCTCTTAAACCTGTTGAAGCTGCTGTGGAACTACTCTGCCGTGAGTTCTGTACTATGTAAGAATCCGACGTGGCGATCATCAAATTAGGCTACAGAAATTGCCGCCAACTTATTCTTTGCTCTCAAAAATCAAAGAGAGACGATCAGAATACGCCGATCTTTATGCTTTTTTTAATTATCATGCCGTAAAGCAACTGACCAGACACATTTTAGGATTTTCTTCAAGACATCCAGAGCTACTTTGATTAAGCAAGCGCACGAGATATTGAAGCGTCTAATTATTCGTGATGCGATCGTTGAAGCAGAGACAACGAGCACACCTGACGATCGGTATGGAGAAGATGCCGCTATGGATGATTTTTCTGGTTCATCGGTAAAAGAACAATTCGTAAAGGTACTGCAGCAGAGCAAAACACTTGCGCTGCCGGTGGCAACTACGTAGAAGCCAGGATTCTTGCAATTGTTCAGTATGTTAAGTCTACTTAAGTTTTATTTTGTTCAGCTCAACAAGCAATGCTTTTTACGTTTAACGTTTGTCACCAAATATTGTTTTTCGCCCAAAAGTCCAAATCAAAAGTTTTTTTTTTATTTCTGAAATTTTCACAAATACCGGTATTTTACCGGTATTACCGGTATTAATTACACCAAATACCGACCACCCTACTCCCCATAGACCGTGAATGTGATCAGAGAAGATATTTTAAAATCTATATAAATAAAAATAAGTTTAGGTTCCCTTCCTGACGATTTAACTCACGAACGGGTTAACCGAATATTCTCCCTAATCGATTCGTCGTGGGATCCGTAAGGTTTTTATGTACAAAAAGTTGGCACATTTCACGGGAAAAGGTAAAAAACAGAAGAATGCAAATTTTGGTCAGTGGTTGAGGGAAACAAAACAATGGCACCAAACTTGATCAACACAACACAACAACAAAGATGCAGGCAAATCGGATATTTGAATCTGATGTGATTTTGTATTGCAATAACCAGAATATTTGTTAACTGTAAAAAAAATTACAGTGGATTGAAATTCTACTGTTGCTGCATGGCTCGCAAAATCTATCCGAGCCGTGTTAGCACAAGCGGAAGTCGATATCATATCAGCACCATGCAGACTCCCAGCCAAAAATGGCAGCACAATTTTCAGACTTTAATAAGGTAATTTATTGCCAAAACAATGAGAACCACACCCGATTCTTTTTTACACGGACTTTTGTTCACACGACACACAATCCCCGTGTTAAAAAACGAACCAGGTGTATTTATTGTTTTTACAATGCATACGAAACGTACACTTTTGTTACGAATTTAAATATTCCTTTTATAAAACAGATTAATCCACCTAGCGTTGGTGGTACCATAATAGAGGTCAAAATAGCAATTTAGGGGACTAGATTTTACTATTATCAGCCATTCATATCTGTTTGTTTGTCTTTATTTATAGAGATTTTCAGCCCATGGCTGGCTTATCTCTAGTGGTATAGAACTCTTTTCTATTTGCGCTCATATGAATGCAATGGAGCAGTTCCTGAAAAAAATAAAGAACCTTTGTCAAAAAGCATTTTTTTAATAACTCTGAAACGCAATGGCCATTCGAGCCAATTTTCAATAGGAAACAAATAGACCGCATTCCACGTCGATTGCAACTTGTTGCGAACAAATCGGATAATGCTAGGTACCAAAATGTCTCACATTTTTGTACACATACACACATACACATACATACAGACAGCACTTCAATTCATCGAGCTGAGTCGATTGATATATAACACTGTGGGTATCTAAACCTTCTAAACTTTTGAAGGAATATATGGTTTTGGAGTGATCTTATAGCCTTTACGTATACTTTGTATATAAGAAAGGTAAACATGATTTACTTTTGATGGACACTTTCGTGGAATTTATGAGCCAAATATATTTGGCACATCATGAAGGAAAATACACCATATTGAGTTGTACGCTCTCGCTTTTCCGTTGTTTCTCATCCCAAGCAATCATTTCCAGATTATCGGTCCGTCGGTCGTCATTCGACATACACACAATCAGAAGGAAAATAAGATTTTCCTGCGAAAACTTTTTCAAGCATTGTTGTCCCAATGTGATAAGCAGAAAAAGAAGAAGCTAATCCGGGTTCCCGGCATTGGTATTTCTGCTTAGAAACCCCCCCCCCCTATATTTTCAAGAAAGTTTTCAAAGAGAAGAGCTCGATTTATTGATTGCGTTGTTGATTTTTTAAATTCTTATTTTAATCACACGGTTTCATTCTATGACCGCATCAGTTACACGGATCGCTTTTTCTGTAGAAATTTATAAAATTACCTTCTATTTCTATGATTGAGTTGCTGTCCATCCATCGTTCCTAAACCAGTGAAGTCTGATATGTGCTGCTATACTTGCTGAAGGTCAACGGCTATTATTGAATACAGACTCGTGCTGAACGAAGCCAGAAAAACTTATTATTTAGACCTTCAAACACAATCCCAATCGAAAGTAGTAAACAATCTTTCAGTGGTGGAGGAGTGATTCACATTGGTATCAACATACAACATTCAACGTACAATAATATCAAGATAATTTTTACCCAAGCTTTCGCAAGATGTCTTTATCGTACATCGTTACATTAAATTTCAATTTATTTTATCGATGCAGCATTTTTCCTCGTGAACAATCCAATGAAAAAGTGTCCATGTTGCAGCAGGTGTGTGATTGCATTATAAGTCCAAATTGATGTTATCGAATATTGTTGGCCGTGCAATTTGCATTCATTCTCTCCACGTACCACGCAGTCAATATCGTCCATGGTTTTAAGACAAGGATAAGGACGAGAAAGCACAAAACAAAAACTGTTTATATTGCTCGGTTGCTTTTTTACAAGAATACCTTTTTGTGGATTGCTGGCCCCAGACTAGCTATACCCAGAAGGAAATCCGGAAATCAAAATAAAATACATAGTACAGGCGGGTATCCTACAACACGATTAATATGGGCATTCTCGGCGTGGGCATCATAAGCCACGTGGCTCCAAGCACGCTTCAAAAAGCAGTTGGACCGTGTAGTGGGAGGCATGATGGTAGAAGCAGCCCCTCAACAAAT
Source organism: Armigeres subalbatus (assembly GCF_024139115.2). Taxonomy (NCBI): domain Eukaryota; kingdom Metazoa; phylum Arthropoda; class Insecta; order Diptera; family Culicidae; genus Armigeres; species Armigeres subalbatus. Next base: position 420,537,834 of record NC_085140.1, on the reverse strand, counting down.
ATCTACCGTAGCAAAAGAGCAAAGGAATGTAGCTGATTTGCGTTTTTGGTTATCCCACAAAGAAAATAATGCTGTGGGGACAACGGTTTGCTGATAAAATACTACAAAACTTGCTACTGCAGCGATTTCACAGCTATGAGGGGATTATGGAATTTTATTAGAGCCATATTTGAGCTAACGAACGATGGACGGTCCCCAAGAACGCTCAGCTCTTGTGCTGCTCATCGACTCTTGTTATGTGACAGTCAAAAGACAGCAGAATGAATGCTGGGATTACCTACTACTTATATATACGGGATGAAAGCTCACGTCAGCAGCTTTCGTGCTGACTTTCGTCCTTTTTACAACATTACGCTAGGCTGGACGATTGATGTGCGTCGTTTCGCATTGTTTCTTTTTCTGGTTAGATGACGACGGGGAGATTTAAGAAGTACCTTTTAACCTTCCATAAGCCTTGGGATCTAAATAGTTTTGGAATTGTACTTCGAATCTCAACTTGGGATTCTTTGACACCGAAATAGGCCTCAATGCCCTAAGCCAGTGGCGTAGCCAGAAAATTGGTCTGGGGGTTTTCTGAACATTTTTTTCGAAAAAAATTTTCTTCCAAAATTTTGTCTTTGGGGGGGGTTTTGTACCCAAAACCACCCCCGTGGCTACGCCACTGCCCTAAGCATTTGATATTTGGGAATAAGAATAAGATTCGGCTGTTATTTGCATTCAGCACAAACGTTTGAGTGATCTGAACACTCACGTGCTTGATAACAATTACTGCATATGCACAGCCAAGATATTTAACAAAAAAAATAGTTTTTGTACGGCCGAGTTGTCGAATAATATGCAATTAATTGGTAACAATTACTATTTTTAACTCAACTGCAATGCTTGACGTTTGTGTAGTTTATATACAGCAATGTGTTCAGGAAAATGCACACATTTTGTGTGATAATATCGGAAAAATATGAATCAATACCGAATTGCTCTGGAGGAGTGAAGTAGTTTGTTTCGTGGACACTAGGAGTGGTCTTTGCTTCCTCAGTTCAATTATCCGTAATTGGATTAACTTGGTGAGATTGTTTCAATATATTTACTACGATTGAATTAAATATGCGCTGGTATAAATAACGGTGGCAGCTTGTCAATGGAATATATGGAATACTTATTTTGGGAACGAACAAAAACGTGACAAAAATTCCAAAATGGCATAGCGTATTGTGATCCTTACGTTTAATATCTAAGTAGCGTCTTTGGAAATAAATCTATATTTTATGAATGATTCGGTTACGCAAAAATAACACATTCCATAAATCCAAAACATGTATGATTGGCTTGTTTACTGAACGAACCTTCCGAGAAAAAGGTTAACTCTAATGCACAGGAACACTTACACACATTTATCTTCAATCGTCTCAAAAGGATATTCTCCTTTCAACACTGGCACTAACCTTTCCTCACATGAAAAACGCGGAAAGGACTAACCCGTAACGAACTGTTACGTTGCTTCGCGTATTTCCTCCATCATCATCATCATCATCCGCTCCAATTTATTATTAGGACAACCAAAGTCCCGAAGCCAATCCTTTTCCACTTCACTTTGGCCTGAGGCGTGTGACTTTAATGGTGCTTACCAACCTGAACGGGCTTGATCCCGCGTCCTGAATAGCTTCGCAGTTTTTCTTTCCCTACTTTGTCATGTTGCTTTTTTCCCACAAAATGATTCAGCAGCATCGTGCCGTGCTCTTACGCTTCAATCGTTGGATTACGGCAGCAGAATAAAAACTCCATAAAGATTTTTTTTATAAAAGTGTATAAAGTTTAGTAGAATTCAATAACGAAAATAGAACATAGCTAGATATAAATTTCCGTAGAAAATGCAAAAAATATATAGTTACGTTAGCCATTGCAACGAATCATCAAGCCATCAACCCAACATCGGACTTTGCACCAAGCAAAGTCAGCAATTGTCGACCAGCACCCAGCAACAGACCACAGTAGTCAGAGGAATTCCTCAGTTACACTGGATCAGCAGTTTTACTTATCAAATAGAGCCCGAGGCTCGATTATCGATTCATTCTAAGTTTATATTTCAATCAATGCAGTTTAGTTCATCGAATATAGTGTGTAAAATAAGAAATAATGTCAGTGTTAGTTTTTTCAAAAAATCCGAACGTGACTTAGTATCGTTATTACATGTTTTCTTAGGAAGGTAATTTTTTTAAAAATAATGAGAGCTTTTAACAAAATGCCAAAATAATATATTACTAATTATCTTTACATTATTTTTTTTTTCGTTCTCAGGAAATTTTAATATTTGATTGGAAAAAATGCACATCCCGTTCATTTGAATTTTTGATTTGTACGTGGCTTTTTCATGGTTCATAGGACGTATGTCAGAGGAAATTTTTCTTTTCATTTTTATTTTCTTTATTTTTCGTATTTTCTATGGAAAATATCTAATTTCCAATGAAGCATTTCTATTTTAGTCGATGGATTGCATTGCCTCGCCCTAGACCAGGTGTGATAAGCAGCGGGAATCAAGGACGAAAAGGAAGAATCAAGAAATCACTTTCCTTCCGTTCTATTTAACGTGCTTGTTTTTTTTCTCGGAATATTGCATTGTACGTGTTCTGATTTCTTGAACGACAAGAGAATCAGTGGAAAATCCAATGATTACGCTATGTGGCACTAAAATCCTTGCAAAGGTTTATGGATGATTGCTTCATTTGAATTCTCATATTAAGATGGAAACATATATTTATATTACACTAACGTTTGAAATCTGCACACGCCTTGTTAACCTTTCAGAACGCGTGCCAACTTTTGCAACACGAGCACGCGAGCTTTATATTTGTATAACACTGTTAGTGTGTGCGTTTATTATTACTATATCTCTTGAAGCTAAGGATATAGCCGCTTACAATCTTCAGGACATCCAGGATTCTCAGGATATTCAGGCCTTGAAGCTGAAGATCAGAATAGTAAGGAATTCATTCATTTAGCAGCGCTAGCGTGTGTGCGATCACTAAATCGGTTTTAAAAAGTTGTTGTCTTCTACAAAGTTGTTCAGGAGGTCAAAACCATTGTAACGGAGAACAGTTTGGAATTCAACCACTGTGCGATGCTAGTGTATAAGGAATACAAGTTCGGAAGAATATCTCGAAATCTATAAGTTTGAGAAAATTGCCGTCTTCTACAAAGTTGTTCCGGTGGTAAGAACCACTGCGATGGAGGACAGTTTAGTTTGGAATTCAATCGCTTGGCGGCGCTAGTGTATGAGAAATTACTTGTTCGATTAGATATCTCGCAATCTGTGAGATTTAGAAAGTTATCGTCTTCTACAAAGTGATTCGAATGGTAAGAGCCATTATGATGGAGGCAAGTTTAGTTTGAAATTCAACCGCCTGGTGACGCTATTGTATGAGGAGCTACTTGTTAGGTTAGATATCTCGCAATCTGTGAGGTATAGAAAGCTGATGTCCACTAAAAAGTTGTTCGGTGGTAAGATCCATAATAATGGATTCTAATTAGGTTTGGAATTCATCCGTTTGTTGGCGCTAGTGTATGAGAAATTACTTGTTCGGCATGATATCTCCCAATCTGTGAGATTTACAAACTTGTCAACTTACACAAAGTTGTTCGGGTGGTAAAAACCAATATTCAGTCATGTTTACTTTTGAATTCAACCGCTGGACGGCGCTAGTGTATGAGGAACTAATTGTCAGGATAGATATTTTGCAACCTGTGAGATTTAGAAAGTTGTCGTCTTCTATTAAGTGATTCGGATGGTAAGCGCCGTTATGATGAAGTTTACTCCTCATACACTAACGCCGTCGCTTGAATTCTGATTCAAACTTGCTTCCATCATAATGAATCTTACCCCCAAACAACATTGTAGAAGACGGCAGCTTTCTAAAACTCATATATTGTGAAACATCTAACCTAAGAAGGAACTTCTCATATACTAGCGCCACCAAGCAATTGAATTTAAAACTAAACTTCCCTCCATTAAAATGAATCTTACCACCCGACCTACTTTGTAGAAGATGGCACCTTTCAAAACCGTCTTTTTTTTTCTGCGAAATATCAAACCTTAAAATCTAACCTTTCTAAACCACCTTTCTGCGATATATCTAACCTACTAACGAACTCCTCATACACTAGCGCCGCAAAACGGTTGAATTCCAAACTAAACTTGCCTTTATCATAATGAATCATACCACCCAAACAATTTTGTAGAAGACGGTAGCTTTCTGAATCTCACAGATTGCAAGATATCGAGGTACCTTCGTGCGAGGCTTCTTTTGACAAATCAGGGGCTACTTTGGACATTTTAAAACAAGAATTATAACGAAAATCACAAAAAAATTGTCATTATCATCAATCAGGTCCGGGTGTCTTGTTGACAGTTGGATGGCAACTCTCTGTTTCAAATTTAGTATTTTTTTGTTTAATTTTTTCAAAAAATCTAAATTTCAAAGTAGCCCCCCAATTTCATGAATATGTGGAAGCATCAGCCCATCCACTGCTTGTTCCTTGCAACTGCGCTGAAGGTGAAAAGGGAGAAACAAAAACTGCTCAGCTGGTGCGCAAAAAATCTTGTATTCATGGGTCACTTTGTTTGGTTTCGGGGCGCTTTGGATTTCAGTCATTCTTACTGTAAATTTAAGCCATTTGGTAATGAGAAGCATTTAATGTATGGCATTCGGTATTTGATGACAGAATGAGACTGCAAATATATTGTTTTGGGTGTCTGAAGCAAATATGACACAATATTATGTTATGATTGGATATGCATCTCGGTTGATTACGTCAGCTTAAAGGATTGCGTCCCTTATAAAATTGAGAATTTTTTGGTGTGTATATATCCGGATATCCCAATAAGATAACGGTACTGTCGCAGCATTTCATCGCTAACACTCAACGATGTGCGGGCATTTTGGCGAGAAATCTGTGATGCATTCAGCTTACTGAGTCTCAAACGATTCTATCTCGAAGGAGTTTGCGTGTCATGTAAATTTAAGCTATCGTGCAGCCTGATGAAGAATTATCGAATCATCAAAACGCTTAACCTGTTACACTTTGATCGTCTCGATATTATGAAGCGGAAATACCCGAGAGACTAACAAGTTAGGCTCTCACTCTGAGCATTAAAGTTCGATTCCCATGCTCTGCTTCTTTTTTTTTGTTTTCAAATATAAATAGGAACTGTAAAATTTCAGCACGCGTAAATTTAAAAGAACCTATACTGCCGCTAACCGCAAGTCGATCACATCTGTATATTGGCCTCCATATACAGATGTGCTTGACTTGCGGTTAGCGGCAGTATAGCTTTATGTTATTTAACACGGAGCAGATTTGTTACATCTACTTGAACGGAAATTTACAGGTTTTGTTCGTACTGTGTACATATTGGTATATTGGTAATAGAGTATATTTGTAAAGAACCACTATGAAAAGAGAGAAGTTAGAAACGGAGAGAGAGAATTCAGTGAATAATGAGGAGTCAGCAGTAAAATCACTAAATATAAAGTCTGGCGAAGAGACTGACAGGTCACCAATCGAACTGTCATTTGTGGGATCCAATCGAACATGGGCTTGAATCAATGGAAAGTTTTGAGATAATGCTGATAAATATATTGGAAAATTATTCCAAAAATATAAAATGCTAGAGTTCAAAAAAATAATGATAAAGGAATTTAGTCTGGGATTTACTAGTGGAGCAACATTTTATTTGATTTTTCGCAAATATAATGTGCAAAAAGTGTGTTTGCTTTGTTTACAAAGGAGTTTACAAAACCTAATAATCGTGAACTTTCTCAAAGGCTGTCAACAATAATTTCTGGTTTGAAAATCTAACCGTTTTCACTCCGCCAGAACTTTTAATTCTTATTTCTTATTTCTTACTGTATGAAATGAATAGCAAGAAGTGAGAAGTGAAACGCCTCACTTCCTTATTTTCACAGTGATAAATGAGAAGTGAAAGTGGATGAGTGGAAAGTGAGACATCTCACTCATCATTTCTCATTTCTGTGAGACGTTTCACTTCTCATTACTTACTACTTATTTTTCACAGTGAGAAGCGAGAAGTGAGAAATGAGGAATGAGAAGTAAGAAATCAGAAATGAGAAGTAAGGCGTCTCATTTCTCACTCATATTTTTTCACTTCTAATCTTGCACTTCTTACATTTCTCAGTAAGAATTAAGATATGTCTTACTTTTCACTTCTCACTCCTCATTTCTCACTTATGTCTGTGAAAATGAGGAGTGAGATGTCTCGCTTCTAACTCGTTATTTTTTGCTTTTCATTTTTCAGTTTTCTCAGTGAAAAAAGATAAATGAAAAATGATGAGTTAGAAGTGAGCCGTCTCACTTCAAACTGCTCACTCTTCAATGTGAGATGTGAAAACTGATGAGTGAGAATAGATACGCCTCACTTTGAACTTTTTACTTCTCATTGTGAAAAGTGAGAAATGCGCAGTGAGAAGTAAGTACGTATCTGCAAAGATATCGAAATAATTGGTGGAATTAAATGGAGGTTACGTAACTCGTCTTAGACGGTTGAATACATTCCACTAAAAAAGCTTAAAATATTTTTCTGAGTGGCCTTTTTGCCATACGACCGTGTAGGTCAAACGGCGTTTTCGGCCAAATTATATATTTGGTCAAAAGCCTTTTTCGGTTGGCCTGTCGAACCAGTGTAATATTTTCTGCGCCGAGACAGTCTCTGTTTTTGTTCTCGACTCGTACCTGTCAAGTGAACCAATCTTTGATACTCACCGATTCTGCTAGCGTTACCCTTGGGCAGCAGAGCTCTAGGGCGGCCTCGCTAATGAGCGTCAGAACACGACTATTGCCTGGATTCCGGCCACTGCGAAGTATCGGGGTGAGCGCTGCCGTTCTACCCAGGCCGGCTCTTTGAATCTCAAGTCGCTCTAGCCCATACCAACTCCTAAATTGAGAAGCAAGTCAGGATTGGGACAACAATTTGCGGAGACCCTCTGCTCGTACAAATTGGACTCGATATTGCCCCTGAAACTCGAACTACGTGTATCATCCGATCCATTGTTGTCTTCAAAACCGGTTTATCCGGAAATCCGTGTTCTTGCATTGGCTGCCAATGGCCTGCCAAAGCTGGTCTCGATCCACGGCGTGTGTATGGGGGACCTTTATGACAAAAAAATGAGCATCGCAAAAACTTTCACTACGTGAAAATATAGCTCTTAAGCTTTCATTTCGTGACTATTTGAAAAAAATCTACCGAGGGGTCTCGAACAACTTTTTTTTTTCTTCCTGAAACGGATCTTTGTAGTTGGAAGACCAACGATTATTATTTATCGCGTTAAAATAAGATTCCTGGATTTTTTTATTCCAATAGTCGTATATAAATTCAGGGGTACCGAAATTACCAAGTTATAGTCAAAATTAATAGTTTATTGGAGCTCAAGCGTCAAAGTGCATGACGAAGCCGAAGTCGATATATTTATGTTATCCCCTGCAAATAGCTAAGAAAGGCTTGGATGGAGATTATGCTCTGCATCGTCATCTTATGCACATATACACCCAATTCTTTCCCAAATATATACCAAAATTGAAACTTTAGTGGTAAATTTGATGGTAAAAAAATGGTAACTTGGCTTAGAAACCTCGCAGTTAATAACTGTGGAAGTGCTGATTGAACACTCAACTGTGAGGCGGCAATGTCTTAGTGGGGAATGTAATGCCAAAACGAAGAAGGAGAAGTAATGTAGATACACATAATTCACTTTTTACACTTTTTTCTGTCGTATTTTTGATTGTGTAACTTCAATTTATCACTAAAAACTATCCAACATGCTCATAGAAATCCTTAATACCTCATTCAAATAGAAATAAGATTTCAATTGATATACGGTAAACAGATGAGCGCAAAAATGAGTCATGCTAAGTGCACAATAAAGGCAAAAATGGAAGTAAATATCTAGCTTTAAGTTTAAAATAAAATCTCTTCTGATTTCAACAAAAAGTGCCATGGGTATAAAAAAAACTTAAAAATATGTACTGTATTTTGTCCCAGAGATCATATCGCTGCGATGCATAGTTGTTCTCATCAAGTGATTCATCCAGAAAAGCAAATTCATTTTACTACAAATGTTGTGGCAAACATGCAACTTTCTATGATATTGCACTGCGTGAGCTTGGAGAAATACTCATTCGAAACGATTATTTTCACTCGAAATTCATTACCAATTTAAAAATTAGTCCACTTTTCATTGTGTTGTCGCATTATTGCTATTTTGCTTTTGGCAATCACTTTCAATAACGTTCAATTATTTGGTCAAGTCGAATACCACCAACATAAAACGCAAACAAGAAGCAGAAGTTTTTGGAGAAGAGTTTGAATTTTTAGACACAATAATCGAGCTGAAGGGATGACTCTAATAAAATCTAAATTGCCTAAGAGTTCAGAAAAGTTAACCAGTAAACGAAAATCAATATCCTACCCTATGCATCAAATGCATCTTCTTCTAAAAAGACACTTATTTTCATGACTCTTGGTACAACCACCAGACTTTGAAGTAATCGATGAGCTTTACTTTTATTCATCTATCGGAAAAAATCTAGCTCAACAATGATCAGAAGCGTAATTTAGAAAAGCTTTACTAATTATTAAGCCCCGTTAATATTTATAAAAACTCCATAGAATAAAATGCATTCCTTACTTTCAAAACCAAAAATATCTTTATAAAACCATCCCACATAGAAATGCCGAGGAAATGTCCAACCTAAACATTTCCTAGACCGAACCGGGAATACAACTCAGCCACCTGCAGCATGGTCTTGGCATGCTTATCTCGGTAGGTTAAAATAGTTTTATATTATCTTGGAAATGTTATAAAAATCATTAGGTTTTCAGAAATCGTTATGTCTTGAATGTCGGAATCCTGTCTTTTTTGAGCTCAAATAATCAATTTGAAATTTCTCAATTATCTGGAATAATTTCTACGAATTTAGCTAATTTTCATTTAAATCCAAACACTGTTAAAAATATTAGTGGGTTCAACCCTTGCGAAGCAGTATGTTTGCTAGCCAAATGTTGAACTTAATAATTTTGGCTCCGTCATGCTTTTCCATATTTGAGCCTTTTAAATTAGGTTCAAAATAAAAGAACATGAAGAATATTCATTCCTTGCATTTAATTCATGAAAAATAGTTAGAAAAAATAAATGACGAGTCAACTCGTGAAGGACTCGTGAGGGGCCATCCAGAAACCACGTGGTCATATTTTTGAAGATTTTCAACCCCCCCCTCCCCCCATGTGGTCTATCGTGGTCATTTGGCAGACCCCCCCTCCCCCCCTTTGACCACGTGGTTTTTTTTCCAAGCACAAAAATTAAAAAAATCCTATGTAACTAAAACATATGGTTAATCCGATCAATTTGGAAGATGGACAATTTCAACTGATTCAAAATCAAACTAAAAACCCAGCATGGAAATTATAAATTTTCATTATTTCGAAGATTTTATGATGTTATCATGTTATAATGTGTATCAGGTATTAGGTTATCTAGAACTCGCATACCTTCGATGCATCAGGAGGATACCAAAAATGCGGACTCATGAATATGTTATAAAAATTTCGAGAAAAATTTGTAATGGTTTAGAAATTTTCCAAAATATCCCTATATTTTTTATTTTTTTATTGGTGATTTTTTAAATACATAATTGCAATTTTTGCTTTTACAAGTGCTAATTTATTATTGTTTTGTGGAAAATTTTCAACTGTTTATGGAAATTTTGCATTATTTGCAGTAATTCTATATTTATTTAATACTCATACCCTGATTTCTTTATTGGCAATTTCCAATTCTATTATGGAAAATTTCTATTTTTCTCTGATAAATAATCTAGAGCTGGCTCATCTCTCAAAATTTCTAATTCTTCATTGAAATTTTATTTTGATATTGACTCGTGGAATCCAATGATGCCATACTAAACATATTTTCTCGGTCACTCTGATGTCTTTCGAATAATTTCCCAAGGAACTTCTATTCCATATCTCGAATATGCTTCAGTCAATGGTCTTATCATAAGCGACTCATAAAAGAATGAATTTATTATAGATCAATTATCATTTTGGAGTTCGGATCATTCGATTTATCCAATTAACCAAATTATGAATGATGTATGATATAATATCCCATTAGGTCCATTGGGTTGATATGACAATTGTTATTTGTACAAGCTACTACACTGCCGTTCTACGCATAATTGTCCCATGTACATAGGAAATCCCAGCAAACATGGGACAAATATGCGTATGACGGCAGTACAGACTTTTTAGTCAAAAAAATTATGTTGAGCTTTTTAATGGAATGTCTTTACTTGTCATAAGACGAGTTTGTACCTTCCCATTTAATTCCACCACTTGATTGTACCTTGACAGATACGTATTTCGACCTCAACAGTAAGGTCGTCTTCAGTGTTTCGTACTTGACTCGACTTAGGTTATACAAAACTTTTAGGTTTTAAAAAACGTCCTGGAAGTCGTAATGTTTGAACTACTTAATCATTCAAGTCCGTGAACCCAGTGCTTCTAAGGCCCTACAAAAAGGCATAGTCATTGTGCAGCTTGATGTTGACTCAAGATAATTTTGGGTACCTTGTCTCTTAGATCTCATGTTAATGGAAATTAGGATCATATGCTTATTTCATCGGATTGGGTACATACCGATGATGAGGACATTACAAATGTCATGATTGATCACCTGAGAAGTCGTGGGCTGAACTTGAGAGCAATCACTGGCTTAACGTTCAGGATGACCCATCTTATCTGAGTGTTCAGAATGATTCAAACATTTTCAACTTCATTTGCATGCTCTTAGAATCGAAATCTTCCCAAAGTTTCGGATAACTGGAGTTTTTCAGGGTCAGTCAAATTTGAGCTCCATATTTTTTCTGTAAAACCAATATCTAGATGAACAATTTTACTGAAGAAAATGGTGGTCTAGCTCTCTTTTGTGATTTAATAGACAATCTAAAACGCTGGGCATATATGACCCATCCGTCCTGAAAGGGTTGAGATTTGTTTTGGAATTCAATTTCAATCGTTATTATAACACTATTTATTACCTAGATTGTTTTAGTAATTGAAGTGTTTTTTCTGGAACACTGCCACTTTTTTCATATCGCAGGACTCTTCTTAGTTCTAAGACCCTTTTATGAATTTAAAAAGCATTTTATTTAGAATTTCATGTTGATTTTTTAAATGCAAACTTCTCTATGTCATAACCTTTTTCATACGCACTACTAGAATTTTGTGCATTATTGATCGAAAAATTTAAAAATGTTCTAATTAGGTGCATTATTAAATTTTTCGATCAATTAGCCTAATTATTCAATATCATAAGAACTAGGCTTCTTAATCCTAAATAATTGCCTACATGTATTGCTTGGATGAATTTTAAATTCCAAGATCTTCCTAATTTTCAAGAATAATTATTCTGGAGTTGCAAGGGAAACCCTTCAGAATAGTTAAAAGAAATTCTTCACGGAAAAATCTTCAGTATTTCAACGATTTTTTTGAAATTCTGTGGAAAAGTTCCTAAAAAGGTTCGGTAGCAATTTTGAAGAACTAGAAGAATCCGTAGAAGGATCTTAAATGCATATTTACGATGAAAATTCAATAAACATCAAATTCCGAAGAACTTCGGTATAAATTAGAAAAAAATCAGCTTACGTTTTTACAGAATCTCCAAAGATTTTTTCAAAATCCTGGGCAAATTTAATGAATCTTCAAAGGAAATTCTTCTAAATTTCCAATGGAAATTTTTTTCGTTTTTCAAAAAAATTATCTTAGAAATTTTCAGCAGTTTTTTTAATTTCCCAAAGAAATTATTTGGAATATACCAAAATATTTCGGATGGAAATTCCTAAGATTTTCCAGTAGAAAATCGATGAAAAGTTCATCTAAAACACCAATAATGAATTTCCCGAGGATATTTCGATGTTTTTACAAGTGGAAATAACGAAAAAAAATGCACTTTTGTAGTACTTGTGAAGGTTGTACTTTAGAAGCAATTCCTAGGAATTCCTTAGAAAATTAAATCAAAATTTTAAAGATTTTCTGATGTGAAAATTCCTTAAAATTTTTAAATCATTCTTGTGCTTCTTTGCATGGTAAAGATTTAAAGCAATGTTTAGCTGAACCTACAAAAGAAATCAAAATGACTTTCCGAAGAAGAATTAATTTCCATGAAATTTTGGAAGAATTTATGGTGCAAATTAAAAAACACGAACCTTGTGAATTCTAAAGATTTATTCTTTGAAAATCCAAAGTATTTGTTGAAGATAATCCATAGACTCTTCCGTGGAAATTCTAAATAATGGATCGAATAAAAAAAATATTTGGAAAATTTGAAAAATGTGATAGAATTCACAAAGAGCGTAAAAATTTCATTTCAAAATTCAAATTTGAAAACAAAATCCCAAAAACAAAAATCAACGGTAATATCAAAGTGTTTCATGTGGCATTGGCTATTTAATTTCTCATGAAAATTCAGAAGATTTTTCTTGAAAAATTTAGAAGTCTTCTTCTTCTTGTATGGCTCCATATTCCAACTGGAAGTTGGTCTGCTTTTCAACTTAGTTTATTCTTTTAGCATTTCCTCAGTTATAAATTGAAAGTTTTAAATGCCAGCAATTGTACGATTATATATCTTGTGTAGCAAGTACGAAGGATACATTATACCTAGGATGTCGACAATGTTTGACACCCGAAAACATCCTAGACAGGAACGAGAATCGAACTCGTCATCTCCGGATTGGCAATCCTATGCCTTTGGTCGTAAGGCTAACTGGAGACTAAACATTTTGAAGTGCACTCCCCAAAATGTTCGAAAAACTTATTTTGGAAATGAAATAGAATTTCTGGTGAAGATTCGGAAGAACTTGTCGAAGAAATTCATTAGAATGTAAAAAAAAAATATGAAAATATGAAAAAATTTTTCCACCGAAAATTATATGTATTTCCCACGAGACTGTTTTGAATTTTCAGACAGAATTCACATAGAATTTTTTTCGGCATTTACACTGGCGATATTTTGTTTTTTTTTCATGACCAAATGACCAATTTACAAGCAAAATTTTCCAGAGAATTGTTCAAAAACATTCTGAATGCTAGCACTTTATCAGGATTGTATGAAGTAAGGTCAAAGTTTTTACAGGAAATTTTTTACTGGATTTTTCCTGAATATCCACAAGACATTCTTTTGAAGATTTTCTTCAATTATTGTAAAACATGAACAGTTTGTAGCTGTAGTTCGATGATGCAAAAGTGTCGGCGGCGTGATGCCAAAACCATCTGCGGCGGAATTTAAAAAATATTTTTCATTTTCTTTCCCAATTTTTTGGTGAAAATTGAGACTGAAACGCAACCTGCTTTTTCGTTTATTTTTTTTATGGAAAAAGGATCTAAAGCTAAGTTGGCCAAATAACTCAGATATGCATCGGCGTTGCGACCGACGCTGCGTTACCGGGTTTTCTCGATGCTTAATGCTAAATTCTTTTTAACACTGAGTTGAAAAAGACGCTACGTGGGCATCGGCCTAAGATGCGCTTTGCGTTTAATGATTAAATCATTAAATTTTGATGATTTGTATTTTTACACCGCTATTGTTATTTACCAAAAAATTCGTTTTAAAAAAAAACCACGTGGTTCGAGAGCAACACCCCCTCCCCCATGTGGCTTATCGTGGTCATTTTCCAAACTCCCCTCCCCCTATATGACCACGTGGTTTCTGGACGGCCCCTGACTGGCAGCTGGTATTAGATTAGAATGCAGGTTCCATTTGGAAAGGATTTTTTTAAATACCCAGGAAATGAAAGATAAGAAGCTATATTTTCACGTAGTTTTTAGCCATGCTCATTTTTTTGTGATAATATTGTTCAACTGAACACGCCGTGTAACCCGAAGAATAAGCAGCCCTGAATTATGAAGATCTTTTCACCATTTTTGTTTACGTCGTCCTCCCGGGTCCACAAAGGGACCACCAAGCCTCGTCCTTCTTGGATCACTGTGTGAATAGATTCAAATTGGGTGATTTCAATCTAGGATAAAAAATTTAAAAAAACATGCGGATTACTACTCCTGGCCACGTCCATCTCATATGCAAATTGTAACGAACGCGTCCAATCTTTCACTAATATATTTACTCACCGACCACACAATGCACGAACCCGGATCTCGCGATTATTTTGCATCTTAATACGAGCACGTCCTATCTTGCACTTCTTTCGTTCGGGCGAACCCTTCGGCTGAAGAAGTCAGTTGGCTGAATATCTCATTTGGCCGAGAATGCCGTTTGGCCGAAATGGTTGTTTGGCAGAAAGGGTCATTTGTGCGAAATAGACAATCGGCTGAAAGTGTCGTTCGGTTGAACTGGTCAATTTGTCGGAAAAGGCGATTATCCGACATTTTCGGGCCAAATGACTCTTCCTATCAATAGACCATTTCTACCAAACGACATTTTCGGCCAAATGAGCATTCAGGCCAAACTGCATTTTTAGCCAAATGACCATGATGATGATGATGTTACTACCATCTATTGTAGCAAAGGCACCTGCCGATAGCACTGGCCATATCTGAAAAACGATTTGATCATGATTATACTATTATATGTATTTCATCAAACTCCTGTATGTAGGCCCAAAAATGGGTGGGGTGGTTCCATAAGCAGAGCCACTTATGCGAATCCACGGGATGGATAGAACAATATGTAGATATGTTAACAATAGGAAGTTGGCAATTCCACTCTTCCTATCCAAATCGCTTCAATCGGGTGCCCTGATGGATATTTTCTATATAATTATATAGTTTTAATGTAAATTATGATAATTTGCAATGGAAAATTCCGTTTAAAAAAAAAAAATCAGTTAAAAATCATCTGACATGAAAAAACGCGTCTTTTACATTTTTAGTTAAATGACCAGGGCAAAAACAAGGGCTAGATAACTTTCAGCTCAACAGCATTCGAACGAATGACATTTGGCTATGCGTCCAATTTGGGAATCTCGAGCTCGTTCAGTAGCCGCTAAGTTGCGAAGGAGGTACTTCGTAGCTTAGTTGGTTAAAGCACCAGTCTAGCGTACTGTAGCGTACATATTCACATATGAGTTTTCATAACATTGTAAATTAACGGTGGTGGGGGTTTAATCTCCGGAAATAGGCAATTAACTTTGATTGAACTGAACAAAAGAAATACACACGAGAGGTAATAACGACAGAAGGAACGATATGATTATTTATAAATCCTGATTAATTTACCTAGCGGTAATGGTGCCTTTCTCGTAGTATAGTAGTATAATAGTATTTTGACCATAACTTTTGACCATAACCCATAGTCCAAACCAGTCAAATTTAAATAGGAAACAATAGGACAGAATGTCCTGTAAATGCAACATGTTGCGAACAAATCAGTTAAGGACAAGTCCCTGAAAAGTTATTGAGGCTTTTTGCACACACATACGTGGGACCATCCAGAAACCACGTGGTCATATTTTTGAAGATTTTCAACCCCCCTCCCCCCATGTGGCTTATCGTGGTCATTTGGCAGACCCCCCCCCTATGACCACGTGGTTTTTTTCAAGTACAAAAATTAAAAAAAAAACCTTATGTAACTAAAACATATGGTTAATCCGATCAATTTTGAAGATGGACAATTTCAACTGATTCAAAATCAAGCTAAACCCAGCATGGAAATTATAAATTTTCATGAATTCAAAAATTTTGATGTATCCGTGTATCGCTAAGCATCCAAGCAGGTCTATTGAGCCGATGCGATTTCATTTATTACTTTCACAAGCTACAACAGACCTTCCATGAGTCGATGTTCTAAGATACGATATCGACTGAAGTAAAAATGCAGCCTGAAATTTTTTTAAAAATTTCCAAAGCGATTAGGAAATTTCCAATAAAGAAATTATGGTATGAGCAATAAAAAATATCTAATTTTCTACAAATAATGCAAAATTTCTATAAACAATTAAGAATTATCCACAAAACAAAAATAAATTAACACTTTTAAAACCAAAAATTGCAAATATAAAAAAAGAATTTTTCATAAAGAAATCAAAATTTTCCACGGAAAAAATACAAACATTCCATAAATAAATCAATATTAGAAATAAATAATTACAAAATTTTTAAAAATTTACTAAAAATATTTTCTCGATCACTCAGATGGTTCTTTCGAATAATTTTCCAAGGAACTTCTATTCCACATCTCGAATATGCTTCAGTCAATGGTCCTTTTATAAGCGACTCATAGAGGAATGAATGTATTACATTACATTTACATGATTTATACAACTAACCAACTTATGAATGATGTATGATATAATATCGCAGTAGGTTCA
This sequence comes from Armigeres subalbatus, assembly GCF_024139115.2. Taxonomy (NCBI): domain Eukaryota; kingdom Metazoa; phylum Arthropoda; class Insecta; order Diptera; family Culicidae; genus Armigeres; species Armigeres subalbatus. Next base: position 420,521,445 of record NC_085140.1, on the reverse strand, counting down.
TTGGGTTGATATAACTGCAATTATTATTTATACAAGCTACTACAGACCTTTTAGGTTATACAAAACGTCCTGGAAGTCGTAATGTTTGCAACTTGATGTTGACTCAAGATAATTTTGGGTACCTTGTCTCTTGGATCTCATGTTAATGGAAATTAGGATCATATGATTATTTCATCGGATTGGGTATATACCGATGATGAGGACATTGCAAAATATCTACCAGTATCGTGGGCTGAACTTGAGAGCATTTTGGTACTTTGTACTTTGAGCATCTCGTATTCCTGAATATTAATCACTGGCTTAACGTTCAGGATGACCCATCTTATCTGAGTGTTCAGAATGATTCAAACATTTCAACTTCATTTGTATGCTCTTAGAATCGAAATCTTCCCAAGGTTTCGGATATCTGAGTTTTCAGGGACAGTCAAATTTTAGCTCCCATATTTTTTCTGTTAAGCCAATATCTTGATGAACAATTTTACTTAAGAAAATGGTGACCTAGCTGTCTTTTGTGATTTTATAGACAATCTAAAACGCCGGGCATATATAACCTTTCCGTCCTGAAAGGGTTGAGATTTGTTTTGGAATTCAATGTATAAAATTATCGTTATTATAACACAATTATAACACAATTTTTTAACCTAGATTGTTTTAGGAATTGGAGGTTTTTTTTTCTGGAACACTGCCGCTTTTTTTCATATCCCAGGAATCTCCTTAGTTCTAAGACCCTTTTATGAATTTAAAAGCATTTTATTTAGAATTTCATGTTGATTTTTTAAATGCAAGCTTCTCTATGTCATAACCTTTTTCATACGCACTACTAGATTTTGATTTTGTAGATTTTGTGCATTTAGAACATATAGGTGCATTATCAATTTTGCGATCGATTATCCTAATTATTCAATATCATAAAAACTAGGCTTCTTAAGCCTAAATTATTGCCTATATTTATTGTTTGGATTAATTTTAAATTCCAAGATCTTCTTAATTATCAAGAATATTCTGGAGTTGCAAGGGAAACCCTTCGAAATATTGATAAGAAATTCTTCGGAGTCTCCACGGAAAAATCTTTAGAATTTCAACGACATTTTTTCCGAAATTCTGTGGAAGTGTTCTGAAAACGTTCGGTAGAAATTTTGAAGAACTATAAGAATCCGTAGAAGAATTTGAAATGCATATTTACGATGAAAATTCTAATAAACATCAAATTCGAAGAATTTCCAATAAAAATTAGAAAAAAATCCAGCTTACTTTTTACAGAATCTCTAAAGATTTTCTTCAAAATCCTGGGCAACTTTAATGAATCTTCAAAGAAAATTCTTCTAAATTTCCAATAGAATTTTTTTTTGTTTTCAAAAGAAATTCTTAGACATTTTCAGCAGTTTTTTTAATTTGCAAAAGAAATTATTAGGAATATGCCAAAATATTTCCGATGGAAATTCCTAAGATTTTCCTGTAGAAAATCGAAAAAAGTTCATCTGAAACACCAATAATGAATTTCCCGAGGAAATTCCGACGTTTTTACAAGTGGAAATAACGAAAAAATCGTACGTTTGTAGTACTTGTAAAGGTTGTACTTTTAAAGCATTTCCAGTAGGAATTCCTTAAAAATTAAATAAAAATTTTAAAGATTTTCTGTTGTAAAAATTCCTTAAAATTTCTAAATCATTTCCTATGTATCTTTGCATGGTAAAAATTTAAAGCAATGTTTAGCTGAACCTACAAAGAAATCAAAATGACTTCCCGACGATGATTGAATTCCCAATGAAATTTTGGAAGAATTTATGGTGCAAATTTAAAAACATTAACCTTGAGAATTCTAAAGATTTATACTTTGAAAATCCAAAGATTTTTTGAAGATAATCCATACACTCTTCCGTAGAAATTCTAAATAATGCCTCGAATGAAAAAAAAATACTTGGAAAATTTAAAAAAAAAATGTAGAATTCACAAAGAGCGTAAAAAAGTATTCCAAAAAATTTTTATTTCAAAATTCCAAATTTGAAAAAATCCAAAAACAAAAAATCAACGGAAAAAGTGTTTCATGTTGCATTGGCTGGTTAATATCTTTCGGAAATTCAGAAGATTTTTTCTTGAAAAATTTAAAAGTCTTCTTCTTCTTCTATGGCTCCATATTCCAACTGGAAGTTGGTCTGCTTTTCAACTTAGTATATTCTATTAGCATTTCCTCAGTTATAAATTGAAAGCTTTTATATGCCAGCCATTGCACGATTATATATCTTGTGTAGCAAGTACGATGGATACACTATACCTAGGGTGTCGAGAATGTTTCCCACCCGAAAACATCCTAGACAGGAACGAGAATCGAACTCGCCATCTCCAGATGGGCAATCCTACGCCTTTGCTTGCAAGGCTAACTTGAGACTGAACATGTCGAAGTGTACTCCTTAAAATGTTTGAAAAATTTCTTTTGGAAATGAATAAGAATTTCTGGTGAAGATTCGAAAGCACTTGTTGAAGAAATTCATTAGAATGTAAAAAAATATGAAAATATGAAAAAAAAATTTCTGAAGAAAATTATATGTCTTCCCCACGGGACTGTTTTGAATTTTCAGACAGAATACACATGGATTTTTTTCCGAGCTTTAGGGAAAATTTTTCGGAATTTACACTGGAGATGTTTTGTTTTTTTTCATTAACAATTTGTAGCAAAATTTCCAAGCAAAATTTTTCAGAGAGAATTGTTCAAAAATCATTCTGAATGTCAGAATTTTATCAGGATTGTATGAAGTAATGTCAAAGTTTTTACATGAAATTTTTTACTGGATTTTTCCTGATTATCCACAAGAAATTCTTTTGAAAGTTTTTTTCTTGAATTATTGTAAAAACATGAACATTTTTCAAAATTGTAGCTGCGTACGCTGATGCAAAAGTATCGGCGGCGTGATACCAAAAACCATCCGCCGCAGAATTTTTTTTAAATGTTTTTTCATTTTTCGTTTCCAATTTTTTTTAGTGGGAATTGAGACTGAATCGCAACCTGGTTTTTCGTTAATTTTTTATGGAAAAAAGGATCTAAGGCTTAGATGGTAAAATAACGCAGATATGCATCGGCGTTACGACTGATGCTGCGTTACCGGTTTTTCTCGATGCACACCTAGGGACACGGCAGGTATTTCCGTCCATCGTCATAGGAGCTAAAATTAATGAAAGCAACGTCATTTTGCTAGAGCTCCACTACTCTGGTATAGTTTCGCCTAAGCTTACGATTGGGTACGGATGAATTTGGCAAAAAAGCTTCTATTTGATTGATATTTGAGACTATGACGATAAGACGAAAATGCCTGCCTTAAACCTACGTCTTTTCAACGCTGAGTTGAAAAGACGCTACGTGGGCATCGGCCCTAAGATGCGCTTTGCGTTTATTGATTAATGATCGATTTCTTCACCTCCGCTTTACTTTTAAGCGGTGTTTGCCCATACGTTTAAACCGGGTTTAAGGTGATTATAGAATGAAGCCAGAAATCGGTCATTTTGTAAACCACGTGCTTTTCTAATATTGTTTTCAAGAGCACGAGATGAAAGAACCATAACGCGTATGGGGCTGAAATAATGGTAGATCGTTTTCTTAGTTATGCTGAACAATCATAATTTGAGTTTCGGCACTGTACGAAAACTATTACGCCAGATTTGGGGTTTTGGAAATGTATGTAGATAAACGTGTGGTGAATTTGATATTCACCAGGGGCTTCTTTCTATAATCAGCTTAAGCACTAAGCGGAGGTGAAGAAATCGGTTTTTCACCGCTTTTGTTATTCACCAAAAGTTTTTCGTGTTAAAAAAACCACGTGGTTCGAGAGCAACACCCCCTCCCCATGTGGCTTATCGTGGTCATTTTCCAAACCCCCCTCCCCATATATGACCACGTGGTTTCTGGACGGCCTCCATACACATACATACACATACACACACAGACATCACCTCAATTTGTCGATCTGAGTCTATCGGTATACTATGGGTCTCCGGGCTTTGTATAAAAAGTTTGTTTTTGTAGCCTACATATAGCCTTTCGGTACACTTAGTGTACGGGAAAAATAAATTAGCTCATAGGAAAGTAGACTTACACTATGTTATTATGGAAAAATAATGTATGAAAAATGCAAATCATTATGTAAATAATATTTGTACCTACAGAAGGAGAGAATTAGTGTTTTGTGACTATTTGTGACAGGTGGGAAGTAAGAGGGTTGAAAATTACGAAAAACGTTGGATGCAGTTTTTAATCAAATGTTGAAGTTATACAAAAGGCAGAAGAAGACCTTCATGATAATGTCAATATTAGTCGACCAGAAGAGAATTATTCACGAAATGTTTTTTATTTTAATACATACCACGGAAATCAAACCCACACTTCACAGCACGCAAATGTGATTTGACGATAGCGATGAGATCTCTCGCACTCACCAAGCAATTGAAAATTGTCCACTGTGTGTGTTATTATCAAAATATTAAAATAGTAGACCAAAAACCTACATCATAAAAATGGTTTTCTTCTAGATAATGATTTTATTTTCTGTATTTGGAAAATAAAGGAATAATATTTATTTACCGAGGTGAGCCAGCCTAGGACTGAAAGCCTCGCAAATAAAGATAATAATAATAATGGATAATATTTGCTATTTAACGGCCAATAAACATTCGCTATATTTTTTTGCATTTTTTACTCCTAAAGAATTCGGATTTTCGTAAACCATGTGACATATTGTATTAAAGGTTGACCCTAGGATGCCAAAAAACTTTGCAGAAGAAGGAGCCTTACTGGAACAACGACCAAACTTGTTTATTCTTACTACTGCCACTGCCAAACTACGTGTAGCAATAATTCAACTGAGTATTATTTCAAAACTTTTAATCTTTTAGGGCTGAGAAACAGTTTGTAGATGTTCGGATTAATTTTTAAAGGAAAATTCCGGACAGAGAAATGGTTTTGCCGTCTAACAACCACAGGTCGCCAGATAGTGCTGGCAGAAACATCGGTTTCTTGCGTATGATTTCAACAATCAATTATCGAAGCGTTGTAATATTTCCAGCAATGCTTATTATTCAGCAAACTCATTCGGCATCTTTCAAACTATATGCTAACGTATTGAGTCAGATGATTGAATTAACGATAAAATAAAGCCGCTAGGAGCAAAAACGCAAAAAAAAAAGTTATGTTTATTTCCATATAAATTTTAAACGCGATGCGAAAAGTGGGGAAGCAATCAATCGAGCTGTGTATTTATGTTTGTGTCAATGCGTATATGTGTATGTTCGGAAATTAGTAAAAACCTTCAATGTTCACAGTGAAAAAATGACTTTTCATTTTTAAAATCCTGTATCTCATGTTCGGAACATACACCCAACCGGCGGTTGTTATATTTTCCAACAATTATGCATAATAATCTACCAAAACCTGTATAAGAATTGGGCATATGCGAAATTGCTAGATTCTTATACAAATATTGTATAAGAATCTAACAATGTTGCAAGCTTTTCTTACATTTTTTGAATAAAAATCTAATAATTTCGTATATGCCCAGTTTTTATACATGTTTTGTTAGATTCTTATACAGAATTGTTAGAAAATCTAACAATCGCCGGTTGGGTGAATCCCTCAGGGTTTTAAGCGTTCCTTATGTAAAAATGGCTAAAGAACATGTTGGTAAATATACTCATTGGGTAAAACATGCATTTTTCTAATCTAATCTCATCTCATACTTGCGCAGCCATTACTTGAAAGCATCCTGGAAAATGACGGTTTCATTGGGTAAAACATGCATTAAATTAAATGAAATTCATTCTAGGTTTTCTGAATGTCGCTTCAATCTGTCAAAAGAGTGTACTCCGTACTTTGTTAAAAATTGTGAAAAATAAAAGATCAGAGTTTTTGCTAACTGTGTAGGACAACTCTGGTGCTAGATTGACTCTCTCCGTTTCAGTTCCTTGTCCATTTCGACCTTTTGATCTTATTGATCTTTAGTTTCTTTCGACCTTTTGTCCCGTTCGGCATTCTGTCCGTTTCGACCTTTCGTCACGTTAGACGTTTTGTCCTTTCGACCTTTTGTCCCATTCGACGTTTTGTCCTTTCGACCATTTGTCCCTCCGACATTTTGTCTTTCGACTTGTTGTCTTTCGACCTTTTGTCCTTTCAACCTTTTGTCTTTCGACCTTTTGTCCCTAACCCATCGTGGGGAGGTCCAATCACTACGAAATTTTGGATTTTGGTGTATAATTTCATTCAATTCTAAGAAAATCAGTTGCACATTTGCATTTTTTCTCGGTTACTTCATATGGAATAACGCTGGTATAATGTTGTTTCATGGAGCTATTCAATGCCGTATGGAAATTCAATAGAAATAAATAATGCGATTTGGTATTGAATGTAGAGAATTCAGTTCAGGTGCCCTATCGTGCCCTTTTCTACCTTATTTGAAGGCTTTTTTCTTTCCAACAACAAAACCTACCTTTTTCGCACTGTACCAATTTTATTGTATTTCGTTCTCCACCTTGCAGCAAAACTTTCATTTGCACTTCTTTACACTAAAAGTTTACAAATCCACATACATTACTATTCTGTAATAAATACTTCAATAGCCTAACAATTGTGAATCAGATTTCTCTGGTTTTAAATCTAATGTATGATATTTTTGATTTCATTGATTTTAAATTAGATATGCAATGGCACAAATAAGATTAACTTATCATGATATGGATTATTCGTGAAATGTGAAATCATGTCATGCCTCTTAACTTTGTCTAGTTTGTATTTCTTTGGGAATATGATGGTACGTATCACAATTAATGTCTTCCATTTTCAATCCTACATACTTTAATAAAATGTCGCTGCACAAAATGATCCTCCCCATCCTCTACACTTTCGCACCGGAAAACCAACAAACCGTCCTGTAATCAAACTTTGAATCCGCCCAGGAAACAAATCTAACCCCTTTGCATCCCAATAAAAATCCAATCTAAACTTTGTGTCTAGCAAGGATCGCACGGCTGGCTGTGTATCTCTGCTACGGTTGACGCTGATGCTGCGATGATTCTGCTGAAAGTTACGTTTTCGGCTTGCGCCAAGCTTTCGATTTCCCTTCGCCACTTTTAGACGGCACCGTATTTACGTATCAACATGGCCCACACTTCCGGGTAGCGCGTCTGCAGGAAGTTGGTAAGCTTCTGGGCGTTCTGGGCCTGCTGCGGCGAACAGTTGCGACAGTTCCGTTGTATCACTTCGGGCAGGGCCGCTGCAATGGGGGAAAAAAGAGAAGAAACGGAAAACAGAATTGAAACAAATTGCAATCCAACGGAGATTGAGGTTATGTCTTTTGTTCATAGCCGTCTGGCTGATTCAGATATTCCGTCACCGGTGGGCGAAAGAAAATCTGCTTCAAGTATTGTGCGTTCCGAAGAACAAATATTATTCTTCTCCGAATTAATCAGTTCGGTGTCAGGATGGTGTAAACGCCTTTTATCGGATATCTATCAAATTAAAATTAAATTCCATTAAAATATCGCGTAACAAATTAATACAAATTGTGCAAGCTTAAAAAAGTGTGCAACGAAAAGTAGAATTTATCCAGCAATAAATAAAATCGTGTTTATTAAGGTGCTGAGTTTATTATTAATTAATTTTATATGACAATATAACGATGTGGACATATGCCCCAACAAATCTTTTCGTTTGAAATACTGCTCCTAATTGCTAGCAGTCCAGCAACGCAGACCGAAGCGAAGGAATGCAACAATGATGTTGCGGACTAAACTATAAAGCTTAATTGAGCCCCGAGGGAGAGTTGAAACCCTCCAAGGGAAAAGAAACGAAGATTTCCCTCGTCCAAGCGAGCCATGTTTTTCCCATTCGCCAGCAACAATTTCCAATTTGGAGCCATGGGATCAACGGAAGATAAATTGCTTCGCAGTGGATCCACGCTTTGGTATTTAGGAAGACAGCTTTGGTTTATTTTTCATTCGCAAAACCGTTCGGGGAACTTGCGTGACCGTAAGCAAATCGAAACTCATGAATGCAAAGCACTTTAAACTGTAATCTCCGAGCATCGATGCCGGGAATCATCAGAAACTTGCTCCCTCCTGAAACTTTTCCATCTTGTTGCGAAAAACTTTTCCAATGTAGCTACGTGATATCTAATTCCGTAAACTTCCGAACCACATGCCCCGGGCGTCATCGCCACGCTCCGAAAACAGCTAACGAGTGTAAGTAAGCCACAGCACCGTCTGACATCTCCAATCGTTCGTTGTTGTCGAAGTTCTATGCACTGGGTACAATACAACGGCAATTTTGTAGGGAAGAATGTCCCAAAATATTTACCGAGATTCCTCTGATGTTTGAAAAGATGACTATCGGATTAGGAGTTGAACCACTTTAATATTATTTTGTTTTCTGTTTTCTAATGATTCCTGAATATTTCATGGCGGATTATGGTTTTAGTAGGTTTTAAGAAAACAAAGATGATGAATCAAAATATATTAATTCTAATGAAAATAATTTATTTTTAATAAAAAAAGAATCATCGTTAGATTCTCAATATTTTTGTTTAATCACTACATAATATGAGTTTGGTGCATCATGTCCAGCGTTTCTCAGCTAAAAGCTGCATTATATCCTCCCTGTTACCGAACTTGATAAAACCTCACGTCCTTAGTTGTTCAGCTGCACGTGGCTCCTGCGAGAAGAATAGAGTGTTAATTAAAATGTTAATTTTCAAACCATCAGTTGAAGCGAGTGCCGTCTTGGTTAGACGCGCTGCTTGCGAATATGCAGCAGCTCTCTAGCAGATTGCCAAGCAGAGAAAAAGTTTCAGTGGAGAAAATAAATGTACAATTCATTTGCATGACACGTACTTGATTAGCGAAATGTGCTGCAATTTGTTATACTTCGGTTCGCTTAGAATAACAAGGAAGTTTGATTATTCTGTACTATTTTTGGCCCCATTAGCACAATGATAGCTATTTTGATGGTTGCAACCATAACTTGACTAATACGTCATATAGTATTCCAGTTTAGGAGCCCTATTAAATCTTGAGACCCACATAGCGTTTTTCAACATTGCGTGCACGTGGCGTTAGGTGTATCAGATAAAAGCGGTAACGCAGCGTCGCCGCTTTGATGCACATGGCGTTGAAAAACGCTACGTGGGAAACGACCCAAAAAATCCTCCCGATTTTTCCACCATCTAAATCTGTCCACGTAGACCAATTTTGAAACCGACGAATCTATAAATTGTAGTTGTTGTATCAGAGAACAATGTGACGCCTTACAAAATCGGTAAGCAAAAATTGAAAAAATCAAATGACTATGAATCTATTTTTCAATGATATGGAAAAGCCAATATCATCTTCCAAACTTAGACGTGAATGTTCATGATAGAATTAGAGGTGAAAGTACAGATTAGAATGCGGCTTGCATGAAACATTTTATATAGAAGAGGAGCTTGGTAGAAGAAAGGTCGTGCGGTTTATATCGGCACCAAAAATTGTAATTTTGCTTCTAATTTGTATATATAAAAATGAAATGGACTGTGTTCGGATCCGCATAGCTCGAGAACAGCAAGATTGATTTTCTTAATTCCTTCAACAGATATGTTCGTTATGATATACGAATGCAAAAATGGTGACTTGGCTTAGAAATCCGCAGTTAATAACTGTGGAAGTGCTAAATGAATACTAAGCAGCGAGACGACAATGTCCCAGTGAGGAATGTAATGTCAATAAGAAGAAGTTAGAAGAAGCTTCCGACTGGTTGCAGCGAAAAAATCGGTCAAAAGGTGTAAAATTATCCTCACTAAATTTCTTTTCTAATGGAATATTCATTATGGGATTTTTAGCTTTGAATATGGAAAACGAAATCAATGGTGACGGATTTTTGATTTGTTATTAGTCAAGTGTGATCCGGATCAGTTTTTAAATTCGTGGTAAGGTGATTGATCCCCCAGAAGTGAGTTGTTTTTCCATACTGAAAAGTTCTATGTTCCTGATGGTGATGATGGTCCAGGACTCTCAACAAACCTTTCTGCCGTTTACATTCTACGTTTCTACTGATGTTTGAGCTTGATACAATATGTCTTTATTAACGAGATTTTAAGCCCCTGGGCTGGTTATTGTCGATTAACAAAACTTGGTATGTTACGGAGTAAGATCTTCCACATTGTACTCTAGTTCTTACTATACTTGTAATACCAGGAGGACCTTCCGGTGTAATTCTTCGAGAAGCTTCCGAAGACGTTCTTGAAGAAACTGTCTAGCGAATTCCTGGAGGAATTTGTATGAAACTTTTATAGGAATTCCTGGAGAAGCTTAACAACTAATTCCTGGTGGAGTTTCCGGAGGAATTACTGAAGGAACTTCCGGACGAATTCCTAGAGGAATTTCCGGAGGAATTGCTGGAAGCCCGTCCGGAGGAATTCCTGGAGGACCTTCCGGAGGATCTCCTGGAGGAACTTCCGGAGGAGTTCCTGGAGGAACTTAAGATGAATTTTTGGAGAATTTTTGGAGGAATTCCTCGATAAACTTCCGAAGAAATTCTTGAAGAAACTTTCTTAGGAATTCTTGGACAAATTTGTATGGAGCTTTTATAGGAATTACTAGAGAGGCTTACCAACTAGTTCCTGGTTTAGTTTCAGGAGGAATTCCTGAAGGAACTTCCGAAAAAAATTCCTGGAGGAACGAACATCCGAAGTAATTTCTAAAGGAATTTCCGGAGGAATTTCTGGAGTAACTTCCGGAAGAATTCATGGAGCAACTTACGAAGGAATTCTTGGAGGACTTTTCGAAGGAATTCCTGGAAGACTTTCTGCAGGACTTGCTGGAGAAACTTCCCGAGGAAGTTCCAGAGAACTCCTGAATGAACTACCGGAAGAATGCCTGAAGGAACATCCGAAAGAATTACTGGGGGAATGTCCAGAAGAAATTCTTGATCAACCTCCCGACGTTTGAAATCAGTTCACGCCGACCTACGAAAGATTTAGCTCGAAAAATGTATTGGAAGGTAACCACTTCCTTCGGTGGGGTTTAATCCCACGAAGCTACTAGACAGGTGCTTTCCCAACTAACTAAACTACATAACTGAATACTCATCCTACTCGGGTTGCATTGCACAAAAACAATGCGTATGAAAGAGTTGGTAAAAAATCGATTGTGAGAGTTCAGCTATATGCCTCGTGTTGGAAATTTGATCTCATCGGTAGCCTTCTAAGCTGCGAAGGACGACAGAGGTCCTTCGTAGCTTAGAAGAGTAAGCACCCGTCTAGCGTACTGGTTTCATGGGATCAAATCCCACCGAAGGAAGGGGTTACCCTCAAATACATTTTTCGAGCTAAATCTTTCACATGTTGTGCAATGAGAGACCACAGACAAACAGACATAACACTCGTTAAATTTCCATCGTTTCCTGATTTACTAGTCAATTCAAATAATCATTAGTTGGCCAATCGGTCACTCGTGGCGCGCGCATCGGTTTTGCTCGAGTTTGACGTTTGCTCACTACCGCCATCTGGTTCGTGATTTGCCCAACTAATCGAAATCAACAGATGTCGATAGTGTTCGAACGACGATTAATTTGATGAGTAAATGTTCAATGTGTTATGTCTGTTTGTCTGTGGAGAGACTGTTTACTTCGATGAAATTTACTTCCAGTGTGCAGCAGCCGTAAAAAGTGTAGACAACAATCTTCCGTGCACCATATTTACGGTACTCGTCACAGATTGGCGATACCGGCATTTCTATATGTGTTGTCAAACCTGCTACTCTATGTTTCGAAATTTTCACAATTTTCACCATGAGCTCATGGAAGAATGGTAGTTGGAAATCGATAAAATGTATGAAAAAATCAGGTATTTTGCAAATTTATGAAAAATGATGGTGGTTTCCTGGAGGAACTTCCCGAGGAATTTCTGGAGGAACTTCCAGAGGAATTCCTAGAGAAACTTCCGGAGAAATTTCTGGAGGAACTTATCTTATTTGACTTATCTGTCTTATTTGTCTTATTTGTCTTATTTGTCTTATTTGTCTTATTTGTCTCATTTGTTTTGCTTGTCTTATTTGTCTTATTTGTCTTATTTGTCTTATTTGTCTTATTTGTCTTATTTGTCTTATTTCCCTTTTTTTGTCCAATTTGTCTAATTTGACTTATTAGTCTAATTTGTCTTGTTTGCCTTGTTTGTCTTATTTGTCTTATTTGTCTTATTTGTCTTATTTGTCTTATTTGTCTTATTTGTCTTATTTGTCTTATTTGTCTTATTTGTCTTATTTGTCTTATTTGTCTTATTTGTCTTATTTGTCTTATTTGTCTTATTTGTCTTATTTGTCTTATTTGTCTTATTGTCTTATTTGTCTTATTTGTCTTATTTGTCTTATTTGTCTTATTTGTCTTATTTGTCTTATTTGTCTTATTTGTCTTATTTGTCTTATTTGTCTTTATTTGTCTTATTTGTCTTATTTGTCTTATTTGTCTTATTTGTCTTATTTGTCTTGTTGTCTTATTTGTCTTATTTGTCTTATTTGTCTTTATTTGTCTTATTTGTCTTATTTGTCTTATTTGTTCTGTCTTATTTGTCTTATTTGTCTTATTTGTCTTATTTGTCTTATTTGTCTTATTTGTCTTATTATTTGTCTTATTTGTCTTATTTGTCTTATTTGTCTTATTTGTCTTATTTGTCTTATTTGTCTTATTTGTCTTATTTGTCTTATTTGTCTTATTTGTCTTATTTGTCTTATTTGTCTTATTTGTCTTGTTGTCTTATTTGTCTTATTTGTCTTATTTGTCTTATTTGTCTTATTTGTCTTATTTGTCTTGTTGTCTTATTTGTCTTATTTGTCTTATTTGTCTTATTTGTCTTATTTGTCTTATTTGTCTTTATTTGACTTATTTGTCTTATTTGTCTTATTTGTCTTATTTGTCTTATTTGTCTTATGTGTCTTATGTGTCTTATGTGTCTTATTTGTCTTATTTGACTTGTTTGTCTTATTTGTCTCATGTGTCTTATTTGTCTTATTTGTCTTATTTGTCTTATTTTGTCTTTATTTGTCTTATCTGTCCTATTTGTCTTATTTGTCTTATTTGTCTTATTTGTCTTATTTGTCTTATTTGTCTTATTTGTCTTATTTGTCTCATTTGTCTTATTTGTCTTATTTGTCTTATTTGTATTATTTGTCTTATTTGTCTTGTTAGTCTTATTTGTCTTATTTGTCTTATTTGTCTTATTTGTCTTATTTGTCTTATTTGTCTTATTTGTCTTATTTGTCTTATTTGTCTTATTTGTCTTATTTGTCTTATTTGTCTTATTTGTCTTATTTGTCTTCTTATTTGCCTTATTTGTCTTATTTGTCTTATTTGTCTTATTTGTCTTATTTGTCTTATTTGTCTTATTTGTCTTATTTGTCTTATTTGTCTTATTTGTCTTATTTGTCTTATTTGTCTTATTTGTCTTTATTTGTCTTATTTGTCTTATTTGTCTTATTTGTCTTATTTGTCTTTATTTGTCTTATTTGTCTTATTTGTCTTATTTGTCTTATTTGTCTTATTTGTCTTATTTGTCTTATTTGTCTTATTTGTCTTATTTGTCTTATTTGTCTTATTTGTCTTATTTGTCTTATTTGTCTTATTTGTCTTATTTGTCTTATTTGTCTTATTTGTCTGATTTGTCTTATTAGTCTTATTTGTCTTATTTGTCTTGTTTGTCTTATTTGTCTTGTTTGTCTTATTTGTCTTATCTGTCTTATTTGTCTCATTTGTCTTTTTTGTCTTATTTGTCTTATTTACACCAGCATCACAGTTATTACCCAAATCCTTTTCAAAGCTTATGTGGAATCCTTGTACAGAAATTTTTTAACGATAAATTCTACTAAATTAATGATTTCGTGTGTGTTACTTCTACGTGAAGTTAAACGATTTACAATGATATGGAAATGCTAATATCATCTTCCAAACTTGGACGTACATGTTCATGATAGCATTAGAGGCGAAAGTATAGAATTGATAGTTCCGTTAGGATACGGCAGGCATGAAGAATGTTTTTATAGAAGTCGATTTGAAAGCGAGCGGAGGGCAATATTTGTGATGGCACATATCGCACGACCTTCCTTCTGCCAAGCTCCCGTATGAAGGGGGAGGGAAGAATATCAGTGTGGAATCTGATATATCTCCTCTGGAGAGGAGACATCTCACTTCGTACTCTTTACTTCTTACTTATCAGTGTAAAAATTGAGTGATACGAAGTGAGAAGTGAGACGTCTAACTACCCACTTCTCATTTCTCACTGTGAGCAGTGAGTTGTGCGAAGTTAGTAGTGAGACGTGAAAAGTGAGTATTGAGACGAACTACTTACTTTTCATAGTGAGAAGTGTGATGTCTCACTTTTTGCACCTCATTTCTCCCTTTTCAAATGACCTATTTGGCCCAATGATTTATTCGGCCAAATTTCCTGTCCGGCCAAATGTCCTATTCGGCCCAATGCCCTATTCGGCCAAATGTACTATTCCGCCAAATGTCCTTTCCTGCTAAACTTCCTATTCGGCCAAATGGCCGTGTTGGGAATAGTCACGTTTAAATACTTTTTTGAAGCAGTTTCCATTTCGATCAGCTTAAAAGATTCTAAGTTAAATCTCCGTGAGTCGATGTTCTATGACTTGATATCGACTCGTAGAAGCAAATTATTTCACGTTAAAAAATATTTTCTGCGTTACTACGATGGTCCCTTCAAACAGCATCAAACAAACAGTCGATGGTCCCTTCAATATCGACTCATGGAGGTTTTAGTGTATTATAGTCTAGCGGACCTTTTTGTCCCAACATTCGAGTCACTTTATATTTCTTCGACTCGTTCAGTGTTGCCAGTTTGACCAACAATAAGCTGAACTTTCTCAACACCCCCGAACGTGACACTAGTAACCAGCCAAGCAGTATTTTTTCTCATTTTTTCCATGGAATGACTCTTACCACAGCCACCAAATATTCTGAAGTTGATGTTTCCGTATTCGTTGTGGTGATATGACGACAGAATTTGAACTCAATACCAGTATTGATCCCTCTCACTAATACCTCCTGGATCGAAAATTACAAACAAACAGTTGACTCTGCATTGCCATATGATCCATTCGCATTCATTTGCCATGATCAGTGCTGCAAAGTGTCACCGTACAAGTCACGCAAAGCGTGACAATAACAAAATCCAGGTCATGTGTCAAGCACTCAATTGTGATGCTCAATATGGATCTCACATGCTTGGTGTAACGATCACCATGAAAGTGACATTTTAGCAACTAGCGCTTGGTCACTCACCATGTCTTCACTTCTTCTGCCGGTGATCACCAGCATGAATGATAGGAAAACTTTCCTGATGTTGTGGTTGTCATATCCATGTCATCTTTACTATCGTGATGATCACTTCACCTATGCGGTGTTTGGTTTGAAATCAACGCTCGACAGATGTGGAATAATCCTCTTAGCGGAATTAATGGATTTTTGCTGTGATAAAAATGCATGAAGCCAACATAGAATTTTTGGGAACATTTAAGTGTTCTTATTGTTTATATTGACTTTTGTGCAATATTTTAAGAGGTGCTATTAAAAGAAAAGTACATACATAGTTTTTCCAAATTTGATCCAGACTATCTTTTGAAAAAGGCCAAATTTTTTTATTGATTTTTCAAATGGATACAATTAAAAAACGACGCATCCTACAAAAAAATGTTGTATGCGTGACTATCGCAAAATCAGTCAAAGTTTCTAATAAAGATATCGGAAACAATTCAAATTGAGCTACACTGAAAAAATCAGTTTCAACAGTTTCAAAATTAAAACTCGATTTGCGAAAAACGCTTTTTGATTTGTATGAAATTGTGTCTCAAGATAGGTGATTATGTTCCTACCAACCGTCCATACATCGCAAGCTTGACTTTCAAGGAAAAAGTTTTTCTAACAAAAATTTTTCTTGTCGGAATTGATTTTTTTCTCAGTGTCAAGGAGTGCCAGTGGATTTAACATAGACATACATATATTTAAATATTCCTGTACAGTCAAGCAGAGTACAATATTTAGGTCGTAACTAATCGCAACGGATAAAAATACACTGAAAATAATTTCGACGAGAAAAAGTTTTTGTTAGAAAACTTTTTTCCTTCAAAGTGCCCAGCTTGCGATGTATGGACGGTTGGTAGGAACAAAATCACCTATCTTGAGACACAATTTCGTACAAATCAAAAAAGCGTTTTTCGCAAATCGAGTTTTAATTTTGAAACTGTTGAAACTGATTTTTTCAGTGTAGGGCTCAATTTGGATTGTTTCCGGTATCTTGAGTAGAAAGTTTGACTGATTTTGCGATAGTCACCCATATAACATTTTTTGTAGGATGCGTCGTTTTTGATTGTATCCATTTGAAAAAATCAATAAAAAATTTGGCCTTTTTCGAAAGATCGTCTGGATCAAATTGGTACAAACTTAGTTAGAGCCATTCACAAATACGGCCCATACAAATTTCAGAACCCTCCCATACAAAATACGTTACGAGAGGGTGGGTGGGGGCACCAGCCCCCAGGTCCATTTTAGCGTTATGTAATTTGTGAATGCGCCCTTTAATTTAACTATTGATTTATCCAATTTATCAATTAAAAACGACGTCAGTCCAATCAAACGACAACAAAATCAATCAATAACGGTGCTCACCTGCACTTTTGACAGCTGACCGACCTGATGCTCTTTATGGCTCTCAGCTTGTGGTTGTCAATCTGGGTGTCACGCTTACCGAAGGTACTCACGTGTCAGCTTCTACATGTCACGATGCGCTTGCAGTGATTGTCAGTAAAGAACATCGTTTAAAAGCGTGGTGGTTTTTGTTTTCATATCTGATCATCTGGTGATGGTCACGACATTTTGCAAGACTGGGATGCACAAAAGTAGAGACATTTGTTTTTCCGTTTGTACAGATATAAAATCAATACGAGCGTTTTGTGGGAAGATGCTACATTATTTGCGAACAGCATCCCAGTCGACACAAGATCGTATATGGTGTTATATAAGATGCTAAAGTGGAGGCGATATATCGCCTCCCTTTTAGCATCTTTTTTTGCATCATATACGATTTTGTGTTGACTGTGATGTTGTTGTGATGATTCATCCGAATGGTAAATAATCTAGTTGCGAAAAGTTTGTAAACAGATGCAGCATAGGCAGCCGAAATACTTCCGATTTCCGTTTCTTTATTATGAACACCGCACTTTTCTAACACGTATAGTTACCTGTCATAAGACGAGTTTGTACAATCCCATTGAATTCCACCACTTAATTGTATCTTGACAGATACGTATTTCGACCTCAACAGTGAGGCCGTCTTCAGTGTCTCGTACTTGACTCGACTCGAGACACTGAAGGCGGCCTTACTGTTGAGGTCGAAATACGTATCTGTCAAGATACAATTAAGTGGTGGAATTCAATGGGATTGTATAAACTCGTCTTATGACAGGTGAAAACATTCCACTAAAAAGCTCAAAATAATTTTCTTACGTATAGTTAGAATTTTTGAAGTTTGTTGGAAATAGTCACGTTTAAATACTTTCTGAAAGCAGATTCCATTTCGATTTTTCCCAACATACGAGTCACTTTATATTTCTTCGACTTGTTCAGTGTTGCCAGCTTCAGCAACAATAAGCTGAACTTTCTCAACAGGCCGGATGACCTGTTCGCCCAAATGACTTTCGGTCAGATGGGTTTCGGCCAAATAACCCTTCCCCTCCACAATAATGCGTTCAAATTTTCTCCATATGGCTGTCTTTCGATTCGTTCGTCTGAGCTAATTGTTCTGCACGACAGTCGCTGTATATTCAGCCTCATATGATTCTCTCACGCCATCCAAGAACTGGTGATGTTGACAGCCTTGCGTAAATCTTACATAACACTAAATAGTGGTCAAAGTCTATATTTAGGCCTCGAAAGGTCCTCTCATTTGAGAGATCATCCAGCAGAACTTGTCATAAGACGAGTTGGCACTATCCCATTCATTTATACCAATTGTTTGTAACGTAACAGATGCATATTTCGACCTTAACATTAATGGCGTTTTCAGTCTCTCGTACCTAACTCAACTTCGACTAAAGTCGAGCTGAGTACGAGGCAATGAAGACGGTCTCACTGTTGAGGTTAAACATTCAAGTGGTGGAATTAAATGGGATAGTGCTTACTCATTGTATAACAAATGATATCTTTCATATTTGTTTCATTGTCATCCGAAATAAATCCATACTATAATACATTCGTTAGATTCAATTTTTCAGTTATCACTGTTACGTAATAATCATGATTTGGTACGTACATGTAATCGAAACTCAAATATGTTTATTATTACCACAGTCTAGGAAGAACAAGGATGTCATCTTACGGTCTAATATTAAGAGTACTGCCAGATAGAAACTGATCAAGAATCATACATGAAATTTTCGCATGAAGCAATATTCATTCATTCATAATCAATCATACTGCACCTAGGTTCATTATCGCATTTCAAAGATTTATTCAATTTGCAAAAGTTTGTACCAAATGCAATTGCATCTAATCCCCAACTACAACATTTACGTATATTTAAAGCCGGACACATCGTCGTTACCACATTCTAAGTGGAAGCACACCATTTCCTTGCATCACTGCCAAGGGTCGACACTTCCACTCAATCACAAAGTGTTTATTAATGGCTCTGTTAATAGGTATATCACAAAACTGGCAGAACATCGTATGCTAATGGAGCTAAAGTGGCATCTTCAAATTGGCTCTTTACTTCCTCCGACATGCCCCGGGTAGGATCAGGGCCAGAAGATGCATTACAGAGCTGCATTGCACTGGAACCAGCGAAACAGTTGGCTGCCTTCTCCTCTTCGCAATAATGGTCCTTCCCAGTACGAAGCTTATTCTATAAAGCTTGGTGCTGCTGTTTTTGTAACCTGTCACACATGCTCTCGCCACTACACTGCTGTCGGCTTTCTGGGTGTGCTGGATCCTGAATTTAAGTGAAAGGATCCTTTCACCAATCACATCCAGGACGGGCGTGATGGTTAGAGAATGGCTTACGACAATGCTATTATTCAGCCTGTGTGAGGTTCATTAAGCGTGAAAGTCAAGAATAATGAATCCTGGATAAAGACTCATTGATATTTTCTGTGCTATTGGTATTTTTATTCAAATTGTTCAGGCCTTTTTGGTTCAGTGACCTGGAAGAAGTCGGTTTCCTATAGGATATAGGATATCTGTATACAGATGCAAAAATATGCAACCACAACGACCCGGCGAGAAAACTCAAATCGACCACACACGTGCCATCGGATTGTAAAGAGTTGGAAAGTTTAGTCACGTTCCATGCCCAAACTAGTTCTGATAATTCAGTTTCACCAACAAATGGTGACAATTTATGACTTTAACATTCGCTTCCACCCAGTTAGCATGCCCGTTTTGGTATGAAAAATGGAACGAAAACATTATGCCGTCACAAACACCTGTGTCGGCGGCCGTGATCTGGTGCTGTTCCAATGTTGGATGCCAAGTTAAGAAGACATCATACTGAACGAAGTAGGAAAGAAAGCGGCAATATTCCGCATCGTTATCCTGGGACAAATTGAATTGGAAAATAATGGTATGCGGTAGGTACGAAAATTTAGGTATCGCAAGGAAACGAAGTGGGAAATTTGTTGAATTTTAAATCAAGATAAAACTGAAATGATGTTATGTTTGAGGCAAGTTTTATATTATGGAATCTAATCAAATGCTTTCATAAATTGACTATAGGTGAAATTGATCGGAAAAATACTATAAGCGGTTAAACCGAAATAATATCTTTGGTTAATCCGTTGATTGAAGCAACTTGAAACCGGAATTATGTTACCTCGAATATTTTTGTTCGTAACGTACTTTTTTCTGTTTTCACAACTATAACTTGCGATGTATATCAAACTGTTGAAATGCGGTGAACTCTATAAAAATCAACAAAAAATAGCAGAAATGGGAAACTCGCATAACCTCCTTTGCTAACCCAAATCACCTAATATTCGCGACCCGGAGCCACCCATTTACAGTCATTTATCTTGCAGAATTGCTTCCACATCCTGTCTAGCAATGGAGGCAGAAACAGGCACATTGGAGCTCCACAAATAGTTAGAAATGACAGAATAACAAAGTGATAAAGGCAAAAGGATTATGCGAGGTACGGAAGCTGCATTTAATAAAACAAGCGTATATTAGGAACGATAAACTGGAAGTTCCGAACTTTAGGTAATGTGACCAGCAAGCGTCCTGCGAAACGCGGGACGCCTATCTGGATGGCATTACTGGCTTGAAAATGGATTCTTCAAAAGTGCATTTTTCATAAATTTTAGCCCAAAAAAAATTTTGAAAAATATTTGTATGGCTGTGTGAATTGTGATAAATTTGTAATAATTTTGGTCTGGTCACATTATTTTAAGGAGGAAGTAAGATTGGCAACCAACAATGTGTTTCAAGTATGTGCACTAGTCTAGCCCAGATTAGTGTGGGGAGAAAAGTTGTCGAATTCCACGGGGCACCCCCCAGAATTGTGTCTTTGGGTGAGAAAATCAATCTCTGAAAATTTCAGCTCAATCGCTTGTTGCATAAGCTGGCGCATTTGGTTTGAAGTTTGTATGGGGATTTCAGCCAAAATGTATAGGAAAATACACCTCCGTCACTCATTCGATCTGGAAATTGGTTCTGATTGCTCGATTGACCTCAGAATTGCAAAAACGGCAGTTGGTATGCTACATATCAATTTCACAGAACATTGCATGATGATTAATAAACTTTTATATAGTTTTCGGCTGATTTATTAGGAGCTGATTTGTGTATTTTTGGATTTGGATTTGGATTTGTATTTTTGGATTTTTTGGAAACCTAGATAAAAGCGAAGACCACATTATCAAGCTTTTATCTTTTATCAAGTCTCCGAGACTTATATAAAAAGTTCGTATTTGGAGTGAAATGATAGCCTTTCGGTACAACTTTGTTGTACGAGAAAGGCAAAAAGGGACAGAGAAATTCCAAATTTACTAAACACAATGTTTATGGACAAATCCCTAGGTACATGAATTCCTAAATTCACCGGAATGGAAATTTATAACCGCAGATCTCACACTCGTGAGTTTTAGGTTCGTGGATACTTTTTTTGTGATTCATAAGTGACCGCTGCCGGTTGTACGTCTTTGGGCATAAGCGAAGACCACATTATCAAGAAGACTGGCAACACAGTCTGAAATCGAGCGACACTGTTAGCAGCGCTGTCGGTGAGCCGAGGTGGTACTATGTTTGTTTGTGTGAGTGAGTTGACACTGTATAGTCAGTTACACGTTCAATCAAAATATATGAAAACCACATTTAAATTATGCTTCGAAAAAACTCTCGAGAAGTACACTGAGATTAAACGTATTTCAATTTTATGAGATCAGCATAACTTTAAGCCGAATAATATTCGGAATTTGGTCTTGAATTGATGAAAGTGCCACACTCTATGTTAATTTCTGTACGGACCTGTTGATTTCCTTCACATCTCGACTGCAGACTGTGTTCATGATATGATTTGAAACAATTTACTCTTTAGATTTTTCTTATTTTTATTATTCCTTGCCTAAAAGGCCAAAAGTTCGAAAAGGTTATGCTATCCTAGACATAGTAGAGAACCCGCATAGAAATAAATCGTATGCTGAATATTTAATATTATAAGTATTCCATTCCGCTTGTAATCATCATTAGCTTTACGATACATGTGCAATCATATGATTAAGTTTTTTACCGCCCTGATCATACCAAATTATTGACAGATTGTACATCTTATAATAAAGATACCTGGAATGAGAAATGAAAAATATTCTCATAAGAAAAAAATCATACATGATATAATTTGGGTAGCTTTTCACACCCGACCTCGCACCCGACTGAACAAAAAGAAGTGTTTTCATTTTCAGTGTTGAAGCACGTTGAAGTGTCAATTCTTTCGGCAGTTGGTCGGGCAGACTTTATAAATATCATTATAAATAGTTTTCTTAAAGTTGGTGGTGATCTCAAATGCATGTAAGTCAAAACATTGTTAAATTAAATGCTAAATAAATCTATTCTTGTTTTTCCCATTTCTGTTTGTTTCTAGAATCATCCATTTCCTCCCATACACTACACGGGGAAGCGCCGTGATCGAGCGCCGGTTGTATACTGGATTCAGCAAATCGGGGTCAACCTTGGGCCAATGCTTCCGATGATATGCTTCCGAAGGTAATAATCTTCTGTGGTGGCCGTTCTTCAATGTATGTGGTCTTTGGGGTGTAAAAAGTTAAAACCTAACGTCGTTCCAATAATAGAACGGTATTCCGACAGACCGTGCCAGGGTGCCAGAACCCTGATGCATACACTAAGACCCCCATCGCGAAGTATCCGGTGTGATGCCGCATTGCGGCAGGGCCAATCGCAAAACCATTCAAATATTGGACCGCTGTTAGTTGGTAGTGATTGGTCTCTAGATGTTATGCCTTGTGCCTTCCTCCGTTCTGATCATGATATTCAAGTATTGAACGCAATGTAAAATAACGGTGACGAGAACAGTAGAATTTGTTAGATTAAAGCTCCAAACACAATGTCAACGGAACGGCAGCAGAACGGCAAATTTGACAGAAAATATATGGGCTAACTGTCAAATTTGCCGTTTTCGTTGCCGTCCCGCTTACATTGTGTTTGGGCTTTCTTTAGCTTGGCTAACGGTCGAATTCTGTTATTACCCCAAATTCTGTCATTCCGTTCCATTGCGTTCAGGGCTTTAGTATCACGAACGAGACGTGGGAGCAAATAAAACAAATCTTAAAACAAAAGTCGCGAAAGTGGCTGAACCTAAACGCTGTTTGTATGTACATCATAGTGTATAAGGAAAGCGCCGTGGATTAATTCTTTTAATATAATTTACAGGTGAAATTGTTGAGTGGACATCCGTACGGAAGAGGTCCTGTAAACGCAGCTTATGAATCCAGTGTCCTGCACTCGGTAATAGTGGTGAGTGTGGCAAAATATGTTTTGATGTGATTATGATAACTATATTAGGCAATAAATTAAATATAACAGATACTTTTTAGTGCTGGCTAATTTTATTACTGAGGAAAGAACAAGATATTATCCTACTAAAGTTTGAAATATAATATTATACATATTACAATACCCTAATCGTATAATTGAAAGATTATCAAACAGCGTTTAATTCGAATTAACAGCTGAATCGTAGAAGAATCTTTCTATTTATCGTCTTTGTTGAATATAATCAAAACCTGAATGATCATACGAAACAAAAATGAAGATAAATCAATGATTCATGGTAAAATTGCTTTGCAAAAAGCCATGCAAAAGTCGATGTTTTTGAATGGTAACGATACTTAACAACCCATTCAATGTATCATCCAAAACCAAAATATTATAAGGGCTATCGTAAATATCATTCAAGGTATAATTAACGTACAGTATTTTATATGATTCCATAAAACATTCAGTTATAATTTTCTATACTCTGAAAACGATAACTAGAAAGATCGTTGTATAATTTCATTTTATTCGGGAATGGAGTTAAGGAGTTAACTTTCTGAAATCAGTATGGCGAAAGGCATCTAAGGTTCAAAATAAAGCACCTTCAATAAAAAAATATGTGGTAGGCTTAGGCTGTGAACCATTCTACCGATTCGTTTAACTTTTAGTTAAAATTTGACAAGTGGACCTTTTTTTGCGAAAAATGAGTAAGATTTCCGTAAAAAAAGAGATGTCAATACAATTTCACTCTGTCTCTGAGTGATTTGAAACGGGCGTTTACATAACTAGTACCAAATAGTTTTACTTGAAAAATTCCTAACTTTGAGATAATCCGCGTTAGATGTTTTTCCCCATACAAATATCCGGTGGTTAACTCATGCTGGCTGTTTGCACATATACGTTAGCGCCTGGATGCTGGCAGCGGCGAGTAGGAAACCAGCCATTACCAACCAACCAATAATTTATTGAGAAAATTCAGATAATAGATAACAAAAATAGATGTTAATATATAGAAAGAACGGAAAATATTCAGAATGTTGGTTCACTAGCCGTGATTATGTTACTTCGGAGCAAGCCTGAATTTAGACAGATTAATAATTTTTCTAGGCAAAAAAATAATTTTATCGCTTTTCAGTTTTTGATGTTTCAAAGGTTCCAATAGGTTCAAATTCGTTTTTTAATCACAACACTTTATTTTGTAGACAAACAGATAAAAACGCAAATAAGACCCAAAGAAATATGTTTAAAGCATATAAAACTAAGTAAACAACCTCAATTTTTAACTTACACCCAGATAGTTTTCTGACTCTCTTTCTCTCTTGATTGGTGTTAAGTACTAAGGAACTGCCCATGCGAGATATTCATACATATAATAATTCCGAATTTGTTCCATGTGATTTTTTTTCTGAATTGCCACGAAAAACTCTTTTTGTTTCAAACTCAGTTTTACGAAAAAATTTTCTGACTGTACAAAACTGAGCTGATTTGTGATTCCGTGTGGTTTGTTGTGTGGGTTGACAGCTATATTCCATTGCAAATAATAAAGGTGCGGGGTTTATCGACGTTTGCTTGTATTGGTAGACCATCAGCAAAATAAACATTAAAGAGAAATGTTGTAACCCGCTGAACCAAGCGGCGAGGGTTCGTGGTGCTGGTTGACGAATAGCCAGAAGCTAGGCAATTATCTGAAGGGCATAATCGTGGACGGCCATTGTAAATTGATTGGTACTGGCGATTTGCGAAAATAGTTTGAATACACGCTTCATGACAAAATTTTTGACATATTGCGAGAGAGATCGCAAGTATTGTATCTGTCAATGTCGAAGCAATTTAGAGTAGAACTCTACTCGTCCCTACTGTGGAAAAAATTTACTCTAAAAGTTATTTGTTGACAGTTAACTAACACTAGCAGACATCGACTTCCTCCGCACCTTTATTAGAGCTCATTTACTTCAGCTAGCTAACATCACTACCACACAGATAACAAGCTACCACTTCAACTCAGAAGAGGCTCTGCCGGCAATGAAGTTGGCCGCTTATATGGGAAATGCCAGAGATGCCAGTCTTTTTGATAAAGTGGTCTTCGCTTAAAGTCATAGAATAAGTACTCTAGTATCAATAACAAAGTGGTAGATAAAAGTTTAAAGAAGCTATAAACGACTAATGCTTCTATTATGTGGAGTAAAATTGATGCATTTAGACGACATTTCTATGAAAAAGTATGAAAAATCAGAAATCTTGTTTGATGCACCTTTAAATCTCTATAGATTAGGCTGAAAATTGGTCAGGAGACCTCATTTGAGACACTCATTGAAATAGAGGGGTGGCACTTTGAATTTGGAAATCTTTTTAAAATGGTGAACAGATCTAGTTGGGTGCACTATTGTTAGATTTTGCGAAAATTCTGAGATTGCGAGATTCTTATACATACGAATATTTTATGACACATTACAGTTATGCAAGCTTTTCTTACAATATTCGTTTGTGAGATTACATGGTTTTGAATAAGAATCTAACAATTTTGCATATGCCCAGTTCTTCTTATACATAATTGTTAGAAAATCTAACAGGCGCTGATTGGGTGTGTTTATGTTGCCGCTTTATTTTGCACTGCCGCAGTTATAATTTTGCGACAGACGGAAGCAAACGACATACCGCCGAAGATGGCTCTAACGGAAACCTCTTTCTTTCACCCAATTTTTCTTGAACCTTAAAATCGAAAGAAAATCTTTCAAAATGCCGCATACTCTTATTTGAAAGACTCGAAATGTGAACCAACAATCCAAGCTCAGTTTTCAATCATTATTTTCCTACGGAATATCGCACATCGGTGCGAGTTCTTCCGATTCAAACGTTCCGACACTGAAATCCAAACCATGTTTCAAAGCAATTTCAAAGAAATCGCTTTCCGCTATAAAGTTTCGCATGAATTAGTCACTGAACTTTCCTCTTTGATCTCCATTCCCAACTAATTGCACCCCCAAAGTTGAAACCCGGAAAAATAAACGAAATGTCACAAGCCATTTCGTACGGAGCTTCCCCGTTTCGGTACAGTTCAAAAAGTTACAACTGCTTCTTTTCGACGGTCTTCCTTTTCCTCCGGGCTGTGAAATGCGGTTCGTGGAGTCAACTTTTTAATTGAGATAAACGAGGCAAAACTAAAGTCGAATCCTAGTGGCAATTTAACTTCGTTTGGAATGAATTAAATGGGGCATGGTTTACACCTTTTTTCTTGTGCTTGGGCTGAAAGATTTTTGCAAATTGACGAAATCTAAGAGGATGTAGTTGAAGAGTTAGTAGGAATGTTATTCATGCTTAAGTAAGCTTTTTTGGGTTTCTTGTACACTAAGTGTAACAAAAGCCTATATGTTTGCTCCAAAAACAAATATTTCATAGAAGGCCCGGAGACCCATAATATTATACAATAAATTCCCGATTTTATCACCCCTGGTGAATTTTGGGGTGATAAAATAGGAAATGTGACCAAATCGGGAAAAAAGATTATTAACAGTTTTTTTAAGAAAATTATTTTGAGCTTTTTAGTGGAATGTCTTCACTTGTCATAAGACGAGTTTGTACAATCCCATTTAATTCCACCACTTAATTGTACCTTGACAGTATTTCGACCTCAACAGTAAGGTCGTCTTCAGTGTCTCGTACTTGAGTTTTTTTTTATTGATCATTAGAAATATGTAAGCACAAAAAAGTGAGCAAAATGTTTTATGTGCATTTTTATGAAAAATTGTTTTTTTTTCATAACTTCCAAGCCCATAGTCCTGCCCATTTTCAATAAGAAACAAAGGAATAGATTTCCCCGTCTAATGTAAACTGTTCAGGGTAGAAATATTTCACAGTCAATACAGTGAAAAACATGGATCTCAGTATAATCTGCAGTCTCCTTCATTGCCGCCGTGGTGAGTGCGACTGGGTGCAGCCGAAAAATCATTTCCAACACCGACCAGTCAATTTCGCATTCAGCCGGTCACACGTCGCTCTGATAGGCTGCTCAGTTCGCGTCTTACCGTATGACTGCCCATTTAAACGCGTGGTGATTATTTTTCAATTTTCTGGGTGAATGTGTACATTTGGCTGTGGTAAATTTCATCTTCGCGGCGCAGTGGGTGATGTGAGTTCTGTTGTTTACTTTTCTGCCTCTCCGAGAATGTGAGGTTGATTTCAAAGCAGGCAGGAAATTAAAAAAATGATATAAAAAAACATCAGCTTCATGCAACGTACACACCAGTCAAGCAGTTTGACGAACATTGACTCCGCCCCCAAGAAACCGCTTCGGTTGCTGCTTTGTTTGAACGTGTGTGAAGTTGTTCGAACAACCATTTGACAGTTGGCGGCTCGGTTGTAAAAATTTAAACGGTTTGATTTTGGTTTTTAAGGTTCGCCGAACATGTTTGAGCATTTGTAGTGAAGTTGCACAAACCCCCGTATATTTTTTGATGGTTGGTGCTCAAGTTGGCGCTTCGGTCGTTCGTGTGTGATATTGTTGGTCGAATAAATTGATTGTTCGTGCCGCTGTTGGTAAAACTTGATGGATGTTTGAATAAACGAGAGGTGGAGTCAATGTTGGTCAAACTGCTTGACCGTGTGTACGTTCCATCATTCAGTGCTGCCGAATATTTACAACCCTTAAACTGTTGCAAGTAAATCGGTTGACGATAACACCTTTGGTGAGCAGGCACGCACACACGGCCACACGC
Source organism: Armigeres subalbatus (assembly GCF_024139115.2). Classification (NCBI taxonomy): domain Eukaryota; kingdom Metazoa; phylum Arthropoda; class Insecta; order Diptera; family Culicidae; genus Armigeres; species Armigeres subalbatus. The sequence goes on along the minus strand of NC_085140.1, from coordinate 420,493,677 downwards.
CTCCATCCCGGTTAAAAACACTAGCAGTCCTCCAAATACGTTCAATACTTAAGGATATGCGATAACACAATTTTTCCTGACGAAACGAAACGAAACGAAATTAGAAATGCTACTGTTGGATCGGAACGAAACGAAACGAAATTCAAATTTTCTTCCGGAACTTCGAAACGAAACGAAATCCGGGTCCATTTGATTCGAAATTTTACGAAACGAAATTCAATTTTTTTCGGCGAAATTTATATTAAACAGTTTTTTTAGCATTTATATAAATGATGCAAAATAATAAAACGAATAAAAAAAAACCGCGGAGAAAATAATTTTGTTTAATATTTTTAGAGTCAAATAAGGTCGTAGAATTTTTTTTCTCTAAAATAAAATTTTGATGCGACAACAAGAATCAAAATTCGGAAAATTATTGGAATTTTCAAAACATTCTTTAACAAATCCGAGGAGTTTTTTGATTTTGTTTATTTTAATTTTTAATTTTTATTACCCCTTCCCCTTGACCTTTCCGGCATCAGAAGAACATAATCTTGATTAAATATAACGGCCTTAGGGCAAAATCAGCAATGCTCATTTTGAATATGAATCTGAAACATTCATTTGCCCAGCAGCTGTTCTAGATTCATTTGTTATACCCAGAGGAGCGACATCAAATTTTTTTACTATGTTTTGGGTTTTGACAGGTTTGCCTGTTCGTTCTATTTTGGGGGAATAAATTTATCCCCCAGTGTTAAATTACCCCAATACTGATTTATTTTGCAATAGTGTGTGCGCGAATTTTGAATGTTTACATTTTTACAGGAGAATTTGGTGCAAAACGCCCATACCACTTTATAATGCAACATGATACAATCATGAGAAAATAGAGAAAATTTACCGAATTATCAATTAAAACAATTTTACACTTGATTCCATGCTTCGCACACCTCCGGTGGTGCAAAGGGCCGACTTGAAAGATCTCCATCCTTGCCCGGCTATCGCTTTAACCTGTTGACAGGTTAGATTTCGGTCGACTTCTTTTATTTCTTTATTGAGGCTTCGCCGCCATGAGCCTCTGGGTCTGCCTCTGCTGCGATGTCCCGCTGGGTTCCAGTCTAATGCTTGTTTACAGATTTCGTTTCCGCCCCTACGTAGAGTGTGGCCGACCCAGCCCCACTTCCGATCCCAAATTTCTGTTGCTATCGGCCTCTGGTGACAACGACGATGGAGCTCGTTGTTTGAGATCCAGTTGTGAGGCCACCCGGCCTGAATTATGTACCGCAGGCATCTGTTAATGAACACCTGCAGCCGTTGAGTATTCTCCACTGATACACACCATGTTTCGCTAGCGTATAGCAGCACAGATTTCACGTTAGAGTTGAAAATTCGTATTTTGGTGCGTTCACTTATCTGCCTGTTTTTCCAGATTTTTCCTTAACTCGCAAAGGCAGCCCTTGCTTTCTTGATCCGTGCGCCTATGTCGATCTTGATACCGCCGTCTGACGCCATTTGGCTACCAAGATATTGGAAGCTTTCAACATTCTCCACTGGTTGCCCGGCTACTGTGAAACTGGAAGGAGTCACCGTGTTTACATCCAACAATTTGGTTTTGTTGACGTTGATGACTAAAACTGCCGAAGAGGAGCGCTCGGCAAGGTCGTTGAGCTTACTCTGCATATCAGAGCGCCGTTGCGCGAGAAGTGCAACGTCATCCGTCAATGAATTATTGGCAGTGGCTGATTTTCTACTCGCCGCTTCCACATCCAGGCGCTATCGTATATGCGCAAATAGCCAGCATGAGTTAACCGCCAGAAATTTGTATGGCGAAAGACATCTAATGCGGGTTTTCTCAAAATTAGGAACTTTTTATGCAAAACTATTTGGTACCGGTTATGTAGGAAGGTGTCCGCTACTACGCCTACCAAATATTTTTTTGATGAAGGTGCTTAATTTTGAGAAATCGAACCTTAGATGCCTTTCGCCATACTGATTTCAGAAAGTTAACTCCTAGTGTGCCGCTGTAAACACGCTCAAAGCAGGCGATTCATTCGAAGTCGTTTAGGTTATGGTTAAAGGCTGCCATAACAGCCTGCGGTTTGGTTCACGGTCAATCGCACCTACCGGAATCTTGTCGGTTACGATGAGGAACAGTAATGGTGATTGAATATATCCTTGCCCCACACCAGCTACGACCCGGACAGGGTCGGACAGGACCCCATTGTGCAGCACTCTACATGTAAAGGCCTCATACTGTATTTCGATGAGGCCGATGATTTTCTCAGGAACCCCCCTGCGTCCCAAGGCGCCTCACATATTCTCGTGATTGAGACGGTCGAAAGCTTTTTCGTAGTCAATGCACCCAACCGGCGGTTGTTAGATTTTCTAACAATTATGTATAAGAATCTACCAAAACCTGTATAAGAACTGAGCATATGCGAAATTGCTAGATTCTTATACAAATATTGTATAAGAATCTAACAATATTGTAAGCTTTTCTTACATTTTTTGTATAAGAATCTAACAATTTCGCATATGCCCAATTCTTATACAGGTGTTGGTAGATTCTTATACAGAATTGTTAGAAAATCTAACAACCGCCGGTTGGGTGTGAATATCAAGTAAAGGGACTCTTGGAATTCGTCAGCAACATAATGATTTCATGTAATGAATTATTGGCAGTGGCTGATTTTCTACCCGCCGCTACCATGTCCAGGCGCTATAGTATATGCGCAAAATAGCCAGCATGAGTTAACCGCCAGAAATTTTTATGGCGAAAGTCATCTAACGCGGGTTTTCTCAAAATAAGAAACTTTTCATGAAAAACTATTTGGTACCGATTATGTAGGAAGGTGTCCGCTACCATGCCTACCAAATATTTTTTTGATGAAAGTGCTTAATTTTGAGAAATCGAACCTTAGATGTTGTATATTAATTAGTATTATTATGAGTATTGTCGATTCCAAGCCCACTCTACAACAATCATCATCCCAAATGATGATAGCGAGAATACTAGATTTGCTCTCTCCGTATTAATAGTATAGGTACCTTGCATACACTACAATCGAATCTAGATTTGCCTGAATGTAACGTAAAGTAGTATCAAATAAACTATCGTCCGTATCGGTTGTGTTTCTATAAACTCGGTTTTAACTCGATCTGTGCAGTGAAAGAGCCACCAAGTATCGGTGTAACCGAAGAACAGTTTCCGTATTTTTATCACAATTAAAATCCAAATCCAGTGACCTTAGATCGAAGACGTTGACATAGTTATGGTCCGTCGAAACGGATATCAATCGCGGTGATCAATTTACGGTTCCATAAAGTGCGCGAGCGACGGCGTGGCCAAACCATTTTGGACGCCGGCGTATGTACATTGTCCGCATCATTGTGTAGTGCCTTATAACAAGCAGATAGATGATTGTCTATCACATTGATGTGCTATTGTTCGATTTCCCACTACTGACCGGCATCTATCTGTTCATCACACTATCTTCGTTCGATCGAACACCATCGACGGTGCAGGAGAAGCATCAGCCTCTACGGCGAAAGGAGTACAAATTGGATCGAAACGTGAATTCAACTAATTAATGAGCGCCCACCGTATGCGCAACCTCCGGAAAGGATAGCGAGATAAGTATTCCCAAAGGTTTGTCTGTAGTGGCATCTGAATGCATGGTCAGTTGTCGGCGATCGACACAAAGCCAGTTGCATGTGGCTCAAACGAGAATAAATAAATGATCGATTGCATGCTTTGCGTTTGTTTGGAAAACGAGGTTGATTTATCTGCTGGGTTGAGTTTACTTTAAGGTTGATTGGCCAATTCCGATCGATTTATATTGCTTCTGTCTGTTGTCCGCGGGTTCTGTCAATCGCGATCCGTACCATAGCGCGTTCGATTACTTGTGGAGTGTGAGTTTTCTAGTGCATATTGTACAGAATGTCAGATCTGCGAAGATGGACCAAGAAGGAACGACTGCTACGTAACATAGTGGATTCGATTAGTGAATTTGTGAAGAGCTGTGATTCAAGTCGTGACAAGACTTCGGTGGATGCTAGACTGAAAAAGCTGGACGAGGTGTACAATGAATTTTGTGAAGTGAGAGTGAACATTGAATTGCTACTAGAGGACGTTGAACATATCTCCGACACAGACGCCAAGGACGAGGATAAGCGGAAGTGGAAAGCACTACAACAAAAGATGGAAGAATCGAACAGGAATTTTATGGAGGATGTTGCGTAACAGTACATTACCATCAAGAACCTTCTGTCATGTCCCGGTGTGGGCTCTAGTTCTGCATCCGCTACAGTAATGCAGCAGGTTCCCATCCAAACTATGCGAGTAAAATTGCCAGAACTCAAGTTGCCGATTTTCCGTGGTTCGTTGATGGAGTGGGTCACATTCAGAGATACGTTTCACAATCTGATTGTGGACAATACCCATCTTTCGGACATCGATAGGTTCACGTACCTGCGGTCCTCTTTGGCAGGAGAAGCACTGCAACAGATTGCTTCCATTGATCTGACGGCTAACAATTATTCGATAGCGTGGAATTCGTTGGAATCACGCTACGACAATAAAAAGCTTCTGGTGAAGTCCCATCTCGAGGCTTTATTTGCAGTGCAATCCATGAAAAAGGAGACTTTTGAATCACTCAACCATGTCATCAATGAGTTCGATAAACATTTGCAAATGCTGGACAAACTGGGAGAAAAGACATCTGAATGGAGTACGATACTCGTTCACATACTTTCAAGTAAGCTGGACACAACAACGCTTCGTTTGTGGGAAACGGAGCACCGTTCAAAGGAGGTTCCTAAATTCGACAAGCTGATGGATTTCCTGAAAATCATTGCACGGTTTTGCGCTCACTCATCGGAGAATCGTTCGGCCAGCCGGAACAGAAGAAGGCAACAAGGGTAAGCACTAGCTACGCCGGCGTGCAGTCTTCGTGTTTGTTGTGTGGAGAGGGACAGCACCCGTTGTTCCAGTGTAAGCGGTTCAGATCCATGAAGGTGGATGACAGAAGAAGCACAGTGAAGTCATCTCAGCTTTGCTTTAACTGTCTATCACGAGGCCACATCGCAAGGGCCTGCATTCGAGGAACTTGTCGTATCTGTGGACAGCGACATCACTCTATGTTGCACTTGAAGGCGAATGAATCGTCTGACAATCAGTCAACTCCACAATCGAACAAGCGTTTTCTACAGAACCCACAAGCGACACAGACTTCCACAACCTTATCAGTTAATAAGCAAGCCCATAATACTCCCCAGCATTCCTCAAGCCTCCCATCCTTAATCTCCAAACACGCCATTCCAAATCCGCAAAGTTTTTCGCCACTGGCCACAGACATTCCTAATGTGGTACTTTCTGTCAATGCATCCAAGCTTCCACGGTCGGTTCTATTAGCAACTGCGATCGTGGTTCTTGAAGACCAATTTGGGAATACTACGCAAGCTAGGGCACTTTTGGATAGTGGCTCTCAGCTGTGCTTCATTTCGGAGCATGCGTCACAGCGTTTGAAATTCAAGCGTTCACGCGAAGCACTATCGATTAGCGGCATCGGCCAAGCTGTAAAGCAATGCAAGCAGTCTATTTTCGAACGGATCCGATCTCGCGTCTAAGCCTTCTCTGGTGATGAGGTATTCCACGTACTCCATCGCGTTACGCTGAATTTAACGATCCGAAAGGTTGACTCAACTGGGTGGAAGCTTCCCGAAGACAGCGCTCTTGCAGATCCGTACTTCACGGAGCCAAGCCACGTTGACATGATCATCGGAGCAAGCCTATTCTTCGTTCTGCTACGCAACGAGAAAATCATGCTAGGAGAAATGGACCTGTTGCGCAGAACACCACCCTCGGTTGGATAATTTGTGGAAATTTACCGGATCATCCGGATATAGGAAGGCCCCACGTTGCGAACGCGTGTATTGAGAAGTTGGATGAACTCCTGACACGCTTCTGGGAGTTAGAAGCGTGCAAATCGAATAGTGTTTTATCGTTGGAGGAATATGCATGCGAGAAGTTCTTCGATCGAACAATGGTACGAGATGCATCCGGGAGATTCGTCGTGACGCTCCCCAAGAAGGACTACCTCATCCAACAATTAGGCGATTCGAGGGCAACCGCGATGAAGCGGTTCCTGTCTCTCGAACGTCGGCTGTCTGCTGATCCAGAGCTGAAGCGGACATACACAGGTTTTATTCACGAGTACTTTCAGCTGGGACATATGGAGGAAGTACTTGGGACCGATGTCAATGATACCCTACCGGAATATTTCATTCCGCACCATTGCGTCATCAAGCCTGACAGCACGACCACTAAATTGCGAGTTGTATTCGACGCGTCTTGTCCAACGTCAAGTGGCATCTCGTTAAATAATGCTCTAATGGTTGGACCCACGGTTCAGGACGATATTATATCGATTGTCCTTCGATTTCGTTTCCACGCAATCGCTATAGTTGCGGATGCAGAGAAGATGTACCGGATGGTACAACAACAACCGGCGGATAGAAGGCTGCACAAAATCTTGTGGCGGGACAATCCGAACGAGTCCATTCGTGTTTTCCAACTGAACACCGTTACGTACGGGACGGCCTCAGCGCCGTATTTGGCCACCAAGTGTCTCAACCGACTTGCAGAACTCGATGGCAACAAGTACCCCGAGGCAGCTAAGGTACTCAGAAAAGACTTCTACGTCGATGACATGATGTCCGGTGTTGACGATGTAGAAGAGGGCAAACAATTATGTAGCGACATTCAAGAACTCCTGAGAGGAGGGGGGTTCAATCTCCGGAAATGGAGCAGTAATTGCTCATCTGTTTTGAAGAATATCCCGGATGAACTTCATGACGATCGTTCATCATTCGAGTTGGACGACTCTAGTGTCACTATAAAACGCTGGATCTTATCTAGGAACCTAGAATATTGGACGTCTTCCGGCTCAAAGTTCCGGAGTGGAATACATCGCGGATCTGTAAGCGTACGGTCATTTCTGATCTTGCCCGAATATTTGATCCTGTAGGATTGATCGGAGTAGTGATCGTCTCTGCAAAAATATTCGTCCAGAATCTCTGGAGACATAAGGTTACATGGGACGAACCACTGCAAGAAAAGCTTCAAGCGCAATGGTTGGAATTTAGAACAAGTCTATCCTACCTAGAGAACCTGCAGATTCCGAGATGGATCGCATTTCGAAAGGATTGCTTGTCAATGGAACTCCACGGCTTTTGCGATGCATCTACAAAAGCCTATGGAGCGTGTATATACGTGCGATGCACGCACTTTGATGGCACTATCACGTCCAACCTGTTAGTAGCTAAATCGAGAGTAGCTCCGTTAGCTGAATTAGAGAAGAAGAGAAAGAAACTAACCATCCCTCGGCTGGAGCTGTCTTCTACCATTTTGCTAACTCATCTCTACGAAAAGACGTCCTGCAGCATTCCATCATGTACACAGTCGTATTTCCATACCGATACCATGATTGTGCGATATTGGCTCTTTTCAGTACCATCACGTTATCAGATGTTCGTGGCAAACAGAATATCGGAGGTGCAACACCTTACAAGAGCCGGGACGTGGAGACATGTTGCCGGAACGGAGAACCCGGCAGATGCGCTATCTCGTGGTATTCCCCCTGTAGATCTTGTGCAGAATTCGCTGTGGTGGCATGTACCTGCTTGGTTTACTGAAGAAAAGAGTTGTTGGTCCAAAACCCAAGAAGTGAAACTGGAGGATTTGGACAAATCAGACCTCGAAGAAGGATCAGTAGTAGCTACCATAGCTACAGTATCTCCGCCGAGCGAAGTATTCAACCTTCGGGAAACTTGCGTCATCTAGAAAAGCTGGTGGCGTGGCTACTGCGGTTCAAGCACAATGCTCTTCGAAATCGTGGTGAAAACGGGTCCCGTAATTCTCAAGGAACGAGAAGAAGCATTAATCAAGTTGGTGAAATTATCGCAACACGAATGTTTCGCTCAAGAAATAATTGACCTTCAACGAAAGGGGGAGGTCAGTGCCACTACTGCCACTTGCATCAGAACGCTACATCCACAGTTGTCTGAAGGCATATTACGTGTTGGCCGCCGGCTAGAAAATGCCAACATCTCGATCGACCGTAAACATCCAATACTGTTAGATAAAAATCACCCTTTAACAACCTTGGTTATGCGTCAATACCACTATGAGCATTTACATGCTGGTCCGCAACTTCTAGTTGCCAGTGTCCGAGAACGATTTTGGCCTCTTAGTGCGCGCAGCCTCGCTAGGAAAATTGTTCACAGATGCATTGCCTGCTTCCGCAATAAGCCTGTAGTACAGGATCAACTGATGGCTGATCTACCAGCAGAGCGTGTCACACCAGCTCCACCATTCTTACGAGTTGGGGTCGACTACTGTGGACCATTTCAAGTATGCTATCCTAATCGACGAAGAGTCCCCGTGAAGCACTACGCTGCAATTTTTGTCTGTTTGGTTACCAAGGCGGTCCACATAGAAATGGTGGCTGACCTCACCACACAAGGATTTCTGGCCGCTCTTAAAAGGTTCGTGGCCAGACGCGGGAAACCATCTATTATCATGTGCGACAATGGGTCCAACTTCGTGGGCGCGAGACGGCAGCTCGATGAGCTTGCTGCCTTATTCAAAGGTCAACAATCCCAACAATCCATCGCGGCAAGTGCGGCGGACATCGGAATAGAATTCAAATTCATTCCCGCTAAATCCCCAAATTTCGGAGGTCTGTGGGAGGCGGCAGTGAAAACGATGAAACAACACTTACGCAAAACGATTGGCTTGACAACTGTAACGTCCGAGGAGTTGGATACGCTAATTGGATACGTTTAACGCAAATCGAAGCTTGCTTGAATTCCAGGCCACTCACTCAGATGTTTAGTGACCCGAATGATCTCAACGTACTAACTCCTGGACGCTTCCTGATCCAACGACCACTGACGGCGGTGGTCGAGCCTTGTTTTCAAAAAGTTTCTGAGAACAGGCTATCTAGGTGGCAAGGGGCTCAAGAGTACGTTCAACGCATTTGGTCTAGGTGGACAACGCAATATCTGTCAGATATCCACAACAGAACCAAGTGGACTCGGCAGAGGAATAATTTGTTTGTTGGAGCGATGGTATTAATCAGGGAGGACAACCTTCCACCGCTGAAGTGGCTTTTGGGGCGTGTAACTCACATTCACCCAGGGGCGGACGGGAAGGTCAGAGTTGTCACAATTCGGACAACAAACAGGAGCCTTGTTCAAGCGATTTCGAAGATCTGTATCTTGCCCATCAGCGACAACGAGAATACCCAGACATCAGAGGAGAACTAGGCCTCCTTCATCGAGGCGCAGGAGCGCCTGCGGGAGTCATCCGGTTCCCGCACACCAGTTAAGTGTTGTGTTGTATAAAATTTTCAAAAAAAACTCAAGGAGTGTTTCGTCCTCATAGCCCTTTCGTCCAAAGGCCGCTGGCCTTCCAGCGAGATCACGCCTCATCGGTGCTGCCAATTCGACTTCGAAAATGCTCAAAAGACTGACTCATCTGCTCGCTCAACTACTCTCTCCCTTACCCGGACATTGTCCGGATCGGTTCCATGGATCGGTCCACGAAATCAGGTACTCTTCAATACCTAAGTCAACGGTTCCCCAGAGCAGTCTGTCTGAAGCTTTCCCGTACTATTCATCAGTGCCAGCCAAGTCATATATCGTCCAAGCCATGTCACAGCAGATACGTAGGTGCCATTCTCAAGATACGATTTCACGTTCAACCCGGTGAACGCACCGGCATCGGCGCAGGAGCGTCCGCGGAGGCGCGCAAGCCTCCGCTACAGGGAAGTCATTATTAGCTTGTTTTCTATTGGTAAAAAATCGTCTCTCATTTGTTCCAGTTGTACAATCCCGCTCGCAGTAAAACGTGCTGCTTGGGGAACATCCAAGGTGGCGACACACTGCATTCGGTGGTAGGGGATTCACGATGACGATGCTGATCGAGAGGAAGGTATCATCACATCGTGGGTGAGAACGAAGGCTTGCGCAGAACGACCTAGAACATCAAAACGGCCGGTGTTGAGGACCATTGATTCAAGTTGAACGTTCCGTATTCATAGTATTACAACGATCATCCATTTATGTTGTGCTTACCTTAGTTTCTAAACCAATGTGCTGTAAACTACTTGCTTAAAAACCTTATTTGTTGGTACAGTAACTCTATGGTTTGCTTTTGAAATCCCGTATATTTCAAGGCGGCCGGTTATGTATATTAATTAGTATTATTATGAGTATTGTCGATTCCAATCCCACTCTACAACAATCATCATCCCAAATGATGATAGCGAGAATTCTAGATTTGCTCTCTCCGTATTAATAGTATAGGTACCTTGCATACACTACAATCGAATCTAGATTTGCCTGAATGTAACGTAAAGTAGTATCAAATAAACTATCGTCCTTATTGGTTGTGTCTCTATAAACACGGTTTTTAACTCGATCTGTGCAGTGAAAGAGCCACCAAGTATCGGTGTAACCGAAGAACAGTTTCCGTATTTTTTATCACAATTAAAATCCAAATCCAGTGACCTTAGATCGAAGACGTTGACAGATGTCTTTCGCCATACTGATTTCAGAAAGTTAACTCCTAGTGTGCCGCTGTAAGCACGCTCAAAGCAGGCGATTCATTGAACATTTTAAAATCATGTGTTGGGGAAACCAGCGAGTTCGTTCTATTTTGCTCCAGATTCAAACTAGAATAGTGATTGAATATTTGAAATGAAACTTAATCACTACTGATTTCCTTCTACATAATTGTTACCCAAATGCCATAGAAAAAACCTTTCTTAATTTTACAAAAGGACATAGGTAAGTAACAGATCATTTTGGATCTATTCACCATTTTCAAAAGTATGCACCTCACCATAAACAACGTGAGAATATTCATCGCTTAGTTTCGCTCAATATTTCCAACAGATTACATATTGATTAGATCTGTTCACCATTTTGAAAAGTATTACAGATTCAAAGTGCCTCCTCTCCATTTAAATTAACATCTTAAATAAAGTCTCCAGGTAAATTTCCGACCAAATTCATGAAGATTTATTGAATCTGTAAAAACTTTCCAAAATGATCTTTTCAACAGATTGCAGTTGAGTGTAATACAAAACTCAACTTTTTCAATTTTTTACTAAGGTCTGGTCTAAGCAAAATAGAGTAACAGTAACAAAAATAATATCAGTAACAAAAAAAAACGGTTATTTGCTGATTTTAGCAATAAAATGAAAGCTAGGACATGATATAACAATTCAATTGAGAATGCCTTGTTACTATTCAGTAGGTGGTCGTCAGCGTAACCTAATTAATTTGACACCAAATCTTCAAAATACAGGTCGGAACCAATCCGTAGTATCGATTTTATTTTCACTCCGGATAATCAATATTATGGGACAATAGTATTTTTGCTATAACTTTTCCAGTCCATAGTCCGATGCAGCCAATTTTCAATACGAAATGATAATACAGGATTTTCATTTGAATGCAAGTTGTGGGTTTAGAATACGTGCAAAAAAAATGGCTAGGCTATTTACGCGCTTTTTATACAATAAATAGTATTTTGGCCATAACTCATTTTATGCCAACAACTCGAACGCAGACCTTTAAGATTATTGCCAAATATCTTCTTCTTCTTATTGGCTTTTCATCCCCAACACTATCTTGCTTTGTAGCTGCGCGTCTTACCGCACGGCTACGGAGGTTCTGCTAAATATTTATTGTTAAAAACAGCAGCACGTCCAAACTAAAAACAAACTGCTCTACGGAAAACGCGCCGCACCGGCACGATTGTCACAAAAATTCGGTTATGATTTTGAAGCATTTGAATAATCTGGATCTGCTGGATCTAGAAAATGTGAGAAAATTATAGATTTCCATGACAAACGGCATCAAAAATATCTGAACGTATAAGCTTAGATCATGACAATGATCTCAATCGGAAGGATTTGAATCAGTTCCAGAAGAAATAAATGAGATGTCAGAGAATGGTCTGGACTGACTCTGTAGCATTCTTAAATCAAAGATCGAAATATCTACTAAATCAGGAAAACTTCTGAAACATCACCATCTCTATTTCATTGCTTTCAAACAATGATTGTTTAAACTGAATACTTTCCAAAGACAACGGAAAACGGGAAATACTCATTAGTACAGTGAGAATTATTTCGCTTATCGAAGAGTTTCCACAACTAGAAGAGCACAAATCGAACGAACGCCTCATAATACATTACATATTTCATACACAACTCAGTTAAATTAAATATAAATATAGCATACCAAAACGATGAGATCTACAAATTATTTTACTTCACTCTACAATAATATTTAAATTAACAAATGCGTTTCTGTTGATGATACAGAATTGTATTACGTAATGAGATTTAGTGAAAGAATTTATATGTATAAAATATTGAGAAGAATTTGAATGGCTTTATTCAGCGGCGCAGCCGAATTGGTTTTATGATATGGATTTGAAATTATTGAATGAAATTATTAAAAGTTAATTTCGAAATTCCGCGAAATTTCGTTTAATTTCGTTAAAAGATTGATTTTTCTGTCGAAATTTTTGAAATTTAACGATACGAAACGAAATCAGAAAATCAGATTTCGCCATACTAAATTTCCGCGGAATTTCGTTTCGAATGCCCTAAAACGAAATTTTTCGAAATACCGCATATGCTTATCCATATTCGTTCACCAATTTTCTTGCACGCTAACTTTCACCTACTCAGTGACTGAGTAAAATTCTATTGCTTTCTCTTTCTATCCCACGGAAATTTTACTCCATTTCCGTTAAAAGCAGGACAACTCAAAACTATGAGTTATTTATTTATCATCAGACTAAGGCCGGAGTGGCCTGTGCTGCACATAAAAGACTTCTCCATTCAGCTCGGTTCATGGCTGCACTTCGCCAACCACGCAGTCTGCGGTCCGCAAGTCGTCCTCCACCTGATCGATCCACCTTGCCCGCTGTGCACCTCGTTTTCTTGTTCCCGTCGGATCGTTGTCGAGAACCATTTTCACCGGATTTCTGTCCGACATTCTGGCTACGTGCCCGGCCCACCGCAGTCTTCCGATTTTCGCGGTGTGAACGATGGCAAAACTATGAGTAATCCTGCTTTTGACGGAAATTGAGTAAAATTTCCGTGGGAAGAAAAGAGACGGCAATACAATTTTACTCAGTCACTGAGTAGGTGAAAGTTAGAGCGTGGTGAGTACTATAGTCGGTTGAGATTTTCCCGATTGCAAAACAACGTAAAACAACAGTAAAACAACACGGAATACGTTCGCCAGCAGTGGGTTTGGGAGATCACCACCACCACCAGCAGTAGTGCTACAGCAACAGCAGCAGCAGAAGCAGCGACAAGGACAGAGCGAATTAAACAAGCCTCCACAAAAGCCGAAAATAGTGACAGCAAGGAGGAGCTCCACAATTTCGTGGATGGGAGGAACAACGTCCATAAGGAGATTAAGGACATGTTTCACAAGATCCGAAAGGCGCTAGTGTCGCCAATAAATGAATTCGATACCGCAGTGTTCAGGGCCGATGCAGCGGAGTGCGCATTGGCGCTAACTAAGGCTCCTGATGCCATAGCTCCGCCGAACAGGAACATATCGGCACAGCTGCTCCGTTATATCCTAAGAAGCAGGGGAAAAGAAATTGGTTGGGGTGGAGAGTACATCAGTCTTAATGACTCACAAAGGGCCAGAACTTCCCAGAAGGACGGGAGTCCAGGCGGCCTCGTCAGAAGCCACCGAAGGAGGAATCCGTACTTGGCAAGGCTAACGATGCAAGGACGTATGCAGCGCTCATCAAGAAGGTTAGAGAGGATCCGGAGCTCAGGAACATGGTCAAGAATATAGTAAGGACCAGGCGCACACAAACCGGAGAGATGCTCTTCCCGTCCCCTGGCCCCACAAATCTTATGCACCAAAACCAACCTTTTTTGTACATTTTCGGCCCCGGGGCCCCCTTCCGGCTAAATCCGGCCCAGCAGTAACCGCTGCTAACAAGGTTCTAGAGGTAAGCCAATTGACTTTTTGATGGTCAAAATGCCCATTAAAAGCCACCCGCCAGTGAATAAACAAGCGGAGAGACGCTTCAAATGTTTGGACTTCGGATACCGGGCAGGGGCTTGTAAGGGTCCGGATAGATCCAACATGTGTTGGAAATGCGGAGGAACAGGTCATTTTGCGAAAGACTGCACGTCAAGACCCAAGTGCATGCTTTGCACACCGGAAGAAGAAAATGATCATCAGAAGGGTGGCTATAAATGGATTGCCTACAAGAGGGAGATCGCATGCCAGCAGTTGTGGAGATAATTCAGATTAATCTGAATCACTGCGAAACCGCTGTTATGGCAGTCAACAACAGAAGCGATGTGTGACAGCGATAATTGCAGAGCCGTTTCGAGTTCCCCCTGATAACGTCAACTGGGTGGCTGATAGAATGGGAATGTCTGCGATACAAGTTAGGGGCAGATTTCCTATCCAAGATGTGGTGGAGAGTGGTTTATGTAAAGGATTCGTGATCGCGAAAATCAACGGCGTTTGCATATGCAGTTGCTATGCGCCTTCATAATGGACAGTGGAGCAGTTCAGCCAGATACTAGAGCAGTTAACCAATCGTTAACCAATCGTTAACCAATAAGTTAACCAAATCGGACGTGGGCCGGTAGTTATCGGATGTGATTTCAATGCCTGGGCTGTGGAGTGCGGCAGCAGAGTGACCAATACGAGAGGATACATTCTGCAGGAAGCTCTGGCGAATCTAGATGTACGATTGTGAATTCAAGGCACCGTTGACACATTTCGAAGAGACGGGAGTGAGTCTATCATCGACATCATGTTCTGCAGTCCTTCGCTGATGGCGAATATGAACTGGAGATTTAGTAAAATGTACACCCATAGCAATCACCACGGAGAAGAATGACTGTTGCGCAGAAGTGAAAAACAAGAGCCTCTATGTTGAAGCGTACAGAACTGTGATGGCGAAGATCAAAGGCCCGTCGCCAGCAGAAATGTGTCCACTAATGCTGAAGGAAATCGTGGAAGGTCTCCTCCCAAAACATGACCCGACTACGTGCCACCGACACCATACGACGAAGATGCGGAAGCAATTGCCGAGGATCGACAAGTCTCCAATGACGAGCTGAAAGGAGCAGCTATTCCAGATGAAATACCAAACGTGGCTCTGAAAGCTGTGATCTTGACATATCCAGATATGTTCAGAACGGTACTCCTGAGATGCGTGGACGAGGCTAACCTTCCAGAAATGGGGAAGACCCAGAAGCTGGTATTGCTGCCAAAACCTGGAAAGCTGCCGGGGAATCCGGCCTCGTATTGACCGATATGCCTGATAGATACAGTTGAGAAGCTCCTGAAGAGGATCATCCTCAAGAGGTTGACGAGGTGTATGGAGGGTGAGCGTGGACTATCAATGATGCAGTTCGGATTCCGAAAAGGAGTATCGACTGTGGATGCAAGTCGGACAGTACTCGAAAGTGCTGAGAGCGTCCAAACAGAAGCGAAGAGGAGATCGATACTGTGCAGTAGTTACGATAGACGTGAAGAACGCGTTCAACAGCGTCAGTTTTGAAGCTATTGCCGCAGCGCTTCACAGAATGCGGGTTCCCGGCTAACTGTGTCACATTCTGAAGAGCTACTTTCAGAGCAATGGTATATGGTATATATATATATGGTATATGGTTCTGGTATATGACACGAACGAAAGGCAAAAGTCGAGGCATGTTACGGCGGGTGTTCCTCAGGGTTACATACTCCCAACCCTCAGGAACGGGATGTATGATGGAGTCCTGACACTACAGCTGCCCAGAAAAGTGAACATCGGGGGTTTTGCGGACGACGTGTCACTAATGGTGATGGGCGAGGTACTCACCACAATCGAGAGTTGGATGAATGGAGCTATACTACAGATAGCTCACCAAGAAACGGAGGTGCTACTAGTCAGCAACTGCAAAGCAATCCAACGGATGGAAATCGTAGTCGGAGTGCATGAAATTACATCGAAGCGGTCACTGAAGCATCTGAGAGTGATGATTGATGACCAGTTGAACTTCAACAGCCATGTCGACTACGCCTGTGAAAAGTCGGCGAAGAAAATGAACGCGATAACGAGGATCATGTCAAACGTTGGCGATCCGAGAAGCAGCACGAGGCGTCTGCTAGCTAGTGTCTCGTCATCGATACTGCGGTATGGAGTTCCTACTTGGTGGTAGGGATCCGTTCGATGGCGAGATGGCAACAGAAGTGGGACAGTGCGGACAAAGGAAGATGAACCAACCTTCTTATTCCGAACCTGGCGACGCGTATGAATAGAAAGCATGGCGAGGTAAACTTCCACCTGACACAGTTCCTGTCGAGCCACAGATGCTTCAGAAAGTATCTGCATCGTTTCGGGCATGCTAACTCACCGTTCTGTCCGAGCTGTGAGAACGTCGAAGAGACACCGGAGCACGTGGTCTTCGTATGTCCAAAGTTTGAGGAGAGGCACTACGAAGGGGAATAACCGGCTTAAGCTTGAAGAACGTTGTTGAAGAAATGTGTCGAGAGTAAAGCACTTGGAATGCGGTCGAAAAAGTAGTATCGCGCATACCATCTGCTTTGCAAAAGGAATGGCGTAACGTCCAAATAGAGTCGGTATCGGGAGAAATTCTTTTGTTGGGGAACTCTCTTTCGGTGTAGGCTAGATCCACCGCCGGGGACTAGACTGTGGACCGGACGCCCTGCTCCACCGGAATCGCTGGACTGACCTTGACACCCGGCTGGTTGGCTTCGGTATACCGGCGATAAGACCAAGGAGAGGTGCTTAACAGCACAACAGACCGACTTCTCCGAAGTAAAGCAGATTGTTAGTACCGGAGAAGTGCAGGCAGAGACACAGATAGATTTGATGATAAGTTCGAATGAGCTCGTAGTAGAAAACGCATCTTGCGGTACCGGGGAGGAGCAAAATAGCAAAGCTAAGAAAGGAGGGTTTTCCCTCAGTTAAGGTTTTTCCTCCCATCACAGTGGAAGCAAGTTTTCATAGAAGCAAGGATTACCTAATTGTAGGTAACCTAGCCGGCGTGAACCCCAGAGCCTAATCCTCCTAGCAGGCAACAAGGGGTGATGATGAATGTTTCCAAGCAGTTTTTGCGAGGAAGTGCAGACAAAAGAGTCATAACTCAATAAAAAAAAGCACACACACAGACAGACATGTGCTCAATTTTTCGATCTGAGCCTCCTATCAAAATTTGACTTTTGCAGTGAAATTATAGCCTTCTGGTCCAACTTTGTTGTACGAGAAAGGCAAAACACAGACACACGCACGCATCCGCACATAGAAATTTTCTCAGTTCGTCTCCGGGCCTTTTACAAAAAGTTTGGTTTTGGAGCGAACATATAACCATTACGTATACTTTGTACACGAGAAAGGCAAAAACAACCAACCAGTTCCGAAAATAAACTACTTCATTTACTATCCAAACAGTGCGGCATCAGCTTCCTTATCACATTATCGTTCCCTTATAGATTCCCTGAAAGGTTCAGCTATTTTCGTTATTTGCATGTTTACGCAAAGCAATCATCCAGATTATTTTCTCCGACAACAGTTTTGCTATATCCAGCAAACACGTAGCTACGCAGCAAGATGCCATGCAAATGCCTCCGTATTGTGTTCCACATTGTACGCATTGCTTTCGTTACTATATTATCTGAGGTAGATAAACTCGACCCCTGATGTTCTGTGGGTGGTGTGTTCCCACCATGCATTCCTATTTCGGAATAACAACCGAACAGTTTTTTTTTCTCCAGTGGGCACACCTAGGCAGGATGTACCTACATAACAATGCGGATAGTAACGAAGCACTACCAAAGGCCGCAAACCACATTCAAGGAAAAGTGCTCAGAAAAGGAACTTTGTTTCTTTATTCGGTTTTCGGCAAAACCTGATAAGTGAGTAGGTGGGCGAAAACTATGTCAACGTTCGTTACGAAGGCGCCGTAAGTTCGGCATAGTGATGTGAATGGCAAATTCTTTGTGGGACGCTGTATTTGCAGCAGATGATAATGGATTAATAAACGAACATGGTCTACTTATTCCATATAGAACCTGTGAAGCACAAAGCAAAGTTGTAGTAGCGATGCTCGTTTGAAAGTACCTATCCAACCTATTTTTTATAAAATACAACATGACCGTGTTCTCCGTTGAAATAAGTTGGAGGTAAGAGAATTATGTAATATACAAATTAAAGGCAAGTACGAGACACTAAAATATAGCGTGATAGGCGTGCGTATCAAAGAAGCGAAATTAAATAGAACTGGGCAAAATAGTTTTCATACAAATTTATTAGTTACTGAATGATAACCAATTGTTTTCTATGCAAGATAAGAGTCCATGTATAACAGTAGTTGTGAACTTAGCGAACGATGTATATTTGAATCGAGCAACCGAAGGTGACTATCGTATAGACAAAAAATTGCCGATTCGGCAAATTGCCTTTGTCAATTCGGATTATCGGACCTTATCATCTGCTCATGTCTACCGGGTCTTAAGCAATAACTTCGCCACGATCCTACGATCCTGATTTAATGTCGCTCGTGATAACGACGGTATATAACCCATCAAAACGAATCACCTCGGTCATATTCATTAACTTGTAGTGAAGTTCCAAATCCATTCACCTTTCGTTTGATATTCTGAAAATGTACACCAGCAAGGTAAAAAAGTGTTTCAGAATTGCTTCTCGCCCTCTTAACTCCAATCATGGACTAGCTATAATTGTTTCCAGGGATCGAACGATGCAAGCATAACAATACACTCCCACCACCCAACTAGCAACCAATCCCTCTAATTGGCGAATGTTCTGAGGCATATTAGATGTCCCAAGATGGGAAGCTACATGATGGCAAAAAGCAAGCCGTATCGAATATCCACCTGGTAGCCATGGTGGTATTTCCACCCTAACAGGAAAGCAGACACTCGATTGTATTGCCATCATAACCATAACGAGCTGGGAAACTTGAACTCCCAGGTGAAAGCAAAATTTGGATGGTACAGTGCTTTTCGGGTACTGGGGTTTCATATTAGAAGCACGAATGAATGTGTTGCTTCGAAATGGTAGCTACCCATCACTTGGAATTGGGAACCGATCTTCCGGGTGGAAAGCTTTTCGAAGCTCTGATGACATTGTTATAAATTGCCGTGTTTACAGCAATCCCATGGCAATACGATACCTGAATAAGTGTCTCGGTGTTGGGTATGCTACAAGGATAGAATTTATAAAATATGAGCTCTGATTTGAGCTTTATCTGTAGGCTTAAGAGAAATTGGTGGGAGGACAAAAAGATTACGTAAAATGTTTTTATTGTTCATGGCTGTACGCTCACAGCTCACTACCATGCTGAATAAATATAAATAGAAATCTTTGGGCGTATAGTTAGCATTTTGTTTAGTACTATTCCATTTGATTCCATCAGGTTGTATCTTCACAGATATGTATTTCCTTACAGATACGTATTTCGATCTCAAATGTGAGGCTCTTTTGCATTACTTTTCTGGGTGATTAGCTACATTTTAAGATATTCTTTATCATGATGTAGCCCAGTCAGTAAGAAAACTCCTTCAATTTTCACCGAAAATTAACAATGTGTGGTTTTTTCGAACAACCCGTGAGATGTTCGTAATATCTAATAAGGCTTACGTTGTTTGTTTTTCTCATGCAATTCTGCTATTTTGTATCAATTCTAGTGCGTTTTACCTCAGGTCATTCATTATGACGTAAACTATGTCTAAGGCTCGCATAAACCGAAAATTTCCAAATTCGAGACTGTCACGAAATTAGGAGAGATTTCAAACGTTAATAGCGTCTTTATCTTTTGATGGATTTTCGAGATTTTCCTGTAAATCAATTCGAAACTCTAGCCCGAATCAATAATAGATAATTGGCTACTTTTTAGTATTATCTGTTATTGAACTACATATGCATGGTGTATGAATAGGAGTGGGGTCAGTGCTGCCCCTAGAAAAAAAAAACACCCAAAAAAGTAGAAACCTGGAGATTTGATATGACATGATGTAGGCTAACATGCTCAATACTGAAATAGTAGCGGAATTTTAAAGATATTGCCATAAGACGAGGGAATTTTTAACGTTAAATTGGCTTTTTATCTAATCTACTTGTCATAAGACGAGTTCGTACAATTCCATTTAATTCCATCACTTGATTGTACCTTTGACAGATGCGTAGTTCGACCTCAACGGCCGTCTGTGTCTCGTACTTGACTCGACTTGAGGAAAATGATCGCAGCTTATACTATTTATACTGAGCGTAGCTATGGCTACAACCGCGAGAAAAAGAAAACCTGGGTGTATTTGTTTTAAATATGTAACAAGCATGGGGGACGCAGAACTTGTTATTATATAAAATGTACATACGCGTAGGTGAATCGATGTTGCTGTCTTTTCAAATTTCGGGACCTTCCGAACCAGCTAAGTGACAAGAACATCAACAGAAGCAAGAGTTTGTACCCGCTTCTTGATGAGGAGAAACTGGAGATGATTTAGAAAGTGACGTCCACAATTTTCATAGGATCGAATAACGCTGTCCTTATCGTTCCGTTGAAAATGGTGCAATGCTCATTAGCAGCCCTTTCGTGGTACCGTTAAATATACATAAACGATCAATAAAATTTATACACCAATAAGATTTATACACCTAGTGGTGATGATGTCTTTCTCGTTCATTATAAAAAAGTACCGAGAAAAGATCATTAGGTCAAAACGGTGTCAGGCCATTAGGCCGAATGAGAAGTGAGAAGTCAATTCTTCCTTTTTCCTCCTCTATTCTTTTTTCTTCCTCCTTCGTTTATTTTATTTTCTTCATCCCTCTTCCTTCTTTCTTTTTGCTTTTTTCCTTATTTCTCCCTTTTCTCTTCTTTCTTTCTTCCTTCTTTATTCTGTTTTCCTTCATTTCCTTTTTTCTTTCACGCTTCTTTAGTCCTTCTTTCTTCCCTTTTTTCTTTCTTTCTTCCTTCTTTCTTCCTTCTTTCTTCCTTATTTCTTTCTTCTTTCATGCTTCTCTCTCCCTCCTTTCTTCCTTTTTTCTTCTTTCTTTCTTCCTTCTTTCTTTTTTCTTTGTTTTTTCCTTTTTTACTTCTTCCTTTTTTATTTCTTCCTTCTTTCTTCCTTCTTTTTTCCTTATTTCTTCCTTCTTTCGTCCTTCTTTATTCCTTCTTTTTCTTTCTTTCTTCCTTCTTTCTTCCTTCTTTCTTGATTGTTTCTTCATTCGTTCTTCCTTCTTTGGGATCGTACACTTATTACGTAAGCAATTTTTATGGATTTTTCGACTCCTCCTCCCCCATGCAAGATTTTTTTCATACAAATGATTTTTTATTTATATGGAGCGTAAGATATTGGCTGACCCCCCCTCCCTCCATAATTGCTTACGTAGTATGTGTACGGCCCCATTCTTCCTTTTTTTTCTTTATTTCTTCCTTCCTCCATCTTTCTTCCTTTTTCTTCCCTTATTCTTTTTTCTTCATTCCTTCTTTCTTCCTTCTTATATCCATCTTTTTTCCTTCTTTCTCCCTTCTTTCTTCTTTCTTTCTTCTTTTTTCTTCCTTCTTTCTTCTTTTTTTGTCTTTCTTCCTTCTTCTTTCATTCTCTTACTTCATTCTTATTTCTTTCTTCCTGCTTTTTTCCTTCTTTCTTTCTTCTTTTCTCCTTTTTTTATTCTTTTTTTTCCTTCATTCTTCCTTTTTTCCTTTCTACCTTCTATCTTCATTTTATCTTCTTTCTTTTTTCCTTTACTCTTTTTGCCTTTCTCGTACAACTAAGTTGTACCGAAAGGCTATCATTTCACTCCGAAAACGAACTTTTTATAAAAGCCTCTGAGACCCATAGTATTATATACAAATCGACTCAGCTCGACGAGCTAAGCACATGTCTGTCTGTCCATGTGTATGTGTGTGTATGTGTGTGTGCATGTGTGTGCACAAAAGCTATAAAAAATATTAGACAACTTTCGTATAGTGATCCTTAACCGATTTTCTCGCAACAAGTTTCATTCGACAGCACCACCAACGCTAGATGGTTTAATCTGGGTTTTTTCTTCCTTCTTTCTTCTTTCTTTCTTCCATCTCTTTTTCTCCTTTTCTCATCTTTCTTCCTTTTCTCTTCTCATTACTCACTTTTCACTTATTACTTCACGCTTCTCACCTCTCACTTATTACTTCACGCTTCAAACCTTTCACTTTTCACTCCTCACTCCTCACTGATAATTTTTCACTTCTCACTCAGACTCTCACCTCTCACTGCTCACTTCTCACTTCTCACCTCTCACTTCTCACTTCTCACTTCTCACTTCTCACCTTTCACTTTTCGCTTTCCACTTCTCACTTCTCACTTATCACTTTTTACTTACCACTTTTCATTTTTCATTTTCTCATTTTGTACTTCTCACTTCTTTTTACTTCTCATTTTTCGCTTCTCACTACTCCCTTCTCACGTCTCACTTGTCATTTCTCAATTCTTATCTCGTACTTCTAATTCGGCCTAATGACCAAGCATCGGTCAAAACAGCACAAATATAAAGCAATTGAACCGTTTGTTTGAGAAACTGCATATGTAACATTTTTGGCCAAAATGAGATTTTTATATATTCTGAATCCTCGTCCAAAAATACGTATTCTGGCAAAAAACACGAATAAAAAATTTTTGTTCAGGAATGTATGAAAAAAATTTCATTTGTTTGAGAAACTACATATGTACGTACTTTGAAGAGCAATTGTGGAGAACTGCTTACATTTTTTGCACTGAAAGTGCCCCAGGGTGCTGAATTTTGCCAAAATCTATTGATCTGTATCGAAGCAATCGAGAGATTCGGTGCAAATTTGTTGGAAAATAGTTTTTTGTTGTTTTCTCGAAATAGTATAAAATGGACTTATGCAGTTTCTCAAACAAATGATTCAATTAATGCTTTAGCGTTTTATGATTTCGATTGTCGTATATATATTCAAAAAGTTTGGAATAACTCTTTTTCTCCAAAGTGTTCCTGGTCACGGCACCTGGTCACGGCACCAATTATGATCGCGCACGGGTTGGGATATTCCTACGTTGTGTAATTTTATAATGAAATAAGAACGGGTTGCTTA
The DNA here is from genome assembly GCF_024139115.2 of Armigeres subalbatus. Lineage (NCBI taxonomy): Eukaryota > Metazoa > Arthropoda > Insecta > Diptera > Culicidae > Armigeres > Armigeres subalbatus. The sequence continues at coordinate 420,470,503 of NC_085140.1, read as the reverse complement.
TTAACCGTCCTGCCATGGCGGAGGTATGGAGACTATTTATTTCTCATATGCTTAGAACGAATCACAGTGGGTTACAAATACATTTATATGATTACATTTACGTTAGGGTGGGCAGAAAATACGTTGTTTTGCACGAACAGTTACATTTATGCATATATTCTGCGTATATGCGTTTCTGTTGGAAATAATTATAAAGATAGGTCCATTGTCCAGGTCCCCATATTCAAAAAGATTCGCAGGTCAAAATTAATAGAGATGTATGATCGGAATGTTCAAGTTGAACACAGGTTCCTTGTAAAATTTTAGCCGAATCCAATCGCTACGAAACGAGATTTCGATCCTCAAACATGATAAAAATGTATGAAAATCATGATGTCTTTTGTCTTCATACCGACCTATTTCCTATTACCTGTTTCCGACGGTATATTATTATTATTATTAATTATAACTTTGATCACCTTTTAGAAACTAAAAGTGCCATAGCAAAAACCATAGCTTCTGATCCTATCAGTCCAGTTTTCAATGTACAGCAATGGTACATGAGTCCCAGCTGAATGCAACTTGTTGCTAACAAGTCGGTTAAGGATAAGTGGCAAAAAAGTGATCTAGACTTTGTCTTGAGGTTGTTTATTTCGGCCATAACGGAGCCCATAGTCCGATAGGGTTAATTTTAAAAAAGAAACAATAAGACAGGATTTCGCGTGCAATGCAATTTGTTGCGAGCAGATCGGTTAATGATAAGCCCATAGTTCGATCTGGCCAATTTTCAATAGGAAACAATGAGTCAGAATTCCCAGTTGCATGTAACCTGTCTCAAGTAAATCGGTTCAGAGTAAGTGCTGAAAAATGAACTAGACTTTTCACGCCTTTTTGTATAAACAATTCTTATTTGGTCATGGTCCTGAGCCCACAGTCGGATCTGGCCAATTTTCTATAGGAAATAATGAGACAGGATTCCTCGTCGAATGCAACTTGTTGCAAGTAAACGGGTTAAAGATAAGTGCCTGAAAAATGAGCTAGACTTTTCTACTCGTTTTTGTCTAAAGAAAAGGTATTTTGACCATAATTTTTAAGCCCATAGTCCGATCTAGCCAATTTTCAATAGGAAACAATGGGACAGGATTACCAGTCGAATGCAACCTGTTGCGAGAAAATCGGTTAAGAGTAAGTGCCAAAAAAGTGAGCTAGAGTTTTTGCACACATACACACATACGAACACATTTATAGATTACCTTTGTATGGGTCCCACCCATTGCCTAATCTATGGCAATGATGAGACCGACTCGCTAGCAAAGGTGGGCGCACAGGAAGGTAAAGTTTATGATAGACAAATCTCAAACCACACGTTTTTCCCATTCCCAAATATTTTGTTTTTTTTTTCTCTTTCTTCAAAGTTTTTTTTGTTTAGTCTCTGCATTTTTGTTCCGTAGAGCTCCATAGCTCTTGCCACCCGGAAGATGCTCCCAGTCGAACCATTGAAATTTCTGAAGTTTCCTGATCTCAAATCCTAAGCCCCGTCCATCCTTAAACATTGTAAACTAACCTCGAGTCACCACGTATACTATGGCTTCTACCCCTCTCTTTTTGACTGTATAATAAAATGATATTGATTTTATATATCACAAAAAACCATGGCTCCGTAAAGTATTGTACACGCCTGAGCCTACCAAAAAATTGAACTTGGAAATAAAATATAGGAAATAATAGCACCATAATTCCAAAACTTGAATACAGATGCCAACCTAAATCCACTCTTCCTTTTTCTTCTTGTTATTTTGAATCTAATCATTTTTTTTTTTCGAGTTTACATTTTTCAGATAATGACAGGTTGCACAATCTTCATTTCCATCCTCTGTCATGGCACATTTTGAATTGGCACACGTTCTATTTTGATTGAATTTAAAAAAAACCGTTTCAGGTCTTCGGATTGTGGCCGGTGTGACCGGATTGAACCCAAGTGGCCCATGAATCCTTAGAATATTATTTCCATCATTGTTTTGCTAAATCATGATGTTTGAGGTGTGACACGATCTGTTTTGACTCAATTTAAGAAATGGCTATTCCGTGAGTCGTCCAGATTGTGCCGCTTTTGTACCGGATTGAACCCAAGTGGGTTCGAGTCCCATCAATGGAAAGTGGTTACCTTCAATATATTTTTCAAATCAAAAATCTTCCACGTCATGTACATATTCACATCGGAGTTTTTCAGAACATTAGAATATTGTTTATAAGAAATGAATTTGCGCTGCATCTTGTTGCCAATTTAGTAAGTCTCAACGGAATGGATAGATTATTCCGCTTGTCAGCGACAACAATTTTCTTGAGAAACATATTGCCATGTATCGCTGACTTGACGAGAAATATGTTATTATATCCTCCGTATAATATCCTATCCTCCTTGGTTATTATATCCTCCGGAATAAGAAGACTGCTTCAGAAAATGTTTCATCTCAAAATCCGGAGATTATCGAGCGATTTCTAAAAAAAAATAACTTGAATACCTGGAGGAAATCATTTAGGAATCGCCGAAAATAATCCGGTAACAAATTCTAGGACGATTTTCCGTAAAAATATATAAAATTCGAAACATCACCAGCAGCAGCACTCGAAATTTGTTTTAGGAGTTCATTATGTGATTTTTCCATGAGTTATAACCGACCTTGAATACAAATTTCAAAAACATATGTACTCAATTCCGAGGTCTCCACTTAGCATTGCGTGCAAAGGCGTAGGATTGCCAATCCGGAGATGACGAGTTCGATTCTCGGTTCAGTCTAGGATGTTTTCGGGTAAAGAGGTGAGCCAGCCTAGGGCTGAAAGCCTCTAAAATAAAGACAATAATAATAATAATGTTTTTGGGTGGGAAACATTCTCGACTCTCTGGGCAGGATACATACTCATGCAATGGCGGACATAGAAAGTTCTCAATTAATAACTGAGAAAATTCTTATAGAATACTAAATTGAAAAGCAGGCCAAGTTCCAGTTGAAATGTAGAGCCATAGAAAAAGAAGAAGAAAAAAAGTATTTAATTCCATTTATGTCATCTTCAATATTGCCAAATCTGCGTATTTTCATCTCTTTCCATCATACACTGGCTGGGTTCTCTTAAACTAATATGTTTTAACTTGGATTCGATTATCTAACAAACATAATGTGTTGTTGTATTATACAGACCATTCATACACCTTATTGCAACTACATATTTCCCCCGGCTGCATTGAAGTACTCAAAAGCAATGTTCTTGCCATGAACCTGTTTGCCATTTTGACAAAATAGGTACGATCAGTCTGTTTTCAAATTTCAAAATAAATTTTATTAAATTATTAAATTTAATTGAGGTAATATTGATTCTGGATTCTAACTATTATAAGCCTTGCCAAGAGATAAGAAACCAGAAAACAAATGATTTAGGATTTCAATTGTCAAATATAATAGCTATTTTATCCGAGGTGTCAATAATTTCATATCCTTTTTGAGGAGTAGCTCCCGAAACATTGCCTAGTAGGAAGAACATTGTATTTTTAATCCTCTTGAAAATTTTAATCATGATTAACTGTGGTTCATGAATTTTCTTGTGGCCCTTCATCAACCTACTTCAAATATCGAATCCAATCTCAACCGATCAATCTTCGATTCAATGCCAAATGATGCTCAATAATGTAACCACAACCACCTACTCTCTGACGAAATAACAGTGCCATCCCTTACCCTCAACAAAAAAGGTAAGAATTTTAGGTGGAACATCTAAACCATCCTGATGAATTGTATCACCCTCCAGTCGACCATGAAGAGTTAATAAATTAAACGAAAATAGGGTTAGATCAAGTGTACGGTCACGGAAGCTTAACGGATGAGGCAAAATCGTGCCATCGCCTGATTGCGGTTGGTTGAGTACGACTGCAAAGTGGGGTGGCATTCCAAGTATGGACTTGAATTATATCACTATTTCTTTACAGCCAAGAAATGTGCAGTCCATGTTTGGCTGATGGAATCTTCAACATTCCAATAATAGACGGAACATTGTTTGAATAATTTAGGAATTTCCCGAACGGACCACCCCGCGGCCCATCAACCGGACCGGTAAGGTTCAACTGGTACAAATCGAACGGATATGAGCGCGCAAAGCGGAAAAGCAAACCAAAGCGGCGGAAAATTGTTTTCTACTTCCTAATGAGCAACCGGCACGACAACTTCCAGGGTTGGCCAGCACGCTGGGAAGGACTTCTCGTTTTGAAAAGAATTTAAAATGGAAAGGCGTTCCTATTAGGGGAACGGCTCCATTTGTCATCGTAGCGTTTTATGTTTAATGAATCACAAAACAGAAGGCTACGATGGATTTGTTTTTCGTTTTGCTGACATGCAATTTGTTTTTATTAAGGTGATTATAGTACTTATGAAATGGAAAATCGGAACAATTACCCTACTGTGGCAATGGCAAATAGAAGCTAGGTAAAGAGTAGCAAACGGGTTGCAATAAATTAATGATGAAAAATACATGGCGTTAATGGCCAGGTTGAGGGGAAAATCGGTTTTGAGAAGCAATTTGTGCAATAAAACGTTGCAAAGAAGGAAGGGGTTGCTGAAAATAGCACATTTTTGCTTGGCATACTCTATGAACTAGATAGTCATAGAAGCTTAAAGAATCATCGAATATTACTGCGGTGTACAAGCATACGGTAAAATGATATTACACCTGAAACCAATTGTATATATGTCGAATGACCAATAAATCAGTTATTGACTGACTGTAAACGCGTAAGCTTGTGTTTTTCTACATGCGATAGACTCCAATTCTACTTTTATGCGTCCACCTTGCTTTCCCAGGACATAACAATTACATTAAATAAAAATCCGACTCAGCACATTCTAACAACGTTTATCCACAAATAATCAGAATAGGTATGTTCGATCGTTTTTTTTTCATTCAAGCCTTCTAAAGTAAGCTGAATCATCCACACCTTTTTGCAGTACAGACTTTTGAAAGCAGTTTTCAAACATAAGAATGTGACGTCCCATGCAGCATAGTAGCACAGTAGCTACTCGTACTACTGCAAAAACTCTTTATGCGCTCAAAACGGATGAGCGTAAACTGAACCAGAGCGTAAAATGAGGGAGCGTCAATTCGAATTTTGAGCGAAAAAAGAGGGAGCGCTATTTCAAATTTGGAGCGTAACAAAAGTGTTCAATCTTTTGGGTAAACAAAGTTTGATATTCAAATTGCTTTTAATGTAAAGATGTATTTTTCACCAATTTCGGTATTAGGGCCATCCGATTTTTTTCCGGTGTTTGGGTCGTCCGATTGTTTGAGTGTTGAAGCTTTAAAATGTTCTTGGTACGCCAAAAAGTCCTGAATTAGTATTACAGGTCTAGCAACAGGTATTTTAAGTAAATTAACAAGAGCTATGTCCATGTTGATACATAATAAGAGGATCTTCCTTATTTTCAAGTAATCTAGGTCATCTGAAAGTTTCGTAGAGTTAGAACCTCTGATCTATATGATACACTGTTCCTCAAAATTTTCATGTATTTAATGCTCTCCGACAACCTGCTGGATCTTGGACCTCTCTTTTGTGATACATAGGATGCATTCCAGAAATCCCTGGAATAAAGCGTTTGGTCTTCACGCGTTACCAGAGATCTATCGGCCTGTTTAATCGGTGGTACATGCCCTTTGTGGTGCATAGAATAGAATGCGTCCATGACCTATGTTGATGGTCATTCAAGAAATCCCTGGAGTAAAACCTTAAGGTCTACACACATAATCAGCGTCGTTCAGCCAATTTCGGAAGCGATATAGCCATACCTCCATGAGCAAATTATGCCATATTAAAAATATTTCCTGTCCCTTCAAACAGCTTCCAAGAATTTGCTATTCCATTTCTCGATATTTACATTGGTCAACGTTAAGAAAATTATTTTGAGCTTTTTAGTGGAATATCTTCACTTGTCATAAGACGAGTTTGTACAATCCCTTTTAATTCCACCACTTAATTGTACCTTGACAGATACGTATTTCGAACTCAACAGTAAGGTCGTCCTCAGTGTCTCGTCTCGTAAGTCGAGTCAAGTACGAGACACTGAGGACGACCTTACTATTGAGGTCGAAATATGTATCTGTCAAGGTACAATTAAGTGGTGGAATTAAATGGGATTGTACAAACTCGTCTTATGACAAGTGATTGGTCAACGGTTCATTCAGTGTCAACTCATGGAGGTTTGATTGAATACGTTCTTTGATGTACAATGCGCCATTTACATAGGCCCTAAGGCCTTCAAGCGTAGCCGGAGATCTATTGGTCAATTTTAAAATGGGTACATGACCTTTATGGAACATTGAATAACATAAGATCTATGCAAATGTTCATTGTCATAAAAGAAATCCTGGCGTAAGGCATGCTTAACTAGAGATTTATCAGCCTGTTTTAAATTTGGTACATGTTCTTTGTGATGCGTAGAATAGAATGCGTTCAGGACACATTAAGGATTGTGCAAGAAATTTTTGGAGTAAGGCTTTCAGATCTACACGAGTAACAAAAGATCTGTCAGCGGTTCTAAATGTGGTACATGCCCTTTGTGATATTGGCCCTATTTTGCCACAATTCGACTATGTCTACCCTTCGATTTTTAACTTTCTCGACTCGATATTATCACACCCTAATTGTATCACATATTACATTACTAAAGCATAAACTGCATCATAATAGTGCCTAAACTTCCTAGATCCTATGAGAACAAAAACTTCTTGAAACGCAAACATATACCAAAATGGCTTTACACAGCTTGTTTATTATTCATTACCTGCTTCCATTGCGGATCTTAATCTGCAGGTCTTGTTTCAATAAAGATTGTATAGTGCCTAGAATAAATGACAACAATTCAATTTACTTTAAATGCAAACTAACAACAAGATGGGTTCTACAACTTGTTAATTCCTTAATAATGCAAGGTTCATGAACTAAATGGATTCGATATCAACAATAAGAGCTACTTGGATTGCAAACATGTACCAAGAAGGAGTAACACAACTTCTTTATTCTTCAATAACTGCCTATGTTAAAAAGTCTTATATGTAGATCTTGACCCTTTTGAGCCCGTAGACTACTGGAGCCACTGACCAAGGACGGAAATCTTCGTTTTACTATCAGTTGCATGTTTTGTTTTGATTAGACGCTCGACAATGCAGGAAAGATTTTTTTATGTACAGGTTATCCGACTTGTCAATATCCCCAACTCAGCCATCTTTAATTTTTGTATGGAATTTCGTTTGTTTACGTTTTGCACTGAAAATGTATGTTTCCCCCCCGCGCTGGTTATTCCCATCTACTGACGAAATCGGATAACCTGTACATAAAAAAATCTTGAATTCAGGCACGAACATCTCGCAGCATGCTGTCAAACTTTCATACCAAATTTACCGCCCGATCCTCAATAGCCGATTGATAATCGAGCGTGAAAAATGAATATCTACCGGGGCTGAAATGAATATTTTGAATTGCGGTTGATTTGCACCGATAAATGATGATTATTTTACTTTATATACTAAACAGATGCATATATTTTAAGAATCTAACTTCGAAATGTTGAATCCATGCACCGCAGTATAAAATGATATTCATGTTTTGAGATTTCAAATTGAATATCAATGTGCCAAGCTGAAGATTCATTTTGACACCGCACAAAACAACGCTGACACCGAGAGTCGTCGCTTGCTGCTGTTCGTGCACATGCCGTCCTATTCATTCGCACATTCAAATTCGGGAAGGACTAGCAACTTGATTGTGTGTAGAGATGTCGTGAAATCCCGATTAATCGATTATTAACTAATCGATCATTCTCGATTCTTGTCGATTGTTGAATCGATTAATCGTTGGATAGTAATCGAGTAATCGATAATCGAAGTAATCAATTAATTAGCGACATCCTTATGATGTCGTAAAATCCTGATTAATCGATTAGTAACTAATCGATTACCCTCGATTCCTCTCGATTATTATATCGATTAATCGTTGGGTAATAATCGATTCAAAATTAATCGATTATCACAACGATGAATCGATGAATCGAAGTAATCGATTAATTTGCGACATCTCTAATTGTGTGTTGGATGTCAGCTGTTTGAGTGTAGTTGAAATGACTTTTTCTGTCCCTGCCACTGACAACAACAAAAAAAACTACTTAGAATTCAAACGTTTACCAAAATGGGGATACACATCTTAATAAGTCAGTCAATAAGTCATTCATCCGTAGACTTCCTTTATGGCTCGTTTACATATGAGCTAGTTCTAGCGGACAATGCACTATCCGACACTATTAGCACGAAATTAGCAAAATGTAAACGCTTATTAGCAAGGACAATTCCTGTTTACATTGTGCTAATATCGCGCTAGTATTGTCGGATAGCGCATTGTCCGCTAGAACTAGCTTATATTAAACGGGCCATTAACCATGTCATGAACAAAAATAACTGTTTTGAATGCAAACATATAGCAAGATACGGATGCTTAATTTGTTATTTATTCAGTAACTGCCTCAACTACAGTACCTAGAACCGATGAGGACCGATGAAGACAGAAAGATTTTTTCCTTACGTTCGTTTCTCAAAGGTTTTCTTTTGCATTGATATTTTCAAGACATCAACAATAACTGCTTCCATTACAGTGGTTAGTCCGCAGAACTTGACCCTATGGAGTTTGTAGACTACCTCGAACCGATGACATCAACAAGAACTACTTGGAATGCAAACATATACCAAAAATGAGTCATACAACTTGTTTATTCTTCAATAACTGTCTCCATTGAGGTGGTTGATCAGCAAACATTGACTCTATGGAGTTAATAGACCCCCTGGAAACAACAAGAACATCTTGGATGGAATGCAAAAATATACCTAAAAGGGGTCAAACAAATTGTTTATTCTTCAATATCTGCCTTCATTACATTACGGAGGTTGATCCGCAGATCTGGACTCTATGGCGTTCGTAAACTACTAAAGCTCATGGCAACAAAAAGAACTACTTGAAATGCAAACATATACCGAGAAGCTTCCGTTGCGAAGGATGATCTGCAGACCTTAACTCTGTGGAGTTCGAAGACTACCAGGAAATCATGACAACAACAAAAACTACTTGGAATGTAAATATATACCAAGAAGGAATAGCGTATTATTCAATAATTGCTTCTATTACGTAAGTTGATCCTCAGACCTTGATTCTATGGAGTTCGTAGACTACCTAGACCTCATGACAGTAACCAGAACTACTTGGAATGCAAACATATACTAATAAGTGGTTACACACAACTGGTTTTGGGGCAGCAGGGACTTTGTCCAAGGGCTTGACGACCCCTCCCTATGTCCACTGCGAGTTAGACCGGGATCATCGTCCCTAACCCCTAATCCCAAGCGTCAAGCGACCCGTGCCGAGGGGATGCATGGCCAGGGGGTGAAATAATAAGCTAGGCCTTTAACGGAGCCTGTGGGATACCTGGGCACCCTCCACAGTAATTGTCCCTTACCGCGTCATGCTGGGCTCTGGCGTGGTGGACCTCTTTTCCCGAGCAACTCGTGGGACCAAATGGAAAACCAAGTCAATTCTTCAATTAGTGGTAGTAGTGTAGGCGACAACCCCTTCGCAAGAGGTGGGTTGTTCAGGTCTCCGCCTAGGAGGCCAGAGGAAATAGTCGGCAGCTCAGTGCGCAGCGCTAGCGTGGGTCACTTAACCTTCATCTCGGCTAAAAAAACGCCGGTAGGGGTTATTGACGGCCCATGGCTTGTGGAGGCGATGACCGCAAACACGATGGGCTTTCGGCCTTCGACCTCGTAAGGTCCTCAAGAGGAGCTTGCAGAAACTTCGAAAGTCGATGCTGGACGCTAAGCTGGAGAGAGCGGTCGGAATGGCCAAGTGTAAACCCGTGAAATCCGTGGAGTCGAGGTCTACTCAGACTGAGGCTCAAGGATTCGCGGACTCGGGCAAGGTCGAATCGACCGAAGGCGTGCCAGCGAAGACGGTGGTAACAAAGTCTACCCAGACTGAGGCTCAAGTATTTGCGGGTACGTCGGGAGCAGACACAAAAACGGGGGAGACTGTCTCCAGGGGATGAGCTCCCTGGGGGCCGCTCCAAAACGCGGAGGGTTACTGCCCCGAACAAGGGTAGTGAGGCTGGTAAGCTGAACCCCGTCCACCCAGGAAAGACGGTGGTAAGGGGTTACGGCAGGCTGAGAGCTCTCAGCCGCACCAGACCAGGGAAATAGAGGGGGATGACGCCTCCTGGACCCTGGTCAAGAACAAAAGGAAACCGAAGACGTCAAGGGCCGAAAAGAAGGCCCAGGCGAATGCGGGTAGCAAGAAGTCTAGGGTAGGCGCCAATCGCTCCAGGGGCGATGCCCTAGTCATCACGGCGGACGAGTCTAAGTACTCGGACGTCTTGAAGGCGATGAGGAGTGACGTCAAGCTCAGTGAACTCGGCGCCGACGTACGTCGAATAAGACGTACCCAGATTGGCGAGATGATCCTCGAGCTTAAGCGGGGCGTCTCGCAAAAGGGCGCCGCCTACAAGAAGTTGGCGGAGGAGGTCTTAGGCGAGACGGTCAAGGTGAGGGCACTCACGACGGAGGTGAATCTACGGGTTAAAGACCTGGACGAGATCACCGTAGTCGAAGAGCTCGTCACGGCACTGCGGCGACAGTGTGAAGTGGAGACGCCCACCGCAGCCGTTCGGCTACGGAAAGATCCGGCAGGGACGCAGGTAGCATTGTTTCGGCTATCTGCAGCGGACGCCTCCAAGGTAGTCAAGTTAGGGAGCGTCAAGGTGGGATGTGGGCATATACGAGCAACCCGAAGTTTGCTTCAAGTGCCTGGAACCGGGGCACAAGCAATGGGACTGCATAGGCCCTGACAGAAGCAATCTCTGCCGACGCTGCGGATTGGAGGGACATAAGGCACAATGCTGCACGAACCCTCCCAATTGTTTGATTTGTTCCAGCAAAGCTGTGAACAGCAAGCACCCCACGGGGGGTTCGATGTGCCCGGCGTTTAAGCATGCTGCAAAATCACAGTGCAGGTAACGCAGCTGGCTTGCTCGGCCTCGCCCGAGTGTTTGGTGTGCGCAGGTTTAGAGGAAACGGCAGAACACGTGTTGTTCGTGTGCTCACGTTTGCTTCATGTGGTCTGGACACTACCCCGGACAACCTAGTTCGGAGGATGTGTAAAGATGAAGTTGGCTGGAAGGCCGTTTTATCGGCTATCGCCCAAATCGTCTCGGAGCTACACAGAAGGTGGCGCGTGGACTGAAGGATGGCTAGTTCAGGCGCAAATAAAAGGTCCAAGGGTTCGGAGTCGGCTTCATGGGTCATACCGGTGGTCAAGCTCTGTGGTCGAACTCGATCCTTTTATCGAACAAGTGGCCGCACGAAGAACAACATGGTATCGTCGCTTTCGCGGCGTCGGTCAACCGGGCGGGTTCCGAACCCGAGGACGAAAAGGGGTCTTCGTCAAGGCTGGGGCAGGCGTAGGCACCGCGTCGGCAAGTCCCTCTGTGTGCTGGCGAATAGGCCCTATCGCAGAAAGGTCAATTTGGAGTGCACGCGGCATCATCATTCTTGATACCAGTCGTGCAGAGGGAAGCAGGCGCGAAGTCGACCCTTCCCACCTTCCGAGGAAATAGGGCGTGGTAAGGCCACCTGGAAAGCCGGCAACGCGCTGGCACGATACCATGGTGTTCTTCTAAAAAAGCGAGTTACGATGTTCGGTGCTGCAAGGACACGCAGCTAACTTCGAGGGTGCGTTGTGCACTGGCCCCCCTTTGAAGCATTACTTTCTGGTTGTACCGAAGGGACTATGGGCTTGGCGGCAATGGAAACGGTTTAGCGGGTCGGGAATGTAGTCCTGCCTCCCTCGTTTGCTGTTGGAGGTGATCCCTAACCCCGCACTTCCTGGACAACCCAGGATGTCTGTTGAGCAGATTCCCCCTCCATTGCTTAGGAAGAAAAAAAAAACACACAACTGGTTTGTTCTTCAATAACTGCTTCCATTGCGGAGGATGATCCGCAGACCTTAACTCTATGGAGTTTGTAGACTACCTGGAACTCATGACAACAGGTATTACTTTCTTCGCATACAAGCATAAAGTATGTTCCTAGAACATCCTAAGTACCTAGTTCATCCACAAAACATCCTCTGATATCAATTCAAGCTTGCCTCATGGTTGAAATTTTTTCTACGCTCCTACAGGGTGTAAAAGAGGGAGCGTTATTGTGAATTCGGAGCGTAGAAAAAGGATGCGTTATTTGAAATTTTCAGCTTAAAAAGAGGGCACAAAAAGGTAACGTAAAAGGAAGGAGCGTAAAACAAGGTTTTACTGGAAAGGAGAACAGTTCAAAATGCACCCTTAAACTTTTTCTTGGTTTTCATCAATATAAACAAAAATAAGGTACACCAGGGCAAGTTGAAATGCGGGGTAAGTTGAAACGGAAGCTGTGATTTAGTTAGGAAATGTTCGAATGCACTGATTATTTTTTTCAACAAACTACTCCCCAAAACCCACCTTCTGACTGCTGTTTCCGGAAGACCGCAGCTTTCAGAAGCAGTCCCTGTCATTGTTTATTTTTCGCCCTTTGCAAAATCCAAAGCAACTATTTGACGTGCCAATGAAACAGATCTCAAAACGAAATTTGGAAGAGTTTTTCCATCAAATTTCCACGGTAGATAATCATTCAATGTTGATTTTGAATAAGCATAATGATGATGAAAAAACGATGAAAGACCCGTTTAATTTTTTTTTATTTTGGATGTTTGATATTGCATGTTCAACTCTTCGGGGCAAATAGAAATGCGTGGTGCGGGGCAAGTTGAAACAACAAAACGTTACCCTCGCAATTAAAAAGTAATTTTTTTCCAGAGTTCAACATGGTCCGTAAACACATTCAGAAAACATATATTTATAAAAATATGCAAACTTCTGAAAATAAATTTAATAAATTTCCTCCCATTCCGTCATAAATGCAATTCTTCTACAATCTCTGCAGTTTATAGATTCTTAATCTGATGAGCACTCTCTCTCAAAAACTATCAAGGCAGTAGTATAGTCACCTTTACAACCACGTGCTTCTTGAGTCTCACTGAGTCAATACACAGATAAAAAAATGTTGTCATTTTAAATATATTTTCATGCACATATTTGGAGCATGCAAATAAATGTAACCTTTAATCGATTTCACTGTTCTTTTGAATCGAAATAAATTTAAACTGTGCTTGCTTGTAAAAGTCAATTAAATTTAATTTAATATCGAATGTTGATTCGTTTGATTAGGCTAGCTGTAATTTTACACGTCGTTGAATTTTCAAAATTATTTGCTGTGTACATTTTGTTATTAATACGTCAAAATAAACTTATGACTGAATATAACGCAGTGATTCAACTTGCCCCGATACGCGGGGCAAGTTGAAACGATGCATATAAAAAAATAATTTAAATATACAAAATATTTATAAAAAAGTTTGTTGAGATTGCTTAATTTCTTATGTATAATCTTTGGCCCGAATTAGCAAACACCGCAAACGGATTCAAAATATATCAAAGGGTGATTTTTTTACAGCACTTCTAATTTCAACTTTGAACCAACCGTTTCAACTTGCCCCGGTGTACCTTATCGAACATTTCAACGTGCAGATGCAAAGTTTACAAAACTAGCAAACTTTCACATTGATCTTCTATTTAAAAAATCAAGCGGGCCGGGGGCAAAACGCCCGAATGGTTGTGTAAAATGACTCAACTGCATGTAAAATAATAGGGAACGCATGGTTGTTTGTTTTGTCTTAATGGATTGAACGACAATCTTACGGGTAAGTTAAATGAAAATGAAAGGTTTTCCACTGCAGCTCAATAATAAGTAGCTAATATTGAATTGTAATGGAAATGTTTATAAATGTTCTACAAATGATTATATGAGTGAGGCCATTTTGTCCCACGGGTGCGTTATGCACTGTTAAGCACACAAAATGATGAATGAACTTCTGCAACTTTCGTTTCACAAAATGATGGTTATTGGGAGAAACTCCCAAACTTATGTCTTTCAATAATTGAAATATTTCTAAATTAATAATTATTAGGCAATCAAATTGATAAACAAACTTTTTTTATGCAATATGTTTTTCAATTTGATAAACAAACTTTTTTTATGCAATATGTTTTTTATCTCAGTAATCACACAAATAGTACACCTGTGCTCAAGAGTTATTACCACAGTTCAAATTATCCCACGGAGAGTCCCATTTCTCTACCAACGCCGTTTGAAGCCGAGCTCACTGCTTCGACACCGACCGGACCGTGGTATGTTTTACCTGAAATGAAACAAAACGGAAAGCAAAATTTTTATTTAATGAGAAAAGTTATTTTTCACCGGAACACCAACTACGGTGGAATCGAAAATGTGACAAGCTAAAATCATCGATGGAAGGCCACACTATGACGACGGTGGATTTTTGCCCGTTCTTCCTCAGCTTAAAAAAAGACCGATGGTATTTCCATTTCTCTCTCCCGCCTTTCAACAAAATTTGAATTCCAACAAACATGAAAGTTCCAATTAAATTAATAATAAAGTCGCTTTCGAAATAGATCTCTCTTTTTTTTCGAGAAAGTTTAATCTCCCGGATTTCCACGAAGGTAACACTGCCTGGGGCAACCAGATAAGAGGACAATTTGTTTCGCAACAAACGACGACGGTGGAGGCGACTTTGAATGAAGCAGCAAGGATCCGAAACAATTTAGAAGTCCAGCTTTCAAAAGGTTGGCCCCGTATAGCTTACGCAAAAACACCGCGCGTCTAACTAACGGTGTGGAACGACTGACAACGAATCTTTTGCCAACATTGACACAGTATTATGCGGGGGTCGTTAACTGCGAAGTGACTGTCGTTCATGGACGGAGACACAAAGTATAAGGGTAAACATTGTCTATGATTAAATTTCCAAGTTGGAGGAATATTTTTTGACATCGCGATGATTGATTGTGTCGGTTAACTGAACACATTTCTACCTATTGAAAACATTTTGTACGCTATGATAAGCACACATTTTTTAGCATGCAAAGACAGGACAAATTATGATTCGGCAAATTAGACCTCGCTGAATGTGGCTGGGATTGAATCCCATTCCGATCTAGGAAAAAAAATTCGACTTACCGAGCCACTGAATATTAATGTCAGCCGATCACAATCTTGATATTCTCACAATCCGTTAATCCATTCAACTTCGACTTATGGGTCAATTCCTGCATCAATATTGCAGCAAAATGTAATAACTAACCGGTTTAGTGTCATGCAGAACTCTGATTTTTATTTCGCTGATTTTTAATCCGAAAAAGAACTTAAATACGCTGAAATACCAACTGACATAACAAGCGATGTACCTGAATTGATGTACATCACGAATCAACTAGGGGAAGGACGGTGATGTTGAGCAAAACCGCAACCACCGACAGCAGGACCACGAAAACAACCCCTCGCCAGTATTCTCTGCAGCATTCTGTTCCGTGAAAATGCTATTATTTGTTGCACCGAGATTAATCTTGCACTTGAATTTTTAATTAAGTTGTCAACACGGACTGCGGTATGGTCTGTGGTCCGATAGTGGTAAAACAACAATGTTTTTTGTTTTTTTTTTTTAATTTTTTGTCGACACAGAATTCTGAATGTTTGCTGCCAGCCACCGACAACCATTGGTCTCCTCAGTTTGGGACAGTCATATGCAGTACGTATATGGGGTATGATTGCAGAAATCCCATTGCACGTGATTAAGGATAAAGTCGGAAGAACACAAATGATGACCATCAAAATAATCTGTGGCGTGTTACTTTAAAGTTTCTTTAGTGGAATAAGGTGCAGTCACAGGACGAGATAGTACATGGAACAGTCTGAATTCCACTACTTGATTATATTTTTACAGATTCATATTTCTATAGTTTGTTGTATTGGAGTCGACTTCAAAGTGAAATTTACGTTACGGTAACACCTATTCAATAAATAGAGTTGAACATAAAAGCATGCATCGAGAAGAGAGTCAGTAAAGTGCTTGAAGTGATGGATCTACGGAAAGCACTTGCTAACAATCACCTTAATATGAATTTCGGACTGTGTTTACACTTTACTGTGCTGAATTGTACATGATGTGCTCGGTTAGGAGTATGAAGTGTTGGAGTTGCATTACGCTACAGATGACGCTGCTTCTGTTCGTGATAAAAGTGAGTTAACTTGTGAATTCATTTCCTATTTGGATTGCAAATTGTTTCCATGAAATATAATACACATACGTGATGTTTGCAGAATAAATTTGGCTGCATATACATTTTAGAGTTACATGGAAACTGAAAATTAAATTACCGTTTCGGCTTTAATACTCATGGTGTCCCAATGGCTGGAATTATTACACAATCCGCAACATCTTTTTAATATTTTTGTTTATGTCTACAAGCTTCCAGCAGTTCCATTAGATTTTTTATAGCATGGTCGTTTCCTAGAAAAAGTAAGGAGTGTGCTGTGAAAACAGGCATGTGACAGGCACCCACCTCTTGGAAAATCAATCAATTCAAGTTCACGTGTTCAAATGGCTGTCAGTTGACCCAACTAAAAACCGAATTCGTTAGTTGGGCCGAGGTCGTGGCCCAACCAGCGAATCACGACTGTAGTTGAGAGAACCATAAGGTGATTATAGAATGAAGCCAGAAATCGGCCATTTTGTAAACCACGTGCTTCTCCAATATTTTTTTCAAGAGCACGAGATGAAAGATCCATAACACGTATGGGGCTGAAATAATGGTAGATCGTTTGCTTAGTTATGCTGAACAATCATAATTTGAGTTTCGGCACTGTAATTACGCCAAAATTGGGCTTTTGGAGATGTATGTAGATAAACGTCTGGTGAATTTGAAATTCACCACGGGCTTCATTCTATAATCACCATAACGGTAAAACAAATGGTGAATTATTAATTCACCACATGATCAGTTGTATAATCACCGATTTGTGGCTGTGTTGTATATTCACCTTAATGGTGTATGCGAGAGGACGAAGTGTGCCAGTGAAGGATGATCCACGAGCTCGCTAAACTCTAAGGTAAACCCACCCAAGTAACATTCATATAGCTCTTTGGCATTCGATGTTATTTATTGTGGTTTTATTGCTACTAAAGACATGCTCTTCAGTTTAGAAAAAGCTTTTAACAAGCCCACCTCATGATTCCTCTTCTGGCCGTTGTCAAAACTTTTTGAAACAGGTTATGAATTCCGGAAAGTTGAAAATGTTAAAAATGAATTGATTGGTGCACTCTATGCTTTGATTAATCCAATTTGGGAAATAACATCAAAGCATTTTGGTGTTTGATTTATGTGTCATTATAAATTCCTTCTTAAAGTTGTTTTGTAATTGTAAAAGCCAGAGTCTATTATATAGAGTTGCGCAAAGAGGATCTTCTTACACTTATTCTGAATGATGCTCTTGTTATTATGTAAGCAACTTTCATTGTTCAACCCTTCAAGTGACTTCACGGGAGTGTTCACTTCTTAGGCTTTTCAATTCCATAACTAAGTCCCACACAGAGTTCCAACACGTAAGTTTCTTATTGCTACTTTATTGGGGGGTGTACTGAAGTTTTAATAATCATTAGGCGATAACAATACTTCCGCCTTACCAACAAGCATTTGTTTACTTTGCTCGATAGGTAGACGGTTTGACAGTTCAATAGGTAGATTTGGCTTCACTCTTTGCGCAAGTCTATATTTAATAGACTCTGGTAAAAGTTACTTTCCAAACAATTGGCTTCACATGAGATCAATTGGAATATGTGCTTGCTACAATCAGAAATGCAGAATAAATAAACAAAACAAAAAGTGAAGATGAATCATTAGAGCAGAAAATCCTATTCTTACAGATATATGTTTGAAATATCACTACACATTTTCAACTACGGTAATGTTCTCGATACAGTGATCGTTCGCTAATTGGGGCACGACCTCACCCCAACTAGCGAATGCCGTTCGCTAATTGGGGCGTTTTGACAAGCGTCAAATGTTGTTTACTTTTCACATTGAACAAAGGAAAATATTACGCGCCAGAAACTATCGATCCCGCCAAACACGGAAACAAAATGTCAACGCGGTTTTGACATCACATTCTGACGTTTAGCTGCTTTTTAATTGGGTTTCGACCCAATTAGCGAACCCCCAACTAAAAAACGCCCCAACTAGAAAAACCCCAATTAGCGAACGTTCACTGTATCGAGATTTGCAATTCCGAAATTGCGAAGTGACATATTAGAAAGAGACGATGGACAATGGAGATGGACGAAATAATACGCACCGTAGACCCGCCCTAGTCACCTTTCACTTTGTCATTGGCAGTGGTACGGAAATGTGCTTTTTGATTCCGACAAACTTTGAAACAAACTTTCTGACAAAAAATCGCAAGCATTTATCAGTACTTTATTTTTTACTTACGTGTATCAATTTAAAGTTTCTAGTCTAGAACTACTCCCATCCACGCAATTTGTTTTTTTTCCGTAACATGAACTATCAAATTCTCACTAATTATGGTCATCATATAGGTATGTTGAAAAAAATGACCAATAGGCATTTGTAACAGTCTGTCGAAGTAGTACAGAAGCAATTCAGCATGTAAATCAGTTTTAAGAATGCCACATCAAAACATTATGATTTGATAGTTGAAGTTGAAGTTGAAGTTTGATAGTTTGAAGAAGCAAAAGCCTTGACTAAGGTTTTATTGATGTAGCATTCATCTCCTCTTGTAGTAAATTATAAAACTTAAAATGTTACTTGGGCAGTATCCATTATGGAACGTACACACGGTCAAGCAGTTTGACCAACATTGGCTCCACCTCTCATTTATTCAAACATCCATCAAGTTTTAACAAAAGCGGCACGAACAATCAATTTATTCGACCAACAATATTCCACACGAACGACCGAAGCGCCAACTTGAGCACCAACCATCAAAAAATATATGGGGGTTTGTGCAACTTCACTACAAACGCTCAAACATGTTTGGCCAACTTTGACTCCGCCCCCGGCAGGTCAAACAAAAATCACACCGCTTTGATTTTTTCCAACCGAGCCGCCAACTATCAAATGGTTGTTCGAACAACTTCACACACGTTCAAGCAAAGCAGCAACCGAAGCGTTTTCTCGGGGGCGGAGTCAATGGTAGTCAATGAGTCAAAGGTAGCTAAAGCTGAAAGGGTATTATGGGCAGGACAAAGTGTGCCGGACAGCAACTTTGCAAAGATGTTGTTCGCTTCCGGCTCCGCAAGTACAAGAAGGCGAATTAGCAGCAGGTCAGCGGACCGGTTCCAGATTTGTGCGAGCGTGTGGCGTAACCACAAGGGTGAAGAGCTGTGCACTGAAATTAATCCACACGCTCAAGCGTCATGTCAAAGCACGATAAACTCATATTCCCACGTAACGTACTTGTTCATCCTATTTCCAATACCTCCAAAAACTTTTGAATATGAAATTCATTGTAATCTACATTGAATTTTTGTACACCTCCACGCATCGAACAGCGATAGGAATTCCACGACACATTAACGTGGAACTCTAGAAGATTTTAACTACAAGTGCTTCCACAATATCCAACGTGTTTCACATGTTGATTTAGCTTTAAATCACAAAGTAATTTGAAGTTGTTGAATCGGTTGTCAGTTTAGCGCCAGGAAGCACCTGTGACATTTTTTTTTCAAGTTTTCAGCAGCAAGAGCTACAAACGATTTCTGCAAATAAATAGAAACAATTGATGCAGTTTACGAACGGAGCTAATTTACCAGTAACTATTCATTTAAATGTAATGCAATTATATAATTGAACTGAACACATTGTTTATTTTTATTTCAGATAAGGCGGTCAACCACGGTAATTCTGCAGTATTACAACCATATATGAATCTGCACAAAATTATGTAACCTCTTAATTCAGAGGTATTTTGTTGTAAGAAGATAGCTGGTCCAAATCTTAAACAGGAGGTTTCCTATCCTATGTATACAAATACAGTGCACGTTTTCGCAAGACGTTTTCGCAAATGGGAGATAGCATTGATCCAGATAGTAAAACTCAATCTAGGAGAAAGTTATTTTACATAATGTTATAGGTAGTGAAAACGAAGAATTAGTTGTGGGTGAAAATAGATTAAATGAACTTATAGGTATAATAAAATGATGGTGAAATTAAACATATCAAATCCGTGTTTTAATAATCACATATGCAAAACATCCCTATTAGAAAATATAAAACAATCATAATAAAAAAATGCAAATATATTAGTAACTGAATGAATTCCCATTTAATTTGAATTGGATAATAACTATTTTTTACTGTAATAAATAATTGGACCTTCGTATTATGCACATCGATTGAGCTTGTAATTCGAGTGTATTTGAACAGCTATACATTTCAAAAATGCACGTATTGTACACCGCATGCTAACGTGTAAGGGCCGTACACTTATTACGTAAGCAATTTTTCTGGGTTTTCGACCCCCCCCCATGTAAGATTTTTTCCATACAAAAGATTTTTTATTTATATGGCGCGTAAGATATTGACCAACCCCCCCCCCCCCCCTCAGTGGTTTCGTAATATATGTTCGGCCCCCCAAACATGTGGTTCTCCAATGGTTCACAAATAGTGAAAAATAACGTGTGATGCTAGTGATATCTTGGTTTACAATTTCTTCAGTGTGGGCTCGAAACTTGTATTGTGGCGTCAAATTTTTGATTCAGTGTTATCTGATGTAAGAATAGAGATAATAAACTATAGAGGACTATTGTCGCTGCGGCACATTTAGTGCCCTATCCTCGGCAGCAAATGATGTTTCGCCAGTGACGACAGCGCCAATCTTCCTCTATAGTTTATTACCTCTATTGATGTAAGCCATGATTCCAAAGACTTCACTGCGTTGCAATTTTGATTTTAGTGACATGGATGGCTACAAATGTGATCCACAAAGACAGTGTTGCTTTTAGCCAGCTAAAAACTGTCTGACCCAGAAAAACACTGCCAGAACGCTCGATACTTTTAGTAGTGTTCGATAGCTAGAAGAGTTCCGCACAAGGTCAGTGAGAAGTGGCAGCCGAGAACAGTGAAGCAGCCACTTTCTTTTACAGGAGTTGAAAGTTCTTGGTACCATTTGAAAGTATTGTCTTGGTCGTCTAGTGTCAAAAATTCTTGCATAAAAAGCTTCACAGAAACGTTAACTGGGCCATTTAATCCAAGGTAATCGTACAAGCGCAGCGAATTTAGAAAGCGCTACGCGTTTTGTTAGCTGTCTTCCACTGGTCTCCTGTTGAAGGTCGATGCGGTATTTTAGATAATTCGTGTCAGGTTCCCAGTGAAGGCCTAGTGACCTAATTTACCGGACAACAAACGTCTGCACCAATCAGACGATATGATTGGTTTAGCCTTGTAGAAGAATAAAGCAGCTAACAAGTTTTCAAGTGGAGGATCTTGCGAAGTGTGAAGTGCCGTTATCATCGATCAATTTAATGATTGCTTTTGCAAGAACCCTACTAGGATAAATCTCGCTTAACTTTTCAAAAGGACCTAAGTAACATTTTTTTCATGAATTAATTTGAGTACTGCAATCAAAAGATTTCATGTTTTTCTGTTGATTGCGCTATTCAAATTAATTCATGAAAAAATGTTACTTAGGTCCTTTTGAAAAGTTAAGCGAGTAATGTTTCGATAGTCTTAAGGTTTCCCTGTAGTTGCGGTAGTGTTGTTTTTATCCAATCTACGAATTAAACGCAGTAACCTATGTAGTTTATCAATTTGTTGACCTGTCATTACACGAAATATATAAAAACATGTTGAGAATTGTATCAAAATCGATAAAGTATCATTAAAATAGTTTATCTTTTTCTCTGCTTTGCACCAATTGTTGCGGTAGTGTTCCTATAGTTGCGAATCCCATATAAAAACAATGAAATTCGCAATATTAGGAAAACAAATTAAATTTCATTTAAAGAATGAAAGACAATTACAAGTGTTCCTTAGGATGTGTTACTATGGTTCACTTAAAACAAAATTAACAGAAAATACTTAGGCTTTACGAATAGTAAAGCATTGCAGTGGAAGAAACAGGACGGTTAGAAAGGATAAAACTATTTAGCAAGATTAAACGCTTTTGCGACGCTAACCTACAACGTACCACGCGGCTCCACATGCCACCATGCCCGTATTATGGGCAATGGCATGTCAGTAGAGCACAGGCATTTTGTTGAACTATCAGTTTAGTTGTGTCACACTGCCGGACACATCCTGTTTAAGAAAATAACCCTTACACAATTGCTTCATACGACAAAGCCATAAATCACGACATCCACTTTCGTTTAAACATGCGATCTCTCGAAAGCTCTGGCACTGCTATTCATTCACCAACACAATGACCTCCTTTCGGCACACATTCTCCTTTGTTCACTCTTAATTCCGCCCATTCACCCAACCAGTTAAGAATCCGTAATCCGCACTTCCGCCGAGTCGAGCGCCAAGCTTGGCATAAACTAAAATATTTATGCACTACTGCAAGTGGTCCTCGAGAGACTGAGCTGCTGATGTGTGCAGCTAAACAAAAGAACACTCTCGACACAACTCCGCTGGCTGCTGACTTGCTTCCAGTGTTTTGTTTTTGCTTTAAAATTTATATGAATTCACCTAGACATGAGGACGTCTCTTCTATTTATTAAATACGTCTTGAATATCTATTGTTGCCGTCGATAAATAACCGGAGGTTGTCCCATGACACTCATGTTGCTTTTGAACGGTTTAAATACAACGACCCAAATACTGTAAATCAAGCTCTATCTGGTAAAAGGGCGAATGTCGCAAGAGAGGATTCTCTTCGTCGACTTCCCCTCTTTTAAATAAAAGTGACAAGCAGTGGATTCCTTCGCGGTTTATCACCTCAGAATGCAAGTTTTTATTGTTTTCTTTCATTCTGAGAGGAAAAACCGCAACGAAATCATCTGCTTGTCACTTTAATTTAAAAGAGGGGAAGTCGGCGAAGAGAATTCTCTCTTGCGGTATTCGCCCTTATTCCAGATAGAGCTTGAATATGCGCTTTACCAAGACCATCGATGTTGCAGTTTATGGGCATGTAATGTGCAGTTTTTGGATAGTTCATGATAATTTATTCAACCGTCTAAGACGAATTAAGTTCTCTCCATTTAATTCCACCAATGAATTTTCGATATCTTTGCAGATACGTATTTCGACCAAAACCAACGACCAATTAATTGGTGGAATTAAATGGAGAGTACTTAATTCGTCTTAGACGGTTGAATACATTCCACTAAAAGAGCTTTATATATTTTTCTGATAATTTATTGTTATCGGGATTTTCTTAAAAAGTATTTGATTCACCCAAGAGTTACCATTTGTATAATTATCGAAAAATAATAAACATAATTGATTCTATTTCAATTTCCGATTTGAACATACAGCCTCTCTGTAGTCCTTGGACTAACAACAAGGCTTGAGCAAAAGAAACACGAAAACGTACTCGAACTTTCCGACTTACTGCATTATGTAAACTATTTTTGTTAAAGTTTTCCCATCCGGCTACAGTAGTGTGGGGTTAAGGCATGACGACGAAAGTGCACCCGACAACTGCCTGCTCAATTTTCATCGTGGCGTCGGCATGCAAGCAGAGAAGTTGGGAAAAGAAAACATTGGCCAAGGCAGCACAAGCCGGGCACAAACAAGGAAGTGCATGTTTATGGCGAATAAATAAATTCGACGCCCATCAGCACTGCAAAGTGGCGGAAGTTTTGCTTTGTGGTGGAACTTTGCGCAGAAGGGGCTATTGGGATGTATTCGTCTTTGTGAATGCAAAGCAAATGCCGGGAAAACCCGGTAACGCAGCAGTAAGAAATGAAATTTTTAAGGAAAGGAGGAAATTTTAACTTGGATTCCAATGAAATGGGAATACGCCTGCGATGGACTGGTAAAAGTTTGTTTCAGACGAGTGTCAAGTTCAAGCGCACTAGATAAAAAGAATTTTTATATTTGTTATTCTTCATCTGGATGGCTTTTTCATTCCTTCATCAAACCTGTTAGTTATAATATCCGAAGGGTTTTCAGAATATTGTCTCATATGAAAAACACAAGTAGAATTGTTAAAATCGTGAAAACAAATATAAGGATTTGTATAAGGGATATTTAAATAGACAATTCACAACGCGCATTACCGCCTACAATGCAGGATAACGTCTGCCGGATCAGCTATAGTTATAGTCCATAATATTTTATAAAAAATAGTTGCGTCGGAAGTATGTGGGACCTAGGTGAGACATTTACGTCATATCCTAGCCTGAATGTTTCCGAGTGCGATAATCGGAGTATTGTCCCACCCATGATAATGGTAACACATAGGTTATCGTCTATATAACTTTGATAGCGGGAGACGAGCCAGCCTCGGGCTGAAAGTCTCCCTAATAAAGACAATAAAAAAACTTTGAAAGCTATAGATATCATACAGTTTAAGGAGCCTGATGTTTAATTTTACAAACATTCAATAAACAAGGCACCCTGAGAGTTTCTGAGAAAATCATTGCCTTCATCGAGGCACAGTATAAATAAATTCGACGCCCATCAGCACTGCAAAGTGCAGAAAGCTGCACAACAACGTTTTCTCAACGTGATCTATGCTATTCTGGTGGGAGCGTCCATTTTTAACCCAAGCTTGCGTTTAGCAGATTTATTTGATCACAAATCGTTTTGATTATCCCTCTACTCCATAACTGAGGATATGCTACAACAAATGTACGTATGAAATGATGTGAAATGATTTCCGTTTTCCTGTTACAAACAAAATATCACCAGCCAGTCAAAAAGCCGCTTGGTGCGGTTTGGCAGAACCCCGATCAGAAGACATTTGAAATATGTTTCCTTAAAGTTTCATGAAGATTGAATGAAAATTGCTCACTGTGCATCATGGCGATTCGATTGCAAATCAAAGTTGATTTTTAATTTGCCAATAAAATGTATGACAAAAACATAATATTGTTGAACCTGATTTTAGCCTATGAGCACGTAATCACTCGCATGCCTCATTGGCAATATTTAAAAGTTTAATCCCATATCTTTCTGGAAATATGATGAACGTATAGCGCAAATTGCAATTTTCGCCCGGATAAAAAGAGATTTTTTTTTCTGTTCAGTGATGGATCTGTAATGTGCAGTATGAAACAAACCTAAATTACATGGGAAGCGAAAGCCATATGACCGAATTGATATTCCGATCTGAATTAGTTCAGAATTTCATTGGAAAATGGTTCGGAAATTCAACAAATTTTTGTTTGGAATTTTCTTATGGACTTCCATGGAGACTTCTAGAGTTTCTCCTGGAATTTCTTCGGGAATTTTTTTCATGAATTCCTGCGAGAATTTCTTTTGGAAGTCCATTGGAAAATCCATCCAAAATTCTTTAAAAATTATCCAAAAATTCAAACCAAAATTTCTTTGCAAATATCTCCTAGAACAAGTTTTGCAGGATTTTCTTCACAAACTCCTTCAGAAAGTCCATTGGGAAATCGATTCGTAATTTCATCGAAAGTTCCTTCAAGAATTTATACAAAAATTCCTACAGGTGGTCAAGCCAGATATTTCATCGCAAATTTCCTCACGAACTTCTTTAAGAAATCCTTCAGAAATTGCTACATGAAGCCTTTCTGGAATATCATCGAAAGAAAATTGAGACGGAAGAAGAATGCATAAAGAAGGATAAAAGAAGAAAGTATAAAAAAGAAAAAAGGAAAGGGGGCAAAGGAAGACGGAAGAGGCATGAAGGATGAAGGAAGAATGAAGAAGAAAGAAGGAAGAGGAACAAATAAGAAAGAAGAAGGAAAAGGAAGAACTGAGCTCCCACTTCTTATCTGGCCTAATGATCATTCAGACTAGAAAATGAACTAACTTTAATTGAAAATCGCATGCAAGATTTTAAGAGACTGGCATGGACATGCTGGATTGCTCTCGGTTTAGTACCAGGTTTAGTTGACCTCGAACTTCAGAATAATTAGGAGAATCAAGAATAACTGCTTTGGACATATGAGTAGAATCAAACGATTGTACATACACCGTTTGGCATATAGTCGTTCGGCATAATGCTGTTTGGCATAAGGTCATTTAGCATAATTGTTATTTACGAAAATCGCTGCATTCTTGTAAATTTGCCGACTTTGACTAGCTTGTTCTTGTTTGGCATACTGTGTGACAACGTAGATTGTCCGACGCTTTTGATCAGCATTAATTTGAACGTCCCCACCAGAACAACTCATCAAACCGATTTTCTTCGTTTGCCTATGCATCGCACTCTCTTTGGGCAGAATAATCCGTTAGATGTCTGTTGTCGTCGTTTCAATGAAGTATCTTTTAATTTCGATCTTAATTTGTCCAAATGTATGTTTAGAAATCAGATAAGGTCATAATGATATCTGTCTGAACGACTTTTAAATCGAAGACTAGTGAATAAATAAATAAATAATTGGAAAAGGATTGTACGTCGTGGCAAGTTAAGAATAAAGAAGCTTCCTGTAAAAACTGGAACATTTCAAATGTTGACACACCTACCAGTAAGATAAATCAGTAACAAATTAATTTGACATTGGTAACTAGTTTTGTTTTTCGTGTAAGAGTATGCTAGAAAACCTGCCCATTTCTCCCTTTTATAAAGAAAAGAATTCGTATTCTCTTATGCATTATTAAAAGAACTTTTTTAAAGAAATCATATTTTCGCGCTCCCCCAAAACGCTCATACATACAGACA
The DNA here is from genome assembly GCF_024139115.2 of Armigeres subalbatus. Classification (NCBI taxonomy): domain Eukaryota; kingdom Metazoa; phylum Arthropoda; class Insecta; order Diptera; family Culicidae; genus Armigeres; species Armigeres subalbatus. The sequence goes on along the minus strand of NC_085140.1, from coordinate 420,443,686 downwards.
TCACTTCTATTTGTCAAGCTAAGTCTATTGCTATAATAGCATTATGGAACTCCAGGCCTTCTATTAGGTCATATGTTCTCTTCCTAGACAGGACTCATGCATGCTTTAAAATAAAGAATCAAAGAGAGGGAAATGCATGTTTTTTTTTAAAAAGGATTCATTTTGAAAAATGGATTATATTTTTACTTGCCTTAAACGTAGCAAATGCATCCTTTTAAAAAATTAAAAGGATCATATCTCCTCTTGCATTGAAATGAACAAATGTTTGAATCGAAAGAAGGAGTCATAGCCTCTCTGCCTTCTACTGGGCAAATGCATCCTTTGAAAACAGGGATCATTACTTCCCTTTCTTTTACCGAACAAATGCCTAAATTGAAGGAAGGAACCATATCGTCTCTTGCCGTCTGCCGGGCAAATGCATCAATTTTGCAAGAAGGGATCATATATTCCTTTGCCTTAAACCAAGCAACTGCCTGAATTAAATAAAGGAACCATATCATCTTTTATTTTCTGCCGAGCAAATGCATCCTATAAATAAAGGAATCTCATCTTCTCTTGCCTCTAACCGAGCAAACGCTTGACTTGAAAAAAGGAACTATATCATCTTCTACCTTTTGCTTGACCTTCTGCCATCCTTTGAAAAAGGGATCTCATCTTCCCTCGGCCGCCGATGATCTCAAGATCTATGTTATTGTTCGCAGTATTGATGACTGTATTAGATATCAATCGCTGCTTAACTCATTTACCAACTGGTGTGCTGTGAATAAGCTAATTATCAGCATTACAAAATGTCACGTGATGACATTTTTCCACCGCTTCACAAATCCGACAATGTATAACTACCTCATCATGAATACTGTGCTGAACAGAGTGGACCAGGTGACGGATCTTGGTGTTGTTTTGGACCTCAAGCTCTCCTTCAATGCACATTATACCACAATGGTTTCTAACAGCTTGGATTAATCTCAAGAATATCCAAGGATTTCACGGATCCGCACTGTTTTAAAACTCTTTATTGTGTTCTCGTGCGACCAATTCTAGAAACGGCTTCTGATGTTTGGGCGTCGAACGACGTAACGTGGAACTTACAAATTGAGCGGGCTCAGAAAAAGTTCTTACGGATAGCCCTCAAAGATCTACCGTGGCGTGATCCCACAAACCTTCCAGCCAATATCGACAGCTACTAGGCCTCGAAACCCTTGATCAGAGGCGTAAGGTGCAGCAAGCGACATTTGTTGTCAAATTGCTCAACGCTGACGTCAATTGCCCCTGTCTTTTGTCGCAGCTTAACTTTAGGACTTCAGGCAGAATGCTAAGATTCTTTATGAATTGTTTACGCATGTTTACTTCCGTTGAACATATGTTTGACTCGGCATCTCAATTCGCTTACAGAATAAGACTCGGCATCTCAATTCGCTTACAGAATAAGAAAATAGAATATTATGTAATCTTGGCATATTCATTAAGACTTTTTTTGTCAGATGAATTAAATTACAATAAAATTACAAATAAATAAATAAATGATCATTATGCCAAACGGCCATTATGCCAATCAACATTATGTCAAATGACCTTTGCGCCAAACGGCCTTATGTCAAACGACTTTTTACCAAATGACCTATAAAACAATGTGCACGCCTATACTACTGGTTTCACACATGAATTCTCACTAGTTGAGTAACTTACTAAATTAACGTGTAATTCCAGTAGCAGATGTCAAAAATCGGAATAAGAAATACATTTGCATTACGTGGAGATTTAATATGTAAAACACGTTAAATTGTTATGGATATCTTTTCTGCCCATGATTTCATAGTTGACGTATCAACCATTGCACTTTCGCATGTATTTCGAATAATTTAGGGACAAACATCGCAAATTTAAAACATTTCAACCCGTAAACACTTAAATAAGAGTTGGAATAAGCAACGTATCGATGTTGCAGCGGTTGAATATTCCTTATAAACGCGTAATAAGTTAAATTCGCTGAAATTTCAAATGGTTGATACGTCAACTATGAAATCATGGGCAGTTTTGTGAGAAATGTCAAAATGGTTTAACCGTGCCTTTTGTTCATCAACTATTAAATGAAAACAATCCCCAAACAAGAATAAAACACATTCTCGAGTTTGCTGGTTTTTAAATTTATTATTTAATGTTTCGGGGAGATTTAATATTCGATTAGCATGCATGTCATAAAGTGAGTCATTTGTGCTGTTCATATGAACTGTCGTCTAGGTCCTATTGCTGTTGCCAAAGTCTTGCGGCTGGTACATACGAATAGCTGGCCACTCATCTACCTGTAAATTCGATCATGTTACAGAAGACTTAATAAAAATAATAGTTCTTGAGCTTACCTTTATAGTAAAGTAAGTTTGCGTTCTCTCTCTTCTTAGTTGAAACATGTTGAGCTCTGTCGTTGAAAATATGACACAAGGTTTTTCTCACCATACATAACAAAGGAGCTCAGCATGATGAACCTAAAGAAATTGATGTCCAAAACTCGTTATAATGAGTAGGGTTTTCAAGTGGTGTCGATTCTGTATTATTCCCTATGACTTTAACGTGGATTGTTAGTCGAAATGAAAAATAATGAAACACGTTAGATTCACATGAGAAAGTGCATTCAAACTAACGTGGATCATTAGTGAAAAGAGTGGGTAATAAAACACTGAAGATCTAAGTGGCAAGGAACATTGATCAGGCGTGTAGATTATTTTCAGTGTACCACCAATCAAAGGGGTGTAAGTTGCATTTTTCTTAAATTTGAGATGATTATAGCAAAAAAATTTCTTTGGTTTCAGAACTTTGCGGCAATAAACACAGGTTTGGTGTTAGTCGATCAAGACCTTTAGCGTCAATGAAACAATGAGTTAATCCCACAAAAAACTCTAAGGTGCAGCCACATAGTGCAGCCCAATCGGGTTGTACGCAAAGGTGACGTTGAACTATAGTATACGCCTAGGATAGGATGTGACAATAGAATTGCAACTGCCTTGTTGTTTCCTCAGTCGATTGCTTCGACGAGGTGGTGGCCAGTGCTTCCAAATATTTTTCCAAATATAATATATCCTCCGTATAGTATATGTGAAAAAATCATGTTTTCTCATTCTCTTCTTCCATAATTCGTAATAAAGGATGCTACGTACTATCAGAAAAAAAATTTACAGGGAGATGTAAGAGTTTCACAGTGAAATGTGTAAAAGTTGGTCAAAAATGCTTTAAATCGAGTATTTTAAATCAGCATAGCTCTTAAGAATCATGCATACATCATTTGCAGCCTAGCATAAATTAATTTTACTCAAAAAAATGAAAAAACAAACTTTTGAATTTTATCATAACATTCAATTTAATTATCCAGCAACACGGCCAAGGTAACAACAAGCTGCCCTTTTGAAAATGTGATACCGCCGATCGAAGTAATCGATTGTCATTTTCACCCAATCAGCAACCGGTACGATTTTGACAGAAAATCGGTACGATTTTTAATGACTAATTGGCACATCCTATCCTAGGTATACGCGTATACGCAGCTATATGTGATATACAGGTTTTCGACTGGTCCGTTCAATGAGATCAAAGCAAGCGTTTTCCAAGCCCAGGATGAATCTGTTTTCGTTGTTTATACTGTGTTCCGGTGATTGAGTGATCATTATGAACCCTGGTGATGTTTATTATTTTTAAACCAACATTTGAGAAGGATGATGAAAATAAAATTTTCAAATAATTCAGAATTAACAACATTCTCAAGCGATCGCATATCCAAATTATCAATTGATAAAAACTCGTTAGAGAGTAAGAATCATTCGATAATTGTATTTCGATTCGCATTGGTAAATACCACTTTTTGAACTTATTTTCCTACATAACACCAAAACATAATGCCAAACATCCGATCGAACTTCATGTTAGCATTAGCATTAGCATTAGCATTGAGCAATTCGCACAAAATCGTAGGTGGTACAAGCCAAGACTATTGTACGAAAGTAGCATCACTTTCATCCGTTATCTCAGATAATGATTTGGGACTAATCACTACCTCTAAGACGGAAACGATGCACTCTCCAATAGTCGAGATTAGAGATGGCGTAAAATGCCGATTAATCGATTAGTAACTAATCGATTACACTCGATCCTTGTCGATTATTGAATCGATAATCGTTGGATAGTAATCGATTCAAAATTCATCGATTATCACAACGATGAATCGATTAATCGAGGTAATCAATCCAATTGCGACATCCTTATGATGTCGTAAAATCCTGATTAATCGATTAGTAACTAACTCGATTAATTTGCGACATCTCTAGTCGAGTGTTCTGGCCACGTCCTTACGAATGCTGAGGAAGGGAAGGATGGTTAGTTGGACACCTACTTAAGAGAGATGCAGAGAACTCTACGACCTCTCATAGGAGCCACGGGAGGTTTTGTGATTGTGTGGAAGGTTATAACAATAGGAATCGTTTTGGTAGAACGTGAAACACAGAAAGAACTAAGATAGAAATACAAAGTAGGAAATGGACGAGCCTGGAATTGAATCCACGACCTCCTGCTTATAAGGCAGAAGCAGTAGCCACTAAAGCTATGTCCATTTAGAATCCAGAATCATTTATTGTATTGCAGCGGCACAGAAAGTGACCGCTGCAAGAATTCTTTTACAGCGTTTTGTCTACCTAGGCGCCCACTTGCTGTGGTATAAATTTCACGAGGTTTCGTGCAGCGAGTCAAAAATTATTCCAGATGGAAGCCGAAAGGAGAGAAAAAAATCTGCACACCCACGTTGATAATCCTGCTCATCGACGATGGAACCTACGTCAAAATGGATTTCGGACAGCTTCCTAGCCAAAAATTCTACATGGCGACGGCACGAGGAGTAGTTCCTGCGAAGTTTAAGTTTGTTTTTTGGACAAACTTGCAAAAAAACAGATGATTTTGGCAAGTGATATGCAGCTGTGGAGCAAAGACCTAAGTGTTTGTGACGAATAAGACGATGGACTCGAAGCTGTACAAGGAGGAATGTCTCAAAAACCGCGGTCTACTTTCCATAAAGCCCATAAAGGTCCCGTGAAGTTTTGGCCAGATTTGGCGAGTTGTCACTACAGCCGGGAAGTCATCCGCAACTGCCCACAGCTCCGGCCCATCGAGACATTTTGGGCAGTAATGAAGCGGAAGCATAAGAAAAGTGGAAAAACAACTCGGGACGCGACTCAGATGACCAAAATGTGGAACAAATGTGTCAAGGAAGTTGACTCCGGAGGTGTGCAACTTTTGATGAGAGGAATAAAGAAGAAGGTGCGAATTTTCACTAGAAACAAGAAGAAATGATTTGCATCAATGTGTTTTCCTTAAAGTACAGTAAATTACCTTTGTTTTGATGTATTAACCTTATTTGTACGTCAAACCGTTACCGAGATACAGATGATTTTATTATTCCGGATTCTAAATGGACATAGCTTTAGACCACCGAGCTCGTCTACATTCGATCGAACTTCATGTTTGACATTAAATTGGTATTAATTAGGTTTACATTGAAATGATTATCGATTCCAACATTTGAAAAGCTTTCGCCGATGCAACTTACACACTTAAATCATTTCACAGATTTCGGTGAATTTTGCTTCAATTCACCGAAATCTCAATAATAGATTTGTTCGGTAATTATTCAACCAAATTCTCGACGATTTTTCCTTTGTTCAACTGTCAAAACCACCGAAAATCTGTAAAACTATTCACCGAACAGTTCTGCTGTTGAAATTTCGGTGAAATTTCACAGAAATCTGCGATTTATTTTAAGTGTGTATAAAATTACTTACAACTTACAATAATTATCGTATGAGAATTATTCAGTACAACCCTGTCTGATAGTGTACCGCTCACCGACGCAAACTGGAACATGGACTAAGCACCCGCCACTAAATAAGTCAGTCTAAGCCCTCGGTGGCTCAGAAAAGCCCATCGCTAAAGCTGGGCTGTCAACAGCGTTTAGTGGTCATCCTATGGAGGACGTCAGAGTAGACACGATGCAACAACAACTTCACACACGTTCAAACAAAGAAGCAACCGGAGCCTTTTCTTGGGGGCCGAGTCAATGTTCGTCAAACTGCTTGACTGGTGTGTACGTTGCATTGGATGCTTGACTAAACGAGAGGTGGAGTCACTGTTGGTCAAACTGCTTGACCAGTGTGTATGCTCCATTATACCTTCACGTGAGTTGCGTCGAACCTAATGTTTTTACTAAGGTAGTAAGCTCGAGCTCCAGTAGGCGTAGGATTGCCAATCCCGAGATTGCGAGTTCGATTCTTGGTCCGGTATAGGATGTTTTCTGGTGGGAGACATTCTCGACTTCCTGGGCATAGCGCATCCCTCGTAATTGCCAGTGGCACACAGGATATATATTCATGGAATAGTGGGCATAGAAAAGCTTTCAATTAATAACTAAGAAAATTCTAATAGAATACTAAATTGTAAAGCAGGCCAAGTTCCAGCTGGAATTTAGAACCATAGAAGAAGAAGAAGAAGAAGAAGAAGAAGGTGAAGAAATAAATAGCATTACGACTTATTCAGAAGCTTAAAAGTTGAAGGGTTGAAGTGTTACTTTTGTTTTTCCGATGGAAGTGTTACTCAACCATTTTTCCGATGGGTTATTTAAAATTTCATTTTCCACCATAGATAAAAAAAAAACGTGGACGTAAGAAGCAGCTCAGTCAGAGACCACGAACCAAACCGGAGAAGAGGGTATGAAATCTACAAAAAATAACCACATGGTTTCTGGAATCATTATTTTGCAGCACAGCGTTTTGATAATGGCAAAAGCCAATATTTCCTCAGGCGGTCCATCTAGGATATGCATAACTCACCGACATGGAAAAGAATACCGCACCTCAGTCCCATTATCATAAATCTACCGAAAAATCAAATTGAAGCCCATACGTCGGGCTTTTGCTTCCGGAAACATTTACACAGCCATTTATGCACGCCAGCGCAATCATTGCTAAAGGAATAATGGCAGTCCATTTCCCCATAAAGCTTCTGAGAAACGACGACGTAGGAAAATTCACACTATACTGACTGAAATGAAGCTCCGCCGCCCAGTCTGTAAGCGATGACGTGTGTGCACAAACATTGGCTCTGAAAATATTGCTGTCTAGAGTGAATTAAATGGACAAATGGTTGGATGATGCCTAGTCACGTCCTATTTAGTACATATTGGAGCTTCCCACATAGCCATCGTTTGAACGAAAGTCGACGATTCGATTCCCTTCGGGCATTTTCCTTGAACTCGATACAATCCAATGTTGTCACATTTTCTCCGAATCCGGTTGTCTTCGGAAAGATTTCCTAGCGGAATGTTCTACATATGCACTGCTGGGGAAAGTGGCCAAAAACGAACGAAGAGCAAGACAATCCTATGCAAATTATTCGTGAAATCAGCGGCATGGTAATTCGATTGGAATTAAGTCGAGTAATAAGCATTGGGGATAGAAATAAGTATAGAAGAAAACAGTGAACTGTTGAAGGAATCCATTTTGCACCATACTCCTCCACGTTTTCTCCTAGAATTGGCAGGTTTGGTTACACGTTCGACTTCCTTACACCGAGTTGTGCAGGATTTTATCTAATCTGATTCTGCAACAGCGCCAGTCAGTCCGTGAGCCAACGACGGACGACGCGCAAGGATAGATAAAACATATTACGCGAAACGAAAGTGGTGGCGTGTGTTTGCAGGATTGAATTTTTCCGGATGCTTCCGGGCACAGGAGAAAGCAAACAGTCACATTCTCCATGCGAGTTTACGACATTGAAACAGTAATAACATGTCAATGGCGGAGATAGATGTGTGTACGTGTTCCGTCTGATCATTGTTACATTGGATGACATGATCCATTTCGGGAAACTCAATTCCGACCGGTATGTAATGTAGGAGGAAGAAGACTGCTGATTAGGTTTTCCGTTCCGGGTTATGCAATATTTTGGCTGAAGGCAATTTTTCAAATAGACAATTGTGAAACAGCTTTTGTCAGCAAGCTCTTCACCATTGGAGGAGGGAAAACAAGCATCCCATCTTTGTATTTTTTGCCATTTTTGTGGTTATGTACAGATGAAACTTTTGTCCATGGCATTTCAATTTTTTTTCATAAATACAACTTCAAATAGTTTTGAAAAGTTGTTTTTTTGTTTCCACATTAGTGTATTTTCTGTATTAACTTCATCTTCCTTATTTATTCTTTTTTTCTTCTTCTATTTCTTTAATGGCTTAACATTCCACATGCAACTTGGCCTGCTTTACAAGTGTGTTCTATTATTATTTCCACAGTTATTAATTATAAGAATTTCATCGCCTGCCACTGCACACAACTCTTACTAAATATTGCCATAATAAACATCTTTTTATTTTTCACACGAGCTGTTCCGCAACTGTCTCGTTTCAGAAGCTGTCCCGCAACAAAACGTTGTATATAGAAAATGTCCTGCTTGTTGCCTGCATTAACCGCTTAAACATTAATTACATACTTTAATAGTACCTAATTTGCCTGATGATCAGGATGCTGTTTTATGCAAATTACCTTTCCTACCCTGTTTGGACTCTTTCCTCTCGCACCGTTATCTTTACCCAATTCAAGTCGCTTGGCAATGCACATAAAAGTTGTTAACAACCATAGCGAAAGTGAAAAACTTTGATTCTTATAAGCTTTTACTTCGTTGTTTGCTTTGGAACAAGAATGCACAAAGTTTTCCACTTTTCCTCAACCTCTGGCAGTGGCTCCTGAATGCATTAAACCGCACTTGTGGCTGATAGGAAAAAAGATCTTTTTTTAAATTTTGCACTGATTGACTTCGAATTAGTGTTCCATTTTTTGGTAAGTTATGTGTAACAGCAGTTACGCTGTTTGATTGCTATGGTCTCGAGGCGAGTCAAGTACGAGACACTGAAGACGACCTTACTGTTGAGGTCAAAATACGTATCTGTCCAGGTACAATTAAGTGCTGGAATTAAATGGGATTGTACAAACTCGTCTTATGACAAGTGACTGTATACATACAAGATTCTTCAAAGATCATACGAAATTTCAAGATTTTTTTTTAACATTTTTTGGAAATTTGTATTTAATTTCACATTTACACCATTAGAACCTCGATTTCAGTAATTATTATACACGCTACGTTTAGTTTTCTGAATATAATAAAATGGGACCCCGTCAAAGTCACCGTTGTTGATTTTGTGCATTTTTTATATTAGATATTTTTTAAAACTCGATTTTATTGATTTTTGCAGAATTTTGGTGGCGGCCAGGCCTGCTGGAAATCGAAACGAGGAAGGGTCATTCTGCCGAAACTCATTCAACCAAAAGCCATTTGGCCGAATGCCGCTTTGCCGAATTACACGTTTGGTCGAAATTCATCAGACCGAATTTCATCGAACATCGAACTAGCCTTACTTGGCCAATTTCTAGGTGCTCCACGTGTATATATATTGATGAAAAATCATCTAAAGGGTCAGTCTGAGTCAGTCCATCATTCACAGTGCCGTGCGCTGCATGATTCCGCTTGATTGTACAGAAATTTTACTCAAGATTAGTCCAATTTTGTTGATCTTGGCGCGCTCCGAGGAAAGATATTTATCAATAATTTTGAAAACTAAGGTAAAATGGGGTAAAATAGGCCATATCATGTTCCGCGGTGCCGTGCGGTCCATGAAACCACCTTCATTCGATTCTCCTAGAGATTTCACATCAAACTAGCCTTTCTTGGTCTATTTCTAGGTGCTCCGTGTGTAGATATGGAAGTATAATCTTCAAAATGGGAAATTGGGGTAACATGGGCTCGATATCTCCACTATAAGCTTAGTGCGGTGCATGAAACTATATCCATTCGGTTCTTCGGCAATTTTTACTTGAAGAAATGTATTGGTTTTCGAATTCGTTCCACTCCCAACTGAGATACAGAATTCTTTCGCATTTCGGGTGCTTTTTTTCCCACTGTGCAATGGCACAAAGAATCGTTCATGATTTGACGATTTGTAAATCATATATTCTATCATCTATATATATTCTATCATGATTCTCTCGTGTTCTTCTTTATTGAATGCATTAAGATTCTGCTCGAAAAAATGATGCGCGATGCTCTGCCTGCAGAATCGCAAGCGAGTTTGCTTGTGCATGACAGCTCGCATATTGATATATGAATATTATTCTACTAGCACTGCTAACTTCTCACTGTGAAAAGTGAGAATTGAGAAGTGAGTACATAATGATAAGTGCTAAATGAGGGGTGAGATGTGTGACGTCTTTCTTCTCACTTATTATTTCTTAATTTTCACTCATCATTTTTAACTTCTCATTTCTCATTTGGACTCACTTCTCACTTCTCATTCCTCACTTTTCGCAGTTGCCCTTCTGCCAAAATAATTTTTCGGCCAAACGACATTCATGGGCAGATGGCCCTATCTGCCAAACGTTATTTTCCGCCAAGTGACCTATTCTGCCAAATGTCTTCTTTTCCGAATGACGTTTTCGGTCAATTGACTTTAGGCCAGATGGGTTCCGGCCTAATGGCTTGAATGTTTGGTCCATACCAATCCTGGTCAAAGCGCAATTCAACCGTTTTCAAAGTTCTATTCAAAGTAATCCTAGCCTGGATTCGGTAGAAGATCGATGCAACTCTCTAGCGGCAGCCAGTCGGATTCCTTGCAGTAGAGATGTCGCAAATTAATCGAATACTTCGATTAATCGATTAATCGTTGTGATAATCGATTAATTTTGAATCGATTACTTCCCAACGATTAATCGATTCAATAATCGACAAGAATCGAGAGTAATCGATTAGTTACTAATCGATTAATCGAGATTTTACGACATCTCTAGCCGGAAAATCCTGTGTGGACCATATTGTCACGCGCCGAAGCATGCTGGAGCAGGTCAACGAATGCCAAGAGTCCCTGTACTTGTTATTAATTGACTACCCGACTAGAAGGTCATATCAAAATTATATCAAAATATGTTATTATGTTATACTAAATTTTTATAACAAAATGTGTTAGGAACATGGTGCAGGATGTTGTTAAAATATCTAAATTTCTATCAAAAATTACACTACTGGAAACAAAAAACTATCAAATTTTGTTACAATTTTATCATAAAAATAACATATTTTGTTAGAAATTTATAACAGAATAAAATACAAAATATATTGTTTCTGTGCAGTTGGATTTTTTTACAGGTCATGATAGGTCTTCAGATTGTGGTCAACAATCCACAATTTTTGTTTTTGTCAGAGCAAGAATATTTTTCAAGAACATGAAACTAACAACATTACAAATTAGGCAACCTTTTCAAATTATATCAGCGTTGTGGTATCTATATGGCTGGGAGACTTTGCTACATCTTTTTTAATTGCCTGCTGTTGGGTAATTCGGTGTTAAGCATTTTTAAATCATATTATGTTAAATTCTGTTACAACATTTGAAAGATAATGGCTACTAAGAACAAAATTGTATCAAAATAAGTTATAAATATCACAATATAATAATATTGTGTTCAGTTTTTGTTATGCTCTTCTAGTCGGGTACGAAAAAGCTTTCGACCGTTTTAATCACGACAATATGTGGGGCGCTCTGAGACGCAAGGAAGCTCCTGAGAAAATCATCTGCCTCATCAAGGCACAGTACGAGACCCTCTCATGTAGAAAGCTGCACAATAGGGTCTTGTCTGATCCAATCCGAGTCATAGCTGGTGTGAGGCAAGAATGTATTGTATATCCGTTACTATTCCACATCGTAATCGACAAGGTTTTGGTAGGTGCGATGGACCGTGATCCAAACCGCGGGTTGCTATGGAAGCCTATAATCATCGAGCACTTAAACGACTTCGAATTGGCAGATGACGTTGTACTCTTCGCTCAACGGCTCTCTGATATTCAGATTAAGCTCAACGACCTTGCCGAGCGCTCCTCTTCGGCAGGTTTAGTCATCAACGTCTACAAAACCAAATCGTTGGGTAAAACACGGTGACCCCTTCCAGTTTTACAGTTGCCGGGCAGATAAGTGAGCGCACTTTAACGTGAAATCTGTGCTGTTATACGCTAGCGAAACATGGTGTGTATCAGTGGAGAGCACTCAACGGATGGAGGTATTCATTAACATATGCCTGCGGTATATTATTCGGGCCTGGTGGCTTCACAACTGGATCTCAAACATCGAGCTCCATCGTCGTTGTCACCAGAGGCCGATAACAACAGATATTAGGGATCGGAAGTGGGGCTGGGTCGGCCTAACTCTACGCAGGGGCGGACACGAAATCTGTAAATAAGCATTAGACTGGAACCCAGTGGGTCGCCGCAGCATAGACAGACCCCTCTAGAGGCTCATGGCGACGCAGCCTCAATAGAAATTAAAAAAGTCCACCGAAATCTAACCTGGCAACAGGTTAAAGCGATAGCTGGACCTCCTACGACAAGTTTTTCGGAAAGTGTCCGAAAGTTTTTCGGAAAGATCGAACATTTTTTTGGTACCCTGCCGTAGACGATTGGTCGGACCCAGAAATCGTTTAGGAAGGAAGTCGGTGGAAAGCAACCACGTGGAGCCCAGCCGTTGGTGACACGCCAGTTTCTAGTTCTCCCCTGGTCCAGTAAAAGCTGGGACAACAGAGTGGACACCATGTAGCTCCATCCCTGTAAACTCTATCTTTGTACCATCTATGGGTTCCAATGAACCGCCCCGTTTGTACAACTGCATTTTTGAAATAAATAGTGTTTAAGCGTAAATCGTTGCGCTTGCTGCCACTTCTCGAAAGATTTCTTGGGGTTTCGGTAATGGAGATAACCTCTAGTAAATAAACGTCGACTTTATTCCATCCTGGGTAGTCAACAGCCAGATCTAGTTCATCGGCTGGCACTTGTGACTCGAAACTGTCGAAAACGGGCGGATCTATTGTTTTTTTCATCCGCAATCGCATACGTCGAAGCTCCTCAGCTCCTACTCGACAGTGGGTCGCATGCGAATCTGATTTGGTATAGGCTGCCACGGGAGAATAGCAGTTTGTCGGCTTCCGGAGTGGGTAGCGTGCAGATTCAGATAAACGGTTCGGTTGCTGCCACAATCGATTCACTTGTTTCGGAATGGATTTTCTTGAACCTAAGAACTTATCTAAGGATTGACTTTTTACGAATGTTCCGGTTGGCTTGTTGGCCGGGTACTAGTCCAGGAATCAACAAGCGAGCTACCATTGAGCTTCTGCTATGGATAGAGTATTTCTATAAGAGTTCTTACTTCCTAATGGTGGCCGAATAAAAATACAACGCGTGAGAGAAGAGCTTCCGCTTGAATAAGTGAACGTCGTCCTTTGTTAAATCGCAGTTTGAAAGACGGATTTGGGTAATATCAATTTTATACCGGCCTCCATGTATTGGTGGGGTCAGCGTAGGCTGAAAAAGTCGAATCTCGCTTAACTTTTCAAAAGGACCTAAATGTATTTATTTTCATGAATTAATTTGACTATTGCAATCAACAGACCAATTTGCAGTACTCACAATTAATTCATGAAAAATGTTACCTGGGTCATTTGGAAAAGTTAAGCGATAAATACTCGATGTTCCAAGTGCACTCAACCCGTAACACACATTTTTCCAAGTCAATCACACGTGAAATGGGTTGGGACACATTTGGATTAGCTCCATCCTCGTTTCTCGAAACGCGGCGTTTGCTCAACTTGGCAGAATACAAAACGAGCGAAGGCTACGCTCGTCAACGATTTATACGTTCATGATTACATCGTGGGTGCAGATTCGGTAAAGAAGGCCACACTGATACAGCGGGATCTCTTGACCCAAGAAACAGCTGTTGGCAGTGGCAGTGACACGCACAGTGGCGGGCCCTCATACAAATCCCGGGCAAAACCTGAGATTGCGTTCAAAACTTCACCACAGAGTAATTTTGAAATTTTGAATATTTTTTCGAGGTCAAAATGGTTATCCGACATACTTTATGCTTTCCAAGGGTTTTCGCAAGCCCAAGCCCTAGGATCTAGAACAAAGATAGCGTCCTCATTTTAACATTGCACCAGTCAATTTACCGCTTTGGCGCAGCTATGCGCAATTCGAGTTAGGGACAAAAGGTCGAAAGACAAAAGGTCGAAAGGACAAAAGGTCGAAAGACAAAACGTCGAAAGACAAAAGGTCGAAAAGGACAAAAGGTCGAAAGGGACAAAAGGTCGAAAGGACAAAACGTCGAAAGGGACAAAAGGTCGAAAGGACAAAACGTCGAACGGGACAAAAGGTCGAACGAAAAAAATATAAATAAGATCAAACAGGCGAAAGGGACAAAAGGTCGAAATAGACAAGAAACTGAAACGGAGAGAATCAATCTCACACCAGAGTAACATAGTTGTCAAAAAATCTGCCCTTTTATTTTTCACAATTTTTAACAATTGAATAAAATTCATTCAGTGAGTACAACTAATAGATGGATGTTTGAGTTTTCTAAATGTCTCTTCGATTTGTCAAAATGGTGCACGCCGCACATTTTGATGTGTATTACACGCAGGTGAATTTTTAATGCAGGCGTCTTTTTTTATCTCTAACAGAACTATCTAGATATTCATAATATTGTTTCATAGCCATTACTACTTCTTTGAAAATTGCTCATTCTTTAACTTTGATTAATGAGATGAGTGTTATTTCTGCTTGAAGTTAAATGCATTTCAAAAATTCCTTTGAAATACACAAAATCGACCTTTGATCGACCTTTTGTCCCTTTCGACCTTTTTGTCTTTTTCGACCTTTTGTCCCTTTCGACCTTTTGTCCTTTTCGACCTTTTGTCCCTTTCGACCTTTTGTCCCTTTCGACCTTTTGTCCCTTTCGACCTTTTGTCCTTTCGACCTTTTGTCCTTTCGACCTTCTGTCCCTTTCGACGTTTTGTCCTTTCGACCTTCTGTCTTTTCGACCTTTTGTCTTTCGACCTTTTGTCCTTTCGACCTTTTGTCTTTCGACCTTTTGTCATAGATTCGCGCAATTCACCACACTAACCACCGGAAAGTAGACAAAAAATAGATTTTAATACATATTATACATCTTTTCGAATCTTTCCCAAAAAAGTTTAGTCAAATTTCATTTTCCCATACATATTTGTTCGGGAGACACTTTACGGAATAAACAAGCTACAATAAAAAAAAATGAGAACTAGCTCATTCAACATATATGTTAAATTAAAAAAAATATGGGCTTCACGAAAACCACGAAAATAATTTGAGGTTTTGTCCGGCTTTCCGCCACTGTGCAACGTTGGGATAACTAGCTGTCTCAGACATCTGCTTTCTTGAATATCAAGATGTAACGACATGCTTTATCAACCAACCCATGCTGGCTAGAAGAAGACGACTTTAGTATATAAGGATTGAAATTTGTGGAGCTTGAATGGCCTTGAATGTTACAGTTGGGGCTATGGTTTTCACGTTTCACTCACCCAGGAACTTACAAAGGTACACTTGTGGAATCACGTTAAGAATGTTGAGAATCCGGCCAACCTCATCCCACAAGGAGTGATGTCAGAAGTTCTCGTCAATATACAGTATTGGTTTCATGGCCCGTGCTGGTAGTTAATAAATCAGCACTGGAACACCGCTAAGCATATGGAGTACGAGCTAGCATCAAAAGAGCTACCGGAGAAGAAAAAAAACGTTCTGGTTGTAGCGGAGTCCCAGCATCCTTATCAGCTGCTGGATTATTACAGATGCATGTTGGAACCTTTTGCAGATTACCATAAACAGTCTGAGATTTATCTGAAGTTGTCAAGCACCAGGTTCTCTCTCAGTGACCCCGAAACTCACTGTCGTCAACCATACCCGGGCAGAAGCTATGAACAGAATAACGAAACATGATATGGACTTGATTGATATAAGAGATAAAAGAACAGGCCGCAATACCAAAAATTTGCACCGAAATATCATTTAAATATCAAGATATGCTATGGATAAGAACAAACTAATGGCACTTGATATCGATCACTTATTACAAATAACATATCTTGAGATCCTCATGATATTTTTGTGCAAAATATTGATATTGTCGCCTGATCTTTTAGCTCTTATATCAATCATGTCCATATCTCATTTTGCTATCTTATCAACATTTGATATTATTGAGCTATTTTCGTCTACTCGGGTAGACTTGTTCCTACTCATTCGCTGCAGAAACTCCTCCACCCGTTCGTGGGTCAACTGGTGGCCGGCTTAAGGTAGCCGGTGAGTCATATTTAGTTCGGCAGCCCATTATTCTCCCCAGTAACCACTCGTTTACTCGACAAATAGTAGTCGTAAGCCACACACTCCGTTCTGGCCCCCGCATGACGCTCGCTCAAATTCGACAAGCATTCTGATCGTTGCATGCTAAAAGGCATTGTTAACTCATACATTTTGGTCTATCAGAAGCCCGCACATCTCCCGTACCTCGAGGTGGAGCAGAAAAACTACTTAAACACGGTGGTGAGGCTCTGGCTAGAACGCTAGACTAAATTATCAACCAGATTTTGGAAGAGGAAGTTTTTCTGGAGGTTCGGAGTCGTGTGTTTCAGCTGCAAAAAGGGCAATAAGCTGCATTATAGCAACTACCGAGCGATTTCACTTCTGAATGCTGCATACAAGGTACCTTCTCAAAATGAATGTCATCAACTAACTTACTTACTCGATTCTACGGATCCTCCTCGATCAGCCTACACCCAATGGAGTATCTTCCTCCACTAGACTCCATCTTGGGCCAATCGCTTCCATTCGCCCTGAAGTTTAGCGACCTCAGGTCCTCTTCAACTGCAAAAAGCTATCTTGTACACGGCTATCTACGAAGTCTACGGCTTTTTTCGGGTTCTCTACTGAATATTATCTGCAGGCCGTTGCCATTGGTAGCGAAGTGAATGCTTTCTCGCGAACGGTTCTTCTTCTTTGGCTCTACAATCCAATTAGAACTTGGCCTGCTTTTCAATTCAGTATTCGATTGGCATTTCCTCATTCATTAACTGGATGCTTTTCTATACCCGCCATTGAATGAGTAGAGTATGTATCATGAAAGCATTCTAGACCAGCCCGAGAATTGAATTCGCCATCGCTGGATTGGCAATCCTACGCCTTTGTTTACCATGCAAACAGGCGTTAGCGTCTCTGGTAAAAATTTTCACGTCATGCTTTGGGTACTTTCCATAGGCTTTATCAAGACATTCATAAATCGTGCCCTTCCAGTCGCCGGATTTATCATTTGTCGGTGTGTAGATGTTGATTAGGCTGTAAATGAAAGCTGAATTCTCCAGATCTTGCCCATCTCCAGTTCTCCAGATCTAGCCGGGTCGGTTAAAAATGTTTTTTTTTTCTTCTTTTTACGTTTTTCTTGGTTTTCGGAATGCTTTAGTTAGCTTTAGTTGCAGTAGGGGATTCCACCTTAGGTATAGCTGATGCGAAACAGCGTTTTGTTAATCAGCCACTGGGTACCAGACAGACGCTGTATTGGACGCTCCTTCTGATAAAAGATATGTATCTGCCCAATAAAAGGTAATCGTTCGCTTCAACTGAGTAGAGAAGAACGAATACTAGAATGGGGGATGCTGCCCATGTAAATCTTCTCTCATTACATATTGCTATAAGTTATCGAAGATAGTTTCCGGACAACAATGTGATAGCAAGTAGCATTACCCATCAGCCTGCGAATTCCATATCAGAAGGGTGCTGAAAGAACAAATCTCTTATCAAAACATTTCATCGCAATGATGATGGGACAGTTCTTACCGTGTATATTTAGGTACTCGCCATGCAACTCGAGACACTAAATTAAATCCAACCCGGAGTAAACAGTAAACTCCACTCGGCACCCGGTTCAGGGGCCATGGTTCGTTCCACCCACCAGATTGCACCATTCGAATCCGCCTGGCAGCCTCTACCAAAGATAAATAGATAATTTAAATTTCTGTTTGCATAATTTTCCGAGCTTCTCTATCTCGGTGTCCCCTTCGCTGGAGGAGAAGAAACTACGGCACAGCTCTCGATCCAGTAAAGCACTCAAGCGAAACGCATAGGAAAGGAGGAGCAGACTGCAGGCGGATGCTTGGGGCGCTGGCAGGAGGCGGCACTTAAAAGCTCGGCGGGTCTGTTGTAGAGTGATGCGACAACTCAGCATTTAATGATTGCTTGTCTCAGCATTCTCATCTCGTAATTGGGAGCACGTGAATAAGTCTGCCCGAGGTAATCCTAGCGAAATTGAAAATAAGCATAATCCTGGGTTCTGCGTTTCTGAAGGAATTGTGACAAATTTCATTTTCCACGTGAATTGATTCCAATTTGAATCACATACAAACCGCATTGGAAAACATATGAAATGCCATTACTGTGGCGCAGTGTATATCAAGACTCAAATTGTTGTGGCCGAGTTAATCTAGTTTGAAATGAAATCGTTTCCAAAACGACTCATATTTAGCGGTGCTCGACAAATGATTTGAATAGCTCCAAAGCTTTTTTAGCCATCAAGTTATTCGCTTCAACTTTCATACGTCAACAAAACTAGGATGTAGCATTAGACAGAAACAAAAATGGTTCTTAGAGCGTTGTATAAAAGGAAATGATCGAAAACATGCTTATTGTAATTTCAAACAATTAGACTGGTTTTAAAATTCTATGTAAACGTAACTTTAGCATATACTGACAAATTCGCACATTTTATCGTAGTAAAAAACATTGTAAAATCGCAAAAAAAAAAAGTAAAACTGCTACATTTTTCTTAAAGTTCAAGTGGCTATCAGCTATTTATAAGTATTTTAAGTATTTAGAAGCATATAAGGTTTACATTTGTATAACTTGTACTAACCTATACGACGCACCATGCGCCTCCATACTCCTTCAAAAACTATCGCGTTAAAGAACCATCAGATATCGCGAGATGCGTTTGTCGAAATCCAGTTTGGCCCAACGAAGGAAAATTTACTGATATGTAGGTAATATAAAGTTACCACCACACATCATGCTTCAATTATGTATACAAATAACTATATCGCATGTTTAACAAGCGTGCTTAAAAGGCATACCACCTAATCGGTTCGTGTTCCGGTCTGCCCCAGAATGCACGCCGAAGAATCCGACTCAATTGCGTGATGTTGTCTCGCCTCAATCCAAAACACACACACCCCAAAAACCGTTTCAGAGCGGAAACTTCTGCTGCGAAGCAAACCAAAATCTTCTCGCGACAACACCACCGCCACCGTACGCGCTGTGGTCACACGATGACAGACGAGCTATGGTGGAGCGTCACGGTGGTCTGACAGCGTGCAATGAACCGAATCGAACTCAATTACGGTGATAAATTAAATTTGTTCGCACAGAAGGCGCTTTTGAGTTTATATTTCTTTCCTCGTTTGGTTTGCATATTTGTATAGGCACCGAACCACCGCACAAGCTCCCCTCCTGTTTGGAGGGATGCATACTTGCCGCACAGACGGAGTCATGGTACCGAACTTTTTCCGCATTTTCCACCACGAAAAAAAAAACGGATGGCGAAGAAGCAACGTAACTTTGTCTTTGATCGTTTCAAGTTTGTTTTCCAAATGCTAGAGTAAACTTTTTCCCTCCACGGTTTCTTTTGAAATTTGCTGTGCTTCTTTACTGCCACAACGTCAGAGATTGGGAATGATTGAAGGACCGTGTCGTCATCATTTTTACTGGAAATGAATGTCAGGGGACATTTTTTATGACGGTTCATGAATGGTTCTTTCGAGTTTTGATGAAGTGAAGCGAACCTTAAGTTTCCATCAAGGCGACGGCGAGAATGGTTTGAGCAAAAACAACTAAGATTTTCGGTTGTAAAGCGACCATTATTCGATGTAGATATTGTTGTTCCTTTTCTTTATAATATTGAATCATAAAAATCGGCAAAACACAGGAGAAGTTTTCCTGTGAAACAAATACGTATCACTGTAATTAACTGAAATGTTCAAAATTATAGCTATTTGTTGTAATGTTTATTATTATTGCCCTGTAAATCCTTAGCTCTTTCGAATAGAAAAAGCATTATTGTCTTCCGACAGCTGTAATGCCGTTTTAATAACCGTGGAAGTGCTAAAGGAGTACTGTGAAGCGGGCATGTCCCGGACAAGAAAATGAAGAAGAAGAAGAAGTTCTGCTGAAATCCACACTTTGTTCTACTTTAGGCGCGTAATTGTTTAAACCAGCGGTTTTCAACCATTTCTTTAGTGGTACCCCTTCGAACTTTTTCATTCATTGAGGTACCCCCTATATTTTTTTCGTAAATAAAAATAATAAGCGTAACTCTCAAGATATATGCAAAACGGACCTGAAAACGGTATTTATGGTTCTCCAAAAAGTTGTCTGAAATGTTCGTCATTCCGTGGAACTTTTCAATTCAAATTACGTTTATATACCAAGCTTCCCACAATACTTTGAGGACTTTTGGAGCTTTTCGAGCTTCTCAAAAGGAGGCTTCTGAGCAAGTTGAAAGGACGCTTCTCACCCCCTTTAAAGGAGGGTTCAAGCTTCCAGAAAAGAGGCTTCCGAGCCTCTTAAAAGGAGGTTTCCGAGCTTCTTGGAACAAGGCTTCTAAGCCTTTTGAAAGAAGGTTTCCGAACTTCTTGAAAGGAAACTTCCCAGCCCCTTGAAATAGGAATTCATAGCCTCTTGAAAGGAGGCTTCCGAGCTGCTTGAAACAAGGCTTCTGAACCTCTTCAAAGAAGGTTTCCGAGCCACTCGAAAGAAGCTCTCCGAGCTCTTTTGAAAAGAGACTTCCGAGCCTCTTATGCATCCTTCCGAGCCATCAAAAGGAGGCATCTGAGCATCTTTAAAAGATGCTTCAAAGTCTCTTGAGGGGATACCCCCAAGTCTCTTGAAGGAGGCTTCCAAGCTTCTTTAAAGTAGGCTTCCGAGCTTTACGAGAGAAGGCTTTCGAGCCTCTTGAAAGGAGACTTCCAAGTCTCCTGCAAGTAGGCTTGCGAGCCTTTTGAGAGTGAGTTTACGAGCCTGTTGAAAGGCGGCTTCCAAGCCTCTTAAAAGAAGAATTCTAAGCCTCTTAAAAGGAGGCTTCTGAGCATTTTTAAAGTAGGCACTCAAGTCCAAGCCTCTTTAAAGTAGGCTTCCTAGGTTTCCGAGCCTCTTAAAAGGATGCTTCCGAGCTTTTTTTTAAGTTTTTGAGCTTTCCAGAAAAAAACCTTCATGTTTCTCAAATAGAAGCTTTCGTCTTTGGATTCTTGATTTTAGTTCGGAAATATATTCTTTACATATTATTCAACATTTTGTCTTGATAAGGTGCTTTGAAGATTTTTAAAATTTGTTTATTTGACGTTTTGTGCCTTTGATCTTTTGTGCCACTGTGCCGCTTGGAAAAAGCAGGATTCAAAAGTCATTGGTTTACTGAACGTCGTGCATATTATCTACAATACAAAGTCTTAGAATCAAAAATCATCAGAACTTTATCAAAAAGTTTTATTGAAATTCTTACACATTCGCCATTACACATTTTGGTCCAAGGTACCCCCTAGGGCCAGCGTACATGTACCCCAGATTGAGAACCGCTGGTTTAGACTAAGAAAATAGTTCCAATACTGCTGTATTCGAATCGATTGGCGCCCCCTACTATCTTGCAGATGTTCAAAACAAAAAGCGCGTTAAAATCAGTGAGATTTAGAATCAATGTATTACGTGGGAATCCGTTGAAATTTTTACAAATTTTTTAATTCAATAAATCTACGCAAATAAAAATAATATGAACTAGTCTAGTAGCGGATTCTCGACAAAACATTTCGAACTTCCTTTTTGTAAATTCACGACCTAGTGGATCTAGTTAAGCCAATAAAATATGTGCTGGTCGGAGCTTGAAGCTATATTGGACCTAGATAAATAAAAAACCCTTTTGGAGTGGATTGGATTACCTTCAGAAACTCCATAATTTTTTAAATGATTGCAAAGATGGTCATTTTGCTATTCATTGTGGGTGCCAATGATAGAAAGCTGTGGTAACGTTCTAATATGTGGTCATATTCGAAATGCTTTCGGATTACTGACCCTTCGGGGTAATGGATTTCGGGATACTGACTGGCATTCGGGCTGTGGGTGGAACCATTTTTTGAAGCCTCTAACCAAGGATGTTAACGATCATTCAGTAATTTGCGTTCGATCATTTAGTAGTTTGTCAATTCCACATTCACAACACATTCCAGAAGCTGAATTTCAAAATGTGTGGTATGGTGGACTTCTAGTGCGAAGGTTTTTCTACAACTTTGCCTAATGGTTCGTTATTAGAATTCAACTAATAACGGAGGTAGAGCGCTAGTTGCAGTATCTCAAACTAAATGATTGGAATTTTGTTATCATTTAGTCTAAGTTACTGAAACTATAGCTATAACTCCGTTACTAGTGGAATTCAAACAACGAACGATTAGGCCGAGTTGTAGAAAAACCTTCGCACTAGAAGTCCACCATACAACACATTTTGAAATTCAGCTTCTGGAATGTGTTATTGACAAACTACTAAATGATCGAACGCAAATTACTGAATGATCGTTAACATCATTGCCTCTAACTATTTTAAAAAACAAAAACAAAACCAGAAAAAAGTGCTGCACGTGTGAACCGGCCGGAAAAATTCACCCAATGTTCTTCAAAGTCGTACAAATGTTAGGCCAATCTTGAAAAACAACACTTTTTAGATTTTTGTTTAACATTTTAAAAAAACTTAGAGGCGTCAAAAAATAGGTTCTTTGGGAAAGTTGACCTCAAATAAAATAAAGAATCGACTGAGCATATAAAAATTTTAACGGGAAAGGTTAACCCTTGTGTGGCCGCCTGGGTACCCGGATACCTTTTTGGAATTCAATTCGCGATATCTAAATGAATTTTCATAGTAGGAGGTTGAAACTCTGTCACATCCACAATAATGACAGCAAAAATCGATTGTACGGGTTAACTGAAATTTTGATTCAGGAGGGGTGGAGGGAGGGGTTCCGACATTTTTTTTTACCCTTTAAATGGCCGGCAGGGTACCCGGGTACCCACGAAACTAAAAAGCTTATATCTCAGGCAATTTTTAACCGTTTTTAACCGTTTTGGGCTCATTCGATTCAGAATTTAGTTTAGAATTGGACTGGTACGGTCCCTCGGATTACCGGGAAATCCGGATTTCTAGGGACATGTCCTGCATAGATTATACTGATCGTGGATTTCGATAGGTAATCAGCAATATGGGTATCAAACTTCTTGATATTTCATCAGCAGGTTGGTTTTTATCGTTTTGGGTGCATCGGACGTGCAGATCTCCAATTGGTCATTCCAGAACAGGTTCCTCGAGGGGTCATAGGTGGCCATGAACACTTTTCAAGGGAAGATCAACAATATGGGTATCGAACTTCTTGAAATTATTTCTAGCGTGTGTTCTTGATGCTTCTGGGTTCACCAGACAAGTTGACTCCGGAGTGGCCACTTCGGAACAGGTTCCCAGTGGGGCCAAGAATGGCCATAAACATGTTCCAATGGAACCTCATGAGCATCAAACTTCTTGAAATTGCCTCAGTAGTTTGTTTCTGATTCTTTTAGGGCCACCAGATGTGCTAACTTTATAGTTTCCATTCCAGGACAGGTTCCCCGTAGGCTGTTAAGTGGCCATAAATACTTTTCAATAGATCCCTAGCATAATGGGTATCAATCTTTATAAAATATAAATAAAAAAATAGAAAGCTGCAGTTTTTTTGTAACCCGTGTGTTGAGAGCAAAATCATTGAGAGGACCACACTTTGACCCCAGAAGACTACTAAGTGGTCCACCATCAGGAGAAATGACCAAGTGTAGAAGATTATATTTTGAAACTGCGACTTTTTATAAATCTAGACCAACATTTGAAAACGGCGTAACCACCAAAATATATTCTTCCAGATTCCTTATCTACATACAGAGCTATATACAAAGACGAAGAACGGGAAAGAATAAATTTTGGCTGTTACGCCCTTTCAAATGTTGGTCTTAAAAATCTATTGTTGGCGTAATGCCAATTCTGGAAATCCGCCCTAGAAACTATTACTTGTTGTAGCATTTTGAGAGTAAAATCATTGCATGACCAATGCATTTACCACGATTGGTCATCACGTGGCACTGATGGTGCGGAACACCCGGAGTAAAGACAAATTCTTGAAAATCGCCCTAGAATACAGTGGTTTGTTATGAATGTGAGAGCAAAACTCCGCTAAATGGTCCTCCGGGAACTCCGGAACATTCAGAGAAAGGGCCAATTTTTAAATTCATCCTCGTGAACCGTACTGTTTCACAAAACGATTTATGTATCAAAATGAGAGCAATGTAATTGCAAGAACCAAACGTTGACCGCGGGAGGCCACTAAGTGGCGCTCCAGAAGCTCCGGAATAGCCGAAAACTCGCCCTAGAAAGCTGCGACTTTTTTTTGTAGCAGTGTGCGATCAAAATCAATTCGAGGATCATTCATTGTCACCGTGTGGTCGTTAGGTGAGCATCCGGAAGCTTCGGAACTTTCGAAGATGTGCCAATTTTTTAGTCCTAGAAAGTTGTGAGTTCTTAGAAATCGCTTGTTGAGAAATGTGAGAGCATAATTGATGCAATCTAAACGGATATCCACAAGGTGGTCCTTCTGAGGTTCAAGAAAATCCAAAGGAGTGACCACTCGTTCAAATACATCCAATAATGGAATAAAATGGTATAGTACGAAATCGTCTTATGACAAGTTCCAGACATTCCACTAGAAGCTCTAAATAACCTGTGACTGACGTATTGTAGAGCTCCATAATTGTCAATCTTGTGTAATGTTCCTCTAGTTTTCCTAAACGTTTAGGGTTCCCAGGTCCGATTCCACCGCGTGCAGCAGCCAGTGTGTTCGTGGCCCTCCATGAAGTCTATCCGGATCTCTGGTCAATATTATTTTTGCTATTCTTTCTTCCGACATTTGCACTAAGTGACCGGCCCACTGGAGTTTGCCATATTTTATACGATTCACAATATTCCCTTCTTTATACACTTGATACAACTCGTGATTCTTGCGTCTGCACCACACATGTTTTTTTTTTAGTTTTCCATCGAGAATTGTACGTGGCACTCGAAAACGCGAAAAGCTTTCCGGTCCGAGTCTTTTTACATCCTTACGAATCAGAGCAAATTTCGTTTCCAATATTCGAGGAAGCCCCTATTCGCAGCAGCAATACGTCTTTTTACTTCACAGGAAACGTCATGTCACAAGTGTTCAAAGATAAACAAATTCTTCAACAACTTCCCCATCATGCACTATCTCAGCAGTAAGATCTACCTTACTGCAATAGGTCTACCTTTAGACCCAACCGGCGGTTGTTAGATTTTCTAACAATTCTGTATAAGAATCTAACAAAACCTGTATAAAAACTGGGCGTATGCGAAATTGTTAGATTCTTATGCGAAAAATGTAAGCTATCAAACAAATATTGTTAGAAAAGCTTACAAAATTGTTAGATTCTTATACAATACTTGTATAAGAATCTAACATTTTCGCATATGCCCAGTTCTTATACAGGTTTTGGTAGATTCTTATACAGAATTGTTAGAAAATCTAACATCCGTCGGTTGGGTGTATCAGTCAGCAATAGGTCTACCTTTATCTTTACCCGCAACCATGTACTCCGTCTTGATAGAGTCGATGGTTTAGTCTATCCTCGTCGGCACCCTCTTCATTAGGGCAAAAGCCTCCGCAACTGTCCTGCGATCGTTACCAATGTAGTCAATGTCGTCCGCAAATATCAGGAGTATATGCGACCATGTGATGATAGTGTCATTCTCCTTCACGACAGATCTCCTAATCATCCCCTCGAGTGCAATATTTAGAATAAATTTGAAAGCGCATCACTCTGTTTCAGTCTCTCCACAATCACAAACGCGGTTGATATGTCGTCTGCAACCCGACTACTTTATTTCGAGCCATCAAGCGTTGCACGTACCATCGTAATCAGCTTCGCCGGAGAACCATGTTCAGACATCATCTGCCACAGCTAATTTCTTTTCACTGAATCGTTCGCTGCTTTGAAATCAATAAACAGGAGGTGAGTCTAAATATTTAACTCGCCATTGATCGGGCGTTACGGGCAGAGAGGTAGATGAAACTAATTAGACTAGCCGTTTTTTCATCTTCTGAGGAAGTGCTTCTAGTTACAATTTTTTTCACACAGATTATCAGTGGATTCGGATAGCTATAAATAAAATCTAAAATTGAACGCTTTTCCAGATGTTCCGGAGCTTCCGAAGGTCCACATGGTGGCTACCCGGAATCAATTAATGGTCCTTGCATTGATTTTGCGCTCACAGTATTAGAAAAAAGAATAATGAAGATAATATTATAAGACGAATATTTGGAATAGGTCTCTTCTCCTCCTTTTTTTACTTTGTTGTAAAAAATGGTTCACGATTACGCAACTGTTAAAAACAAAATGTAAGAAATGACGATTGGTTCGGGAATTCCGGTATTTCAGGAGGACTTCTTGGTGGCCACTCAGGATCAATTAATGATATTCGCAATCTCGCGCTTAGAATCATTGGGGCGTATTTGTATTCATCGGTTTATCTTCGACGATGTTTTCTTCTTATCAATGTAGTGAATTGCGGTAGTTTGCCAAAGGTTCATGGTTAGAATGAAGAAAGATTGCATCTTCCACCTGATGCAAATTTAAAATCGATGAAAAGAAATCGATCAATACAGTTACGCCCCTATGATTCTAAGCGCGAGCAAAGACTCTGCTTGTATACTGCTATTACAAACGATTTTCTAGAACGAACTGCAATAATTGATCACTGCTCTTAATGTCCCTGCACTTCTGGAGCACCATTTGGGGAAGAGCCCTTACATAAATTTTTCTCTCACAACAAATGACGAATTTCAAGAATTGACCACTGCTCCGGATGATCCGGAGCTTCCCAAGGATAACTTAGTGTCCACCTGGAGTCAATTAGTGGCCCTGGACATTACTTTACAACGGATTGTTTATAAAAATACGAGAAAGGCAAAAAGGCGCAAATTTCTAGAATAAACTTTCGTAGTATCAGATAGAGGCCACCTAGGATCGAAGAGTGGTGCATGTATTGGTTTTGAGTGTCCGGAATCTTATGATGGGTCTCCTGCTGGTCACCCGGCGTCAATGAGTGGTCCTTGCATTGATTTTGCACTTACATTGCTAGAAAAATTGATTTAACATAAAATACAGCTTTGAAAATGTTTATGAACACTCTTGGCTCCTCAGGGAACCTATTCCGAAATTGGCAATCCGAGGTGAATTTGTTTGATGAACCCAAATAGATCAGAAATAACACTTGAGACAATTTCAAGAAGTTTGACACCCATATTGTTGGGGTTCCAATGAGAAATGTTTTTGGCCAACCGCGGCTCCCGGGGAACCTGTTCCAGAATGGCCTCTCCGGAGTCAACTTGTCTGGTGAACCTAGGATCATGAAGGACATGCGCAAGAGTTAATTTCAAGAAGTTTGATACCTACATCGTTGATGTTCCATTGAACAATGTTCATGGCCACCTATGACCCCTCGAGGCTACTGATAAAATTTCAAGAAGTTTGATACCCATATTGCTGATTAGCTACCGAAATCCACAATCAGTATAATTTATGCAGGACATGTTCCTGGAAATCCGAATTTTCCAGGAATTGAATTGACCGGACTGGTTAATGCTGATAACATCTCGATAGAAGAGAAAATTATTAATCAAATAAGCCCAACATTGTTGAAATCGGTATTAAAATTCCAGAGATATAAACAATTTAGTTTCGTGGGTACCCGGGTACCCTGCCGACCTGTTAAGGGTGTTTTTTTGCCGGTCACACAACGGTTAATAGTTTTTTTTCGTATTTTTTATTTCACACATATATTAAATTAAATGAACTGATTCCAAAATTTGATGAATGTAGCTTGTCAATTTAATTTCTGGTGACTGGACGTTAAGGGCACTCCTGACGGAATCAATTTTCAAAGTACTCGCGTTTTCAAGGGCACACCATTCGACACGGAAGTAACGCACAACTGTCATTCTTTTTTTTCACGCATGCTGCGACGCAATAAAAATGACAGTTGAGCGTTACTCCGTATCGAATGTGTTCCGTATCGAAAGGTGTGCCCTTGAAAACGCGAGTACTTCGAAAATTGGATTCCGTCAGGAGTATCCTTAATGATGTAAAGCATCTCCCGAACAAATTTATATGAAAAAAACAAAATTTGACTAAAGTTTTTTCGGGAACGATTCGGAACGATCTGGTATTATGTATTGAAACCTATTTTTGGTCTACTTTCCGGTGGTTAGTGTGGTGATTTGCTCCTAGCTGCTCCAAAGCTGGAAACTGACCGCATCAATGTTAGAATGAGGACGCTGTTAATGCTTCAGACCTTAAGGCTTGCGCCTCCAGAAGTACTCGAGCAGCATAATATATGTTGGATAACAATTCTAACCTCAACATTAATTTAGCGTTCCAAAATTACTCTTTGGTGAAAAATTCGAGCAACATATTAGGTTTTGTCCGGCATTTGTATGGGGGGCCGCCACTGTGCGGCAGTTAGGATTTTTCCTCTAATTGAATTGAACCATATAGAAATTACAATGTCTTTAACTTAAACAAAACTTAACCTAATTTAAACTAAGGGTACAAGGAGCTAATCATTGCAATAAAAGATTGCAACGATTTTTGTCTAAAATTTCAAATTATTTTATTGGACATTTGTTGCAATGTTTCAATATTATTGCTTAAAGAATTCCTTCAGAAATTAAATGATTTTAGGAGTTTCTACAAAAATTAATTCTCATTAAATTGTTATAGAAGTACAACGAGAACTACTCCAAAAACTTCTCCACAAGTTTCACTAGAAATTCCAGAAATCCCGGTAACTCTCCCGGTAAACCCTGTAGAAATTCCTCCCGAAATTCATTAAGGAATCAACGAACGAATTTTATTTTTATTCTCACTTTATTAAAGTGATTTTTTTAATTATTGGAAGTTCATCACTAAATGCTTCCAGGAATTCCGGAGTTTCTCCGGGAATTCCTCCTGGTATTCCACCAAAAATTCCTCCGAATATTCCTGCGTGTGAATTCCTCTAAGAATTCCTTCGGGAGTTCCTCCGAAAAACCTTCTGGGAATTCCTCAAAGAATTCCTCCGAGAATTCCTCCAAGAATTCCTCTGGGAATGAGGGACCGACTGTTTATTTCGATGAAATTTACTTCCAGGGTTCAGCAGCCGTAAAAAGTGTAGACGACAACCTTCTGTTCACCATGTTTACGGTACTCGTCACTGAGTGACGATACCGGCGTTTCTATCAGTTTTGTTAAACCTGCTACTCTATGTTTTGAAATTTTCATAATTCTCACCATGAGTTCATTGAAGAATGGTTGTTGGAAATTGATAAGATGTATGGAAAAATCAGGTATTTCGCAAATTTATTGAAAATATTATTTCCTGCACTTAGTTTGCACTGAGTAGTAGTTTTATAGTGATGAAATTTCGTTTTTCTACCACTGACTAAACGCCATCTCTTGCATTAAACGTTTTGCCTGCTAACTTATTGCTCCAAGAATTCCTCCAAGAACTCTTTCGAAAATTCTTCCGAGAATTCCTCCAAGAATTCCTCCAGGAATTCCCCCACGAACTCCTCCAAGAATTTCTCCGGGTTCTTGTCATTCACTCTATAAATTATGCCAGAATCGATAACTATATTAGGTTCAGAAAATCATAAAAAAGGAACGACGTAGGTAATTAGCAATTTCGTGATGATGTTAAATGTATTTTACATGATTTTTCTCTTATAGTAAGTAAAATTCTACAATAGCAACAACTTTGAAACATGAATGTAAACATTTTTGATACTATTGTTAGGATTCATTAGTTTCTATTGAATAGCTCGTATAGCTATAGCACATACCGAGAAGTTAGCAATAATCCTTCTATTCTCCAAAGGCCATCAATCAATTGAAAAGACAAATGTTTTCTAAATGGTTTACGATCTATAAGCTTTGATTGCATACTGAAGCATATATCAAGGCGAGAATAGCACAGTCACCATCAGACTGATTAATCGTGACAATAAATAACAGATAACATCCTCGATAAGCTGAATTTGTCGCTCCCGTATGTAGAACCTTTTGCAGATCTGCTCCTCAGAGGTTTATTGCAATGCATGAATTTCAACGATATCCTCCATATGATTGTTTCTGAACCATATCCGAAACGAACTGCGTGCCTTCCATCCATGCGTGCGTGACCATCACTATACAGAGGAATGCAAAAACCAATAGTCTGAAGTTCTTTTATTTACAGGAACACAAAGGCATCGAATTTTTAATAAATCATATCCTCGTTCTTACACAATGGGGAATATGCTTCAGCGCACGAACGGATTGTTTTTGTTTTGAAATTTTTCTGCGTCACATCACGGAATACGGTGTGGACTAAGCCCAACATCCTCTTCTCCTCCTACCGACGGGAAACAATCCTCGCTCTGAAAAAAAAGGGATCAGCTTTTTTATTATTGAATTGTTGTGACACGGTCATGCTTGAAACCGGATCGACTAGCGCCGGCCAGACAGACCGACACCGACCCACAGACGGCACCTCCGAGGGTAGTTTGCGTTTTTTCTCCTAATCGCGTATGGAACGTTTTCCCTTGTCGGTAATATCCTGGCCGTTCGGTTCGGATTCAGATTCCTGTTCAGTGATGAGCAGCGGGGATCCATTGACCGGAATGTGAGCTTTTGTACCATTCCCATTTGTGTGTGCATGGCGGGACAAAGTGAAATGGAAAATGGATTACGGCTTATGGGATTGGGGTCGATTGGAACCGAGAATCCAGTTGCGATAGAGAGCTATTGTTATATCGGTCTGCACCCTAAATATTCTCACTTTAAGCTGTGTTGAAATCTCCGAAAATACTTTCGGCCCCAATAAGTTTGATTAAACTCTATCTTTTAGAGAAGTCGAAAATGTCTCTTTCACTTCATGAAATATAAAAAAAAAAACTGAATAATTCATTTAGTGCGATTATACTACCCTTTCATAATCAACAAGTTCAGCCAATTTTATGCATCAATATGCAATATGCGTTATAACAATTGAAGGAATCAACCACTCATGAATAAATGCATTGGGATGGAACAAAGTTCTCGGGAAATGTAATTTGTTATATGAAAACATTTTGAGATTGAAAATTCGCCATATACATAAACGTGCACACTAACATCATTTGAATACGTCGAACAGAATCGATTGGTACATTTATGAAGCCTCTCATATCAATTGCAGTATATGTACAACATTGTTGTACGAGAATGAAAAAAGACATGAGATCGCATCGGATCACAAAAATTAAAAAAAAACGCACTTTAATCCAAATCTGGCCTTCACATACAATGTCCATTAAATATCTGTAGCACGCAATCTTAATGACCAGCATCAGCTAAAACCTACATTGCAACCCCCATTGGGCTAAGCTCAAAAAAGCAGTACCTTTTCAATTAGGACCAACCCCTCGGAACAACGACAACAAATCAACATAAAAAGTCAGCAACAGTTTCAACTTCAGTAGAAAGCAACCCAAAATTAAGTCCCAGCACGTCCCAATCCGCTCCAAGCCATCACGTCCAGGGAGGTGGACAACACTCGGACCCTCATAAAAAAGACACACAAACACCTTTTTTCCTGCAAAAAAGGAAAAGCGAGCCCATTCTAACATACAGTGTCGGCATCCGCAGCTCCTCTTATCAAAATGGTGTCGGCAGTAGCCCCTGGGTGGCAAAATAACTCACAAACCTAGTACGTATCTTTGTAATTTATCTGAGAAAATCATGGAAAACAGGTTTTATCAAAGCAGACGATTCTACCCGTACACCCAAGGTGTTTGCATTGCATAATGTGAATTTAGCTGCAATTCTATCAGTTGGACTGACCAACACTAAATCATAGCCACTTTCGAGGAGACTTCTCTCGTCGGCAGTCATGACACGTTGGTCCAAGACACCGGCAAAACCGTAAGTTTGCGCCGGCTCAACAAATACCCCATAAAATACTTTTTTTTACAAACGAACAACGTACAAGCAGTCTAGATTTTGTCAGACTCCGAAGACGAAGAACTAAGACGTATCACTTTTCCCCAATTTTCAGTGTGTTCTTTTTATTTTCTTCAGTAATTTATACAGGAAGATAATTCACTAAAAATGATTTGGGTGTTGCTCCGAGTTCGCGATTGAAGGTGTTCGTATTATGATGCGGAATAATCGCGAAATCCTGGTTAAAGCCGTGTGCGGTCAGTGAGTAAATAAAGGTTCCCCCAAACACGTGCGATTCCATTCCTATTGAGCAATCCTCTGTGAAATCGAAGATCGATTTATTTTTGTATTTTTTTATTTCTCTGAAATTTTGCAAATAATTTCTTTGTTATCAAAAACTCAAAAATGCAGCCCAATCGGGTTGTACGCAAAGGTGACGTAGGACTACGTAGCTATTCAAAATTGATAGTATTTGCAATAATAATTTGTGTCGTTTTATTAACATTGAGCAAACTGCTCGGAGGCCAACTGAATCAAGAAGTCGAATAGTTGTTCCCAGTTGGACTTTGAGTCTCTAACCGTGGAATTAATATGACTCATTGGCCGCTGAAGCAACTCGACTGGCTTTCAGTCGGGGACATCACAATCCTTACTTTGCCACGAACGCTTACATCGCGGGCGAAGACCAAACGTTGCATATAAATATATTTGTGTTTGGTTTCACGCCACTTCTGATGCTGTTTATTTCTCCTTTATTACGGCCATTTTGGAGGATGGTGTCCTCCAAAAAGGTCTGTATGCATACAAAAGAAGGTTGATCCGACAATCTGATATGAACTTTCTTTAAAGTGCAAAACTCAATCGTAACTAGCAAATTTGATAGCGCGGCGGAGGGAGATGATGCAATTAATTTGAACGGGTGGAATCACTAACAGCAACCAAGCTACCACGCTAAACCCGATGCCGCCGAAATAATCCATTTTCGCAATTAACTCTTTCTTTCCATAAAATGCTGGTCCTGAGAAGAACCAATTTTCTTTTCCTAATGCGTCTTTCCAATAACTGCATCCAAACGCTTCACAGCACCTTGCGTTGAAATTGTCCGACCGCCGACCGCCGTGCTGCTGTGTCCGCTCCGTTGCATCGAATGTCGAACCGCTCTTTGTGGAATCACGATCAAAATGGCTCGCGCGCGCCGAATAGCAGGTTTCTTGTATTGAATAAATTAAGCCCGTTAGCCCCGCCCCTTTGTGATCTGATATGGGTGTAAATATATTGTGCACTCATAACGATTAATGAAGGGCGGGGCTAATGGAATTACTTCATTAGATATAAGAAAGCTACTTTCCGACGCGCGCGAGCCATTTTGATCGGGATTCCGCAGCAGACAACGGACCTTTCGGAGAATGACAAATTCTAAGAATCCTATGAATTTTTTTCGATTCTGAATTTGGTTATGGTTTGGTTATGTTGTTTATCTTAGACTAGCTTTATGTACCCGGCCTTGCTCGGAGTTGCCAGTTTGGTTCGAAGTTTTTTTTTTCACTATCGGAAAATAATAAAACCAACAGTGTTAACAGGTTAATAGTGTAATTGTGTTTACTTGTTGATACTTCATCATTTGATTAAATGAAAGGCTTTTGGAAATATTGACTGATTTTGAAGACGGGATTGTGGGTTTGAATAGCCTTATTCCGGGCAAATGTCTATTTCTAAAGAAGGGAAAACATCCACCGATGTCTTATTCCGGGCAAACGCATATTTTTAATGAAGGGATCACACCCACCATTTCCTTATTCCGGGAAAATGCCTACTTTTAAAGGAGCAATCACATCCACCATCCAGAAGGAAACACATTATTCATTGCTTTTCACTGGGAAAACTATGATTCCAATGAAGGGTAACAATTATCATTGCTTTATACCCAGCAAATGCATGCTTTCCATGAAAGATTTTTGATAGTGTTATGTTAATGGCCTGCTTCATTCAGGGATATGTCATTTTCAGGGAAATGTTATTGTCGAGGATTTGCTATTCTTGAGGAATTGTTTTCGGATCATTGTACAATGTCAAAAAACCTCGGATGAACTAAATAAGAGGGATTTTAAATTAAGTCGTTTTCTAAACAATACCCAACACCAAACTCCCTCCCGCATTTCAAAAACTCCTCCCAGCCTCTCTAAAATAGTTTCCTTTGGGTTAACAATACATGTTTAAATATTTGGTTTGAATTCACCCATGCGATAAAAAGGTATACTAAACTGTTCGTTTAATAAATATACCCTCTCTTATTGAGATATGGCAGTCCTAGACAGAGAATATGGGTTCCAAATTTGGTGGACATCGGTAAATGGGTTCAGAAGTTATGCTGAATTGATCGCTAACTAAACAATACCCCTCTCTCATAACCTCCCCATTTTAAAAGGACCTACCAATATCCACTAAAATCATTTCCATACGACAGACAATATTTGATACAAATTTGGTTCAAATCGGTCATGGAGCTCAAGACTTACATTGAGTTGATCGATTGTTAAACAATACCCCTCCCCACATACCATCTCTTATTTCCAAAGAGCATCCCTAACCCCCCTACCGTCGTCTCCTTAAGATAAAGAATGTGTGTTCCAAATTTGGTTGAGATCGGCCAAGGGGTTCAGAAGGTACACTGAGTTGATCGATGACTAAGCAATACCCTCCCCCACACCCTCCCCTTTTCCGAACAGCATCCATAACCCAACTATCGTCGTCTCCTTAAGATAGAGAATGTGTGTTCCAAATTTGGTTGAGAACGGCCAAGGGTTCAGAAGGTCTTTCTTTTCATAAAATGTTGGTCCTGAGAAGAACCTATTTTCTTTTCCCAATGTTCCTTTCCAACTAACTGACACCACAATTTGTAATAAATTTTCAGCATCGGCACTGGCGGTGCGGAATCGCCACAGTGCTATTTTTATGGTCAACCTTTTTTCATATTAAATTCTGGTTCGTTCTGAATAATCTGCAGCAACACATCGAGCACCACCACCAATGCGATGGACTTTCTTTGAAAATGTTATTAGCGCCTCCGTGATGCTGTGTCCGCTCCGCTACGATCGCTTTGATGCGTGTGCTATGCGTAAAATCTTGTTCAAACTGAGGATTAGATCCAAACCGGCAAGTTGCTTGATTGTGATGTCTGTGATAGTGATGCATGTACGTGATTGGTTGGTTTACCTATTTCTAAAATTGTTATCAATTATCGATAATAAACTGTTATAAATCAGTATTTTCATATAAATACAAAGAAACGTTGACTCGTTAATCGAATGGTAAAAAAATGGAAATCCATCAAGAAACGGCTGAGATATTAAAGTTTAAAGTATACCAAATTTTCGTGACGGTCTCCGATTTTCGCAATCGTAAAGTGTAACCCAATATAGAAAAGACAGACGTAGTCCTACGTCAAAAACATAATTTGCATCATTCGTTTGCCATTTTTACTCTAGCCTAACTTTTGACAAGGGCCTAAGCAAAACACCTTGACCTTTTTCAACATTTTTTGATATGCTGTAGCAGATGGTACATGTACTTTTTTGCACTATAGGCCATAATGGAGAAATGATGGACAAAAAAGATATACTTTTTTTAAAATTAGTTGGTTTTTTAAAATCGGTTGAAATATTTTTTTTTACGTTTTTTACTCGATTTTATAAAAGTACATAAAACTTCCAAAGTAGAAGGTGTTCAGCAATTTTTTGTGCTACCGTTTCTGAGATACAGCGGTTATAAGATAAAATATACCGATTTTTTTAATTTTCAGTCATTTTCGCATGTTTTTTGATTCTATTCGAACTAATTGTAATGCGCCGTTGATATTTATTGACAAATGCTAGTAATGGAGTAGTGCCCAAGTAACAAGGTTTGTTTTTTTTGTTTTCTTGGCAAATAGTAGAGGAAACGCCGTGTACATTTTTAAATCTTTTGACATTTGTTTCAGTATATGTATTTGTATTCAATTTGTTTTGGTCTTGAAGGAATTGAGAAATATAGCCAAAAGTTGAAATTGTAGAGTCCTTATAGTGAATTTGCTTGAAAACTTCATTGAACTAGTATTATTCTCCCTCTCCATTACACAATAAATCATTACCGTAATCCTGGGGAACATTGATCATTTTTTTAATTGTTTTGTAAATATTTCTTCCGTAAGTGAAATCATAGCTTTTTTCATATTTTTAAAACGAGTACTGCTACATGTAGAACGTATAAGGCTGTTGTTCTTGGTCATTTGATAATTGCAAACCTGTTTAAAAAATGTTTTTTGCCGCATTTTTTGATTTTTCAATTTGGGGTAACTTTGATCAATCATTTATCTATAGAGGAAGCGTAAACAAACGCCTTAAGGTCACTCCTGACAGAATCCAAGTTTCAAGTTGATTCAGCTTTGCTGCGTCGCAGCATGCGTGAAAAAATAAAAATGACAGTTGTGCGTTGCTTCGTATCGAGTGGTGTGTACCCGAAAACGCGAGCACTTTGAAACTTGGATTCTGTCAGGAGTGACCCCTTATGTGAGTGACGATTTTTCCCAACGTAGATTGGTGACGGGGAACCCGGGTACCCAACCGCCTTACAATGGGCATTTATGTGTCTGTGGGTGTGTGTGTGTGTGAGTGTGGTTTCAGAGAAGTGTGAGTATTCAGAGGCCACTGGGTGGTCCACTGGAAGATCAAGAACATCCGTAAAAATGGTCAATTCGTAAATTCCATCGTAAAGCGACGGGATATTTTTAAAACCATGTTCTACCGAACCCTGAGCATGGAATCGATGCTTTGACCCATATACGGACCATTGTGTCCAAATATCCCGTCACTTTATGATGTAATACTCTAATTGACCATTTTTACGGATATTCCGGATCTTCCAGGCGACTACTCAGTGGACACAATGGTCCGTATGTGGGTCAAAGCATCAATTCCATACTCAGGGTTCAGCAGAAAATAATTCTAATAAAATCCCGTCGCTTTACGATGGAATTTACGAGTTGACCTTTTTTACGGATGTTCCGGATCTTCCGAGGGACACCCCAGTGGACACAATGGTCAATATGTTGGTCAAAGCATCAAATCCATACTCAGGGGTTGGCAGAAAATAATTCTAAAAAAATCCCGTCGCTTTACGATGGAATTTACGAAATGATCATTTTTACGGATATTCACCCCTTCACCCGTTTAAGGGTTATAAATAGTTTTCGACCCCTAATAAGCGCTCCAATCGCCCCCTGGACCTATTAGGCAATTATAGTTGAAATCTCTCACGCTACAGCGATGCGCATCGATTGTTTCGAGCAAAACATCATCACCGCTAGTGGAATTGTTTGATTTTCCAAAAATATATAACAAAATTTCGAAACAAAAACTATGGATTAACCAAGAAAATAAGATTGCTTATCACTTAAATATAGGTACGAGCATTTTTTTATACTTGTTTTGAGCGCTTTTTTGGCAGCTTCCTATGCGTTAAAAAATTTATGTTGATTTCATTGTTCAAATTTTTGGCGAAAAATAAATGCAAATTCACCCAAAGCTTATATCATTCAGCAGCAAATTAAGTCAAGATTATTATACCTTACTCACATAAAGTATATGTGATAACAGGAAATAATATTTTATTCATTTATAGAAAGTGGTGAAAGTGATACCCCGCTGATCAATGTGCCCCCGGATTACGGTACCACTAGATTGGGTAGTTTGTCTGGCCAATCCCAAATCTACACCAACTAATTAAGCAATCAGAAAGATGTCCAAACGTGTTTTTAATCACGTGAATTCTCTTTTTTTAATCTTTCGTTTATTTGGAAGGTTCATTTGCCGTGAAGCGTTACGTTTTACAATACTTTTCTTGAATCTTATACATAGTGTAAGCAAAAGATATTTTAGTTACTAGATAAAGATTGTCGCTGTCGTCGCTGTCCGGAACATCTTTTGCTGGCGAGGATAGGGGAGCTAAATGTCAAAGAAGGAAAATCCATACGATTTGACAGGTATGTACCACACATGTTTCGGACAACAGAACAAAGGGAACAGTAGCGACAATCTTTATCTAGTAACTAAAATATCTTTTGTGTAAGCATATGCGGTATTTCGAAAAATTTCGTTTCAGGTGATTCGAAACGAAATTCCGCGGAATTTCGCGGAATTTGAGTATGGCGAAATCTGATTTCTTGATTTCGTTTCGTTTCGTAAAATTACAAAAATTTCGCTAGAAAAAACCAGCTTCTAACGAAATTTAACGGAATTCCGCGGAATTTCGAAACAAATTTAAACTTAAGGTGATAATAGAATGAAGCCAGAAATCGGCCATTTTGTAAACCACGTGCTTTTCCAATATGTTTTTCAAGAGCATGAGATGAAAGAACCATAACCTGACATAATGGTAGATCGTTTGCTTAGTTGTGCTGAACAATCATAATTTTAGTTTCGGCACTGTACGATAACTATTACGCCAGATTTGGGGTTTTGGAAATTTATGTAGATAAACGTGTGATGAATTTGAAATTCACCACGGGCTTCATTCTATAATCACCTTAAATCATATTTTATATTATCAAAAATTTTGGCTGCGCCGCTCAACAAAATCGTAAAGTTGTTTTCAAAACTTTAGATTATACAAATTTTTCTATTAACGCTTACTACATAACCCCATTCTTAGTCGACAAATACGTATGTAGTTTTCTTCTATAAAACGTCTTCAGTATTTCCATGATTCAAATTTAAATTTTGTGATATTTTTTTTACTATTTGCACAATATGAATGCGGAATCGATCGTGTTGCTTTTGGTCATGGGATGGCAGCTAGTCCGGGAGAACGCGAAGTGAAAAAAATCTACCTCGCGTAGCAGAAATTTGTTTAACCAGTGTGCAATCGATCGTGTTGATGCTGATCACGCCAGCTAGTGTGGGAGAACGCGAAGTGATAAAACTAATGTCTGCATCGAAGAGCACAACATTATTTAGTGCGGAATCGATCGTGTTATAGAGGCACGAATCACATTAATCTTGCGTTAGATTGATTTGAAACACAGTTTTCGTCTTCTTGTTTTCAAAATAACTTCGTATACAATAAATATTTTGTCGCTTATCAAATGGTTACTAATTTGCATGCAAATTAGTATGGGGGAGTTTATTTTTTCATTATACTGATAATGACGCTTCCTCCTTAAGCGCAGGTTAAAAGAAAACCTACATAGCTAAAAGGAATACTCAAGAGCTTTCACTCAGTGAAAACCGCATCTTAATTAATCGTTCCAATAATTAGTAATCGAATTCGAAGGTTTTAAACGAAATTTGAATCCGTATATGAAAAATCCCACAATTTCTTTATTTTCATATACTTACTGATATAAAATTGATCAGATTCGGAAGCACACGCTCCACGAAGAATTCCTTTGAAAGCGGCACAAATGCTGGGGTATTTCCTTATCGCCAATGGTATATGCGGCGAGAATATGGCGATTTATCACAGATTGCCTCTTCTGTTATTATAACTCTTTTGGTCACAAAACAGTTATTCAACTTCGAAAAAGTGAAATCAGAATTGCGTACATAATGTAAAACCAAATTAATAAAAATTCCGCGGAAAAAAAATTAAAATTTCGTTTCGTTTCGAAAAATTTCGAATTAAATGAACCTTGATTTCGTTTCGTTTCGAAGTCTCGAAAGAAATCTATATTTCGTTTCGTTTCGATCCGATTCAACATAGACATTTTAAATTTCGTTTCGTTTCGTTAGGAAAAAGTGTGTTATCGCATACCCTTAACATAGTGTTAGTTTTGAGGAACCGAAAGGCTCGCGGTTTGGTCGAGGCTAGGGAACACAATAATACAGTAGGAAAAGAAAGGACTTTAGGGTACTTATGTAATTACGATGCTGATGTTCACAAAGTTGACATTCCTCGCGATATTTCACATCTATGACGGGACAAACAGACAACAACGAGAGGAAGACATACGGAAGGCAAGGATGTTATCGATCATTTAGTAATCTGCGTTCGATCATTTAGTACTTTGTCAATAACTCAATCCAGAGGCCTAATTTGAAAATGTATTGTATGGTGGACTTTTAGTGCGAAGGTTTTTCTACAACTCTCCTTAACAGATCGATGTTCGAATTCCACTACTAAAGGAGTTACGGTGCTAGTTGCTATACTTATTCTAAATGATAACAAAATATGCAATCATTTAGTCTATGTTACTGTTACTAGCGCTACAGCTCCGTTATTAGTGAAATTCAAACAACGATCTGTTTGGCAGAGTTGTAGATAAACCTTTGCACTAGTAGTCCACCATATAACACATTTTGAAATTTAGCCTCTGGAATGAGTTATTGACAAACTACTAAATGATCGAAGGCAGATTACTAAATGATCGATAACATCCTTGACGGAAGGGATTAACAACAGACATTGAAATGTACAACAAGAGGAAAACATTCGTAATGGGGTACGACAGACAAGGGAATGGGCAGACTATGATTACAGTCTTACATCAGTAACTTTCAAAAGTTGGTGGGCAAGGAACATGTACTCGAGATCAAGACCCGACAACACCTCTCTAATAGGCTTTAGTTGTTTTCCTCGGACCCGAAGATGTTCAGTTAGCGCAGATCTGGGGCCACGATGCTCCTCACACGCCCACACGACATGATCGATGTCCTGATAATCCTCGCCGTAAGCACAGAGATTTCTTTCCGAGAGACCCACTCTGAAAGGATGTGCATTTAAAGTGTAGTGATTGGACATTAGATGACACATGGTTCGAATGTAGTTCCATATTAATTTTTTTTTACCTTCGACACCTACGG
The DNA here is from genome assembly GCF_024139115.2 of Armigeres subalbatus. Classification (NCBI taxonomy): domain Eukaryota; kingdom Metazoa; phylum Arthropoda; class Insecta; order Diptera; family Culicidae; genus Armigeres; species Armigeres subalbatus. The sequence continues at coordinate 420,402,812 of NC_085140.1, read as the reverse complement.
GCGAATTGAATACACCAGCCAACTCCCCATTTGTCCATTTCTGTTGCCAGTTGTTCAATGTTCCCGACGAACTAATGTGAAAAAATCATCGAAGTTGATTTTCCGCACCATAGCGCTCACCTTAGCCAAAGAGTCCGCTATCTCATTTCCCGGGATCGAGCAATGAAAAGGGGCCCAAGACATGGTAATAGTGAATGACCGTTTTGATAAAACACTCAGTTTTCTCCGGAGATAATTCGATACCCAGCTCCGTAGCCCAAGTGGACAAATTGTCCAGAGTATCTTGCAATGGTCCTTGCAGATCAACTGCGGTTGGCCCCGAAACGGATACAACGCAGTCATTTTCAAGCTCTAACAAATTGTACAAATAATTGTTCAAAATTGGTGAAAAACCACACGATAAGACATCGACGCAAACTGAATCAAAAGCCCCCTTAATGTTCAAAAACACAGAGTCCATTTCAGACCGCATCGTGCTTTCGTGCTGTGCGGTTCTTTCTCTCTTTGCGGAAGGAAGTTTTAATACTACCCGAAGCTATTTTGATTTCAACGGTGCTTCTTAGCGCTATTTGTACCCACTGATCCTGTTACGATCTTTGCAAGGACCCGTGCCTTCGTTTTACGTTGGACCCGTTTGCGGAAGTAAAATTCCGACAAGCGGTGGTAATCCTGCAGGGACACCGTTCTGGGAAAAACCTCTTAGAAGGTCACGTCTCCACGCTCAGCAATGAGTATTAATAAAAACAAGAGGAAGGGGAGTCTTTGAATTCTCCACTTCCTTCTAAGAAACAAGGTTTCAAGACCGTCCTGCCCAAGCGCGGAAAAAACAGAAGGAAGCTGGAGAATTCAGATATTCCTTCTAAATCTAATGTTGACAATGTTTCTTCTCCTATCGAACTGAGCAATCAGTTCGATTTGATTAATGATGAAATTGAGCAAATCGAATCTACCTCTAGCCCAGGTGATTCGATTCATGCGAAAAAGCAAAGGATTCCGCCAATTGTGGTATCTGTTGCCGAGTTTTCTGGCTTCCGGAATGAGATTTTGAGTAACCTTCAGGGGATCAAGGTTTCATTTCAGATTGCTAGGAAGGGTGACTGCCGCATTTGCCGGGATCCTTTGACGATCGCAAACGTCTTCTTCAGTATTTAACTGAGAAGCGCCATAAATTCTTCACATACGACGACAAAACTGAGCGTTTGTTCAAAGTCGTCTTGAAGGTCTCCCAGTGATGATAAATCACTGGATGAGATAAAATTGAAATTTCTCAATTACTTGGATTTTCACCAGTCCAAGTAAATAAGATGAAAAAGAAATCCCACTCTGGTACTTCCCAGAGGGCATTTCTCAAGAATTTTATTTAATTCATTTTAACAAAAGTGAACAAAATAATATGAAAAGTTTGGAAAAGGCCTGTATTATGTCCCATGTCCGTGTTACATGGGAACATTTCCGCAGGCCTGGGGGAAATTTCCAAAACCCCACCCAGTGCCGTAAGTGCCAAAAGTGGGGACATGGAACCAAACATTGTCACATGGATGCTAAATGCATGATTTGTGGTGGAACCTCTCACGCCAAGGACGCATGTCCTGTGAGAGAAGATTCCAATAAATTTAAATGTGCAAATTGTGGGGGCAATCATAAATCCAATTTCTGGGAATGCCCTTCACGCAAAAAGTTTTGAATTCCGTGCAAAATTGATGACGGGGAATTCCAATCGGATCCCAGATTCGACGGTAGACATTTTTCAAACGCTCAAATTTCGAAACCAGTTACCGGTCGAGCAATTCATACCCACCACAATTCACAAACAAATTTTGCTGCTCGTCAACGGGTAGCAAGCACTTCCGTAAATTCCAATTTTCAGAATGTACCTACGTATGCAAACATCGCTACTGGTAGACAAAATTTTCTTCTCAAAATGAGGTTTATACCCATGTCCCAACGGAAAATAATGGTCATGTTGCCGATTCAGGTAGCATGACTGCTTCCGACTTTGATTTTTAACTGAACAATGGCATCACATGATGGATGCAATGTTCAAAGCAAATACCATACCAGAAGCTGTTCAGGTTGGTATAAAGTACACACAAAAATTGTTATCGGGCTCCGTTTTAATGGATCTAAATAATTGGGTGAAAGTTCTAAATTGGAATGCCCGCTCTCTAAAGGGTAAGGAAGATGAATTATTCAACTTCCTAACAGTTCATAATGTGCATATTGCCATTATAACAGAAACTTATTTAAAGCCCAGACTCTCCATTAAAAGAGATCCAAACTATTTTATCTACAGAAATGATCGTCTTGACAGCGCCTGTGGTGGGGTCGCTATCGTCATTAATAGACGTATCAAACATAAATTATTTTCTTCGTTTGAAACCAAAGTTTTGAAACCTTGGGAGTTTCTGTTGATACAAATTTTGGTTAATTTTCCTTCATTGCAGCCTATTTGCCTTTTCAATGCAATGGGCAGCAAAAAGAATTTATTGAAAGCTGATCTTCAAATTCTGACTCGCAACAAATCAAAATTCTTCGTAATTGGTGACTTCAATGCCAAACACCGTTCATGGAATAATGCTCAAAGCAATTCCAACGGCAAAATTTTATTTGAAGATTGTTCTGCGGGATATTATACTATTCAATATCCCAATGGCCCAACTTGTTTTTCATCTACTCGAAATCCTTCGACAATTGATTTGGTTTTAACGGATTCAAGTCAGCTGTGTGGCCAATTGGTAACTCATGCTGACTTTGACTCTGATCACCTTCCTGTGACATTTGAAATCTCACAAGAAGCCATTTATAATCCAATCAGCTCTACTTTCAATTATCATAGGGCTGATTGGGATTTATATAAAACGTATATCGATAGGAATTTTGATGTTGAAATTCCTCTCGATACCAAAAGTGATATTGATAATGCTCTCGTATCTTTGACAAATTTAATTGTCGAAGCCAGAGGCATTGCAATTCCTAAATGTGAAGTTAAATTCAACTCCATTATTATTGACGACGATCTTCAGCTACTGATCCGTCTTAAAAATGTGAGGCGAAGGCAATATCAAAGAACTCCCGATCCCGCTTTGAAAGTTATTTAACGAGAATTGCAAAATGAATTTAAAAAACGTTTCGCTATTCTGAGGAATATCAACTTTCAGAATAATGTCTCGAAGTCGGATCCCAGTTCGAAACCCTTTTTGAAATTAACGAAAATTCTTAAAAACCCTCAAAAGCCATATCCAGCGCTTAAAGAGGGAAATAAAACTTCATTAACAAATGGCGAAAAGGCTCAAAAACTTGCTCAGCAGTTCGAGAGTGCCCATAATTTTAGTCTAGGTCTCACTAGTCCAATTGAGGATCAGGTTACACGGAGCTTCGAAGACATTCTCAATCAAGAGAATGTTTTTGACCCTTCGTTGGGAACCCATTTGTTTGAAGTGAGATCTATTACTAGAAAGTTTAACTATATGGTAGCCCCGGGTGATGATGGTATTTTCTACATACTTATCAAAAAACTTCCTGAGAGCTCTTTATCCTTTTTGGTTAATTTATTTAACAAATGTTTTCAATTGGCATACTTCCCAGATAAATGGAAAAACGCCAAAGTTGTTCCTATTTTGAAGCCGGACAAAAATCCAGCTGAGGCATCTAGTTATCGCCCAATCAGTTTGCTTTCTTCAATAAGCAAACTGTTTGAAAAGATTATTTTAAATAGAATAATGGTTCATATTAATGACAATTCTATTTTTGCTGATGAGCAATTTGGTTTTCGCCATGGGCATTCAACCACTCATCAGTTATTAAGAGTTACGAACTTAATTCGGCTCAACAAATCTGAAGGATATTCGACTGGAGTTGCTCTTCTTGATATAGAGAAAGCATTTGACAGTGTTTGGCATGAAGTTTTGATTGTAAAATTGATGAATTTTAATTTTCCTCTGTACATTATTAAACTGATCCAAAATTATTTATCAGATCGCTCACTGCAGGTAAACTATCAGAATTCTAAATCTGATAGATTACCTGTAAGGGCTGGTGTCCCCAAGGCAGCATACTAGGGCCCATTTTGTATAACATTTTTACTTCTGACTTACCTGATTTACCACCAGGGTGTCAAAAATCTTTGTTTGCAGATGACACAGGTCTCTCAGCCAAAGGGCGTAGCCTTCGTGTCATTTGTAGTAGATTGCAAAAAGTTTGGATATTTTCTCCACTAACTTGCAAAATGGAAAATTTCCCTGAATGCTTCCAAAACTCAGCTTATAATTTTCCCACATAAGCCGAGAGCTTCTTATTTGAAACCTTCTAGCAGACATATTGTCACTATGAATGGGGTTCCAATTAATTGGTCTAGCGAAGCTAAATACTTAGGACTTCTGCTAGATCAAAATTAACTTTTAAAAATCACATTGAAGGCCTTCAAGCCAAATGTAACAAATATATTAAGTGTCTATATCCACTTATAAACAGAAAATCAAAACTTTGTCTTAAGAACAAACTTTTGTTTTACAAACAAATTTTTAGACCTGCCATGTTGTATGCTGTGCCAATATGGACTAGTTGCTGCAATACCAGAAAGAAGGCACTTCAGAGGATTCAAAATAAAATTCTGAAAATGATTCTGAAGTTGCCTCCGTGGTATAGTACCAATGAACTTCATAGAATTTCTAATATTGAGACATTGCAACAAATGTCCAACAAAATAATTTCCAATTTTAGACAAAAATCGTTGCAATCTTCTATTGCAACGATTAACTCCTTGTACCCTTAGTATAAAATAGGTTAAGATTAGTTTAAGTTGAAAACATTGTAATTCCTACATGGTTCAATTCAACCAGAGGAAAAATTCTAACTGCCAGAGGCAATTGAAATGTATTAATAATAACTAAAAGCGTAACATAGCAAATAAGGATGATAGTGTTAAGAAAACACGGAACACCTAGTCTAAGAGATGAATGCATGTATCAGATAATTAGCAAATAAAATTAGTAAAAAAAAAAAAAAAATAGAAAAAAAACACAGAGTCAATTTGCTCTTTTTTTGGTGAAAGTAAGCTGAATTTCTGAAGAAAGCAACGCAAGACAGTCGTTCGTTCCCTTGCCCCTGTGGAAACCAAATTGTGTATATGACAAGAAACTATTCGATCCAACCCATTTGTCTAGCCGGAAGAGAATCATCTTCTCCAACAGCTTCCGAAAGCAGGATAGCATCGCGATGGGGGATCAAAAGTATGCCAATATTCGCGTTTCTTCACTCTGACCAGTTTCTTGAACTTGATCTCGAGCGCGATGTACCGTTTGTGAAGTACGATCGAACCGTGTTTCCGAAATTCTTTAAACACGGCGGATTTCTTGCGATAAAGTTGTGTACACCCAACATCCCACCACTGGCCGGCGTTGTGCCTGAAGAGCGCTGTCAAGGATCAACTGGAATAGAACCTCGTACTCTTCTCGCGGGGGAAGTGCTTCTATCGACATTACGCCAGCAATGATGGCCTCCGCATATTTCCCCCAATCAATGAGCTTCGTGAGGTCATATGAGTGGTCAATAGAAACAGATTGATTATGTCCATTGGAAATCGAGACTTCGATCGGCAAATGATCACTACCATGGGGATCTTGAACCACATTTCAAGTACAGTCCAACGATAATGAGCTCGAACAAATTGAAAGATCTAGACGGCTATCTCTTGCTGAAGGAGCTCGTGTAACTTCTCCTGTATTAAAAATTGACATAATAAAGAGGCTTCCAAGCTTCTTGAAAGTAAGCTACCGAGCTTGAACACTTAAAAGAAGGCTTCTTGCTTTCTGCTGCTTGGAAGGCTTCTGAGAATGGTAGAAGGATGCTTCCGAGCTTCTTAAAAAGAGACTTCCAAGCCTCTTGAAAGGAGGCCTTCCAGCTGCTTGAAAGAAGCTTCCGAAAAGCGTAGATCAATTGGCTTTGATTTACTGATGGCCATGATTATTATGTACAAGACAAAGTTTTGAAATAAAAAAATAAACAATTATCAAAACTTTATCAATAAGTTTTACTTGGAATTGTAATACGTCCGTCATTACGCATTTTTGTCCGAAGTACCCCCTGGGGCCAGCAAAGGTACCCCTAGGGGCAGGGATTGAACTTATCATTTCATTATCATTTAGTATTCAGCCAATAACTCATTCCAGAGGCGGAATTTGAAAAGTGTTGTATGGCGGACTTCTAGCGCTGATTCCCCTCTACAACTTTGTCTAAGGGTTAATTGGTCTATGTCAATATTAACAGCGTGAAACGCTAGCAACACTCAATATACTAAATGATAATAAGTGTTATTATCATTTAGTAGATAAAACGATACTAGCGTTTCCTGCGGTGACCATTAGACATACAGCAGTATACCCTTAGACAAGTCCGCCATACAACACTTTTCGGAATTCCGCCTCTGGAATGAGTTATTGGCTGAATACTAAATGATAATGAAATGATAAGTTCAATCCCTGCCTAGGGGGTACATGAACCCCAGGTTGAGAACCGCTGATGTAGGGAAACTGTTCTATTTTCCATCTCACTGATCAACCTTAGAGTTGTCTATTTTGATTTTTTTTTTGAAAATTCTTGATGATATCCAACTATGTTTGAAAATTAGTCAACTGTCTAAGACAAGTTTGGTACTTTCCATTTAATTCCACTATGTTTTGTTATCTTTTCAGATACATATTTCGACCTGAACTCGTACTTGACTCGACTGTCGAAGTTGAAGACATTCCACTAAAAGAGCTTAAATAATGTTTATGAAAATTATTGCTGTTTGCTTAATTTGTGCGCATTTCTGTCTCACGATGAATATTTACATTTTATGCAGATTATGTTATGTTATTAAACGAAACTTCTATCAAAAATTCGGGTTTGGTTTGATTCTTTAGTCTTTGCGTATATTTAGCATACGGGAAGGACAAAACTGGTAAAATCTGTCGAAGTGTAATTGACATTAGCACAAGTCCAACTACATTCATAGTAGGGGAACTGTTCCGATCTCCATTTCACTGAACATGTTTTCATGTAATCTCAAAACAAAAAAATAATGCACCAATTTTGTCGCTTCTTGTCTCACTGCTGAAAAAAATAACAAAAATAATAAAACAATCAAATACCTTTCTATTACTTTGTTCTTGATGGGATGAACATCCGAGCCCTGAGAGCTGTTTCCCTACGAAACAAAACTTTTAAACGCTTACTCCCAATATGTATGCAGTTAAAAAACTATTTCAGCTTAATTCGCCTTATTAAGGTTCCTTCAAACAAACGCGACGCGGCTGTCGCCATGATTCAATCGCTGGGTCGCTGCATCCAGTCACGTTCGGAGGAAACTATAATCATATTCAGCCAACTTAACTTTCGATATTCATGTCATGAAAACGTACACAACACATAGATATATAATTTCCCTCTATCATATTAATTTAATTTGTATCGTCCAGAACTACCAACCTTTCAACTGCCGTCCCAGCTGATCGCACGGGCTCTTCTCCAGGACGCACATGATCTGCCGGCTGACGATGACCTGGTTGTTGAGCAGTCGGTTGAGGTTCTGACTGTCATTGGCGGCCACTGGCTGGGGCCAATTTAGCACCATTGCGGCAACGATCAACCCCGCCGATAGCATAACGAGCTTCGTTGAATTCATGCTGTTGTTGATTCTTCACACAGTAAGTATTCGGATTCTATCCGGAGAGCGCACTCAAACATCCACCTCAATGGCAATAATCCAAACAAGACGAGCACTTATTCGCACAATTGAATTAGGGAAGGCTTCTTCGCTTCCTTACCCGGGACTAACTGATGAAATCAGCTTCCCACTTACTCACAATAAACCCTCACAAAGGCCGTACCGCCACGCTCCGCTAAATCACTGACAGCGGGAGCTTCGCTTTAACGCGCGATAAATTAGGCCTGATTATGTCGTTGATGCGTCGGATTACACGCTGATTAGCAAGGATGGATGGAGCACACGTGGTGTCAAACTGCACAAAACATAGACAGGAAGCTGCTCAATTACACGGTCGATTACACTGCACTGATAAAGTTTGATATCATTTAACCGGGGACTCACAAATCGGTCGCAAGAATTTCTTCAATGATATGTGTGGATGTGATTGGGTTCGTCGGAAGCGCTGATATGGATGCGGGTTTCACGGGTTATCCGATTCTAACGAAAGTTAGAAGCTTTTTTCCAGGTGTGAACTGAACGTCACGACGGCCGGCAGTAAACTGAGACTGTCCACCCGTAGTGCGATATGTTTTATGCTACTGGGGCCGAAAGGTAGGTCCTGTCGTGTGTACGGAATTGAGAGAGCGAGCGAACCCAATGTTGATGGTTGCCTTGCATTCAAAGCACATGGTCGAGACTACCGCGAGAGCGACCGGATCCACGTGGTATCGGTGGGTGGAATTGCATAATAATAAAGGTAGCGAGAGCTTCGCTGGCTAGACGGGAGGCACGAGAAAGCACTTGTTTGAATGCTGTTTTGCACCCACCACCCATAGCCGTTGAGGTGGGTTCTGTTTAAAAGGAAAATCATGGAGTTCGTTCTTTAAGATTGTCGAAAGGGAAAGTAAAGATAATGGCTTACCCCCTTAATTGATTCTTTCCTCGAGCTGACTGTGAAATTACTATAGGCTAGATGTACCAGTCGTGGCTATAGCACCAGTTGTCGCACTATTCACCACAAAACGTTTTCTAATCAGTGAACCATATTCATATGACACGATAACACCTTTAATTTTCTCCAAATCAAACAAAAGATAACTCTAAAAAATGGTCCTTTGCACCAGTTGTTGCACTAGTGGTCTCATTATGGCCAATCTCATAAGAAAACAATGGGATTTGCCATAATAGGAACCAAAACTAAGAATAGTGACACAACTGGTACATGCGTTCCTATTATGGATTAAGCAATTTTGGGTACTGTCACGCATTTTGATGCGGTTTTCACATTTGTTCTAAGGAGCAGGAATGGAAACCTTTCGCATGACATATCAACACCACCCATATGTCTTTTTTTCCTGTTCGGGTGTGCCACTGCGACCTGTTATTAGATCTATTGTAGCGTTACCCGTATCCTTAGTGTTTAAGTGCATGTCGAATTACTTCATTACTATTGAGAAGCAATGCAGTATGGTCTCGATACAGTTCTTGTCTTATTTTCTCAAGAACATCATGACAAGGTCGCGCTATTTAGACCTTTCACAGAGAGCAATCCCATTGAAGGGCGCTCCTTATCAATAGGAAATCAATCCTTTCTTGAGAAAACAGAACAGTGATACTATTTTGGCCATGCATCGGAGCCTTAGCCACATCCTTGTCTTGCTTCTAGAATATCACCAGTAAAACAATAAACCCGGGATTTAGCTCTGTCTACAAGACCATTTTAAGCAAGAGAATTTATTCAGTAATAAGAATTTCCGTGTGTTCCTCTCACTACCATTGTTCACCAGTTCAAGAAGAGTTAGTACGTATTTAAACCCCTAACTTGATTTTTCCAGCAGTCAGTTCAGCCTAGGACCGGGTACCGAGGTTTTTTAATTAACTGCTTGAAAAGTTGTTTCCGCTGCATACAGTCTAGTCTCAAACAAGAGGAATTTAAGTCTTTCAACTGTCTGCAAGGTAACATTAATTATGTTTTATTTCTGAGACTGCTGTTGGTAGCGGGGACTAAATACGATTTTTTTTTTTTTTTTTATTAACTAATTTTATTTGCTAATTATCTGATACATGCATTCATCTCTTAGACTAGGTGTTCCGTGTTTTCTTAACACTATCATCCTTATTTGCTATGTTACGCTTTTAGTTATTATTAATACATTTCAATTGCCTCTGGCAGTTAGAATTTTTTCCTCTGGTTGAATTGAACCATGTAGGAATTACAATGTTTTCAACTTAAACTAAACTTAACCTATTTTATACTAAGGGTACAAGGAGTTAATCGTTGCAATAGAAGATTGCAACGATTATTGTCTAAAATTGGAAATTATTTTGTTGGACATTTGTTGCAATGTCTCAATATTAGAAATTCTATGAAGTTCATTGGTACTATACCACGGACGCAACTTCAGAATCATTTTCAAAATTTTATTTCCTCTGGAGTGCCTTTTTTCTGGTATTGCAGCAACTAGTCCATATTGGCACAGCATACAACATGGCAGGTCTAAAATTTGTTTGTAAATCAAAAGTTTGTTCTTAAGACAAAGTTTTGATTTTCTGTTTATAAGTGGATATAGGCACTTAATATATTTGTTACATTTGGCTTAAAGGCCTTCATTGTGATTTTTAAAAGTTAATTTTTGATCTAGCAGAAGTCCTAAATATTTAGCTTCGCTAGACCAATTAATTGGAACCCCATTCATAGTGACAATATGTCTGCTAGAAGGTATCAAATAAGAAGCTCTCTGCTTATGTGGAAAAATTATAAGCTGTGTTTTGGAAGCATTCTGGGAAATTTTCCATTTTTGCAAGTAAGTGGAGAAAATATCCAAACTTTTTGCAATCTACTACAAATGACACGAAGGCTTTCGCCCTTTGGCTGAAAGGCCCGTGTCATCAGCAAACAAAGATTTTTGACACCCTGGTGGTAAATCAGGTAAGTCAGAAGTAAAAATGTTATACAATATGGGCCCCAGTATGCTGCCTTGGCGGACACCAGCCCTTACAGGTAATCTATCAGATTTAGTATTCTGATAGTTTACCTGCAGTGAGCGATCTGATAAATAATTTTGGATCAGTTTAATGATGTACAGAGGAAAATTAAAATTCATCAATTTTACAATCAAACCTTCATGCCAAACACTGTCAAATGCTTTCTCTATATCAAGAAGAGCAACTCCAGTCGAATATCCTTCAGATTTGTTGAGCCGAATTAAGTTCGTAACTCTTAATAACTGATGAGTGGTTGAATGCCCATGGCGAAAACCAAATTGCTCATCAGCAAAAATAGAATTGTCATTAATATGAACCATCATTCTATTTAAAATAATCTTTTCAAACAGTTTGCTTATTGAAGAAAGCAAACTGATTGTTATCGCCCAATCAGCTGGATTTTTGTCCGGCTTCAAAATAGGAACAACTTTGGCGTTTTTCCATTTATCTGGGAAGTATGCCAATTGAAAACATTTGTTAAATAAATTAACCAAAAGGATAAAGAGCTCACAGGAAGTTTTTGATAAGTATGTAGAAAATACCATCATCACCCGGGGCTTTCATATTTTTAAATTTTCTAGTAATAGATCTCACTTCATCCAAATGGGTTCCCAACGAAGGGTCAAAAACATTCTCTTGATTGAGAATGTCTTCGAAGCTCCGTGTAACCTGATCCTCAATTGGACTAGTGAGACCTAGACTAAAATTATGGGCACTCTTTGTTTTTGAGCCTTTTCGCCATTTGTTAATAAAATTTTATTTCCCTCTTTAAGCGCTGGAATTGGCTTTTGAGGTTTTTTAAGAATTTTTGTTAATTTCAAAAGGGTTTCGAACTGGGATCCAACTTCGAGACATTATTCTCAAAGTTGGTATTTCTCAGAATAGCGAAATGTTTTTAATTTCATTTTGCAAATCTCGCCAAATAACTTTCAACGCGGGATCGCGAGTTCTTTTGGTATTGCCTTCTTCTCACATTTTTAAGACGGATCAGTAGCTGAAGATCGTCGTCAATAATAATGGAGTTGAATTTAACTTCACATTTCGGAATTGCAATGCCTCTGGCTTCGACAATTAAATTTGTCAAAGATACGAGAGCATTATCAATATCACTTTTGGTATCTAGAGGAATATCAACATCAAAATTCCTATCGATATACGTTTTATATAAATCCCAATCAGCTCTATGATAATTAAAAGTAGAGCTGATTGGATTATAAATGGCTTCTTGTGAGATTTCAAATGTCACAGGAAGGTGATCAGAGTCAAAGTCAGCATGAGTTACCAATTGGCCACACAGCTGACTTGAATCCGTTAAAACTAAATCAATTGTAAAAGGATTTCGACTGGAAGAAAAACAAGTTGGTCCATTGGGATATTGAATAGTATAATATCCCGCAGAACAATCTTCAAATAAAATTTTACCATTGGAATTGCTTTGAGCATTATTCCATGAACGGTGTTTGGCATTGAAGTCACCAATTACGAAGAATTTTGATTTGTTGCGAGTCAGAATTTGAAGATCAGCTTTCAACCAATTCTTTTGCTGCCCATTTCATTGAAAAGGCTAGTAGGCTGCAATGAAGAAAAATTGTCCAAAATTTGTTTCAACAGAAACTCCCAAGGTTTCAAAAACTTTGGTTTCAAACGAAGAAAATAATTTATGTTTGATACGTCTATTAATGACAATGGCGACCCCACCACAGGCGCTGTCAAGACGATCATTTCTGTAGATAAAATAGTTTGAATCTCTTTTAATGGAGAGTCCTGGTTTCAAATACGTTTCAGTTATAATGGCAATATGAACATTATGAACTGAAAGGAAGTTGAATAATTCATCTTCTTTACCCTTTAAAGAGCGGGCGTTCCAATTTAGAACTTTCACACAATTATTTGGATCCATTGAAACGGAGTCCGATAACAATTTTTTGTGTGTACTTTATACCAACCTGAACAGCTTCAGGAATGGTATTTGCTTTGAACATTGCATCAATCATGTGATGCAATTGTTCAGTTAAAAATCAAAGTCGGAAGCAGTCATGCTACCTGAATCGGCAACATGACCGTTATTTTCCGTTGGGACATGGGTATAAACCTCATTTTGAGAAGAGAAATTTGGTCTACCAGCAGCGATGTTTGCATACGTAGGTACATTGGAAAATTGGAATTTACTGAAGCTTGCTACCCATTGACGAGCGGCAAAATTTGTTTGTGAATTGTGGTGGGTATGAATTGCTCGACCGGTAACTGGTTTCGAAATTTGAGCGTTGGAAAAATTTCACCCGTCGAATCTGGGATCCGATTGGAATTTCCGTCATCAATTTTGCACGGGAATTCAAAACTTTTTGCGTGAAGGGCATTCCCAGAAATTGGATTTATGATTGCCCCACAGTTTGCGCACTTAAATTTATTGGAATCTTCTCTCACAGGACATGCGTCCTTGACGTGAGAGGTTCCACCACAAATCATGCATTTAGCATCCATGTGACAATGTTTGGTTCCATGACCCCACTTTTGGCACTTACGGCACTGGGTAGGGTTTTGAAATTTCCCCAGGCCTGCGGAAATGTTCCCATGTAACACGGACATGAGACATAATACAGGCCTTTTCCAACTTTTCATATTATTTAGTTCACTTTTGTTAAAATGAACTAAATAAAATTCTTGAGAAATGCCCCTCTGGGAAGTACCAGGGTGGGATTTCTTTTTCATCTTAATTACTTGGACTGGTGAAAATCCAAGTAATTGAGAAATTTCAATTCAATTTTAATCTCATCCAGTGATTTGTCATCACTGGGGAGACCTTTCAAGACGACTTTGAACAATCGCTCAGTTTTGTCGTCGTATGTGAAGAATTTATGGCGCTTCTTAGTTAAATAGTGAAGAAGACGTTTGCGATCGTCAAAGGATCCCGGCAAAACGCGGCAGTCACCCTTCCTAGCAATCTGAAATGAAACCTTGATCCCCTGAAGGTTACTCAAGATTTCATTCCGGAAGCCAGTAAACTCTGCAACAGATACCACAATTGGCGGAATCCTTTGTTTCTTCGCATGAATCGAATCACCTGGGCTAAAGGTAGATTCGATTTGCTCAATTTCATCATTAATCAAATCGAACTGATTGCTCAGTTCGATAGGAGAAGAAACATTGTCAACATTAGATTTAGAAAGAATATCTGAAGTCTCCAGCTTCCTTCTGTTTTTTCCGCGCTTGGGCAGGACGGTCTTGAAACCTTGTTTCTTAGAAGGAAGTGGAGAATTCAAAGACTCCCCCTTCCTCTTGTTTTTATTAATACTCATTGCTGAGCGTGGAGACGTGACCTTCTAAGAGGTTTTTTCCCAGAACGGTGTCCCTGCAGGATTACCACCGCTTGTCGGAATTTTACTTCCGCAAACGGGTCCAACGTAAAACGAAGGCACGGGTCCTTGCAAAGATCGTAACGGGATCAGTGGGTACAAATAGCGCTAAGAAGCACCGTTGAAATTAAAATAGCTTCGGGTAGTATTAAAAACTTCCTTCCGCAAAGAGAGAAAGAACCGCACAGCACGAAAGCACGATGCGGTCACGACGAATCCTTAATTACCACAACTTATTGCCCTAGCTAGAAAAATGGATTAAACTAGGGCTCTGTTTGGTAGATCTTATGCTACGTACACACCAGTCAAGCAGTTCGACGAACATTGACTCCACCCCAAGAAAACGCTTCGGTTGCTGCTTTGTTGGAACGTGTGAAGTTGTTCGAACAACCATTTGACAGTTGGCGGCTCGGTTGGAAAAAAATTAAAACGGTTTGATTTTTGGTTTGAGTTGTCGGGGTGGAGTCAAGGTTCGCCGAACATGTTTGAGCATTTGTAGTGAAGTTGCACAAACCCCCATATATTTTTGATGGTTGGTGCTCGAGTTGGTGCTTCGGTCGTTCGTGTGTGATATTGTTGGTCGAATAAATTGATTGTTCGTGTCGGTGTTGATAAAATTGATGAATGTTTGAATAAACGGGAGGTGGAGTCAATGTTGGTCGAACTGCTTGACCGTGTGTACGTTCCATTACACCGCAACACACTACGTCAAAGTGATCTACCGTGTTACGGGACTGTCTTTCACATATAGTTGTTCTAAATTATGGCGACGATTGGTACACTCACCCTACTTCTTTCTTAAGATAATCCGATGAACGATAACCATGTTCAGTGCATAGGAAACATTCGTGACATTTAGAATTAATGCACCAAAAGCCGAATGAAAATCGATCACTTTAGGATATCCCGAGTAGACGAAAATACCTCAATTATATAAAATCTTGATAAGATAGCAAAACGAGATATGGACATAATTGATATAAAAGACGATAACAATATTGATCGCGCACGGATCGGTATGTCCCTACGTTGTGTATTTTTGTAATAAAACAAGACCGGATTGCTTTCTAACCATCCTGCCATAGTGGAGGTATGGAGACTAAACTATTTATTTCTGATATACGTAATACGGATCACGGCCCGTTTTCTAAAAGGAATCGAACCCAGCCACCCTCAGCATGGTCTTACTTTGTAGCCGCGCGTCTTACCGCACGGATAAGGAGGGCGAAGATGATTATACTTCCCAAAACAAAACACCCTGTTGCTTCGATCCATTAGGGCTGGGTCAGCTGTCGTAAAGTTTAAAATCATGCTGCAAACTAGGAAACTCGACTAGGTATTGTTGAAATCATGCGCTGCCTGAATTGAAAGACTAGCACCTACGCTTCAGTCAATAACGCCATCCAGAAACCACGTGGTTATGTTTTTGAAGATTTTCAACCCCCATGTGGTCCCACATAGCTTGTGGATAGCAGGACCCGCCTTGGAAGCAGTGTTACGATAGAAGGGGATACTTTCGAGGTGGTCGAGGAATTCGTCTACCTCGGATCCTTGCCAACGGCTGAAAACAATGTTAGTCGTGAAATACGAAGGCGCATCATCTGTGGAAGTCGGGCCTACTACGAGCTCCAGAAGAAACTGCGGTCAAAAAAGATTCGCCACCGCACCAAATGTGTCATGTACAAGGCGTTAATAAGACCGGTTGTCCTCTACGGACATGAAACATGGACAATGCTCGAGGATGACTTGCAAGGAGGACTTGTTCCTAGACATTGAACTACTTTGTACGACGTCCCTGAACTCACAGTTACGGTGTGACATATCTGAATTGCAAATCATGCGCATGGCTTCAATGCGGCTATATGAAGATCATAGATTGCTATTGGCTATGTATCGAGTCCAGTTGTCATGGTGGACCAATTCGTCTGAACTCCAGAATGATTTGGAGAACTTAGAACAGTGATTCCCAAAGTGCGAAGGATTTTAGAGAATACACTACATGTGGCCCATTGTTAGGCGTTATATGACAAGATAAGCTTTTCGTTGTGCCATTTTTTTCGTTGAATTCGGGGATTCTGTTAAGTTTGCTCCATTATGTTTTCGTATATAAAGCATGAACCGTGTTATCATCATGATTAATGAAATTAATCACTTCATCAATATTATGTAGGCCAAGCCCAACAGCAAACATACTTCCGTGTTATTGACCCGGGCTATGAAAATAGCAAATGTGTGCTTTTTCTTCGCTAATTTAAACGAGCCTAATGTTGAAATTCATGTAAGAACTAGGGGAACTGTTTCGTTTTCCATCTCACTGAACTTATATCCATCTCCTCGCAAAACAAAGAAATACAGCATCAATCTCGTCACTTTTTTTGCTAACACGCTTGCTCACCGGTGAAAAAAGTCACAAAAATATGAAACCAACCAAATTCCTTTTCATTGCTTTGTTTTTTATGGGATGGAAATAGGAGATATGGGATGAAATGCCGAACCGTTCCCCTATTTTGCATTATTCTGCTCCGTAAGAAGAATGCTTTTACTCTTAAAAATAAGTTAGGGTTCTGCGAAATTCAACTGGAAAATTGCTGTATTTTTAACTCCAGAAAACACGCTGACCACCGCCGGTCATGTCAACGTACTTTAAGCTACGGAAACTATTGAACGAAATCATTTTTTTTATAAGCTCCAATGTTGTCGAAGAAAAGGTTTCAGAAAACTCAATTATTAGGAAAGCATGAAAGCAAGGCTCGGAATGCAGATTTATTCGATTTCTATTCAACACTGCTGGCATGATCACCTCACCTGGCTTAAAAAACACTTTTTAAACATGCTATCGTTATTTGCGTGAAAACTTATAGTGGAAAATAATATAATGCATAAGGTCATATGATCATTTGGAAAAAAATGGCTCAGAATATTTTCTGCTAACTGAACCGAAAAGATGGTGTTGCAAAAGATTTTTCTTGTATTAAGTCAGAAAGAGCAGAAACAGTAGTATCGACTCAAAGTCAGTTACAGCGATGAAATTTGCAGAATTAAATGTTCTTCCAAGGATGTTATTTTTAAAAAGATTCACAGGAATAAAATGTTAAGATTGATTTCTTTCGGCGATAGCAGTCTTAATAAGTAGCAAATACTTTGTTACTCCTACATACGACGTTTTAAGTATTTTTTTAGCCTTCTTCAAACAAGAATACAAACTGCTAACCTTTTGAAGAAGGTTGAATAAATTAACCTAAACTTTTGGACATTACGGGATTTTCTTGGCATGCAGTCTTAATTCCAGAGTCAAAACAGGGTTTTACTACTGTCCGACGTTTCGGCAATTGTATAAACGTCGGCCGAAACGTCGGACAGTAGTAAAACCCTGTTTTGACTCTGGAATTAAGACTGTATGCCAAGAAAATCCCGAAATTTCTAAATTACAGTCGATCCATTATCATATATTTTGGACTTTTGGTTATATTTTCTCTAATTTAATACGAAAATATGGTCAGAAACGTGATTATGAAAGAGGTTAAAGAGACACATTATTCCTAATTACTTAAAGGAAGCTACACGCTTAAAATCAATAACACAGAGATGTGTTTGCATCACACAAAACGGACCTAATGCGGAACATCCCCTAGATGAGCGATAGTTACACAGCCACAAAAATAGCTCGTGTGGTTTTATTGAAGCTTGGATTTCAATATTTTCAACAGTATTTGGTTCCTCATGAAACAAGGAATCTGTACAAACGTTTACATGTTGAAAAGGACCGTTATCACGACCGTACGAGGCATTTTTGTGCCTGTGTAACTGTCGCTCATCTAGGTTATGTTCTGCATTAGGTCCTTTTTGTGTGATGCAAACACATCTCTGTGTTATTGATTTTAAGCGTGTACGTAGAAAAACACGCAAAATATAGCCAAAAGTCCAAAATACATTCAGATGTCCAAAATACATAATTTACCCTATGTTTGTTTGTTTGGGAGAGAGAATTGAAAAGTTGAAGGGGGAAGAAAAGTGAGAAGTAAAAACGGGGATGAGTGAAAAGTGAGAAGTAAGACATGAGAGCTGAAAAGTGAGAAGTAAGAAATAAGAAGTGAGTGGTGAAAAGTGTGACTAGAGAATATAGAATGAGAAGTGTGGACCAATGAGTGAGAAATGAGAAGTGAGGCGTGACAAATGAGAAGTGAGTTGTTAGTATTGTAAATTGTGAAATTCATCCTCATTTCCAGCTTTCTTCTTCTTTCTTTACTTTATTCTTCCTCTTCTTTCCTTTTTCTTTCAACCTTGTTATTTATCTTTCCATCTTCTTTCTTTCATTCTTATTCTTCCCATTTCCTTTTTTCTTCTTCTGTCTTTCCTTTTATTTCTGTCTTTCATCCCACTATTAACTTCTCACTTCACAATTATCGTCTCTTACTTCTCACCTCTTGCTTTTATTTTCCTCACAACTCTTTTCCTCGTTCTCACTTCGCAACTATCATGTCTCACTGCTCATCTCTCAATTCTCATTTCTCACTTGCCACTACTCACTTCTCACTTGTTACTACCAGAGCTTTAAATATTCGCTTATTCTTATGAAGCCCATCGGCCTTCTTTGTCACTTCACTTCTAAACATATTCATATTCGGCTCTGCACCGTCAATTTTCAGAATGAATATGGGTCAGTGAGTATTTATTTGAATATCACAAATTATTAAATAATCGTAAAACTGAACACATGTTTGATGATTTAAATAAATACACGCATAGATCTAATAAACGGGAACCTTCTTACGAACGAGCGTGAGGTGATCCAAAGGTGGCGGTAGCACTACGAAGAGCACCTGAATGGCGATGTGGCAGACGAAGATGGCGGTATGGTGATGGACCTGGGAGAATGCGCGCTGGACATGCGACTTCCGGCTCCGGATCTCCAGGAAATCCAGGAGGAGATTGGTCGGCTGAAGAACAACAAAGCCCCTGGAGTCCAGTTTAAACCAGGAGAGCTATTTGAACACGGTGGTGAGGCACTGGCTAGAGCGCTGCACTGGGTCATTACCAAGATTTGGGAGGAGGAAGTTTTGCCACAGGAGTGGATGGAAGGTGTCGTGTGTCCCATCTACAAAAAGGGCGATAAGCTGGATTGTAGCAACTACCGCGCAATCACATTGCTGAATGCCGCCTACAAGGTACTCTCCCAAATTTTATGCCGTCGACTAGCACCAATTGCAAGGGAATTCGTGGGGCAGTACCAGGCGGGTTTTATGGGCGAACGCTCCACCACGAACCAGGTGTTCGCCATTCGCCAAGTACTGCAGAAATGCCGCGAATACAACGTGCCCACACATCATCTATTCATCGACTTCAAAGCCGCATATGATACAATCGATCGGAGCCAGCTATGGCAGCTAATGCACGAACACGGATTTCCGGATAAACTGACACGGTTGATCAAAGTGACGATGGATCGGGTGATGTGCGTAGTTCGAGTTTCAGGGGCATTCTCGAGTCCCTTCGAAACCCGCAGAGGGTTACGGCAAGGTGATGGTCTTTCGTGTCTGCTAATCAACATCGCTTTGGAAGGGGTAATACGAAGAGCAGGGACTAACACGAGTGGTACAATTTTCAATAAGACCGTCCAGCTATTTGGCTGTCGACGACATAGATATTATGGCACGTAACTTTGAGAAGATGGAGGAAGCCTACATCAGACTGAAGAGGGAAGCTAAGCGGATCGAACTAGCCATCAACACGGCGAAGACGAAGTGCATGATAGGAAAGAAGACAAGGGAAGACAATGTAAGCCACCCACCTCGAGTTTGCATCGGTGGTGCCGAAATCGAGGTGGTAGAAGAATTCGTGTACTTGGGCTCACTGGTAACTGCCGTAAATGATACCAGCAGGGAAATTCGGAGATGCATAGTGGCTAGAAATCGTACGTACTTTGGACTCCGCAAGACGCTCCGATCGAATAGAGTTCGTCGCCATACCAAACTGACAATCTACAAAACGCTCATTAGACCGTTAGACCGGTAGTCCTCTACGGACACGAGTCCTGGACGATGCTCGTGGAGGACCAACGCGCACTTGGAGTTTTCGAAAGAAAAGTGCTGCGTACCATCTATGGTGGGGTGCAGATGGCGGACGGTACGTGGAGGAGGCGAATGAACCACGAGCTGCATCAGCTATTGGGAGAACCATCCATCGTTCACACCGCGAAAATCGGACGTCAGCGGTAAACCGGGCACGTAGCCAGAATGTCGGACAGTAACCCGGTGAAAATGGTTCTCGACAACGATCCGACGGGCACAAGAACGAGAGGTGCGCAGTAGGCAAGGTAGATCGATCAGATGGAAGATGACTTGCGGACCCTCCGTAGACTGCGTGGTTGGTGACGTGTAGCCATGGACCGAGCCGCATGGAGAAGACTCTTACACGGGTAAAATTCCATTCTCGAAAATCATAAATATGACTCATGATTTCATGAATATAGTGCGTTTTCATGTTATGAAAATACACCATGATTATGACTCATGAATTCATGATTTGTTTTATGATCTGTTTTCCCGTAACGCATTGATGCGTTACGGTTTTTCTACCGATGGCCAATCATAATTTGGTTCATGAAATCATGAGTCATATTACCTGAAATCATGAGTCATTCGACCGGAATCATGAGTCCAATTCATGAAAATGAGAGCGTTTCTTATGAAAGCGGGTTTCATCTCTCATCGAGTCGTGAGTCGATTAATGATTTAGTTCATGAAACCATGAGTCATCTTACCTAAAACCATGAGTCATTGAACCTGAAATCATGATTTACGCTCATGAAAATGGGAGGCTAGTTTATAAATGTGGATTCAACCGATCATCGAATCGTAAGTTGGGTCATTAGCATCATGAAACGTTTAACCTAAAATTATGAATTGAATTTACGAAAATGGAACAATTTATTTGAACAAGAGCTCGTCCCATATTTAAGATAATGAAATACGTTCAGAAATTGAAATCAGCAGTTATAAATCCACCAGGTGTGCATTGCTGTTCAATGTTACATGCTATAAATGGGATATTGTTATGTTTTGCATGCTTTGCATTTCAGTATAAAACTACACAGGGACATAGGGTATACATTTTAATACCGAACTCGCGTTCTTTTGAATTCAAAACAAAACCTAATTCACAATATGAGGTTTTTTCAAATTTGTCAACACTTCTTCAGCATAAAAAAACAACACCGCCGATCGATAGAAGCAAATACTAATGATCTCATTTCGACGCAAACTTAGCCAGAGTCTTGCAGCGAAGCCGCCAGGACGCTGTAAATTTACATGTAATAGATTATTATTAAAATACAGTTGTTGATTAAACCTCATTACTTACAGAATATATTTTAAATTAGAAAAACGCCGCCGCCGAAGATTATGGACGGCGCAAATTTATATCCACGGTTTGACAGATAAAGGTAACGCCTGTCCCATTGATTTCACATTTTCATGATTCACATTCATGGCACCGGTAGCTTTGACTCATGATTTCACTGAATTGAATCATGAAATCATGAGTCAAATTCATGGTTTCATGAAATAAGATAGATCATGAATTCATGATTTTAAAATCATGAAATCAGTAATCGATTTGTTTCCGTGTATATACTGCACAGGCCACTTCGGCCTTAATCTGAAAATAAATAATAATAAAATAATAATATGTAGATCTAATCCCGACGTTCAATTGAGGGGCATTTTTAGCGCCAAAGGCTAATTTTGTTTTTTCGCGCGCAGTTACCATACTCAGTGGTAATCAATTGAATGAATTTATGAAGAAGTAAACTGAGTAAGTCATTCTATGTTTTGAATAATCAAAACACGAATGTCAAAAGTCGGAGTGAATGTGCTTCATGAAAGGGAATATTTTATGCTCTGATTACTACACGCATCTTATAACTCAGCACTCACTTTCGTTTCTTAATACTCACTTATCCCTATTCTCACTCACTTTCTTACTAAGGAAATCAAAATTTGCAATAATTTACATTTGAACTATTTGTTTGAGAAACTGCATATATGTGGCATGGTGTGGACAAAATGAGATTTTTATATATTCAGAATCCTCCGGCAGAAAACAAAATCGGAAATGTATGAAATTGTTTTCGTTTGATTGAGAAACTCCAGGTCTTTGAGTTTTGCCTAAAACTATTGATCTGTATTGAAGAAATTGGAAGATTCCGTACCAACAGTTTTTGTGGTTTTCTTGGAATTGTGAAAAATGCACTTGTGCAGTTTCTCAAACAATTGATTCATTTATAGAGTAGCCCTTCAGGTTAAAGCATAATATGTAAGGAACCTAACAGAGTCGAGGGCATTTCTAGACTTTCATATGAAAAAGGATCTTGAACAGACTGAAGAGTGAAGGATCATTAAAATTACTGAAAGTTCTTTTATTCATTACTCTACCCACACATACTCATTAAAAGAAAGGTTCAAAATCATCTATTTGCATATTTTTTCATGATTTCTGTAACCTTTGATCAAATATAATTAAACCAGTGAAAACCATTGAAATTTTACCTAATATCTGGAATATTCAAGTAAAAAAACTGTTTTTATGGACTTATTTAGATCTAAAATCCAACTCTGAACTTCAGTGACGGGAAATGTCATATCGATGTCATGGGACTAATTTGTTAAAAACTTTTTTCACAAGTAATTTACAATCGTATGTTTTATATAAACATAAAGCACTCAAAGGATACTAAAATTTGTCTAATAGGTCATTGCTGTAAATCTAAAATTAGCGACGTGGGAGCTGAATTAGTGTCAAATGACATGAATGTCATGACATTCCGTGACATTTTTTTAAATTCGTTATCATGCCCCACACTTTATATTTAGAACAATGATCTGTTTGACAAAGTTCTAGGATCCTTTAAGCATTACATGTTAAAAAAAATCCGAATTGTAAACAACTTTTGAAAAAAGTTATTAGCAAATTAGTAATAGCAACCCCATGACATTTTTTTGACATTTCCCATCACTGCTCTGAAGTATGTCGGCCGATGGTCGGAACAGAAATATTCAACTCTGCAGTAAATCTATCAGTAGTTTCTGCCTTGTTGTTGGGTCAATACATTCAACTCTGCAGCTAAAAAAAACTACAGGAGTAATTGATTGATGGTTGTAGTCGGGATCATACCTTCTCTGATCATTTTGTAAGTGGCTTGGAGGACGCTGGATTGGCCAACCCCGCCAACCGCACGCTACGGCGCTGCATCCGACCAAATGCCGTTTGGCCAAATGACCCTAAACCATATTTCTACATGCTACAGTTTATGATATTTTTGAAAAAAAAAAAATAAATGTGTTCCCTATCTGAATACCTCCCAAGCTCTTTGGTCTCTTCAATATCGAGTAAGTCAGAGTTCACTGTAATGAAATTAAATGAATAATTCTAATTAATAATTAGTTTTAAAAGCAAATTTTAATCCCCATACCCAAATAAGACATTCAGTTTTGTGTGTAACAATTACATGGATCCGAAACGTAGGGGTATGCCAAATTAGTCGTGACGTGTTTAATTTAGACTGAGGAAGTCAACGTTAAAACATTCATTCTACCAGCAATCTCCTAGAT
This sequence comes from Armigeres subalbatus, assembly GCF_024139115.2. Classification (NCBI taxonomy): domain Eukaryota; kingdom Metazoa; phylum Arthropoda; class Insecta; order Diptera; family Culicidae; genus Armigeres; species Armigeres subalbatus. The sequence continues at coordinate 420,379,179 of NC_085140.1, read as the reverse complement.
CTATAATTTTCTATGGCTCTATACAAAGCATGTATCTAAGTAAGTTTGTAAGTAAGGGTCTTACTTCTGTAGGGTGATAAATATAAATCAGACAACCGCTCTGGTTATTTAATTTCGATAGGTTATAGCATTGTGGTAAAATTAATTTAACTTTACACAGTGAATCATCGAATAAGTATTAATAACGGATTTCAGTTTAATTTTTGCAAAATAATATTGCTATTGTTGAGTTTCCAGCCTGTACGAGGATACTGCACCACCGCTGACTGGAATGTGATATTTTGTTCGTAAATAAAACACAAACATTTATTCAAATCCTCGAGGGGCAAACAGTCGGAATGAAATGAAGTATATCACACATTTTCCCAACAACATCCCGTCTTGGCAAATCTTACCAAAGAAACATTCTTCGGGGTTCGAAAACGGTGACCCATATTGATCCACTTATCTCCAAGCCACGAAATTATTCCTTTCAAGATTTCTTTCCTCTGGGCGCTTGTTTCGGGTATAAGCTCGAAAAACCGTAAATCTCGTCGGCAGTCGGCACAAATTAAGTTTTCCGAATTACAAACAGATAGATATGCATTCGAAAGCATTTTTTTTAACAGCCGGAAACATGACGACGGAAAATCTCGAAACCATCCTATCGTCCACATGATGGCGTTTGTTCATAAGAGCAGAACCTGTCTGTGGTTAATGAATATGTATGAAGGGAAAACACTCGTAAAAACGGAAGGATGTTGGTTGTAGAATAATGACTTCGACCAACAGGACTCAGGAGAAAGCATAAAAATGGAGCTCCGTCTAATATGTTGCAACCGTTTGTGTTAGGTGTCTCTGGATGTGCTGTCTTTATATTTTTGTCGGTTTTACGATTGAAGCTTGCGAAGAGATGGAGAATCTCATTATATGGTCATAAGAAAACTTCATTTTAGGAACATAACTACAAGATAACAATTGAGTGAGGCGTTTTTGATCACGATGAGTTATGCTTAAAGCCCTTATACTCAAATTTTTCGTTTTAACCCTTCACTGAGCTTTCAGCATGCGTTATTCCAGCAGTGCACTAGTTAGTTGGTTAGATTTGTTTGAATAAATAATTAAGTAGTTAATTAAAGTTATTCTACATATAATACTATGGATGTTTGCTTTTGGAGCGAACATATACCTTTCGGCACACTTCGTAAAGATTTCTGAAGATTTTGTCTTAAATGAAACAGATTAATTGACAATCGATTAAGTAATTACATGGAAGAAACAGAAAGGAAACGCACTTCCATGGGAAAGTTCTTGAAGCTAGAAGTTTCAGGACATAGCGCCGACCAATTTTGTGGATGCCGATCTTCCCAAGCGTTATTGGAGAGAAACGGTGATGGCCGCGGCATGCCAGTAGAATAAGCTTCCCTCTCCTTCGGTGGACTCTACTCCCTTCGAAACATGGCGCGGATGAAAACCCGAGCTGTGATATCTTCGTGTTCATGGATGTTATGCTTACGTACACTTACCAGACGTTAACCGTGGAAAATTCGACGGGAAGGCTAGTAAATTTGGCTTCATTGGATATTGCAAAGAATATCCTTTCTCCCTTGTTGGCACTCGCACCGATAGGGTCATATCATGGAACTGGGTGATGGTTAGGACAGGACTCTTAGGACAGCAGGAGCCACTGCGAGAACCGGTAAGCGACGAAAGCGAGTATCGTATCGTATGAGGAGGCGATTTCAAGTACGGAACGATATGATTGGACGGCCGCAATGGATAGTGAGAAGGCGTCCCACATGAAAAACGACACCTGGGAACTGGTTTCACTTCCCAAAAGTAAGTAGCTATTAGGTACCCGATGGGTATTTAAACTCAAGCGGAACGAAGCTAACAAGATCGTGCGCTACAAAGCACAAATTGTGGCGCGGAGTTTTCACAGACTCCTGGCGTCGGCTACGACGAGGTGTTCCCCCTCTGACCCGACACATAACCCTTCTGTCGTGATCCGACATCCAGATTTGATAAACTTGCTGGTAGGATTTCTGGAAAGGTTTTCACTACCAGCCAGAAAATCATTCATATTAAGTCATGGTCCTTAAAAGAACCATTGTTTGCGGTCTTCCTCTTGAGTTTATCCAAACTACCGTTCTACATGGAGAGAAGGGAGGGGGTGTTAGCTTCGAACCACGTGTATTTTTTTTATTTTAGTTTTCTACGCGAAATGCTCTTGGTGAATTACAACAGCGATGTGAAAAATATACATCAATAAATCAATGAACGCAAAGCGCAGCTTTAGATCCTACCTATTTCCATAAAAAAATAAACGAAAAAACAGGTTGCGATTCAGTCTTAATTTCCACAAAGAATTTCGGAATGTTGCATACGATATGAAATCAAATTTTGGCCGCACCGCGCCACCGCTGCAGATGTTTTTTGTCATTACGCCACCGACACTTTCACATCATCTAAATTTTTTTTAAATTCTCGTTTTTACAAAGAAATTAAGAAAAAATCTTAAGAACTACAGAAGAACTTTTTGTACATATTCAGGAAAAATCCCGTAACGGAATTTTCAGTAAGAACTTTGAAATTGCTTCATACAATCCTGATAAAGTGTTGGAATTTCGAATTATTTTTAGACATTTCTCAAAAAATTAGGAAAAATCTCTCGTTGAATCCCTGAAGAATTTTGCTTGGTAATTAGTAAGAATTGTTATTTGAAAAAATCTCCGAAGATATCCCCATAGAAATCCTGTCTAGAAATTCAAAGCAATTTCGCATAGCATAGCATATTTACAGTGCTCTTCGTAGATTGGACACTGACACTAGTGATACTCAAGTTTTTCTTTTGAAATCCAGATTAGTATTAGAAATCAAGAAGGTGTGGCTCTTAATTTCAATCTAGGATAAAAATAAATAATAATGGATAACAAAATAAAAATAAAAATAAATAAATTCAAAGCAATTCCGAGATAAACATAAATGATTTTCGATTGAAAAATAAATCCAATTTTTCCTGATTTCTACCGTAGATTCTGTTGAATTTATTTGGCAAATTCTTCCGAAAGTTAACGAGAATTTCCTCTTCCTTCCATGACAAGTTTTTCACTTCTAAATTTTGAAGAATTTCCTGGGGTAGAGTCAAAATTGTACAATATGTCGGAGCGTGTATGTGGTCCCCTATGTGGTCTGGTTCCTAAAATCCTATTTTCCCTTCTTTGGGAGTTCTATGATCACAAGTGCTTGGAATTTCAACTGTGTAAACGAGTTTAGTACTTCCCATTTGATTCCACTACGTTTCATTATCTTCACACGATACGTATTTCGACCTCAATTGTTAGGCCGTCTTCGGTGTCTCGTACTTGACCCGAGTCAAATTCTTCCGTAAGTTAATCGGTAGTTCATTCATTTCGGGAAGTTATTTCGATAACTTTATAGTTTCAGCAGAATATTGCTTTAAACGTTTACTTTAGATTTTCTGGAATTTTTTTTACCAATTTCCATGCGACAGTTGCACAAAAAATTATTCAGAAATTATGAGCAAATTGCCAAATTAATCGACAATTCATCGAAGTTTTCATTTATTTTTTTAGGAACTCCTGCTTAAAATGCTTTGAAAGAACAACCTGTTACCGGCGGGTAAAATTGATTTAATTGAAAAAATATGATTTGGGGTAATCAGGGAAATATATTCTCAGTAAACCGCTGCCCCAATGGTCAATTTGGATGGATACGCTTGGGCCGTTGATGAAAGCGCTAAGCACACCAGATTGGAGCAGCAAAAATGGATGGCTGAGTGGGCGAAAGATCCACGAAAGATCGTGAAACTAAATCAAAGCGAATGGGAGAAGGTGATATTGGCGGGAAGTTACTCGCTGATCGGGAGAGTGAACGGCATTACAGTCGAGATCATCAAATCGGTATCATCAGGATTCGTCCATATCCCGGGCGGTTACGTCCAAGAAGTGTGATAATTCGGGAACAGTCTCCAGTCCACGGTCCACAATCTACGAGGGCTCCTGGGCGGAACGAAAAGTTAGGGAAGTGATAACTCCAGCTAAGCTGCTGTGTCCGTTTGTTGCCGCCATCGTCAGATCGGGACCGGTTGAAAGCACGAGTTTGAGCTCGATCCATCCCCCTGCCTCGTAGGTTCAGTCAGAGACCGAAGCATCGGCCCGTAGTTTATTATTGCCGCCTCCGCGGTCTACCATCCGTCACTACCCCGCTGTGAATCCAACTCGACCGCCACCTATCCACGCCGGAACGCCATCTTCGAAAATATCTCCCGTAGCTACTGCGGACATTCTCAAACTCCATTCTCCAAGCCTCACCGATCGCCAATCGAGATCTCCGTATGGTAATCACCACTCCGGAGGCACTTGTAATCGTCAAGCCCATCGACGAAACCGGAACGCCTAGACGCGGTAATCGTACCACGACGGAAGCGCCTCGCCGGCGCACTACTTCCTTGCCACTTCATCGCCACTGTAGACGAAATCAAAACGCCTAGACCCCGCAATCGAACTTCGGCGGAAGACGCCCCGCCAACGCTCCATTTCATCGACACCGAAGTCTTCACCATCCATAAACATCAGTCCCCACATCTACCGAGAAGGAAATAAACCGTTAAAACGTGAGTAGCCCTTTTTTATGATAGGATCCTGAAATCCGAGAACTCTCCCTCGTCACACGCCCTGAGAACCGGAACCAAAAGAGGTCTTTCGCACCCACCGCAGAGGCTGCCGTTGGCTCCAGACCAGCAGCCTGGGGTTTGAGGTCGGTTTCCTTCTGAAAGCGAGTTTGGTGGTTCCGGGGTCAAAAAGTATGGTCTTATAAACCGCAAGTTCGCACTAAAAAATCATCGGAAATTCCCTGGAAATTCTGTTTTGGAAATTCTGATGGACTGTTTCTGATCGTTCGCTAATTGGGATGACCTCACCCCAACTAGCGAATGCCGTTCGCTAATTGGGGGGTTTTGACAAGCGTCAATGTTGTTTACTTTTTGCATTGAACAAAGGAAAATTTTACGCGCCAGAAAATATCGATCCCGCCAAACACGGAAACTTAACGTCAACGCGTTTTTGACATCACATTCTGACGTTTAGCTGCTTTTTAATTGGGTTTCGCCCCAATTAGTGAACCCCCAACTAAAAAGCGCCCCATCTAGAAAAAAAAACAGTTAGCGAACGTTCACTGTACTAGGATTTTTTAGGAATTTTTTTGGCATACCTACATGGATAACAGGGGTGGCATTGCGCACCTCGACTCGAAACGAGCAGACCATGCAAACTGTCATACGAAAGAGCTATCGAAAGGAGATGCACAATGAGGCAATGAGGTTACGGTTCTGATTAGAATATAATCATAGAATCTTGGCATAATGCTGTGATGTCCCGTTGGGTTCCAGTCTAATGCTTGTTTGCAGATTTCGTTTCCGCCCCTACGTAAGGTGTGGCCGACCCAGCCCTACTTTCGATCTCAAATTTCTGTTGCTATCGGTCTCTGGGGACAACAACGATGGAGCTCGTTGTTTAAGATCCAGTTGTGAGGCCACCAGGCACGAATTTGGTACCGCAGGCATCTGTTGATGAACACCTGCAGCCGCTGAGTGTTCTCCACTGATACACGTCATGTTTCATTAGCGGTTAAGTTCACGGTCAATGAGGAACAATAACAGTGATAGAATACATCCTTGCCTCACATGATCTACGACCTGGATAGGGTCGGACAAGATTCCACTGTGCAGCACTACACGAGAAGGCCTTGTAAATACTGTGGCTCGATGAGACCGATAATTTTATCAAGAATCCCATTGCGTCTCAGAGCGCCCCGCATATTCTCGTAATTTAGACAATCGAAAGCTTTTTTGTAGTCGATGAATATCAAGTAAAGGGACTCTTGGAACTCGTTGACCTGCTTCAGTATGGTACGGAGCGGGGCAATATGGTCCACACAGAATCTTCCGGCTCCTGAATAGGATAACTTTATGTACAACTTTGAGAACGGTACACAGCAATATAATGCCTCGCTAGTTATCACATACACTTTTTTTTAGTATTTTCACTAAGATACCTCGCATCCAGTCGACCGGGACAGAAACAGTGTTCTGACGAAAGAATATTAGAAGGTAAACTGATTCTATGATTCTAAAAACAATTCTAAAATTTCTACAATAATGCTATTAAAAGGCTAGGAGGTTATTTTCATCTCTAAGAACACATAGAATACATTTTGACCCTGTAATTCCTGAACTGGATTCTGAGTATCTCCAGAGCTACGGAAGGTCTCAAATATTCTTAGGAATCTAGGGATATTTCGAAAATTCTAAACCATAACAGATTTTTCTCGAAATTCTTGAGACATATTCGCGAGTCCATATTTTTTGTAATCTGATGCATCGAAGAGGTGTGCGAGTTCTAGTTATCCTAATACCTGATAAACATTACAACATGAGGATTTCATCGGAATTTCCGAATTCAAGAAAAATTTCAACTCCCATGGTGCGTTCAGTATGATTTTAAATCAGGATAAATTCCTGTTTTTGTCCATCTTAAAAAATCAGCGTGTTAATCATACACACTTAAATTATTTTGTAGACCTCGGCAAATTTTTTGCTGAGATTCCAACAGCCGAGATCTCGGTAACGATAACCGATGACCGAAATCTCGGTAAAAATTTTACCGAAATTCGTCGAAATTATTACCAATACATAGCAGACTTCCCACCGCAGTAAAGCTGTACCGGAATAATGCGGAACATGACCGTGCAGTTTGTCCGGATATGAGCACCCATCACGACCACGTTTCCGACTGGGTGCATCAGCGGATTGTGGAACTCCCTGCATTCACCTATGTTGCAGCGGATCTTGAACTTGCACTGGCCTCCGTGTTCGTTGAGACACACGTGACACAGCTGTACCGCAACTTCTTGAACTCCGCGCAGTGTCGCAGCCGATGGCTCGTTCCGCGACAGTAGTTGCACGGTCTCAGGAGTCTCTCGTTTGCGGTCACATTGGAACTGCTGGCTTCGCTGTGGAGATACAGACCTCCCCTTTCCTTAGACCTTCTTTTCCCGGCATGGGGAACTCCTTTTAGAGGATGCGATGGCTTGAACTCCACGTCTACGTTGGCTTCGCAGGCATCCGCTACGATGTTCATCAGGAAACCCGTCAACGTTCGCAGCGTCGTCTCTCCTCGGATCCTCCGATAGTGGACCCACTCGCGCTTTTCCCGATCCGGCAGTTTAGCAACCAACGATTTAATTAGCAGCGGATTCACGAGGTGCTGCCGCAGATCGGCTGCCTTAAGATGGCCGCATAGTTGTTTCACAGTATTCCCAAAGGGACAAAGCTCCGGAGGTTGTCCGGCTTAAGGGGGTCCAACCTGGTGACCTTATCCAGCAAACTCTCGAGCAGTTGCTCCGGGCAACCGGACGACGCAACTTCTCTAGGACCCTCGGGATCGACTCCGGTAGTAGTAGCTGCCCCGACACTAACTCGAGTGCGTCACCTTCGAGCGCTTCCTGCAACCTCATCAGGTTTTCGTGGTTCATATAGCCACAGGCATCGTTTGACGCTTTGTAGGCCGCGTAGAACAATGATCACTGCTCTGGTTTTCCCGAGAACTTTGGGAGCTTATATGTCAGTCCCTTTCTCGCGGCCAGCTGGGCCTTTGTCGGTCCGGTCTGCTGTTGTCCTATCCCTTCGTGGCATTCTTTCACCACCCGCTTCTTAATTTTCCGCGAATCGCGCCATTTGGCTCCCTTCTCCAAATATAACTCGGAGCTCCGGCTCGATGATTCCACTTCTTCTTCCTCATCGGCATCCTCGTCTTCCTCTTCGGTGTCTTCGTCGTCTTCTGCCAGCATCTTGACGTTTTTTTGGGTCAGATTCAACATATTTTGTTGAATTTTGCTGGAACTTCCCGCTCGTAGATCGTCACCAACATATTTCGACGACGGCTGCCCATTGGAAGTTAAAAGAAACGCCATCTCCTTGTCCATGGCCGCCATTTGCCTCTCGAATGTCTTCTGACTCGCTTTCATTCGGTCCATCTGCTCCTTCTTCTTCTGAAGCATCTCGGCTTACCAAGCCCTCTGCTCTTCTTTTTCTTCGGCACGCATTTGCAGCTCCATTTCCGTTTTCTTCCGCTCCAGAGCACGCTGCATATCCCAAGTGCTCCAGACGTCGTATTGTTTCCTCCATTTTGCGCAATACGACACTTTATAATCATTGGAGTTTGTTGGGTGTAGCCTTTCACGGAACGGCAGAACACTTATTGACAGCTGGAATTCTTTGACCAGTTCCAATGCTGTAAATTTATTCCATTAAATATAATCAAATTTATTACTAATTACAAAATATTTCTTACATTATAGACGAATCCAAGTAAAAATAAGAAAAAGACACACGACGGTGTTAACTTTGACAGATCCTACAGCGCAGCATAGGAAGATCATTTTAAAATGCTTATAATAAATTCTAGACAAATTGTAATTAAAATCTGATTGATATATGATACGGAAAAAGTTCCGAAGTTTATAATAGATACATTTTTGGAAAATATACAAAAAAAAATGAGATAAGCTTCCAAATAAGTACCTGAGAACTTTTTCCGTATCGTACATCAATCAGATTTTAATTACAATTTGTCTAGAATTTATTATAAGCATTTTAAAATGATCTTCCTTTGCTGCGCTGTAGGATCTGTCAAAGTTAACACCGTCGTGTGTCTTCTTCTTATTTTTACTTGGATTCGTCTATAGTATTCTCCGTGTTTTTCCGAAGGACAATCTTCCCAAAACTCATCACTTTTCTTCCAATCTCGGGTACTTATTCAAAAGGACGTATGTGATTTTGTAAACAAAGATTTGAACTTCGATTTGTCCAATCTGATGGCACTCCCAGGCAAACCAACACCACCAACAGGTAGCCTAAGCCTCCTTCTATCTGTCTGTGGTGATGGTTTGCATGGGAGGGCTTTCAGATCGGACAAATCGACGTTTACATCTAGTGCTACGGATAGAGCCGCTTTTCTGCGCTCAAGCGAGCAGAGGGATATTTTGAAATCACTCCCATAAACAAAATTATTTTGCAGTTACTTGGCTGTTAAATATTTCCCGCTCTTCGAATTTTTCTTTCCACGCTGCATGAGGGCGCACAAATGCGCTAGACTCTACATGACTTGACGATTGTTTACATACATTCATGCTCCAATCATCTGCAGGATCTCGTGAAATTTCGTAACGAGTGCTTTTTAGTTGCATTCCCACTAATTTTCTACTCGAAATATAATGTGAGAATATTTGTTACAAAGAATATAAAACTCAAACAAAGTTTATTTTTATTTTTTCCCAAAATAATAACAATACTTCTCAATATTAGATCAGAAACGAACATAACCACAATATTCAATGTTTGACTCCGGCACAATAGAAAATAGACCAGTGCAAGATGACGTAGGTTGACAGTTCACAGAGCTTGTTTACAGGGACTTAGTCTCTGGAGCAGCTTCCGGAAAAACTGCTTTGCGATTAATTAAGAATATTGATGTCTTTCGTGATTGATTTATGGTAGGGGCTCATTCACAAATTACATAACGCAAAAAAATACAGATTTGAACCCCCACCCACCCTTCCGTGACTTGTTAGTAACATTTCCGTCATAACCACGCACCCCCACCTGTGACGCATAACGTCTTACTAAAATTTCACAAAAATGATAAATTGGTATTTTTAGTGAACTCTTCCTTAACTTCCTTCATAGTACATAATAATACTGTCAAATTTGAATTTAATTTTAAATTTCTTTTTTTTTATATTATTTTATTATCATAAATGTTACCCGTAACAAAACCAAACAAACCCACCCACCCCCTAGTCAAACCGTAACATTTTGTAACGCAATATTATGTACCCACCCACCCCTTAATGCGTTATGTAATTTGTGAATGAGCCCTAGGAATAAAGCATATCACTAGAATATTCGGGTCAAAATGATTTTGAGCGAAAATTACGGATTTTAATTCCCGGCTGATCGATTTTAATTCTAACACCCTGTAAACAAGCTCTGTGAACTGTCAAATAAGTGAGGTTAAGTCAAGATGTTGCATTGGTCTATTTTGGCTTCAGTTTGACAACCAAATCGATTCTATCCGCACCACCCAGGTTTACATCTTTGTTTGCGAAATCACATACGTCCTTTTGAACAGGTACCCGAACAATGTCTACTTCTTCAGGGTTGCCAGTTTCACCGCAATATTCTTTTCAACAAGAACAATGGTGTGATTGGATCGTGTGGTGCCCCACCTCTGTCTCCGCCAGTGATGACTTGCAGTTATCGAACGTCTACAGTATACCGAAGTTCGATTTTTCTCCAGATACAGGTAACTTTCCCAACTTCGGAAGTAGTGCGCTGAATTTATCTAAAGATGCGCTAAACAACGCATCAATTAGTTTGACAAATAAAACTTCGGAAGAAAGTTCGGTTTGGAAGTCCCGGCTTCCGAATTTTAAGTTAGTGCTACGCCGACAATATCATCCTGTTAGCCTCATGATACAAAAATGCTAACTCGGCCTAGAAACCTTGCAGTTAACAACTGTGGAAATGATTAATGAACACCAATCTGCGAGGCAGCAATGTCCCACTTGGGGAAGTAATGCCACTAAGAAAAATAAATGATCTTGGTATTTTGTGTGCTCTCCAACAGATGGCTATTTTGAATCGCGTTTCAGGCGCAGCAAGTGAAACACGTCGTGGGCAAGTGACATGACAGTAGCGCGCTGCAGATCAAAACAAAAACAAAAAACATCGATACCAGTGAAAGTAAAGTGCATTCGATTACTGTCCGCAATATTTATATATTTTATTAGAATTGGTAGCTTAATTCCCTAGTAAACTGCAATAAATCATGAGGAAAGTGGTCATCCTCAAGTCGGAGAGTGAAAACAGTGAATCCTACCCGTCGTTGCTAAGAAAACACGGCTTCGAGCCCGTCTTTGTGCCAACGTTGGATTTTTCCTTCAAGAACCTTGATGTCCTCCGCGACCGCCTGCTGTCGCCGTACAAATATTCTGGCCTAATCTTCACCAGCCCCCGGGCGATCACCGCCGTCTGGGATGCCCTGGAGGGAAACCGCTTGAAGGACGACTGGAAACCGTTGGAAAATTACTCCGTTGGCGAAACCAGCTCGGATCTGATACAACGCAAACTCGAACTGACCACCAAAGGACAGCACTCCGGAAATGCCAGCAATTTGGCGGATTTCATCAAAACGGATTTGTATGATAAAACAGTGACTATGCCATTTTTGTTCCCGTGTGGCAACCTGAAACAGGACGTCTTGCAGAACAAACTGTCCGAGTATGGCTACTCGTTGGATTGTGTCGAGGTATACGAAACGGTTCCCCATCGGGATCTGGAGCGGAATTTGGTGGACCTGTTTCGGGAAGGGGTGGTCCGACCGGAATATTTGCTATTCTTCAGTCCATCGGGAATAAATTACTGTGCCAGTGTGTTCGAGCGGCACAAACTGGATATCGATGGCTGTCGCATCGTTGCCATCGGACCGAGCACCAAGAAAGCGATCGAGAACAAAGGTTTTGCAGTGCATCGGACGGCGGAGAAGCCCTCGCCCGAGTATGTCGTTAGTGCTTTATTAGATACCTAAACAGATGTTGACTAGTTCGTAGAATAGGGGAGTTGTGGGGAGGGATAATGATGAGACCTATCCGAAAACAATTCTCAACCTAAGTGTTATAAGTCAAATTATTTATAGAAATGCTAGGATGGAAGAATTGCGGGAATTCAAATGTGAAATGAGATTTTGGTCGAAAGTGTCCTAAAGTGTTTTATATTAGTCATTGATGTTATTCAATTCATGGTCGTGTGTGGTATGAAACTACAAATCGTTACACATGCAAAGCTAAAATAAATATTCAGAAATAGTGACAAAATGGATTGAATTTTAAATACTCCACAAACAACCACATTCGATCTAATATTCTATTTTTATATTTAATGTTGTGATAGCAAAAATCCTTTTCTTCGCTTTAATTCTGTGCTGTGTCAATCATATTATGTTAAAAATTTGATAATAAAATAACTAATTTTTTAATGTGTTTATATGATTGTTATTAATGTTAGTTCACAATCATAATTGAAATTTTCCTCAACAACTACTAGAATAACAAATAGACCGTAAGTTGTTACGCCATAAATTAAATAATAAATACAAAATGTTGAAACGAAATATTTTTTAATCTATTTCATTCGAAAAATTTAGCCCTATTCGATTGATTCCACCAAGTCATTTCTGAAGTATTCTGATTTCCGCGAGAAAATAAAATATGAACCTCGACATAAATGTTTATGCGACGCCGCGATTTTGAGTCGGCACGCCGCCGATCATAAAAATGCTGTCCAATGAGCAGTAGGGTGGCTCAAATTAGTATGGAAAAAACTTTTTTCAATTTTTTTGATGGGCCGCCCTCTTTTCGTTTTCTTTGATGCCCTGATGCTCTGGACAAAATTTCAGCGAAATCGGTCAACATTTGGGCGGCGCTAAACTTGTTGGAAGTTTATATGCAAAATGTATGCAGAAACATCCAAAACAGTGAAGTGCAGTTGGACGGCACAACTCACGATGAAGAAGTATGATACTAATTCAGATCTTGAAGAATTTAATACAGAATGTTAAGCAGAAAACCGCGAGAAGATTAGAGTTTGCCCGGCTAAGTGAAACTCTGAAGTGGGGTTTGAGCAAATTTCGTTTCTTTTACCTTTGAAAAGAAATAAATTCACCCCTACAACACTCCAGTAAAATGCTAATATCTTTGCGTAGTAAACTCTAATCTTCTCGCGGTTTTCAGCATAACATTCTGTATTTAATTCTACAAGAACTGAATGAGTATCATGGTTCTTGATCGTGAATTATGCCGTCCAACTGCAAATCACTGTTTTTGGATGTTTCTGCATACATTTTCCCATACAAACTTCCAACGAGTTTAGCACCGCCCAAACGTTGACCGATTTGCCTGAAATTTTGTCCAGAGCATCAGGGCATCAAACAGAACAGAAAAAGAGGGCGGCCCATCAAAAAAATTGAAAAAGTGTTTTTTGAGCCACCCTAATGAGCAGCTCCAAGTTGTTCTCATCCCTCTCATGTCCATTTGCTGACCAAAAAGAACGAGCAGGGCGGGAACAACTTTGAGCTACTTCAAGCCGCTCATTGGACAGCACTAATATTGTAGATCCAGTTGAAAACCAAACTGAGCTCTCGCGACAATCGCATTTTCTCCCATTTCCAAGTGTCGCAACCTCGGTCGCAACTGCATCGCGGATGGTGCGCAGGGTGGCATATGATGCGCACTACTTGCGATGCAGTTGCGACATCCAGAAATGAGAGAAAATGCGATTGTCGCGAGAGCTCAGTTCGGTTTTCAACTGGTTCTACTGTTGCGGATCAAGCAATCGTTGGTCACTAAGGGTGCCTACCAGTTGTTTATACCAACTAATAACTACGGACTATTTTTTCATTCCAATTCAAACCGTTAATCCTAACACACGTTTATAATAAAGAGCTGTTCCAAGTTACAGAAGTTTGGTCTTTTCTTGACTGCAAAGTTCTACGGACGTCAATAGGTTATGGGCGACAGCAAGAAAGAAGTGGCCGTTCACGGAATCCCTCAGTTTTCTGGAACTGGCTACGATACCTGGAAGTTTCGTGTTCAAGTGTATCTCGAAGCCTCGAAGGTGTGGGACGCTGTGGTGAAGGATGTTCCAGCAGCGGCTGACGAAGCTGTGAAGTTCAGGGAAATGGACTGTAAGGCGAAATCCGTGCTGGTGATGTATCCGAGAAAAGAATACGACCAAAGAAATGTGTAAAATTCTTGAATATACGTTCGCCAAGAAGTCGGCCGGAAAGCAAACGGTAATTAGGAAGCAGATCGCTCGTCTTCTATTGAAGGAAGGGACATCATTGCGCGCCCACCTGCTGAAGTTTGAGAACCTCATTCGACAACTCCGAGTGGCCGGTTCAAATCTTGAAGAAAGCGATGTTTGTGCAGCCCTAAGTTTAACGCTTCCGGAGTCGTATGACCCCCTTATGACCACCCTTGAAAATCTGCCGGAAAATGAATTAACATACGAGGTGATGAAGACCAGGTTGCTTAGTGATGAATCGAAGCGTTTGGATCGAATGCACATGAAGAAAAACCTACTGCATTTGGAGATCAACGCCGAAGAAATGGAGGTGCGAAGTTGAACGGCAAATGTCATGGCTGTGGTAGGCGTGGTCACATGAAGGATTGTAGGAATAATCCCAAAACTAACGCAGTGAATGAATTAAGGTCAATTGTGTTCATGGCAGACAGTGCGATAAACCTAAAGAGTTGCGGTGAAAAGCTCCAGTTTCTGCTGGACTCCGGGGCCAGCGATCATATGGTTAATGCGAAGTACCATCTTTCAACCGTAGATACCTTGAAGCAACCAGTGTACATCGACATAGCTAAGAATGGCGAATCCCTAGTGGCTAAGGAAGCAGGTGTCATCCGTGGAATGAGTAATTATGGCGTACTGATGCACGCGAAGGACGTACTATACGTTCCGACTCTCAGGGACAACCTCATGTCGGTGAAGAAATTAACCAAGGCTGGTGTTGAAGTTGTCTTTAACAACAAGATCGTGATGCTGAAGATGAACGGTAAGACTATTGCATCTACGAGGAAACCTTTACGTTCTTGATACAGCGGTACAACGAGCTAATGCTAGCTTGGCTGAAGTGGAGTGTGCTGAACTATGGCATCGTCGACTTGGTCACATCAGTGAAAGCGGTATGGCTACAATGGTGCGTGAAAATCTTGCCCTTGGTGTATGTTTCCAACCGGATAAGCTCATGTTCTGTGTCGTGTTTGTCCTCGGTAAACACAGCCGGGAGCCATTCAATGGTGCAAGAGATCGGGCGTTGGGGCGTATCCGTTCTGATGTGTGTGGACCGATTGAACCTATGTCTTGGGATGGAAACCGCTACTTCGGTTCGTTTATTGACGATCACTCTCATTTTGCTGCCGTATATCTGTTAAGAAAGAAATCAGAGGTATTTCAAGTATTTCAAGAGTTTGCGGCGATGGCAACAGCAGCATTTGGTAACAAGATCTTAAAACTTACGGTAGACTAGGGACGTGAATATTGTTCGAACAGCCAGATGCAGTATTACAAAGCGATGGGAATCCAGATTGAACCTACGATAGCCTTCTCACCGCAGCAAAATGGAGTTGCGGAGAGATTCAACAGAGCTTTGATAGAAAAGGTACGTACTATGCTAATCGGATCCAATTATCCAAAATCGCTGTGGTGTGAGGCCGTGTTGACGGTCGTGTACCTGCTAAATCGAAGCTCAACCTCTGCGTTGCCAAGAAATGTCACACCGGCTGAACTCTGGTACAAGAAGAAGCCAAGTCTAGAAAAGGTTCGAGTTTTTGGTTGTCAAGCTTTTGCATGGATACCGAACCAACAGAAAGAAATTGGATGCGAAGAGTCGCAAGCTGTTCATGGTCGGGTAGGCACCCAATGGCTACCGGCTATGGAATGAAGAATCGAAACAAATTGTGATTGCTCGTGACGTCAAGTTCAATGAAAACTGTTTCCCCTGGGCCAATGATGGAGAAGATCGTGCTAATAAAGAACTGGTGGTTCCTATAGTCTACGAGCAAGAGGGGGAAGAGCAAACCGAGCAGTTGGATGTGCAAATTGAAACTCTACAGCCTGATGATCAAGTCTTGCTCGAAGATGGCACTGATGATGCAGAAGTTGAAGATGTAACTGAATGTGATGACACCGCGCTCCCTTCGCATTCAGATCTAGACACGTCTTCTGGCCCAAGCGGCGAGCAGTCCACGAGGCGCAGCGAACGGAAGCGCCGATTCCCCAGTAGGTGTCTCAACTGTTTTACTGGGTTTGACGCAAATGCTGGTTTTCCTATCCCATCAGATGCTCCCGAAACTTATAATGAAATTGATACCCGTGAAGATCGTGACCTTTCGTACCAAGCGGTGCAGGACGAGTTGGACTCAATGAAGGCCAACAATGTGTGGAAGCTGATGAAAAATCCTGGCGGTGTGAAGCCTCTCAAGACAAAATGGGTCTTCCGGCTCAAAGAGGACGAGGCTGGTCGGCCAATTCGATATAAAGCGCGACTGGTGGTGAAAGGGTCCCTCCAACGTTTAGGAATTGATTTTGAAGATACGTTTGCCCCAGTAGCCAAACTGTCAACGGCTAGTGTGGTATTAGCTGTTGCCATAAATCAGGGCTTTCGTATACACCAGATGGAAGTCAAGACGGCTTTTCTCCATGGTGTGCTGAAGGAGGTTCTCTACATGGAAGTACCCCAAGGCGTAGAAGCAAAAGGAGGTACGATCTGCAGACTTCAGAAATCGCTATATGGCTTAAAACAAGCTCCACGATGCTGGAATGACAGGTTCAATTCGACGCTGCTCAAACTAGGGTTCCGTCGATCAAACCGAGATTACTGCCTTTACGTGTCCATCGCCGAAGGTGATGAGGTTTATCTAGTGCTTTATGTAGATGACCTCATGATAGCCGGAAGAAACATACGGACGATCGAAAAATTGAAGCACTGCCTTACAAAAGAGTTTGAGATGACCGACTGTGGCGAAATAAATTTTTTCTTGGGTATACGGTTTGAAGTTAACTCAAGAGACAGCTGCTTTGAAAATCCTGGAAAAATTCGGCATGGCTGAGTGCAATCCAAGCAAATCCCCGATGGAAAAAGGACTCCAACTAAGACGCGAAGGATGTCGTACCTCCCAGCCTTACCGGGAGCTTCTCGGGAGTATGATGTATCAAATGCTGTGTGTGCGACCTGATTTGTGCTATCCGGTCAGCTATATGGGAAGATTCCAACAAAAACCGACGGATAACCATTGGCAGGCACTCAAGCACATTGCCAAATACCTAAAGGGATCAGCTACAATGGGTCGAAAATCGAAGAGCGGATCAGTTTGCTGAGTATTGTTGCGACGAACGGTCGAGACAGGTCGAGACTAGAAATCTCGTACGTGTCACGACACTGAGGAAAACATGTTTATATGGCTGTCGAATGTCACACAGTAGGTAAGGGATGGACAAAATAATTAGGATAGGATGGGTAATATTAGATGTGTTGTAACTACCTTAGTAATCATCCGATTTTGACAATTTAGGCATGCCTGAACTACAAAATTAATGCAGTCTTACGGTATGTCCATGGAACCGACTATGGACACCGAATTCCGGAGATATTCTGGGTTTTTCGGAGGTGGGTTCAAAACCGTAAATTTGAGGTAGATATTAGGATAAGTTGTGATTAAAAATTGAATCATATTAGTAACCACAAATGATGAAGGGATCTTGCCGATTGGAACCATATGTTGGGACCAGAATCAAGTGAGATATGGCCATTTCTGTATAATCGGTTCCGATCGACCCTTATCAAAGGGGTTAGGCCACAAGTTCATTTGAATCTCGCTTTTTGATAGATCGTCCACTATGATACGTGGTTGAAGATACGTTTGCCCCAGTAACCCCCCAGTCAACGGTTCGTGTGGTGTTAGCTGTTGCCATCAATCAGGGCTTTCATATACACCAGATGGATGTCAAGACGGCTTTTCTCCATGGTGTGCTGAAGGAGGTTCTCTACATATAAGTACCCCAAGGCGTAGAAGCAAAAGGAGGTACGATTTGCAGACTTCAGAAATCCCTATATGGCTTAAAACAAGCTCCACGATGCTGGAATGACAGGTTCAATTCAACGCTGCTCAAACTAGGGTTCCGTCGATCAAACCGAGATTACTGCCTTTACGTGTCCACCGCCGAAGGTGATGAGGTTTATCTAGTGCTTTATGTAGATGACCTCATGATAGCCGGAAGAAACATACGAACGATCGAAAAATTGAAGCACTGCCTTACAAAAGAGTTTGAGATGACCGACTGTGACGAAACAAATGTTTTCTGAATTTTTTTGAAAATCCTGGAAAAATTCGGCATGGCTGAGTGCAATCCAAGCAAATCCCCGATGGAAAAAGGACTCCAACTAAGACG
Organism: Armigeres subalbatus; assembly: GCF_024139115.2. Lineage (NCBI taxonomy): Eukaryota > Metazoa > Arthropoda > Insecta > Diptera > Culicidae > Armigeres > Armigeres subalbatus. Next base: position 420,361,103 of record NC_085140.1, on the reverse strand, counting down.
CGAAGGATGTTGTACCTCCCAGCCTTACCGGGAGCTTCTCGGGAGTATGATGTATCAAATGCTGTGTGTGCGACCTGATTTGTGCTATCCGGTCAGCTATATGGGAAGATTCCAACAAAAACCGACGGATAACAAACATTGGCAGGCACTCAAGCACATTGCCAAATACCTAAAGGGATCAGCTACAATGGGTCGAAAATCGAAGAGCGGATCAGTTTGCTGAGTATTGTTGCGACGAACGGTCGAGACAGGTCGAGACTAGAAATCTCGTACGTGTCACGACACTGAGGAAAACATGTTTATATGGCTGTCGAATGTCACACAGTAGGTAAGGGGATGGACAAAATAATTAGGATAGGATGGGTAATATTAGATGTGTTGTAACTACCTTAGTTATCATCCGATTTTGACAATTCAGGCATGCCTGAACTAGAAAATTAATGCAGTTTTACGGTATGTCCATGGAACCGACTATGGCCACCGGATTCCGGAGATATTCCGGGTTTTTCGGAGGTAGGTTCAAAACCGTAAATTTGAGGTGGATATTAGGAGAAGTTGTGATTAAAAATTGAATAATATTAGTAACCACAAATGAAGTAGGGCTCTTGCTGATTGGAACCATATATTGAGATTTGGAATCGGACCAGAATCAAGTGAGATATGGCCATTTCTTTAAAATCGGTTCCGATCGATACTTATCAAAGGGGTCAGGCCACAACTTCATTTGAATCTCGCTTTTTGATAGATGGTCCACTATGATTTTATTCTAGAAGGCCTCTAATGTGTCAAGAATGAAAAACCAATTGAATAAACGGATCCTGGAGTCGCTAGGATGTCCCCGGGGAACCTGTAAATGGGGACATTTAAATTTTAGCACCAAAATCAGTCATTCGACGGCTCTTTTTTCATGGTTTTCGATCAGGAAGCGAAGCATGAATATAAAATGGTCCATTGACGGCTCTGACCGCTTCCAGGATCTACGGATTGGCCCCGGGAAACCTGTGGAAGGGGACATTTTAGTTTTACCAAAAAAAAAACAGTCGTTTGACGGCTCTTTTTTCATGGTTTTCGATCAGGAAGCGAAGTATGAATATAAAATGGCCCGTTGGCGACTCTGATCGCTTTCAAGACCTACGGATTGGCCCCGGGGAACCTGTGGAAGGGGACATTTTAGTTTTGTCACCAAAACCAGTCGTTCGACGGCTCTTTTTTCATAGTTTTCGATCAGGAAGCGAAGTATGAATATAAAATGGTCCGTTGACGACTCTGATCGCTTTCACGACCTATGGATTGGCCCCGGGGAACCTGTGGAAGGGGACATTTTAGTTTTACCACCAAACCAGTCGTTCGACGGCTCTTTTTTCATGGGTTCCGATCAGGAAGCACAGTATGAATATAAAATGATCCATTGACGGCTCTGACCACTTCCAGGATCTACGGATTGGCCCCGGGGAACCTGTGGAAGGGGAAATTTTAGTTTCACCACCAAAACCAGTCATTCGACGGCTCTTTTTCCATGGTTTTCGATCAGGTAGCGAAGTATGAATATAAAATGGTCCATTGACTGCTCTGACCGCTTCCAGCACCTACGAATTGGCCCCGGGGAACCTGTGGAGGGGACATTTTAGTTTTAGCACCAAAACCAGTCATTCGTAGGCTCTTTTTTCATGGTTTTCGATCAGGAAGTGAAGTATGAATATAAAATGGTCCATTGACGGCTCTGATCATTTCCAGGACCTGCGGATTGGCCCCAGGGAACCTGTGGAAGGGGACATTTTAGTTTTAGCACCAAAACTAGTCATGCGACGGCTCTTTTTTCATGGTTTTCGATCAGGAAGCGAAGCATGAATATAAAATAATCCATCAACGGCTCTGACCGCTTTCACCTACGGATTGGCTCCGGGGAGCCTGTGGAAGGGGACATTTTAGTTTTACCACAAAAACCAGTCATCCGACGGGTCTTTTTTCATATTTTTCGATCAGGAAGCGAAGTATGAATATAAAATGGTCCATTAACGGCTCTGACCGCTTCCAGGACCTACTGGTTGCCTCCGAGGAACCTGTGGAAGAGGACATTTTATTTTTACAACCAAAACCAGTCATGCGACGGCTCTTTTCTCATGGTTTTTCATTCTTGACACATTAGAGGCCTTCTAGAATAAAATCATAATCGATAAGTATCGATCGGAACCGATTTTAAAAAATGGCCATATCTCACTTAATTCTGGTCCGATTCCAAATCTCAATATATGGTTCTAATCAGCAAGAGCCCTACTTCATTTGTGGTTACTTATATTATTCAGTTTTTAACCACAACTTCTCCTAATATCTACCTCAAATTTACGGTTTTGAACCTAACTTCGAAAAACCCGGAATAACTCCGGAATCCGGTGGCCATAGTCGGTTCCATGGACATACCGTAAAACTGCATTAATTTTCTAGTTCAGGCATGCTTGAATTGTCAAAATCGGATGATAACTAAGGTAGTTACAACACATCTAATATTACCCAAAATTTGCATATCCTAATTATCTTGTGTGGCAAGCACATGGGTTCATTATGCCCAGGGAGTCCAGAAAGTTTCCCTCGCGTAAGCATCCTAGACCGCAAAGATGTTTTTGATCATTTAGTAATTCTAGAGACCTAATTTCAAACCCAGGAAACCCCCCAAGTAACAATTGCCAGTTGAATAAACATCAGTATGGTCAGATTTATTCAGCCAGCGTTGATTAAAAATTATACTATCATACATGACAACATTTGTTCCAGCATTGTTCGCCCAAAAATGGAGTATTTATTCAACAACAACTAGCAACCTCTCTTCAACTTTACTTAAATAGTAGATAAAAATATTCATTCATCAACTTTGTTCAAAAACCAAACATAATGTTAATTCAACTAGTCAGCAACTCACTGATTAGGCTTTTTTAAATTATTCTTTTATAAATACATTTATTTCATTACATTGTCACACTTATTAAGGCATTGTTCAACATACTGGAAATAAGAAGAAAAATAATTTATGACCAGGATACCGGTATCGATCCAACGACCTTTGAATCCCCAGCCCAGTTGTTTACCATCAGCTATATTTGTCACCTTGGAAAGTACCAAGCTGAATTAGAAATATAAACCATACGTTGTTGAACAATTCTGGTTGAACAGCTGTAATGGGGTTGTTGGTCATTTACTCAACAAAATTGCCAACAATCGAACAAAAGCTTAATAGAAGTCAATGACGTTATAGTTAGTGTAATGTCATTCCGAAAAGTGAATTATCAGTCTTGATTTTATTGTAAGTTGTGAAGCTGCTGCCTTCTAACTGCCATCATGGAGATAGATTTTTCCTGCAGATTTCTTCTATCATTCCTGAAGTAAGTATAAAAATAATAATTTATTCTCTAGTGAATGGCAAAGTGCAAAATGTTTTAAAAAGAATAAATCCGCTAAAAATAAATTTATTTGTAGAGTGGAATAAACGTTCGTACAACGTTGAACAAAAGCCATTGTTGTTATTGCAATAAGCGAATTATCAAACGTTTATACAATATTTCAAAATTATATAAATAAACAAAATTGAAATTGGATACAGAAGCAATGATGTTTACTGATAACGTCAATTATTAGACTTCTTAATAAATTCATGCTCGTGCCTAGATTGTAATACCCAAAAAACAATTGTTGTTTGAAGAAATGTCTCTTACAGCTACGCTATTCAGCTGTATTTTTAATTATGATTGGTTTATTGCATTTGATACTACTATACCAACCTTGTTCGCCCAAAATGGAGAATCTATTCAACAACAGCAGTTCTATAAGCATGTTGAAAAAAATATTTAAGCTATCACCTTGCCTCGATTGTTCAACTGCAAAAACAATAAAAGAGCTACAACAACATTAATTCAACGCTTGTTACTACAAAGCTTATTACCCGAACTAATAAAGCTTTTGTTCAATGTTTTACAAATAAGGCTGTTTGATATACTGTTGTTTGTGTAACATAGAAGATTGGAGGAAACTATTATTCAACATTAGTTTGAGAAAAAGTCCTGTATACAAGTTGAATAACGTTGGTTTTGGTGGCATCTAAATTGTTGTAAGGAATATCTCAAATAAAGCTTATTTCAAGTTTCCACAACAAGCATTTTTTTTTATAAAAATGTTAAAAGAGTACTAATTCTTACGGATAATTTTTATCTTGATATTATTTTATCTTTCAACTAAACAACTAAATTAATAGAACAGTGACTTGTTTTTTTACATCAACTAGTCATTACTAAAGTTATCACAATCTCGAACAATGTGAGGCTCGAACCCAGGACCCTTCGATTGACATCCGCTTGCTCTTCCGCTGCTCCATGCAAGGTCATATAAATCGACTATGTTAAATGTAGTTATAAATTATTTAACACCAAATTGAACAATTTATTGCACAAACATTGCATAAACAACATTTGAATATGTTTATTCAGCAGAATGTATATGACAACAATATTGTTGAAAACGTTTGCACAGCAACGTTTATACAAATTCAGATGAGCATCGAATGTAGTTGCCTCGATTGCAGTTTAAGAATCGTTGAATAATGAATTCTGAAACAATCTGCCTCCAATAGTCAATCCGTGCGCGCATCCGTTTCCTATCACTGTGAAAACAGCAACACCAAACAGTTTCGGTCTGAATTTATTCTTTTTAGTATAATTTTATGATATTAAGCAAAAATAAGCCTTATACCATTCGTAGGATCTGGTACAGCTTTGAGTTCTGCGAATGTCGCTGCATTTTCCACTGCTTTGTGTTGTACTTGTAGCGTCTTACACAAAAACCGGTGTTTTCACTAACCACTGATATGATATGTACCACTCTTTTTGAACTATTTGAAAGATTTATCCATTTTCACAAAAAATCAATGCACAGTGACATCTGCACAGCCAGATATAATATAATTGATTTTGTCAGCGACTATGAATCAACAGCAATTATGTTGTGTTGAACAACATTTGAAAGAACGTCACTATAATTAACAGTTACCATACAGTAAACTTATTTCACAATTAACCAACCATGCAAAGGTTTTCAATCTAATATAAGACACATTACTTCATTGAATTGTACAACTTCGGGAGCGCTGTTGAATAACAAATTCTAACAAATGTTATTAAGCATCACATAAACATGTTATTCAATATCAACTTGATTACAGAAAATAGGATTTACTTTGGTGGAATAAAGTATATTTACAGTGAATAATATAACTGTACTTCACCCTGCCAGGGAAATTTTAGGGCAACATTTGTTAAACTTTTATTCGATGCTTTATTCAAATAACAACAAAACAGGGAACTAATGCGGTGATTTCAATCAGTATAACATTTATTAAACAACTTCTCAAACATGCTTTATTGTTCAACTACCATCGCTTCTATACAACAATTGTTCAACAAGCTTGTTGATTTATGGCTCTGAATTGTTTCTTGGGTAGAGTTTAAAAGGTTTGTTCGATGCTTCAAAAACAAATTATATAAACATATGCATCACGATGAACAGCATAAACTTTGCAAGTTTAAGTTGTTTGTATTTAGCTAGTTGTTCAATATACATTTCGTTTGTATTTAGCTAGTTGTAGAGATAAGTCGGTAGCGCTTATAAAAGTATTATTCAGATACATAGCTGAAAGCAGAACAGAAGCTGGTTACAAATGTCAACAATGTTTGCCCAATTTGTAATTCCGTACTACATATTGTTCGGCTACGAATACTTTAATTAAACGTTAGTTCGACAATGATGTCTATTTGTGGTAACTGATTGTTACTATAGATAGTAGAATCTATAGATGAGCGAAAGCATGGCTGAGTCGATTTTTTTGCCCGTGCACACGCGCATATGACGTCACAGCCCTTAACGTTTCCATTGAAATCGTGACGTTATGCTCGTTTGGAGACACGTTTGACAGTTCGTTTGGAGACAGAGGATTTATCTTCGCTCATCTATATATTCCACTATCTATAATTGTTACTTGGGCCAGGAATACTAAACATAAATTAAGTATTCAGAATTAGACCTGTGCGCCGAAGTATTTGTGAACGGCGGCGGCGTAAGGCCATTTTTACACCGGCGGCGGCGGCGTCGGCGGCGTCACGCCGTAAGCAATGTTCAGCGGCGGCGGCGGCGGCGTGAATCGGCGTGAAGAATTTTGAGCTGAGGAAAAAAATCAAGGCATTTCATGCTTTTTATGAATTTTAGGGTTTTTTGTACAATTGCTAGCCTCAGTCAGACTGATGGGGGGAACATTCTAATAGCTTTGTTTGTATCTCCACAGTAAAAGTTTACATTACATCCTCCACTAGGACATTTCCGCATCACATCACATGAGTTCATTGTACTTCGGATATGAATCCAGAAATTCGTGTGGAAATTCCTCAAGATATTCCTCAGAAAATTCGAGAAAGGAATTCTAAGAATTAATTTAAAATTTCCCTAATGAATTCCTTCAGAACTTTCACCAAGAATTTTCACTTGATTCACTTGAAAATTTATTAGGGTATTTCTTCGGAAATTCTTTCCGAAATTTCTTCAAAAGTTCCATCAGGAATTTCCTTCTACTTGAGGGATTTCTTCGGAAATTCTTCTACAGAGTCTTTTGGGATTTTCTTCAGTAATTCATTCGAAACTATTTTTAGGGATTCCTTTGAAAATTCCTTTAAGAATTAGATACCCATGGAAAATCCTTCAAGAAGTTCTATGTGAATACCTACGGACACTGTTTTAGGAATACATTCGAAAATCCATTTGGGAGAAATCCTTCAGAAATTTCTAATAGAAAATCTTCCAATAATTCCTCAAAACATTTCTTCGGAAACTCTAGGAAGATATTTTTGGTATTTGAAAAATTTCTTCAGGACTTCTTTTCAAATTTCTTATATGAATCCCTTCGGATATTCCTTTAGCAACTCTTCCAGAAATTCCTGTAGACCTTCGAAAATTTCCGTTGAAATTACTTTAATAATTATTTCGGAAATCTCTTCAGAATTTCTATTGCGAAATTTTGTTTGTTAATTACCTACTTCATTTTTTTAAAACGTTTTTAAGTGTTTTTTTTTTTCATTTAAAAATAAGTTTATAAAATAAAATAAGTTTATAAATTTCTCCAAATTCTAATTCTTTCCGGAACTATTCCTGCAGTAATTTTGTATGGTTTACTGAAGTAATTTTCTAAAGACTTCCTGGAGGAAGTTCCAAAAGAATTTCTGAAAATATTTCAAATCCCTTTCCGGAGGGGTTTCTGAAGGAATCCCTGGATAAATGTCCAAATTATTTCTTGGAAATTTCCGACTCAATTGTTGAAGGAATAACCGAAAGAGAACCTGAAAAGATTATCGAACAGAATTTCAAAATGAATTTCTGAAGCAATATTCGAAGGAATTCTTAAAAAAAATTACGAAGGAATTTTAAATGGATTTTCCAAACAGCTATTGGAATTTACATAGACATTCCTATATTTCTCCTGGAATTTCTTCAAAAAACCCGGACAGTAGTAAATCAAATTCAGTTTTGACTCTAGAATCAAAATTACATGCCAAGAAAAACTCCCAAAATATCGAGATTGCAGGGCTGGTAGCGACCAATGTCGTTCAAAATAGTGACTTTGGTGACCAATGCTGACGAAAAAAGGGACCAAATAGTGACTTTCAGTTCCAGAAAGAGTGACCAAATAGTCACTTTCAGATGAAGTTTTATTATTTTTCAGACATAGAATTATCTCAACTCATCACATTTATAAGTCTGTGGTCGAAATCTCTGTTGTTATGGAAAATATAGCAACGTTATAAAGAATTTTAGAAACTAACTTTCTTTATAAAACTTGTAAAAATGCATCCCATTTTAAAGTATATTCATAAAGGGAACTGTTCCTTTTTTATATTTCACTAAACATATATTCATCTTATCGCGAAACAAACAAATACAGCACAATCTTCATTGTAACTTTTCACAAACATGTATGCTCACTGTTTAAAAAATTCCAAGAATAAGCAACAAATTGAATTCATTTTTATTGCTTTGTTTTTCTTGGGATGAACATAGGAGCTATGGGATGAAGTCGAGGAGCAGTAAATCTACATTATGAAATCATGAATTTCACGAACATAAATGGACAACTTACTAGTAAGCATAATTAGAAAGTGTCCGAGGAAAATTAAGCAATTCCGATAAAATAAAACTACGCGCGTATGTTTCCTACAAGCGTTGCCAGACTAGTTTTTACGCGGGTTAAATTCCACATAAGTTTACAAAGTTTACGGGAAATACCAATCACCTGCGTAAAAACGACTCCATTGTACGAAACATGTTAGTTAACTGACGTGACGTTAGTTAACTGACTGTAAGTGACGTTTTGATCAACTTTGACTTGACTATAGCAAAAAATGCTTTGGTTTTAGAACTTCGCGTCAAAATATTGATATACTTAGTTGGGTATTTGTAAAAAAAAATAAAAAATCCCAGTGTATTAGTTATTTTTTAAATCATCATACGATTTGTATGAAAAAATATTGAAAAACTTAACAGTCATTTTTCTCAAAACTAAGATTTTGTCACTTGCACCCCTTTTAGTTTGACCCTCAATTAAGGGTTTGCCCTCTTATGGTTTCAAAAATATTAAGGAAACGCATGAGCTTCATTACTTCAAGCAAATTCAACAACAGATGAACAGAAATTCATTCAACAGAACAGGTTATCAAGAATCCATAATTAAAAAAGGAGCAAGACTTATCAAGAGACTCCAAACCTCTTCTAACATAATGAACTCATCGTTTGGATTGGCATTTTGTGAATCAAGAACCAGAAATCACGACAAATGAATCCATGAAAAAAATGGGAATGTTTAAAAATCTTATCAAGCATTTATATTTTATCGCTAAAGACTTTTTTTCTTCATGGCCAAATATACTGAAACTAGAATTGTTTATGTTATGCATTGTATCTTGGATGTAACTTTTACAATTTAAAAAGAAGTTTTAAGAAAGAAAAGAAAAAAACAAGCAAGAACAAAACTTTTTTAAACATTCCAAAAGCTTTGTACGGCAATCGAAATTATAATTTATTTAACAAAAAAAACAACAATCTCTCCCCGTCTCATAAAAACTGTAATATTTGCGTCAAAATTATGTTATTTTAAAATTAGTTACAGCACAAATTCTTGCCGGGAATCAAAGAATCATTTCAAAATCTAATTTTTTGTTATTGACATGTCTGAACAAGCAGTTTGTTCGGAATATCATACGGTGTGTATCAAATTCAAAATCATCAAAAATTTTAAACATTCACGATTTTTTATATTTGAGTATCCAAAATTTATGCATTTTCAGTTTCAGATGTATATCATCTGAATATATTTTTAAAAATTCACAAGTATTGATACGCAATCAATAAACCACCTCAAATCCCATTACATTATCAAACACAGATGCAGATTTTAATATTTCGATTCATTTTATGTTACAAAATTGATATATTTTTTGTTACAAAAATTGGAAAGCATGCATGTTTGCTTAAGGATTGCATTAATGACCTTTCGACCAACCCCTTGCTCACTTTTGGTTTCCTCGAAACACTAAAATTGAAAATATTAATCTGAACGTAAACAGTTCAATTGATATGAAATGAAATTTTGAAAATGAAAAAAATGAAATTTTGAAAAAACTTATAAAATCAACAGATCCCTGTGGGCATTCTGTTTGCATCACTTATAGTTTATAAACTATGACATGAAACCCTTTCAATAAATTATTATCGAAAATCCCATAAGAACACCAAAATAAACGGTTGGCCAAGTTTCAAAGCGAATATTAAGTCACGAAGAAGTTAAGAGCAACTTGCGGACAAAAAGGCACTTAGCGGGCTTTTTTTCCGATCCGTCATTCAATTTCCGCCATGAACTCTTGGAATTGGCCAAAATTAAAATTAGCCAAAAGTTTCAAAATAGTTGAAAATAGCGACTTTAGTGATTTGAGCTCGAAAAAAAGAGACTTTTTAGTGACTTGCCCAAAAAAGTGACCAAGTCACTAAAAAGTGACCCACTACCACGCCTGAGATTGCGGATATTCGAATATTCTCAAGAATTCCTTGGGAACTTAATGCAGAGCTCCTTCGAAAATTTCTACATATTTTTTTTTGTAAATACCTTTAATAATTCTTCAGGAAATTTATTCGGTAAGTCATCAAGAAACTCATTCTAGTATACCTTCAAAAATTTCGTCAGGAACTCGATCGGGAATTTCTCCAAGAATTCCTTCAAAAAACCTCCACAAATGAAACAAATTTTTCTGAAGATTCTTAAAAAACTTTCCTACAATTAATTCTGACAGTGAGCAATTTTCAAAGGAACTTCTAAAGGAATTACCGACATGCTTAAATTTCTTAAAGAATTTCTTTGGACATTCCTCCAAGAATTCCTTCGGAATTTTCTCCAGGGATTCTTTCAGAAAATCTTCCAGACGGAGATAACTTCCGAAATTCCTCAAGACTCTAAGAATTTTCGTCAGATGTTCCTTCAGAACTTCCTCCAGGACTTCTATCGGAAATTATTTCAGGAAAACCAAGAAATTTCTTTGAGAATTGTTTATCAAATTAAATTAAACCGTTATTTTTAGAACAGTTCTGGCTATTTAAGTACAGGGAGAGTGAATGAAATGTCCAATTTGGTGGGCCACGTGCCTCATCGTGCTCCAGCTTCAGAAGCCAAGTAACCATTATTGCTTTCTGTAGCCAATAAGATCTTGGGTGATCTAACATTTAATACGCCAATGCGGGTAAAAGTGACAGAAGCAAACAAATCTGCTAAAGGTATAACAGCTATTTAATTAATGTCTAATTAAGTAATTAACGATCTGCATACAGTGATTTTTGTGTTGGTCAATCATCGGCGTGAAATACGAAATTCGGCGGCGTCGAGCCAACCGGCGTATGGCGCGCCGCCGATACCTTGACCGGCGTCGGCGTACGTCAATAAGTGTCGGCGGCGGCGGCGTGGCGCGGCGGCGCACAGGTCTATTCAGAATTACTGAACAGCGTGAAATGAAAAATAATTACTTCAGCTGCCGCCGCATACCTTTAGAAATAAATTTATCCTAAAACTTGGTGTGTTTCCAATAGCTTCAGTCAATGAAATAATGATAATTTTTGCACGATCATCAGCTTGAGTAACATGACAACAGTCAACAGTCTTCAACTATAGCATTTTGAACTGAAAAAAAATGCGCAAATTGTGTTTCCTCGTGTGTTTGCGCCTTAACATGCAGTTATTTTCAAGTGTCGTTTCTTATCAGATAAGAACCGCGTTCTTAAGTGATAACGAACTGCAATCGATTCGGAGGTTCGTGTGTTTTGTCTCCGATGAAAGAGTAGTCTGTCGGGAACCGTTGAGAGCACACCTCTCGCATCTAAATCATTCTGCAAATAAAATATAATTTCTTTCTGGCGTTGATTGGGATACTATGGTTAAAGCGGATGGTCTGCAATTGGATTAGAATATTCGGTTAATATTTGGAAAAGTGAGCTTCATTGAGTCACATGAGTATGGCCATTTCAGAGCTTTCAAGTGCATTTGCGATATTAGGTGAGTTTGGATAGACGCAATTGAACACTTAATGGACGTGTTTTGAACACTCGCGAGGTGGCTGTTTTACAATTAAACATCCAATAGCGATAAGATAATTTTGTCTTGCCGAAGTGGTTGACAGTATGAAGCTCTTTGGGACGTCTGTTTGATGGCACCTCGAACACGCTTGCAGAATGGTTCTGGTAATCCCCATTGTACCTATCTATATGTATTTTCACAGCTTTGCTGCTACACTTGAGTTTCAGTCAAGAGTTGCAAGATCTGCTGCCGAACGAAAGTGGGTCGGATGATAAAATCGTGACACCATCTCTGGTAGATGATTACGTGAATTGCCCTCCCGACGATGGTGAAAATATGATCGTTTTGGGAAGCATAGAAGATGAAAACGATTCGGATAGCATATCAGACTCGTCCGATTACTATGCTTATGACTATGGCGCACCCGATGATCGGATGATTACTAGGGTGAACGCTAAACTTATAGAATTGGTTAACGAAGATCTGCTCGAAGAAGCTTCAACGGAAGGTGAAACAACCCCCACAACGGATACAACAGCTTTCGATGGAGATGAGGAAGCTAGTGGAGAAAATGACAGCACAGACAGTGCTGTAATAGAGATTGATACACTAGATATTGACGATAACCAGGATATGAAGGGACTCGACAGCAGGTTTGCCGAGTTTGTTGAACAGCACCCTGAAGAACATCCTGTGATGTCCCCAAACTATCCAAATCCATATCCAAATTCAGTCAACACTTTCGAAGAGTATGGTCTGTTCAAAATCCAAATTTCTTTTCATTCATTTGTTCATCTTTCTCGCAGATACACGATAACAGGCGGCAATGGAATTCAAATTAATATCCATGATATTGACATGGCCCACGATACAGACTTTCTTTTTATCAGAGGGGGTGCCTTAAGCGATGAGGAAGAAAAAGGGGTCACTTTAACAGGAGAAGACACGGCCCCTCTTCGTTTCCTAATCCCCCACACCACAACCTTTTCCGTTCATTTTGTATCGCAGCACGACTCCTCTGAAAATCAAACACATAAAGGATACTTTTTGACGTACGCTCCATTTGGTACCGTTGTGTCGCTCACTACTCCAACTACTACGGAAATGATTGTTCCTCGTGAAGAGCTGCAGTGGTTCCGTCGGGAGGTTTCCATTAGGGAGATCATGATGGTTTCAGTCGAAACGTGGCCAAACGTTAAAGCGGCTTTGGCGAACGCTTCCAATGCGTTCGTGGAAATGCACCAACTGAAGTACAAACCATGTCGGTAAGTCCAGCAGTTCCCTAGTCTTCAGAGTAACTCAAGCAACTATTTTCACAGAGCGGACGACGTCAAAATTTTGGTTCAAAAATGTCCCGATACCTGGCCTGGTTACGAGGAGTGCGTCAGTCTAGAATTCGCCATTCCACTCCGGCCCATTGTAGTAATCGAAGAGGAGCCGGAAGGAATGGACACAAAACGTAGATTTGTGCAGGGCAAGGGCTTCATACCGTTGACTACCACTGAGGAACCGGAGGCGGAATATCAGCTGACGAAGGCAAATCTCGAGCACATGTGGAATGAATTCGGAGCGATGGCACTGGCTGAAGTGGGTATTGAGGTATACAAAATGCCGGAGAATTCGTCGGTGTTGCTAATTTGGATCGCCATCAGTGTGTGCGTCCTGGCGGCGTTCATATTCGTGCTGTACAGCATTTGGAAGATTGACTTCTTCAAGGACTATAGAAGGTAAGTGTCTATTCTGTACTGATCTGTAAGAGTTAGAGGCAGATTTGTAAGCACTGAGAGTTCGGCTCCAATCCATGGCTCATCTTTTCCTACTTTGCATCGCGTTTATCACATACAAACAGACGTAGCAGCTAGAACAAGTTCCTGAAAAAATATCACTCAACTGTATCACCATCTCGCGTGCATGTTGCACGAAATGTTGTTTGGTACGTATGTCGACAGAAAGCGCTAGTGTGAGATCTTTAATATAAAGGTATACGATGCGAGCGCCTCTGGGTATGAAACGAGCAACCAGTTGAATTTAAAACGAACGTTAAGTGCATGGACGAAGTGAATTTCATCAGTGTTACGTGTGTTTGTCTGTGGTCATATTATAATCAATAGTAATCAATAAGGCACCCAAGATGAATACACCACTAGGTGTTCCCATATGCCAAATTCACGATTCAGCTATCTTGAATTTTAGTATGGGAGAGCGAGTAAGGTTTTCATCTTGGAGGCACCAACCGTTCATGTTACTGTCAGCAGGCATCAGTAGCGAAAAATGTAGAGTGTAAACAACAACCTTCCGACCCTCAAGTCCACAATGCTCATCGCTTAGATCTGTGCGCCGCCGCCACTTAATGACGTACGCCGACGCCGGTGAAGGTGTCGGCGGCTTGCCAAACGCCGGTTGGCTTCACGCTACTAAATTTTGTATTTCACGTCGATAATTGCCCAACACAAAAATCACAGTATGCAGTGCGTTTGCATCTGCCGAACCAAGGCAACCTGCCAGGAATTAATTAAATACCTAGCTAATATATATTTAGCAGATTGTTTGCTTTTATCTCTGTCACTTCTACCCGCATTGACGTGTTAAGTGTTAGGTCATCCAAGATCTTCTTGGCTACAGGCCTATAAATCAACGCGCGTAGCGTTGAACTTCTAATATCATATGTATCTTCATGTGGAATAACATCATTCTGGTCGCATTATTGGGTGGTTCATCATCTTTTTGAAGGTTATGGAATGTCACATATCAGATAATAAGATAATAAGATTGTCTTAATAATTAGTCTAGTGCTTATACTCGTGGCTACAAGTCAACACTATAACAGGGATTGAATCCTAAAGAGAATGAACAAGTCTCTCACTTATCATCTCTGTATACATATACGATATGTAGCATACCGCGAGAGACTTTTTTCGCAAGCTGTCATGATAGAGAACTGATTCAGGAGGCTATACCCGATGTGCTTCAGTAAAGGTGTGGGCCAAAGTCCTCTAAGTCTGTAGTAGTCGGAAAAATAATGTAAACAATGCCACCCACAGTGGGCGGGCGGAGTGAAACGTCACGTCTGTTTTAAAAATTGTACTGAGTATATCAGACGTGACGTCACATTCGGTCGCCTTCGGCCATCTTCGGCAGCCCAGCTGAGAGTTTCTCTCTTAAAAGAGAGAATTTTTGTTGAACAAATCAAGACAAAATTTTCAAAACGACTTATCTGCTTTTGTAAACAAAGATTCAAACGACGATTGGACGAATCTGATAGCTCTCCCACGCAAACCAACACCACCAATAGGTAGGTGAAGGTCTCCGCTACCTGTTGATGGTGTTGGTTTGAATGGGAGAGCTATCAGATTCGTCAAATCGTCGTTTGAATCTTTGTTTACAAAAGCAGATAAGTCGTTTTGAAAATTTTGTCTTGAAATACTACTTTAGGGTTTGGGCCACACCTGTAGTAAAGCATACCCCATGAAGAATTTCTTTTAGAAAGCTCCAAATGTGGGGAGCACTGGCTCTGATGATGCATTGCAACTTGTTCTATATAGCTGTACAGTAACCAACACGGAATGAGCGGAAACAAAGCGAGAATCACCATTTTTCTGTGGGGGCTGCATACCTATCCGATCTGTTTTTTCGCACTTGTTTACAAGTTTGATACATTTGTTATCATGGCTTGTTAGGATTCGGAACAGTTTTTGCCTATCTTTTATCGTTGTTCGTTATCTATTGAGGCTTTGGTCCGATTCGCGAATTAAAATCAAATTAAACTTAAAAGTGACAATTTGGAAATTATGAAATCCCCCGCTCATAAGAATGGCTGGTGCTACCCAGCAAGACCAACAAAACATCTATCAAAAATGATTCAACATCTGTCAAAGGTAATCTTGCTCTGCGAGCAGAGTTATTTGAAAATTATTGAACTGTAATTTTTAAGTTCAATTTGATTTTAATTCGCGAATCGGACCAAAGCCTGAGAGCGATTTCTGCAAACCCTGCACTATTATTGTAGATCCAGTTCAAAACCGAACTGAGCTCTCGCGACAATTGCATTTTCTCCCATTTCCGATTGCCGCAACTGCGTCGCGAGTGGTGCGCATGATGGCGCACGGCTATGGCATAGATGCGCGCTACTCGCGATGCAGTTGCGACATCCGAAAATGGGAGAAAATGCGATTGTCGCGAGAGCTCAGTTCGGTTTTCAACTGGATCTACAATATGCATCTCTAGATAAAATAGAATACTGCTGGTTGCTTCTCAGGTAATCGCAACGGTCACTAAACACGACAGAGTCAATGAAAATCTTACCCACCGTATGCACTTGCCTACTCAGTGACTCCGGTTGCCTCTCACTAATACAATCGAACACTGCTGTCATTTGGCGAAAAGCACGTGGTTTTGTTTTGAGCGGGAAAATTCTGCCTATCTTTTAACACGGCGGCTATCTTGACGTTTACCTTCGCAGTCGAGCCTGCGAGCGTAAGACCGCCGCGGTATTCTAGAAAAAAATAAGGGCGACAATATAATGAATGTTGGATTTGGTTTCCCAGTCTGGTAGGTTTTTTTTCAACTTCCCTGGGCATAGAGTATAATTTAGTTAGCCTCGCGATATGCGAATGCAAAAATGGTAACTTGGCTTCTGGAGCTGGAGCACGATGAGGCACGTGACCCACCAAATTGAACATTCCTTCCACTCCTCCTTGTACTCAAATTGCCAGAATTGTTTTAGGAAAAACGTTTTAATTTTTTTTCGATACACAATTCCCAAAGAAATTTCTTAGTTCTCTTCAAAAAAAAATCCGTAGGAAGTCCTGATGGAAGAAGTTTTGAAGGAATATCTGAATAAAATTCTTAGAGTATTGAGGAATTTCTGGAGGAATTCTTGGAGGAATGTCCAAAGAAATTCGTTAAGAAATTTAAGAATGCGGGTAATTTCTTTAGGAGTTCCTTTGGAAATTTGCTCTAGGAATTCGTACGGAGATATCTTAAAATTCGTCTTAGAATTATGAAAGCAAATGGTGGAGGAAATTCCGAAGGGATTACTAAATGAACTTTCGAGGGATTTGAATGTCTTATGGAACATTAGTAGTTATCCACTATCCTTTAGTCTTGCTCTGTATACGGCTCCACCCAATAGTATAGTCGAATTTAATTACCATTCTGCTTCCAATGCACTGCTGTATGAAGGAAGAGAAAAGAAATTTTCTAAGATTCTAAGGAGTTCTGAAGTAATTCCTGAGGGAAATTTCAAAGAAAAACCTGGTTGAAGGAATTCCCGATCGAATTCCTGACGGAACTTAAAATTTCCTTCGTAAATTCCTTTCAGAATTCCTTTGGATATTCCTACAGAAAATCTTCTCTGGTTCTTTTACAGTTATTTCTAAGCATATGCGGTATTTCGAAAAATTTCGTTTCAGGTGGTTCGAAACGAAATTCCGCGGAATTTGAGCATGGCGAAATCTGATTTTTTGATTTCGTTTCGTTTCGTTAATTTACAAAAATTCGTTAGAAAAAACAAACGTTTAACGAAATTTAACGGAATTCCGCGGAATTTCGAGAGCAATTTAAACTTAAATCTTGCCTCGTACGGTCGTGTATTATCAAAAATTTAGGCTGCGCCGCTGAATAAAATCAAAAAGCTCTTTTCAAAACTTAATGTTATACATTTTTGCCTTTCTCGTATACTAAATATACGTAAAGGCTATAATTTCACTCCAAAACCAAACTTTTGATAGAAGGCTCGGAGACTCATAGTGTTATATACCAATATACTCAGCTCGACGAATTGAGGTGATGTCTGTTCATGTGTATGTATGTATGTGTGTGTGTATGTGTGTATGTGTACAAATTTTGTAGACACACTTTTGGAACTTAGCATTACCTGATTTACTCGCACCAAGTTGCATTCGACGGGGAATGCGGCCCCCCTGTTTGCTATTGAAAATTGGCCTGCTCGGACCTTGCATTTCGGCATTATTGAAAATCATTGTTTTTTCCCAAGGGTCTCCCCTTGGAAAAAATTTTAAAACCGAAAAAAAATTTTTTCAAGAATGGTGGGAATGCATAGTAATTAATGCAAAAGTATGCAAAATGATAGAAAAATGTAATCTATCCTCCTAAAGTGCTTTTTGACCTTTCCTATGTGATTTTTCAGTACATTTTGCGATGCACGAGAAAGGCATCATCGCCGCTAGGTGGATTAATCTGGGTTTTTTATTAACGCTTACTACATAATCGTATTATAAATCGACAAATACGTAATTAATTTTCTTCTATAAAACGTCTTCAGTGTTTTGTTATAAATGTATAGCGGAAAACAAAAAGTATCTTCGATTCTATCCTATTTTTCAAATGTGATCCGACTTAATATTTAAGACGTCAGACTCAGAGTGTAAATGTATTTAGATATATGAATCAGATCAGTATGATTTTCTCAAAAAAGCAAAGCAGTGGCGTGGATTCCTAGGGCTCTTGTGAAGTCTTTTTAGAGCGCCCCATTGATTTTGCGTTGGATTGATTTAAAACACGTTTTTTTCGATTTTTTAAAACAACTTCGTTTACAATAAATATTTAGTCGCTTACCAAGGTGGCTTCACTTGAATTAGCTTTTCAACTATAACCAACGATTCCTTTTCTGTGGCGCTCACAAAGATGCAGATCATTCCTTGGTATCTTATAACAATGAGTGTCAAACTAATTTTCCCCTCCTAATAGCAGATCGTAGAGCTGATTATCTATAAGACTGTAGGTCTCCGAGCCTCTTATGAAAAAGTCGAATTTGGAAGGAAATGATAGCCTTTTGGTGCATCTTTTTGTAAAGGAAATATTTTTTCTTCGTACCTGACAAACTGCTGCCGTAAAAACTTTGCGATCAAATTTCTGAAATACATATCTTTGTGCAATTTAGAAAGATGCAGAGTGAGTAAACGTATACTAATATGCTAATAAATGTATGGAAGACTTATTTGTTTTGTTGTTTTATGTTGTCCTTTTGTACCGTAAATTCCGGATTTCCGGAACCTGTTCCGTGGCCATAGCATGGCCAGTTTCGCCCTAGCAAGAAACTATGGTGTATTCTAAGTTAATTATGAGATTCTGAGAAGTTTGAGGTGTCGGAAAACCAATATATTTCGAGATTCTATGTTGGCCTTTTATACCTGTTCGGTGGTCATCGGGAGGACAATTTATGTCTATTTGGCTATTGTTGTCAATTATTCACATTGACCAATAATTACTTATACTAAAACACCTGTTATGACGTTAAAATTTCAACACTACTATTCCCATTGATCCCAGTTGAAACCACTCTGCAATTTAGTTGAAAATAGACCGAGAATGAGCTGTTTTAAGTTGTCAAGATTCGTCCCGGCAGTATACACCGGACAGATGAGAATATATAAATGAGTATTCAACTAGATAAAAAACAAAATCTATGCATTCATTTTCTGGTTTTGAGTTAGCTCATTACTATAAAGCAATGCTGATAAGACAACATGAAGTATGCTTCAGCATAATAACATAATTCTTAAGTAAAATAAGGTTTTCAACAGAATTCGAATTCGAACACACAAAAATCCCACAATTTCTATATTTTTATATACCTTCTGATATAAAACTAAACTGATATAAAATGGATCAGATTAGGGGGTACATACTTCACTATGAATGGGATATTACTTTATCGCCAATGGTATATAAACGAGAATTCGGCAATAACTCTATTGGTCGCAAAGAAGTTATTTGACTTTGAAAAAATTAAATCAGAATTGCGTACATAATGTAAAACCAATTCAATAAAAATTCCGCGGAAAAAAATAAAATTTCGTTTCGTTTCGAAAAAAATCGAATTTAATGGACCTGGATTTCGTATCGTTTCGATGTCTCGGAAGTAAATCTGTATTTCGTTTCGTTTCGTTGGGAAAAGTGTGTTATCGCATACCCTTAGTTATTCCTTCAAGAATTGAGTAGAAAATTTCTCCAGAAATGTCTTCGGAAATCTCTTTAGAAAAGCCACCAGGAATTAACCCTCCAGAAAGGCCCTTGTATTTTTTTCAGAAATTCCTATGGAACCTCTTCCAGGAAGTCCTTAGGAAATTCCCTCAGTAAACCATATAAAATTCCTGCAGGAATAATTCCGGAAAATATTCTAATTTTGAGGATATTAAAGAAATTTTCGAAGAAATTTCCAAAGGTATTTGAGTGTTAAACTTATTTTCAATTTAAAAAAAAACTTAGAAACAAAGACAATTAATTGCATATTATTCGGCAACTCGGCCGTTCGATAACCATTTTTTTGTTAAATATCTTGGCTGTGCATACGCATAACAAAAAAAATTAGAAACAAAGGTTTAAAAAAGTTGAAGGAATTTACAAACGAAATTTCTGGAGAAATTCCAAAAAGAATTCTTAAGGAATTTTAAAAGAAATTTTCTAAGGTCTACAGGAATTTCTGGAAGAGTTGCTAAAGGAATTTCCGGAAGAAAATCAGAGAGATTTTCTGGAGAAAATCCTTAATAAATTCCAAAGAGAAATTTCGAAAGAATGTCAAAAATATCTGCCACCCAATCACGCGTTGATTCTCAGCTCGTTGGGGGTGCCACAGCTTTGGTAGCCGCTCGATGCCCGCTTTTCCACACTTTCTGTCCTGTCCAGCAAATCTCCTGCAGCGCAACGACGTCGAAGTTGCGGGGATGTAATTCATCGTAGATCATCCTGACGCAACCTGCGAAACCTAGCGAATTGCAGTTCCATGTTCCAAATATGTATATTCGATGTATATTTGTACATTTCATGTATATTCGTCCCCTAGGTCTTTGCCAATTATATCGAGTCGTTATCTCTTATATTGCTCGTAATTATTGATTTTCCAGGCGGCTTATTGGGCCTGCGCAAACCTCCTGTCTCGTCGGAGGGCCGTCGTGTCAGGTTCGTTTTGTGTCCCACCTGACAACAGGACATGGGCTTGTGCGCTTTGAGCGGCACACGGTCGCTTTGGTGGGGCCGTGGGGCCTACTTGCGGATACATGCAGATGAATTTACCAGGACCCACTGTCAAACCCCACCACATCCTAGGTTCTGCGAGCAGGGTTATCCGATAATTATTGAAATGTCACTTTTAAGTTTAATTTCAGTTTGATTCTCAAAACTAAGGGTCCAGTATACAAGAGAGGCAACAAGACTTATTTTATTTTTATACCTCACACACACCATGCACTAAAAGTTATAATGTGACTGAGTAATAAACATTAAAGAGTAAATCTTTTCCTTATATCAACTTCAAAAAAAAGAAGAATTTATAATTTACCCTGATATAAATTTGTAATTACTCAGTACAAGTCCTAAATTCCCGGTTTTTTCCGCTTTTTTCCCGGTGACTTCAATTCAATTCAACGACTTTTTCCCGCTTTTCCCGTTTTCTCGGTCTGGTGGCCACCCTGTGGTGGTTGTCGGGGTGGTTGCTGTAGAATGTAGATCATTCAACCTCAACGAACTAGCATTTTATGTGAAGAAAGGGTTGATTACAAAAATGGTGTCTGCTGTGATTCCGCGCCACCAGTCAGTGGTGATGCTGAAAATGTATTCCAAATGGTGGCGTCTTAGCGAAAAGTCGAGCCTGCAGTATGAAAATACAAATTTATTTTGATATTTTCCACCATATGTTAAGTGAATGTCTTTGATACGGTGTTTTCCAGAAGTATTTTTTTTGTAATTCATTCAAGGTGAAACCCGACACAATTAATTTTTAAATTTGTCCCACAAGAAGCAGACATACCAACAAAGAAAAATCAGACCACGGCGAAAAGCACTGCGTTACAAAACGGCAAGTAAGTTCACACGTTTTGCAAAATGAATTATATCTCTGCTTCGGGGGCAGGGGAATTGTCTTTCAATCTAATCGTATCAGCATGACATCCAATTGTGTTATTATTACGTGTATTCTCCGATAAACGTATGAATAACTGATATAAATGTATGAATAGCTGTACGTAATTGTATTACGTTTTATACTATTCAGATATTTGAATGAATCAGACAACAGAAAGTTTATCAAACCAAATCTAATCTCGTACATCCGTAGTAAGCAAAAGTAGACAATCAACTCACTGTGGGTATTTTCACAGTCGCAACACAGTCTATTCAAACTTCCGGTAGCCGTGTTTGTAATATTTTCTTTTGAAGATGAACAATAAAGCACAATTAGCTATACCCGACTGTTTGATGATAATGGATAACATACAAAATTAGTATTTATGATGGTAGTCATCTAAATACTAATTTTGTATGTTACAGTAGCCTGAATATTTAATTTAATGTTGTTAATATCCTACATGTACCTAATCGTTAATAAATCGAAAAGATGTTGTCATCGACAGTAAGGGAGATTAAACTATAACAAACTAAAACAGCGTGGCCTTTAAAGTTTATACTCATGAAAAACTTCACACAATTTACAGAATTTCCAAGCTAACTAGAGAGCCTCAAGATGAAGATCGAAGCGAATTGAAGAAGAAGGAATTCGATATATCGATGTTCCCTTCACCGCACCAGATTGTCCCCAGCCTATTCCCAACTGGAGATCCTTATGGCGATCGTGCTAATGAAGCCCAGTATGGTAAGCGGGACTATATATGAGAATATTGTCAAAGAAAATAATCCATTATTTATTCCGGAACTAGCGTACGACAACTCCACAATGAACCCATTTGCCGAAGATCTGAATGATTCGTCCAAGTTCAGCAACAACCACGCTCCGCGGAGTCACCAATCACCAAAACAGCAGGTGTTCGAACCACTTTCGCCACTGGACTACTCCCCGAGCATCGTGGACTTCAACGGTAAGACCTGGCCGATACTCCAATAAAAAAATGTCATATCAATTCATCCCGATACATGTATTTTTTTATTTTTACTGTACCAGAAATACCGGAAACTCGATCGCCCAGAAGGAGCAGGAATAGTAATCCCTTTCTGCCGCCCAGCCATAGCAGTGGACCGGCGATCGGTGGCGATCGGTAGACACGATGGCAGGCCCCAATGGAAACTGGGATCGTAAAATCGTTTGGCATGTTAATTAAAAACGATTCGGTGTATTTTTAATTTTAGGACTTTTGGCGAGTGCTGATGAGGATTATTATTTTTAGCAAGTGGAAAAAATATGTTGATATCATATTAAATGAGCATCGTGATTTAATTATTTTTGTCAACTTGAACATTGTGAAAAGCATTCTACCAATCGCTGTTCGTTATCACAAAATCTCACATAAGCCCGCAGTCCACTGTTGGTCATAATGACAAATATTTGTCAAGTTTTTCCGGACATTTATCAAACCGATTAGAAATCGACAAGGATATCAGGCTGACTTGACAAATATTTGTCATTATGATAAACAGTGTACTGATAGTCATAGTAAAGATTTCAAGTTATTTTTTACGTTTTGTTTTTTTTTTTTTAAACAAAATAATGGAGCTAGGTGGATTAATTTTTACAAGTTTAACCATGTCGGCATTTGTGTAAAAGCTCAAAACTATCGAACAACATGTAGCCAAAATTGCATCGAAACGGTATCGAAGCGAAGGTGCGATAAAAATTTCATTGCTTTATCAACCTGCAGGTTTTTTCTCGGTGCAAAGTGGCCTGATGGTCATTATTCGGATTTTGGCGGGTGGATAAACGAAAAATAAAAATACGACAAAAAGTAGGTAATTATGCCAAGCAACTATTGGCATGCTTTGGGACGGCTCGTACGGGGAAGATGACGAGACAAATGTAGCTCTGGTAAATTGGATCAATTCAATAAAGGTGATACAATTTTTAATTGGAATTCTTGTGGACACTGAATATATGTTTTGCTTAATTCATATAAAAACTTCATTAGGATATGGATGTTGCCGAGCATTTAGATTGTTTGACTCATTATCCAATAATTTATTATATGTAGAAGCTAATGTTTTAAATGGGTTGTCTGATAGCTAATAGTTTTTTTATGATGCATGGCTGACTTGAAAGATCACCATCCTGGGCGTTGTCCAGCTATCGCCACCCTCAACTATGGTGTTCGCACGGAGGAAGACGCATAGGATCACACCAAGGAAGGCTCCGAAGTGCCAGCTCAACAAATTACCTCTAATCAGCATCTATACGGTTAATTCATCAGTTCATGTGTTATGGGCACTATACAAGCACCGAAGAATCTGATCTGGCTCTGAACACGAAAGTGTCAACCTTCGCATGGCCTCCCTACATGCCGCAAGGTATGTATAGATAACCATGGGATCACGAAGGTGACTACACTAGCAGGATTCGACAGCAGCCGCAAGGGGGACCCAACAGCGATGATTCCAGCAAAAACAAAAATTTCGAGGGAGGGAGGTGAGGCGAATGGCCGGTCGATGTTAAAATGGACGGCCCCACTCTGACCATAAACTTGGTGATGATCAACCATGACCATGGAGGACGTTTCGGACGTAATTATGTCCTTCCTGGACAACCGAGTCAACTACAGTAAGGACTTGAAACAGGCCGTACTGACCCTCTGCACTCTAGTCGTGGAGGTGAAGTCGGAATGGAAGACCTTGCTGGAAGCCAGTAAGAAGGCAGAGCACAAGATCCGTCTTCTTACTGAAGAGAAGGAGTTGGCGGTGAGGCAAGCGGTGAAGTCCTCGAAGGAGGCTCGAATCGATGATTCGCCTCCTTACATAGGGGAAGCAGCTGGCGGAGAGTCAGACTGCAGAGCTTCAGATGCGGATGGCAATCAGCGGAGCAACTCCTAAGCTAAGTAAGGTCACGCAGGAGGCGGACCTGAAAGTAGCTAAAAACGGTTCGGACAGTCGAGAGGGTCCAAGTGGATAAGACCGAGAGGTACCTCCACCAAGGATGATACCAGAGGATCGCCGGGAGGAAGACCTGCCATGGACGGAGGTCGTGAATCCAAGAAAGGCGAAACGGAGTCATCAGCAGGTCGCAAGGAGTGCGACAAAAGGAGCGGAGCAGGTCTCTGCTAAGAAGGGTTGAGCCCGTGTGAAAAAGTCAATGCTAACGATAAAAGCTATGCCGATGTCTTAAAGACTATGAGAGGTAACGAAAAGCTCTATCTAGTCTAGGAGGGATGTCAACTGCATCCGAAGAACGCGGAAAGGCGAGATGATTCTCGTCTTGAAGCGGGATACTGCTCAGAAGAGTTCCGAGTATAAAAAGTTGACAGAGGAGGTCCTGGATGACGGGGTTCAAGTTAGAGCCCTGTGCCCAGTTTTGAACATCCAGAAGAGATGCATCTGAACACGAGAACGCGTGTTCGTGTTCAAAACGTTCTGAACACTGCACACTGTTCAAGAGCACTGACCTAACTTAGCATCTTGTATCCTTGGAAAAAAAATCAAGCGACGGCATGCTACACATTATTCGGGTAGTTATGGAACACGTGTGCCTCTGAAGGATAGAAATCAAGCATGCTCGTATGTTTTTGCATAGTTCCAAATCTAAGAAATCTTAGTTACCATGATCGTTTTGCTTGCGTACCAACCCAGTGCACACTGAACTGTGTTCAGAGTTCAAAACTTAGAACACCAAGGCACGCTCTTGGCTCGGTTCTGTTCAGGATGCATCTCTGACATCCAGTGCAAGGGCATGGATAAGATAACCGAAACCGGAGACCTGGTAGACGCACTGAGGGATCAGTGCAATGTCGAGATCCAGGAATCTGCGATTCGGTTACGTAAACGCTTTGCGGAAATGCAGGTTGCCTCATTCCAAGTACCTATGGCCGAGGCCAAGAAGGTGCTGGATAAGGTAAAACTGAAGGTGGGCTGGACGGTGTGCTCGTTGAGTACAAGCCAACCCAGTCAGGCCTGTTACAGGTGCCTTGGCCACGGTCATAAATCCTATGACTGAAAGGGATTTGTTGCGGGAGGATAGGGTGCTTTTGGCCGATTCTTTTGACGTAGAACTACGTCTGTCTTTTCTATATTGGGGTACACTTTACGATTACAAAAAATCGAAAAACGTCACGAAAATATGATAGACTTTGATCGTTAATATCTCAGCCGTTTCTCGATGGATTTTCAATTTTCTTGGACCATTCGATCAAGGAAAAGTCAACGCTTCATTCCCGATGTACACTGAAGTTGTTTTTTACGCGTTTTATTTTTACACGAATCGCTTTTTATGCAATTTTTTTTTCACTAGAATTTCGGGATTAACGCGGTTTATTTGAACATATTTTGGAATTAATGCGATTTTTTACGCTGTTTTAATTTACGCGGCCCATATCCTCCGCGTAAAAGCTGACTCCAGTGTGTTACAATATTTATGTATTATTATTTACTACTGAACACTTACTAACAGTTTAGCAATTGGTTTTAGTGAATCAGTCAAACTCGTAAGTGCATCGCAAGCTTCTTCTTCCATAGCACTACATTCCAACTGGAACATGGCCTGCTTTTAGTAATCTATTAACATAAGGAAAATAAGTTCAAAAGTAGAATTTACCAATGCTTCGAATCGAGATACAATTATCGAACGACTTTTACTCTCTAGCGAGTTTTAATCAATTGATAATTTGGATATGTGATCGCTTGAAAGTGTTGTTCATCCTCGATTATCTGAAAATTTTATTTTCATCATCCTTTTCAAATTTTGGTCTAAAAATTATATACATCACCATGGTTTGTAATGCTCACTTAATCTCAGCAGACAAACTACCAGTACTGCCTCGTAGTTCAACGTCACCTTTGCGTACAACCCGATTGGGCTGCACCTTTGAGTTTTTAGCAGATCGCAAACTCCTGGTTTGGGTGCGAAAACAGTTTTAAGCTGAAATATTTTATTTAGTATAGATTTATGTTTTAATTAAAAATAAGTTTACTCACATTTTTCGGTTTTGATCGTATTTAAATATGTTTGCCCTTTGCTCCTCCCATCATGATTCTATGTGTTGTGATAATAATCCCTGTGATAATAATGATAAGTAATTTTAAGTAGCAATTCTATCTGCCTCTCACTGCGTAACTTTTGACAACTATGACACCTACAACTACTCCATCTCTTCATCATTTAATGACACTCCTACCTTCATAAAGCGATCTGTCGCGACGTCACTCTCTGGCAGTGCTGGCAGCAACAGGATTTTTTAAACTTTATTAATGTGTTTTTTCATTTCTAGTATTAAGTTCAACACAGAACTGTAAGGGATCTGACCGTAGTAAGCTGTGCCGTAGGTGCGGAGCCGAAAACCACCAGGCTCGCACCTGCCAGGCTGCACCAAGATGTCTGATCTGTCCTCCGGGAGCAGACAACAGGCATCTCACCTGTGCTCAGGCCTGTCCGGCTTCTAGAAGGGTCCAGACATGCAAGTAACACAGCGAGGCGGCTCAACCCCATCCAGAAGATAATATCTTCTCCCGACGATTAGGGTTTTGTCATAGCAAAGGTAAACGGAGTCTACTTTTGTAGCTGCTATTGTCCTCCTAGATGGAGTATAGAGCAGTACACTAGGGTAGTTGATATTCTTGCGGCAAAACTAACTGGCCTAAAACCAGTAGTTGTAGCAGGTGACTTCAATGCGTGGGCAGTGGACGCTAGAGGTCATATCCTGCTAGGGTCACTAGCGGTATTGAACGTAGTTCTGCTGAACGAAGGTCAAGTGCCGACGTTTAGAGGACCGAGCGGTGATTCATGTCACCATCTGCAGCGCAGGATGGACGGATGAACCAGGATGGATGGTCCACGATGATCATACTTCTAGCGACCAGGAGGTACGTTTTATGGTCGAGTATACCCTGAAAAGTACGACAAGATGAAGCGGTGCAACTGATGGCGCACCTCACAGTTCAATCAGGAACTGTTGGAGGAAGCGCTGTGCTGGGAAAGTCGGACTACAGGACTGAGCGGCAACGAATTGACAGAGGTACTAACACGTGCCTGCGATGTAGCGATGCCAAGGAAGACCCAGCTCCCAGGCAATCGACAACCAGTGTACTGGTGGTCTAACACGATCGCAGATTTTCGAAGAACCTGTCTTAGAGATAAACGAAGGTTGCGACGTGCTAGAACAGACGCTGAGCGAATCGATAGACGAGGGGTATTCCAGACAGCGAGCAGAGCTCTGAACTACGAGATTAAATGTAGCAAGCGGTAAGGGCACATGTGATGCAGTGAACACTTTGCTCACCCCGACAACCAACATGTCGCGGTTGGGCTGCGGGGACCTCACTATGTAGATATAGAGGTCATTGCGGTTCATGCGCGGTGGTTGTTGTCGGGGTGCTCGTCTCCAACGTGAGATTATGATATGGACCGCTTGGTTACTATCATAGCTCGCGATCGACGGGTGGTGAGGTTACCACCCTTGAAGTCGATGTTGGGTGTATTAACGTCAAGTACGTTAGCATAGTCGTGAGCGTTCTCAATAGTCCCCCCCTGATGTATTGCTTAATTGCGGGCCGGGGGTACGGACTGGCGAAAGGGTTTTGGTTTTAGTGGGTCGGGTAAGAGTTACATGACATACCCATCCCCACACTACCTGAGTTACCTCCTCAGGTGTATGGTTGCAGATTTCCGTTTACCCTTGCTCAAGAAAAAAAAACAGTGGCAACCCGTTAA
Organism: Armigeres subalbatus; assembly: GCF_024139115.2. Taxonomy (NCBI): domain Eukaryota; kingdom Metazoa; phylum Arthropoda; class Insecta; order Diptera; family Culicidae; genus Armigeres; species Armigeres subalbatus. The sequence goes on along the minus strand of NC_085140.1, from coordinate 420,332,877 downwards.
CGAAGACGAAACTCTGCTATAGAACCTAAATTCCAATAAAATTTTGCATGAACTCGTGGCGAGTGCAGAGGTGTTCTCGGCTTGTAGTGGGCGAGTGATTGCATCATCAATTCCTTCTCATCTTCGACAGACCGTGAGGACGTGGGCAGTGCCGTTATCGACCATTAAAAAATATTAGAACTCTCGGACTGTACACATTGAGGTTGGAGAGCAAATCCTATGCTTCCATCCATTGGTTCCTTGTGCAATTGCGATTGTTCTGGTCAATCACGGAGTAGCAACTACTTGTCTGAGGATTGTTATTGGAAGACCCTATCACCTGGGGGCGTAGTCTGTTTTGTGTTCAATACATGACAGTTTTTATATTTTAAATATTCAGCATGGCACTCATTGACCTGATGATCACCAGCACACCTCGGACAACTAGCAGGATTCTTGCAGGATATAGCTTTGTGACCGTATTCCGAGCAATTGAAACAGTGAATCACATCCGTGGCCTCCACAAGTCTGCACCTTTCCCATACGATATTAACTCGTTGGCTGTATGGCTGTATGGAAGTATGGCTGGCATTATGTTGCTCTTTTGTGAATCTTTTTTGCCTTTCTCGTATACTAAGTATACGGTAAAGGCTATATGATCGCTCCAAAAACAAACTTTTTATAGAAGGCCCGGAGACCCATAGTGTTATATACCAATCGACTCAGTTCGACGAATCGAGGTGATGTCTGTGTGTGTGTGTGTGTGTGTGTATGTGTGTGTGTATGTGTGTGTGTGTGTGCGCAAAACTACTCAACAAAATGTCACTCATTTTTCGGGCACTTATCCTCAACCGATTTGCTCGCAACAAGTTGCATTCGACGCAGAATCCTGTCCCATTGTTTCCTATTTGAAATTGGCCAGATCGAACTATGGGATCGAGAGTTATGGCCAAAATACAAATTCATTTGAAAAAATCGCGTAAAAAATGTCACTCATTTTTCGGACACTTATCCTCAACCGATTTGCTCGCAACAAGTTGCATTCGACGCAGAATCCTGTCCCATTGATTCCTATTTGAAATTGGCCAGATCGGACTATGGGATCGAAAGTTATGGCCAAAATACAAATTCATACGAAAAAATCGCGTAAAAAATTTCACTCATTTTTCGGGCACTTATTCTCAACCGATTTGCTCGCAACAAGTTGCATTCGACGCAGAATCCTGTCCCATTGTTTCCTATTTGAAATTGGCCAGATCGGACTATGGGATCGAAAGTTATGGCCAAAACACAAAATCATACGAAAAAATCGTGTAAAAAATGTCACTCATTTTTCGGGCACTTATCCTCAACCGATTTGCTCGCAACAAGTTGCATTCGACGCAGAATCATGTCCCATTGTTTCCTATTTAAAATTGGCCACATCGGACTATGGGATCGAAAGTTATGGTCAACATACAAATTCATACAAAAAAAATCGCGTAAAAAACGTCACTCATTTTCGGACACTTATCCTCAACCGATTTGCTCGCAACAAGTTGCATTCGACGCAGAATCCTGTCCCATTATTTTCTGTTTGAAATTGGCCAGATCGGACTATGGGATCGAGAGTTATGGCCAAAATACAAATTCATACGAAAATATTGCGTAAGAAATGTCACTCATTTTTCAGGCACTTATTCTCAACCGATTTGCTCGCAACAAATTGCATTCGACGCAAAATCCTGTCCCATTATTTCCTATTGAAAATTGGACAGGTCGGACTATCGGATCGGAAGTTATGACCAAAATACCTTTTTCATAAAAATCGCAAAAATGTCACCTATTTTCGGACACCTAACCTTAATCGATTCACACGCAACAAGTTGCATTCGACGCAGAATCCTGTCCCATTGTTTCCTATTGAAAATTGGCTAGATCGGACTATGGGATCGAAAGTTATGGCCGAAACACCATTTTAGCCTTTTTATACGAAAAGGCTGTATGTTCGCTCCAAAAACCAAACTTTTACAGAAGGCCTGGAGACCCATAGTGTTATATACCAATCGATTCAGCTCGACGAACTGAGATGATGTCTCTGTCTCTCCACTTCATACGGGAGTTTGGCGGAAAGACGGTCATGAGATTTATATCATAACAAATATTGCCCTCCGCTCGCGTGATGGGAATGACATTTTCGTTTTCTTTTGTGTAGTCGGAGCTTCAGTTCAACTAACATCCAAAAGTGATATCCTTAAAATATATGACTGGGTGAAATAAAACAGGGTTATGTACGTCAAAAGATTGGAAAAGGAAACAAAATGTCGAAATTCTTATTAGCATATTGTAGATCAAGCTGAAAACCGAACCGAGGTCCCGCGAAATCGCATTTCCGGATGTTGCAACTGCATCGCGAGTAGTGCGCAACTGTGCCATAGTCGGGCACCACTCGCGATGCAGTTGCGACATCCGGAAATGGGACAAAATATGATTTTCGGTTTTCAACTGGATCTACAATATCTTTGCCATAAATAATCTGATTTTCATAGAACGGACAAAGAAATTTGTCTTTTTACTCCTAGCCACTAGCTCATCTTTTTCAAGCACACACATTTTACGAAGGTCGAGAAAGGCACCATCACCGCTAGGTGGATTAATCTGGGTTTGTATACACGGACTACTTTAAGTTCCAGAGTTCTGCTTTTTCAACTTGGAAATCAACTCTATTTCGTCAATATCCTTGAAAAATCCTATGATTTTTATTCTAGGTTTCAGGGGTTTTAGGCTGTCAACGCAATACTTTTCTTCAAACATTTTAGTATAGTTCCTCAAGACAAATGACCGTTATGTGGTGAGTTATTTTTTGGATTGACAACCTTATTTATTCTGCAGGGCGGTTTGTACGTTTTGTTCTTAAAGATTTTTTTAGTGGCCACGTAAAATTTGGATAACTTTTCATAACAATGACCAAATGCTTTCATGTTTTCACAGCACAAAGCCATAAATATGCTTGATGATTCGTACTGTTGAAAATGCCAACATTCCATCACACTTCTAGGATAATTTGATTTAAAGTTGTTGCCTCAATATGGGGACACTTGATCCCTCATTAGTCTCCCATACAAAATTTTGGCGAAAACATTCAAAAAATGTAAATCTATTCTCAGGCTTCTAATTTTTTGTAGATTTGACAGATTTGATGAAGGGTTGGCAGGAATAATTATTTATTGCGTAGATATCAAAGAAAGGGGATCATGTCTCCCCAAATTTTGAAATTGCATGCGCTGTCAAATTCAATAACAAAAATCGTTCATGTATATGCACAGCAATACGGAAATTCTTCGTATTTTGAAGAAAAAATATTTAAAAAATCTGAGAGCACCTTTCTACTTTTGCCAAAGCAAGTTCTTGATGAGGGATCAATTTTCCCCGAATATTTTAAAAGTCGATTTTTGACAGCACTCCAAAAAATCGATTGTGTATCAATAACAACAACGATTTGAAGTCTGTCATACATCAGTAAAGTTAAATACTATATTTCTTAGAGAGTCTATGTGAAAACCGCATATGTTTATTCATTTTTGGCTGTGATAAATCGGAAATTAGAAAAGGGGATCAAGTCTCCCCAGTCTCCCCTAAGGTTTGGGCGGTCTTGGTAGCCAAATGGTGTCAGACGGTGCACAATGGTCCGATTCAGTTATTTAGCAGGAAAAAACTATTTTCCTCCGTTTTCGTTCAATTTAGATACTTGGTGTCTTCAGTGAAGTTGTTTATAATAAAATATTGCTTCTTCGGAAAAAAAGTTCGATAGGGTGGTCCTTATCGTTTCTCAAAACTGAAATTTAACTTTTTTATTTCGTATTTTTGTGGATGACCTCTTCAGCAAACTTGCAGTAAACATTATTTGATGCAACTTTGCCGAAGACACCTTTGTGTCTAGCACATAAATTGAGTTCAGTAAATGAAATTTTCGATTTTAACCTAGGGTGGCCCTTAAAAATCAGTTTTTCTATTCTAACTTTTTTGTTTTGAGTTTTACGAGAATGCGGTCTTCAGAAGAAATGAAGAGCAAGTGATGGTGCATATTTTTGCTGAACACATCATGTTTACAAGTCTTACCATTTAAAAGTTATAGGCAATTTATTCCAAAAAACTATGCAATCTCAAAATGCCTATATCTCATGGAGATGGTTCGATTAATTTTTTTTGAAGGTGTTATCTGAAAGGGCACACATATAGTAACTTTTACTGCAAAAATCACGGGAACGTATTTTTTTTAATTGCATAAATCGACTTTGAAAATTTCTTCGAAAAAAAATTAAATTTACTATTATTTCACTATATATATAGCAGCAGCACTTTCCTTTCGAAAAAATCCGATACAAAACTTTTATTAACAATGTAAAATAAAAACCCTAATTGATCCACCTTGCAATAATATTGCCATTCCCGTTCATTGTAGAAAAAAAATGATACAGAATGAAAAAGGCGAGTGGATTTAAATTGAAGATTGTGGTTATATGACAGCTATTTATAGTGCCCCGGCAGCACGAGTCAGACAAAAATGGGTACAATAACTTGATTGTGACTAAATTTGATCACATATGCATTACAGTAGCTTATGTGGAACATGTGTGATGCTAGGGTGGAAATCTTGTACAAAGCGTGTACAACTAGAATTACGGAAATTATCACTCGGCGATCAGCTTATAACTATTGCGTTTTTGTACAAAACATATAAGCAACTCAAAACGAACTGCAAGTTTCAAATTAGAGTCTGTATCATTTTTTTCTACAATGAACGGGAATGGCAGTATTATTGCAAGGTGGATCAATTAGGGTTTTTATTTTACATTGTTAATAAAAGTTTTGTATCGGATTTTTCGAAAGGAAAGTGCTGCGTACCTTCTATGGTGTGGTGCAGATGGCGGACGGTAAGTGGAGGAGGCGAATAAACCACGAGTTGCATGAGCTGCTGGGAGAACCATCCATCGTTCACACCGCGAAAATCGGACGACTGCGGTGGGCCGGGCACGTAGCCAGAATGTCAGACAGTAACCCGGTGAAAATGGTTCTCGACAACGTTCCGACGGGCACAAGAAGGCGATGTGCGCAGCAGGCAAGGTGGATCGATCAGGTGGAAGATGACTCCGTAGACTGCGTGGCTGGCGACGTGTAGCCATGGACCGAGCCGAATGGAGAAGACTCTTATATACTGCACAGCCCACTTCGGCCGTAGTCTGATTAAATAATAACTTTTGCCGAGGGTAATTTACTCATAATTTTAATATATAGTGAAATACTAGTAAATTTAAATTTTTTCGAAGAAATTTTCAAAGTCGATTTATTCAATTTAAAAAAAATACGTTCCCGTAATTTTTGCAGTGAAAGTTACTATATATGTGCCCTTTATGATAACACCTTCAAAAAAAATTAATCGAACCATCTCCATGAGATATAGGCATTTGAGATTGCATAGTTTTTTGGAATAAATTGCCTATAACTTTTAAATGGTAAGACTTATAAACATGATGTGTTCAGCAAAAATATGCACCATCACTTGCTCTTCATTTCTTCTGAAGACCGCATTCTCGTAAAACTCAAAACAAAAAAGTTAGAATAGAAAAACTGATTTTTTTGGGGCCACCCTAGGTTAAAATCGAAAATTTCGTTTACTGAACTCAATTTATGTGCTAGACACAAGGTGTCTTCGGCAAAGTTGCATCAAATAATGTTTACTGTAAGTTTGCTGAAGAGGTCATCCACAAAAAACCCGAAATAAAAAAGTTAAATTTCAGTTTTGAGAAACGGTAAGGACCACCCTATCGAACTTTTTGTCCGAAGAAGCAATATTTTATTATAAACAACTTCACTGAAGACACCAAGTGTCTAAATAGAACGAAAACGGAGGAAAATAGTTTTTTCCTGCTAAATAACTGAATCGGACCATTGTGCGGTGGTATCAAGATCGGCATAGGCCCATGGATCAAGAAAGCAAGGGCTGCCTTTGCGAGTTTAAGAAATATCTGTAAAAAAAACAGGCAGATTAGTGAACGCACCAAAATCTTAATTTTTAACTCTAACGAGAAATCTGTGCTGTTATATGTATGCAGTGCATAATTCGTACCTGTTATGGCCCCACAACTGGATCTCAAACAATGAGCTCCATCGTCGTTGTCACCAGTGGCTGATAGCAGCAGAAATTCGGATTAAGCCTCAAATCGGCCACACCTTACGTAGGGGCGGAAACGAAATCTGTAAACAAGCATCAGACTGGAACCCAGCGGGATATCGCAGCAGAGGCAGACCCAGATGCTCATGGTGGTGCAGCCTCGTTAAAGAAATAAAAGAAGTCGACCAAAATCTAACATAGCAACAGGTTAAAGCGATAGCTGAACATCGCTCAGGATGGAGATCTTTCAAGTCGGCCCTTTGTACCTCTTCCTTCTAATTTCTTAATTGAATAACAAAAATTGCCCAAAAAAAACCCATTTGCTTAGGTACTGCTAACGGCGTTCACGACTATCGAGGTCTGTATGTTTACCCTGCTCGAAAGCAGGAGGCCACTAGGCCATTATACCGAATATACCATTTAGCCGAACACACCATTAGGCCGAAAATCATTTGGTCGAAAGGGTCATTTGGCCGAATGGGATATTTGGCCGAATAGGACATTTGGCAAAACAGGTCATTTGAAAAATGAGAAATAAGGTGTGAAAAGTAAGCCGTCTCACTTCTCACTACTTATTTCCCACTTCTTACTGTGAAAAGTGAGAAGTGCGAAGTGATAAGTCTCACTATTCACTGCTCACTTCTCATTTTTCATAGTGAGAAATGAGAAATTAGCAGTGAGAAGTAAGACGTCTCAATTCTCACTACTTATTTCCCACTTCTCACTGTAAAAAGTGAGAAGCGTGAAGTAAGCAGTGAGACGTCTCATCATTTTTGCCATACGTCGTATTTGACCAAATGTCCTATTCGGCCAAATATCCTATTCGGCCAAATGATCTATTCGGCCACATGTCCTATTCGGCCAAATGAATTATTCGACCATATGACCTATTCGGCCAAATGACCTATTCGGCCGGATGACCCGTTCGGCCAAACGATCCTTCCCCATCTTTGAGTCTGAATAGGTGCTAAAGCTTAACCATTCCCGGATCTCTGCACATAGCGTATACATTGTTCTTGCTACACGTGAGAACAAGTGAAGTGAATTCAATATTCTTACAATGGCAGGTATCAAAAATCTTTCTGTCAATAACTATGGAAATGCTCAAAGATTGATAGAGAATAGGACAAGTACCAGTTGGAAGCCAACGAAGAAGAATAAGTAAACATGCCAAAGCAATATGTTTACCTCCAAAAATCGTTTTAATTGTCCAACGTCTCTGAATAGGGCCAGTTCAGATTACCATCAACGTGGTCCTCCTCAGAACGTCCACGCATTCGTCTCCAACGGCCCTGGTTCATTCGTTCCAGTTTCGACGAGTTTCACTAATTTTACGACCGTTCCAGATTGAAAGGCCTGTACGCACAGAGAATTGATACAATATATCAGCCCGTTTTATGGTTGTTGTTTGATGGGTCCCGGTTGGTTAGCATCGTCGCTGTACGGATTTCTGCATATCTTTCCCGGTGCATAATTCTCACCGAGAAGTTCTGTCCCATATATATTTCAGCAAGCCCACCCGTTTCGAGTCAATCACCCACCATCCTGTGCAATCAGTATGGGCTGAATGCAGTGGAATTGAATCATAAAGACGATCGTAATGCCGCAATTAACCGGCGATAAGATTGACTTTTTATGCGGTTCGTGTGAGCGGTGCCAGCGCACGGAACGGCGAAGCAACACGCCGAGTGGGAGTTGTAAACCACCCACTGACGCGACGACGTGGCCAACAAATTTGGAAGTTCCGTGCAATTGAGGCTTCTTTTGAGATGGGTACCTATTGTGAATGGAGGGCATGAAAAAGTTGAAATCGTAAACATGTTGCCAACGGCTGTATCGTAGAGATGGGACTGAAATTCAATTACCGTGTTGAAAGTTATTTATCTTCCGAGTAACATTAAACTGAGACACATCTGACGGATAAGATTGAGAGCCTCTGCCGAAGAAGCATGAAAATAAAATCGTAACAAGAATAGGATTTTTTGTCGTCAATTAAAAGAGTAAATTCATCGTGACTCTCAGATCTTGGCATTGAAGACAAGACATAATTTGTTTGATAGGTGTTTTAGGCTGGGCAAAATCCAGGCACTGGTTTTCCTAGAGCATGACATGATTTCTAAACCGTCACTTTTTTAAGGATGCTATAGAGATTGACAGTTCGTCAACAGACATCTTCAAATCTTCAACTTCATACAGACAAAAAGTATTCAAAAAGTACAACGCAACATCTGTTTGTCAAGTCTGATTTTTTGCCTTAAGACATGAAGTTTGATCACAACTCAATTATTCAATGCAACTTCCATTGATCGGCATATCGTACTTCAATTTATTTGTCCAATATCATTCACAGCGCTACTTAAACATTCCTTGATACTTCATTCAAATGAATAACATCTTCAACTATCAAAGAGCAGGTGCCGGTGATGAACATTTATTTTACATGGCCCGGGCCGACGATGAGCTGACGGTAATAGATTCATATATCTTACTTCTGCCAAATTGTAGATCATTGATTGCTTTGAATTCGATTTTTCTCTCTAACAGCCGACAATAAGGTTTTTGTTCGCCACTTCGATTTTGAAAGCAAGGGTTCCTTAAGGGTGCTTGACTATGGGAGGGCAAATGAGTTAATAGATAATGAAAATGGGATGCCGATGAATAATTTGTGTAAAGGTGGAAACTATTTCCAAAGCGACGGCCAACCGGTTCTGTTCGAACCATTTTAGTGGCTAAATCATGACACTAATGCCTATCGATTTTTCCGTGACGACAAGTCGCTGAAAACGACCGGCAGGTAGGTGATCAGTTCGTTTGCTTCCCTCGCGGTTATGACTTTGAACTGCGACGATGACGACGGTGTGTCACATATCCTACGCCCGTAACCCCGGCGAGGTGACATTTTTCTATTAGCTCCGAGAGCGAAGAAACGGCACACCAAACGACTACGGATCGAGTGGCTTATGGAAACTTGGCGATCAAGCAGGGTAGTACACAAGGGCGGCACCCCTTGTCCGATCAGGTTTGAATAGATTCTTAAAGCGCTTGTGCAGTGGAATGTCCTCGTGGATAGAGCATTCCCAGTGATAATCGAAGACTCGACTCAATTCATACATGTGCATTTTGAAGTGGCTCAAAAACACTTTTTCAATCGGTCTCAAGACAAGTTTAATACTAGGTTTTTTGGGGCCCTCCATAGCCGTGTGGTAAGATGCGCGGGTACAGAGCAAGACCATGCTGAAGTAGTTTTTTTTTCTCCCGTGTAAGCTGTGTACTTTATGCTGTCAGTGTGCCGGTTTCGAATAAATTGTGTCTTGGGAGAACATTACCTAGACAATCGAGAACGCTTTATTACGGAGTGGTGATGTCTCATTACTTTTCAAATATTTACTATTTTTTGAGACTTGCCATCATTATTAAATTCAATAGTGATAAAAAAGAAAACATTCCCCATCGAATGCAACTTGTTGTAGCAAAATCAGTTAAGGTTTAGTACTTTACTTATACTTTGCACTAACTTATGAAACCATTTAAATATGTGTAGTAAATGCTGTAATTTTTGTCCTGTCCAATAAAATGTTTTGCGTAGAATGATATTTAATCTGTTCGGACTTTGAGTTAATAAATGTGTAAAAATGCAAACCAAAAAATTGAACCCAAATCCAATCAAAATTGTGTTCACCTCACCCGCCGAAAATACCTATCAAACCACCCAAAATATACAGTCCCCATCGGAGGTGGATGACCAGCTCTCAAACACATTGGTTGCTAAAATAACGCGAATCCATTTATCATTATTCGATATAAAATGAGCTATCTAACAGTTATTGCCTTTAGTTTTTACTTTTCTAGCTGACTACAATTTTAAATTACACCGAACTCCTGTCCATTAATGACATACACTTTTAACATACAATAAATTGTGTTGAAAACGTGCAAGGTTGAATGTTTTTTTCAAATTTAATTATTAACCCCCTCAGAATTGGCTAAAACACCTATGTTTATCACACCATCGATATTTATATGAATTATGGGACATCTGTCTAGGCAGTATATACAGATTACATAGCCGCCGGAATCAAATTCTGAGTCACAAAATCGATTAGTCGACAGTTGGGTAACGTTCTAAAACCTTGTGCCGTCTTATTTATGAGAAACGAACTCTGGTGACAACGACATCGTAGTAGCCTGACTGTGGATGGATAACGATCACAACACGGGTTGACACTGACAAAAATGGATTGCTTCGATCAAAATATGAATTGGATTAGTAATCTCGAATTTAATATTAAGCCAGTGATCGAATACAAATCAAGATAGAAAGTGTAAAAAATTGAAACTTCAGTGCTGGAAGATGGCAATCGATTCAAGTTCTCCGGGTAAAAGGAAAACTATGTCAAACGGAACTCTCTGTTGATCATCGAACCCGATTATAAAGTCGTTTTGTGGCAAAACGCAAAGACACGTTCTCCATTTTTTTGTCGGGATTCATTATGTTCGTTTTATTGCACTGCCTATGTACCTATGCAGATACATTTTAAACGGATAAACTCTCGTCAAGGTTTGTGATCGAAAAGTATTTCGCTTTCGCTTCCACAGAACAGTAGTAGATTGGATGGTCGAGATTGATGGAAAACAGTCGAATAAATCGTTAAAAGGGAGTACTAAAATTTACGGTCCCAATTGCTCGAGTAAGTTGAAACTGATTGAGGGTAAAAACATTTATGCTAATCAAGATGCAAGCACCACCGCTATGAAATATTCCCTTTACCAATGCAAATGGTCGATTTGTAGGAATTGATATACAAACAACCCTGTTATTGTCAATTTTATCGGCCTCGAATGATCAGAGCCATTAAGATGGACGCTGATTGGAGGTTGAGTGAGCAATTAAGAATGCTCAGCTGGTGGGTGAGAGCAGATGAAAAAAATTAAAGAATTATTGACCATTTCGTTGATTCCTTGGCAACCTGTATGACTGGAAAAGGTGCAGTTATGTTACGAACGCGTTATTATAATTGTTGCATAAATGATCACAGCAATTATTCATTCGCAACGTTATTGAAATAAAAAAATCTATTGATTTCGATCTGATACTTCAACAACAATGAGTTTAATTGATTTGATTGTTTACCATCCATACCAACTAGTAAAATTGTACAGCTCTAAAAATATGGAGATGCCGGGGATCGAACCCGGGGCCTTTCACATGCAAAGCGAACGCTCTACCACTGAGCTACATCCCCTTCTTGACGATGTTCAATGCTTATCTATCATCACGAGATTATTCCATTTCGCATTTTCCACTCTAATGAAGACGTAAAGTAGGTACCTATCAGCAGCAAGGCACATCATGCGATGTTGTGTGCCGTTCCGGTGTGGCATATCGCACAAATCTTATTGCCTTTCCGAATCGAATTCGTTTGCTTCTCAATATGAACGTGCGCGCACTTAAATGGGTGATTCAATGTTTCAATCGTATCATTATGGTACTGTATCATTTGTTTCCATAGGTGAGTTCAACTGAGCGGATAGGAATTGTTAGAATCCAAAATAGAATGGGAATAGATGGTTGATAGTCCTTATTGGATTCTTCCACCAATGCAATGGGAGATTGTTTTTCTCAACTTACGGTTTTAGAAGCACATACATATCTCAAAAAGCAAAAGACAGGTAAACAGCAAACATCGTTTTTGTCAGTTTTTGATCTATTGCAGCATGCATGAATAAAAGAGTTCTCAAGTGTGTTGTTCAACTATCAATTGATTTGTGCCACCAAACCTGTAATAAAGCCGGCAGTCCACTGTTTGTCATAATATAATGACAAATATTTGTCAAGTTTATCCGGATATCTATCAAAATTATTAGAAATCGACATAGATATCAGGCAGACTTGACAAATATTTGTCATTATGACAAATAGTGTACTGTTAGCTGAACTAATGATCACTTGTGATTTCCTTAACTAAATATGCTGAAAATATCATTTGACCATAATAATCGTTTGGTAGTAAGAACCATTTAGCCTAAAATGTAATTTGCCGAATGGTTCTTCTTCTTCAATGGCCCTACATTTCAACTGGAACTTGGCCTGCTTTTCAACTTTTCTATTAGCATTTCCTCAGCTATCAATTGAAAACTTTTCTATGCCTGCCATTGCATGAGTATGTATCTTATGTGGCAAGTACAATGGATACACTGTGCCCAGGGTGTCGAGAATGTTTCCAACCCCAAAACATCCTAGACCGATCATCGAACTCGCCATTTCCGGATTGGCAATTCTACGCCTTTGCTCGCAAGACTACTGAACGGGTCACAAGGCCTAAAATGTCGACCCGTTTGGCCGGATGGTCCTTTGCTGCCAAACGACTTTTTCGGCCCTCGGACGGAGAAACATATTACAGAAATGTGTATGTCAAGGCGAGCCGAAATCTACCTGTCAGAGTGAGCCGAAAACAAAACTGTCAACAAGCAAATTTTCTTAAGCAATATAACAAAAATAACACGCCAAACCAAGTTCCGGTCCGGACGCGGCACGGGCACCTACCTTGCTGCATTCGCGGAGATTCTTGGCACCGGCAAAGGTAAGCATGCGGAACTGATATCGCTGGACATTTCCAAAGCGTATAATTGGACGTGGACCCCTGGATTATTAGATAAACTGGCGACTTGGGGGATTTCCGGAAACCTCCTCCTTTTCCTCAAAAACTATCTGCTCGACCGCACGTTCCGGGTCCAACTAGGGGCGTCTTCATCAAGAACCGTGGAGGGAGTGTTCTCCAACCTCCCGAAGGAAATCCACATCCTTGTCCATGCGGACGACATCGTCCTTATGGTCATCGGCATCAGCTTCCTCCCACTTTCGGCATAACGGCATTTTCAGCTATTCAAATGAACGAGTTTTTTGGGCAAACGACCTGTTTGGCCGGACGTCATTTTCAGTCATATATCCATTTCGGTCACATTCCTCCAGGAATTCCTCCGGAAGTTCCTCCAGGAATTCCTCCGGAAGTTCCTCCAGGAATTCCTCCGGAAGTTCCTCCAGGAATTCCTCCGGAAGTTCCTCCAGGAATTCCTCCGGAAGCTCCTCCAGGAATTCCTCCGGAAGTTCCTCCAGGAATTCCTCCGGAAGTTCCTCCAGGAATTCCTCCGGAAGTTCCTCCAGGAATTCCTCCGGAAGTTCCTCCAGGAATTCCTCCGAAGTTCCTCCAGGAATTCCTCCGGAAGTTCCTCCAGGAATTCCTCCGGAAGTTCCTCCAGGAATTCCTCCGGAAGTTCCTCCAGGAATTCCTCCGGAAGTTCCTCCAGGAATTCCTCCGGAAGTTCCTCCAGGAATTCCTCCGGAGTTCCTCCAGGAATTCCTCCGGAAGTTCCTCCAGGAATTCCTCCGGAAGTTCCTCCAGGAATTCCTCCGGAAGTTCCTCCAGGAATTCCTCCGGAAGTTCCTCCAGGAATTCCTCCGGAAGTTCCTCCAGGAATTCCTCCCGAAGTTCCTCCAGGAATTCCTTCGGAAGTTCCTCCAGGAATTCCTCCGGAAGTTCCTCCAGGAATTCCTCCGGAAGTTCCTCCAGGAATTCCTCCGAAAGTTCCTCTAGGAATTCCTCCGGAAGTTCCTCTAGGAATTCCTCCGGAAGTTCCTCCAGGAATTCCTCCGGAAGTTCCTCTAGGAATTCCTCCGGAAGTTCCTCTAGGAATTCCTCCGGAAGTTCCTCTAGGAATTCCTCCGGAAGTTCCTCCAGGAATTCCTCCGGAAGTTCCTCCAGGAATTCCTCCGGAAGTTCCTCCAGGAATTCCTCCGGAAGTTCCTCCAGGAATTCCTCCGGAAGTTCCTCCAGGAATTCCTCCGGAAGTTCCTCCAGGAATTCCTCCGGAAGTTCCTCCAGGAATTCCTCCGGAAGTTCCTCCAGGAATTCCTCCGGAAGTTCCTCCAGGAATTCCTCCGGAATGAATGTTCAAAAAATTGTAGCCCATACTCTTTTACTCCAATATGTTCAGTTGTTTAAAATATGCCGTCAAAACAGGAAGTACTGCGGCGCGCATTGTATAATTCTTTTAAGCGAAAAAAAGATCCAGGGAATAGTACACGGTGGATCATATTAAGCGTGAAAATGTTTCGAAAATTGTCAAAGGATATTTGCTCCACTCCATTGTATACAAAGCCGTGCAGGGGTCATGTAATACCTGCAAGATTAAACTATACGCACGGCGGACCACGGACCATATGCTACTATTCATTAATCGAAGTTTAAAGACTTAAAGGTCAACTTTTTATATAACGTATATCATATTGAACTGTACATCTTTGTATTTTTTTCCCTCGCCATTCTTTTCATTCTTGCTATTTAGTGGCCACCCATTAGGAGCTTCTTGAAATTTTCTAGGAGAAACTTCTTATATTATTTAAATACAATAGATTTCGTAAGCTGCGTCTTATTTCCTGATTTAAAACCAAATCAAACTTGAAAGTGATAGGGTTACTGCTTGTGGACTTCATCTCATAGCTCCGATATTCATCCTAGGAAAAAGAAAGCAATGAAAAAGAGTTTGATTTGTTTCTCATTTTTTAGATTTTTTCAGCAATGAGCACGCATGTTAGCAAAAAAGCTACAAAATTTATGCTGCATCTTTTTATTTAACGATGATGAATGATGAATATTTGTTCAGTGGGATGGAAAACGGAACAGTTCCCCTAGTTCAAAAATCAAAAATCACCCGGTCGCAGGTGCTTTTCAATAAGACGGATCTATCAAAAACAATTCTATGTCGGTTAAAAGTAATCTTGTTATGTATGCAACGCTATTGAGAAACTGTTCAAGTGTCTTTTTTAAACTTAATTTAAATTGAACTCAGGAAATGAGACGCAGTCTTGGGAAAATTATTTTAGGAAAATTTGGAAAATTTTCATGCAGCGCCCGCCACGCCGATTCATTTTTGACGGCAGCGGCGGCGCGAGAAAATCACCTGCAGCGGGGCACAGGTCTATAAAAAATGTCGGCGGTGGCCTGATGCCAAAACAGATGTTCTAGGTTTTACAAATGATTGTGGAGTTAAGACCCTGGTCTGCCAGGTCAATTACACTTGACATAAAACTGTTGGCACCCATCATGTGCGGCATTTAGGCACTAGGAACCATGCGTATGATTTAAGATTTAGGTATGGCTAATGCTGTATGTCGGATGCTACTCCAGGTCTTCAGGTCTACTAGGCTCTGTACAAAACCTGCAAATGTTACCTTATTGATTTCTATCAAAGAAGATAAATGTTATTGCAAGGCGCATTTGCAAACCATTTGCAAACCAATAAATTGTTCATTCTTAATTTAATTTGCGTATTTGATAAGCTGAAAATATGTAGCTTAAGACGGAATGTATGACAACGTCCCTATATACATGGTAAAAAATATACAATACCCATGCATAAAGTGAACAACGCTACGAAGAGAAGGTCGAATAAAGGTTTGATGGCTTAGCTGCAAATAAATAACATAGGGCAACATCTCCAGTTATTTATCCCATAAAAAATGCAATGCTAATGAGCTTTATTTCAAGATGTACTATTTCATTTATTTTTCTCTTGTATGAGAACACGTATGCTTGTGACAAGAACTGTTGCTTCTTCAAAATTCAAATCTAACGTTAATAACAGCGTAAGATAGAAAATGGAACAGTTCCCCTAACATAGCACAAACCACGACAAAAACAACGCCGACGAAGGTGTGTTTTTCAATGAGCTGCTCGATTTCATTGACTACAACACCACCGCAGCACTGTCGGCGACAAGTGAGTAAAGGTAGGCCCCTGTCTCGCAAGACGTCGAGAGTCGAGACTTGAATGACTGAATGACCCACTGTTGCGAACCTGTCGCGACAGCTTGGACCGAGCGAGACAGCTGAACAGCAGTGCTGTTGACTGGGGGGCGAGATTCTTGAAGGAGGTGACCGACCGATCGACGATGGTGATCTCGTGATCTGCTACCGCGCTGTAGCTGACTAGTGCGAGATTAATCTGCTTTTCTCTGTCTGACTCGGAGCCCCTACATCGGCAAGTTGATCGCGTTTTTTTTGGGCTGGATGTGTGTTATTAGCCGCCGTAAACCATTGGAGTAATGATCACCGTCAGACTGAACTGGATGAAGTCAGAAGCGCGAAATCAGACCAGCGAAACCATGTGACCAAGCGGAGACTATGCGCCTCCTATTTGTTATTGAGCAGTACATAAAATTCCTTTCAGTGATCGCGATCAGCTTCGTTGAAGGATGGTGATGATGGTGGTGGTAAAGAGCAGTTTTGTTACATAACCAAGGTGGAAATAGTCCGTGAGCATGTGATCGCGGGCATTGAAAATGCGTTTGTTTCGAATGGTTACCGATATGCTGGCGGATATTTGCTATCGTGTGGCTAGAAAGGGCATCTTGTAATGACGTAGTTCAAAGCCGTTTGAACTTGAAAAATGATCTGCTGAGCAAATCGCTTCGAGCGAGCGGGTGGTGAGTAATTAAATGTCCCATGTCTCGTAGAGGTTGTTTGTCATGTTTTGCTCGATATTCACGTGATGTTTTTCGTGTCTCAGACCCACCAAACCAGCTTCTGCAGAAATTAAGTGATCGAACTTTCCCGTAAACAACCATTTCACGATGTAAGCTCCCTTCGCATACCGAATCAAACATGCTGCAACAACTTTATAGGAAGTTCGAACATGGAACCGATTGAGTTGGTACAAAGGATGCCAATTACAATTACATTTCAAAGAAGATATATAAACCTTGCTGTTTGATTCAACTGTTCGATAGTAAATTCTTAGTGAATTATTCAATTCTTTTACAGATAAGAGTATGTTAAAATAACGATAAAGATCTTATCAAGTATTTCGCACTGCAGTCTAGAGTGAAGCGCGGAATGGAAAGGCGGAGGTTAATATTTTTCAGATATTATCTGGCATCCCTGGTGTACCCACTGATAGGAATTTCTTCGACAAGGCCAGCAAATTCCTCCCGCAGCTTCGGAGCGGTCACATGACCGGCAAGCGGCTCTGGAATTATCCGCACGCCCATATTGGCGGTGTTTGTCGATTGGGGCACCAAACGTGAGTTCCTCCCGGACTCCGACGACGGACGACAAGGTGCCCCACGATTTAAGTGGCGCGTAATTGCTCTACGTACAAACAATTCGCAGCAGCCCTGGCCGTTCGATTTCGCCGCGCCTTGTTCAAGGTGGTACAACAAATTTATGAAATAATGCTGCAGATTACCTTCCCTCCATGCAGGGAGGGCGCACCGATTATCGCTATGTGGACCAATAACGATTGCTCCCGCATCACGTTCCAGCAAAACGTGCGCAGTACATGACAAATTGGCAAAATAAATCAGTTTGATTGATTGGGGTAATTAAAAGTGCATTATTTACGGGCGAGAAGAGTCGAGCCAATGTGAAAGAATTGCACCACTTTTGTCAGTTTGGAGGCTGGAGGTTTCAACGAGTTTTTAGCGAAGCCTTAGTGGGTGACCGACCGCCGACTGACCGGACTGTCGTGTTTTGGCGCTGAGCTCATGCGTTCGCGTCTATGGATCGGTGCTGTAGTACAGGTTCCTCCTGCTGTGATGATTAATGTAATGTTTCGATTATACGCCATAGGACTCTAAACTGGGAGAGCATGTGCACTATGTTGGTGCGGATACTCGAAGCGGTTTCCCCCATATTGCATTGGTTTCAGTCTAACAACATTCATGCAAGACCACGGGAATTAGGCATTCTAAATAGTTGTATGTCCAGTTGTTCGACATGGTTCATGTCGTACCAAACAATTAAAACAAGCATTTTCCATGTACATTGCCTTGAGAAACATTGTATAAACGATTGTAACAATATTGATCTTCACATTTCATGATTCTTGGTTGGTTGGTCTTGTCGAGCTTCATATGAATGTTCAAAATTCAAAATTAATCTTGATCAATCACATTTGTGTCGCACCAGTTGGTTTGAAGATAATAAGTAGTATGGTAAAATACGGCATTTAATCATATCTTCTTCTTATTCTTCAATGGCTCTACATTTCAAATAAACTTGGCCTGCATTTCAACTTAGTATTCTGTTAGCATTTTCTCATTTAATAAATAAAAGCTTCGCTATGCCCACCATTACATGGGTATGTATATTGTGCGGCAGGTACAATGGATACACTATGCCCAGGGTGTCGAGAAAGTTTCCAACATCCTAGACCGGACCGAGAGTCGAACTCGCCATCTCCGGATTGCCTACCTACGACTTTGCTCGCAAGTTTACTGGATTAAAGGATTCTTTTGAATATGTTTTCTGTGTTTAAATAGAAATCACACCAAAAACACTTGTGCACCTCCGAAATTCTTGCCATTATTGCTTTGCCGAAGAAAATAGCACACAACTAGCAAACTTGTACTTACTGTTTTGAAGCTTCCGCTTTTCCTCATTATGCTGTATGACACATATATGAAATGTCCACCACTGTATACAATATTTGCCACAATTTTGGAATCGAGAAATGAAAATATCTATCGATTTCATTGGCTGTAGGGAAAAAGTGGGTAAAACCAACACCTTAAGCTACTTCACAGCTCCCTAATCTATGAAACAATTTTCCGGCTTAGAAATATCATACAAGCATAGTTTGGCCCTTTATGAATCAGTCCATGAGGTCTCACGACAATATTTCTCGATAAAATTTGATTTCTGATGAAACCTGAGCAGTGCATTTTTAAGCCGAACTGGGTGGGGTGCGATCAGGTAAGATCGACGCCCTATGAGCATGAGCATGAGCATGAGCACGATTGACCGCCCACGGTTGCTACTCCGTTATTGCCAGGTCAGCTGTAATTACACAGGGAATTAACATACGATGTTTGGGACTAACATCATCCTCAATGTGTAAAAACTGGTTATCTAATATAAAGCAATACCAGCGCCGGCCGTGTCCGAATGCAGGTCAATTAAAGAATGGGTAGGAAAATGTTGACGTGATACTCGCTTTGATGGAAGCCGACGAGTCATCTGCACTTCCACGAGAAATCACTGGGATGGTGGATATATGGGGTAGGGCATGTAGCGGGGTTCGTCTTGGTAAACGGTATGCTGTGTATAACGTGTAGTTTGATTATCGTGCACTAATTAGTTCAATTACTGACCGCACTAAGTAGAACAAAAATTCCGTGATCTCGAGACCGTTCTGTTTTAAACAAAAACCTTCGATCGCGCACTTAATTATTTGAATAAACTTACCGCACAAAGCAGAACAAAAATCCGTGGCCTCGAGATCATTCTACTTTTAAACGAATACTAATTTGAAAACACTTTTACCTTTATGATATTGCGACGAAGATAAAAACTATCACAATGCAGGTCCGGTGGCTTCTGCATACTGCTTCTACGACCGAACCGACGCGCACTAATGAACTCTATCAACTATTATTCATCACCTGGATTGTCCCAATCTCGCATAATGTAAGATCGGTAACTTTTGCAGCAACGTTTCGTATTCAATTGTATTTGAATGGATATGGAAAATAGTTTGCGTGTATATCGTTTATTTATCTATAAAAAGTCATAAAGTATTTAAAGTATGTATTTTTATGGTGCGTTGTACAGCAAGGGATCTAAACATCTTCATACGTTTTCTCGCACTTTTTTAACTCCATGATAGTTGCATTTGTTAGTAAGTCGTCATCCAATGATTTTGATCGCCCATCCTCTCCGTCACTAAGCAAGGGAAGGAAAATGATGATATGAAATCTACCTAACGAGAGGCCAGCGACTCACCAACGCCCTAATAGATGTCAAGGAGTTGGATAGTTGGTAGGGAATAAAGTTTAGAAATATCATCATAAGCAAATGATACTATGAGTTTGAACAAACGATGGGAGTGACAATGCTAAGAAGTTTATGTCACTCCATTGTTGATTTCCTTGGGATAGGGCAAAGCTATTAAACTTGTCCTGGCTAATTAGCCTAGGTTTAAGCGCTATTGTTCGCTCTCTGAAACGAGAAAGAAACTAAATATATTAAATGTCCCTTCCGCTTTTTGTTCCTCAAATAAACAAATAATTTTGAATATGAATTGTCATATGTCACTCAATAATATCTAATATTATTTTCGCACATATTTTGAGAGTGTCGTATTTATTCAGGTAGAAAGCGGCAATGTATTTGAGCATGGGAATAGAAGGTGATGTTTAATTAGATCTTTTATCACATTAATTAGAACAGAAAAAATACATTTCATAGTATCTTTTTGAACATTAAACTTAAAACAATATCGATTCTGAAAAAAAACTTTAGATTTAGAATTTTGCCTGTATTGCATGAGACTATCGAAATGCAGTATTTTATGAGACGACATTTAAAGCACAAACCAACAGAAATGTATTTGTGATACTCAATTATGCAAAATAGGTGCTGTATAGCTATTTGAAGCAACTAAGGATCCCAAATATAAATTAATAGAAAACATAAGTACAGCACACGTCCCGAAATGGACAAATTGGTATGAAATTTGCGAAATTCGCAAACCGCACATCAACCCGTCCACCTCGAAACATGTGCTGTGCATATGCACAGCCAAGATATTTAACAAAAAAATGGTTTTCGTACGACCGAGTTGCCCAATAATATGCAATTTATTAGAAAACATAAGTTAAATTGATTCGATCTCACCAAAACTGCAGTACTCTTCCCGTGCAGGGTTCATTTTCCGTACTAGAGGGTCAACGTTGAATCCTTATCGACGCATACAACTCTTGAAACTGTCCTTGGTGAAAACTGCTTGACACCAAAAATTATATAAAACTGGAGGCTTCATTCCTGTTCAGACTATTCACAGGATGACTGACCTTAAAATATTAGGTTTACCAGCCATATCCAAATTTCACCGACTGAATAGAATTTATAGAAATTTAGGCAACTAAGCCAATAGATTTTTCACTAAAAAACAAAAATATCTGCTAGTTAAAATAAGCTCGTTTCCAAGCAATGCTTTTTCTGGGCACTAGAACAGAGTATTCCTGACAAATTGATCCGGTTGATCCATAGGGATCGCATAGTAAGGGACGGGAATCTTCATCCATTATGCACACTTAACACATAACCACACATCATTCTTTTCTCAGGGTTTCTGGATAAAAATACGGAGAAAAACCGTTTCCGAAATCGAAATTTGCATTCGCGGAAACAGTCGGGCAAAATCAACTATCCATCATCATATTAGCTAAAAGTTTTCAGATTTTCTTTCACTTCACCTGACGGATCGCGAAAAAAAGCTGAACAAAATAAAAAAATGCGACCGAACGCGTTGCCTACTGTGATCTTCATCGATCAGGTAAGATCGACGCCCTATGAGGGTGAAACCGACACACCAAGTCGAGATGGAATCTAACATCAAATTAATTTCAAATGAAGTTACAACATAATTGAAAATGTTTAATAACGGTCTTTTAGATATTTTAATTTGAAATTCATGTTTAGGGGTCACTCATAAACGATGGTTGAACAAAATTGTATATATTTAAAACCATCACCGCGTATCATATTTTCATTAGTTTCTTCAATGGTTTGGATGAAACATATCGGGACTGATTTGCGATTTGGGCGTAACTCATTTTGTAAACAAACATTGGAAGGCAAATTCCTACTAAAACAAGCATTTCCCGGGAAAACCACGGTATGTATCCGACAGAATGAGCTTTCCTCTGTCAGGTAAGGGAATTAGTTTTGGAGAAAAGCACTTGCTTCTTCTTCTTATTGGCATTACATCCCCACACTGGGACAGAGCCGCCTCGCAGCTTAGTGTTCTTTAAGCACTTCCACAGTTATTAACTGCGAGGTTTCTAAGCCAAGCTACTATTTTTGCATTCGTATATCATGAGGCTAACACGATGATACTTTTATGCCCAGAACAGTCGAGACAATTTCCAATCCGAAAATTGCCTAGACCGGCACCGGGAATCGAACCCAGCCACCCTCAGCATGGTCTTGCTTTGTAGCCGCGCGTCTTATTGCACTTGCATTCTTCGGAATCTTTGAAACAATGTTTGTTTACAATATAAGTTACGCCCAAATCGCAAATTGGTCCCGATATGTAAAAGTACATGAATGTAAGTAACAAATTTACTAACTAATGTAAATATTGATCTACATTTCAATTTGTATTATTTTGAAAAATTGTTTATAACAGCGATTTAAAATTAAATGCGTATGGTGCAGTAATGACAAGAAATGAAAATGACCAGTTTCGTAGGTGACAAGCTTCATGTTAAAAGGGGTGAAAATGGATCACGAAAACACAACACTAGAGAACGGATTGAGCAAAAAACCTAAAAAAAATCGGTTCTATTTCCCGCGCTTTTCTTGTTCGACCTGAATATTATCCTTGATGACTTATCATTACCCCCTAGATTAGGGTGGACAACACTCATATGATTTTTTTTGACAAAATCACTCGCGGTTTTCGGGAGCCTTTTCGTAATAATGTAAAGATAGTAAATGTCACTAATGAGCGGGATTAAATGACCACAGCGTCACCTAGAGGTAAAAAAGTGAAAAGTATGCATTTTCCCATATATTTAGTCGATTTTTCCCGTGTGAACTCCACTTAGATTTGACGGATCTGGCTGAAATTTTCACAGTTGCTTCTGGGAGCAGAAAACTTTATTTTCAGGGGGTATACGTCTCGAAAAAATGGTTTTGGATTTTTTCATATAAGTGTGGTCCATCTTACCCTAGACCTGTCACGCCCAAATGATGATTGTACATAGCATAATCAATCTCTGACTTAGTTATATTCACCAGCTCTTATTACCTCGTTTCTCCAATACTTGAATTACATTATGCGACTGATGAGTCCAGTGAAACAGAAGAACTTTGCTATTCAAAGACATGTGTCGAACTTACCCCAAAAGTAACATAGTAATGTTGAGCTACATACGGATGTTCATAATTAGAAAACATAACTACTTTTTCAAAACATATACAAAATGATGTTCAAGGATCAGAGATGGATTACATATTGAAAATCAACAAATTATTGTCGAATAAGCTTATACACTGATACCAAAATTTTAGATAACTCATCTCGTCAATGGTGATCAATGCTATTTTTGGTTTATTTCGACAGTTACGCGTTTCCACCAGTTACAAAATGGCTAGAAATACAAAAAACCGGAAGTTTATTCAAAATGTGTCAACACTTTGTCAGATTTTAGAGATTTAGAGAGATTTAAAGAGGTGCCGGTTTTACCTACAATTCTCGTAACACAAATCGAAATGGAACGCGAGAATGTGTTTGTGAAAATATTTAGCATACGCTTAAGAGATACCTCGCGGGAGGATGTTTTAAACAATTTCTTTTCATTTAAATTGTGTAAAATTAGTTAAAATAAAATTGTGTTTATTCTGCTTTGACGCCAAATACAAATAAGATTAACTTCTGTCTGTGCTCAAAAAAACTTACATTGTCTGTGCTCTGGGGTCATATTGACCCCAAATTGAAATTGCTATAACTTGTTTATGTTTTGGCCAACTCGTGGTTTTGATGCAACTCGTGGTTCATTCGCCTCCTCCACGTACCGTCTGTCATCTGCACCCCACCATAGATGGTACGTAGTACTTTCCTTAACTCCCAGTGCGCGTTGATCCTCCACGAGCATAGTCCAGGTCTCGTGTCCGTAGAGAACTTCCGGTCTAATAAGCGTTTTGTAGATAGTCAGTTTGGTACGGCGGGGAACTCTTTTCGATCTGAGCTTTTTGCGGAATCCAAAGTACGATTTTCTGCCATGATGCGTCCCTGAATTTCTCTGCTGGTATCGTTATCGGAAGTCACCAGTGAGCCCAAGTACATGAATTCTTCAACCACCTTGATTTCGTCACCACCAATACAAACTCGTGGTGGGTGTCTTACGTTGTCCTCTCTTGAGCCTCTTCCTATCATGAACTTCGTAACGTGTGTATAACTAGTCCAATCCATTGAGCTTTGCTTTTCAGTCTGATGTAGGCTTCCTCCATCCTCTCAAAGTTACGTGCCATGATATCAATGTCGTCGGCGAGACCAAATAACTGGACGGACTTCGTGAGAATCGTACCACTCGTGTCAATCCCTGCCCTTCGTATTACCCCTTCCAAAGCGATGTTGAATAACAGACACGGAAGACCATCACCTTGCCGTAACCCTCTGCGCGTTTCGAAGGGACCTGAGAATGCCCTGAAACTCGAACTACGCACATCGCCCGGTCCATCGTCGCTTTAATCAACCGTATCAGTTTATCCGGAAATATGTTTTCGTCCATTAGCTGCCATAGCTGGTCCCGATCGATTGTATCATATGCGGCTTCGAAGTCGATAAATAGATGATGTGTCGGCAGTATAAAATTTGTGAAAGTACCTTGTAGGGGGCGTTCAGCAATGTGATTGCGCGGTAGTTGCCACAATCCAGCTTATCGCTCTTTTTGTAGATGGGCCACACGACACATTCCATCCACTCCTGCGGCTAAACTTCCACTTGGTAATGACCCAGTGCAGCGCTCTAGCCAGTGCCTCACCACCGTGTTTGAATAGCTCTCCTGGTAGTTGGTCAACCCCAGGGGCTTTGTTGTTCTTCAGCCGGCCAATCTCCTCCTGGATATCTTGGAGATCCGGAGCCGGCAGAATTATGTCCTGCGCGCGTTCCCCCAGGTCCATCATCATACCGCCATCTTCGTCTGCCACATCGCCATTCAGGTGTTCTTTGTAGTGCTGCCGCCACCTTTGGATTACCTCACGCTCGTTTGTAACAAGGTTTTCGTTTATGTCCTTACGCATATCGGGCTGTGACACGTGGCTTTTACGTGAACGGTTTAACTTCTCATAAAACTTTCTTGCGTTATTAGCTCGATCTTCCTGATGGCGCTTTTTCCTCCGAAAAATCCAGTTTTATTTGTTCCGCGCCCGTTTGTATCGAGCCTCGTTCGCCCTCGTGCGGTGTTGCAGAAATCTCGCCCATGCTGCATTCATCTCCTTAGTTAACTGCTCACATTCGCCGTCATACCAGTCGTTTCTCCGATCCGGGGCCGCCCTGCCTAGTGCAGCGGTTGCGGTGCTACCAATGGCGGATTGAATATCTCTCCAGCCATCTTCAAGAGACGCTGCGCCTAGCTGCTCTTCCGTTGGGAGTGCCACTTCCAGCTGCTGCGCGTATTCTTGGGCTAGTCTACCGTCTTGTAGCCGCCCAATGTTGAGCCGCGGCGTCTGACTTCGACGCGTGTTGTACACCGTCGAGAGTTTTGAGCGCAGGCATACTGCAACGAGGTAATGGTCGGATTCAATATTCGCACTGCGGTAAGTGCGGACGTTCGTGATGTCGGAGAAGAATTTACCGTCGATTAGAACGTGGTCGATTTGGTTTTCCGTTTCTTGGTTAGGTGATCTCCATGTGGCCTTGTGGATATTTTTGCGGGGAAAGAAGGTGCTTCGGACTACCATTCCGCGGGAGGCTGCGAAGTTTATGCATCGTTGGCCGTTGTCATTCGATACGGTGTGCAGACTATCCGATCCGATGACCGGTCTATACATTTCCTCCCTTCCTACCTGTGCGTTCATGTCACCGATGACGATTTTGACGTCCCGCAGTGGGCATCCATCGTATGTCTGCTCCAGCTGTGCGTAGAACGCTTCTTTCTCGTCGTCGGGTCTCTTTTCGTGTGGGCAGTGCACGTTGATGATGCTATAGTTGAAGAAAAGGCCTTTAATCCTCAGCTTGCACATCATTGCGTTGGTTGGCTGCCACCCAATCACACGTTGGCGCATCTTTCCCAGCACTATGAAGCCGGTTCCCAGCTCGTTGGTGGTGCCACAGCTTTGATAGAAGGTAGTCGCTCGATGCCCGCTTTTCCACACTTTCTGCCCTGTTCAGCAAATCTCCTGCAACGCCATGAAGTCGAAGTTGCGGGGATGTAATTCATCGTAGATCATCCTGTCGCAAACTGCGAAACCTAGCGACTTGCAGTTCCATGTACTAAGCTTCCAATCGTGATCCTTTATTCGTCGCCTAGGTCATTGCCGATTATGTCGAGTCGTATTACTTCTTATATTGCTCGTAATTATCGGTCTTCCAGGCGGCTTATTGGGCCTGCGCAATTCTCCTGTCTCGTCGGAGGACCGTCGTGTCAGGTCTGTTTTGTGTCCCACCTAACACCAGGACTTGGGCTTGTGCGCTTTGAGTGGCACACGGTCCCTTTGGTGGGGCCTACTTGCGGATACATGCAGCTTTTTACAGAAGTTTAACAGTCACTGTCAAATTCCACCACATCCTAGCCAAGCCCCACAACTCGCAGATGGCATGGGGAGGGATAGTCAAGCCCTTGGACATAATCCCTGCTGCACACACTTAATTTTTTTTCGCCGAGATCTCAGCATTTTTTGTTTATTTTCAGCAAACATGATTTTTGCCGAGATCTCAGTAAAAGTAACGTTTCAGTTGCTGAGATACGGTAAATATTTTGTCGAAAATCAGTAATAAACTACATTTTATGACAAAGTTCAGTTCTGAAATTTACTGAGCTACAGCGGTGCCCGATTTTGCCGAACTTGAGAAAGAAAAAGTTAGTGTGCTTAGTGTGTAGTGTGCTCATATAAAGATGATAGTGTTAAGAAAACACGGAACACTTAGTCTAATGATAAATGCACGTATTGGATAATTAGCGACGAAGAGTAAAAAAAATACGATCATGTGTGTTGCTAGAGTTTTTTTTGGTTTCTCGAACGATTTGTTATATTGCGAGAACGGTAGGTTGTTGACATAAGGTCCCTATATACGGGTATGGGGCTGCCATCTTATATAAAGCTTCCGGGAAAACCATTTCCACCAGAATAGACACTGTTGGAGTCGCACCTTCATATTGAATAGTCAAAGAAGTCAAAGAAGACAAAGATGTCAAAGAAGTTAAAGAAGTCAAAGAAGTCGAAGAATTCAAAGAAGTCAAAGCAGTCAAAGAAATCAAACGAATCAAAGAAGACAAAGAAGTCAAACAAGTCAAAGAAGCCAAGGAAGTCAAAGGAGTCAAAGATGTCAAAGAAATAAAAAAAGTTAAAAAAAGTCAAAGAAATCATAGAAGTCTAAAAAAATATAAGAACTAAGAAACTTCAAAGAATTTCGTTCCATATACATCCACCTGATCCGAAATTGGATTCTCATATCTCATTCATATGCAAAATTCAAAGAACAATGCACTATACAACTGATAACTATCAATTCAAACCACCGTTCAATAAATCAAATAAAAGCAAATCCTCTTTGCATGCCAATAAGCCGCAAATCCGCCTGCTCAGGCTCCCCATGAGGCCAATTTGAAAAACGTCCGAAAGCCTCCCGGTTGCTACCGTTTTTTTCCACAGCTCAAATTCTTGGCCAAACAATTCAATCATATTCTCGCTGGGTCAGCGAATAACCTGCTCCCGAATCGATCACGAACCGCGACTGTTGTGCTTTCTGCCTTGCGTGGCCAGCGATGATTGATACAATCATGTAAATTTCGCCAGCTAAAAGTAAACTGCCAAACGGGCCTCGATCGGCTTGCGTCTCCCATACGGTCTGCGCCACCGCTTCGCTACGCAGCCAGCCACAGTCAGTCGTGTAGTGCCCGGAGGAATCAGCCCGAAATCGGGCGCTGATCTTAACGAGGTCGCTCCTTCACCAGATCTGTGCGTGTCTGTCGTCTGCATTGGCGTGTGGAAATTTGCATGCCAATATGATTTCTATAGAAGGGAAACTGATCACTTATGCTGCTTTTAAGGTTGATTGGAATTTATCCCATAAATATTATAGTTACAGTAACTTTTATATATAACTGTCATTCTTAGTCTGTCATCAATCCACTCATAGAAGCATTGCGCTGTTTAACCACTCACATAGTTTTATTCGCACCTTGGTTTAAATTTGAAGTTCACCTGATCATCAGCATTCGTTTACAGCAGCCTTACAACTGTTTTCCCGAATCTCGACAAATTGTGACTGAGTTTCGGCAACAAAAATTGAATGGGCTCTCGGTGCATTTTGTACCATTTACCTACATTCAGCATCTGCTCTGTCTACCAAAGTGCCAATACAGCCAATATGTATCTCCAAAGTCGCGCCCCTTTCTTGGTTTCGAAGACGCATTTGGCCAGGGCGGCACTGACAGTTCCTATACATAGTTGCTCGCATGTGTGTCGATCCTTATCGCACTTGATTTGCTCACTTTAATTGAATTGATACTTCGTACTGATTGGCGCGGTTAAGGATGAAATTTGAAGGTATGTCACCGCGTGTTCCATGTCAACTGACGGTTGTGCAATACTTCCCTCGCCCTGGCAGGAAGGTAATTGAATTCACTGGTTTAACGAAATGCTTTGACCTGAAAACCGATGTCGCATATAAATTAATTGGACCACTCAGTCACGATAATGGAGGCTCGTTAATGTGGCCCCGCCGGTGATGGTCTCCAGTTGGATATGGATGGGGTGCTGCCATCAAAGGACCCTATTTACCCGAAGGACTCTTACAAGGAGGACCATCATTCGGTGGCAGAGGGAATGATTTGATTTTGGTCCGTCGATAAGCGGCATGTAGTCGGCAAAAAAGGGAAAAAATGTTCACCGGTACACGACATTTAACAAACTGTTTTCAATTATGGCTGCCTTCGGGCGTTTCGACGCATATAAGCGAAGAGATCCGACCGCAGATTACTCTTCGTCAGGGACCTCCACGCTTTCAAAGTATTACCACGGGACCAAAATGCAAAAAACAACAGTAATTAATCTTAATACTCCAAAATCTGACAGACGATCTCTCATTGCATGCCGTGACTTTTTTTTTTTCCAACGGCCAGCTTCCCCTTGGGCCCGACGCGCTTGTAATTACCTACGGGGCGGCTGTCGAACGATCGCAGCCAGTTGAATGAGAATCTCCTTGTTGTCCCCAGCCGTGTGGAGGAGGCGGAACGGTCGATAGTGTGATACAGTTTTCCGCGACTGTAAGGCATGTAATCGGTCAATCAGCGGCCTCGGCCCATGACTTGCTGAGCTGACATCATAGCCGATGATGGAGCGTTGAAAAATGTTGCTCTCCTGCGTTATTTTTCACGAGGGCATATCAAGCAACCTGGCTGCTGAATAAGTAGTCTGATGGCTCTCTGGCATGTGATGATGATCGGCAGGTTGCGGGGAAAAATTAAATATTGATCGATGTCAGGTGAGCAGTGCTAAATGGTGCACTTTTGGAACAGTTTTTCTCAGCATCGTCGCGTCGAAAATGACAAGTCTACAAAAATAAAGTTGTTTATTGTGTTGTGTAGCTCATGCCTGAAATGACTATTTTGTTGTTCAAAAATGCTAGGCTTTAAGAGTGCTACATGGAAAAATTAAAAAACTTTCCTGATTTATAAAATTTTGAATTTGATACGTTTTGGAAATATTTGGCAAATTGGGACAAATGAAAAAGCAATACCTATGACAAAATGGAAAACGGTGAAATCGTAAACCTAAGCAAATTGTACCAATTGGGAAATTTATGTAACTTGAATGAGTGATGAGAATCAGTTTTTATGTGTTGATCGGAAGAGACCAGTTTGGAAATATGGAAAATTAAAAATGTGCTTAGAGTGCAGGGTATGCGATAAGACACTTTTTTCCTAACAAAACGAAGCGAAACAAAATATATATTAACTTTCGAGACTTCGAAACGATACGAAATCCAGGTCCATTTAATTCAAAATTTTACGAAACGAAATTTTAATTTTTTCTCGTGGAATTTTTTTTATTTGATTTTTTATTATGTACGCAATTCTGTTTTCAAATTACAAAGTCAAATAACTGCTTTGCGACCAATAATAGAGTTATAGTAATAGAAGAAGTGGTCTGTGATAAATCGCCGCGTTGCCGTTTATATACCATTGGCGATAAGGTAAGAGCATTTGTGCCGCTTTCAAAAGAATTCACCGTGGAGTGTGTGCTCCCGAATATGATCAATTTTATATCAGTTCAACTTTATATCAGTAAGTATATAGAAATATAGGAATTGTGGGATTTTTTTGTTTTCTGATTTAAATTCTCTTAAAAACCTTATTTCATTTAAGAAATACTGTGATTATGCTGAAGCATACTTCATATTGACTTATCGGCGTGGTTTTATGGTATAGAGCTAACTCAAAACCAGAAAATTATTGCATAGATTTTATTTTTCATCTAGTGGGATACTCATTTATATATCTGCCAGGCGTATACGCAGATAGAGAATTGTTAATAGCATACATTTGCTCGCTAGACGAATCCTCTGCACCTTTCTAAAATGCACAAAGATATGTATTTCAGATTGTGTTTCAGAAATGTGATCGCAAAGTTTTTACGGCAGCAGTTTGCCAGATATGAAGAAATCATTTTTACTTTCTCATGCACAAACTTGTATCAAAAGGATATCATTTCCATCTAAATTCAACTTTTTTATAGAAGGCTTGGAGACCCATAGTCGTAAATACAATCAACTCGACGAACGAAGCTATTGTCTGTTTGTCCTTGTATGTGTGTTTGTGCGTATGGGGCATACAACAATTGTTGTCAATTTCTCATCCTCAACTTCAATTGAGTGCAAGAAACAGCTGCTATGGACAGTTTGAGCCGGTCACGCCCTTACAGTCAATTTAGGATTAGGAGAGGAAAATTAGTTTGACACTCATTATTATAAGAGACCGAGGAATACTCTGCATCTCCGTGAGCGCCACGGGAAGGGAATATTTGGTTTCTTGAAAAGGTAATTCATCCTGGGCAGAATCCATGCACAGAATAACAAAACATGATATGGATTTATTTGATATAAAAGATAAAAGAACAGGCAACAATATTAAAAATTTGCACCGAAATATCACTTGAATATCAAGATATGGATAAGAACAAACTAATGGCACGTGATATTGACCACTTCTTACAAATAGCATAACTTGATCACCTCATGATATTTTAGTGCAAAATATTGATATTGTTGTCTGATCTTGTTTTTCTTCCCTAGCAGCACAATTCACGTAGATTTGGTTGCAATAACTCATATATGACCAGATTTGGTCATATATGAGTATCATCAACTGATTTACAACATGTGTGTTGCTCAGGTTATATCAATCATGTCAATATCACATTTTGTTATCTTATCAACATTTGCTATTTTCGTCTACTCGGGATGTGAAGCCACCTTGGTAAGCGACTAGATATTTATTGTAAACGAAGTTATTTTGAAAACTCGAAGACGACAATCGTGTTTCAAATCAATCAAATGCAAAATCATGTGCTTTCTTTTGTTAAATATCTTGGCTGTGCATATGCACAGCATATGTTTGAAATGGACAAATTGATATGAAATTTGCGAAAAGGAATCCACGTGTCTTGGAGGTACTCGAACCCTCAATCTCCTACTCCCTAGATAATCGTGATAACCCCTACACAACAAGACCACTTAAAGGTCACGTTTGCGGAAAAGCAATCAGAATCCGAGTACCAACCTCCTCCGCGGTTAGCTCTTTTTTTGCAAATTTATTATCTTTCGGATGCTTGATTTGTCCAATCTTCACATGTGCTTTACTGTTGTATATCCACAGTCAAGCGAGTGCACATTGTTTATTAAACGAGAGGATCGCACTCCATGCCCGCAAACGTGACCTTTAAGTGGTCTTGTTGTGTAGGGGTTATCACGCCTATCTAGAGAGTAGGAGGTTGAGGGTTCGAGTCCCTCCAAGACACGTGGATTCTTTTTCGAAAATTTCATATCAATTTGTCCATTTCGAAACATATGCTGTGCATTTGCACAGCCAAGATATTTAACAAAAAAATGGTTTTCGTACGGCCGAGTTGCCGAATAATATGCAATTAATTGTCATGTGCTTTGTTTAATAATGTTTTTCTTAGGATCTTCTTAACTCTTAAGCGGTGCTCAGTCATGT
This sequence comes from Armigeres subalbatus, assembly GCF_024139115.2. NCBI lineage: Eukaryota > Metazoa > Arthropoda > Insecta > Diptera > Culicidae > Armigeres > Armigeres subalbatus. Next base: position 420,300,800 of record NC_085140.1, on the reverse strand, counting down.
GCTTAAACCTGGGGTGGCATTGTGCATCTCGATTCGAACGTAATTCTATCGAGTCGAACATGTTTGGCATTACGGCTTTCGATTCGATCTCAAAAACGACTCATCGTTCGAGTATGCTCGAGGAGGTACAAGAAAAACGAGATGTTTTGGCATTATGGATACTCGATAGCACACTGGAAAACGACTCAAGTCGAATGAAAAACACTCGTCATCTTTATAGCTTTCGAATGTTGTTCGAGAGTCATTTCTTGCTGAAAGTTAGTTTTAGTTACATTTGTTATTATTTCTCTACGGGAAGATAATAAATGTTTCATTATTGTATCTTGATGGAAAGAATGTCATTAGTATACCTACTTTTATAGTTTCCAGACAATATGAAATCTCTAATTATCCCGAAATCCGCGTAAAAACGACTTCAACTAAAATCATTTTTTGTGCGGTTTTCACGTATTTCATGACGATTTCGATAAACCGCGTGAAAAATCGATGGGGAAAATCTGCGTAAAAATAGTTGAGTTAAATTTAAAAAAAGCACAAGAGATAACTCAAGTGAATTTAACTAAAACACATGGAAAAATCAAATCGAATTATTTGATTTCTTTCGAATCGAAATTCATTATCGAATCTTTCTTTAGCTTTAAATTATTTAGCTCAAAATTGGATCTGTGGCATAAACTCGAATAAACATAAAACTTATAATTTGATCGTAACAATATCTCAATTTACAAAACATATCGTATCGGCATAATAATTTAATCGATTGCAACTGCTCATTAAATAATATTCCTTTTTATAGTCATTGAGCACAATTTGCTTCAGAAAAATATATTAAGCTCGTTTAGTGGAATGTATTAAACCGTCTAAGACGAATTAAGTATTGTCCATTTAATTCCACCAGTTAATTTTCGTTATCTTTGCAGATACGTATTTCGACCACAACTGTGTGGTCTTGTACTTGACTCGACTTGTCGAGTCGACTAAGTCGAGTCAAGTACAAGACACTGAAGACGACCACACAGTTGTGGTCGAAATACGTATCTGCAAAGATAACGAAAATTAACGGGTGGAATTAAATGGACAGTACTTAATTCGTCTTAGACGGTACAATTTGCTTGTTTATAAATTAACTGCCAATTCATGCCCTGAAGGATGCCTTTCCAACAGGCAACATGCTGCACGCAGATGAAATTACTCTTATTCTCTCTGTTTACTCACATTCGCCATGCGCTGAAGGTTGTCTCTCCAGCGGGCGGCATACTAAACACGGAGACAGCTACCTCTTATTCTCTCTGTTTACATTTCGTTTGACAGAACATACTCGATTGAGCTAGTACAGCACCATTCGAAATCTTTTACTGCGACTGAATGAAGTCGAACGAAATATATAATGCCGCAATTTTTTCGAAACGAATGCAAAAACGTACGAATCGAGTGATTCGATTCGAGATGCACAATGTCACCCCTGGTTTGAGGCATAAGAGGTGAAGAAGTTGGCCTTTAATATAAAAATCAGAAGGGTTGTGTACAAGACACGACCGCAAGGTAGACGTTGGACAACGTAAGGATATTATTTATGCGATCAGACGCGTGCACTTCTTGCGAAATGAGTGGTCGTAAGCAGGAAAAGCGCAAGGAGCTAGCAACAGTTTTGGAGAACAGCAAGCGGAAGCGCTGGTGGAGGAAATCAAAGTACGTCTACCTATACAGATCGGTTTGCTCACAGGGCAACAGCATTCGAGTTACATTTAGCTTGGTGCCGCTGAGAAAATGGAGCGGATTAACTGTCTAATAAACCAAAAGGCCCTTTTCAGGGCACAATAATCACTGGAAGAGGGTAATTACCGATTTAAACTTCATTAATTGTTCGAATTTATTGCACCATTTCGTTCGCACCATTTTGGGAATATCTGTTGCTTATTTCGCTGACGTTTGTGGGTATATTTATACCCAGAAAAAATGAAACGGTGGGTCAAAAGGCCCGTAACTTATATCATTCTGATGTCCGTGTTAGGAATGCATGAACGGGATTGGTTGATTCTAATATTTTACTGGGTAGGACAAGAGTTGAAATTTTCAATAGTTTATCGATAATAATCAAATAGCTGAAGAGTTTCAGAGTCGATTGATATATAAATCTCCAAAATCCATCGAAAGGTAAAGGCTCTATTATCGTTCAAAATCTTACATGATTTCGTGACGGTCTCTAATTTTAGATTCTGATTTGACACCCAGTAACCTTCGGGTAAGACGTTGTCCAACGTCAAAAGCGGTGCTCTAAAAATACTTTGCAAGGGCCTCAGGTATCCACGCCATGGCTTCGCCTCTTGGAAAAGTTGTACTGATTTGATTCATATCTGATTACATTAACACTGTGAGCCTGACGTCGTAAATATTGAGTCGGATCACTTTTGAAAAAATAGGATAGAATACTTGTCATAAGACGAGTTTGTAGCAACCCATCTCAGTCGAGTCAAGTACGAGACACTGAAGACGACCTTACTGTTGAGGTCGAAATACGTATCTGTCAAGGTACAATCAAGTGGTGGAATTAAATGGGGTGGTATAAACTCGTCTTGTGACTCGTCTTTCTCTCTCTCACCCTTTCTCACTCTTTCTCTCTCACTCTCATTCTTTCTCTCTCTCTCACTCTTTCTCTCTCTCTCACTCTTTCTCATTCTTTCACTCTTTCTGTCTCTCACTCTATCTCTCTCACACTCACTCTATCTCTCTCACTCATTCTCTCGCTATCTCTCGTCTTCACCCATACTTTTCCCTACAACATTTGGTTGCACATTGCATAAAGGAGCAAATTCATTCATCGTCACATTTTTTTTGTGCGACGCACATTGTTGAAAAAGGTTCTAACAGCTCAACACACGCACACTCACGGATCACTCGAAACAAACTTCATTGGTGGTGGTTTCGAAGCTTTGAAAAAGATGTCTTCTCTACATAACGATCCGTACTGCACTGTTTGGTTTTATTACGGCCATGGCGTTCATGACTTGCTCAATATGGCTGCTTTGAAACCAATATAACATATGACTGCAAACTAGGAACATCATATCAAATTCAATCGGTACCTCCATAACGTCAACAAAATGATTTCGTCTATTCCTCCTTGAGCATGTTTACGAAATCGGTCAATAATAATTGGTACGCATATTAGCGAACTGGTTTTTATGTGTCTTTCGCAACTTCCGGTGTTTCACAACGAATTTGTTTGTGGAAGGATCTTTAGAAGTGCGCAGTGGAGTATAATTTGATTATTTTCCTTTATCCGGTCGGTGTACTGGTAGGTTTTATATAATAATAATTATCAGCAGTATATATTTATTACTAAAATTATGAAGATTCTGATAGCATGAGATGAAGTTCAAAACATTTGAAGCTGCCATCGATCATATCACCGTTGAAAAGGTTCAACGGGAGATAGTTGCTTTGCCACTAGCACCAGAACAATCCAGCGACGAAAGTTCAACCGATGAGGAACTAGTATTGGATGGAGATATTCGTGCTCCTGGAATTTACTCATCGTGTGAAGACCTAAGTGGAGTATTATCGGATATTGATTCGAACATAGTAGAAGGATGCAACGTTGTTTTCATATAGCTAACTAGTCAGGGTCTTGAGATACAGATTGATGTTTTATGCAGAAGAAGTTTGGATGCTCACTAGCGCCACCTCATGCGAAAATTCAGAATTATTTCTTGAACCGCCAAGATGCTCCAAACATTTTTGAAGAAGACTCCATATAGCTTACTTATCAGGTTTTTGAGATACAGATTGATGTTTTATGTAGAAGAAGTTTGGATGCTCACTAGCGCCACCTCGTACAAAAATTCAGACTCACTTCGATCATTTCTTGAACCGCCAAGATGCTCTAAGTAACTTTGCTGAAGCCCCATATAGCTAACTAGTCAGGTCCTTGCGATACAGATTGATGTTTTATGTAGAAGAAGTTTGGGTGCTCACTAGCGCCACCTCATGCAAAAATTTAGAATTATTTGGATCATTTCTTGACCCGCCAAGGTACTCTGAACAACTTTGCTGAAGATTCCATATAGCTAACTTGTCAGGTTCTTGAGATATAGCGTGATGCTGTTTGAACGTTCAATACTCATTACTTGATTTTTGTATGAAAAGTTCAGTTTTTCTATGGACGCCTACGCCACCTAGTGAGTCAGTTCCGATTTAAATTGTTCACCATATGAAAGATATTAGTTCATAGAACAATATCGACGAAGACATGTATAGCTTTTGAGCTAAAACTTGCCAACAGATATAAATAATGTAACTGATCTATAAACTGGGGCCCTCCTTAGCCGTGCGGTAAGACGCGCGGCTACAAAGCAAGACCATGCTGAGGGTGGCTGGGTTCGATTCCCGGTGCCGGTCTAGGCAATTTTCGGATTGGAAATTGTCTCGACTTCCCTGGGCATAAAAGTATCATCGTGTTAGCCTCATGATATACGAATGCAAAAATGGTAACTTGGCTTAGAAACCTCGCAGTTAATAACTGCGGAAGTGCTTAATGAACACTAAGCTGCGAGACGGCTCTGTCCCTGTGTGGGGATGTAATGCCAATAAGAAGAAGAAGAACTGATCTATAAATAGATCACTGGGCGTTAAGCGCTTCTGATCTATAAATAGATCACTGGGTGTTAACGGGTTAAGTTTTGAAAACAGCTTTATGATTTTGTTTAGCGGCGCAGCCAAAATTTTTGATAATAAACGAACGTACGAGACAGTATGGATTAAGTGTAAATTTGTTTCGAAATTCCGCGGAATTTCGTTAAATTTCGTTGAAAGCTAGTTTTTTCTAGCGAAATTTTTGTAATTTTACGTAACGAAACTAAATCAAGAAATCCATTTCGCCATGCTCAAATTTCGCGAAATTCGGCGGAAATTCGTTCCGAACCACCTAAAACGATATTTTTCGAAATACTGTGCATGGCTGTGCATGTGCTAAGACAAGGCAAGACAAGACAAGATACCGCATATGCCTATGCAGAAGAAAGCTATTGTTACCAGTATCATCATCAGTATCATCATTGCCGATGTCAATCCGTCACCATATTGGCAGGTTGAGATAAGATAAGATTTTTTTGTTTTACATAGGAATTATCAACATTGTACGGAAATTCACGTATTCATCGATCGGGGTTTTGTCGTAAAAACGCTGTAGCATATTGTCACGCATTGCTTCTCTTTTCCTGCGCCAAACATGAATTGAAACGGACTTTTGCTGTCAAAGCTTTACATGACTTAGCACTTAGTCTTAGGCTGTAATTAATATGTTAATTGAACGGTTACTGTTGGACACCACAAGATAAATGGGTTGTATTCTTGATCATAGATGTAAGGGCAACTGTGAAAAACCAGTGCAGCGCAGCAGCCCTTAGTTTAATCCTCCTGATGTGGCGTGGGGTATTGCAAAAATCGTTGCCTCTTGTGACCAACCCAGCTCGCCTAGCTTGCGCAATGTTTATGCACGTACGATCGCAATTCACGCGAGAATGATGGTGCGACTTAATCAATCGTCCGTAAACGTCAAATTATACCATTCTATGGCAGCCTCTGTTCTGTGTAGCAATCCATCTATCCGTTTTCTGTTGGCTCCAATACACACACTCCAAGTAAATGGTGGATTGAAGTCAAATTCCTAATCCATCATCTTGAACCGTGGTTGACACCACGGCTGTCGTTGGAGCTGGCTGGATCCATGGAGGATACCTCGAAAGACGACGACGACGACGACGGCGAAGACGCATGTCATCGAAATGCCAACCGGAGGCAGGCATCGAAAGCACGCTTTTGTGTCTAACAGAGTCGAGTGTTGAGTACGATGTGATGTGTCACGTCCCGCAAATATGACATCTTGATTTATAGCTTCCATCCGATGGATGGGGGGCGGCCATTGTTGATTATTGCGGGAGCGGTGTTTAACCTATCGGTAAACTGTTGGTGATTTTTCATAAAATGGTTCAAAAACGAACAAAAGGGTATCGGCCATATGTAAAGTACATTTATCAGACTGATTGATTGGCGCTGATTTAATTGCAAAGGAAGACACGTGAAACTTTTGATATCGGCATATAAATCACATATTTGCTTTAGATAATCGTTTGTCGATAACCTAATTTTATGATATCTACTGTACTAATGTTATGATTAATGTACAAGACGTTGTACCTGGACAGGAGAACTACTTCATTACGCTTGCAATAAAAATGAAGTAAGCAACATAAATTACAACATTACAGAAACCATCACTCATTTGCAATCTGCTCCGACAGGCTGTACCCGTGTCACATTCGTCAATCTATCGCCGGTGAATCGCTTGTAAAACATCACAAATTGCCATAAAATCGTTTTCCAAACAAGTATGCCATTCGTAGCAGTGCTTGTAATCATTCTTCAAAGTCAACGCTCTGTCTCATCCGCTATCAGCAATTCCAACAATTCCGCACTGCAAATCCTAGAAACGATCGTAGGCAATAATTCATTTTCAGAATCACCACAACGGATCATAATGTATGCACACCATTGATGTTCGATGTCTTCCCATCACAGCGCAAGCAGCACTGTTAACCCTGCAGTGGAATCCTAAATCGATGGTTTGAAGGAATCAAAATTGAATTAGGGTTGACAGAAAATGCACATTTCGAGATAGAATCTTTAGGAAAATTCACGATATCCAAAATTGGCTTTTTCCAAAAAACACATAAGCATATTAATTATCAATCTTCAGAGACGAAATCAAAACATAAGAAATCTACTTTCAAGTAAAATATAAAACCCTGAAACCTTTTAATTTATTACATTAAAATACAATAGATTGTATTTGTACACACTAACTTTTTCTTTCTCGAGCTCGGCAAAATCGGGCACCGCTGTAGCTCAGTAAATTTCAGAACTGAACTTCGGCATAAAATTTGGTTTATTACTGATTTTCGGTAAAATATTTACCGTATCTCAGCAACTGAAACGTCACTTTTACTGAGATCTCGGCAAAAATCATGTTTGCTGAAACTTGGCGGTGCCCACCTCGGGAAAATAAACAAAAAATGCTGAGATCTCGGGGAAAAAAATTAAGTGTGTATGGTAAACAATACAATCCATTGTACGTTAATGTAGATGTTTCACGGTTGTAAGCAACCTTTATTGTACTTTCTTTAAAAGCACAAAAGGATTAAATGTCACTGATAAGGATTGTTCATTAAAGAAAGTGGACACCTGTTTTTCAAAGGAACATTTTTATTTTGGAACAAATTCATAAGGTTGCTTTATATAAATGACAATCAGCATACATATGAACGAATTCACGTGATTTTGAATATTTACTTCTCTTTTCTGAAGAATGCTCGGACTTTTCTCTTGACACCTCCCATTAGATTCTGCCCAACTTCTTCCGGAACTTTTCATTGTGCCGCAGACCAAATTTTCTTGAAGCAGTCATCAGAGCTTGATTCCCTTCTATCTACCTTAAGATGCCGCGTTATTTTTTCCCCAGTTTTTTTCGATAGGACGCAGTTAGAGGCAGTTTGGTGGATTTTGGCATTTTTCGACAAAATCGACTTTTTCCTTCTTCAGCATCTCCAACGTAGCAGAAGCGTAGCGAGCCGATGCCAGATCTGGACAAAACAATAAAGGATCCGTATGCTTTCGGTAGATGGTTAGAAGTAGTTTTTTTTGATACATTATTTTCTTTAATTTTCACCGTTGTTTGTGAAATACTCTTTAAGTCACAGGAGCAAATTGCTTGCCATACCAAAACCTTTTCCCCAATTTTTTCGGTTCGGATATATCATACGTCATCAGGGACATCTGTCCTCAGCGTTGAAAAAATGTGGCCCTGGAAGTGTCCTGGTGTCCAATTTGACATATATCTCGTCGTCCATCAAAATGCACTCTACCATTTGTGCAGAATTGATCCGCGAGTTGTTAAACTGATCCGACCTATCGTTCGGTTTTTACAAATTGTTCAGGTGTGCTGCAAAAGTAACAAATGTCTTTACACGCAGAGCGAAAAAAATTTCGTTAAGTTTTAACTTTAAACCATTCATAAAAAGATGTCCACTTACAGTCCTTACAATCTATCATAGGCAGTGGCGTAGTCAGAAAATTCTGAATAATTCAAGAGAGCTCGAAAAAAAATTCTCTTAAAAATTTTATCTCTGGGGAGGGGGGAGGTATGTCCAAACCCGACACCCCCCTCCCTCCCCATGGGGCTACGCCACTGATCATAGGGAATGTGGGCTCGATTCCCGCCCAATACGGAGGAAACTTTACGTGATCGAAAAATTCTGCGTGTTATGCGTACAGTTGTCCAGTTGCCCAGTTTTTTTTACATTCAAAGTTAATTGCCTATATGCCGGGTATTAAGCCACCCGGAGTGGAAATTATTTACTATGTCTGAAACTCGATTAGGGGAAGAGGCCCCAAAACGCCCCAAACCCCCTCCCCCCTCCCTCATATTTACCGCCATTAAGGTGTCCGTAACGTACAATTATGTAGGTTAGGCGAAAAAAGTTCCAAAATAGTGTATGGGAAGGTCGTAAAAACCTAAAATTTCCACATTTTGAAAAAACATCTTACATTTTGGCGAGGCAAAACACCCTAGTGGCACTAACCTACAATGTACTTGCGTCTCCACGCACTATCCATATCAGAATGCTGATTCGCCGACGCGTGGTGCTTTGTTTCCTAGGAGCTGCTAGCTAAAAGCGTTTTGCCTCTTAAGATTTCCGGCAACAGAATATCACCACTTTTTTGAAATGTGAATATTATAAATATGATTGAGATTTTTGACAATTTTTGACAATTTTTTCTGGTATTTTCAACAAATATGAAAGTATGCAGTATGACAACTGTTGATTACAGTATAAAACTCGACTTTTTCTAATTTTTTCTGAGGGCTGTTGGAAGTATTAGTCGAGCATTTTTTGGGTATGTTGAGGAACATGTTTCATCCATCACTTTATTCTATGGAGTTAGCCTTGGAAGACAAACGAAAATCGTTACTGCTAGACGAAAACTTTTTTTCTTTTTATCCCTTTACCTCTCACTCACTTTTTGTGAGAAAAATTAGAAAAAAATTATGGTGTATTGCAGTGGGAGTCGAACTTTAACAATAATAGCCGTGGGATGCGCTAACTCTAGCAACACCATTACCTTATATGCATCTAAACATTAGATTACAGTGCCAAACGTGATTATGCGGAACAGTCCCCGGTTCAGCCTTCTTGTCTCACATTGCCTGGCGCGGATAACGTTCTCCATTCCATGACGAATCTTTGAAGCCTGAAGATTCAATCCATTGGAAAAGGAATGTGAAGAAATCTGTAACAGATCTGAATATGTAAGAGAATATAGGGAACTTGTGCCTACTGAAGTTGAGGGTCTTGAGGGTCTACTGAAGTTATAGTATGAAGGTAATTTTGAGTATCTAAACAATGTTCGCAATATTAAAGAATACATGTAAGGGTGGTCCCGTAGCGTAGTTGGCTACACGTTCGCTTTACAAGCGAATGATCATGGGTTCGATTCCCAGCCGCTCCACCAAACCCTCGTCAGTCGCCGGATGCGCAGCCTATGCGTTGGCGTATTGCGGAGCGCAATTACCGTTACGACTGCCTGATGACGACTGAAGAATTGTTCTTCTCGCAGGTAATCGTCCAACGTACCCGGATAAATGGCAACCGAACAATGCATTGATCTTTCGACTCACAACACGGACAAATGGACACAACGGACTCACGGTGAGATGGGCAAGCAGCGACAACAACGATGAATAATGGAAAAATCTAAAAATAGATTCTGTATGGATTCTGGCTCCAGAATATCACAGTAGATCTCGGCACAGTAGCGGTTAAGTAACACCTGAGTGTCTTCCAAATAAAAAAAGGAATGAAAAAATTTAAGAATACACAGTAGACCTCTTCATTTTTTCAAAATAAAGTATCATATATTCAACTGGTCATCCCAGAATCACAATTCTTATGCTAAATTCAGTCTAATTTTCAGCAAATTTGGATGAAATTTCAAGGTGGCTCAAGTCGATTTAGTGTATTTGGGCTATTTTACAGTTAAAAAAATCTGACGAGAGATACAAACGCCGAAAAGCATCGCAGCAACCTATAAATGGAAGCTTTTGGTGTGCTCTAAAAATCTTGTGGAGAATGCGACTCGTTTCGTTAATATTTTGACCATGTTAAAGTCATTTTCAAGCTTGAAACTGCTTAAAAACACTGTTCTCTCAAAAGTCGTTGTATTGGTCTAATACACAGTCAGTTTTTATTTCTGAAGCTCAGCAAAATAAAGTAAACTATTTGCTGTGTTTTAGCAATAAAAAATATGTACGTGTTTGCTGAAAGCTAGGACATGGTGTGACAATTCAATCGAGACTTGTGCCTTGTTACTATTCAGTAGGTAGCTCTGACGAGGTGGTCGCCAGTATAAATAAATTTTGTACAGAACCTTCCAAACAATATGTCTCAAAACTCGATGTTTATCTTCCCATCCATTGTATATGTAAGAGAAGCGAAAGGATCAAATACCAAAGATGAACTTGAAAAATATGACTGTGAGATAAAAAAAAATGTCAAAAAATTAATATAATGATTAAAATCTACAGTTATAAATCTTTGCAGACCTTGAGAAAAATGTTTAAGCCTTTAGCTATTAAATATAAATTAATTTTATGCCAACAAACTAGAACGCAAACATTTACGTTTATTGCTAAATATTAATTTTTAAAAAACCAACAGCACGTCCAAACTAACATCAAACTGCCCTACGGAAAACGCGCCGTATCGGTACGATTGTGACAGAAAATCTATACAATTTTGAAGCATTTGAATAATCTAGATCTGCAGGATCTAGAAAATGTGAGAAAATTCTATATTTACATGATATACAGAATCCAAAACATCTGAAGGTAAAAGTTTAGGTTATCACAATAAGATCATTGGAGGGATCTGAATCAGCTCCAGAATCTGAAATAAATAAGTCATTAAATAATGTCCAAAAATCTGGAGCATTCTTAAATCTGCAAAGATCTAATAATCAACTCAATCAGGAAAACTTCTGAAACATCTTCTTGTTCTTCTTCTTATTATTGGCAATACATACCCAAATGGAACATTGCCGCCTTGCAGCTCAATCCAGAATTCCACAGTTTTATGCACAGGGAAATCGAGACAGTCTACAATCCGACCGGCACTGAGAATCGAACCCAGCCACCCTCAGCATGGTCTTGCTTTGTAGCCGCATGGCTACCGCATGGCTAAGGAGGGCCCCCTTATATATCACCATCTTCATTTCACTGTTTTTAAACAATGGTTGTTCAAACTGAATCTTTCGAAACACAACGGAAAACGGACAATACTCAGTAGACCAGTGAGGAATATTTCGCTTATCGAAGACTTTCAACAACTAGCGCACAGATCAAACAATCACCTCATAAAACATTACATATTACTTCCAAACTCAATCAATTTAAATAAAAATAGAGCATACCAAAACGATGATGCGCAAATTATGTTTACGTTACTGAGCAATATTGTTTAAATCAACAGATATGCATTACGTTTCATACTTGAACACTTTCAACAAAACGTTATTGAAATTTTTAAGTGGAAAGCTAAAGGCGTTTCTGTTACAGAATTGCATTATGTGGTAAAATTTAGTGAAGGAATTTATATGTATAAGATTTTGAATAGAGTTTGACCGGCTTTATTCAGCGGCGCAGCCGAATTTTTGTATGATATAAAAATTTAAAATATTATAAATTCTAAGCATATGCGGTATTTCGAAAAATTTCGTTTCAGGTGGTTCGAAACGAAATTCCGCGGAATTTCGCGGAATTTTAGCATGGCGAAATCACATTTTTTGATAGAGTAGATAGTAGATAGTGATAGTAGAATTACAAAACATTCGCTAGAAAAAAACTAGCTTCCAACGAAATTTAACGGAATTCCGCGGAATTTCGAAACAAATTTAAACTTAAACTATTCTTTATATTATCAAAAATTTTGGCTGCGCCGCTGAACAAAATCGTTAAGTTGTTTTCAAAACTATAGGTTATACAATTTTTTCTATTAACGCTCACTACATAACCCCATTCTTAGTCGATAAATACGTATGTAGTTTTCTTCTATAAAACGTCTTCAGTGTTTCCAAGTTTCAAATTTATATTTTGTGATATTTTTTACTATTTGTGCAATATTAATGCGGAATCGATCGTGTTGCTGCTGGTCATGGGACGGCAGCTAGTCCGGGAGAACGCGAAGTGAAAAAAATCTACCTCGCGTAGCAGACATTTGTTTGACCAGTGCAGTGTACACAATCGATACTGTAGATGCTGATCACGCCGGCTAGTGTGGTAGAACGCGAAGTGATAAAACTAATGTCTGCATCGAAGAGCACAGAATTATTTAGGGCGGAATCGATCGTATTGTAGAAGCTTATTAAACGAAGAACATTGAATTGTGTTGGATTGATTTGAAACACAGTTTTCGTCTTCTTGTTTTCAAAATAACTTTGCTAACAATAAATATTCAGTCGTTTACCCAGTGGCTTCACATGACTTTCCTTCTCTACTAACCAACGATTCCTTTCCCGTAGCGCTCACGGAGATGCAGAGCATTCCTCAGTCTTTTAAAACAGCGGTTCTCAACCTGGGGTACATGTACCCCTGGGAGTACTTTCGCCGGGGCCAGGAGGTACCTCGGACGAAATGCTTAATGGCGGTTGAATTACAATTTTAATCCAAACTTATTGATAAAGATTTGTATTTTTTTTATTTCTAAACTTTGTCTTGTACATAATAGGGTAAAGGATGTATTTTGGACAACCCTTACGGGGGCTTTTATTTTGGACCACCAAGCGGAATTTGTACTCAGTGGTCCAAAATATGAGCCGTCGAACTGGTGGTCCAAAATACATCCTTTAACCTATGCATGGCGATCAGTATATCATGGCCTATTGAATCATGTCCTCCACAACCAGTACAATGGATGAAGAGATGAGGGACAGAAGATCAAAAGGGCAAAACCTCGAATGAACAAATTTAAAAAAATCTCTATGCAATCTACCGGGTCAAAACAGAATGTTGAATAATATGTTAAGAATATGATTCTTAACTAAAATCTATAGTCTACAGATTCGAAAGCCTCCATTTGAAAGACATGAAGACTGTTTTCCTGAAAAAGCTCAGTTGCTTCGTTGCAAAGGAATGAATCGCCCACTTTGAGCGTGCTTACAGCGGCACACTAGGATTTAACTTTCTGAAATCGGTATGGCGAAAGGCATCTAAGGCTCGAATTCTCAAAATTAAGCACTTTCATCGAAAACATATTTGGTAGGCGTAGTAGCGGACACCTTTCTACATAACCGGTACCAAATATTTTTTCATGAAAAGTTCCTTATTTTGAGAAAACCCGCATTAGATGTCTTTCGCCATACAAATTTCAGCCGGTTAACTCATGCTGGCTATTTTACGCATATACTATAGCGCCTGGATGTGGCAGCGGCGGGTAGAAAATCAACCACTGTCAATAATTCATTGAAGCATCCTTCTGCGCTTCTCGGAGGACTCCTTCAAGCAGCTTGGAAGCCACCTTTCAAGTAACCCGGAAACATAATTATAAGATGTTCAAAAACTTGCTTTTAAAAGGCCCGGAAGCCAAGCTGTTTTTCTAGAAATTTCCTTTTATTTCTGCTTCATTTAAAAGCCTCGGATTTTTTTCAAGGGGCTCGGAAGGGATTTTTAAACAGGCTCGACAGCTTCATTTCAAAAGGCTCGGAAGCCTCCTCTCAAGAGCAGGCTTGTAAAATGTCATCTGCATGTCATTTGACTAATTTGTTCATAACTTTCTTTAGAAGCCAAATTTTTTCCATAATTTTAGATGTACTCATAACGCTTGAGTAGGGCTATAATTTTGTCCAAGAGTACATTGCTCTTAATATAACTTCTGAGGCTGGAGAATGAAAACTCTCCAAAATGTCACGTGTCATTTGACATAATGTCATTTGAATGACATTTTGCCTCCCACGCCCCAGATCACATATTTACAGCAATGTCTTGTTAGACAAAGTTGTAGCCACATTTAAGCTCTATAAGTTCATGAATTGATAGCTACCTTCAGGAAAAAGTTCTAGGAAAATTATACAAATGAATGCAAATGACATTTTACAACACTGCTCAAGAGGGTTGGAAGCCTCCTTTTTAGAGGCCCGGAAATCTTCTTTTAAGCTTTCTTCTTTAAACTTTCCTTTTTTTCTTTTCTCCTTCTTTTAAAAGGCTCGGAAAGCTCTTTTCAAAAGGGTCGGAAGCCTCCTTTCAAGAGGCTCGGAAGCCTCCTTTCAAGAGGCTCGGAAGCCTCCTTTCAAGAGGCTCGGAAGCCTCCTTTCAAGAGGCTCGGAAGCCTCCTTTCAAGAGGCTCGGAAGCCTCCTTTCAAGAGGCTCGGAAGCCTCCTTTCAAGAGGCTCAGAAGCCTCCTTTCAAGAGGCTCGAAGCCTCCTTTCAAGAGGCTCGGAAGCCTCCTTTCAAGGGGCTCGGAGCCCCCCTTTCAAGAGGCTCGAAGCCTCCTTTCAAGAGGCTCGGAAGCCTCCTTTCAAGAGGCTCGGAAGCCTCCTTTCAAGAGGCTCGGAAGCCTCCTTTCAAGAGGCTCGGAAGCCTCCTTTCAAGAGGCTCGGAAGCCTCCCCAGTCAACATTTTGATACGTATAACAATTGATATACGTCATCAAATAAAAACAAGACATGTGGTATATAGTGCACACAATCGCCATATACCTACTAAAGTGGAGGCCATATACATGCTCAACAACGACTTCCCCGAGTTTTCGTATTCATTAATACGATCCTGTAAGCGTAAAAAAAATAAATACAAAAACCGACTCTGAATCGAACATTAGGCCTCTGGATCTAAAGGCATATGCTCTATCACTGTGCTACTCAACAACTCTTGAAAAGCAGCAGAAATTTGACAATCATAATGTAGATGAAAATTTATTAATAACAAGCTTCAATGCGATTCATATTACATTTATACGATTCTAGTACCGTGGTTGGTGAGCGTAAATATGTGGCTTGAATCACTTTATACCTAAATACGATTGCGCAACGTTCCTAACGATTCCGTCCACATATAAAGGATGATGAAATGTCAAAATCAGTTATCTTCCGTTTCACGGTGTTTACCCTCGAGCCTTTATTATTTGGTATTTTATTTATGTTTCAGTTGATTTATCCATTGTCGGGCGTGATTGGAGCGATATTAATTGGGAATATAATTGCAGTGATAATCAGCTTTTAAAAAAATCGGATGAAATGATGTAAGTAATAATGAAAGGATTATAATGATAAGATTCAGTGATCAACACGATGAATCAAGAAGTTATATACGTTCAATGCACGGTATACGATTTGCATGGACATATGCGTATGCATAAACGATATTTGCAATTTTAACCGATAAAACTGATATTGTTTATATCGTTTTATGACTTTTATGGAAGCAATCGTAAATATTGCACACGCAGGTATTATAAACGATAGTAATCATATTTTCGCCATCTTTATAAGAAGACATATACAACTCTGATAAAGTATAGCAATATATGCGATAAAATTTATCTTCTCATATACGATGCCTGGTTTACTGGGTCCTTTCAAGAGGCTCGGAAGCCTCCTTTCAAGAGGCTCGGAAGCCTCCTTTCAAGAGGCTCGGAAGCCTCCTTTCAAGAGGCTCAGAAGCCTCCTTTCAAGAGGCTCGAAGCCTCCTTTCAAGAGGCTCAGAAGCCTCCTTTCAAGAGGCTCAGAGCCTCCTTTCAAGAGGCTCAGGAAGCCTCCTTTCAAGAGGCTCGAAGCCTCCTTTCAAGAGGCTCAGAAGCCTCCTTTCAAGATGCTCGGAAGCCTCCTTTTAAAGAGGCTCAGGAAGCCTCCTTTCAAGAGGCTCAGAAGCCTCCTTTCAAGAGGCTCAGGAAGCCTCCTTTCAAGAGACTCCAGAAGCCTCCTTCAAGAGACTCGCTCAGGAAGCCTCCTTTCAAGAGACTCGCTCAGAAGCCTCCTTTCAAGAGGCTCAGAAGCCTCTTTCAAGAGGCTCCAGGCCTCCTTTCAAGAGGCTCAGGAAGCCTCCTTTCAAGAGGCTCAGAAGCCTCCTTTCAAGAGGCTCAGGCCTCCTTTCAAGAGGCTCAGAAGCCTCCTTTCAAGAGGCTCAGAAGCCTCCTTTCAAGAGGCTCAGAAGCCTCCTTTCAAGAGGCTCAGAAGCCTCCTTTCAAGAGGCCTCAAGCCTCCTTTCAAGAGGCTCAGAAGCCTCCTTTCAAGAGGCTCAGAAGCCTCCTTTCAAGAGGCTCAGAAGCCTCCTTTCAAGAGGCTCAGAAGCCTCCTTTCAAGAGGCTCAGAAGCCTCCTTTCAAGAGGCTCAGAAGCCTCCTTTCAAGAGGCTCAGAAGCCTCCTTTCAAGAGGCCTCAGAAGCCTCCTTTCAAGAGGCTCAGAAGCCTCCTTTCAAGAGGCCTCAAGCCTCCTTTCAAGAGGCCTCAGAAGCCTCCTTTCAAGAGGCTCGGAAGCCTCCTTTCAAGAGGCTCAGAAGCCTCCTTTCAAGAGGCTCAGAAGCCTCCTTTCAAGAGGCTTGGAAGCCTCCTTTCAAGACGCCTCAAGCCTCCTTTCAAGAGGGTCGGAAGAATCTTTTCAAGAGGCTCAGAAGCCTCCTTTCAAGAGGCCTGAAAGCCACTTTTCAAGAGACTCGAAAGCCTATTTTCAATATGCTCAGAAGCCTTCAATAGTCAAAAAGATTTCCTACAGTCAGTTTCTTGATGTAAGAACTTAATTTTAATTGGGAAGTTTAAAAAAAAGTTTCAGAAAAGTTTATGGAGAGCCATATATTCCGTTAGATTTCAGGTCCATTTTTGATATACTTTAAGAGCTACGATTTTTTTCATTTACAGCAAAAAAATCATAGGGGATACCTCAATTAATGCAAAAGTTCGAAGGGTACCTCTCAAGAAAAAAGGTTGAGAACCGCTGTTTTATGGCAATGAGTGTTAAACTAATTTTCCTCTTCTAATCCTAAATTGACTGTAAAGACGTGACCAGCATCTTTATTGGTCATGGTTTGGAAACTCCGAAGCAAATATACAATAAGAATAACTTTTTTGTATCCCAAGAATATTATTTAATTGATGAGCTGTGCATATTTGCTGTTTCTCGGACAATCATGATTAACAATTACGATGTGTACAGTTAATCAAGCTAAGCTCTTCTTTGACTATTTCCGCAATATGTAAGGAACACTGAAGATTCGGCAGAGGTGAGCCAGCCTTGGGCTGCAAGCCTCTTTAATAAAGAAATAAAAAAAAACATTGAAGATTTGTGGGCATTTCTAGATCTTCGCACGGAATTTGCAAAAAAATCCAGAACGGGTTGGATTAAAATTGCTGAAAGTTCTTTACTTATGATTGCTTTTAGCTCATACTGACCATAACAGCTGTTCTCATATGCCAAGGACACACAGACAATAGCTTAGTTCGTCAAGCTGATTGTATATAAGACTATGGGTCTGTGAAATTTATTCTGAAGTACATATCTTTGTGCATTTAAGAAAGGTGCACAGGATTCTTCTAGTGAGCAAATGTATGCTATATATATGTAGACGAATAATAAGAAGGAATAAGTTTTGGCTGTTACGCCCTTTTCAAATATCAATTCTCTATCTGTGTATACGCCTGGCAGATGTGGATACATAACTAAATAAAAAAATTAATTTAAGCATTAATTTTCTGATTTTGAATTAGCTCAATACTATAAAACCACGCTGACAAAACAACATGAAGTGTGCTTCAGCATAATTACATTAGTCTTAAATGAACTAAGGTTTTAAACGAAATTTGATCCGTATATAAAAAATCCCACAATTTCTATATTTTTTAACCTTTCTGATATGAAAGCGGAATAAATGCTGGGTTATTGCCTTATCGCCAATGGTATATGCGGCGAGAATGCGGTGATTTATCACAGACTGCCTCTGTAATTATAACTCTATTGGTCGTAAAACAGTTATTTGCGTACATAATGTAAAACCAATTTAATCAAAATTCCGCGGAATAAAAATTGAAATTTCGTTTCGTTTCGAATAATTTCGAATCAAATGAACCTTGATTTCGTTTCGTTTCGAAGTTTCGAAAGTAAATCCATATTTCGTTTCGTTTCGATCCGAATCAACATAGACATTTTAAATTTCGTTTCGTTTCGTTAGGAAAAAGTGTGTTATCGCATACGAAGCTCCGTTAAATTTCGTTAAAAGTATGATTTTTCTGTCGAAATTTTTGAAATTAAACGATACGAAACGAAATCAGAATATCAGATTTCGCCTTACTCAAATTCCGCGAAATTCCGCGGAATTTCGTTTCGAATGTCCTAAAACGAAATTTTTCGAAATACCGCATATGCTTAGTGTTTATTGCTTTCACATGGAATTGCAGCATATTCACATCGTCCGGAAGCATATCTTTTATGGTGGTCCAGTACATACTTCAGGTATCCGTTACATCCATTGCTATAAAAGTGGTCTCCCCTAGCAAAGCTTGAGAGCAAATCGATAAATTGTTTCTAAGTTGTGAAATCGCCGATTATGATTACTTAATTTGATATCTTTTTGGTCGTTTTAATGGTTAAAATAACAAAACGTGTAGGTAGCAGAAAAGTCTTACTGAGTCATCAAATCGAAAACTATTTCTGCTTTTGATGAGAGCAGATCGAAAACTAATTTTGATATTGGTTCCGATAACAAAATAAGTATACATTTTGATGTCAGATCTACAGTAAAATGGGATCAAAATATGTAATCAATCATGATGATTCATATTTAAAAACAAATTATGATTTCAATTTGATGTCCTAATCAAAATATGTTTTCTATATGCTCTCATTATGTTTTCAGACTTTGCTCGGGTAGGGTATAAGTGCACATCAAGTGGTTAGAGCTAAAGTGCAAGAAACCATTACAGGGTTACTATTGTCGACGTCTCTATGAATGGCTCTGAGTGCATCGATTAGCACTTTACCTACAATAACTGAAGGCAATCGAAGTCGTTGCCGTCGCAGCCATCACATCCTTCATCTGGAGATACTTTTCATCGCTATCTACAGCCACCCACCGTGACGTGGAGAGGGATTAAGTTCCCATATCCATTGATGGAGTTGATGGGTGCGCTGCTGTGACTCTCTGTGATGCGACGTTGGCAATTTCAAATCTATGAATATTTATGGTAGCTTCTTCGATCTGTGATCCATCGAGGTACCTGAAACTTAACGAATAAAGTGAACCAGCGCTAGCTGTGACGAATACAATCTCAACATTGCAAACAAATCCTGCTTTTTGATAGTCATTATGTTGAAGCCTCTTGATGGTTGATCGATTCTATAAAGTCTTGTACCTTGGATCATCAATTAACGCACTTGGTTCAAATATACCTCAAGTTCATTAAGTTGCATTTCACTTTCGTATTTCACAACAACGTATCAAGGCTTCTCGACAAACAATTCAGAATGGTTGACTTGCGTTTCACCAACACAATCTTACAATCACCCACCTTTAATACCCCAAATGTACAAATGAAGCAAAAGCTGCATCAGCGACAATAGTAACAATACCAACCAGCTCTTCTCCCGAAAAGCTTCGTTGGCTTAACGTACAACTCGTGGTGAGAAAATAATCTTTTTTCAACTAGTTGCACAAACTACTATATCCAACGCTATAACAGAAATACCAATCAATGTGTCTACATAAAGTTCTAAAAATGATTCCATAAGAGACTCACCTGATCCCATGGGGTTCAAATCTAAAAACCATTTTTGTAGTGAACATATAACCTTTCGATACCATTGAATTCAAGAAATCCAACTATGTAAGGCCAACAACACCAAAATATAAATTTTGCCACAGGCCCATCAGACAAGCTCATTACGGATCGATACTAATGAGTTTAATATCACATTTTTAAACGATCTTTTCGACAGCTGGGAATAAAACTATTCGAAAAATCGTGACCACACACATCGTACCTTGCCTTTTTCTTCTCTCTCATATCACAATGAAAGGCAGGCGGTTAAATTTCAAGCTCACACTTAATTTGATCGAAAATCGAAAATTATCTTTTCAAAATTGGATCGCACACGCCTTTTCCGGCGTTGAAGCATGCCGTAACGAGCCCCTGTGGCCCCATGGTTTGATCGGGTCGAAACAGCCTCGCAAAAAAACTTAAAATCGATCCACAAGACGCATGACCCAGATATGGGAATCCGTAGGCGGTTCCTTTTTCGTAATTTGTTGGAGATAAAACAAAGTATAAGTCACTATCACTAAACTACACTGTGTTTCTGAAGAAATTTCAATGGCAATCGAATTCAAATGATTACTCACGGACTGCCATACTCAAGTTTATTGTTAAAACCTGTATATTTTCAGAGCAGATATCGCTGTAGCAGTTAAGCCACAACAGCGATAAAATTACGAAATATTCATAAGTTCTTCTTTGAAATCTATTATCTTATTGAACCATATGTCTGAATTCAATTCTTTAACCATACAAAGTGTTAAGATATAAAAATTCGCAAAATAGTAACTATATGTGTTTTCACTGTCAGCTTTCAGTTCAATGGCATTCACCCAATAGGGGTGTTGCCCGTATCCGGAGTTGATATAATCTCCTCTTGATACCAGGGGAGTCCTTCAATCAATATGACAGCAACACACGCAACGTTCAATAAAATTCAAATCAATCAAAATCGGTTAGGGTCTCGCGTTCTGCTCGCTCATTCGTAAATAATTAATCTTTCCGGAATATTCGCACGGTTTGCGTGTCTCTTATTTAAATCCAGCGGAGATTTGCAGTGATAATCAGATTTACAGATCTGCGCCGTGTGGTGGATGCTGTCCATTTAGCGTGAAATGACCTACCGATTGATTGCCACCGACTTATTGTCGATGGGCGGATGGGAAGGGTGTGCAGACATCTAAATTAGTGTTTTCATTCAAACAATGAGATATATTAACAAACATAATGTTGCTGCCGAAAGACAGAGGCATTTAATGGATGTAATCAGATAACGATGCAAGATAATCTTAATTGAGCACAATGAGGTGGCAGGTTTTGGGGCAAAAGCATGGTTGGAAATCTATACTTTGTTGACTCAAGCATCAAGCCGTAACCAAACTTTCTCCTAGTCTGGTTAGTGATATCTTCCTTAGTTTTCATATTTGTGTCTGGACCGCTAGCGGCGATCGTATAATTGCGAATTATCTCTAACCTTGGATACTCAAAGAACACATGTTCAGGTGTCTCCTCTCTAACTGTAACATCTGGGCGCTTGTATGATATTCGCCAGAAAGCCATTCGTCAAAAAACCAACCGCCAGAATGACAATCGCTAGAAAAACACTTGCAAAAAATATCATTCCCCAGAAAATCATTTGCCAGAATGTACCATTCTCCGGAATGCCAGAACTTTCTATGTACTTTTATTTCATGGTGAGAAAAAAATCAAAATCATTTTTTCGAGACGTACTTCGGTAGGAAGAGTGGGATAGCCAATTGTTAATAGCCTATTGTTAACATTTCGTGGATAAAAGGCTTGCTCTTCTCCCCATCTTTGTGGTAATCTGGGGAATAAGGGCTTGATTGTATTATTGTTTGTAAAAACTTTCTTCTGGAAGCAGATTCTCTATTCATCCCATGGATTTCGCCTAAGTGTTTCTGCTTATGGGACCACCCCACCCATTTTGGCCCTTCATACAGGAGTTTGATAAAATATAAACAGGATCAAATTGTTACCAGTGCTACTGACAGGTGCCTTCCTACAATAGAAGGTAGTATCGTACCGTTCATTAAAAAATTCTTCTTCTAGACTTATTTTAAATCGCAACAAAAAATGAGCGCCAAATATTTGCCTAAGAAAAACATATCTTCAGAAAAAAGCTACTTTGATATTTTTGAAAATTCAACCGCCATGGATTGTGGCGATGAATGCTTTGATAGCATGAGCTATTTGTACTGCGGGTAAATTTTACACATTTATGAGAGCCTTGGAAAATGCTCATGATAATTGTCAAATGACAACATTCGTGATCTTTTTCCAAAGCTCTCATAGATGTGAAAAATTTCTCTGCAGTACGAATAGCACATGCTATCCAAGCATTCACCGCAATGCACCACGTGGCGACCAAATTTTAAAAAAATATCAAAGTACCTTTTTTTCTGGAGGTAAATTTTTATTAGGCAACTATCTGGCGTGTATTTTTCGTTGCGACCAAAAATGAGCGGAAGAGTAGATTTTTTTATGAGCGGTACAGTATTGTGAGTGAGTGATAAGCTAGTGACAGCTTTAATATTTCTTGATACTTGTTGAATCTTGGGATTACATGACTGTAGGAGCGTACTTTGAATGAAAAATGTTTGTTTTCCACGTTATTTTTCTTCTTTCATTTCCCGACAATTCTTTTACTACGCAACAGGATACGAGACGAGACAGCAAAAAAGTCCTCACCTATTACTCTGTTGGTTTTACCATTTTGCCGAAAAACATTTCGCATTTTTTTTTTTGCTGTTCGACATTTTATTCAAGGTTCCATTCCTCCAAGACTTTTCACGGAATTTATTTTGAAACCGAAAGCCATTCCGTTGAAAACCATTCGGCGGAATTCAGTTGGTAATTGTTCCCATTGAAATAATTATTGAGCTCTACTCGTTACTAGTGTTATATACACTCAACCCTCTTTTTACGTCACGTATCGGGGGGACGTAAATCGAATGTGACGTAAAAAGATTTTTTTTCTAAAATTTCTAGTAGGGAAAGTGCCTAGTACCTAATTTGGCCAATCCTGAAAAATGCATATTCTCCATAAACTATCGATCAGTTCCCACAGCGAAGAAGGATAAGGGATATATCTCCTGTTTATTTATTTATTATCAGACTACGGCCGGAGTGGCCTGTGCTGCACATAAAAGACTTCTCCATTCAGCTCGGTCCATGGCTGCACTTCGCCGGAGGGTCCGCAAATCGTCCTCCACCTGATCGATCCACCTTGCCCGCTGTGCACCTCGCCTTCTTGTTCCCGTCGGATCGTTGTCAAGAACCATTTTCACCGGATTACTGTCCGACATTCTGGCTACGTGCCCGGCCCACCGCAGTCTTCCGATTTTCGCGGTGTGAACGATGGATGGTTCCCCAACAGCTGATGCAACTGGTGGTTCATTCGCCTTCTCCACGTACCGTCCGCCATCTGCACCCTACCATAGATGGTACGCAACACTTTTCTTTCAAAAACTCCCAGTGCGCGTTGGTCCTCCACGAGCATCGTCCAGGTCTAGTGTCCGTAGAGAACTACGTTATCGGCGGTCACCAGTACACGAGTTCTTAAACCACCTCGATTTCGTCACCACCGATAGTAACTCGTGGTGGGTGGCTTACATTGACCTCTCTTGAGCCTCTTCCTATCATGTACTTCGTCATCGACGTGTTGATGACTAGTCCAATCCGTTTAGCTTCGCTTTTCAGTCTGATGTAGGCTTCCTCCATCCTCTCAAAGTTACGTGCCATGATATCAATGTCGTCGGCGAAACCAAATAACTGGACGGACTTCGTGAAAATCGTACCACTCGTGTCAATCCCTGCCCTTCGTATTACTCCCTCCAAAGCGATGTTGAATAGCAGACACGAAATACCATCACCTTGCCGTAACCCTCTACGCGTTTCGAAGGGACTCGAGAATGCCCCTGAAACTCGAACTACGCACATCACCCAGTTTATCCGGAAATCCGTTTTCGTGCATTAGCTGCCATAGCTGGTCCCGATCGATTGTATCATATGCGGCTTTGAAGTCGATAAATAGATGATGTGTGGGCACGTTGTTCATTTCATTTATTTAGTTAACATCTAAACAGATAACACTGAATCAACAATTTGACGCCACAATGCACGGTTTGAGGCCGCATCTATCCATCCTCGGATACGCCCCACGCTCGCCAAGTCGTTCTGCACCTGGTCTGCCCATCTCGCTCGCTGCGCTCCACGCCGTCTCGTACCTGCCGGATCGGAAGCGAACACCATCTTTGCAGGGTTGCTGTCCGGCATTCTTGCAACATGTCCTGCCCATCGTACCCTTCCGGCTTTAGCTACCTTCTGCATACTGGGTTCGCCGTAGAGTTGGGCGAGCTCATGGTTCATTCTTCGCCGCCACACACCGTCTTCTTGCACACCGCCAAAGATGGTCCTAAGCACCCGTCTCTCGAATACCCCGAGTGCTTGCAAGTCCTCCTCGAGCATTGTCCATGTTTCTTGTCCGTATAGGACAATCGGTCTTATTAGCGTCTTGTACATGACACATTTGGTGCGGTGGCGAATCTTTTTCGACCGCAGTTTCTTCTGGAGCCCGTAGTAGGCCCGACTTCCACAAATGATGCGCCTTCGTATTTCACGACTAACGTTGTTGTCAGCCGTTAGCAAGGATCCGAGGTAGACGAATTCCTCGACCACCTCGAAGGTATCCCCGTCTATCGTAACACTGCTTCCCAGGCGGGCCCTGTCGCGCTCGGTTCCGCCCACAAGCATGTACTTTGTCTTTGACGCATTCACCACCAGTCCAACTTTTGTTGCTTCACGTTTCAGGCGGGTGTACAGTTCTGCCACCTTTGCAAATGTTCGGCCGACAATGTCCATGTCATCCGCGAAGCAAATAAATTGACTGGATCTGTTGAAAATCGTACCCCGGCTGTTACACCCGGCTCTCCGCATGACACCTTCTAGCGCAATGTTGAACAACAGGCACGAAAGTCCATCACCTTGTCTTAGTCCCCGGCGCGATTCGAACGAACTGGAGTGTTCGCCCGAAATCTTCACACAGTTTTGCACACCATCCACCGTTGCTTTGATCAGTCTGGTAAGCTTCCCAGGGAAGCTGTTCTCGTCCATAATTTTCCATAGCTCAACGCGGTCTATACTGTCGTATGCCGCCTTGAAATCAACGAACAGATGGTGCGTTGGGACCTGGTATTCACGGCATTTTTGAAGGATTTGCCGTACAGTAAAGATCTGGTCCGTTGTCGAGCGGTCGTCAACGAAGCCGGCTTGATAACTTCCCACGAACTCGTTCACTAATGGTGACAGACGACGGAAGATGATCTGGGATATCACTTTGTAGGCGGCATTGGGACGGTGATCGCTCGAAAGTTCTCACACTCCAGTTTGTCGCCTTTCTTGTAGATGGGGCATATAACCCCTTCCTTCCACTCCTCCGGTAGCTGTTCGGTTTCCCAGATTCTGACTATCAGTTTGTGCAGGCACGTGGCCAGCTTTTCCGGGCCCATCTTGATGAGCTCAGCTCCGATACCATCCTTACCAGCTGCTTTATTGGTCTTTAGCTGTTGAATGGCATCCTTAACTTCCCTCAAGGTGGGGGCTGGTTGGCTTCCATCGTCCGCTGAACTGACGTAGTCATCTCCTCCGCTGCCTTGACTTTCACTGCCTGTACTCTCAGCGCCATTCAGATGTTCCTCGTAGTGCTGCTTCCACCTTTCGATCACCACACGTTCGTCCGTCAAGATGCTCCCATCCTTATCCCGGCACATTTCGGCTCGCGGCACGAAGCCTTTGCGGGATGCGTTGAGCTTCTGATAGAACTTGCGTGTATCTTAAGAACGGCACAGCTGTTCCATCTCCTCGCACTCCGCTTCTTCCAGGCGGCGTTTCTTCTCCAGATATGTTCGGGTCTGCTGTCTCCGCTTCCGTCTATAACGTTCCACGTTCTGCCGGGTACCTTGCTGCAGCGCGACCGCCCGCGCTGCGTCCTTCTCCTCCAGAATCTGTCTGCACTCTTCGTCGAACCAATCGTTCCGTCGACTTCGACCCATATACCCGACGTTGTTCTCCGCTGCGTCGTTAATGGCTGCTTTAACTGTACTCCAGCAGTCCTCAAGAGGGGCCCCATCGAGCTCACCCTCTTCCGGCAACGCTGCCTCGAGATGCTGCGCGTATGCAGTGGCGACATCAGGTTGCTTCAGTCGCTCTAGGTCGTACCGCGGCGGTCGTCGGTACCGAACATTGTTGATGACGGATAGTTTTGGGCGCAGTTTAACCATCACCAGATAGTGGTCAGAGTCGATGTTAGCGCCACGATATGTCCTGACGTCGATAATGTCGGAGAAGTGCCGTCCATCGATCAGAACGTGGTCGATTTGTGATTCTGTCTGCAGTGGTGATCTCCAGGTGTACCGATACGGGAGGCTGTGTTGGAAGTAGGTGCTACGAATGGCCATATTCATGGAGGCGGCGAAATCAATTAGTCGTAGGCCGTTTTCGTTCGTCAGCCGGTGAGCGCTGAACTTTCCAATAGTCGGTCTAAACTCCTCCTCTTGGCCAACCTGAGCGTTCAAATCTCCTATGATGATTTTGACGTCGTGGCTTGGACAGCTGTCGTACTCACGTTCCAGCTGCGCGTAGAATGCGTCCTTATCATCATCAGTGCTTCCCGAGTGTGGGCTATGGACGTTGATTATGCTGAAGTTGAAGAACCGGCCTTTGATCCTCAACCTGCACATTCTTTCATTGATCGGCCACCACCCGATCACGCGCCTTTGCATATCGCCCATCACTATGAAAGCTGTTCCCAGCTCATGTGTGTTGCCGCAGCTCTGGTAGATGGTATGATTACCTCTAAACGTTCGCACCATTGATCCCTTCCAACAAACCTCCTGCAACGCTACGATGCTGAATCCACGGTCCTTGAGCACATCGGCGAGTATGCGTGTGCTCCCGATGAAGTTGAGAGATTTGCAGTTCCACGAACCGAGTTTCCAATCGCTAGTCCCTTTTCGTCGCAGTGGTCTTCGCCGATGGTTCCGGTCCGTACTCTCTTGTTGATTGTTCGTTGCTTATGATTTTTTAAAGGCTGGCTTGCAGGGCCTGACACCAAACCCCCTAAATTTCCGGAGGACCATTCCTCCTTATTTCCGGTGGACCATGGTGCACAGTTTCACTTTAGAGTCCCTCGCTGGCACTCGGACGATGATCAGCCGCCCCTAACATGGAGAACAGACGCTGTTGTGAGCCGATCCTGACATGGAGAACAGACGCTCAATAAGATTTGCACCTCCGGAGAGGAGCAAACCCCCCTTCCCTGTCAGCATACGACCATAGTTCCCATCGGGTTGGTTACCCGATCCTCCCTAAGGTTGCTCGTATCCCGGCCAGCACCGCGGGAGGTAGGAATAGGAGTTGCTGGGTAAGAGGCTAAGGACCGCGAGATGGGGTCTATTTTATTCCTTCAGGTACGCGAAGTACCAATGGTACGCTTTACCCAGCATTTGCCGTGCCGTTGTATTCGCGGCACGTTGGTCACGTTGTATTCGCGGCATTTCTACAATACCTGACGTATGGCGAAGACCTGGTCTGTGGTAGAGCGTTCACCCATAAATCCCGCCTGGTACTGCCCCACGAACTCCCTTGCAATTGGTGTTAGTCGGCGTCATAAAATTTGGGAGAGTACCTTGTAGGCGGCGTTCAGCAATGTGATTGCGCAGTAGTTGCTACAATCCAGCTCATCGCCCTTTTTGTAGATGGGACACACGACACCTTCCATTCACTCCTACGGCAGAACCTCATCCTCCCAAACCTTGACAATCACCCAGTGCAGCGCTCTAACCAGTGCCTCACCACCGTGTTCTCCTGGTAGTTGGTCAACTCCAGGGGCTTTGTTGTTTTTCAGCCGGCCGATCTCCGCCTGGATTTCCTGGAGATTCGGAGCCGGAAGTCGCATGTCCTGCGCACGAGCTCCTAGGTTCATTACTATACCGTCACCGTTGTCTGCCATATCGCCATTCAGGTGCTCTTCGTAGTGCTGCCGCCACCTTTGGATCACCTCACGCTCGTTTGTAAGAAGGTTCCCGTTTATGTCCTTACACATATAGGGCTGTGGCACGTGACCCTTACGTGAACGGTTCAACTTCTCATAGAACTTTCGCGCGTTATTAGCGCGGTACAGTTCCTCCGTCTCCTCACGGTCTCGATCTTCCTGCTGGCGCTTTTTCCTCCGGAAAATCGAGTTTTGTCTGTTCCGCGCCTGTTTGTATCGTGCGGTGTTGCAGCAATCTCGCCCATGCTGCATTCTTCTCCTCAACTAACTGCTTACATTCGCCGTCATACCAGTCATTTCTCTGATCCGGGGCACCGTGCCTAGTGCAGCGGTTGCGGTGCTTCCAATGGCGGATCGAATATCTCTCCAGCCATCTTCAAGAGACGCTGCGCATAGCTGCTCTTCCGTTGGGAGTGCCACTTCCAGCTGCTGCGCGTAGTCTTGGGCTAGTCTACCGTCTTGTAGCCGCCCAATGTTTAGCCGCGGCGGACGAATACACACGAGAGTTTTGAGCGAAGACATACTGCTTCGAGGTAGTGGTCGGATTCAATATTCGCACTGCTGTAAGTGCGTACGTTCGTGATGTCGGAGAAGAATTTACCGTCGACTAGAACGTGGTCGATTTGGTTTTCCGTTACTTGATTAGGTGATTTCCATGTGGCCTGATGGATATTCTTGCGGGGGAAGAAAGTGCTTCGGACTACCATTCCGCGGGAGGCTGCGAAGTTTATGCATCGTTGGCCGTTTGTCATTCGATACGGTGTGCAGACTATCCGGTCCGATGAGACCGGTCACCTTTCCTCCCTTCCTACCTGTGCGTTCATGTCACCGATGACGATTTTGACGTTCCGCAGTGGGCATCTATCGTATGTCTGCTCCAGCTGCGCATAGAACGCTTCTTTTTCGTCGTCGGATCTCCCTTCGTGTGGGCAGTGAACGTTGATGGTGCTATATGTAGTTGAAGAAACGGCCTTTTATCCTCAGCTTGCACATCCTTGCGTTGATTGGCTGCCACCCAATCACGCGTTGGCGCATCTTTCCCAGCACTATGAAGCCGGTTCCCAGCTCGTTGGTGGTGCCACAGCTTTGGTAGAAGGTAGCCACTCGATGCCCGCTTTTCCGAACTTTCTGTCCTGTCCAGCAGATTTCGTGCAGCGCTATGACATCGAAGTTGCGGGGATGTAGTTCATCGTAGATTATCCTGTTGCAACCTGCGAAGCCTAGCGACTTGCAATTCCATGTTCCAAGCTTCCAATCGTGATCTTTTATTCGTCGCCTAGGTCGTTGCCGATTGTTTATTTATTTATCATCAGACTAAGGTCGGAGTGGCCTGTGCTGCACATAAAAGACTTCTCCATTCAGCTCGGTTCATGGCTGCACTTCGCCAACCACGCAGTCTGCGGAGGGTCCGCAAGTCGTCCTCCACCTGATCGATCCACCTTGCCCGTTGTGCACCTCGCCTTCTTGTTCCCGTCGGATCGTTGTCGAGAACCGTTTTCACCGGATTACTGTTCGACATTCTGGCTGCGTGCCCGGCCCACCGCAGTCTTCCGATTTTCGCGGTGTGAACGATGGATGGTTCTCCCAACAGCTGATGCAACTCGTGGTTCATTCGCCTCCTCCACATTGCCGATTGTATCGAGTCGAATTATCTTCTATGTCGTTCGTAACAGTTGTTTTTAAAGGCGGCTTATTGGGCCTGCGCAAACCTCCTGTCTCGTCGGAGGGCCGTCGTGTCAGGGCTGTTTAGCGTTCCACTTAACACCAGGACTTGGGCTTGTGCGCTTTGAGCGGCACACGATCGCTTTGGCAGAGCCTACTTGCGGATTCATGCAGCTTTTTATAGAGGTTTAACAGGGCCCACTGTCAAGATGTCCTGGGGGGGGATCGTCAAGCCCTTGGACATAGTCCCTGCTGCCCCTGCCCCTCCTCCAAAATATGTGGATTCTTTTATGCAAATTTAGTATCAATTCATCCATTTTGGAAAAATGTGCTGTTGCTAGGCTACCCTGAGGCTCCTTGTTGCACTCTTTCTAACAGCATAAAACAGCCAATAGGGTCATCCAATAATCCAATTATTCAATTGTATATTTCTTTGCAGTTCAATTGATCTGCACCGCCTGCGTTTAATCTTCCCACGTGAACTACCCAGGCTTAGACCTCTTACTTCACTCGACGCATGTCCAATGACGGCATTGCAAACCGAAAAAAAATCAAATTGCATGAAGTACTCTGTCGTCGAATGGGAGCATGACATCAAAGAACCAATCGACCGACAGACGACCACGGAAATCCACTTTAAGCATAATTAAAGAGACATCACGCGAAAGACACACAGGGGCAAACCAATCTAATTCTATTTCACCGGATTCCGCCGATTCCGCTGATCGAACGAGCTCCAGCAACGGGTTTATCAGCAACCGTGGAAAACCTCTGTTGATATTCGGATGCAAAGTGGCGAAAGGAAGATAAAAAGATGAACGACAGCTAAATAAACGCTCAAAAATAATCTTAACATACAATAACTGTAAAATTAGCATACTATAAAAATAAGATTAAAACTAGGAAACAACGACAAAAAATAATTTAAATTTAAAATTATAAAATTAAAATCATGTAGCTTGCTAAATTGTTTAACTTCCATATTATGGGTTGAAGATGTTTCAACCATGAGGATTAGTCCCTAATTAATGGGACTTGGATGCAATTGTACCGAGGCGCTCATCGGGTAGTTTCATTACGGAGCGGACTCGATTCTGTTTTGCATCTGTGACGAAAAGTGGTCTTCTCTTATTTTTTGCCACCGGTGCACCACCGACGACGTTGAATGAAGCAATTAAAAGAGTGGCTTTATTGGATCAGAGCGGTTCAAGCGCTGGTCGTATTTTTTTTCTTGTGCTGGTACTTCTACAATTTAATTTCCAATCGAATCGAATGCTCGCTGACCGCCGGCCGGAGCAATAAACGTAAATCAAAAACATATTATGTACTGTGTTACGTGTTGAAGGTGATGGGCACCGGTTCCGAGACGTTCTTCGAAGCACCCACCGAGGGCTCGTTTTTTTGACGAATGACGACCATTGGTGAAGGGATTTTTTATTTGTGTCCGACTTAATTGCACTGAACGATTGGATGTTTGTGGGATAGAATGCAGTGGCCGTGGTTTGATATACAATGAGTGAACGCACATTCAAAGTCCAATTCAGTTCTAGGAAATAAAATTAATTATGAGCAATTTGGTGCTAACAGAAAAAAAACGAATGTATCCTGTCACTACATTGACGCATGTCCGTTGTTATGGAAGGTTAAATTATTCAAAACGAGAGTTTTAAGCAACTGTTTCATTTCTCTGAACCTGTTTTGAATTAAACTGGTGGAGATGATTAGTGATACGAAAGCAAACTTTTTAGGTTCAATCCAAATTCAAAAGATGCTGAACTTCTAATAAATATATTTTATTGTGATTGTCATGAGACGAGATATTACTATTCCATTTATTCCACTTTGTCCTCTCCAGACATTCCACTAAAAAGCTCTAGAAGTAGTGTTCAATCTTCTTGAGGTCTTTGTTGATATGCAGAGATATACACGGGTTCAAAACTTTAGCAGTAATATTTTACACATAAATGCATACTATATGCGAAGTCATATATGCAACGTTAGGAAAGTGCCACATTTAACTCAATGAAATGTCGATTCTTTAATTACCAAATCTAAACAAACTAAAAAGTTGACGCAACATTAGTACTTGTCTGATTGATCAAAAGCTCAATTTGTGTTAAACCAACATCGAATGAGTTGTGTGAAGCAAATCAAATATCAATCACCAGTCATTCTAATATATGCTAAAGAATAAATATTCAAATGAGAAATTATCGTTAAATAATTGAAGTTTTTCAAAAATAGCAATAATAAAAATAATGCAATCATTATACGCCGAAAATAATTTATTGATCATAATGAGTGAGATAAAGGTGTCACGGTGAAACTTACAACCTTAATCTTTAAGCGTTTTGAACACTTCGGCAGAACTAAATGCTTATATAACGAAAAAAGGTCAATCGCATTTCTTCACCTTAAACTTTTCCCGTTCAGTAATAACAATATAACATAAATCTCCTCCCCCAAGCCACGAATAGTCTTCCCCATACCATTTCGAATACGAAATCTTAATCCATACACAAGGGTAATATTTTTCACGCTTTATAACCTCGCCATCGAACATCAATGGAGACATAATCCATATGGGCCATTTTCTCATGACTTCTTACTTTGTCTGGTTACCCAAAGACCGAGTTGTTGTGTTGTTGGTCAATAACACTAAATTTC
The DNA here is from genome assembly GCF_024139115.2 of Armigeres subalbatus. NCBI lineage: Eukaryota > Metazoa > Arthropoda > Insecta > Diptera > Culicidae > Armigeres > Armigeres subalbatus. Next base: position 420,268,559 of record NC_085140.1, on the reverse strand, counting down.
GTACCAGATGAGTCGGCTGCCGGACCAAGTGGGTTCATTGTTCAGTTGACCTGAGTGCAACCCTGACCGGTTCGTGATCCAATTTAAAAATACGACCCTTGCTGGTGCTTGGCCGGAGTGTCCCGTCCGGCGATTCAGATGGCTGTTATCTCCGCCCAGCAGCTCCGGCTCCAGGCTCCGGGGCCAGATTGCTCCGGCTGATTATGTGATGCCCGTCGCATCTACTCTTATTGTTTTACGGTTATTGGAAGAAGACATGCACTGGAACATGGTTTCGCCGAGGACGCCAGTGCGCTGGAATTGATATAATTGTACTAATATTTATGCCACCATTACGATAATTCAGTGAATTAAAGGTTTGGATCCGATCTGGACCATGTCGAACAGCACCGGAGACCTTCACCGGATGAGAGCTCCATACGCTGCAATTGCAGTAATCTGAAACTTCTCCGCTGCATTGTTGTACGCTAGCCGAGAGGCAGGCACAAAAATCAGCATAAAGCCTGTAATTTAAGACAGTCGTAAAAATTAATTGAAATCATAATTTGCTTGGAAAACGAATGTCAGGTGTCCGACAGGATAGTCTTTCACGAGGGCGTGACTCGATAGGTCGTTTGTTGATCTGCAAAATTGCTTCCCGCTCTTCAAACCAGCTTTTCGTACTCCTTATGCCTCATTTAAAACGAACTTTTGCCCTATAGACTTCATAAAAAGTTTCAATTTTCCCAATCAAAAATCACCTGCATGGAGCTATTGAGCATAATGCTCTACGTACTTTTTGAAAAATAGTTTTCTAAAAAGCCCATAACCAAAAGATATTTTAAACTCAATAATTGAAATAAGTTGTTGCACACGTACATGGGTTGAAAATGGCAGAACATTCCACCGTAATCGCCATGCCAGCTCTCTCTCAAAACCACGACTTAATTGTACTGTATTGTCTTAATATTTGGGCATGAGTTGGCTTCTTTTTGCACTATAGGTCAGTTTTCCCCGCGCGCGTTGTCTTGGCCAACGCCGTTCGGAAAGCATCCTACCTGGTGAGTAAACCAGATCGCAAACTGGCATTCTTCAACGCCGGTGGCGGCTTCGACGAGTGGTCTTCAAAAGCCAAACGGCAACAATTATGGAAGGATACAATTGTTTTTGCTCCCGTCCCGTCATCTTGGAATTGGTCTGAGCGGAATTCCGCTGCGATATGGAATTTTTATTGTCCGGCATGCCTAATTGCCACCAGCGTATTTTAATCACGTTTCAATGCGAAATCGACATGGATGGGTTTTGGCGTGGAATTTGAAAGGATCTGGATGTTGTTGCTGCAGCTGCTGCTGGTGACAGCGGTCGAGTTCCCACGAAATGCCTGATCATCGCTGCAAAACACGACGACAGACGCAAATTTACTACCATTAGGAGGCGGTCAGATTTTAGCAGGCTCACTTCTTCGCCACAGGGTAAAGGGTGAACGGGTAAATGATTTAATAGAAAATATATAATCTTTTTTTGGAATATTTGCAGAAACATGGCTTTGTTACCATTGCGTATCCAATAGACATAAATTTCTCGTGATAACATTCATGTTTTTTTTTGTGTTTCACATTCAACAGTCAAACGCAGACGCACTCACCCTACCGCTATTCATCACATCAACATATTTTGCTGCTTTTAACTAATTTTCGCGGGTAAGTTGATTGATGGATTCTGGTGCAAACTATGCGAGTCATCGGTCTGGCCAATCTGTGGGTCGTCTAAAGCCCTAAATGTATTTCGGAAAAGATGCCATGTGTAAGTATAGCGATACAGGAAAAAAGCAGAACAACTCGAATCAAGTACGAAACACTGAAAACGGCCTTACAGTTGGGGTCTATAAATATTACAAGTTGGGGGAATTAAATAGAACGGTACTAAATCTCGTCTTATGACAGGGACAAAACTGCATGAGTAAAAATTATAGGTCAAGTCCTCACAACGAATATCTTTCCATAATGTGTGTTTTGTTATTTAATACAAAATTATGCGCTAGGTTTTGTCACTTTTAACATAAAGAATTAATATCCGACTATGGTAACTGTACCAGTTTTGGCCATGTTCCTAATTTGGCCAGTTTTTTGCATAACTCTAAAAGTAAAGCAAATTTCAAGGGTTTTATTAGCTCCAACAGGAGATATAACCCTTATCTTGCTTTGCTGTTGAAACTGATTGATATTTTTTGGAAAGTATGCATTTTTCAGGGTTGGCCAAATTAGGCACTAACAGGGTGTCGACTATAAGCATATGCGGTATTTCGAAAAAAATCGTTTCCGTTAATTGATAATTTCGCGGAATTTGAGCATGGCGAAATTTGATTTCGTTTCGTAAAATTATATTAAATTTTGGCTGCGCCGCTGAACAAAATCTTAAAGCTGTTTTCAAAACTTAATATTATATCAATTTTTCTATTAACGCTTACTACATAATTCTATTCTGAGTCGACTATAACGTATTAAGTTTTTTTTTTCTATAAAAGGTCTTCAATGTATTGTTAGAAATGTCCATCAGAAAACGAAAAATGTCTTTAACTAATCTATCCTATTTTTTCAAAAGTGATCCGACTCAATATTTAAGACTCAGGCTCAGAGTGTAAATTGTATTTTATTTGTATTTGTATTTGTTTTTTATTCATCGGACTGTGTTGTCTACATGAAATTCTTAAATCTAATGGTGGTCAAACAATAAAAACATTAAAGACGGCTCAGCAAGCGGCAGCGAAATCTGGATGTAGAGATGTTGAAATCAAATTCATCGGACACTTCGTTGAAGCGATGGATCATGGAAGCATCCGGACAGGTGCGTATAAACTGATCCTCGACAGCAAATCAGGAGCATCGTATTCAGATGATAAAAGCTTGGCAATGAAAACACACACATTCCTCCGCTTGGCTAGAGTATCCAACCCGAGTAGACGGCAGCGATCAGCGTAAGCAGGCAAGTTCAACGGGTCATTCCATGGAAGGTGGCGCAAAGCATATCTGACGAATCTTCTTTGGACAGCTTCGAACCGGTCACTCCATACAGCCTGGTAGGGATTCCAAACAACAGATGCAAACTCTAGTATTGAGCGTACCAGAGAGCAGTACAGTGCTTCGAAACAAAACGGATCTTGGAACTCATGAACCCAAGCTGGCGATTGGCACTATCGATGGTATTTGAGAAGTGGCGGCTATAGGTAAGCTTTTCATCCAAAACAACTCCTAGGTCTTTAACATGATCAACCCGTTGAAGTTGAGAACCAGAAATACTGTAGTCAAACTGGATGAAATTAGTCGTTCATGATACACCTTATGATACAGCACTTTAAAATGCTCAAAACCATCATATTCCGAGTACACCACTCATGGAAGATTTCGAGAAGATTCTCAAGCTCATAGCAGTCAGTGAGGTCTCGAACAACTACATACATTTTAAGGTCGTCGGCAAACAGCAGCAGCATACCTCCACGTTGCAGTATAAGGGTTACATCGTTTATGAAAAGCGAGAATAGCAATGGTCCAAGGGTGCTACCTTGTTTAACTCCAGAAAGGTTCGAAAAACAGTCGGATGAGTTGTTTTCAATACTGACCGACATTTGGCGTCCAACCGTCCATTTGACGTCAATGATCTGAGCCAAGTGCATAAAGCAAAGAACAGCCCATTTTTCTAGTTTTGCAAGCAGCAAGTCATAACTAACTTTGTCGAAGGCAGATTTTAGATCGGTGTAAACGGCATCTTATTTGGATTTTTTACACATGTTCTCCATGCAAAACGAAGTAAAACTGGTAAGACTCGTAAGAGCGGCCGGGAAAGAAACCATGCTGATAGGGGCTGATGTAATTTTTGCAGGAAGTGAACATTCTATCGTTCATCAGCGACTCGAACACTTTCGACTCCACTCCGAGTGATGTAATGCCACGGTAGTTTTTCACATCACGTTTGTCGCCTTTCTTGAAAACCTGGAACATAGTAGAACATTTCCACTGTACAGGAAATTTACTCTGCTGGAGTGATAGGTTGAATAGTAGACAAAGTGGAACAGCTAGAATATCAGAGCATTTCTTCAGCACGGCCGATGGAAGAACGCTAGGTCTAGGAGAAAATGATGATTTGGTCTGATGTATCGCTGACAGAACCATTTGAACGTCTATATCAAAGACATCCACATCCACTACATTACTAGGTACTCCACTCACAGCTCTATCAGTGTCATCCTGAGAAGGCGAATAGCTCGAGAATACACTTGAGAAGTGTTGAGCGAAAAGGCTGCATTTCTCCTCAGTATTCAGCACAATGCCGTTTTCGAGAAAAACACTTGATGGCAGTCCAGTTTCCTTCCTTTTAGAATTCGCGAAAGACCAAAACTTCTAAGGGTGTCGTCCGAGATTTTGTTGCGTGAGATGAGCATGATGTTTGTAACGAAGTTTATTATACTGCCGATAATCATTGCTGGCAATGCTGAAGTTCCGTTTAGTGAAGGCACTCTTTTCAGGTTGCGTAATAGAGCATTAGTCCACGGTGGTTTCCTCGGAGGCTTTCGCTTCGGTACAGTGGCTGAAACGCAGTCAGACAGATTTTATTAAAAATCATGTAGTTCCTTGAAACCACCGACCTAGCCACTTTAGAGTTGGATTTGTCTAAATCAATATAGAATTACTCTGAAGGTCTTTTCCTTTAACCCACTCCAAAGTAGAGTTTTATATTCTTCTAGGTCCGATAGAGCTCAAAGCCAGGTGGGTGTCATCCGTATCTCGCACAATGAGCTTGTTTTGCAGCTAACATTGCGTGACTGGTCCCCACTGACATTTCTGGATCCCAATGGGAATCAAATCAGATGTTGGTAAACAACACAAATACTACCATAAATTTTACTTTGAGATGTTGGCTGCAAAAACATGGCGTCGTGCCAGGTGGCTGCTCAAAGCACCGACCAGTACACATTTTACTGACCACTAGTGGGTGAATTCACAATAAGGAAGTACGGAATTTTTTGTCAAGAATTCGCGCACTACTGGTTATTTTTTGAGTAGGTTAATTCAATTAAAAATTCATTAAAATTTCTATGGATTTCAGTAATTTTATGGCTTTTAGTAGTCTTTACTTCCTACCTCTATATTGGAACGGAACATATGGAGGTTATAGAAGCTTAAAGAAAATTTAACACCACGCAATTAATTGATTTTAAATCTCTCTGATTTTCAAATGCAGTTGAAGCGGTCTACAGCTGATTCGATGTCCAGGCGGTCTAAAACATTCCAGTCAATACGGGACAAGCATTGTCGGAGTTGTTGAAAATAGGTTTTGAGAAAATTGAGTCGGTCGTCCGTCACAGGTCCGTCGAAACGTAGAGTAAAACCGTTGATATATACATATATTTATATATATATACAGCGATTCCACGGGAAAAGAATAGAGTTGTAAAAAAAAGTTGTCCAATTTTGCTCAAAATCACTTGGTATGTTCTTCATCGAAAATAATTAGACCCGTATTTTTTTATTTTTTATCATGGTGACCATGTTCGATATAGGGTTACCAGAAAATCGCTATTTTCGAAATTTTATTTTAAAAAATCATAACTTTTGAACCACTGGATCGATTTGCAATATTTTTTATGGATAGAAAGCTTATTACTTCTAGTTCTTACTAAAAATTTTGGTTTGGTGTATTGGTGTACTCAAATTTGCTAAAATGGTCAAAATATTCGTTTTTTAAGATTTTTTAAATGTTGGACCACAACGACTATATGTTTTATATTTTTTATGAAAATTCAAATATTTTTACAAAACATATCACAAAATTAGAAATGTTCATCGAGCCGTTTTGAGTTACATTTTTTGAAAATTTCAAGTTTTCTGCCCATACACACATGGAATGAACGTTATGCTCCACTTTTCAAAAAGTATGAAATAGTTATTCAAGAGTGTTTGTTTGGTCTCGTTTATTAGAAGAATTTACGAATCGCAATAGTTGAAAATAATTCAATCGGAATAGTCTGGTGTTGTTATTGATGACTTCATTCTCCAAAATCGGCAAAGCAATACATATGTCGTTTTTCAAAAAGGTTGGTTTTCAGCAATCCATACAATAGGTAACCTGCTTTGTTTATATGTTTTCAATATTTTGATGTAGGTAATTCATTGTATTTTCTTTTTGATTATGATTCATCTGTCTCCTTTTCCTTGTTCACTCTACCTAAATGATACCCAAAGGGACTATTTAAAGTGGTCTATAAGATAAAGTATATGTCAGTCAAGAAAATCAGTGAAATTGTCCAGTTGCCTTACTGAAGAAACGTTTAATACAATGAAGCACGAATGCTCAAATTGCCATGTTTGGAGTAATTGTTACAGGAAACTTACTCCTAAACTGTATGATTATGCAGCGGAAAGGAGAATAAAATTGGATAAAAGCTGTTCCTACATTTGTAATACCTGCTATTGCCGACTTTATCGCATTATCAAGAAAGGAAACGAGCCAGCAGCTCCAAGTGCAGTTAATATAGAATGTGAAAATCAAGAACTCACCGTTTCTGAACCATCGAAACTTGATGATCTCGCCGTTGCCGGACCATCAGGCACCAATAATTTCGCCGTGGCGGGACCATCTAGAGTGAACAATTTCGCCGCACCAGCAAACATCAATAATGGTGGTTTCGAAATAATCGATCCCAATGCCGCTGGATCATCGGAAATTGACGCTGTTCCTAGTGTTGGTAAGTAGAATAATCTCTTCTTTTTGTTCATTCAGGCATCATGATTTGCTACGTTATACTAGTTGTACTCGATTATTCAGAAAATTGAAAAAACATCAGTTCCGTATAATCTTACCTAATCCGACCTAGTAGCTCAATTTGTAGAGCAGTTGCCTATCATGCAACAAAATAGAATAATCGAATACAATATGTATTACATTATATGAAGAAACATGCTCCTAATAGTTATTTTTCCATCTTGTTTTCAGAATCTTTGTTTTCTTTGGAATCAACGAGTGCTGAATCAATTGGTAGCGCTGGTGCCCAGAAACCCGGAGACGGTCAGGAAATTCTTCAACAAATGAAGGCAAAATTTGATGAAATATCTGACAGAAACGATCGATATAGGATTCTAACTTCCCTTCCCAAATCCTGGACTGCATACAAAATGATGCAAGAATTCGGTGTTTCGCAACGAACTGCTCAACGATGCAAAGAAATTACAGATTGAAAAGGTTTTATGAGCACACCGGAGACCAGAGTAAATATGTTGTCTTTGAGCGATGATACTCTAACTGTAGTTAGGGACTTTTATAATAGTGACGAGATAAGCAGAGCATGTCCTGGGAAAAGGAATTCGTTATTGAAAATATGGCAGGAGAAAAAGTGCATGTACAGCGCAGGTTACTTTTATGTAACCTTCGTGAAATTTATTCAAATTTCAAAGAGCAATATTTTACTTTTAAAATTGGATTTTCAATGTTTTCCAGCAGCCGCCCAAAAAATTGTATTCTAGCTGGTTCAAGTGGAACGCATACTGTCTGCGTATGCATTTATCATCAGAATGTTAAATTAATGTTTAAAACCCTTAATGACAAGAAACTTATTCATAACCATTTAAAAACGTATCATGACTTGTTTTTTTAAAATACTTTGAGAAAATCTTACAGAGAAATGTTGGTTGAAAACCTGTGATCATTGCCCAGGTACGCAGACACTGGAGAATGACCTGATGAATTCTCTTGAAAATGTCGATTCCTTAGAATTTAAACAATGGAGGCAAACAGATCGTTGTCATTTAAATTCAATGCGAATGGATGCAGAAGAGTATGTGGAAACATTTTTAGAAAAATTAAGCGAATTATCTCCGCATAATTTTATTGCAGAGCAACAAGGAAACTACTTAAAACAACTTAAAATTAATTTGGAAGCAACTGATTGCATTATAATTGCTGACTTCTCTGAAAATTACTCTTTTGTTATTCAGGACGCTATGCAAGGTTTTCATTGGGCAAACGCTCAATGCACAATCCATCCTTTTGCCATATATTATAAAGATGAAGCACAAAATTTAAAGTTTACAAGCTTCATAGCAATCGCAGAATTTACTAAACATAACCATGTTGCCGTTCGGCTGTTTATAACAAATTGTGTGAATTCCATTAAAAAAGCTACCATACCTGAAAAATATCCATTTTTTCTGATGGATCAGGCAGTCAATACAAAAATAAGATGACTGCTTTCAATTTGTGCCACATGTACAAAGACTTCGGTCTTAAAGCAGAGTGGAACTTTTTGCCACTTGCCATGGAAAAGGGCCTTGTGACGCTTTAGGAGGTGTTCTAAAGCGAAACGCTTCAAAAGCAAGTTTACAAGGCCATCATATTACAACTGCGTACGAACTTTACTCTTGGGCTGTTTCTAAAGTAGATTCCAAAATGTATTACGAGTTTTTCTCCGAAAAGATTACAATGCAATGGAAAAGAAAATAAAGAACCGTTATACTCGTGTAAAACAAATCTCTGGGACACAATCGTTTCATTACTTTAAGCCACAAAATGAAAATTACATTATCGTGAAACGGTTTTCGTTTTCAGATGAAGAAAAGTGTGTTAAATTATAAGAATTTTGCTATGTAATTTTTTTTTTGATGAATTATGAAAAATAAAAATAATCAAATTAAATGCTGAGTTTTAATTGAAGGTAATCAGAGAAAACCATTGCTTGTAGTCTAAAGCTTCGAGATTTGAGCTACAATTCCTCAATATTGCAGAGCCAAGATTCACTCAGACAGCACTGGTTGCCAAATTTTTAATAATACCAATGGAAAGCATTCATTACACAAAGAATTTCAGCGTAGATTTCATTGGTCGGAAAAATTGTGTTTTTTGGACTTCAAAATTGATTTTTCAACTTCACTAAATATAAAAAAAAAAATCTACACGCTAAAAAAATATATTCTAGTTTCAGTTCGGTTCACTCAAAATGACCCTTTTGTGGAATAATTCAAAATAGTTAAGTTTACTCAGTCGTGGTTTACGCTACCACTCAAATTCGGCATGAGTGCCTCTGCAACCCTTATGAGCACTCATGCTGAATTAGGACGCTAACGGACCATTGTGGTTCCAGTTAAAGCGTAAACCATGGTTGAGTAAACCCTAGCAATGTTGGTCTCTGCTTTTAAACAATGTGAGGGTGATTTATAGTTCTTACATTTAATGGGGTCAGAATTGGACAAGCCTCCCCTACTTTTGATAGGTACATTACTTCACAAATAAAACTAGATTAGTACACATGGTTATCATGAATTTATTAGGAATAAGTTTGATAACTTCAACAGAATGATTCCCGCAGTTATTTTGAAGTGGTGGCAAATTATGCTCATTCCATGTGTGTATGTTCAGAAAACTTGAAATTTTCAAAAAAAATGTAACACAAAAACGGCTTGATGAACATTTCTAATTTTTTGATATGTTATGTAAAAATATTTGAATTTTCATAAAAATTCGTAATATCCAACGCAGGATGATAGTTGTCAAGTGGCACAACGGCGTCCGGGGCCTCAAGGACAGTGCATTCATGCAGTGAACAATCATTGATAAACACCATTGATAAACATTAATGTAATCAGATATGAATCAGATCAGTTCAACTTTGTCAAAGTGGCAAAGCCTTGGCGTGGATTCCTAGGGCCCTTGTAGGGTATTTTTAGAACGTCTTATTGTTATTAAGTCGGCCGACTTCTTCACCTCTTAGGCATCAAAAGGTTTATACGCTTGACTAAGCACCGCTTAAGAGTTAAGAATGCCCTAAGGAAAACATTAAATTTCAAACTCACCACAAGTTTTTCCACTCCCATGTTCGTAAACTCAAATCTGACATAATAATATTCGTACAGTGCTAAAATTAAAGTCGATTGTTCAGCGCTGAAATTAAAGTCGATTGTTCAGCGAAAATAAGCAAACGATCTACCAATGTTTCACACTCATGAGCGTTATGTTTTTTTCATTTCGTACTCTTCAAAATCACTATGAAAAGTACGTTGTTTCCAAGATGGCCGATTTGTGGCTTTGTTGTATTATCCCCTTGAACGAAGCACATTGGTTTTGCGTTGGATTGATTTGAAACACGGTTTTCGTCTTCGAGTTTTCTAAATAACTTCGTTGATAATAAATATTTAGGTGGTTTCACATGAATAACCTTTCCAACAATACATTCAAAGTTAATTGCCTATATGCCGGGTATTAAGCCACCCGGAGTGGAAATTAATTACTATGTCTGAAACTTGATTATGCATATGTACAACATGTGATAGATTTAGTTCGGAAAAGGTATTGGAGGGTAACCGCCCCTTCGGTGGGGTTTGATCCCACGACCCCAAACTGGCACAACCTCAAACAACCCTACTTCATTGAGCGCCGTTGCTGATGAAGCAAGTGTGTAGGAGCCGGACAATATTAAATACTCATCCTACTTGGTTGACATTGTGTACAAAAATACATTTGAGAGAGTTAGTTCTGAAAATGAGATCGGCTGGTACCTGGTGCTGGGAATTTGGTTTCATCAGTACCCGCTAAGCTGCGGTGGACGACGGAGGTCCTTCGTAGCTTAGTAGGGAAAGCACCTGTCATGCGAACTGGGGTCGTGGGATCAAACCCCACCGAAGGGGCGGTTACCCTCCAATACCTTTTCCGAACTAAATCTATCACATGTTGTACATATGCATAATCAAGTTTCAGACATAGTAATTAACAGGGTGTCTACTCATCTGTCAAAACAAAATTCCCTGATTTTTCCAGGTTTTTTCCAGGTGTTTTACAATAATTTCCAGGCAAAAACAAACGTGCCATATATAGATTTTAGAAGCAAAATAATTAGTTCAAAAAAGTAAATATTGTGAAAAATATCACTTTAAGGAATATTTTGGGGGCTTGTTAAGGCTTACTTAAGAAATTCTTCCAGGAATTCCTTCGCAAGTTCACCCAGAAATTGCTTCAGCCATTCAATCAAAATTCCTCCAGGTTTTCCTTTAAAAATTTCTCCATAGATTCCATCGGAAAATCCTCTGGATTTTAAGAATTGCTTCAGAACTTCCTCCAGGATTTAATTTGAAAATCTCTTTGCTAAAACTTTAGAAAACATCTCAAGTAATTGTTTCGGAAATTCCTTTATGTTACGTTTTGACAGGGCAAGTGAATTGAGCAATTCAGTTGAATTCAATTGACTTGCCAAAAGTTGAGCATGTTCAACTTTCTTTTCGGTCAAGTGAATTGAATTAAGGTGTTTACACGCTCAGTTCGCTTTCGATTCAAGCGACTTGCTCAATTCACTTGCCTTGTCTAAACGTAGCATTAGGCTCGATGCCCACGTAGCGTCTTTTCAACGCTGCGTGCACACGGCGTTAAAAGGACGCATGTGTGCATCGGGAAAAAGCGGTAACGCAGCGTCGCCGCACCGATGCACACCTGCGTTTTTTCGACGCCACGTGCACGCAACGTTGAAAAACCGCTACGTGGACATCGGCCCTTAGAGATGCATTCGGCGATTCCTTTACGATGTTTTTTAATTCCTTTAGATGTTTGTTCGTACATGTCTTGTGAAAATTCCTCGGAAATAGCTTTATAAAATACTTTGCAGACTTTTTCAGATATTTTTTTTTTTTTAGAATTTCTTTGGAAACTTGATTAAGAGTTCTTTCGGAAATCTCTTTGAATTTTATTTCAGCTGTTTTTTTAAAGAAACTTAAGAAAACTTCATAAGGAAATGTTCCGGAAATATGTTTGGGATTTTTTTTTCAGGAGATCCTTCAGAACTCCGAAAAACTCCGTCAGGAAATGTGTTGATGCAAAAATATGAGATTGCTGAGTCCATGACGTTAGGCATAATATCTTCTTTATGTCATGGGCTGTTTTTGGGGCATTTTATGCTTGGCATCCTTTATGCCTAACTTGCGTGACCAACATCAAGTTTGCTTAGACCTAGCAACCAAGGTACCGGTTGTACCAGTAGATTACGCCATTTATGATCATAAATATCATGATAACCAACAACCTAATGCCTTCACAATTTTCTTCTTTTTTTTTCTTTTCAATTTTCTTTTTTCGCTTTAACACGATATTTATTACGATAAATAATCTAATCGTAATCTGAATTAGGTATTAAGCTTATTGGAGCATATTTTGGCAGAATAATTTCAATGGTTACAGCGCCACTAGCGTTCTATTACTGCTTTACTGTAAAAACCTTTGAATATTTTTTTGAAATTCCTTGGGATTTTTTAGGATCTTATTCAGAAGTATCTTGAGAAAAACTTTAGAAAACACCTGGAGGAGTTTTTCCGGATGTTTTGCTTTTAAGAAATCTTTGGAAATACTTCGAGAATACCTTTAGAAACTCCTTTGAAAAATCCATTCGGGAAGTTTCTTTATTTTTCGGCTATTCTTTCAAGAATTTCTTAAGCAAAAATCCTTCACAAATCACTCCACACTTTTTTTTTGAAAATCCCTTTCGGGAATTTCTTAAAGAAACCATACGAAAAATCGTCCAAAAATTCGTTTTAAAATTCCTCCGGGAATTCTTTTCGGTTTTTATCTTGGAAATTCCTCCAGATATAATTTAGAAAATTGCTATTCATTCTAATGGACACTCTTTTAGTGATTTCGTTGAGTAAGTCCTTGGAAAACTGATCCCGAAATTCCTTCGGAAGTTCCTCCAGGAATTGCTTGGAAAAATCCTAATTAATTTAGTATTTTTTAATATATTCCTAAAGAATTTCCGAGGGAAACTCAAAAGAATTTACAAAGCAATCCCTAATTGATTTCCCGAATAAATTCCTAGATTTCACCAAGAATAGCTTCTGAAATTCTGGAATTCTTTAGAAGATGACAAACCTTTTTTTGCAGAACAACGATCCATTAACGTTCACTACATTTTCAATAAATTTGATTGGTATATTTATTTAAATACTTTTAAGGTTTTTTTCATCTTTTGAGAGAATTTCACTCATGATCACCGGATATTGAAATTTCCCTGATTATGTCAGGAATTCCCTGATAATTCCAGGTATTTTCCAGGTGGGGAGAAATTCCCTGATAATTCCAGGTTTTCCAGGTTTTTCCAGGTAGTAGACACCCTGAATTAATTTCCACTCCGGGTGGCTTAATACCCGGCATATAGGCAATTAACTTTGAATGTACTGATCTCGAGTGGCGATCTCTCTTCGCTTGTGTGGTCGTGTTGGGATCTGACGACCAAACTGGCACAACCTCACACAACCCTACTTCATTGAGCGCCGTTGCTGATGAAGCAAGTGTGTAGGAGCCGGACAATATTAAATACTCATCCTACTTGGTTGACATTGTGTACAAAAATACATTTGAGAGAGTTAGTTCTGAAAATGTATTGCGAGAGATCGGCTGGTACCTGGTGCTGGGAATTTGGTTTCATCAGTACCCGCTAAGCTGCAGTGGACGACGGAGGTCCTTCGTAGCTTAGTAGGGAAAGCACCTGTCATGCGAACTGGGGTCGTGGGATCAAACCCCACCGAAGGGGCGGTTACCCTCCAATACCTTTTCCGAACTAAATCTATCACATGTTGTACATATGCATAATCAAGTTTCAGACATAAACTTTCCAACAAACCAACGATTCCTTTCCCGTGGCGCTCACGGAGATGCAGAGCATTCCACGGTCTCTTATAATAAGGAGTGTCAAACTAATTTTCCTCTACTAATCCTAAATTGACTGTAAGGCTGAAAACTAGTCAAAAAAATGCATGCCTCATATGACAAACACATAAACAAGTGCAAACAGATAATAGCTTGGATCGTCGAGTTGATTTCATATAAGACTATAGGTCTCCGAGGCTCCTTTCATTTGAATTTGGAAGGAAATTATATCCTTTTGTTACAAGTTTTATTAGGCTAAAGGAAAAATAATTTCTTCATACCTTGCAAACAGCTGCCGTAAAAACTTTGCAATCACATTTCTGAAATACATATCTTCGTGCAATTTAGAAAGGTGCAGATGATTCATCTAGCCGGCAAATGTATACTATTAACAATTCTCTATACGCCTGGCAAATGTTGATATAAATGAATATCCTGGTTTCTGGAAATTTTCTGGTTTTGAGTTAGTTTCGATATTTTTATATACTTACTGATATGAAATTGAACTAAAATAAAATTGATCAGATTCGGAAGCACATACTGCACGATGCATTCCTTTGAAAGCGGCAACTCTATTGGTCACAAAGCAGTTATTTGACTTTGAAAAAATGAAATCATAATTGCGTACATAATGTAAAATATTCAATAAAAATTCCGCGGAACAATTGATAATTTTCGTTTTGTAATTTTTTTAATAATAAAATTTTTAATTTCGTATATTTCGTTTCGTTTCGAATCAACATACACATTTTAAATTTCGTTTCGTTTTGTTTCGTTAGGAAAAAGTGTCTCATCGCATACCCTTAGTCGACTAGCTGGAAAAACCTGGAATTATCAGGGAAATATTGTCAACCTGGAATATTCAGGGAATTCTCGAGATAATCAGGGAAATCAGCAAATGAGAAAGTGAACATGTTGTATTCACATAATTTATTTAAAGATTCAATTGAGGAATCCTGAATACACGTTTCAATGCAAGAATAAATAATGCATATGTCATAGGCCGGCAGTGACAAACAAGCTGTCAAACAACTCGCTTTACAATTGAAGATGGAAAGAATTTGTTTCTTGTAGACTTGAACACTGGCGAAGTTTAACTAAGGCACGTGACCCACCAAATTGAATTTTCCTGAAATTTGAACATATACGCCAGGATTTCTCTAAAAAAGGATTTTACACCAATTTAATAAATTTTTCAAGAAAGCATCCCCGCATAATTGAAAACGATCTACAGTGAACTATTCGAATGAATTATGTGATATTATTACTACTTATCAAGTTGTCGCTTCAAAATAAGACCATATGTTTGTCTATCATTAATATTATACAACCCTTTTGATCTACGACACCATGTGTAGTAAATGTACAATTTACTGTTTCCTTATAATTTTTTACTTTCCGTGATTAATTTTCTTTTGGAAGAAAATGATTATGGACAGCAATAGGTTGATAACAGTTATAGTCACAATATACAATATAACTATGAAATGAAAGTGTATCCTCCGATGCTAAAATTATTTCGCATCGACTTCACACATACATTGGGAGATCATATCATCCAATGATAAAAATACGATAGCCATTCCAATTCCGCAATACGTGTGCGTATTTTTGCGAAACGGTAGAATTATTTTTCCGTGCGGTAGTCATGTTTACTTCAGGTGTGAAGAAAGCTAGTGTTTAGTTTTTGGAATGTTTGGCTGTGGCATTTCTATGATTTTTATCACCAATAAAGTCAGGTTTGTAATAAAATTTACCTTAAAATGAAACAAATTCTTTATGAATAAATAATTAATATGAATATGTTTTCCAGTTCCAACAGTTTGAAGTGGAGCTTTTCAATGAAACCTTGAAGCGAGCCATGGAAGAAGGTTTTAAAACTAAATGTTCATAGGTAAGTTTTTCAACTGTAATACATCTTTCAAATTTATATTTCAAGCATAATTTTTCATAACGACGTATGTAACAAATATGAGGATTCGAGAAATCCTTTGCAGAAAGTTGGCAAAACTTTTTCTAAAACTGTTTTTAAACTAAAACTTTTTCAATACTTTTTCCGCTGGCATGCATCATTACAAGACACGTAATACGCGTCCTTCACAGTAAAGCTCAGTTCATTCAAATTCATTGTGAAAACGATAAAATTATACATACACCGGTATGCTACACGTACGTCGGTGTACATTGGTCGGTTTTCCATAGTGCACGATTGACGCAACTGCAGTTTTGTTTTGTTTTGATTTTTTTTGCTACATAGGTCGCTCTTAGTTCCCATATGTTAAAGCGACGTATGTAATCGTGAGACTTCAAAAATAGAAATTTTTACATACGGTTCGGAGATGTTAGAAGCTGTTCGCTTTTCTTGCTGAGTTCCTCCGCTCGATGCCACTTGTTTTTGCCTCAGATTGTCACGAGTGTAGAGTGGTGGTCTATCACCATACGTGATGGTATTTGCGCTTCCAGCCTCATCGGTATCACTCTGACACCGTTCGGTACCCCAGGAAAGAAATTCTTCCAAACTTCGTTTTGTATGGAGATTACTTTTCCATACTGCTCCATGTGTTGGGTGATGGTTGTATTAGACATACATGGTGGCAGGTCATGTAGCCTCACGGTGGTAGTGGGGCCATCTACATATATGGGGATATAATACTTTACACCCTGGCATCGGAATGTGTATCGCAGATGGTGCTCTTTTTGCAGCCGCAATGCCAACCCTGCATCGTTCAATTCGATGAGCACACAGTTTCTTAAGTTGTGCAATTGGATATTTCTAACATCCGCCATGTTGAGCTTAAGATCGACGTCGATAACTTCCTTCACTTGTTCCAGCGTAGGTCGTGTTGGAAGAACACTGAAATCGACGACTAGCGTGTTTCGCCTGTTCGAAGACATTTTGCGACGAATGCAAAAAATGTTTCGCAACATGATGCTTTAAACTGTAAGAACGTAGCGAGCTATCCGAAAACACGACTATCGCGCACGAGAGCGGTTGCCAACTGTGGAAAATACTGTTGTGAAAACATGTAGCTATCTTCTCAAGGAGAATTGTAGATCGTCTTCAAATCGCAGAGGAATTGGCCGCTTTGATTCCAATGAGTGCAACGACTACCGGAAAATATTTTGAAAAATTTGTTATGACCTTTCTTGGACTGTCCTTTAAAAACTGACCTTACTTCTGATGTCCCTGGCAATCATGGGAAAGAACATTGTCATTATGATATTTCTAAGAAAGGAGAAGCATCACCAGCTGCATGCTGACATTTCCCTGCACATTGCGTTATTCACCAAAAAAATATATGTGCGAAAACGATCATTATTTTTGAAGTTAAGACGATCGACAATCAACTTTATCAACGCGAGGGAGCTCAACCACCACTAATTCCAAATGATGTTGACAGACATGGAACCAGAATACGTAGATTTGCTGTATTGGCGGGAAATTCGTTCACTTAACCGTGGTACAATGCTTGAAACATATATATATATATATATATATATATATATATATATATATATATATATATATATATATATATATATATATTTTTTTTAAAGGAAATCGCACTCTCTTCAGGGAAATCAATGATCGATCTAAATGATCTTGAATAGGTGAATGAATAGCTTCTCTAGTAGATGTCACCAAGCATCTTGAATACTTTAATATAAAGCTGCAAGGCAAGGATCTACACGTCGAACTTTTATTTTCCAACATTTTTAAAGTTTTTACAACAATATTAATACTTTGGCACAGTTGGTTTACTGAAGTTCGCTGATTTTTTAGAAAACAGTAACAAAACATTAATTTTCTCAACACCGTTTACTGTTTTAAACAATGTACCTGAAATATTTCGAATGGAGATTAGAAACCTCCAATGTAGCTTAAATCTATACAAGCAACCTCGTCGGCAGTTCCGTTTACTTTTGCACTTAAGGAATTGATGCATGTTATAGAACCTGTCCCAAACTTCATAGAAATAGCTTAGGCCAATTACGAAATAGAAAATATGATTTCGTCAACATGTTATGTTGTGTTTGAGAATCAATTTTCACTATATCGATTGATGAACTTTTTATATATGGACGTAATATATTTTTACCTTGGGCTTTGAACAGCGATTGTAAAATCTCACCAAATCCCTAACCTCATAAGAACTGTGCTCTTTATTCAGGACAACTAATCTGCTCAACACAAAAAAAAACTGTTCTCTCTGGTAGTAACGTCATATGAATGAAATAAAAAAACTTCAAGATTTTTTGAGTATTTTTTGCAATTATGTATATAATACAACATCCGCCATTACGCATTTTTGTCTCAGGTACCCCCATAGACCAGCAAAGTTACCCCAGGGGTACATGTACCCCAGGTTGAGAGCCGCTGCTTTAGATAATCCTTCTAAAATTTCTTAGGAATTTCTTTGGAATTACATTCTAAATATACTTAAAAAATCCATCCGGAGACCGGAAAGTCATTTATAGGTTTCTATATGTATATACATGTTTAGGTTTATAATTTTTTGAAATAATTTCCGATGTAATTCCTAGAATAGTTTCCAAAGTAATTCCTAAAGGAATTTCTGAAGCAAATATTAAAAGAATTTTCGAAGAATTTCTAAATGTTTTTTCGAATGAATTCATAAAGGAAATTTCGATGAAATTACTAAAGGAGTTTTCGAAAAAACCTTTCAAGGCATGTTTAAAGGAATTTCTGGGAGAATTTTTTGGAGGAATCCTTTAGGAATGCTTTCTAATATTTCTTTAAGAATTTATTCGGAAATTCCTTTAATTTTTTTTTCTGAAAGAAACAGAATTTCCAGGGGAATGGATTCTTCGGAGGATTTTCAGAAATAATTTCCGAGTGAATGTTTGAAGAATATCTAAAGAAACTTCAGTAGAAATTCCTGTAGGATTTTTTTTTTCTTAATGGATCATTTGTGAGGGAAGTCAGATTTTTACTATTTTTTTGGAAAAGATATTTTAATTTTGATACCCATAGTTAAGTTTGCCATTTTAAGGTGTTTTTATGAGATATTGCGAAAAAAAGATTCGGCTGCCGGTGGGACTTGAACCCACACTATTCCATAAGGTACACGGACGTATTACAGCTGCCCTTGCGAGAAGTTGTTCCATAACCAGCTAATAACGATAGGATATCAGTCAATTTCCCGTATCTATCGAATCTGCTTTGGTAACTTTTCAGTTTTCACACCTTTTCTCTCTACCCAACTATGTGTATCAGAATTTATGAATTCATTTCCGAAAGAATTCTCGGAGAAGTTTTAAAATGAATTCCTGATAGAGTGTCCGCATTAATATTCAAATGAATTTCCTAAAGAATTCCTTAAGGGTGAATTCCTGAGAACACAATTTGATGTTTTTTTCAAGATATTTCAGGAGAAGAATTCCTGTAATTTTTTATAGGATACCCAAAGATGTTCCAAGAGAAACATTCCAAATAATTTCCGGAGGCTTTCACACTTAATTAATTAACCAGACGATAAAATTAAATTAAAAGTTCTGGTACACTGTATACATTAGTGACGGCAGGGACTATGTCCAAGGACTTGAGCCCAACTGCGAGGTGTGGTGCCTGTCTAAGATGTGGTTTGGTTTTGGGAATTTGGTTTCATCAGTACTCGCCAAGCTGCGGAAGACGACGCACATAGGGGCTCGCAGTGTAAAAGCGTGGCCAAAAGTATGTCAATCATTTTGTCATCTGTAAATGCATTCAATGGGGCCCTCCTTAGCCGTGCGGTACGACGCGTGGCTACAAAGCAAGACCATGCTGAAGGTGGCTGGGTTCGATTCCCGGTGCCGGTCTAGGCAATTTTCGGATTGGAAATTGTCTCGACTTCCCTGGGCATAAAAGTATCATCGTGCTAGCCTCATGATAATACGAATGCAAAAATGGTAACCTGGTTTAGAAACCTCGCAGTTAATAACTGTGGAAGTGCTTAATGAACACTAAGCTGCGAGGCGGCTCTGTCCCAGTGTGGGGAATTAATGCCAATAAGAAGAAGAAGAAGGTATCATAGCCACACGATGATACTTTTATACCTAGGGAAGCCGAGAAAATTTCCAACCCGAAAATTTTACTAGACCGGACCGAGAATTGAACTCAGCCAACTTCAACCTCTGAAATACTCTCACGGAGATATGAGGCAGAGACTTGCCAGGAGAGCAAAAAGTTCCGAAGAAGCAGCGGAACGTGCATGATTGTGCTAGCGTGCTGACTGCTGAAGGTAGACGTCAATAACGGTGATTGGCAAGCAGTGAAAAGCCAGCGTGAGAAGAGGAAGAAGCAAAAGAAGAACGTATCAAAGAAGAAGTAAAAGAAAAAGAAAAACGTCGGTCTCCGCGTGTCTCCTGGGAATTACAGCTATCCAAGTGATGGGCAAATTCCCTATTCAAGAAGTGGTAGACAGCTTAAGCGAAGATTTCGTAATCGCCAAATTTAACAGGGTCTTTGTGTGTAGCTGCTACGCACCCCAAGGTAGATTTTGGAGCAGTACAACCAGATGTGGACATACTTATGGGCCAAACACAATTGATACGTTTGCGTGCGTTTTGACAGTTTCTCCATGGGAAAACTGTCAAAACGCACGCAATCGTATCCATTGTGTTTGGCCCATTACGGAGAAGCTAATCGGTTGAAAATCGGTAATCATCGGAGGCGAATTCAATGCTTGAGACTGACTAACGCCAGAGGTTACAGAGCTAACAAAGCTGGAAGTGAGATTGGGCAACGAAGGCACCGTCAGTACATTTCGCAGAGATGGCAGGGAGTCCATCTTCGACGTCACGTTCTACAGTCCGTCGCTGGCTAGGAACATGAACTGGAGAGTTTGGGAAGACTATAACGGGCGATCAAAATCAGCAAGTTGGACTTCAAGGAGTTGTGCCGAGAAGCTGAGCACAAGTTAGGCCAATCTGGTTGCAGCAACTTGATTGCGACTAAATCTGGTCACATATGAGTTGCAGTAACTTATGTGGAATATGTGTGCTGCCAGGGTATCGATTCGTAACAAAGAATATCAAGGGTCCAGCGACGCCAGCCGCATTGCGTCTGGACAAGCTGAAGATCATCGTGGACGATCTTTTCCCGCATCATGATTCTACGACATAGCCACGTACGCCGTACGAAGATGAAGACCTGGTAACCGCTGCAAGTATGCAAGTCTCCAATGATGAGCTGGTATCAGTGGCGAAAGGTTTGAAGATAAAGAAAGCCCCAGGTCTGGATGGAATTCCAAATGTGCTCTAAAAACTGTGATTTTGACGTTTCCGGACTTATTCAGGATGGTGTTACGGAAGGTTTAGGGTTCTTTCTAAAATTACGTAACGCTAAATTTGATGATTTTGGACCCCCACCCTCCCCCACGTAACACTTTTTGTATGGAAGGTTTAATTTTTTTGTATGGATCGTAAAGCTCGGCTTGACCCCCTCCCTCCCCCTTCAACGTTACGTAATTTGTGAAAGAACCCTTAGTAGATGATCGACTAACTGGTCGAATACACTGGGGAAGCTTCTGGAAAGGGTTATCCTTAATAGGCTTACGCAGATCACGGAGAGCGAGATTGGCTTGTCGACACGAATTCGAGGCAGAAGCCGATCAGGGTTACGGCGGGCGAAGTACACTTAATGACTCCGGAAATGCCTGATTGATACTAAGCTATGAGGCTGTTAATGTTGATATAAAGTAGAGAAACATACAGAGGGTCGTGCTGTTAAAGAAGGAATCATATCCCCTGGCAAATTAGACCGGCAGATACCAATTCTTAAACTGATGTTCTCGCTTCAAGTTCCATTCGATGAGGAATTCTATGGGCTCAAAAGCTATGGCCAAAATACTTGTTTGTAATTCACGAGAAATGTACCATAACCGCAAGGTGGATTAGACAGGGTTTGATTTTTATTTAAACTTAAATTTTGACGGAAGTCTTCAACGAGCTTGAGCTTGATTGACTGCCCGTAGTTGCTACTCCATTATGACCAGATCAGCTATTCTTGCACAGAAAACCAACTGATGTTTGCTTTGAACTAGCACTCATCGTCAATGTACAAGTACTGATGATCTCATTTGTTAGCCACGTCAGAATGCAAGTCAATATATGGAAAGTGGAGGAAATGATGATGTAATCTCTCGCCCACTGCAAGCCGAATATACCTCTGCACTTGCCGCGAGTTCATACGGAATTTATTGGAATTTTTGGGTTAGGTTCAAGAGGGAGAGGTTCGTCTTGGTTAACGAGCTGCCAATGTTTTAGATAGAAGAAAGCAAGTGATGGAATTTCTAATTGAATATAGGAAACGAGCTTTTTACTTCATTTTCCAAATTCAAGCAGCTACTGCTAGAATGTCAAGTTGAAGGGTACAGGATAGAAATGGAAACGGTATGGAAGTCCATTTCCAGTTCTAGCGATTTCTAGAACATGAAAAATACAGAGAAAGATGCAAAGTAGAAGAATGGAACGGACCGGGGATTGAACCCACGACCTCCTGCGTATGAGGCAGAAGCAGTAGCCATATGACTACCCAGCCCGTTTAAAACTTAAATTTTGACAGAAGTCTTCAACGAGCACAAAAACACTTCCATTCGATTACAATTCGCGAACGGTTACAACTCCTCATCTACTCGACGAAGACGGAACTGAAGATGAAGAGTCAAGAGAGTTTTCGCAACTATGGTTCTAACATCGATAGTAAAGTTGACTTACCGGTAAATCAGTCCAAATATAAAACTATAAGGGAATAAAAAAGTATCTTGATGTCAAAGTTTACTCATTATATTTTAACTTAATATGGTATCACGTACAAAGCCTCGTGATCTGAATAAGCAATAACTCATAGCATGATATTACTGAAATATCAAATTTAAAATTATCGGTCACTTGGTCGCTCGTTGCTTAGAGCGTAAAATCAAATTGGAAATATTGTTCGCATGACAGAATAGGTTTTAAAAAATCGATCGCATATTATTAAAGATCAAACAGTAGCATCTGCTCTGAGAATAATCAAATTAGGTACCTCTGAGTCCGATATCATTTCAAATTCTCAACAGAAAATGTTGTTCATTATTGTATGGTGACATCCATCGAACATATCATACCAGTTTTTCTCACATCTTGTTTCCAACAGACAGTACAATTTCGTTCCAGGCATAAATATCCGTTGGTTGACAGTTGACAGTTCCAGCCAAGCTAGAGAGGATACGCCGCGGTAATGAATCATTTTTCTGCATAAAGCCATTTTCCGCCACTGCCAGCTTGTGAATGGTATCGTTGGCGTCCGTCGTCGGGCAGGTCAACTCTGTTGGTTGCGCGTTGGTCTGTTGCCATTCTCAGGCCAGCAGGCCCAACATAGACCATCGGACAGTCTCGATCCGGTCCGGTGAGGCGTTGTAATGAATGACGGGATATGAGATGTGTTCTTCTGGCTAACTTTTGCGGAGGGCAGGAAAATAGAGAGACTGGTGACTGTAACTGGGAGGCGTAAAGAAGACAGATTTTATCTGCGGTTTTCAATCATTCATGGACTTTAGTCAGGTGGAAACTTTGTAGATTCGATGGAGTTCACTTGATTGCTGGCTACGAGACAAACGGCGACAAACTAATGCATGTGTGAAGTGATTACTCAAAGCAGTCAATTAGAGAGAGCGTCCAGCTATCGGATTAATGCCTTCAGCAGTCGGATCATGATTAAATCGAATTTGGCGCGGAGGAGTGAAATGCTGTACCTGGTCACAACAGATTAATATTTATTGAGAGCAAGTGTCGGGATCAAAGACAATCTGACTACAAAATTGCGTAAATTTCGCCACGGTCTCCATTGCAAGAAATTCCAGTCAGTCGAGCTCCAATCATGTCGATCAGAGATTTAGATAAGCTATCATTATTTGTCGCAACCAGTTATCAACATTGCTCTGTGCAGGGAAACTGTTGAGCCCGTGAGCGCGGACATGATTAGCTCAGTACCTCGCCGGTTGGTGCGTAACTTTCGAAACACTACAACATCGGATAGGATGTGGTCAGAAGGAGACAACTTCAGTGCTCACGCAAGTCATGTTCCAAATAGAAAAGATTGCTGAAAGTCACACAATGTTTCCCCCGTAGAGCTGCGGGAAACACCATGTCTGCCTAAGCATGAGCAGCACTTCGGTGGATGTCCTCTGCCCGAGCGGGGCCACTCGATAATGCAATCTTGATAAGCGCTCAGCCTTTTGGTCTTATTTTACGCCCCAGAAACGTAAAGTGTTTTCCGATCCGAGCGCTCTCTGGTTGACTTGTAACATAATGTTAGCAATAGGCTAATTGCATGTTTAACGATCAAGCTGCGCGCGAGCAAACGCAACCCTGGAATGCCTGGATATCGTGAGGTATCAATTTATCATTTTTATTTATACCTTCGAAAAGGCACCATCGCAGAACATGTCGTTTGAACTAGCCACGCAACAATGTGGAATTTGTTTGCAAGCAAACGACCAAACTGGATTTATGTTTTAGGTTGAGTAAAGCCGAAGATAATTTTTTTTTTTTGATAAATCATTTGATAAATTTGTTCAATTCAACTAATGAGTTTAATTGAAACGTTTGTTCAGTGCCACGTTCTGCAACCAATCATGTTTTTGAAGCCACTTTACTAATAATGTGCAATTGCAATTATAATCACAAGACAAATTACATTATTGCAGAATCGATCACAAATTACGTGGTTTTATTAGCATTAAAAATTCGACCACTGCATCCTTCTCCATAGGAAAAGACTAATGCGTGAAGACTGTTTTGACCACCTGATCCACCATGGTCCATCCGCGGGTGTAAACCTCATGCCATGACATGCGACAAATGGTACTTACTCGACAATCCGGAGTCTCATACACTATCATCCCACTTGATTCTGTTCGGGTAAGAAACGACGCCGAAATGCAAATGCAATCATCGCGCGGCTCGGTAGCAATCCATTTGGGCGGAAGAACACTTTCCAGAGCTGTCCCCAAGAGACAACGGTGGATTCTACCCTCGTTGTTGGTTGCAATGCATTTGAGCAAGATGAATGGCAGATTGCATCAAGATGAATACACAGCTAGGTGTTTCAATGTGCTCAGTTTATGGACGAGAAGAAGGCGGGGTGAAAAATTCATTTTCGGTGCAAAACATAAACAAACCGGCTGGCTCTCCCATACTAAAATCCAAGATGGCTGAATCGTGAATTTGGCAGATTGGAACACCTAGTGGTGTATTCATCTTGGATTGCATGCTGGTTGCCGCTGGAATCGCAGTAGTGCCGGCTTTTTATGTTCGCACAACAGCCACTCAGTAGGCTTTGAAAGCCATAAATTATCCAAAGAAAGGCCTTCTTAGCGAGATTTGTCGAGTAACACACACATCTTGAGGCACCTTTTCGCAAGAAACGGGTGTGATATTTGCTTAACAGAGCTGCGAAAAACTATGCGAACATACGAATCGATTTACACAGTGCAACGAAAGTTTTATTGCTTCGCCAATAAAAGCAGTCCGGCGATGGGAGGGGAAATGAAAAACTACCAGGGTCCGCCAATTTGAGAAGCATTGAGTGAGTTGATGGTATGGCAAACTGCTAATAAGATACTGTCGTAAAGAGAGCTAAGCTATTAAATGAATCTACCTCTAGGGCACAGAATCATAAATCCTGTCGACCACAATCAGACGGTTTTATGATTGTAACTCAATAGTCAATATTTATAGTCGATTTAAATTATGCCCCAATTGGTTCCACTGAGAAATTTATTTCAAAACCAAGGTTTTTTAAGTTTACTTTACTATTTTTAATACTTACCTTACTTGATACTTCATAATGATGATTATGCAACTAAGCCATCGTTGAGAAGAAAACCTTTTCAGCCTCGTTTGCTCTATGAGAGCTTCATCAGGAATTGAATCAATTCTTGTCGATTTATGCATCCATCCAGTGAGTGAGAGACCTTTTCGCTATTCTGTATAGGAACTTTACAAAATATGAATAAAATTAATAAAATCTTGACATATACATAACTGTTATATTCCCACAAACGTGTAAAATCTTTTAATTCTAAATGCACAATTTGGATACGAAACTAACCATTCGCGTGTGTAAAATTTCATACAGAATTGATCATATTCTCTCAATTAGAATTGAAAAGAAATTCGGCAGTCGCTGGCTGTTGCAGAGGGTAGGCGTGAAGTATTACAGGAAACAACAGGATCGATTGTATGGTTTAATGACAATGAATATTTATTACAACTGCATGTCAATCGCGACATACAAAAAACCTGTCTGCAAAAAATATTGAAAAACTCGGTGTCAAATGAAACTTCAAATAGATCTATGCACATTTCACCATCTTTGGAGTAAGGTTCAAATGCCATTCGGAAAATATAGCTCAGTACGGTCGACATAGATTTAGGGGTAGAAAAATTGATTGATGATATATAAGTCGATTGGAAAACGGGCATCAATCAGATATCCTCCCGATCCCATGAGCCGTAACTGACAAAATTTTAAAGCTGGGCATAAGCAGTTTTAAAAATATTCGTTGGATAATTCTACGGAATGCTGATAAACTATGTGAGAGATAAACTAATTTCCGAGAATTTCCTATAAACCAGAACGACCGGGTCAACCTCGACATCCATTGAACGAAGAAATATTCTACAGTAAATAATATTCACGAAGAAGAGGCCTGTCCATATCTCTTGGTAGTCGAAACCCTCACCCCTCAACCACCCAATGCGGATGTCTTTCCTATACCGGAGCTGAGGAATACCCCCCACGGCACTGGGATATAGACGAAAGAGGACAATCCAGAGGAGAGATTGGGTGGTTTCTAAATAGAGTCATTGCACATCGTGTAACACCTCAAATTTCATGATCTCACAATGCAATGATGGGAAAGATATTTTAACCTTCTTCGGATATTAGAAAAAACTTACGAATAAGATGTTGGGGTCATATTGACCCAGAAATGTAAATGCTTATAAAACAGTCAAATTATAACCGAATTGCAAAGTTTATATACCGTTCGAAAGATAAACTCATCAATTTTGTGGCTATGTGGTGATATGCTGGTTCTGGAGACAATGGCCACCGGGAAACGACTTCCACGGGGACCTTATCGGTCAT
Organism: Armigeres subalbatus; assembly: GCF_024139115.2. NCBI lineage: Eukaryota > Metazoa > Arthropoda > Insecta > Diptera > Culicidae > Armigeres > Armigeres subalbatus. The sequence continues at coordinate 420,241,777 of NC_085140.1, read as the reverse complement.
ATAAGGGGAACATAAAAATCGCTCCATATATGCCATTCGATCGCTAATTCTTCATAGATTTTCTTAAAACGGTAATGTATGGTCCATGAGAGGGCTTCCGATGAAAGTGGCCACTCATGGTACATGCAAGGTTCCCCCGGGGAACCCGCAGGAAGGGACATTTCCGTTTTAGCACCAAAATATACCGTGTGGCGGCTCTGTCGTCATGATTTTCCACAAAATATATGATAATGCGCTTGAAATCGCTAAGTGACCACATTGGCCACTCTTGGAGCCTATGAGGTGCCCCCGTGGAACCCGTAAAAGAGGACATTTCCGTTTTAACACCAAAATATGTCGTGCGATAGCTCTTTCGTCATGATTTTCCACAAAATAGATGATTATGTGCTCGAAATCGATAATTGACCACATTGGCCACTCTTGGAACCTATGAGGTGCCCTTGGGGAACCCGTAGAAAGGAATATTTCCGTTTAAACTCCAAAATATGCCATGCGGTGGCTCATTCGTCATGATTTTCCACAAAATAGATGATTATGCGCTCGAAATCGATAATTGGCCACATTGGCCACTCTTGGAGCCTATGAGGTGCCCTCGGGAAACCCGTAAAGGGGACATTTCCGTTTTAACACCAAAATATGCCGTGCGGCGGCTCTTTTGTCATGATTCTCCACCATATAGAAGATATTGCGCTTGAAATCGATAAAAGACCACATTGGCCACTCCTGGTACATGCAAGGTGCCCCCGGGAAGCCCGCAGGAGAGGACATTTCCGTTCTGGCACCAAAATGTGCGGTGCTGCGGCTCTTTCATCATGATTTCCCACCAAATAGATGATTATGCGCTCGAAATCGATAAGTGACCACATTGGCCACTCCTGGTACATGCAAGGAGCCCTCGGGGAATCCGTAAAAGAGGACATTTCCGTTTTATCAACAAAATATGCCGTGTGGCAGCTCTTTCGTCATGATTTTCCACAAAATAGATGATTATGCGCTCGAAATCGATAATTGACAGCATTAGCCGCTCTTGGAGTCTACCAGGGGCCCCCAGGGTACCCGTAGAATGGGATATTTCCGTTTTAACACCGAAATATGCCGAGCGGCGACTCTTTCGGTGTGTTTTCCCACCAAAGAGATGGTTATTCGCTCGAAATCAATAAGTGATCACATTGGCCACTCTTGAACCACATTGGCTACATTTGAAACCTATGAGGCTCCCTCGGAGAACACGTAGAAGATGACATTTCCGTTTAACACCGAAATATGTCGTGCGGCGGCTCTTTCGTCATGATTTTCCACAAAATAGATGATTATGCGCTTGAAATCGATAAGTGACCACATTGGCCACTCTTGGAACCAATGAGATGCCCACGGGGAACCCGTAGATGGTGACATTTCCGTTTTTATACCGAAATGAATAAGTGACCACATTTTCCATTTTGGAACCTATGAAGTACCGCCGTGGAGCTCATAGGAGAGGACATTTCCGTTCTTACTCTCACTCTTACTTAGGGCCGATGCCCACGTAGCGTGTTTTCAAGCTGCGTGCACGCCGCGTCCACACAAGGTATCCGGCATCAAATGTAGTCGTGCACACGTTTACGTGTGCATTACTCCATTTGATGCTGGGTACCTTGCGTGAACGCGGCGTGCAAGCAGCGTGAAAAAACTTTACGTGGACATCGGCCCTTAAAACTGTCACCGTGCAGCGGCTCTTTCACTATAATTTTCCATCAAATAGTTGGTAATGCTCTTGAAATCTAATATCAACCCGGGGGAACCCCAGGCCCAATTTCGGTAATTGTGGAGTGCCTTGAAGAATTCATTGAAAGTGTCTGTGCACTCAAAATCTAACTCACTTTTGAGGAACTTTTCCTCAACCGAATTGCTCGCAGTAAACAGCATTCGACGAAAATCCTGCCCTATTGTTTCCTATTGAAAATTGGCCAGATCGGACCATGGGCTCCGATGTTATGGTCAAAAAACTAATTTCAGCAGCTACATGGGAAAATCACTTTTCTGGCACTTATGCTCATCCGATTGGCTTGCAATAAGTTGCGTTCAGCAGAAAGTTTTAGAATGCAAATAAACAAATATGAAAAATAAGAGCTATCTACCTATTAGTGTTATATTAGACTTTTCTTATATATTTCTCAACCCTTTTGAACGAACGATAAAGGCACCATCACCACTAGGTAGATTAATCTTGTTTTTTTTTTTTCTATCAAATAGGTCATTCATTCTGAACTTAATATCTACAACCTACAGGGTACCCGCAGGAGTCTCACAGAAAGATTTTATATCAAATTGTTGCGTTTTCATATCATTGTCCACGGCGATCGGTGAAAACCTCAAACTTCTATGAGTCGATATTGAAGGGACCATCGACTAATGGTAATATCGAGATGCGGAATAGAAAATCCTTGGAGAGCTGTTCGAAGGAATCATCACAGTAGCCCAGAAACTATTTTTCAATTTGACTCAGTATACTCAATTTCAAATGAAGAACAATTTCAAGCGCATAACCAACTTTTTGAAGACTTGTGGCCAGGGTAGACAATGATAGACGAACATAGAGCTGCCGCAAGCGGCACAGTACATTTGATATAACCATGAAAATGTCCTCTCCTACGGGTTCGCAGGGCATCTCAAAGGTTCCAAGAGTAGACTACTAATCAACTAATCAACTAATCAACAACTAATCAACTAATCAACTCCAAGCACATGACCATCTGTTTGGTAGAAAATGACAAAGAAAGAGCCACCGCACGTCATATTTTGGTGATAAAATGGAAATGTACTCTACTACGGGCTCCCGGGGACACCCCATAGGTTCTAAGGGTGGACAATATGTCAATAATCGATTTCGAGGGCACCTATTTGGAGGAAAATCACGACGAAAGAGCCGCCGCATGACATATGTTGGTGTAAAAATGGAAATGCCATCTTCTACGTGTTCTCCGAGGGAGCCTCATAGGTTTCAAATGTAGCCAATGTGGTCACTTATCGATTTCGAGCGCACGTCCATCTGTTCGATGGGAAAACACCAAAAGAGCCGCCGCACGGCTTATATTGGTGTAAAAATAGAAATGTCCCCTTCTACGGGTTCCATGGGGCCCCCTCATAGGTTCCAGGCGTTGCCAATGTGGTCACTTATCGATTTCAAGCGCATAATCATCTATTTTGTGGAAAATCATGACAAAAGAGCCGCCGCACGGCATATTTTGGTGCTAAAACGGAAATGTCCCCTCCTGCGGGTTCCCCGGGGGCACCTTGCATGTACCAGGAGTGGCCAATGTGGTCTTTTATCGATTTCAAGCGCATTATCATCTATTTTGTGGAAAATCATGACGACAGAGCCGCCGCACGGTATATTTTGGAGCTACAACGGAAATGTCCCCTCCTGCGGATTCCCCGGGGGCACCTTGCATGTACCAGGAGTGGCCAATGTGGTCACTTATCGATTTCAAACGCATAACCATCTGATTGGTGGAAAATCATGACAAAAGAGCCGCCGCACGTCATATTTTGGTGCTAAAACGGAAATGTCCCCTCCTGCGGGTTCCCCGGGGCGCCTTGCATGCACTAGGAGTGGCCAATGTGGCCATTTATCGATTTCAAGCGCATAACCATCTGTTTGGTGGAAAATCATGACAAAAGAGCCGCCGCACGGCATATTTTGGTGCTAAAACGGAAATGTCCCCTCCTGCGGGTTCCCCGGGGCACCTTGCATGTACAGGGAGTGGCCAATGTGGTCTTTTATCGATTTCAAGCGCATTATCATCTATTTGGTGGGAAATCATGACAAAAGAGCCGCCGCACGGTATATTTTGGTGCTACAACGGAAATGTCCCCTCCTGCGGATTCCCCGGGGGCACCTTGCATGTACCAGGAGTGGCCAATGTGGTCTTTTATCGATTTCAAGCGCATTATCATCTATTTGGTGGAGAATCATGACGACAGAGCCGCCGCACGGTATATTTTGGTGCTAAAACGGAAATGTCCCCTCCTGCGGGTTCCCCGGGGGCACCTTGCATGTACCAGGAGTGGCCAATGTGGTCTTTTATCGATTTCAAGCGCATTATCATCTATTTGGTGGAGAATCATGACATAAGAGCCGCCGCACGGCATATTTTGGTGCTAAAACGGAAATGTTCCCTCCTGCGGGTTCCCCGGGGCACCTTGCATGTACCAGGAGTGGCCAATGTGGTCTTTCATCGATTTCAAGCGCATTATCATCTATTTTGTGGAAAAACATGACGACACAGCCGCCGCACGGTATATTTTGGAGCTACAACGGAAATGTCCCCTCCTGCGGATTCCCCGAGGGCACCTTGCATGTACCAGGAGTGGCCAATGTGGTCACTTATCGGTTTCATGCGCATAACCATCTGATTGGTGGAAAATCATGACAAAAGAGCCGCCGCACGGCATATTTTGGTGCAAAAACGGGAATGTACCCTCCTGCGGGTTCCCCGGGGGCACCTTGCATGTACCAGGAGTGGCCACTTTCGTCGGAAGCCCTCTCATGGACCATACATTACCGTTTTAAGAGAATCTATGAAGAATTGGCGATCGAATGGCATATATGGAGCGATTTTTATGCTCCCCTTATATGACCGACAAGGTCCCCGTGGAAATCGTTTCCCGGTGGCCATTGTCTCCAGAACCAGCATTTCACCACATAGCCACAAAATTGATGAATTTATCTTTCGAACGGTATATAAACTTTGTAATTCGGTCATAATTTGACTGTTTTATAAGCATTTACATTTCTGGGTCAATATGACCCCAACATCTTATTCGTAACTTTTTTTGTGGGGTCGTTCCTGTTGCACCTTAAAATACTTTTTCATGTCAGATGCTTCATTTCCACAAAATTTAAAGTCAAGAAATTTCAGAACGATCGGATTATCAGGTAAAAAGTTATTCTACTTTGAAGTTTCGTTTTGGGTCATATTGACCCCAACATCTTACTAAGGTTAAGGGCTCCTGGGCCACTCGGGTTCAATCCGGTATAGAAGTGGAGGACCCACGAAATGGCCATTTCCTTAATTGCGTCACACTCAAACATCATGATTCTGAAGTAAATAATATTCTTAGGGTTCCTGGGCCACTTGGGTTCAACCCGGTCATATCGGCAACATTCCGAAGGATCTGTGGAATGGCCATTTTCCAAATTGAGTCAAAATACGTCGGGCGACATCTCAAACTTCATGATTTCACAATGCAACGATGGGTTCCTAGGCCACTTGGGTTCAATCCGATCACATCCGCTTCAATCTGAAGAACCTACGGAATAGTTCTAAATTGAGTCAAAACAGGACATGTGAAACCGCTTAATGGTTTTTACAAAGTAATGATGGGAATGATATTTTTAGGAATCCTTGGCGACTTGGGTTCAATCCGACTAAACTAGGCTCGATTTTGATAACCTGTTCTGATCCAATTAAACAAGTTTTCCTTTAGCAGGTTTCACGGATCTCAGCCAATGTAACCAAATGGCCTAAAAGCCACAAAAACACAATTTATTTTATTGTTTCGTGATACCATCAAGTATCAGGTGGCACACGTCCAATTTTGTTTGAATTTAAATAATGTCTTGTGAAATCATGAAGTTTGAGGTGTCGTACAAACTATTTTGACTCAATTTAGGAAATGGCCATTACGGGAGATTATGGCCGATGTGGCCGGATTGAACCTGATGGGCCCAGGAACCCTGAAAACATTATTTTGATCATTGAATGATGAAATTTATGGTGTCGCACGACCTATTTTGGATCAATTCAGGAAAAATATTTCGAAGGTTCCCCGGATTGTGGCCGGATTGAACCTGAGTGGCCTTCTTATTCTCCTTCATACATTCCAAGTGAAATTTGGCCGGCTTTGAACCTTAGTATTATATTAGCATTTCCTCAGCTATTTATTGAAAACTTTTCTATGCCCACTACTACATGAGTATGTATCTTGTGTGGCAAGTGCAATGGGTAAACTATGCCCAGGGTGTCGAGAAAGATTTCAACTCGAAAACATCCTAGACCGAACCGAGAATCGAACTCGCCATCTCCAGATTGGCAATCGTATGCCTTTGCTCGCAAGGCTACTGGAGATCCCTGAAAATATCATTCCGATCATTGTTTCGTAAAATAATGAAGTTTGAGGTGTCGCACTACCTATTTTGACTCGATTTAGAAAATGGCTCATATGCATACGATGATAATTCGGTGCCTTTAGGAACCACTTTATACTACAGGATGTATGAAGCTTCAGAAAATGTTTTCAAGCATGTTGTCTACTGTGAACTTGTTAAAATAAATGTAAACTATATACGAAACATGTGTGATAATAAATTATGATGTTCTAGGATCTCCGAACTGTACTGGAATTTGAATCAAATGGTCTACCGAACAGTGTTGGTAAAATCATTCATAAAACTCACTCATTTAGCACTCCTGCACGAGCAAACTCGTTTGCGAATTTAAAGATTTGCATCACGCCTGAGTTTTTCATGCCAAAACGCATCATTTCACTCATTTACCAAAAAATAATTTCGCTCTTAAAAGCGTTAAAAATCAATTTGATGGCAATTTATTGTTTACACAAGCAAGAATATTCATTGTTCTATGCGATGAACGTCAATTAACGGTTTTTAACGAAGGATAATAAAAGAAAACATACCATGATTGAGGCCCTTCTTAGCCGTGCGGTAAGACGCGCGGCTACAAAGCAAGACCATGCTGAGGGTGGCTGGGTTCGATTCCCAGTGCCGGTCTAGGAAATTTTCGGATTGGAAATTGTCTCGACTTTCCTGGGCATACAAGTATTATCGTGCTAGCCTCATGATATTCGAATGCAAAAATGGTAACCTGACTTAGAAACCTCGCAGTTATTAACTGTGGAAGTGCTTAATGAACTAAGCTGCGAGGCGGCTCTTTTCCAGTGTGGGGATGTAATGCCAATAAGAAGAAGAAGATGATGATTTACATGGATGATTCAACTCAGCCATGAGCAGAAAAATATATTAAGCTCTTTTAGTGGAATGTATTAAACCGTCTAAGACGAATTAAGTACTGTCCATTTAATTAACTGGTGGAATTAAATGGACAGTACTTAATTCGTCTTAGACGGTTCAGCCATGAGTTTTTAGGTGCTGAGTTGATGCGTTTCAACTCACGATTGATTTGAATCATCCATGAGTTTTGAGTTTTTGAGTTTTTCCCAACACTGCTACCGAAGCGACCAAGGCCTCCATGATGTCCCATGCCGTGGTATCAACCCAGTAATGTCCTCCGAGTATTTGTCTTTCACTTGCGTCTCAAATCCAGGCATATGAGATGTTGTAAGGTCTCCAAATTGTCCTGGAGTTTGAATCAAGTGGTCTACCTAATCAATCGAGGCTTCCATGATGTCCCATACCGCGGTATCAACCCATTTATGTCCTCCGAGTATTTATATTTCACTTGCATCTCAAATCCTGGCATTTGAAATGTTGTAAGATCTCCAAACGGTCCTGAAGTATGAAAAAATGATCTATTGAAACTACCAAGGCTGATGCCCCAGCCGCGGTATCAACTCAATTATGTCCTCCGAGTATTTATCTTTTACTTGCATCTTAAATACAGGCATTTGAGTTGTTGTAAGATCTCCAAATTGTCTTGAAGTTTGAATCAAATGGTCTAACAGATCAACCAAGGCTTCCATTAAGTCCCCAGCCGCGGCATCAACCCAATTATGTCCTCTGAATATTTGTCTTTCACTTGCATCGCAGTTTCAGGCAATTGAGATGTTGTAAGATCTCCTAATTGTCCTTGAGCTTGAACCAAATGGTCTTTCATGATGTCCCCAGTCGCAGTATTAACCCATGACCTCCGAGTATTTGGCTTTTACTTGCATTACAAATCCAGGCATATGAGATGTTGTACTTTACTAATGATGTTTATTGTTTATTATTATAATAATAATCATCCGACAGTGTATGTTTGTCTTAATGAAACCTCAATTTTAAGAACATCACTTTGTCAGTCGAAGTCGAATTTCGGGCACATCTCGTTAAATCCGATCATAATTGATCAAATTGGTACAATCAGCTCCAAGTAATGGTGTCCTCGAGGAAAACGGAAGAAAACACTAGAATAGAACGTATAGGCAAGCACATTGATGTCCATTATCGCCTAAAAATAGGTGGAGGGGGGTGGTTACCCGATACACTAACAAGAACTTTGGTAAGTTTGTAAGTTGTACTCCCGGAATTCATCAATGATCATCCGCAGGCTAAACATCTGATCCGTCGTCGATCAACCCTCATGAAAACTTGCCTGGTATTCGCTGACGAAGGACTCTTCTAGCGGTCTCAGTCTGTTAAACAGAATACGCGACAGAATTGTGTACGCCGAGTTCAGAAGGGTGATCCTTCGTGGGACGTAATTGAGTTGGTTCCCCTGGCTAGGGACTTCATGGAAGCCTTGGTTGATTCGGAAGACCATTTGATTTAAATTCCAGAGCCATTTGAAGATCTTACAACATCTGATATGTCTGGATTTGTGACGCATGTGAAAAACAAATACTCGAAGGAAATAATTGGGTTGAAACTATGGCTAGACATTATGGAAGCATTCGTTGATTCGGAAGGCCATTTGTTTCAAACTCCAGGACAATTTGGATATCTTTCAACATTTTCTATGCCTGGATTTGTGACGTAAGTGGAACTTAAAGACTCGAAGAACATTATTGGGTTGATACAGCTGCTGGAAACAGCATGGGAGCCTTGGTTGATTTGCTAGACTATTTGATACAAACTCCAGGACAATTTGGAGATCTTACAACATCTCCTAAGCCTGGATTTGAGACGCAAGTGAAAAATAAATAAGGGAGGGACATAATTGGGTTAATACCGCGGCAGGGGACATCATGGAAGCCTTGGTTGATTCGATAGACCATTTTACTCAAACTCCAGGGCAATTTGGAGATCTCACAAAATTTCAAATGCCTGGATTTGAGACGCAAGCAGACATCATGCACGCGTACAAAAAAGGATGAGATTGAGCAACGACTGCTACGCGCACATAAAATTTAGCGCACGCGAGTCTCACGAAGCTTGTGTACCTCACATTAACATTGGTGAGTCGCATTGAGACATCTCAATGCGATCAGCTCATGCGCTGTTTGCCATGGCAAACTTTTGCAAACAACAGCGGAGGTGCGTAAAGCAGCTTGGGCGGGAAATTTTCATTCAATAATATCGTCGCCTAAGTAACGCCAGCTATGCATTCCTAGCGCATGAGATGAGTCTCATGAGACGTACATTGAGACACGCTCACTCAGTTATTTTATGCGCGCGCTAGCTTCTCTCGTCGCACTGAATCGGTGCTACGTGAGCTTTTGTAGCTCATGGCACACTGTCTCATCCATGTATACACGAGAATTAAGAGACTCTGGAAGCAAGTGAAAAATAAAAGAGGAAGGGACATAATTGGGTTAATACCGCGGCAGGGGACATCATGGAAGCCTTGGTTGATTCGATAGACCATTTTACTTGAAATCCAGGACAATTTGGAGATCTCACAACACTTGAGACTTGAGACGCAAGTGAAAAATAAATAAGGAAGAGACATAAATGGGTTAATACCGCGGCATGGGACATCATGGAGGCCTTGGTTAATTCGAAAGACCATTTGACTCAAACTCCAGGTCAATTTGGAGATCTTACAACATCTCATATGCCTTGATTTGAGGCGTAAATGGGAATGCAAATACTCGGAGGACATAAAAGAGTTGATACCGCGGCTGGGGACATCATGGAAGCCTTGGTTGATTCGGTAGACCATTTTACTCAAACTCCAGGACAATTTGGAGATCTTACAACATCTCAATTGCCTGGTTTTGACACGCAAGTATAATATAAATACTCGGAGGACATAATTGGGTTGAAACCGCGTCTGGGGACATCATGGAAGCCATGGTTGATTCGATAGAAAATGGTCTATCTCATACCGGGACAATTTGAAGATCTTAAAACATCTCAATTGCCTGAAATTGCGACGCAAGTGAAAGACAAATATTCAGAGGACATAATTGGGTTGATGTCGCGGCTGTGGGCATCATGAAAGTCGTGGTTGATTCGATAGACCATTTTACTCATACTCCAGGATCATTTGGAGGTCTTACAACATCGCCTATGCCTGGATTTGAGACGCAGGTGGAAGACAATTATTCGGAGGACATGATAGGGTTTATACTGCGACTGAGGACATCATGGAAGCCTTGGTTGATTCGATAGACCATTTTACTCAAACTCCAGGTCAATTTGGAGATCTTACAACATCTCAAATGCCTGGATTTGAGACGCAAGTGAAAGATAAATACTCGGAGGACATAATTGGGTTGATACCGTGGCTGGGGCATCATGGAAGCCTTGGTTGATTCGGTAGATCATTTGATTCAAATTCTAGGTAGTACAGTTCGGAGATCCTAGAACATCATAATTTATTATCACACATGTTTCGTATATAGTTTACATTCATTTTAATAAGTGAACAGTAACCAACATGCTTGAAAACATTTTCTGGAGCTTCATACATCCTGTAGTATAAAGTGGTTCCTAAAGGCACCGAATTATCATCGTATGCATATTAGGGATACTCAAAATGTGTTCTTATGTTCCAGGTGATGTCTTTTATGTGTTATTTTATCATTTCCATCATCACTATATGAATAGATATCATTTTTGGTAATAAAATATAAGTATATCTACAAAATCGCATTTTTCTAAATCCGTTGCTTCACACCCACAGCTCTAGTGAAAAATTGAACACCCATAGATACAAGATTTTGCAATGTCCAGAAACTAGAAGAGATGGCTAAGAGGTTGATGAAAAAATGAGAAAATCGGTTGAAAAACAACTGAGATATAGTCATTTGAAACATTAGTTACAACGATTTTCTGCACGAATGTATCCGCATAAGTTTTTTTAGCGAATCAATCCTAGTGTTAATGTACTACACCAGATTATATGAGTGAAGTCATTTTGCCCCAGGAGTGCATTTTGGACCGTTCTCCCCTATAAGATTGCGCCTGTTCGCGTGACCAACATCTAGTTAGGCTTGGATCAAGCAGCCAAAGTACTGGTACTATAAAAGTCAAACCGATGTGGGTGATGGAACCAAACAAGCACTACAACATGATGCATAATACACGGCCAGGTTTGGCTTGTTTAGCAATATTTTGTCAAAATACTGAAAATAGCTACAGCGTCACTAGCTTTCTAGTACTTATGCTGCTACTTGCATAATTACCACCCAAGTTGGGCTTGTTTCAGAATATTTTTTAGCAAAATGCTTTAAGGACAAGCCTTCCGGAATTCAATTAGCAAAAACCACCCAACAATAGTCGGCGTCTTTTTGAATATTCCAACATTTAAGCCTCTGAAGCTTGAACACTGAGAATACTTGAACAAGCCGAAACAATCATTCAGTTGATTCCTTGTGTAATTTCACTGATCCTAGTCAATCACGGAGTAGCAACCATAGATATGTGTACTATATTGTGTAGTCAGTCAAAGCTAAAGCTAAGCTAAGCTCTATCTGCAAGTACTCCCCTGTTGGTTAGCGTTTCCATCCGGAGCTTTGTGCAAGTGATGAACTTAAACAAAACATTTAAAAAATCACTCAAATTAGGTAAAAAGAAAAACAGCTTTTTGCGGTGGAAGTTTTGGATCGTTGACCAATGTTATCGTGCCTTGTGCAGACTTTCCGCGGTCCGATCACCGATCGGCACATCTGGAGCCTTCCTACCTACAACTATGTCCTGCAAAATTTACGGAGCGCACTACGAACAGAGGAAAATTATAATTAACATCCTTTATCATTCCACGATGATCAATCAAAAGAATTGAATTAATGGTGAGTTTGAATATCGCCTCGAATTGTAGGTTTTTGGAAAACCCCCACCCTAATTAAAAAATGTTTTTGCTGCAAAAACGATTAGGGACGGTCCATTAAATACGTTACGCAAAAATGGCCATTTTAAACCCCCCTTCCCCCTATGTCACACTTTTTGTACAAGTCTCTAAAATGTTGTGTATGCGGATAGTCACATTTTGGACAACCCTCTCTCCCCCTCCAAGTGTTACGTAATTTATGGATGCTACCTTACCTGAAAAAAAAAATTCCATGGGTAAATCTTTTTAGGATAATTTTAATCTGCTTCACTTACAGTCAAATACGAGCTGCATTCAACCAAATCACATGCTTCTCCGATACCGCGCGATATTTGGAGCTTAGACAATCACCCGCTTCGTAGGCGCACTCTCTCACAAAGCACACGATGACAGGGCCGACCGAACGAAAACAATATGATTGATGGTTTTGCCGAAAATGAAATAATAATTAGCTACGGTCCGGAGATGAAAACGTGCTCGACCCCAAGTAACTGATAGCCGCCGGTCAGTTCAGCAGATCATGCTGCGTTACGCGAGCACATATCGGAACGATTAAGAGATTTGGGTGCCCCGAAAGTAGAATAACAAAGCGGCTAGAGGAACGTGGTGCAACAAATGAGCCCAACGCCACCCGCCGGTCCTATACTCAAACGAATGTGAGCGCGTTGCCAATCCGGAGGGACGACAAGTGAAGACAAACAAAAAAGGTGCCATTTCTGGACACCCTCGGCACCTTGGAAGTACATATTGGATCGGCTTTGAAACGCTCCGGGACGCTCGAGCCATGCGTTGATCTCGTTTAGCCAAGTCGTGTATCATATCACCACCATGGCGGCGGTGTGTGTTGTCTGCGAATGTGTGACGACAGCTAAGACTCAGAGGCAACGAATTTGGCAACTTTTACCATCGCGCCACCATCAGAGAGACCGCGGTGCCGCGAGCCAGAACCCATGGCGGGGACCATATGGTGAATGAGTTTGTTTTAATTAATATATGTTGCACCTAGCTCCAAGGGCGACCTTTAGTTAGTGGTTCCATAGGGGTCGTGTTTTTTTTTATAAAAGAAAATGGATGTGGGTTTTGTTTCGTACGCTTTTTCTACTTATGCAAGTTAAAATGATACTAAGATTAAAAAAACACAAGTGGCATTTATTATTCAAGAAGTGATCTTTATTGAGCTCCTCAAGCGTTACTCAATTTTCTCCTAGAAGTCAATCTGCCCTTCAAGTTACTGATGTTGTTAGAACTAGAGCTATTAATAATTGAATTATTTCGTTTGAATCGTTTCCTATTTGAATTCAGAGATTTTTTTTGAAAGCGCACTCGAACTATCATTCCTTACTCGAAGGGCTGGGTGATCTTTGATCATACTGGCTTTACGGATTATTTAAAAACTTTGAATGTTAAAGAGCACACAAGACATCTGACTAGAGATCGAGAACTGTATAACGACCAACGTTACTTATCCATGATCCCCTTATTCATTTACTTAATATTCATTTGCTTTACAAGCGCATGTTTAGTTACTAATCCATGATCCATGGTCCATTGAGAGTGTGCGACATGCCATTTATAAATATTTTACTCCACAAACCAAAAGCTGCTTAACCTTTACGATACCAGCAGACGAAAACGACTAAAAATTATTTTTCAATTTGCTCTCTTTTCGTCAATGATCACCCGATTTTAACGAAACAGGCACGGTTGGATCGAAAATTTAATATATTTTCAGGAAATGGCTTGAGGACGTGAATTTTCGTAATGGTTCCGGATTGAGGCCAAAACCCCGTGGGGTACCTATGGTAACCCAGAATGTAATTGTCTGTGAGAGCCACCCTATGCATCTCGTAGTTTCAGCCACCAACAGCAGCAAGGCAAACCGTCGCCAGATCAGTGATAGATCATTGCAGATGGCTTTTGTTCTATCGGTTGCTCGACGGCCGGCCAAATGTGCATGACCTAGGCCAACGATCACTTTCCCTTTCGATCGTGCCTTTGGTGACGTCATTGATATGAGATAGGCGATAGGAGAGTGATAACATCGGCTAGGTGATTTGAGCAGGAGATGTGGGCTATCATAGCCTTTAGGTAGTACCAAACTCACCACATTGCTCGGGTTGGAGACATTAGAGAAATCAGGAGATTAGTTAGTTCGATTTCATCCACAGTCGGAAACGGTCCTGCGAGGCCGATTATACGTGTTTAGTTATAAGTTTTTTTGTTAGAGTTAAGTCGAAATACATGTAGCCTGTTAGAGTCCGCGTTTCAATAAAAGTGTGTTTTTGCTAAGTGCCGTGTGTGCGATTATTATTGTCCATGGAAGTACCACCGATCGAGCATCCCACCTATTCCGCTGAGCTATCATCGCTGGTCCAGGTATCCTACAAAATTGGTCCTTCGAACCGGATGCCTGAGGACTGTACCAGCAAGGACCCAACGCTCGATTACCGCTAAAGGACAGCGTACACGCCACCCATCACCAAACAATAATTTCATTGTGTTCCACGGAAGAAAAGGAGTACCGCCATCATCTCGCGGGATAATTATCGAGGCATAAAAGGTTTATCGCCATCGCATCTGGTGTCAAGGGACATCAAAGGATTCATTGTTCTCGAGTTTGCGCGTTGCTTGGGTAAGCACCATTGAACTCGGGACACTACCTCTGGAACTTGGCTCCTTTTGGATGATCTGGAACGGCTTTCGGTTCGACTGGACACTACCCGGTTCGGATTCCTGTTTCTCCAGGTAATTAATCAAAGAATAGTGTATGTCCTACCGAAGCATAGGCTACCGTGATTCTAACACCATTTTTCGACTTCTATCTGGACTAAACACTCTTCGACACCGGCATTTGGACTCTTGATGACCAACCGGTCCTGGTGAGGACGATCCCATCATCTGAGGATTTCGATACCCCAGTGCTATACTTGCATCGGCTACCTGCAACCTCGGCATTCGGACCGGAAGAGAAGATCGGATGCGTCGCATTTGCGTGCCCTTCATTCATCATCGTGCATCATTCACGTCATTCCATTCATCCTGAGAGCTTAGTGCAATCAGCGGCTCTGGTGGCGGCATTCATCGTTACATCGTGGTGGTCATTGCAGTGGCGCTAAATTATTAGTTCCGGATTGGACCCTCTCAGCTACGAGTGTATTCATCAACCCTGGTTGCGGTCTACTCGTGAAGTGCATCTACCAGCCCGGCTTGCATACCGCATCTACACACGCCAAGGGATTCCACCAGAAGAGGCGGCGACATCGATTTATCGTCCAGGTTAGTTAATTAGAGCTAGGTATATGTCTGCCGAAGCTTGGACAGCAGAAATACACATATTCATTGAATTTATATCCTCTTCGATTGCGTGGACGTGCCCTTAATTTTCCGACCGCATATTTCGGTCGGTTTTGCTGAATTTTGGAGATTTTGGTACGATTCTTGAGTGATTGATTGGTTACAACTGGCGTCGAAGTTTGAGATTGTGAATTATTGAAAATTAGAGCATACGCTCAACCGATTAGACAATTGCGAAATTGTTCCTCCATGTAAGCTGCCACGGTATATGTCCCATCGAGGCTAGAGATTTTGTATACTACATGCTGGTTTGCCCACCTCTCTATCTCTCCCGTATAGCCGAGAATCATCTTGCGCAGTGGCTGCGAGGGCATCGCTGGAGCTGACTGAGCTCAGTGTTTTGCTGTGAAGGTCAGTTAAGCTAGAATAGTGTGTGTCTGCCGAAGCGAAGGGACTCTACGGTATATTACATCACCTCTCTTTCTACCCCATATTGGCAACCACCCTATTGAGGAACGATGGCACCATCGAAGAAGCCCGTAAAGAAGATGTCATCGCTAAAGCTATTGATGGTCAAATTGAAGCAGATTGAGGCTGCGTTCAACGATGTCTATCGATTCAGTAGGGGGATTCAGGAGACTACATCCCTCACACAGATTCTTCTTCGGCTGGAGAAAATTGACGATCTTTGGGAAAGGTACGGAGCTACTTTGGTGGAAATTCAATCCCACGAAGATTTCGACGAGGAGGATGTAGACGACGAGGGTGAAGGTGATTCTCTTAATAAAAATAGGCAGGAATTTAGTGATCGCTACTATGAGGTTAAGGCAGTTTTAACAGATCAGGTTAGGGAAAGACAGGAACCAGCTACATTGAACCAATCTGTACTAGGTGATCCTCCAGCCCCAGCTGCACTCGAACGTGTACGCCTTCCGCAGATTCAATTGCCAGCCTTTAATGGGGAGATAGACGAATGGTTAAGTTTTAGGGTCTGTTCACTTCCTTGATTCATTGGAAGACAGATTTACCTGACGTAGAAAAGTTGCACTATTTAAAGGGCTGTCTGCAAGGAGAACGTAAAACCTCTCTTCAGATCACTGCGGCCAACTATCAGGTCACATGGGGAATGCTGACCAAACGCTATAACAACAGCAAATTATTGAAGAAGCGGCAACTCCAGTCTCTTTTGAAGCTACCCGTTCTCGCCATGGAATCGCCCCGTTGAAGGTTTTGAAAAAATCGTGCAAACTTTGGACCAAATCGTACAACCGGGCGACTACAAAGACTTGTTGCTGGTGAATCTGCTGTCGTCGCGTCTAGATCCATGTACTCGTCGTAGTTGGGAAGAGTTCTCTTCAACTAAAGAACAGGATACACTGAAGGAGCTTACCGAATTCCTTCAACGACGCGTCCGCGTCCTAGAATCCTTACCTTTCAAGGCTGCAGATTGCACGAAATCAATCCATCAACCCGCATCCAGGCAGAAGGTATCTGCTGTAAAGAATAGCTTCAGTACCGTGCAAGTGTCCGGGGGACGCTGTCCAGCTTGCACTGGAACTCATCCTCTGTTCCAGTGCGGCACTTTCCAACGAATGTCGGTGGCGGATAAGGATTCGTTACTACGGTCGCATTCGTTGTGCAGGCAAAGACTGTTTCAGGCAAGGACATCAAGCCAAGGAATGTCAGTCCAAGTATTCGTGCAGAAATTGTATGGGTAGACATCACACACAGGTCTGTTTTAAATCGGAAAGGGATTCTAACCCAAGGCCATCATCCAAGCAACGGGGTACCAACATGGCAAAAGGAACCCCAGAACCCACTCCATCGACATCTGGCTCCACTTCACCCCAAGTAGCTAACCTGGCGGCTACGGACAGCTTGGTGGCAGGCACAGTTCACCAATGCTCGTCGAAGGTTTTGCTGGCAACAGCAATTGTCGTTGTTCAGGATGACGAAGGCAAAAGGATCCCTGCTCGTGCTCTCCTCGATTCGGGATCAGAGAGTAATTTCATTACCGAGCATCTCAGCCAGCGGCTGAATGTCTTTCGGAGTAAGGTTGATATTTCGGTTCACGGCATTGGTCTGGCAGCAACCAAAGTGAACCAACGGATTGTGGCTACGATTCGCTCTCGTCTTTCGGAGTTCTCTCGCCAGATGGGCTTTCTGGTACTTCCGAAGGTAACAAGCAATCTTCCTACTGCTAACGTCAACATCGCTGGTTGGACAATACCTAAAGGAGTCGAGCTCGCCGATCCATCGTTTTGTGTGTCATCAGCTGCTGAGATCCACCTCATTCTTGGAATTGAAGCATTTTTTGACTATTTCAACTCTGGCAGGAAAATCGAACTTGGAGCGAAACATCCAGCATTACATGACTCCGTATTTGGTTGGATTGTCAGTGGAGGATTCGCCGAAGATATTCAAGGTTTGCAAAGCAGCTGTAACTACAGATGTATTAGAACATCTACTAACTCGATTCTGGGCCATGGAGGAAGCAGACTCCACGAATAGCTATTCCCCCGAAGAATCTCGCTGCGAAGCCATCTTCTCGAAAACAGTTCAACGCAGATCCGATGGCCGCTATTCCGTAGCACTTCCCAAGAACGAAAATGCCATTTCCAGGTTGGGAGAATCCAAGGAGATCGCATTTCGGCGGTTTCTGAGCACCGAACGAAGGCTTATCAAGGATACTAGTCTTCGGAAGCAGTACATAAGGTTTATGGAGGAGTACCTGCAGTTAGGTCATATGCGAAAGGTTGAAGAGGACCCAGAAGCCACTAAACGATGTTTTCTCCTCATCATCCGGTGGTCAAAGAGGCCAGCACCACCACTAAGGTCCGCGTGGTGTTCGACGCCTCCTGTAAGACTGCTTCGGGATTGGCGTTGAATGAGGTATTGCTGGTAGGGCCAGTAATTCAACAGTCTCTCCGATCAATCATCCTTCGTAGTTGCATGAAACAGATTCTCTTGGTGGCGGACGTTGAGAAGATGTTCCGGCAGATACTTGTGCACCTTGAGGATAGGCCATTCCAATCTATTCTCTGGCGTCCGTCTCCTTTGGAGGAGGTATGTGTGTACGAGCTGAACACCGTAACCTACGGAACGAAACCGGCCCCGTTCTTGGCAACTCGTACACTGACTCAACTGGCCATGGATGAAGGAGAACGGTACCGCTGGCGGCGCAGGCAATTACAGAGGACACGTACATGGACGACGTCATCACCGGCTGCGATAACTTGGAGGATGCCAAGAAGATACAGCAGCAACTAGACGAGATGACAAAATCCGGTGGTTTTCAGCTTAGGAAATGGGCGTCAAATTGTGCTGAGGTCCTGAAGAGTATCCCGGACGACAATCGTGCAATTCGTCTGGCGGAAGGCATAAATCTCGATCCAGATCCATCGGTGAAAGCATTGGGTCTAACATGGTTACCCGGAAAAGACGTATTCCGCTTTCAATTCGATGTTCCACCGGTCGAGTCAGTTGAAACATTGACAAAACGGAAGATTTTATCGATCATCGCTACTTTGTTTGACCCGTTAGGGTTCATAGGCGCTACTACGACCGCTGCAAAGGTGTTTATGCAGCTACTTTGGACGACCCTAGACGAAAGAGGTCAAAGGTTGGACTGGGACCAGCCACTACCTCCGACGGTGGGTGAGTCCTGGAGGAAATTTCACGTTCAACTGCCAATTCTCAACGAAATCCGGATAGAGCGATGCGTAATCATTCCCAACGTGGTGGATGTGCAGATCCACTGTTTCTCTGACGCATCGCAGAAGGCTTACGGGGCACGTCTTTATATCCGCAGCCAAGCTGTGAACGGAAACCTGAAGGTTCAGCTGCTATCCCCGAACTCTAAGGTTTCCCTTTTAAAACCTCGTACAATCCCCAGCTTAGATCTCAGCGGAGCGTTGATCGCTGCTCAGCTCTTCGAAAAGGTGCGGCAAGCAACTAACCTTCAAGTTCGAACAACATTTTGGGTAGATTCTTCGTGTGCTCTACGGTGGATTCAGGCTTCACCTTCTACGTGGTCCACATTTGTCGCAAATAGGGTTGCGAAAATCCAGGAGCTCACGGAAGGCTGTGTTTGGAGGCACGTAGCTGGTGTTGAAAACCCAGCAGATTTAGTTTCGAGAGGTATAGGACCAAAGGACATCGTTAACAACGGTTTCTGGTGGCACGGACCGAGCTGGTTAGCTAAAGAGCGAAGTTATTGGCCAAATTCAAATCCTGATCTAAAAGAAGAAGGCGAGGAGGAAAGAAGACGTACTGCAGTTGTCGTTACAGCATCAGCAGTGGCAGATTTCAACGAAGTTTTCATTTCCACAACGAATTCCTACACTACGTTAATTCGCCGCGTAGCTATTTGGCAGCGGTTGATACGATCGCTTCAAACACCGGAGGATCGTCCAAATGGGTTCTTGCGAGCAGATGAGCTACGGCAAGCAGAATGTACTCTGATACGGAAGGTTCAAGAAGAGGTATTTCCGGACGAACTACTGGCGGTTCGGAAAAAGGAATCAGTAGGAAGAAGGTCGCCACTACGATGGTATCACCCACATGTATGCGAAAATGGTATTCTCAGGGTTGGTGGGCGTTTATGTCACTCGGACGAACATTTCGATACCAAACATCCCATGGTACTTCCGGCAAGACACCGTTTGACCAGGTTGATTTTTGAGCATTATCATCTCCGATTGCTCCACGCCGGTCCGCAACTTCTTCTGGCAACGGTTCGGCAACGTTACTGGCCTCTTGGTGGAAGGAATGTTGCAAGGCAGGTGGTCCACAAATGCATAACGTGTTTCAGGTCAAAGCCAAGACAAGTGCAGCAGTTCATGGGAGAGCTGCCGTCATCGAGAGTCACGGTTTCGCGTCCGTTTTCTAAGGCTGGAGTGGACTACTTTGGTCCGGTATATTTGCGACCAGTACCACGTAGGGCTGCTGTCAAGGCGTACGTAGCCATTTTTGTATGCATGTGCACAAAGGCAGTACACATGGAACTGGTTTCCGACTTATCCACGGAGAGATTCCTGCAAGCACTCCGACGTTTCATCGCGCGCAGAGGAAAGGCTACCGACTTGTATTCGGACAACGGTACGAATTTCGTTGGTGCCCGCAATCAGCTGAAAGAACTCTGTCGGCTTTGGAAACATCCCGATCATCGACGATTCGTGTCCACTTTTGCGCCAGTGAAGGGATTAGCTGGCATTTCAACCCTCCAGTTCTCCACACTTTGGAGGATTATGGGAAGCGGCTGCACAGTCAGCAAAACACCACATTTTGCGGATTATTGACTCCAGACCAGTCCAGTCTCTCATGAGGAGATGTTTACGCCCCTTGTTCAAGTTTGAGGCCTGTTTCAATTCCACTGACTACGATGCCAGATGACCCGGGTGATCTTGAGCCTCTGACCCCGGCGCATTTCCTAGTTAGCAGTTCCCTACACTCACTTCCTGAGCCTGAACTCCCGAGTAGAAGAAAATAGCTCAATAATATCAAATGTTGATAAGATATCAAAATTAGATATGGACATGATTGATATAAGAGATAAAAGATCAGACGACAATATCAATATTTTGCACTAAAATATCATAAGGAGATCAAATTATGCTATTTGTAATAAGTGATCAATATCATGTGCCATTAGTTTGTTCTTATCCATAGCATATCTTGATATTGAAATGATATTTCGGTGCAATTTTTTGATATTGTTGCTTGTTCTTTTATCTCTTATATCAATCAAGTCCATATCATGTTTTGTTATTCTGTTCATGGCTTCTACCCGGGTTACGCTCGCTACCCACGACCGTCTTAGGCAGTACCAGCTGACGCAGCAGCACCTTCAGCATTTTTGGGATAGATGGAAGAGAGAGTACCTCTGTCAGCTTCAAGGGAGGGCCAAACGTTGGTCACCGCCGGTACAATTTGAAGTCGGTCAGCTCGTCGTTATCCAGGACAAAAACCAACCACCGATGCGTTGGCGCATGGGTCGTATTGTACAAATTCACCCCGGCACGGATGGTGTCGTACGAGTCGTAACCCTGAAAACGTCGTCAGGAGAATTGCGACGTGCAGTGGAAACCCTATGCCTACTGCCAACCTCTGAAACAGCTACCAGCCAAACTTAAACGCACACCGTCCACCCTTTCCCATCCAAGTCGAAGAGGATTTATTTATTTGCAGGTACAGAAATCAACATTTCAGGGTGGGCGAGAATGTCTGTGAGAGCCACCCTATGCATCTCGTAGTTTCAGCCACCAACAGCAGCAAGGCAAACCGTCGCCAGATCAGTGATAGATCATTGCAGATGGCTTTTGTTCTATCGGTTGCTCGACGGCCGGCCAAATGTGCATGACCTAGGCCAACGATCACTTTCCCTTTCGATCGTGCCTCCGGTGACGTCATCGATATGTGATAGGCGATAGGAGAGTGATAACATCGGCTAGGTGATTTGAGCAGGAGATATGGGCTATCATAGCCTTTAGGTAGTATCGAACTAACCACATTGCTCGGGTTGGAGACATTAGAGAATTCAGGAGATTAGTTAGTTCATTTTCATCCACAGTCGGAAACGGTCCTGCGAGCCCGATTATACGTGTTTAGTTATAAGTTTTTTGTTAGAGTTAAGTCGAAATATATGTAGCCTCCTATTAGAGTCCGCGTTTCAATAAAAGGTGTGTTTTGCCAAGTGCCGTGTGTGCGATTATTATTGTCCATGGAAGTACCACCGATCGAGCATCCCACCTATTCCGCTGAGCTATCATCGCTGGTCCAGGTATCCTACAGTAATTTTTCCAAGAAACTCACGAAAAAGTTATATTGTTCATGAAAAATCTATGTATGGTGAATCTAAATGCAATCATATGTTATATTTGAGATTTCAAGGACTCAGCAATTGGTTCCGAGTACATGGCTGCTTGATATCGGTTCCGGTAGGGACCTAAAGTGGACACTTCCGAAATGGATATATTCGAACCGTTTAAATACCCAAATGACTTGAACCCGAGCAGCACAAGTCAGACAAAAATGGTTACAGCAACTTGATTGTGACTAAATCTGGTCACATATGAGTTGCAGCAACCTATGTGAAGCATGTGTGCTGTTAGGGAATTCACTCACAAAAGCAAAAGGAGCTCATGCATTATACTTTAAAGTGTGTTTGACCACCATCAGGTGGCCAACCTGGAGCCGGTTCCAGGGGGAACCCAATAAGGACAATTACGTATTTGATCATATTGGTGCCGTTCGACGGCTTAAAATTCGGGATTTTCCTCAAACATGCGACAAGAACTCATGCCGAGTACTTCCAGGGGAGTTTGGTAACCTTTAGGTGGCCAACATGGAGCCGGTTCCGGTGGGAACCTAAAGAGAACATTCCGAATTGGGCATATTGGTGCAGTTCTACGGCTTGAAATTTGGGATTTTCCACACATAAGCAAATGGAACTCTTGCTGAGTACTTCCAAGTTATTTTGGTCACCTTTAGGTGGTCACCTGGAGTAGGTTCCGGTGGGAACCCATAGAGGACATTTACGGATTTGATCATATTGGTGTCGTTCGACGGCTTAAAATTCGGGATTTTACTCGAATAAGCGATTGGAACTCATGCCGAATATTTCCAAGTGAGTTTGGTCACCCTCAGATGGCCAACCTGGAGCCGGTTCCGGTGGGAACCCAATGAGGACATTTACGGATTGGATCATATTGGTGCCGTTCAACGGCTTATAATTCGTGTTTTTTCACGAATAAGCGAATGGTGAGTACTTCAAAGTGAGTTTGGTCACAATCAGTTGGCCAACTTGGAGCCGGTTCCGGTGGGAACCTAAGAGGAAATTTACGGAGTTGAACATATTGGTGCCGTTCGTCGGCTTAAAATTCGTGATTCCTCATGAATAAGGGATTGGAACTTATTCAGTGTTTGTTTTTCATGACATGGAACCTTGAATCGTTCCAGTTGATGACCCAATTAGGACATTTTAAAAATCGAGCTTATGGGTGCTAGAGCTGTGCGCATATTGAAATGTTATCGGCGGCGACGTGATAGACCATTTTCAGTCAGCGACGGCGGCGTGGCGAAGTTCCTCAAGGAATTTCTCCGGAAGTTCCTCAAGGAATTCCTCCGGAAGTTCCTCAAGTAATTATGTTATCGGCGGCGACGTGATAGACCATTTTCAGTCAGCGACGGCGGCATGGCGAAGTTGCTCCAGAAGTTCCTCCGGAAGTTCCTCCAGGAATTCCTCCGGAAGCTCCTCCAGGAAGTCCTCCGGAAGTTCCTCCAAGAATTCTTCCGGAAGTTCCTCCAAGAGTTCCTCCGGAAGTTCCTCCAGGAATTCCTCCGGAAGTTCCTCCAGGAATTCCTCCGGAAGTTCCTCCAGGAATTGCTCCGGAAGTTCCTCCAGGAATTCCTCCGGAAGTTCCTCCAGGAATTCCTCCGGAAGTTCCTCCAGGAATTCCTCCGGAAGTTCCTCCAGGAATTCCTCCGGAAGTTCCTCCAGGAATTCCTCCGGAAGTTCCTCCAGGAATTCCTCCGGAAGTTCCTCCAGGAATTCCTCCG
The DNA here is from genome assembly GCF_024139115.2 of Armigeres subalbatus. NCBI lineage: Eukaryota > Metazoa > Arthropoda > Insecta > Diptera > Culicidae > Armigeres > Armigeres subalbatus. The sequence continues at coordinate 420,217,988 of NC_085140.1, read as the reverse complement.
GAAGTTCCTCCAGGAATTCCTCCGGAAGTTCCTCCAGGATTCCTCCGGAAGTTCCTCCAGGGATTCCTCCGGAAGTTCCTCCAGGAATTCCTCCGGAAGTTCCTCCAGGAATTCCTCCGGAAGTTCCTCCAGGAATTCCTCCGGAAGTTCCTCCAGGAATTCCTCCGGAAGTTCCTCCAGGAATTCCTCCGGAAGTTCCTCCAGGAATTCCTCCGAAGTTCCTCCAGGAATTCCTCCGGAAGTTCCTCCAGGAATTCCTCCGGAAGTTCCTCCAGGAATTCCTCCGGAAGTTCCTCCAGGAATTCCTCCGGAAGTTCCTCCAGGAATTCCTCCGGAAGTTCCTCCAGGAATTCCTCCGGAAGTTCCTCCAGGAATTCCTCCGGAAGTTCCTCCAGGAATTCCTCCGGAAGTTCCTCCAGGAATTCCTCCGGAAGTTCCTCCAGGAATTCCTCCGGAAGTTCCTCCAGGAATTCCTCCGGAAGTTCCTCCAGGAATTCCTCCGGAAGTTCCTCCAGGGATTCCTCCGGAAGTTCCTCCAGGAATTCCTCCGGAAGTTCCTCCAGGAATTCCTCCAGGAATTCCTCCAGGAATTCCTTCAGAAGTTCCTCCAGGAATTCCTCCAGGAATTCCTCTAGGAATCCCTCCCGGAATTCCACCAGCAACTCCTCCAGGAATCCTCAGGAATTCCTTCAGGAATTCCTCCAGGAATTCCTCCAGGAAGTTCCTCCAGGAATTCCTCGGAAGTTCCTCCAGAATTCCTCCGGAAGTTCCTCCAGGAATTCCTCCGGAAGTTCCTCCAGGAATTCCTCCGGAAGTTCCTCCAGGAATTCCTCCGGAAGTTCCTCCAGGAATTCCTCCGGAAGTTCCTCCAGGAATTCCTCCGGAAGTTCCTCCAGGAATTCCTCCGGAAGTTCCTCCAGGAATTCCTCCGGAAGTTCCTCCAGGAATTCCTCCGGAAGTTCCTCCAGGAATTCCTCCGGAAGTTCCTCCAGGAATTCCTCGGAAGTTCCTCCAGGAATTCCTCCGGAGTTCCTCCAGGAATTCCTCCGGAAGTTCCTCCAGGAATTCCTCCGGAAGTTCCTCCAGGAATTCCTCCGGAAGTTCCTCCAGGAATTCCTCCGGAAGTTCCTCCAGGAATTCCTCCGGAAGTTCCTCCAGGAATTCCTCCGGAAGTTCCTCCAGGAATTCCTCCGGAAGTTCCTCCAGGAATTCCTTCGGAAGTTCCTCCAGGAATTCCTCCGGAAGTTCCTCCAGGAATTCCTCCAGAAGTTCCTCCAGGAATTCCTCCAGAAGTTCCTCCAGGAATTCCTCCAGAAGTTCCTCCAGGAATTCCTCCAGAAGTTCCTCCGGAAGTTCCTCCAGGAATTCCTCCGGAAGTTCCTCCAGGGAACTCCTCCAGAAGCCCCTCCAGGAACTCCTCCAGAAGATACTCCAGGAACTCCTCCAGAAGTTCCTCCTGGAGCTCCTCCAGAAGTTCCTCCAGAAGATCCCCCAGGAACTCCTCCAGAAGTTCCTCCAGGAACTTCTCCAGAAAATCATCCAGGAACTCCTCCAGAAGTTCCTCCAGGAACTCCTCCAGAAGTTCCTCCAGGAACTCCTCCAGAAGTTCCTCCAGGAACTCTTCCAGAAGTTCCTCCAGGAACTCTTCCAAGGAGTTCCTCCAGGAACTCCTCCAGGGACTTCCTCCAGGAACTCCTCCAGGGACTTCCTCCAGGAACTGCTCCAGGGACTTCCTCCAGGAACTCCTCCAGGGAGTCCTCCTGGAACTCCTCCGGAGGAATTCCTCCAGGAACTTCCGAGGAATTCCTGGAGGAACTTCCGGAGGAATTCCTGGAGGAACTTCCGGAGGAATTCCTGGAGGAACTCCTGGAGGAATTCCTGAGGAACTTCCGGAGGTATTCCTGGAGGAACTCCGGAGGAATTCCTGAGGAACTTCCCAGGAATTCCTGGAGGAACTTCCTGGAGGAATTCCTGAGGAACTGGAGGAATTCCTGGAGGAATTCCTGAAGGAACTCCTGGAGGAATTCCTGGAGGAACTTCCGGAGGAATTCCTGGAGGAACTTCCGAGGAATTCCTGGAGGAACTTCCGGAGGAATTCCTGGAGGAACTTCCGGAGGAATTCCTGGAGGAACTTCCGGAGGAATTCCTGGAGGAACTTCCGGAGGAATTCCTGGAGGAACTTCCGGAGGAATTCCTGGAGGAACTTCCGGAGGAATTCCTGGAGGAACTTCCTGGAGGAATTCCTGGAGGAACTTCCTGGAGGAATTCCTGGAGGAACTTCCTGGAGGAATTCCTGGAGGAACTTCCGGAGGAATTCCTGGAGGAACTTCCGGAGGAATTCCTGGAGGAACTTCCGGAGGAATTCCTGGAGGAACTTCCGGAGGAATTCCTGGAGGAACTTCCGGAGGAATACCTGAAGAAACTTCCGGAGGAATTCCTTGAGCAACTTCCGGAGGAATTCCTGGAGGAACTTCCGGAGGAATTCCTGAAGGAATCTCCGGAGGAATCCCTGGAGGAACTTCCGGAGGAATCCCTGGAGGAACTTCCGGAGGAATTCCTGGAGGAACTTCCGGAGGAATTCCTGGAGGAACTTCCGGAGGAATTCCTGGAGGAACTTCCGGAGGAATTCCTGGAGGAACTTCCGGAGGAATTCCTGGAGGAACTCGCGGAGGAATTCCTGGAGGAACTTCCGGAGGAATTCCTGGAGGAACTTCCGGAGGAATTCCTGGAGGAACTTCCGGAGGAATTCCTGGAGGAACTTCCGGAGGAATTCCTGGAGGAACTTCCGGAGGAATTCCTGGAGGAACTTCCGGAGGAATTCCTGGAGGAACTTCCGAAGGAATTCCTGGAGGATCTTCCGGAGGAATTCCTGGAGGAACTTCCGGAGGAATTCCTGGAGGAACTTCCGGAGGAATTCCTGGAGGAACTTCGGAGGAATTCCTGGAGGAACTTCCGGAGGAGTTGCTGGAGGAACTTCCGGAGAAATTCCTTGAGGAACGTCCGGAGGAATTCCTTGAGGAACTCCTGGAGGAACTTCCGGGGGAACTTCTGGAGGAACTTCGCCACGCCGCCGTCGCTGACTGAAAATGGTTTATCACGTCGCCGCCGATAACATAATTCCTTGAGGAACTTCCGGAGAAATTCCTTGAGGAACCTCCGGAGAAATTCCTTGAGGAACTTCGCCACGCCGCCGTCGCTGACTGAAAATGGTCTATCACGTCGTCGCCGATAACATTTCAATATGCGCACAGCTTTAGCACACATAAGCTCGATTTTTAAAATGTCCTCATTGGGTCATCAACTGGAACGATTCAAGGTTCCATGTCATGAAAAACAAACACACTGAATAAGTTCCAATCCCTTATTCATGAGAAATCACGAATTTTAAGCCGACGAACGGCACCAATATGTTCAACTCCGTAAATTTCCTCTTAGGTTCCCACCGGAACCGGCTCCAAGTTGGCCAACTGATTGTGACCAAACTCATTTTGAAGTAAAAACACGAATTATAAGCCGTTGAACGGCACCAATATGATCCAATCCGTAAATGTCCTCATTTGGTTCCCACCGGAACCGGCTCCAGGTTGGCCATCTGAGGGTGACCAAACTCACTTGGAAATATTCGGCATGAGTTCGAATCGCTTATTCGAGTAAAATCCCGAATTTTAAGCCGTCGAACGACACCAATATGATCAAATCCGTAAATGTCCTCTATGGGTTCCCACCGGAACCTACTCCAGGTTGGCCACCTGAAGGTGACCAAAATAACTTGGAAGTACTCAGCATGAGTTCCATTTGCTTATGTGTGGAAAATCCCAAATTTCAAGCCGTAGAACTGCACCAATATGCCCAATTCGGAATGTCCTCTTTGGGTTCCCACCGGAACCGGCTCCAGGTTGGCCACCTAAAGGTTACCAAACTCCCCTGGAAGTACTCGGCATGAGTTCTAGTCGCTTGTTTGAGGAAAATCCCGAATTTTAAGCCGTCGAACGGCACCAATATGATCAAATACGTAATTGTCCTCATTGGGTTCCCCCTGGAACCGGCTCCAGGTTGGCCATCTGAGTGTGACCAAATTCACTTGGAAAGATTCGGCATGAGCTCGAATCGCTTATTCGAGTAAAATCCCGAATTTTAAGCCGTCGAACGACACCAATATGATCAAATCCGTAAATGTCCTCATTGGGTTCCCACCGGAACCGGCTCCAGGTTGGCCACCTGATGGTGGTCAAACACACTTTAAAGTATAATGCATGAGCTCCTTTTGCTTTTGTGAGTGAATTCAAGTCATTTGGGTATTTAAACGGTTCCAATATATCCATTTCGGAAGTGTCCACTTTAGGTCCCTACCGGAACCGATATCAAGCAGCCATGTACCCGGAACCAATTGCTGGGTCCTTGAAATCTCAAATATAACATATGATTGCATTTAGATTCACCATACATAGATTTTTCATGAACAAAATCACTTTTTCGTGAGTTTCTTGGAAAAATCACATTCTGGGTTACCATAGGTACCCCACGGGGTTTTGGCCTCAATCTGGAACCATTACGAAAATTCACGTCCTCAAGCCATTTCCTGAAAATATATTAAATTTTCGATCCAACCATGCCTGTTTCGTTAAAATCGGGTGATCATTGACGAAATGAGAGCAAATGCGAGGAGCATTTCAAGCGAACCGTGCGGAGATCCGAAAATGGACGATACTCCGTGTTATATCCAAGGAACCACACACTACGAAAAAGACCTGTAACATTATGTCATTTAAGACCGACATATGCAAGCGAACCAAAAGACGCATTATTGCGTTCAAATTAATTTTTACAAGGCTCTAAAAATGTGTATCCTAAATTTTACACGGCCAAAAAAACTAGTGTATGTAGCAAAAAATTGTAAGGCCCAGCATGTCAATCTAACACCAGATTTTATGAGTGGGAGTCCCATTCGATACCACTCTATCATTCCTGCTGCTCGGCAGATGGGTGATCGAAGCTTAACATGTTCTACAATTTCACGAATACGGGGAAGCATCAGCCCATCCACTGCTTGTTCCTTTCAACTGCACTGAAGGTGAAAAAGGAGAAACGAAAAGAGTGCTCAGCTGGTGCGTAATACTGTGGGCAGACATACCGTTGTAAATGCGTTGTACGCCTCAAATTGTATGTCTGTCACCATTTACAACGCTAGAACCACGGAAGCAACGCGATACCTGCGTGGTTTCTGTACCATCATCGTACAGCTTTGTATGTCTCTCACCATTCTCAACGATAAAATCGTATAGGAATCATGCGCTACAACCGTTGTACCCGTACCAACCTCGATGTGCGTTGTACCAGCGTTGTTCTGATTAAATCTCGCATTTTCAGAAGAAAATGAGCTTTCTTTCTCATTTCATTGTTGTTGGTTTTATTACAGATACAAATTTGATTCATTGGATTTTAAAATATACAAGTTTATTTTGAAAATGTTCGATTCGCGTATATATTTATTTATATTTCAAACGAACTGGGGTACATGTATTCATACACATATGTGCTGATAGGGAGCTTTGCACTCGTTTCAAAGATAAACAAAAACTAGAATTATTATATACCATATTATAAGTGGAAGATTCTTTATCTATAATCCAAATTAATGACTATGTATTTATGTATTTTCTAGTATCGAAAATAAAAGCACAAGAAATATGGACGATTTCAAAAGCCTGACTTTTCCTAACTTTCCAGATCATTCATAGAAAAAATCCATACATGAAAATATGATGATTCCAAAATATAGAAAGTATCATTGCTTACAGAAATATATTTTCAATTTTTCATTTTCTTTTTGTAAAGCGGTCATAAAATCGAGACATATTTTTAACTCAATCATGTACTATTAGTACTCATGAACACTTTTGGAACTCATGAAATTCCTGAATTTTGAAAATAATTCTATGCAGAAGGGAAAATTAAATGTTAAAATAACTGGAACGAGATATAAACAAGATCCCAGTTATTACTCTCAAGCGTCCACAATGTAAGTTGGACTGAAAGTCAATAAATATTTTGTATTGCCTGATATAACGAACCTTGCAAGTTTGAATCATCGAAGTTATACTGTTGTAGATTTGTAGAATGCCGGAAGTAATTCTGGACTTCTCTTGAAGGTTAATGTACATTAATCACATTAATTAATAATCACGGTAATAAAGTTTCAAAACAATCACATGTTTTAAACATTGTCTTTCTATATTGTTATGGACTTTCAAGAATTATTATCTAATATTGTAATTTGAGAAAAATGAAGATAAACACATTTTCAAAGAAATTCCTGGAGTTTCGGAAACAATCTTCTAGACAAATTCATTGAGCACTTTTGGAAGAAAAAAAACTATCGAGAGAGCACTCGTAAATTTCCTTTGGGTTAGGATGATTGTTTTTGTGAAAGATTGTTTATATTCAGCAGAAAGTTTTATGGGATCGTTAAAGACATTGAATAAGAAACTTTTGAATAAACTCCACAAATATTGCGTGAAGATTGTGTAAAAATCATTGACGTGAAAAATTGTAAATTGAAATAAATGCTGCCAACACCTGAACGATATAATAAATATTTTTAGACTCAGGTACTCAGGTAGACTTTAGCACAAGTAGGGGAAGAGGCCCCAAAACGCCTATGCTGGACTTCGTAAACTAAATTTTCTCCACATTTTTCTTAAAATAAGCTAGGTTTCTATACGAAGTGAAGCAGGCGCTTGATCAATAATTGAATTTTAATTTTTTGTTTAATGTTACTCTGAATTGCATTCGGCATTATTAAACTTTTGTTCGAACATTCACTAAAATAATAATACATAGAACATCAAACCGAAATCAAATATCTTTTGTATAACTTGGAGGGGTTATACACGTATTACTTAAGTGATTTTTTTAGCTTTTCACAGTATTCTCTTTGGGAAAAAAATGCATGTGGTTTATTTCATTTGGATCGTTGGAAAATGATAACCCCTCTCCCGCCTAACACATGGGCACTGACGTGGTTAATTTACAGCCTTTAAAATCTAAAACTCAAAAAGGGGCTATCCACAAAGTACGTCATGCATCTGGGGTTCCGAACAGTGCAACAGTGCAAAAAAGTGTGACAAAGGGGGGGCTTGGAAACCGCAAAATTTTGCGTAAAGTACTTTATGAACCTTCCCAAACAAAATTGAGATTATTTAGCCCAGTGTTGAGAAATATCATTTCAGTGTCATAGGATTAGATTGCAAGTAACTTTATTCCAAAGATTTTATGATGTTGATGAATCTAAAACGCTTGAAGGATCCTATACCGTTGTCTAACAAATTTTGGTTCTAAACACAAAGTGTAGAACACAAGAACGTAAATACAAAATTTTCACAAAGAGTAATATCGCGTCTGACCAACTTATAGGATCAAGAAGTTGGAAATAGTTTTTAAAAAAGCTATAAACAAATAATTCCCATAATACCTGAATGACACATCTCAACACTGCTCAGACCCAGAATGTTCCAGTGAGTGAGTGATGAAAGAAAACCAATTCACGCTGTAAAGAAACTCCTTGAAACTTAAGTTTAATTTCTATACATTTGTCAATGCATTTACAATGAAGCTTATATAAAAGCAAAATTTCTAGAGGAACTTTCGTCGGAATTTTCTGTCGGAATTCTATGAAGAAGTTTCGAAGATATTCCTGAGGCAGTCTCCCGAGAAGCTCCTAAGTGAATTCCCGAAGTCTAGGAAGGAGTTTCTGGGAGTTCCTGGACAATTCTCGGAGGAATCTGAAAGAATTTTCGTTAGAATTCTCAAAATACCTGATAAAATTTCCGAAAGAATCTTTGAGGCATTTTTACGGAAAGTTTTTGATAGAATTTTTGCTGAGGCATACCAAAGGTATTTCAGAAGCAATTTCGAAAGAATTGAAACATTCCTAGAGAAAATCCTGAAGGGTTTCGTAAAGAAGGTATATCTGAATGTATTACTGCACAGATAAAAATATGTTGTGATTTTAAATGTATTTTCATGCACATATTTGGAGCATGCAAATAAACGTAACATTCAATCGATCTCACTATTAGTTTAAATCGAAATAAATTTAAACGGTGCTTGCTTGTAAAATTCAATCAAATTTAATTGAATATCGAATGTTAATTCGATTGATGGGGTAACCTGCCGTTTTACACGTCGTTGAATTTTCAAAATTATTTGCTGTGTGGAGGAATTATTAAAGCAAATTCCAAAGGAATTTTTGAAGGATATCTGGATAAATTGCTGGATAAGTTTTGAAAGAAATTTCGAAGTTATTAACGGAAGAATTGCCGGAGATTTTTTCGGAAGTAGTTTATTACTGAATTCACGAAGTAATAACTTGATCAATTATCCCGAGATTATATAAATCAAATAGGGGAACAGGTGGTAAAATGAACACGTTAAGAACTTGCGTTAAATTCAATCATAAAACGAGGATAATTTGCTGGTTTTACCATTTGGTTCAGCAATTCAACTCATATTCTTATTGCACTCAACATTTTTTTTCGCTAATAAACATTGTTTTATATAGTTTTCCATCGAAATAAAGAACATCGGAATTTCGTATGTACAAAAGTAGTGCGGGTAAAATAAACACTGTCTGGTGGTAAAATGAACATCGCTTCTAAAACCCTTTTGAAACATTTATTTTTCTTTTTTTAACTCTAGCACTGTATATATAACTAGTTAAGATTATGAGAGCCTTTTGAAAAATCTGGTATAACTTTTGAAAAGCTCTTAATTATCAATATAATAAAAAGAAGAAGAAAAGTTTTGAAATATCAGTTATTTTTAAATTAAATTCACATCTTCAAATTTTTATCTTGGTTATTCGATATGGTTTGTTTCTTGAATTTCCGCTTCACAATTGCACAACTTTTATCATAAATTTGTGAAAGTTTGATACAAGTGTTCATTTTACCCCCATACGTGCCTTGTGATAAATAACTCTTCCTCTAACTATGCAAACCAATAATTTTACTATTTACCCCTGCAACATCTTTGTGAAGGCTGTCTTATTTGCCGCTGTGGCTAGAACAGGTTTGAATCAATGTTATTATGAATTTATTAAGATTTAAAGCTTGCGGAAAAATGGTTAAAAATTACATCAGACCCTATTTTTACGGCCTCGTTTGATATTTTGGATAGTAATAGCTATTAGTTCGGTCTCAAAACCAAATTATTAGCTCAGGTACCTTATTTTATTTCGAGGAAAACGTGTGCATGGTTAACATACGCCTAAATAGTGTTTTAATATAAATATAGCCAACTGTTCATATTACCACCCCTGTTCATTTTACCACCTCTTCCCCATTATTTATATTATATTCTTTTACAAAATACATTGCTTTGAGATCTAACATCATCACAAATCAGAGACGGTTCATGAATGTATTAATATCGTTATTGCAATTAGTTGTGGACGCGTTCGTCTTTGAAACGTATATCAACGATTCATCATGATTTATATCATTATTCATTTTCAGAAATGATTTAGTGTAAATGAATATCGAATAAATTATTTCATTTTGCATAAATAACTTTGAAAGAGTTTGGCGATGATTGGTTAATAATAATAAAAAATCAAGCAACAGGCCATTTTAGGAAGCAAATTCGGTTAGCTGATCGAAATTATATTATTAACTGATAGGAAGATTTTTGAAGGCGATAGTTCGGTTTTGGTTTTTATCGCGGTTGGCATTTTTAAACTGCCAGCCGAAGTTTGAATTTCGCGAGTAGGCGTCACGACACTTACTGTAAATTTAAGCCATTTGGTAATGAGAAGCGTTTAATGGATAGCATTCGCTATTTGATGACAGAATGATACTGCAAATATATTGTTTTGAGTGTCTGAAGCAAATATGACACAATATTATGTTATGATTGGATATGCATCCTGGTTGATTACGTCAGCTTAAAGGATTGCGTCCCTTATAAAATTGAGAATTTTTTGGTGTGCAGGACAAATTAGTCGAATAGGGCAAGTCAAGGGACATTGCGCTTCGACGACTTTCATGGTAGGAAAATAGACTGGATTGGGATCCAGAGCTACACGATCCAGTACAAGCAGTTCATGGTGGAGTATGAACAACTCGGGCACATGCGCAAGGTGCACACCAAAAAATTCTGAATTTTATAAGGGACGCAATCCTTTAAGCTGACGTAATCAACCGAGATGCATATCCAATCATAACATAATATTGTGTCATATTTACTTCAGACACCCAAAACAATATATATGTGGGGCCCCCAAGGAATTGCATACGTCCAACGGCAAATTATTATTTTCAGTTGGTCACCCTTTGGAACAGTTATATATTCCCTGGTCGAAAGGCCCAAAATCTGCAAAGCCATCTTAATTTTTTTTAAGCATATGAGCTCGAAGCTGCATATAAACGAAAAACGTCAGTCTGTCTGGAAATAGCTTTCGAGTAACGTTCAAGTTCAGATTAAACATTGGTTTTTGGGAAGTCCTAGGTACTACACGAAAGCAAAGAATGATGAGAATAGTATACAATCAACGGACAACAGGACCGTCTGGAGGTAAGGCATTAAACAGGCAAATTACCCTCAGCGATGGTGGTATCAATAGCAAGACACGGATATGCAATACATACAGAACGAAAGTCTAGTTCATACAAATAGAAAGACATGACAGTCTTTCCGAGTTTTTTTAGTTTGATTGTTTTTGAACTCAAAGGCTGCCATAATCTGGTTCCGTCCATCAATTGGTAAGAAAGCGATAATTCTGAAGTGTCAATTGAAAGTAAGACTCCAAGGCTCTCCAAGGTTATTAAAAATTTACTAGGTTTAAAATTAAAATGTGTACACAGCATGTGTTAGCTGGATACTATTTGAATTCAACAAATGGGTTAATGTTTTCTGTTTGAAGCATTCTTACAAAACTATTTTTATTAAATTCTTCGTACGGTCTAAGGGATTTACGCGGTTGAATTAAGTTGAAGTTTATCTAGTTTTGGCATTGGTTAAAAAAATTTCAAAAATTCCGCGGAATTCCGTTTCAATTCGTTAAATCAAGTTTTTGATGGCGAAACTATTGAAATTTAACGCATTGAAACAAAAAAACTCAATTTCGGATCGAATTACCTGAAACGATTTTTTTAATATCGCATATCCTTAGTGCGCAAAAGCTGAGGAAAACATCAGGCAACTTTGTGTATAGTAATCCTTAACAGATTTTTCCGTAACGAGTTGCACTTGACGATGAGCAAATCCTAAATGATAACTATTGAATATGAGAAGAAAATTGTGCATTGAACCATAAAAGATTGGTGTCTAAGTAGTTTTTACTTTATTTAAGTGTTTTTCTAAATATTTTTAAGTTCAACACTGAGTTTGAGCTGAGCTGAGTTTGAAGACACTTTTGCTGCTGTAAGCATCTGCTCAACAAAAAAGGCACAAACTTCATACTTATAAATATCGGAATAATCTATATGCCCCTAACAACATCCGCTTTTGATCGTTTACTATTCTATTCTCTTATATATTCACGTGATTTATAGCACCGTCCCTGTCTGTAAATCAACTTCACAGTTTTCAATCATTGGTTTTTCTACTCGAAATAACAGCTCGGGATTCGGTGTGACCTACCAACGTTAATTCAATGAAACCTTATTTGACTGCAATTTCCGTTCCCATGCTACAGACGAAAATGTGTCACATTCGCCGACCGGATACAAATTTGATAACCAAATGATCGCAGTATACCCCAACACGAACAGAAAGAAATATGATTATCTCCATTCTTTTTCGCGGTCTCGCTAAAATCGCCTCAACCCATAATGAACACAACACCGGCCCCGTGCGATCGTATGAATTACTCGATCAACCCACCACGGACCACACGAAGTCGATCGACCAAGCATAAAACGCAACATTGCGATCGCGCCGCACCGCTGCAGGCTGGTCGTTGATTGGTCCATTGCATTGGTCCAGCCAGTCGGTGGCTCGGTCGCAGCCGCCGTCGTTGCATGGATGCTGCATGAACTCAGCCGCCGCTCCGAAGTCCGCCGTAGAAATCCAAACGTAACGCCTGCTTGGATGAAGCACATGATGCCGCGCGCGAAGTTGGTCGATCGGTTGGAGATCGAAAGGTATCTTGGTTTGACTTGGCACCACACCACAGACTACAGCTCCCTTTTGGGCATCAGTCAGTTCTGTTTCGGATCTGCTTGCGTTACGAGCCTCTAAAATTGTGTGCCTTCTCGTGATCATTTTCTGTGCGTTCGTTCTTAAACGGTTTTTGTGCATTGCATAAAAAGCCCTCACGTGGCTTCTAAGCTCTTGGATTAAATTGTAGATTTTGTGGTAAATTTCGGATTCTGAAGATTCATAAGTGAAAAATAATACTAAAATAAAATTAGCGTTCAAAAACAGGGATTGGTCCTTGCGAATTTATCCTGAAAATTGAAGGTTAGCAAATTTTACAATAAACGTGACCCAGTGAAAAAATCATGCGATAATTCTGCAATTATTAGAACTAGTAATTGCAGTAATCCGCGACCCATTATGGAAAACCCCTCGACCAGCTCGGATATCCCGAAGCGACACAGTCTGACTGTGTCCAACGAAAGCGAAAGTGCAACGGTTAAACTGTCCGATTCCCGTACTCCTTCGCCGCAGCTTCCACATAAGGGGCCGAAGAAAGTTTCCTTCTCGGATGAGCTGCCACAGGAGTCCTCGACCTCCTCAGAAACCTCTGCACCTGACTCGACCTTGACCCAGAAAAGTGAAAGTGTGAAACAAGTCCACGGTGACGTGAACCCGTTTGTGTTTGTGCTTCAGAAAAATGATTCTTATTTGAATAACCTTCATCAGATGGATCCTACGCCCTCTGCCGTACCGTTAACCAATTCGGACGTATTTCCAAATCAACGCCGGGCCTCGGCCAATGGTTCAGGTGAAAGTGAAACCGTGGTTGACCTTGAACCTAAGCCATCGGCATCGATCTTGAAGCCCAGTGACCCAATTCCGGAGCCACCAGCAACTAAGCCGTCTTTTGATCCTATTTCCGCCGGGTTGGTAAATGATCTGAAAACCCAACGCGATCTAGTGAAAGCATCTGTGACCCCGGCTGGAAAGAAGAAAAACTTGGCTGACAGTGACAAAATTGAGAAAAGTGTTCAGGGAGACATGCCGCCGCCGATTGTCAGTGCCATGGAACTGGAAGTGAAGCGCGACAAGCGCCGTTGGCTGTTGATTTCGGAGCTGAGTGCGATATTCGGCGAGGAGAAGCACACCGTCGACGGATTCAAGCGGATCTTCCGAGAACAGGTGAGTGTTCAACAGGCGCTGTACTGAGCTGAGGAGGGCAAGCAATCCGAAAATGAGGTGATACTCAAGTGATATTCAAGTGCAAGAAATTGAACCTTCAAGTGCAGTGCTCGCGTGATCGTGCGCATATTCATGAGGTACCCAATACGCATTAGAATACAATGCAAAGTGCTATTTGTTCTGCTAAGTACCAACGCCAACACCGTGACGCCCGCCGCCGATTACATTATGCATTCACCGACTATTATTTTACATATCATTACACTCTGACACGTTGTTGCACGAGATGTTCGATGTTGGGTGGAAGGGCTCATAAATTGCACCAGCAACGACTTGCTCACCAGCCGGTTAATGATCTTAGCGCGAGTGGCTCTTCTTCATCGGTTGTTGGCTCGGTTGATGAGACCTAGCCCTGATGGGAGGGAGAGGTGTGATGACGATGAGTACTTGCCTGTTGCCTGGCGGTTCGTTATTGGGTTGCGTGTAAAAGTCACGACTTATGAACTTGAGGTGCATGATGAATGATGTTGTTCGAAAAGGTATAGAAACACGAGTGGTTTCTAATACTGTGAATTGGATTCGATTATGCTACTGGTACTGGTACTTTTTCTTGGGATTGAATAGCGTCAAGGTGCTACTGGGAGTGATAATTGTAACTGAACAATTGTCGAATATGGAGACTGACCATTTGGGCAGTATTCCTATTTAATCGACCGTATTCCAATCAAATGGTTTGATTTTTTCGTAAATCACGAGAAATTTACAGATATTAACCAGGTACTAAAAATCAAGTCATTGGGTTGTACGGTATCCAAGGGATAAACGTTGCGGACGTGAATATGGGTGCTGCCCATATGGTTAGTCACTTAAAAATTTATATCACGATTGCATTTCTTCTGGTTTTGTCATTTTGCATGTTTTTGCATTAATTAAAATGCATCCAAGAACCTTTGGGAAATTTTTTTTTCAATAATTCCGAAATGCAATGTCCGATCTAGCCAATTTTCAATGAAAACCATGGAACCGGATGTCCCATCGAATGCGAGTAAACCGGGTAATGCTAAGTTTCAAAAAGTGTCTTCAAATTTCGTATACACACATTCTGGAATCACCACTGTTCGTCGAGCTGAGTCGATTGATATACAACACTATGGGTCTCCGGGCCTTCTATCAAAAGTTCTGTTTTGGAGTAATTCTATAGCCTTTCGGTACACCTTTTCTGTTCGAGAAAGGCAATAAGAGAATTGAAGTGCGATACTTTCTTTTAAAGTCACAAACGAGTTAGCGGTGATTGAGATTTGATAATGACTTTAACAACCATGCAGTCAATTTGACTTGTTTTGAAAGTCTTGGATTCTGGCATATCGCAAGTTGTTTTACAGATGTTTCAGGTAGAATACATTCATGAACATGGATTTCAAATAATGTTCTATAATCGCGGTCGATCGTAGCATCGAAAAATTGGATAACCAAAAATTCTTTCAAGTGCATAAAATTTGTGTACGCGTTCAAATATTGCATAGTCATTATATCAAATAATAATTTACTGATTATAACCCAGTCACTGGGTTAAATATTCTCATCTTCTGGCTTTTTCAGTCTGAGATATTTTCAAACAGGTTTATATTTGCATTGACTGACGTTTCGGCCCGTTTCTTGGGTCTTTTTCAAGAAAAAACTAAACATCGTGAATAATAAGGAGCACGTAACATAACAAAACTTATCGATTTAACATACGCTGTCTGTCGTTTTGGAAACATTTCTAGTTCTAGAATAATTGAAAACCATAATGAAGGGCAGCGGTAATTACATATGCTAATGAATTCCGCTATATGCAGTATTCGTTTCAACCGACGGCCAAAATTGATTGTCGCCTAACAATAGTTACTTTCATAAACTTTTCGCATGAAGAGTACCATTTTAGAACATAGGAAATGGAATTACATTCAACATGTATAATGTCAATGAAATAAAATAAAAGAGACATTTTTTTTTGGGGTCAATCCAGCACACCGTATGCATTATATATTTTGAATACATATCAATTCGTTTCAAAAGAGATTTTCCTCATATCACCCTACAACACCCACACAACGCTTATTACTTGATTCTACAAAAAATAAAACATACACTAAAGTCTAAAGTCTTTAAATTTATCGACGCCGAGCCATGAGGTTCTTACTCGAAGCGATCAGTTTCAACGAACTTTTCTCATGGACTGTATAGTGTATATGGATCTGATGGCGACATTCGATACAGTGAATCCTTTTATCCTTCCCGCTTCATCACAATAGATCAAAAAACTGGTCGCAGTGATAATGATACCCAACACGGAAAAAAAATCCTTCCCGCTGAACTGGAGAAGTCAAGCTCTATACTTTGGTTCAAACCCAATCTGGTGAATCGGTAGTTTACAGCTCAGATAGGATCATCGGGGAGTCAGTAATATTCTGCAAAAGTACAAACTAGAGTTTCCATCGAAGAAAATCTTGGGATTTAGGAAATTTCGCGATTTCCGGGATATTATTTGTGAAATCCCGTAAATACACTTTTTCCACTTCCGGTTAACTAACAGTGTACTTTGATTAATGATTTGAGTGTATTACTTCTACGTGATTCACAATGATATGGAAATGCTAATATCATCTTCATGTTCATCATGTTCATGATAGAATTAGAGGCGAAAGTATAGAATTGATAGTTCCGTTAGGATACGGCAGGCATGAAGAATGTTTTTATAGAAGTCGATTTGAAAGCGAGCGGAGGGCAATATTTTTTATGGCATATATCGCACGACCTTCCTTTTGAACTCCCGTATGAAGGAGGAGGGAAGAATATCAGTGTGGAAGCTGATATATCTCCACTGGCAAAAGGAAGGTGGTTTGATTTGCTCATATGCCAAAGCGTGCGGAAGGGTTTTCTACATTGGCGAAAATAAGGGGGGGCTTTGTGCCCTCCCCAGAAAGTTTTGAAAAATAATTCCGACATCTTCACATATCACATCTATGACCATTTGTTCAGCAATGTATCGAAATTGTTGTTGCAAAATGTAGGGTAACCAAATTGAGTTGGACTCCTGGCATCATTTTTTTAATTTTTAAACCAAAATCAATGTCGCTGGCTTCAAAAAATAAATTTGTTCTGCATTTGTTTCACTAGTTTCCTGGTCGAAGAAACCGATATTTAAATGAAATTTCAATGGGATCAGTTTGTTCATTAAGATAAGCGTTACAATGCGTTACTATTCAAATCGTGCTTCGTAACATGTTCGTTAAAAATCTGAGCATGTATACACAATAAGTTCTTGTCGGTATTGTGAATTTAAAATGCAATAATCTTCTTAATGATGCATGAAAATGGAAAGGTAATACTATGTTCGCACTACGGCCTGAATAACATGTTATTCAAATTATCGACAAAAGAAAGCTCATCAAGATAGCCGAATAACATGTTACAAGGCCCTAGTGCGAACATAGTATAAGACTATCCATTGGATCATTCGATGTATGGAACATAATCAACAACTGATGCTCATTTCAAATTACTATTTCATAAATAAAACTTTATCCATGGTATAGTGAGATTTCCGTTTGTTTGAAACTCGCCCTTAGATATATTTAATCCGTTATTCGTAAGCCTTTTCTCTTTAGGTCGAATATAGATATTTACCCTAAATATGTCTTTTTGGATTTTCATAGCTTGTCACGCTAAAACTTTCACCTTATTTGTATACATTAGGAAGTTCTTCTGAATGTACCAAGTTCAGAAACATAATTGTGTGAGGATATGAACATTCCTGCTCTATTGGTAGCTCCGATCCGCTTCAAAAAAGACTGAAGCATTTTAGAACTACATCAAAATGAACACATATACACAAATCCGGCCAATGAAATTTCGAACGATCATTCTTTCGAAAATCTTCGAGTCAATCGCAAGGTATGCCGCAAAACAGTTGATCAAATTCCTAAGAAGCTTTTTGTTTTCGCTACTCAATATAATTCTGCCACAGAAAGATATCCCTGTTTCGACCTTACAGTCGAAGAACTTATATCTGAACAGATATAAATAAAGCTGTTGATTAAGAAAGAACATAACATACCGTTTTGACTCAAATTTTGAACATGACTCATATTTCGAACACTCGCTTTTATATGGCCGTTTTGGCTTTGTTCGTGTAACTCTTTCCATAGAACCTTGAATTCCTTTGTAATATTGATCCTAAATGGGGAAACCGATGAAAATGTTTCCAAAAATCTTTTCAAAATAATAAAACTAAAGAATCTTTGTTACAATGACAATCTACAAAGCATTCGAATTTGGTATATACATTTTTGGTATATACATTTGGTATATACATTCGAATTTGGTGTATACAAAACTTAGGTAACATTCTCACTCACAATAATCCTCACAAGGTTCACTTGTTCCATTTATTTTTTTGACGTAAACTACGTCTAAGGGGAAGCCTCAGATACAGGGTGCAAAATGAAAATTTCCAAATTGGGGACCGTCACGAAATCATGTAAGATTTCAAACGGTAATAGCGTCTTTATCTTTCGATGGATTTTCGACATTTGCTTATCAATCGATTCGGAAACTCTCCAGCAATTTGCCAATTCTATTGATACTATTGATCATCAACGTGAAACTATTGAAAATGTTATTTCTTTCCAAACCGGGTGAAAAATTCAATTCCGTTCATAAATCCCCAACACGGACATCAGATTGCAGTAACGTACGGGCCTTTTGATCCACTGCTCACGGAGAACGGACGATTTCGTTCGCACGGGAGAGCTCGTTGATTGAGATTTATGAGTGATGATGCGGATGAAATTTTTCGTCAGGTGGTGGTGGCGGTCGTGGCAACAGCAGTACATCTTTTCATCCGTGTTCCCAACAGCATCGTTGAATCTGGCAATCAACGTCGTGCTGTTGATGAGGCACATAAGTGGAAATTAATCGGTTCTTTTCAGGACCACCATTATGTTTAGGAGGAAGGTTGAGTTGAAATAATTTTTTGGCGTAAACTATGTCTAAGGGGAAGACTCAGATACAGGGTGTAAAACGGAAATTTACAAATTCGAGACCGTCGCGAAATTAGGATAGATTTCAAACACTAATAGCGTCTTTATCTTTCGATGGATTTTTAATCACTTACTCTGCAGAAGTCGAATGATGGATTGAATCTTATGAATTTTTGCGTTACTGCTGCCGATTTATTGCGACAATATCATGAATTTACTCTCAGTCAAACCAAATTCCTCAAATGAAAAATTTAATGCCCTGAAAAGGACAGATTTCAGATCATGCGGATTTATAATCACCAACACAACAGCAACCATTCGATTGTCAGAATATCACAAGAGTATTTCATTCAAATGCAGATGCTGGCTCTATGGTTTTACCGCTACTCTGCAACAGATTGCCATCGTTGGATTCTCTGTAGCAACGATCCTGTTACGAGCGCTACCTACGCCATCGGTGGGAACGAAGAGCGTGCGTCAGAAGGAGAAGCTGCAAAAATGTATTCGCATGGATGGAAATTAAACCTGAAACAAGTAGCAGTCTATCTACTAAAATAATAATCTTGAGGGGAAATTTCACTGGTATTGATGCTATCCATGCGAATAAATTTTTGTAGCGTCCCTGACGCACGGTCGTGATTCCGCCACCGACGGAAACTATCAGCCATCACCAAGCGATTAATATGAACTTTGATCAAAATTCGTCTCGCCTCAAATTATGGCTTAAGAGCTGCTTTCACTGATGACACTTGAGACGCAACCGTTGCAGAAATAAACACCACCATAGCCGCCATCGTAGAGACACGCAAGAAATTCCATGTGAGTGCTGTTGATGCTGACGACGACGACCGCGCGACCCACACCATCACCGGGAATAAAATTTCCGGTAGGAGCTTTATTATGCCGAAGATGGTACCATGGTCTGGTCTCCGCGACATCTCGAACGAAATGGCTCGCGCGCGCGGAAGAGCTGCTTTCTTGTATTCAATAAAGTTGAACCTGTAGCCCCGCCCCTTTGGTGAGTGTTTGACGGTTACACAATATTTGCATTCATACCGGACAACAAAGAGGAGGGACTAATGAGCCCACTTTATTGGTTATAAGAAAACTGCTCTCCCCAGCGCGCGTGGCAGCCCATGCTCATTCCAGTTCGAGACAGCAACACGTACGGACGTGTTTTTTGCTTGCGTATTTTTGACGTAAACTACGTCTAAGGGGAAGCCTCGGATACAGGGTTGCAAAATGAAAATTTCCAAATTGGGGACCCGAAATCATGTAAGATTTCAAACGGTAATAGTGTCTTTATCTTTCGATGGATTTTCGACATTTGCTTATCAATCGATTCGGAAACTCTCCAGCAATTTGCCAATTCTATTGATACTATTGATTATCAACGTTAAACTATTGAAAATGTTATTTCTTTCCAAACCGGATGAAAAATTCAATTCCGTTCATAAATCCCCAACACGGACATCAGATTACAGTAAGGTACGGGCCTTTTGATCCACTGCTTCGTTTTCCCTGTGTATAAAAAGCCCATGTTTCGCGTGCGCGCGTCATTTTCATTCTGGATGTCACGGAGAACGGACCAGCGCGGTTCCAGCGATAACGCTTGTGGTTTGGTCTGTTGTTGTAAAAACTCATGGACGATTCAAGTCAACCCCCAACTCAGCACCTAAAAACTCATGGATGAGTTGAATCATCGTATGTTTTCTGTATGTATGTAGAATCACGAGCGCGCGTCAAACGGAGAAGCTGCAAAAATGTATTCGCATGGATGACTATCTACTAAAATTATAAGTCTTTCTCTGTCGGGATCGGGATCTCGTGATTCTACTACCGACGGAAAACAATCTGCCATCACCAAGCAATTAAGTTTTACTTTGATCAAAATTCATCTCGCTTCAAGTTGTGACTTAAGAGCTACTTTCATTGATGGTAGCCAATCGTTAGTAGGGGAAATTACGGATTTGGCAGGTTTTGTTCTATTACTGTCAGGGGGTTTTCTGTAACTAATTATGCTCAAATTTGGCCTGAACATTCTTTGCATATCAAAGAATATTGTGGCCAAATTTCATAAAATTTGGTCAACAAAAACCCCCGTCGACAATAATAGAACAAAACCTGCCAAAGCCGTCATTCCCCCTACTTCATACAAGAAAATTTAAACTGAGCGCTGCTAATGTTAATGACGACGACCGCGCGACCCACACCATCGCCGGGAATAAAATTTCCGGTAGGAGCTCCGCCGATGCCGAAGGTGGTACCATGGTCTGCTCTCCGCGACATCTCGAGCGAAATGGCTCGCGCGCGCGGAAGAGCTGCTTTCTTGTAATCAATAAAGTTGAACCTATAGCCACGCCCCTTTGGTAAGTGTGTGACGGTTACACAATATTTGCAGTCATACCGGACAACAAAGAGGCGGGACTAATGAGCCATCTTTATTGATTATAAGAAAACTGCTCTCCCGCGCGCGCGTGACATTTCTCGCTTAACTTTTCAAAAGGACCTAAGTAACATTTTTTTCATGAATTAATTTGAGTACTGCAATCAAAAGCTTTCATGTTGTTCTGTTGATTGCGCTATTCAAATTAATTCATGAAAAAAATGTTACTTAGGTCCTTTTGAAAAGTTAAGCGAGATTTCATTACAAATGTCGCGGGCGGCGGTCCCAGCATCGGCGGAGTTGCTGAACGAATCAATCGGTTCTTCTTAAGGCCACCATCCTATACAAAGGAAGAGGTGAGGCGAATATTGTTCAAAGAACAAATTAACCACATGGAGATGCAGATGGAGACAGTTCAATCGAAATGATGCCGTCAGTAGCGGAATCACGAGTGCGCTTTGACGCGTGGTCTTTACAAAAACATGTGTGCGTCTTCAGTGATTTGACGGTAGTTATCCTCATTTCTAAAGTTTTTTTTTGTTAAATACAGTAAAAAGTGCAATTAAACCTGATAAATTGAAATTTAGAAATACCCATGTTTAGTTAAGCTCATTTAGAATATTTTTCAAAAAATTCGAAAAAGAACAATGAATTGAATTTAAACAAACAAAACCCAGATTAATCCACCTAGCGGTGATGGTGCCTTTCTCGTTTATTTTTCGAGTTAGTAATTTCTACGCGCTTTTGGTATGAAAAAAAGTATTTTGTCCATAACTTCTGAGCCCATAGTCCGATCCGGCCAATTTTCAATAGGAAACAATGGGACAGGATTCTGCGTCGAATGCAACTTGTTGCAAGCAAATCCGTTAAGGGTAAGTGCTTGAAAAATGGGCTAGACTTTTCCACTCGTTGTTGTCTAAACAAAAAGTATTTTGCCCATAACTTCTGAGCCCATAGTCCGATCCGGCCAATTTTCAATAGGAAACAATGGGACAGGATTCTGCGTCGAATGCAACTTGTTGCAAGCAAATCCGTTAAGGGTAAGTGCCTGAAAAATGGGCTAGACTTTTGGCGAACTTTTGCGCGCACACACACACACACACACACACACACACACACACACACACACACACAGACATCACCTCGATTCTTCGAGCTGAGTCGATCGGTATATAACACTATGGGTCTCCGAGCCTCCTATAAAAAGTTTATTTTTGGAGTGAACATATAGCCTTTGCGTATACTTTGTATACGAGAAAGGCAAAACTAAACTAGATAATGGCCCTAGATTCTTCATTTCACCAAACTGTTTCACGTAGTTTACGTCGGGCGGTCGTGTCTTGTACACAACCCTTATGATTTTTTTTTTTAATTTCATAAGGATCATCAGAAAACTCTTTTATTTATTATTTTGTACCTGTCTGGTGCTCAATTAGAATGTTATATTTATTGGATAACAAAAGCTATTCCAGATTTAGAAAACACTTCGTATCGGAAAACATTTCTCTTGCAGCACGATTCAGATTGATTTGGTTGTTTCTCGAGTTTTTTTTTTTAATTTGGAGAGAAATCTCTCACCTATTCAGAAAACCATGATTTTCAAAATCTAGGCAATTTTATTTTATAACTAGTTGACCCGGCAGACGTTGTCCTGCATAGTAGGCGAGAATGCACGTTATGAAGCGCCCATGCAAAATGCTCAAACGAATCATAATTTTATTTTTCCCCAATTTACTCAACTTTACTCGTAATTTTTGCATGAGCAAATATCATATAAACCCGTCGGAAACTAAAATAAACATATCTGCTGAAGGAATGAAGAAAATCCATCCAGCCGTTTTTGAGTTATTCGGATCCGGATACGAACACAGACCATTTTTTAATATATAAAAGGGGAACTGTTCCGTTTTCCAAATCACTGTCCATATATTCATCTCATAGCGAAATAAAGAAATACGGCACCAAATTTGTCGCTTCTTTTTGTTAACAGCACTGCTGAAAAATCACAAAATAATAAACAAACCAAATACCTTTTCATTGCTTTGCTTTTCGTGAGACCAATATCGGAGCTATGAGATGAAGTCCAGGAGCAGTAATCCTAGATATTTTGAAATGGCTTTTAGCCGCTTCCTAACGTGAGCAACAACAGAAAACCCATGTTATTCTGGAATTAGAAAAGTAAAATCAAACGGGTTTGCTATCTGCTGAAAATCGTCAGTGAATATTCTTAAAATAACCCTCGGAATGGTAGTTTTGACTAGCAATCCTAAAACCAGAGACCGGCGCACACTGGGGCAGACCGCTGTATTCGTTGGACAAAACCTCTAGCACTCTCTCTATACCTTCTAGAGTTTTGGTGTCTTCAGCACACTATCGCGGGTAATTCTAAGCTTTATTTTGATGAATTTTATTCTTATCTAGTTAAAACTTACCCAGATAAGTGTTATCTTTTGATAGGAACGAGATAGAGCAAACTTTTTTTCTACAAAGTTATTTGTTTTGACATTTTGGACTTATGCTCTAAAACCTTTGTAGATGACGCTGTACGTTATTTTCTTGAAAACAGTGATAAAATGGGCTTCTTCTAATTTTTTCGCGTTAAACCTCTGGTAAAAGTTTTTTGAGGTACGCTTTCAAAGGAGAATGATAATAACGCTGATCGTGAGGTGTTACCAAGGTTTTTAAAAGCTTTATTAGTGGATTTATTGAAATTAAGTAAAAAAAAACACTGTTAAGAAAAATATGAATAACTTACGAATGGGCAGATGGCGGCAGCTGAAATTTTGTCTGATCATAATTCAAACTTATATCTTTGATATCGGGAAGAAAAAAAAGTGGAGACATGTGGAGCTTTTTGTCTGTGATTTTTCCAAATTTGGTATTAATATGCATTGAAAATCAACATATTACAGAAATTCCGAATGAAACGGATGTACGATATCTCCGAATTCTGCAATATATGGTAGAATCGTCTCTTTCCGAAAATTATTAGACTTGTCTTTTTTGTTCCGGCACTAGGGTGACTAATTTCGGATAGCAGTCTTCTAGGTGCAACATGTGTGAGATGTTCACGTTGCGTTCACGTTTTGCACCCAATCAAACATTGCACAGTGGGCCACGTCGTGAAATTAGGAGGAAAAAATTATTTTCCCCATAATGATAATTTTTTAGGATCAAAGTGTCTTCAGCAAAGTCAAAGCTTATTATTTAAGCTTTATTTTGAAGTTTGTTGCAATAGGGTGGCCCAACTACATTTTGAGATAAAATTTTTAACTTCTATATTTCTAATTTTAGCATTGTACGATGCTCTAAAAAGTTGTTCCTTATTTGATTTTGAGGCACTTGACTGAAGAAACCATTGTTGTACGTCGTTTGTATCATTTGTTATGATAATTTTAAATAATTATGTTAGGGTGATCCTAAAAATTTTGATTGTAATTTCTAGTTTTAATTTTTATCGAAGTGACGTCTTCTACAAAGTTTTAGAGCATAAAAATGCACGTTTCGGTTACATAACCAAGTAAATTCATTGGTGGATTGCAGAGATATCACTGTTTTTCTTAAAAAAATCCGTTGTTTTCAAATGCCTGTATTTTGAATGGAAGAAAAAGGAGGATTCATTTCTCTCTGGGTTAGACAGAGGAAGGGCTAAAGATTGCTCTGAGGTTTTTCCATCATTTAAAAAATGGCTTTATGTACGAGGAAATCAAAATCATCAGTTCTAGAAGTGTTATAAAACCGAAAATTCCGCCCAATTCGTCAAAAACAAAATGTTTATATGTAGTAATCATAACTTCCTTATATATTTCAACATGTTCAATAATATCAACGCTTATCAACGTGACAACTTCACTGAACAGACCGTAATCGTAGGTTGTTTACATCACTTGTTCAATCGATTTTACTTTAAAATCGTTAGGGTGGTATGGAAAATTAGGTTTTTCGAGCGTAGTTTTTTTTTATTTAACTTTTATCTAGATATTTATTAGGGTGGTTTAAGAATTCGATTTTTCTCCACACCGATCACTCAATTCTGTCCCATGTTCTGAGTGTCCTCCGCGAATTTGAGCGAAATTGGATAACAACTGATTTAGCACTAGCCGTTTCAAGTTTGCATGGGAATTAGTATGGGGAAGTGGATTTTTCATCCTACTGATTATGGCGCTTCCCCATACAGCGCTGGCGAAAAAAGCCACATGGCCAAAATCGCTTGTTGATTAATCGTTCCAATAATTAGTAATCGATTTGAATCCAGCTTGCGAATCTTTGATGATCTTTATTGAACTTTTCGAAGCGCATGTTCTGCTTTCGCCAGCGCTTAATTGGAAAGCGCCATAATCAGTATGATGAAAATTTCACTTTGCCCATACTAATTCCCATGCAAATTTGAAACGGCTCGTGCTAAATCAATTCGCGGAGGACACTCAGAACATGGGACAGAATTGAGTGATCGGTGTGGAGAAAAATCAAATTCTTAAACCACCCTAATAAATATCTAGATAAAAGTTAAATAAAAAAAACTACGCTCAAAAAACCTAATTTTCCATACCACCCTAACGATTTTAAAGTAAAATCGATTGAACAAGTGATGTAAACAACCTACGATTACGGTCTGTTCAGTGAAGTTGTCACGTTGATAAGCGTTGATATTATTGAACATGTTATTCTACCAATCGGTATATTGAGTGAAGATGCGCTGGAAATATATAAGGAAGTTATGATTACTACATATAAACATTTTGTTTTTGACGAATTGGGCGGAATTTTCGGTTTTATAACACTTCTAGAACTGATTATTTTGATTTCCTCGTACATAAAGCCATTTTTAAAATGATGGAAAAACTTCAAATTCCCTCAAATTCCCTCAAATTCCCCAATACCAAAATATGCAGAGCAATCCTTAGCCCTTCCTCTGTCCAAGCCTGAGAAAAATGGATCCCCTTTTTTTCCCCATTCAAAAATACAGGCATTTGAAAACAACGGATTTTTTCAAGAAAAACAGTGATATCTCTGCAATCCACCAATGTATTTACTTGGTTGTGTAGCCACGTGCATTTTTTGATGCTCTAAAACTTTTTAGAAGATGTTAATCCGATAAAAATTGAAACTAACAAATTACAATCAAAATATTGATTTTTAAGGTCACCCTAACATTATTTTTTAAATGATCATAACAACTAATACAAGCGACGTACACCAATGGTTTCTTTAGCAAAGTGCCTCAAAATTAAATAAGAAACAACTTTAAAGAACAATATACAATGCTAAAATTAGAAACATAGAAGTTAAAAAAAATCTCAAAATATAGTGGGACCACCCTAACATAAAAAACTTCAAAATAAAGCTTGAATAATAAGCTTTGACTTTGCTGAAGAAACTTTGATCCTAAAATATATCATTATGGTGAAAATAATTTTTTCTTCCTAATTTTACGGCGTGGCCCAATGTGCATTGCTTGCTATGTTCGAACTTGCACATAGCAATCTGAACACGAGCAAGAACTCCAATACACCCAGGCGCAATGTACCTACGATGTTCAAACATCGAGTTTAAACTTGGGTTCAAACATGTGCGCTTGCACACGAGAATGCTACGCTTGGGTAAATGAACGAGTTGCTAGCTTTGGCGTAAATAAGGGGGGGCCGGGGGGGGCCTGGCCCCCTCCAGACCTACTTGTGGCCCCCCCCAGAAAATTTTGAAAAGTAATTCCAACTTAGTCAGTTTTTATTTCATTTACATATTTCCTACATATTTCTTAATTTTGATTATGAATTCTATAAACATATTTTTGTTGCGTTATCACATCTATGACCATTTGTTCAGCAAAGCATCGAAATATTTAAGTTGGACCCCTGAGAACATTTTCTCGATTTTAAGCTAAAATCAATGCCGTTGCTAATTCAGTTGCTAGCTTAAAATAATGAATTTGTTCTGCATTTGTTTGACTTGTATCCTGGTCGCAGAAACATAAAAACATAATTTTATTAAGATATAAATATTTCTGTTCTATTAAACTACCATCCACTTCAAAAAAGACTGAAGCAACTACATCGAAAAGAGCACATGTACACAAATCCGGTCAATGAAATTTCGAACAACCATTTTTTCAAAAATCTTCGAATTAATCGCAAGGTATGCCGCAAAACAGTTGATAAAATTCCTATGCAGCTTTTTGCTCTTGCTATATAATTCTGGTACAGAAAGATATAAAATCATAAAACTTAAGAATCTTTGTTACAATGACAGAAAAATCAACAACGCATTCCGTTGAAAGTATTAGGACAAAACTTGCAACCTTCACACTCACAACAGAGATTGCATTAAAGAAATATTTTTATAATCCTCAAAAGATCTTGTTCCATTTAATTTTTTGGCGATTTCATAAGGATCATCGGAAAACTCTTTTGTGCCTGCTTTAGTTAGAATTTGTTTTCTTAGAATAAAAAAAATTATAAAAAATTATTTTAATTTAGAAACCAGTTCTTATCAGAAAACATTTCTTTTGCAGCACAATTCAGATCGATTTGGTTGCTTCTCAAGTCTCTTTGATTTTTGCAGAGAAATCTCTCACCTATTCAGAAAACCATAATAAAGCCTCTTCCTAACGTCAGTAATTACAAGTTTCAAAAAAAATCGAGATCTTTATGCATTAAGTAATCATGGAAATGCTTGAAAACTTTTAGAAATATACTCATGTCGAATTTCATTTATAGATAATTCGAAGAAGATTCTTGAATCTTAGATTACACACTTATCCACATTTAGTAACATGGAGAAGACAAGTTGACACAGACACAGCGTTTTGAAGCAATCACAGCATCAAATCCATGCGCGCAGTGCTCTAAATCGCCTTTGAAAATTCTCGCTTAACTTTTCAAAAGGACCTAAGTAACATTTTTTTCATGAATTAATTTGAATAGCGCAATCCACAGAACAACATGAAAGCTTTTGATTGCAGTACTCAAGTTAATTCATGAAAAAAATGCTACTTAGGTCCTTTTGAAAAGTTAAGCGAGAATTACATCCCACCAGCTGGTGCCATGGCCCCCCCTAGACCGAGACTCTAGTTACGCCTATGGTTGCTAGGGAAACTATTGTTGATTCTTCACGTTTCAACAGCCTTGTTATTCATATCTCGAATAAGAGAATTTAGAGGTGAGGTCTTGATTCAGGCCTTTCATTTACGTCTTAGGTTCGAATCTGCTCTGAGCGGAGATTTTTGTTCTATTTTCAGAGGTTCTGAAAGCAATTCTTCTTCTGATTTTGGGATGATGCAACCACTAAAAAAACTGATTAATGCATATTTCTGAAATTTTAAAATAAGATTTTTCTGACACGTTTATAAGAAGATAATTTATTCTACTTACTTCGCGGTGGTACTTGTTAAACATACCGAGAATCTGAAGCGAAGTTCTGGATTGCATAGAGATTTCTTTATTCCAGGAAGAGAACCTGATGATCAACGGCACTTTAATTCCGGTTTCGTAATTTTTTAGATTGTAATAATTGAAGATTTTATCTTTTATGAGAACCATGTATTTGTTAAATATCTTGGCTGTGCATATGCACAGCGTATGTTTCGAAATGGACAAATTGATATGAAATTTGCGAAAAAGAATCCACGTGTCTTGGAGGGACTCGAACCCTCAACCTCCTACTCTCTAGATAGGCGTGATAACCCCTACACAACAAGACCACTTAAAGGTCACGTTTGCGGAAAAGCCATCAGAATCCGAGTACCAACCTTCACCGCGGTTAGCTCTCTTTTTTGCAAATTGAGTATCTTTCGGATGCTTCGGATGCCTTTGGCACAGCAGAGTGCGATTGAATTCGCATTCCATACCGTCCCTGCCCAGACAGTTACTGGGGGGCATGGAGTGCGATCCTCTCGTTTAATAAACAATGTGCACTCGCTTGGCTGTGGATATACAATAGTAAAGCACATGTGGAGATTGGACGAATCAAGCATCCGAAAGATATTCAATTTGCAAAAAAGAGAGCTAACCGCGGTGGAGGTTGGTACTCGAATTCTGATGGCTTTTCCGCAAACGTGACCTTTATGGTCTTGTTGTGTAGGGCTATCACGCCCATCTAGAGAGTAGGAGGTTGAGGGTCTGAGTCCCTCCAAGACACGTGGATTCTTTTTCGCAAATTTCATATCAATTTGTCCATTTCGAAACATATGCTGTGCATATGCACAGCCAAGATATTTAACAAAAAAATGGTTTTCGTACGGCCGAGTTGCCGAATAATATGCAATTAATTGAGAACCATGTAGTTTATAGGACTTTTATGTTTAAGGATTTATGGGCTCATTTCTGACCTGGAGCTCAATCGTTTGGGAATTAGATAGAATATATTATGAACAGACCCCCTACTATCTTTTCAAATTTTTATCAATTTCAATATTTAATTCAGAAAAATATATTAAGCTCTTTTAGTGGAATGTATTCAACCGTACTTGACTCGACTTGAGTCGAGAGACACTGAAGTACGAGACACTGAAGACTACCATACAGTTGTGGTCGAAATACGTATCTGCAAAGATATCGAAAATAATTGGTGGAATTAAATGGAGAGTACTTAATTCGTCTTAGACGGTAGAATTTTTAATTAACAACCAAAAACCCTCCCTTACTAAAAGTGTGTCTTTGAACTTTTTGGAATCAACATCTATATTTTATTCACGATATGCATATCCCATCGTATCTAACAAAACAAAATGCATGCTTGCATATGTAACGAATATAAAATAATTAATGGTCTGCATTCTAGACCCACAAACAGAGAATTATGTATTTTACCTCGTTTAGAACATAAACGCAAGGATACTTTAAATAATCATTACATTGGAGGCTGCCAGTTGTCTTACCGGGCAAATGCACATAATATTCAGTTGTTATGAACATTAAGAATAATATCTGAAGATTGTATGCAAAACGTCGAATAAAAAAAAGTTGTGATATTGAGATATTGAGCCAAGCACAAACTGTGGGAGAGTTAAGTATCTTATTCAGCTATTCCACCACCTAAAAGGTGCTGTTTATAAAACTGAAACCACTCATGTGCCATTTATAAAAAATCCAAAGAAAAGGATTCAAACACTAGTGTCCTGAGTGAACGCCAAAGGACTTACCACTAGGCCATCACCTCTACTGAAGAAGAGAAACCATTTGACCAACATGAACAGATGAACAGCTTACTGTGTGTAAACTACTGATGTTTAAACTTTTATGTTTAAGGTCACTCCTGACGGAATCCAAGTTTCAAAGTGCTCGCGTTTTCGTGAGCACACCACTCGATACGGAGGCGTCGCACATCTGTCATTTTTGTTGATTTAGCTTTGCTGCGTCGCAGCATGCGTGAAATATTAAAAATGACAGTTTTGCGTTGCTTCCGTATCGAGTGGTGCGCCCCCGAAAACGCGAGCACTATGAAACTTGGATTCCGTCAGGAGTGACCTTTTAAACCCTTGTGTTTGAACTTGGGCGCACACTCGTGTTCATACTGGGTGCGATTTTGGTTCGGTTTATGATGAACTCGGTTTGGATCTAGTATGCATGTTTGAGTGTGAACTTGCACACGGGAAAACTGCACTTGTTTAAACGCGGTTCATGTTTTCGTGAAGACTGCGGATAGGGTGATTTAAAAAAATCAATATTTTTCCAAAAAACAGTTATTATTTAGCCTAACTTTTGAAATACTGGTCTGATTTCCAATCAATAGCCATGAAATTTAATCTCCCAACTTATTATATAGAAATTATAGAAATAGAGATATTGGGCGTGCCATTCTGGAGATAGTATTTTCACAAAAAAAAGTAATTGATTCGCCACACAAACAACATGGTGGGCAACCATGCGTCTCCATATTCGTGTGAATTATGAATTGTGTTTGTGTACCGGTGTTTGTTATCAATGACTCAAAAAATGTAGTCAAAACGGATTGCTCAACATTTCTATTTTTTTTTTCAAAACAATGTGTGAAATTGAAAGAATAAATTTCTTGAGTTGATTCAATTTTGAAACATGCTAAAAAAAAGATTTTTCAAATTCATCGATATTTTAGATCACCCTTTTAGTAACGGAGTATAAATACAAGTCTAATAATTTTTGGAAAGGGATCGTAAATTCGTTTCATTCTGAATTTCTGTAATATGTTGATTTTCAATGCATATCAATACCAAATTTGGAAAAATCACAGACAAAAAGCTCCACATGTCTCCACTTTTTTTCTTCCCGATATCAAAGATATAAGTTTGAACTATGTTCAGACAAAATTTCAGCTGCTGCCATCTGCCCATTCGTAAGTTATTCATATTTTTCTAAACAGTGTTTTTTGACTTGATTTCAATAAATCCACTATTAGAGCTTTTAAAATTCTTGGTAACACCTCCCAATCAGTTTTATTAGTATTCTCCTTTGAAAGCATACCGCCATCGGTGGTGACATTGGGTCTGAGGGGTGAAATGGGTTATCACCGGTAGAGTGGAGGTCGGACAGCAAAATCGTTCAAAAAGGTCTCTTATATTTTAATCTTCTTGCCCTCAGATACATTCAATCTATTCTACAAGCATTCTAAGTACTTGAAACAGTGACCCATTGTCACCCCCATTTGACCCATTGTCACCCCGACGACGGTAACTTAAAAAACTTTTACCAGAGGTTTAACACGGAAAAAATGAAAAGAAAACCAATTTATCGCTGTTTTCAAGAAAATAACGTACAGCGCCGTCTACAAAGGTTTTAGAGCATAGCCATCTATGCATAGAGTCTGTGGAGCAAAAGTCCAAAATCTCAAAATAAACCCCTTTGTAGAAAAAAGTTTTGCTCGTTTCTCGTTTCTCGTTTCTATAAAATGATAACACTTATCTAGGTAAGTTTTAGCTTATCTAGATAAGAATAAAATTCATCAAAATGAAGCTTGAATCACTCGCGATAGTGTGCTGAAGACACCAAAACTCTGGAACGTATACAGAGTGTGCTAGAGGTTCCAACGAATACAGCGGTCCGCCTCAGTGTGCGGCGGAGTAAAAACTGTCGAAATGGCAACGTACGAAAAAGCATGAAATCGTGAAAATAAGTAATACTGGCAGCACTTGAACTTTTTGCTTGCTTCTTATTGATGCAAAATGTAAACAATGTTACCGGCGGATGATCAAATGTCAGCAGTTCGAAACCCGGTTTAGGAAAATTTTAAAATGATTATATGAAAATAGAAATTGCAATACGTTCAATGGAGATCTTGATGATGTTACTCTCAATGCGTTATTATTTGGGATCGTTCAAAAATTACGTCCATCGTTTTTCGGCAAGTTCAACCCCCTCCCCCCTTCATGTCACAAACTGTCACAAATCATCGACCACCCCCCTCCCCCTGTACGTTCATGTGTCATTTTTATTGGAGCGATTATTTTGGTTTTTCTTTTTTGTACACTATTTTTACAATAACATAGTACGTTATGTTCCTTACTAACAGTTTGAATATGTTTTTAAAATGCAAATTGTTCTTAAAATGCTTTCAGGATTTTTTCTCCCCCACTCCCTCGACCTTTCACAAACTGTCACAAAATTCGCCCCCTCCCCCCGTAATTTTTGAACGGGTGTAATCAGAAACTTTGGTTAAACCGACTTGCGGTTGTTACCGATAACCACCTCCGTCTTACGTTGAGTGAAGTCCTGGCCTTCAGCGCTCATCCAATCCGCCACCGTGCTGATCGCGTGTGCTGCGGTCAGTTCTACCTCGGGAATTGACTCCCCGTAGATTTCCAAGGTTGCGTCATCGGCGAAGCCGACGATCTTAACACCAGGGGTCTGTAGCATAATCGGAACAACTAATAATATTAGTTGAGTAGCTTGTAACTTGTATTTTCCGTTGCATAATGAATCTTCAAGTATAAATTTACAAGGCTTATATTACAAGTAAACCGCACCAATAAATTTATCTTTCAAATATAACACTGAGAATTATGAAATTTTCAAATGACTTTGGAGATAGCAGAAATATGAAAATACTTCAAGTGCTGACATCAAATATTCAAATGGTGGGGGCGCTTACACTCATTAGCATTTATGCAGTACACGAAAACGCAAAACTACTCGAAAGTATGTTGTTATAGCTGAATACCGTATTTTGACCCAATAATCCAATTTTGAGTAAAATGACTTTTCTAACACTTAGTAGTTTAACTTAATCCACCTAAAACATATTACCCAAAGCAGAGTTTAGTTTACCCAAAGTTGACCTTATTCATCTCAAAATTTAGAATATGTGATTGTTGTTTCTGGTGTAAGTGGTGGTATTCATCTTTTATCACACTAAATCATGAAATTTTCTGGAAACTACTGCAATTCGCTTCACGAATAAAAAGAAAACATCGACGCAGGGGAATCGATCAATGCAGTTACGCCCTTATGATTCTCAGCGCGAGTATTGTATTATTATAGTATTAAGGGGCTGGGACCATGCATATTGCTCTATTTTTGACAACAATCATGGAAAAGAAAGGAAAATCTACCTTAGTTCTGATTAGAATTTTTTGCGATATTCTCATCAGTTAGTATTTTGGGAAAAATAAGTCTCACAATACACGCATTGACAGTGAACTGTCGAAAGAATTTTGACAGGTAAATGAACCTTACTAATAATACAAGTACTAATATTATTAGTTGGTAAAACATTATTATGCGACGCAAATTACAAGTACTTGTAATTTTTTGACTTGTAACTTGAAACTTGTAGCTAATATTATTAGTCGGATTATGCTACAGAGCCCAGGAGGGAACTTTAGCTTCAGAACCCCGTCATACATAAGGTTGCATAATACCGAACCCAGTATTGAACCTTGTGGAACTCCTGTGGTAATAGGACCGCTTCTCTGACCCACATCGGTCTGGCTTTCCGAAATCCTGTAAAGGCCCACCGGAAAGGCTAAGCCGGTGTAACGAGAGCGCGATTGCATCCCAGTATGCGCTGTTGAATGCGTTCTTCACATCAAGTGTCACTAACGCACAGTATCGAATACCTCGCCTTTCCTGTCGGATCGCTATCTCGGCGGTCTTTATCACCGAGTTAATAGCATGCAACGTAGACTTACCCTTGAAACCTTTTGTGTGACATATCTTGACAATCTTGCAACAATCATCGTCAAAAGCCAATTTTTCTAAAATATCAAAGTTTTTTTTTCTGGAGGTATGTTTTTTTCAAGCGACTATCTGGCGCTTTTTTATGAGCGATACCATATTAAATAATAAATATTATTATTTTGTCATCTTGCAAACATTTTTTTTATTATATTTTTTTATAAACAAAGTATTTATCTAAATTCTTATGATTTCAATACCAATTTTTTAAACGACTTATCTGATTTTGTAAACAAAGATTCAAACGTCGATTTGACGATTCTTATATCACTACCATGGAAACCAACACCATTAACACGTATCAGTATAGGTTTCACCAACTTTTAGTATGAACTATTATATATTTTAGTTTTCGATTCATCAAAAAATTAAAATCACAAAATCTCGCATCACACCAATATCTGCATTCGAAAAACTCCACAGTCTAAATAAACTTATCATTTTTCTTCAGTCTTCAGGCAACGAGATGAACCGCCCTCCAATCAAAGAATCGATGCCCCTACCGGGCCAAACCGGGACAGGACCCTATACAATCAATCCGTCCCATGTTTTTCAATGAATCATACCACGCGCAATGCGCATAGGTGATGATCGTCATCATTTACTGAGGCTGCCGATCGACCGATCAACGTACCTTCGGACGCGACGGGCCATTCATCGTCAGCAGCTGCAAGGGGAGTCTCCATTTCGCTTAGTCAATTCATCTTTTCATCTTGATATTTCCTTCACTGGGCCTTTATGCAAAGTGACCTTATGTGACTGCAAATCATCATCATATTTTTACGTCTCGGCGGATGCTTTTTTCTGCTTGTATTCGAACGCCGCGACCCGTTATGTACATTATTTCCAGTGATGACCGCGAGTGTGGATCCAACAACAACGTGGTCGATGTAGCGCTAAAGGCTGCTGATTATATTTTGATGATGATCACAATTCCACTTGCTCCGGTGGGTGTGAAAGGATGATCACATCTTCGGAAGATCGTAAAACGGGCTTCAGCAGCAGGTTCATTTATGTTATGAAGAGAAAAAAAAACTCTCTTCGTTTTCCGCCCCATCAACTTCAAGGAGGGACGTTGGCATTGTGGATATCTTGTGGACACTTCATGCCTTTTATTTGAAGTCTTACTTTATACGATCCTGAAGCGAAGAGAGCATTACTGCAAATGCGGAAATTATTGGAGATTTTGCCTCGGGTCCATTATTAAGGGGAAAATAATTTTGATAGTTATTAAGCAAAGAAGACGCATCAAATTGAGCTTATTTTATGATACCGAGAGATACGGAGCTTTACGAGGTGACAACCGATTAAGGTGATGATCATACCATCCACTATTTCGAAATTAAAACCGGTTGTGATGTTATTTTATGTGAGCAAATTTATGATAGTCATTGGTAAATGGAAAACTCATTGGTTATTTATGATACCATACTACATACTAGTTATGAACCTTACTGAACATTGATGGTAATATTAACTCGGTAGTTAAGATTGCGTTAACCAATTTGCCGTATAACGCCTGCCAAGATAACGTTGAGAGTGTATAAACTCTCAACGCAATATTGCAATGAATTTTTCTTTAATATAATTTCAACACTAAGGATCCTTGGGTATTCCATCAAATTTTAAAAGTAAATATACAGACCTCATTCGATACTGGCAACAAAGCCATTCAATTATAACGTGAAAAAAAATCGTAGAAAAAATCGCGTGAAAACTTCAAGGAAAACCGCTTAGATTTCAAAATGTGCGGAAAAAATCGTCACAGTGTGTCTAGTGTCACAATAAGTGAAGTATCATGAGAAAACAAAAACCATTCGATTTTGGCAACATAAATGTTCCGATCGTGTTGCCAAAATCGAATGGGGTCTGTAAAACCTTTTCAACATTTGAAAGCACACGCTGACCAGTCCATGTTAAGGCAAATTCAGTCATTATCAACCTCCGATGATCTTTATCACCTTTCGCAATACTTGCATTCATAAATGAACAATTTTTCATCGCCACAAAGTTCCCTCTGGAACTGACCCCCACATTAAGAAAATAATAAAAATGCAAATTTTTCACAAAACACCCCCAATTACGTATGAGAATGGTGAATATGAATTCGTTCCGTGAGAAAAGTTTAAAGTTCAACCTTTCACAACATTTCTTTCTTTCCGTATTCAGTTGACATCTTCCAGATGGCTCGTCGTCTTGCACATTCAAGTATTGAAAGCCTATTGGCCTACCGATAATAAATTGCACGGATTTATCATGCAGCTCGGTGAATACCCGTACTTGCATCTGAAATAACGGCAACCAGGGCACTCTCAAGCCGGGCGCGCGCTCGATTGGCGATTTTTATCGATTATTAGTCGCAGCTTATTAAGTTTCGAATAAATTACCCAGTTCGGCTTTGTGCTATGGTCAAGCATTGTGGTGGTTTGTTGAACCTCACGCACATTACGCCCCAGTCACCTTCTGGTGACCTTCTCGGCTGTCTCCCAGTATGCCACCGAACGATTTTAGCGTCTCACAGCA
Organism: Armigeres subalbatus; assembly: GCF_024139115.2. NCBI lineage: Eukaryota > Metazoa > Arthropoda > Insecta > Diptera > Culicidae > Armigeres > Armigeres subalbatus. The sequence continues at coordinate 420,181,590 of NC_085140.1, read as the reverse complement.
GGTCACTCAATAATAATCGGATGGATCAGCGGACGTTCAGATAAAGTGGCCGTAAGCGCAAACCTGAGAGCGCGAAATTTGCACCCCGCATATAATTGTCATTTGCATATGGGAGTCGTAAATTTTCCCGCAGCGAAATGTGCTGAGCTGAGGTCAGCAACCGTCGGATCGGTGAATAGTTACCAAACAACGACAGTGCTGAATAAGAAGTGGATAAACAGATCAACTAGCAACTATTTCTCATGCATTGTAAAAAGTAATGAGAAAAATACATCATTTCTCATTCATCAATTCACACCTATTAAAAAGCATTGCACCAATCTTCAAAAATAGTTTTTTTTTTAATTTAAGAGGAAATTTGATGGGATTGTCGGTCTTTCTTGAGACTGTGGTACCTGTTGTCAGTTATTGATCTAATCTTGACCTAAAACAAGCACGATAGTCTCCATAAATATTATCAACAGTTTTATCACTAATTCCGAAACGCAACCGATCAAGCCAATATTCTTCATTATTTACTCTGGAAACTATTCGGAACTTTTTCGGGAAAATCTACGGGATTCCTCGGGAAATTCTTCAAAAGTTCCTCGGGAAATTCCCTCGGAATTATTTTGGCCAGAATATCGTCGGGAGTTTCTTTGGATTTTTTTAGGGTACCCAAGAATTTCTGAGGAAATTCCAAAAAAAGATTCCGAAAAAAATCACAAGAATTTTCATGGAAAACTAATTGGAATTTCCTCAGGAAATTCTTGGGAGTTTCCTCATGAAATTCTTTTGAATTCCCTCAGGAAATTTTTCTGAATTTCTTTAGGTAATTCTTGGAAATACTTTCCCAATGAAAATAATGAACAACTTTTAGGAGTAATTCCGAAGAATTTCCCGAAGATATTCCAATAATTTTTCAAAGAATATCCGAAGAATCTTCTATAGAAATACATAGAACTACTAAGGTGAACATATACAAGGTTTCGAGTGGTATAAACAAAAGAGTTTTCCTTAAACAAAATCCAATAATTACGTAACGCAACTGGTATTCTGCAGCATAAAGTACTCTATACAATAGGTTATCGAAACGGTATAATGTTCTTAAACGTATATATGAGAATGAAAAAAATGACAAAATGACTAGAAAAATATCTAACTTCATATCTACTTTGTTGTTTATTCAAATCGTTATCTATTACACATGACGATAGTAGGTCAGAATACCTGTCGAACTGATGCAGTGCTGTTAGTTTATCTTTTGTTACAACCTCAAAAAATGGAAAACGTACTATTACCCCACGCGCACTCTTGCCCCACTCTACTCTATTCCAATAAGATATTCCAGTTGGGAAAGGACGGCAATGTATGACTCTCAATGTGTTAACCATTAATTTAACTTAACATTTATAATACCCAATCAATTTTTTTATATGCTTTATTTCCCAATCGATCAATCTTTTTTGCCTTTCTCGTATACAAAGTATATGTCCGTAACGGCTATATGATCGCTAAAAAACAAACTTTTTATAGAAGGCCCGGAGACCCATAGTGTTATATACCAATCGACTAAGTTCGACGGATTGAGGTGATGTCTGTGTGTGTGTGTGTGCACCCAGGCACCAAAATGACGTGAAAATCACAAAAAAATGTCACTCATTTTACAGCCACTTATCCTCAACCGATTTGCTCACACAACAAGCTGCATTTGACGCAGAATCCTGTATCATTATTTCCTATTGTAAATTGGCCAGGTCGGACTAAGGGATCGGAAGTTATGGCCGAAACATTTCATAAATGTGTTCACAGCATAGGTTCGTGGTCATCCAAGAAATCCCTGTAATAAGGCCTTTAAATGTACATGCGTAACCATAGATCAATTGTATTGATTCAAATATGGTACATGCCCTTTGTGATACATAGAATAGAATGTGTTCACAAGTTCTTGGGTTCCCAGAAATCCCTGGAATAAGGCCTTTAGGTCTACATGCGTAACCAAAGATCAATTAGAGTGTTTTAAATATGGCACATAGCAGATCTACATGCGCAAATATAGATTAATTGTATTGTTGCATATATGGCACTTGCCGTTTGTGATGCAAAGAATTATCTTTCGTTACGCATGTAGATCTTAAGGCCTTACTTCAGGTATGTCTTGGATGACCGACAACTTATGTCGTAGACACATCATATTCTATAATTTACAATGGGCATGTACCACATTGATTTATCTTCCCAAGCAGCAAAAATGATGTGAATCTGGTTGCAGCAACTTAATTGTAACTGAATCTGGTCATATATAAGTTACTATGATCTATGTGTAACATGTGTGTTGCTTGAGTTTGGATGCTCGTGTAGACCTGAGTGCCTATCTCAAGAGATCTAAAATCCTAAGCTGTGAACTCATTCTATTATATGAATCACAAAGGGTATGCACCATATTTTAAAAAATCCCGATTGATCTTAAGTAACGCGTGTAGATCTTAAGGCCTAACTCCAGGGATTTTTGGATGACCGAGAACCTCTGTCATTGACACATTCTATTCTACACATCTAAAAAGGCATGTTACATATTATAAACAGTTCGATTGATCTTTAGTTACGCGTGTAGATCTTAAGGCCTAAATCCGGGTATTTCTTGAATGACCCGGAATCTCGTTCGTTGGCTCAATCTATTCTACACACCCAAAAGGGCACGTACCATAATTAAAACAGTCCGATGGATGTTTAGTTACACGTGTATATCTTAAGATCTAACTCTAGGGATTTCTTGGCTGACTGAGAACCTCTTACGTTGGCTCATTATATTCTAATTCCACACATCCAAAAAGGCATATACTATAATTAAAATACTCGGATTGATGTTTAATTACGCGTGTAGATCTTAAAACCTAAGTCCAGGGATTTCTTGGATGACTGAGAACCTCTTACGTTGACTCATTATATTCCACACATCTAAAAGGGCATGTACCATATTTAAGACAATGCGATTGATCTTCAGTTATTCGTGTAGATCTTATGGCCTGAATCCGGGTATTTTTTGAATGACCCAGAATCTCGTTCGTTGGCTCAATTTATTCTACATATCCAAAAAGGCATGAACCATAATTAAAACAGTCGATTGATGTTTATTATCGCGTATAAATCCTAAAATCTAACTCCAGGACTTTCTTGGATAACTGAGAACCTCTTACGTTGGCAAATTCTATTCTACACATCCAAAAAGGCATGTACCATAATCAAACCGGATCAATTAATCTTTAGTTAGGCGTGTAGATCTTAAGACCTAATTCCAGGGCTTTCTTGGGTAACTGAGAATCTCTTACGTTGGCTCATTTTATTCTACACATCCAAAAGGGCATGTACCATTATTAAAACATACCGATTGATGTTTATTCACTCGTGTAGATGTTAAGACCTAACTCCAGGGATTTCTTGGATGACTGAGTATCTCTGCCGTTGACACATTTTATTATACACACCCAAAGGGCATGTGCCATATTTAAAACAGTTTGATTGATTTTTAGTTACGCGTGCAGATCTTGATGCCTAGCTCCGAGTATTTCTTAGATGACCGAGACCTTCTTACGTTGACTCATTCTATTCTACACATTCAAAAGGGCATGTATTTTAAAAAGTTTGATTAATCTTTCGTAACGCGTGTAGATTTTTAGCCCTTACTCCATGGATTTCTTGGATGCCCAAAAATCTATGCTGAGAAAAACACCATTCTGAGTAATTTCCACACTATTCATTTCTCTTCCTTCGTCTCTCCTCACGCGTTTCCTTTCTCTATTATCTAATTTCACTCCTTGCTTCCCACCTTGCACCTCTCACGTCTTGTTTCTAACTTTTCACAACCCATTTATCGATTCTTATATTTCTCTTGCTTTTTCACTTCTCATTTATCACACAAAGTATCTCGCATAATACTTCTCACATTCTACTTCTTGCTTCTCACTTTTCACTGATCACATCTTATATCGCACTTCTTACTGCTTGCATATAGCTTCTCACTTATCAGTTCTCATTCTATCTTCTCGCTTCTCATATCTCAAACCCCAGTTTACAATTCCCGATTGATTATAACATTAATGACTGTTTTCAGTGGCATTTCTAATTTATACTTCTTTCTTGTTGTTCCTCACTTCTTACTTCTCATCACTCATAACTTCTCACTCATCACTTTTCCCTTTTGTCTGCTCCCTTTCAATTTCTACTTTTTTACTTTTTAATTGATAATTATTTAAAAATTAATTATTAGTGGCACACGCCCTTATCATACTATGTCATCTATATAGAGCATTTCCCGAGTAACATTTTTAGTTTACTTTTTTAACTTGGCCCAATCTTTACTAATTTGTTTTTTCAGACATATAAAACACAGAATCACCGTCTTCGACCAGAGGTCGCACAGTCTGGACACTTAACATCTAGCATGAGACAACGGACAGGACATTAACACAACACCCAGTGGACAGCTTTTCGCTTTACGAAAAGTTTTCTCCTTACCGGGGCGGAAATCGAACCCACACTCCACAGCACATGCGTCTAGACGATTGACGTCGCTAACCGCACGACCTCGAAGCCCAGACATATACCTACAAAGATTAGAAAAAAGTTTTATATCAAGTAAAAAAAACTTTAAGGGAACGGAAGCTTTAATTTTATCAAAAGGCGAAAAAAAAACAATTTTTTTTTAAATTTTATTATACAAGTCTTGACCATTATTTTTAATTTGTTGATCTAAAAACATGTTTGGACGTCAGCTGCCATCGGTTTTCTAACTTAATTTAGCATATTAACCCAGATAATGCAATGGCTCGTATTAGCTGACTGGCGTATTTTAAACCTAGTTCCCCTACTGACTGCGGTGCTGTAATTATAATCATAACATTATATTACATTGACTCTTATACAAAAAAAAATTGTTGTGTTGCTGCTTGTTTGACAGTGCGTGAAGTGTTTCGAGCAACCGATTGACGATTGGCGTGATATTATCCATGGTTTGAATCAGTAATGAGTTTTTTAATTTCATTGGCAGAAGTCATGCCATATTTATACTCTCACTCTCTTTGAAAACATTAACAATGAAAACAATTATCATAATATTTTCATTGATTTTTATTAAGTGAAAAAACGTCAAAGCATTGTAAACATGTATTTGATTTTATTTATATATTTATTTGGATAATACATCACTGCCTTATAAGCAGGAGGTCGTGGGTTCAATTCCAGGCTCGTCCCTTTCCTACTTTGTATTTTTATCTTAGTTCTTTCTGTGTTTCACGTTGTACCAAAACGATTCCTACTGTTATAACCTTCCACACAATCCCAAAACCTCCCGTGGCACCTATGAGAGGTTGTAGAGTTCTCTGCATCTTTCTTAAGTAGGTGTCCAACAAACCATCCTTCCCCTTCCTCAGCATTCGCAAGGACGTGGCCAGGACAGATCTCGACTATTGGAGAGTGCATTGCTTCCATCTAAGAGATAGTGGTTAGTCCCAAATCAATATCTGTCGTAACGGATGAAAGTGATGCTACTCTCATACAATAGTCTTGGCTTGTATCATCTACGAATTTGTGCGAACTGCTAAATGCTAATGCTAAATGCTAATGCTAAATGCTAATGCTAAATGCTAATGCTAATATTTATTTGGATAATACATCAACACACTTGGTTGGTCCCAATGATGACAACTTAATTGAAGTCATTGGTCAACGAAAAAACATAACGTATGCTTTGATGGGAATTTCAGTTCAGTGTCTGGAAGCTGTAATTGTCAAACTTTTTATAGCATCCGCCATTATGGCTAGAGTGGAGAACTGGATATTAAAATTAAACATAAAGAATTTGCAATAGAATCATCAAGTGTAGAACTGATCTCTGTATCAAACTTCACAAAAAAAGTTAAAAATCAACAACTTTGCTATATAAAGGACAGCAACATAAAAATATTACTTCAAATTAAAAACGTATTCGAACAACATATATGCTCGTCAAACAGCAAAACTACATCCCACGCTTGAGCGACCCAAAATACATCATCTATATTCTTCGAGATAAACCGGCCTAGGGCCGAAAATCTCGTAAATAAAAATAATTCAATTGGACGAGCTCGGTGGTCTAGTGGCTACCGCTTCTGCCTTATAAGCAGAAGGTCGTGGGTTCAATTCCAGGCTCGTCCCTTTCCTACTTTGTATTTCTATATTGATTCTTTCTGTGTTTCACGTTGTACCAAAACGATTCCTACTGTTATAACCTCCCCACACAATCCTAAAACCTCCCGTGGCACCTATGAGAGGTCGTAGAGTTCTCTGCATTTTTCTCAAGTAGGTGTCCAAATAACCATCCTTCCCCTTCCTCAGCATTCGCAAGGACGTGGCCAGGACAGATCTCGACTATTGGACTATTGCATTGCTTCCATCTAAGAGATAGTGATTAGTCCCAAATCAATATCTGTGGTAACGGATGAAAGTGATGCTACTCTATATATAATAGTCTAATAGTCTTGGCTTGTACCACTTACGAATTTGTGCGAATTGCTCAATGCTAATGCAAATAAAGATAATTCAATTCACATCATCTATATTGATCTTTACATGTATCCTATTCAAGGCCTTGGCGAGGTTGACCTCTTTTCCCGTGCTACTTGTAGGACTTACATGAGAAGAAGCACAATAAAACAATAGAATAAAAACTGATAGTTGTGCAGGAAATAAAGGTAGCAAAAATGTGGATTTTTTCGCTAAGGGTGGATATGGAATATTTTGCATAGTAAATATTGTTATCGTTCATCAAAGTTCAGCGAAGTTCGTCAGGTACAAATGGACGGTCTTGAAACGGAGAAAATAAATAATAATTAATTTTACAAATAGGCGACGCTAGTGTGCAATATTCTTGTTAAGTAACTATTTTAGATCCTACAGATATCTCAAGGTACAAAATACTCAACTATAACTGCTCACTAGCGCTGCCTTTTGGAAGAAGTAATTATTATACTGAGCACCGCCTTGTAATCCTGGATATCATGAACAACTTTTTCGAATACAAATTGAGTGTAGGTAAAAAGGATCTAAGCCTAGAGCAGTATTTGACACATACAGGAATATTGCAAGCACACTAGTGCCACCTATTTGTAAAATTCCTATAGTATTATAATATGCATATAATTACCTATAATATTATAATTACTTTTTCCGTTTCAAGTCAGTCTTTTTCCACCTGACAAACTTTGCTAAGGACTTCATCTATACAAATCCCATTTTTTTTGCGATAACAATATGTACAACGTAGAATATTCCATACCTACTGGAATATTTTTCTGAGTCTCGAATGATTATTTCATGCATACCACCACCTAGCGGCCAAATTCTAAACTAATCAATGTCTCATTTCAAAGCACACGATTCCTTGCACAAGAGGTGCAGTTTAAAATGGTCAGGATTTTCAGATAACGGCTGGTCACTAAAAATGGGAGTTTCAATACTCCAATACTTTTCTATGAGATCATTAATGCTTTCAGAAAAATATTTCCTTATGTAAATGAATCCTTAGAATATTCAGAAAATTGTCGACCTCAAACTTTTACTCCAACATGTTCATTTATTTCAAACATGCCGTCAATACTGGAAGGATGCACGCCGCATTGTACATTTTTTTCAAGTACAAAGATCGTGGGAAAAGTACAATGTGAACAATTTTGAACGTAAAAACCGAGCTCCATTGAATTCAAAGGTTATTGGATGGCCAAAGACTCGAAGCAACTCATCAAGGTCTAAAGGTCATGTGTTACATGCAAGATTAAACTAAGCCGCACGGCGGACTACGGACCATATGCTATTATTCATTAATCTAAGTTTAAAGACTAAGGCCAACTATTTATATAAGGTATATCCAATTGAGCTGTACTTCTTTGTAGTTTTCTTCCGGAGCCATTCTTTTCATTCCAGCTATTAAGTGGTCACCCGTTATAAGCAACATAGGCATGAAATATCACTGATTTCATTCCTCTATTTTTACGAAAATCCCTCCCCGCGTGGTACCCGACCTATGGTCAATCAAAGATGATTAAATTATCTTTCGATACATCCCAAAAATCCGAAATTGGTCTAATATTAAAAAAGTTATAACAATTTCAATTTTGGGTTTATATGACCCCAGCCCTGAGCACAGAAAACATAAGTTTTTTCGATCACAGGCAGAATATTAATGAATTCCTCAACGATTCTTAGAGAACTCCTGACGATTGACCCTCCTTGGATGTTTTATCGCCCTTTTTTCGCAACAGCAAATTGTGATTATTCAGCGATACTTCAGATATGTCCAGTTAATGCATTAATGCTTTCAAAAACATTCCATAACATCAAATCATCGAAAAGATCAATGTCATAATGTGGCAATATATTTCAATTTAAGTCACAACTTACAAAAACCACCGACATGCTTATGTCTCAATACTTCGGTCAATCCGACAATATGAAAAAGCCTTTGGGCTAAAATATCGAACATTACAGATTATCAACGCGAAAAAAAATGTCACGAATAAAATCAGCGCCGCTGAAAACTTGTTCCCGTCCGCCCAACAACTCCGAAAAACTAAAACAAACTTTCAAAATAAAGCATTATCCCATCGGTATGTAGCTTCCCGTTGCGGCGACCACGAGTAAAGCACTTTAATAATATGTCGAAAATAATAATTGCATCGATTTGTGGTGCTGTGCCGATCTTTCGGCTGGAGCAACTTGAAAGGAGGCAGGTGCCAAGAGGGCCATGCGGCGGCGTGGAGAACAATAAAAATTGTTCATAAATTGCGCATTCCTTTCCGGCAGATGTCTTTTTTGTTTGTTTTTGCACTTAAACGGCTACTTTTGGTGTTGACGCACAGATCCGGAGAACGGGTTCGGTTGGCCGAAGAGTGCTGAAAATTTGGTTCATTTTTCATGACCACACCATATCCCAAGAGTTGAGAAAATGGACGAATTTCAACGGGCTGTCATCTGTGTCGCACAGTAACATTGTAGCACATTAACGAGGCTAAAATATACGAAATCGCTGAAAACTTCGTCTAAAATTGTTGAATTCCGATCAAAAATCTTTTTTTTTTTTTTGATATTTGGCTAAATTTACATTAGGCAATAGATAAACTAATAAATATGCTAACAGAATTGAGATTGTTGCTATTTAATGACGAAAAATCTCATTAAATCCACACGAAGAGAAGTACGGTTATTACTGACTATTTGGAAAATATCAAAAGTATTAGTAAAACTACATTGAGGGCGCAATTTCTATGGATCAGGAACATCCCAATGTGATTCACATTCCAACGGACATAAAAGCGCCACCATTGATTTCAACATCAGCGGAAAATAAAAGTCGCGATACACGTCGCATGCTTTTTTTTAACGATAACACGTCGTCGCTGCGGTGTCGACAACGTACCGACTTGACAAATTAACGACTTGTAATCGACTTTTTGACGTTGGGGAGTGATGCTTTTTGTTCTCTTTGTTTGGAATTTGTAAACAATCAGCAGGCTAAAAAAAGAAGTCTGCGAATTGATAATAGCAGAATTCAAAATAAATCATAACTTGAAATCTAATAAATCAAAGCCTCATTTCCATTTGGGTTTAACTTTTTATCAACCAGAGTAGGTAGGAAAATGATTGTTTTCGAAAGTAGCGAGTACATGTAAATTTACTTTACCTACCTGGATACCTGGTTGGCTACAGCGTCGATACACCTATGCCTGGCGTATTGTAGAGCTCCATAATCGTCGTTCTTGGGATGTTCCTCCAGTTTCCCCCAAACGTTCAGGGTCCCCAGGTACGATTCCATCTCGTGCAGCCAGCGTGTTCGTGGCCTTCCACGAAATCGCCGGCCCCTATCTGGTTCTCTGTTGAATATTGTTTTCGCTATTCTTTCTTCCAACATTCTCACTAAGTGACCAGCCCACTCAAGTCTGTCGTATTTTATACGATTCACAATATTTTCTTCTTTGTATACTTGATACAGCTCATGATTCATGCGACTGCACCACACACCATTTTCTAGTTTCCCTCCGACTATTGTACGCAGCACTTTTCGCTCGAAAACCCCGAAAGCTCTCCAGTCCGCCTCTTTGAATGTCCATGCTTTATCTCCATAAAAGGCCACTGGTAGAATCAGAGTTTTATATAAAGCAAATTTCGTTTCCGTCTGCATGTTGCGGGACCTAAGCTGGTTACGTAATCCGTAAAAGACCGTATTCACAGCAGCAATACGTCTTTTATTTTCACGGTAAACGTCATTGTCACATATTACTAGCGTTCCAAGATAAAAAATTCTTCAACAACTTCAAACACATTTCCATCAAGCACTACCTCTGCACCAACACCAATAGGTCTTCCTCTATCTCAACCTACCACCATGTACTTTTTCTTGGTAGAGTTAATGGTTATGCCTATCCTCGCCGTCTCCCTCTTCAGTGTTACAAAAGCCTTCGCTACTGATCTGCGATCGATTCCAATAAGGTCGATGTCCTCCGCAAAACCCAGGAGCATATGCGACCGTGTGATGATAGTTCCGCTCCTCTGCACGCCAGATCTTTTAATAGCGCCTTCGAGTGCAATGTTGAACAATGAATTGGAAAGTGCATCACCCTGCTCCAATCCGTCTAAGGTCACAAACGAGGTTGACATTTCGTCAGTAATCCGAATACTTGATTTCGAGCCATCCAGCGTTGCACGTATCAGTCTAATCAGTTTCACCGGAAAATCATGTTCGGACATTAGCTGCCACAGCTCATTTCTCTTCACTGAATCGTACGCTGCTTTGAAATCAATGAACAGATGGTGAGTCTGCAAGTTGTACTCCCGGAATTTATCAAGGATGATCCGCAGGCTAAACATCTGATCCGTCGTTGATCAGCCCTCACGAAAACCTGCCTGGTATTCGCCGACGAAGGACTCCTCAAGCGGTCTCAGTCTGTTAAACAGGATACGCGACAGGATTTTGAACACGCGTTCAGAAGGGTGATCCCTCTGTAATTTGCACACTCTAGTCTGTGCCCTTTCTTATAGATTGGGTATATGAGGCCAGCCAACCAGCAGTTTTTCATCTTCCCATATTTTCTGGATTGAGAAGCTTTCGTGTTTGAGAAGCTCGACCAGGATCTCGTCCTTCCCAGCAGCTTTATGTTTATCAGCTCGTTTAGAGCCTTCTTAACATCGTCCAGCGTTGGTGGTTCCACAGCTTGATTGTCACCGACTATGTCCATCCTGCTCCTTAATACACTTTCATTTTCGCTCTTCTGCCCTTGCTACACTGTACCGCTCTCTGTTGGAACGAGTACGAGCCACTAGCATTCGACTCCTAGCACTCCTCCTCCTTGGATATTGAAACGCATCGTTCTGTTGTTTCGTGAATTCGTGACGCTGGAAAGTCGCGCCCGAATTTTTGCAACTACAAGGTAGTGATCCTTACATCTATAACATCCGAGAAATGTCGTCCGTCGACCAGCACGTGGTCTATCTATGAGCAAGTGTCTCCACTCGGATGTTGCCAGGTGTGGATATTCTTACGTGCGAAGTAGGTACTGCTTATTGCCATCCCTCTAACAGCAGCAAAGGTTACAAGTCGCAGACCATTATCATTGGTAGCGGAATGAAGGCTTTCCGATCATGTCCGATCGGCGCATTTGCATCCCGATGACAATCTTTACATCGTGTGTTGGGCACTCTTCGTAGGCCTTATCAAGGTTCTCATAGAACTCATCCTTCACGTCATCAGGCTTATTGTTCGTTGTGGCATAGATGCTGATCAGGCTATAATTGAAGAATTTGCCCTTCATTCTCAACACGCAAATGCGGTCGCTTATCGGCTTCCACCGGATAACACGCTTCATCTGCTTCCCGATCACCATGAAACCAACTCATCGTTCGCGAAGTGTTCGCGATGGGATCCACCGCCCGGAATTCACGTTCTCGTTATAACGCAACATCGACTTCAAGGGTGGTAACCACACCACCCGTCGATTGCAAGCTATGATAGTAACCTATCGGTCTGTATCATAAACTCGCGTAGGAGCCGAGCACCCCGACAACAAACGCCACGTGCGAACCGCTAGGACCTCTATATCTACATACGAAGGTCCCAGCATCCCACCCGCGACGTTTCTGTTGTTGGAGTGAGCATGGTGTTTACTGCATCACAGTACCCAAGCAACCAAAAGTTCAGATTTTACTTAAATTTGTTCCTAATCGAACCATTTGACACACTTTTGATTCACATTGAGTTCCAAGCACCTTAACGGATCTTCAAAGTTCACTTTTTTGCTCCCACCATACAAAAAATTACTTAAAATGCGAGCTGATTAAGCCAAAACATCCCCTCTTATAAAAACTTTTGATTGCTTGGGTAGTCTCTATTGCAGCTGCTGGTTTTGTTCAAGACGCCACCAGCGCTATAGTTTCGACATAATCTGTTAAGACGCTGTGTTCACCGCATTCCATATGACCTATTCCCGACACATCGTCTCAACGAGGTTGTCCTGGGTTGTATCCCTGCCGATGACAAGCAGCATAGCATGTCGTTTAACATCGAGTCGTGGGCATCCAAACATCACATGCTCTGTCGATTCTACCTCACCTACACATTCCGGGCACTCCGCAGAATAAGCGAACCCGAACCTATGCAGGAACTTTTTAAAGCAGCCATGTTCAGACAACATCTGTGATAAGTGGAAGTTGACCTGACCATGCTTCCTACTAATCCAATTCGATACCTCCGGAATCAGTTTGAGGGTCCAACGACCTTTGACTGCAGAGTCCCATACTCTTTGCCATTTGAGCAACGAAGCTGCTCTCTAGACACGTGGCGTCGCGCTTGCACCAAGTCCCTGTCATTGAAGCACTCCACATCTTCCTCCAGAAGTATGTCTTTATGCATCATTCTAGCAATGACGCACACCGCCTCATAAGATATGGTGCGGTATGCGCTTGCAACCCGCAAACATCAGCCGGTGTACCCTGATTAATTTCTTAACATTGCACCCGGTCTCTAGTGCTTTGAACCATGCTGGTACACCGTATCGCATAATAGACAATGCTACACCTGTTATAAGCCTATGCACCTGACTTTGCACCGCCGATCCGTTGGACATCATTCGCGAGACAGATTTTATTGACAATGAAGCCCTTTGGCATACATAATCGACGTGGCTCGTAAAATTGAGCTTATCGTCGATCATCACACCCAGATACTTTAATGACCTCACAGAGTTAACTGTGCAGGTACCTACGTTTATCCTCGCTTGCTCCAACCCATGGTGGATATGCACCACAACAACTTCAGTCTTGTGATGTGCTAACGCCAACCTCCTTGAGTTGAGTCATTCTTCAACTCTGTTAATCGTGTACAAAGCTTTCAATTCAACTTCGTCAAGAGTGTCGCCTGTGACCTCTAGCATTACATCATCCGCAAAGCGTAATACTCCGTCATACATGATATTCCACAGAACCGGTCCGAGGATCGATCCCCGTGGAACACCTGCTGACACTTCAATCGACTGCTGACCAGCGTCGGTGTCGACTAACAATATCCTGTTCTGAAAATAGCTTTTCAGAATCCTGCACAGATAATGCGGGACTTTCAAGCGATACAGGGAGTCAGCTATAGCTGCCCAGCTCGCATTATTGAAAGCATTTTTTTACATCTAATATAATCAATGCACAGACCTAATACCTCTCCTATTCAAACCACGCGCTATCTTAGCCGTTTTCGTTACCGACCAAATTGCTTCGATGGTAGAACGGCCTCTACGGAACCCATACTGGTTGCTTGATAAGCCACCAGCACACTTCGCATAGTCCGTCCATCTATTCAGGATCACCCTCTCTAATAACTTACCAGTTGTGTCGAGTAGGCAAATTGGTCTGTATGCCGAAGGCTCTCCCGGGGATTTCCCCGGCTTAGGCAACGGGTCTTTTTATACACATTTTCAATAGTTTAACGTTGGCAATTAATAGTATCAATACCCAAATAACCATTAGCACTATATTACGCCAAACCGCCATATAGAGACAATATACGGCTATTTAAAAACTTATAAGCATTAAAGTAGCACTATATGGCCGATTTGGCGAAATATACGGCTTATTGGTTACTTGGGTAGAATTGGCAAATTGCTGGAGAGTTCCCGAATCTATTGATAAGCAAATCTCAAAAATCCATCGAAAGATAAAGACGCTAATAGAGTTTGAAATCTCTCCTAATTTCATGACGGTCTCGAATTTGGAAGTTTCAATTTTACACCCTGTATCCGAGTCTTCCCCTTAGACGTAGTTTATATTAAAAACGTCACGTCCTGATACATTTGTTTCCGTCACAATTTACCGTTCCGCACGAGAGAAAAATTGGTCTGCCAAGATAACTGGAAGTATGCCGGAAAAGCAATCACAGTGACTGAAATAAGTACTGGTCCACGATACTTTGAATCATTAAATAGCGTTCTGAACCAGAATTACTTATTATAAAATAAGTGATAACCCCATTATTGGAATATTATATGGTCTAAAACATTCAAGTAAAACTGTTTCCTTCGAGAAATACCAATTAAACAATGCAGCTCAGACCGCATCGTGCTTTCGTGTTGTGCGGTTCTTTCTCTCTTTGCGGAAGGAAGTTTTTAATACTACCCGAAGCTATTTTAATTTCAACGGTGCTTCTTAGCGCTATTTGTACCCACTGATCCCGTTACGATCTTTGCAAGGACCCGTGCCTTCGTTTTACGTTGGACCCGTTTGCGGAAGTAAAATTCCGACAAGCGGTGGTAATCCTGCAGGGACACCGTTCTGGGGAAAAACCTCTTAGAAGGTCACGTCTCCACGCTCAGCAATGAGTATTAATAAAAACAAGAGGAAGAGTCTTTGAATTCTCCACTTCCTTCAAAGAAACAAGGTTTCAAGACCGTCCTGCCAAAGCGCGGAAAAAATAGAAGGAAGCTGGAGAATTCAGATATTCCTTCAAACTCTAATGTCGGAAATAATTTTTCTCCTATCGAACTGAGCAATCAGTTCGATTTGATTAATGATGATATTGAGCAAATCGAATCTAGCCCAGGTGATTCGATTCATGCGAAAAAGCAAAGGATTCCGCCGATTGTGGTATCTGTTGCCGAGTTTTCTGGCTTTAGGAATGAGATTTTGAGTAACTTTCAGGGGATCAAGGTTTCATTTCAGATTGCTAGGAAGGGTGACTGCCGCGTTTTGCCGGGATCCTTTGACGATCGCAAACGTCTTCTTCACTATTTAACTGAGAAGCGCCATAAATTCTTCACATACGACGACAAAACTGAGCGATTGTTCAAAGTCGTCTTGAAAGGTCTCCCCAGTGATGACAAATCACTGGATGAGATTAAAATTGAAATTTCTCAATTACTTGAATTTTCACCAGTCCAAGTAATTAAGATGAAAAAGAAATCCCATTCTGGTACTTCCCAGAGGGGCATTTCTCAAGAATTTTATTTAGTTCATTTTAACAAAAGTGAACTAAATAATATGAAAAGTTTGGAAAAGGCCTGTATTATGTCTCATGTCCGTGTTACATGGGAACATTTCCGCAGGCCTGGTGGGGTCATGGAACCAAACATTGTCACATGGATGCTAAATGCATGATTTGTGGTGGAACCTCTCACGCCAAGGACGCATGTCCTGTGAGAGAAGATTCCAATAAATTTAAATGTGCAAATTGTGGGGGCAATCATAAATCCAATTTCTGGGAATGCCCTTCACGCAAAAAAGTTTTGAATTCCCGTGCAAAATTGATGACGGGAAATTCCAATCGGATCCCAGATTCGACGGGTAGAAATTTTTCAAACGCTCAAATTTCGAAACCGGTTACCGGTCGAGCAATTCATACCCACCACAATTCACAAACAAATTTTGCCGCTCGTCAACGGGTAGCAAGCACTTCAGTAAATTCCAATTTTTCGAATGTACCTACGTATGCAAACATCGCTGCTGGTAGACCAAATTTCTCTTCTCAAAATGAGGTTTATACCCATGTCCCAACGGAAAATAACGGTCATGTTGCCGATTCAGGTAGCATGACTGCTTCCGATTTTGATTTTGATTCAATTGCATCACATGATTGATGCAATGTTCAAAGCAAATACCATTCCTGAAGCTGTTCAGGTTGGTATAAAGTACACACAAAAATTGTTATCGGACTCCGTTTCAATGGATCCAAATAATTGTGTGAAAGTTCTAAATTGGAATGCCCGCTCTCTAAAGGGTAAGGAAGATGAATTATTCAACTTCCTTTCAGTTCATAATGTGCATATTGCCATTATAACTGAAACGTATTTAAAACCAGGACTCTCCATTAAAAGAGATCCAAACTATTTTATCTACAGAAATGATCGTCTTGACAGCGCCTGTGGTGGGGTCGCCATTGTCATTAATAGACGTATCAAACATAAATTATTTTCTTCATTTGAAACCAAAGTTTTTGAAACCTTGGGAGTTTCTGTTGAAACAAATTTTGGACAATTTTCCTTCATTGCAGCCTACTTGCCTTTTCAATGCAATGGGCAGCCAAAAGAATTTGTTGAAAGCTGATCTTCAAATTCTGACTCGCAACAAATCAAAATTCTTCGTAATTGGTGACTTCAATGCCAAACACCGTTCATGGAATAATGCTCAAAGCAATTCCAATGGTAAAATTTTATTTGAAGATTGTTCTGCAGGATATTATACTATTCAATATCCCAATGGACCAACTTGTTTTTCTTCCAGTCGAAATCCTTCTACAATTGATTTAGTTTTAACGGATTCAAGTCAGCTGTGTGGCCAATTGGTAACTCATGCTGACTTTGACTCTGATCATCTTCCTGTGACATTTGAAATCTCACAAGAAGCCATTTATAATCCAATCAGCTCTACTTTTAATTATCATAGAGCTGATTGGGATTCTCTCAAAACGTATGTCGATAGGAATTTTGATGTTGATATTCCTCTCGATACCAAAAGTGATATTGATAATGCTCTCGTATCTTTGACAAATTTAATTGTCGAAGCCAGAGTCATGGCAATTCCTATATGTGTAACTAAATTCAACTCCGTTATTGGTGACGTCTATCGTCAGCTACTGTTCCGTCTTAAAAATGTGAGAAGAAGGCAAGACCAAAGAACTCGCGATCCCGCTTTGAAGGTTATTGGCGGGATTTGCAAAATGAAATTAAAAACGTTTCGCTATTCTGAGAAATACCAACTTTGAGAATAATGTCTCGAAGTTGGATCCCAGTTCGAAACCCTTTTGAAATTAACAAAATTCTTAAAAACCTCAAAAGCCAATTCCAGCGCTTAAAGAGGGAAATAAAATTTTATTAACAAATGGCGAAAAGGCTCAAAAACTTGCTCAGCAGTTTGAGAGTGCCCATAATTTTAGTCTAGGTCTCACTAGTCCAATTGAGGATCAGGTTACACGGAGCTTCGAAGACATTCTCAATCAAGAGAATGTTTTTGACCCTTCGTTGGGAACTAATTTGGATGAAGTGAGATCTATTACTAGAAAATTTAAAAATATGAAAGCCCCGGGTGATGATGGTATTTTCTACGTACTTATCAAAAAACTTCCTGAGAGCTCTTTATCCTTTTTGGTTAATTTATTTAACAAATGTTTTCAATTGGCATACTTCCCAGATAAATGGAAAAACGCCAAAGTTGTTCCAATTTTGAAGCCGGACAAAAATCCAGCTGAGGCTTCTAGTTATCGCCCAATCAGTTTGCTTTCTTCAATAAGCAAACTGTTTGAAAATATTATTTTGAATAGAATGATGGTTCATATTAATGACAATTCTATTTTTGCTGATGAACAATTTGGTTTTCGCCATGGGCATTCAACCACCCATCAGTTATTAAGAGTAACGAATTTAATTCGGCAAAACAAATCTGAAGGATATTCGACTGGAATTGCTCTTCTTGATATAGAGAAAGCATTTGACAGTGTTTGGCATGAAGGTTTGATTGTAAAATTGATGAATTTTAATTTTCCTCTGTACATCATTAAACTGATCCAAAATTATTTATCAGATCGCTCACTGCAGGTAAACTATCAGAATTCTAAATCTGATAGATTACCTGTAAGGGCTAATGTCCCCCAAGGCAGCATACTGGGGCCCATTTTGTATAACATTTTTACTTCTGACTTACCTGATTTACCACCAGGGTGTCAAAAATCTTTGTTTGCAGATGACACGGGCCTTTCAGCCAAAGGGCCTTCGTGTCATTTGTAGTAGATTGCAAAAAAGTTTGGATATTTTCTCCACTTACTTGCAAAAATGGAAAATTTCCCCGAATGCTTCCAAAACTCAGCTTATAATTTTCCCACATAAGCCGAGAGCTTCTTATTTGAAACCTTCTAGCAGACATATTGTCACTATGAATGGGGTTCCAATTAATTGGTCTAGCGAAGCTAAATATTTAGGACTTCTGCTAGATCAAAAATTAACTTTTAAAAATCACATTGAAGGCCTTCAAGCCAAATGTAACAAATATATTAAGTGTCTATATCCACTTATAAACAGAAAATCAAAACTTTGTCTTAAGAACAAACTTTTGATTTACAAACAAATTTTAGACCTGCCATGTTGTATGCTGTGCCAATATGGACTAGTTGCTGCAATACCAGAAAGAAGGCACTCCAGAGGATTCAAAATAAAATTTTGAAAATGATTCTGAAGTTGCCTCCGTGGTATAGTACCAATGAACTTCATAGAATTTCTAATATTGAGACATTGCAACAAATGTCCAACAAAATAATTTCAATTTTAGACAAAAATCGTTGCAATCTTCTATTGCAACGATTAGCTCCTTGTATCCTTAGTATAAAATAGGTTAAGTTTAGTTTAAGTTGAAAAGATAGTAATTCCTACATGGTTCAATTCAACCAGAGGAAAAATTCTGCCAGAGGCAATTGAAATGTATTAATAATAACTAAAAAGTAACATAGCAAATAAATAAGGATGATAGTGTTAAGAAAACACGGAACACCTAGTCTAAGAGATGAATGCATGTATTAGATAATTAGCAAATAAATTTAGTAAAAAAAAAACAATGCAGCTCTACGCATGTTATGCCGGGAATGGGGTAAAAACCCTATTTGGGTGAGATCAAAAGTATCCACATGAGTAGCTGCTTGTATGTTCAATATTTATATTTAGGCTGGATCTCGCATAAAATTGCCTTAATTGTACATAATTATGAGCCAAATGTCAAAGTTTTCATCTATCTGTCCAGATTGATACTGGATCGGAATGATCTTCATATTCGAGGCACCTTCTTCTGAAAAAAAGAGTTGTGCGTTTATACTTTAAAATGTTTTATCTATATGCAAGAAACTGAAACAATAACACTTGAAGAATGTTGAACCTTGACTTTACCGTATCGGGGTTGGCACTTTGGCAGCCGCCGTCAGACAGCGCACTCTGCTCTAAATGGGATATTATCAATCAATGTTGAATTGTAATTGCTAAATATCCTACATCGTGGAATGCAGGAGATAACTCATCAGTATTCCATAGGAGTTTACACACAGTGTTGCCTCCATAATGAAAGCTAGCATATGTAGTCTACCACAATGTAAGCAATGATGTTCGTGAAAAGTATTGTATTCAATTTCACTACATACTTGTTTATTACATGCTCAATTACAAAAAAATTGCAAATATAAGAAACATACCAAATTACTTTTCATTCCTATGTGTTTGATAGGATGAATATGGTTTAAGGTTATTATATAACATAGTCACAAATTGTTGATCTTGGTAAACACGTGATTTTTTCAATAATTTTTCAAGAACACGAACTGAGAGAACCCAAAGCATATAAGGATGAAACAGTGTTAGATCATTTGCTTACTGAGCTAAAAAATCGACTATAATTTCAACACTGTCAAACATTTTTACATAATTTTGTAGACGGGAGTAGCAAAAGATGTAGTGAATTTGTTATTCACCACAGGATTGATTGTATAAGTAAGTGACACTAAATATGGCCTTACAGTAAAATTACTAGCAATTCTGTAAACTCAGAACCATTACAGGTCTCCTGTTATACAGAATCTTCCAACCTGGAGAACTGTGTAAACCAATGGATCTAAGTTATAAAAAATCTCATACTCAAATGTTTCACATTCTAATGAAAGTTTCATAAAATCAAACCACCAAATGCTATGTTAAGGCATGATGTCGAGGGTAGGTGGATCGATTATTGTCTGAGAGCTTTGTGCGTACTTCCCTTAAAGTCATCGGCTATCAAAAACGGTTTTCACCTTCTGTCATTTCCTTTTTCAGATATCCATCATCAAGCAATTCAGATATGTAACTTTACACCTCGGCTTTTGTTTCGATTTCATACAGACATCAACAAAATCCTCCTTCGAGTTGTTCCGCTGTTTTTTTTTCATTTTGCTTGTCTTCCACAATAATGTGTTATTGTCGATGTTGTCGACACGCGGCTAAAGATCCAAACAATTCGACGGAGTCTTTCTGATGGTGAACAGATCGAGTCCGTTTGTATCAAACGAAGTCTTCGTAGCATCGGAAACCTGTTTTCCCGCTCTGGGGGTGTTCCATCTTGCAACACCAGGGATATAAGATATCGAAGAGGAACATGATTAAGCGGGAGCCAGTGGTGGGCGGTGGCCGGTATGACGATGACCGATGACCGAGTTCAAAAATGTGCGCGCGCTCATCGTGCGAAAAATCGCGTAATCTTCGAGAAGGAAAACAAAAGTTAAGAGTGGTACAATACTTTGTGGTGGATTTGTAGTTCTTGGTCGATCAGCAATCGTCATCTCTTGAGTAATTAGTCATGTAAATGCTCTGCGTATTCAAAATAAGAACAAAACTTCCCTGTTAATTAGGCAAGTTTGTCTTGATCTATCTTCTAGAGATATGAGGAATAAGCACATTAGACACAGGATCTCCAGTTAGCATTGCGAATTGACAATGCGGAGATGGCGAAGTTCAATTCTCGGTCCGGCTTAGGATGTTTTCGGGAAGGAAACATTCTGGGCTGCCTGGACAGTGGATATAGTGTATCAACTGTACATGCCTTGCCACACGAGAGTTTATTCAATGGCGGGTATAGAAAAGCTTTCATTTAATAATCGGAAATACTAATAGAATACTGAGTTGTGAAGCAAGTCAAGTTCTAGTAGGAATATAAAGCCAGAAGAAAAAGAGACGTTAGGAATAGTGAATAGTAAGCATAACGGACGTTAGGCATGAAGTACTTTAGACATAATAAACGTTTGACATAATGAACATATGCATAACATCGCACACCCATCTTAATGGAATTGTCAAGCTGCTAGACTTTTCCAATCCGTTGATTGGTTCGGTCCTGGGTCAGGTTCTGGTCTAGCGATAAGCTGTACAACTTCACAATAAGTTCACGCCAATGCCTAAATATTATATGACCACACGTGCGACAAAAATTATCCTCAATATTAGACACCACTGATTGCCAAACGACATCTAACAGACCTCCCAAACACAACAACTGGTTTCGGCGGTTTCGCACAGGTTATGCAGTGCTATTAGCTCGCTGCACAGCGGATAATTTGTCAAGAGGATTTTCAAGACCCGCGTCAAACTAAAGTTTCTGCTAATTCGGCAAATCTGTCTACTCATGAACCTGATGAATTCCATTCAGCTTCAGTGGTCTCTGGCGGACGGCTAATAAGTCAATCGTGATCGCCTTCGAAAAATATAATTAGACAGAAACCGGATCCGGAGTTGTTGGTCAAATTATACACAAGGTTGTGGTGATATAAATTCTAATCTAATTTAGTGATGGACTCCTTTCTTTTTTATTATGGCAAAAGTTGATGCCTGATTGATCATCTTACTACGTTGGATTAAAGTTATTTACGCTCGACTAACTGACTTATTCCAGCTCATCTGTAAGGCATTATGAACCAAAGTAGCATAACTTTAAAAGGGCATTATTATTCGATCAACAATATCGCACACGAACGACTGAAGTGTCAATAAATAGAAGTTTGTAGAACTTCGTTACAAACGCTTAAGTATCCCAATCAGGAGAGAATAACAAAATGTCGTATCCGACGGCCGAACTTCCATCCGCTGATTCCGCCATTATTTCGCTCGCAAAATCAATGCAGACCGATCGCCACGAAAATCGTCACAAGAATGAATCACTTCCTCTATCAAGAAAAAACTGAATCCCGTAGTTTCACTGGTGGTCTCTGTTTTACTCCTTCTCCATACTATCCCTTGATCTTCTGTCTCTTGCTCATCTCCTCAAAAAAAAAACCGTCTACCGGAAGTCTCCTTTTTTCCAAGCTTTTTTTGCCTGTCTCGTATTTTACGCCCAGTTTCCATATTGTCCCTTTTCATACGTTGAGCTTTAATGCTCAGCTCACTGCTCAAACCTACCAAGAAATATTTCATGCGTGCGTGCATTATTTTTTCAGTGGGGCGAGAAACGTCAGCTGAACTTTTTTTTATACTTTACTCAATTCCTTCTAAGCCTTATTCGCTTTATATACTAACTGTCACCTTTTCGTGTCGTTTGTTGTGAAACCCTAGTAACAGGCAAGTCGCAAGAGAGCAAGCGTAGTGATTTCCATCACAAGTCATTTATTTACTCGGTAAGTGATTATCGAATTATTTATTAGCTTATTTATTCCGTATTCTACAATATCATATTGTGTTACTGAGTTCAACAGTTTTTCTAACATAGGTTGTTATAAACATACTTCAGGATGTTGTTAAAATAACTAAATTTTCTAACAAAACAATGAAACATAACTAATTCTGATATAATTTGGTTAAGAAAAAATGTGATAATAATTTATCCTAACTTGATTATATCAACGGTTGTTATAAATAACTGATGTTGTTACAATCATGTTATAATCTTGTTTTGCCTTCCTAGTCGGGATAATAAACCAACATTTGGGCAGCTCCTGTTAGCTCAATCCTATTTCAAACCAATTTGATTTTTCTTCAACCAAGCTGCTAACCGTCAACAATTTTCCATACGGTCAAACACAGCAACAATCGAAGCACATTCTTTGGAAGTAAACTTGGTCCAACGTGTTTGAGCGTGTGTAAGCCATATGAAACAATTACTCCAATACGCTAGGAGAAATGTCAAAAAATAAAAAGTAGAATCACGGAAAAATTTCCACAGCGAGATATGGCATGCAATTCTGTAAATAATTTTAAAAATTTCAAAACGATATGTATTTGAAAATAATTTGGAGCACCAGGTTAGACTTTTGATTATTTACATTGTACATATATTTATTTGATTATTCATGATAATAAACGTTTTTCTCGAATTGATCCGGAAAAGGTACTATTTTTTATGTTTATTGAATTTCTAATCTCGTGCAATAAACCTTTAAAAAAAACAGCTTGTTAATTTTTAAAATTATTTTGAATTCCGTTGGCTATACCTTGTCGTGGTAAATTTTAGTGATTCTATTTTTTCTCTGATGACAGCATTCATCCGGTTCTCCTAGCCCATGGTGTCATTAAAACCGATAAAATCCCTTCATCGGCACGATGACATGAATAAAGGTGGTACACAACATGAATGAAGGCATGATGGACACAAAAAAACTATAAAAACAAATTATATTATAAAACTTAATACATACAATTTAGGACATAATTATAAGTCTCAATTTGACCGAGCATGCCTCACGTTGCTTGTTCTGCGTCACGAAACGGAATACGGAATGCATATAATAATTAACTTCACGCATCGGATGAAGCTGCGCTACAACCACACACGCGGTGAAAGTTGCGCAGCAGACAAGTTCATGCAACGTCACACTCTCCAGCCACGCTTGATCTGGTGGATTCATGTGGCCAGGTTTATAACGCCACGAAGTAAAGTCGGATCGTCGAACGAAAGGGAAAGTTTTTACCGGTTTTTCTCTTCGGAACATCTTCGTAACATTCGAGTCCCAGCAGGCTACCACGGGCACGGCTACGAAGGAAGTTTAGCTTTCTTTGGATTCGCGTCCACTGGCGGACGTTTAAGAAACGATAAAAGTTCGAAGAAAACGAAAGGAGTCTGCGCTGCGTTCTAGTGACTTATTTTTCTGATCGTGAACAAATTCTTATCTTTTGATTAACACGCAACATTAAATTAGGGAGTGAGTGCTAGTAATGGACCCCGTGCGTATAATGGACCCCCTGAACAAAAACCCAAATTAAACGCTGGAATCGACTATTTTCTGCAAACTTCCGTCGGATGGAGTTGCTTCATGTAACAGGACAGCAGTTCCATACATTTGTTATGGACTGGGAAGCAGGAATTTAGTTAAATTAACTAATTTGTAAATGCACATACGCTAAAGGGTCCATTACTAGCACACAAAGGGGGGTCCATAATAGGCATCAGGAACATGTGGGAATGGAACATGTAAATCAAATGGGGGGACCATTATACGTATATAAACAAACCCGACGTTGCGTATTATGGACCCGGGGGTGGCCATAATAGGCATGCTAGCTACATTATTTTAAAATGCTTTCTTTATTGGTAAAAATGAATGTTTTGGCTAGTTTTATGTACGAATCACGATGCTGGTACCTGTTGCTTGTCACCTGGTGCAGCTAAACTAAAATTTGTCAAGAGGCTCGCTCTAGCGGGGCGACTGAAGTAAATTTTAGTCGTTAAGGGGTCCATAACTAGCACTCATTCCCTACGTATAATGGTCCCCCCATTTGATTTACATGTTCCATTCCCACATGTTCCTGATGCCTATTATGGACCCCCCTTTGTGTGCTAGTAATGGACCCTTTAGTGTATGTGCATTTACAAATTAGTTAATTTAACTAAATTCCTGCTTCCCAGTCCATAACAAATGTATGGAACTGCTGTCCTGTTACATGAAGCAACTCCATCCGACGGAAGTTTGCAGAAAATAGTCGATTCCAGCGTTTAATTTGGGATTTTGTTCAGGGGGTCCATTATACGCACGGGGTCCATTACTAGCACTCACTCCCTACGTTAGAGAGTCCATTACTAGCACACAAGGGGGGTCCATTATAGGCAACAGGAACATGTGGTAATGGTACATGTAAACAAATGGGGGGACCAAAATACGTATATGAACAAACTCTATGTTGAGTATTATGATCCCGGGGGTGGCCATAATAGGCAATCTGGCTACATTATTTTAAAATTCTTATTTTAGTAGTAAAAATGAATGTTTTAGCATGTTTTATGTACGAAACGCATTGCTGATAACTGTTACTTGTCATCTGGTGCTACAGAATAGCAATATGTCATGAGTCTGACTCTAGCGAAGCGATTGAAGTAAATTTCCGTCCTTAAGGGGTCCACTACTAGCACTCACTCCCTATGTGGAAGATACTGATTTGAAAAATGTATTGGAGGTAACCACTTTCCCTTCCATGGGAGTCGAACCCACAACCCTCAGTAATGAGTCTATGGCAAAAATACTATTTTTTACAGAAAAATCTTGTGAAAAAATGTAACCCATTTTTTGGCACTTATCCTTAATCGATTTACTTTTCAATCTATCGCTCCTATTAAAAATCGGGTTGATCAGACAATAGGCTCGGAAGTTGTGGACAATATACTATTTTGTTACGAAAAACATTTTTTTTATAGAAGGCCTGAGAATGCCTGTAAGGCCTTTTTCGTAAAATTTATTTGAAAATTCACTTATTTTTAGAACACATTGGCTGTGAACCATTCCACCGATTCGTTTAACTTTTAGTTAAAATTTGACAGTTCTATGGTTATTTTTCCATCGTGGTTCAAGTTTTACTCCGAAACCGACACATTTGAGTTTGACAGATTGATAGTTATTTGGAGCAAAATGGACTTATCGCCAGTTTTCTCTCGAACAAAGTTTGACTATCGAAATGTTAAATCTAGCCTTGCTCCAGAGCAGGTTTATTTTCAACCACGGAGCAGTAGCCATAATGAGCAGTCAAATTTAAACTAAATGTTAAACGAATCAGTGGAATGGTTCACAGCCTTAGTCCTAACCTATTTACTCACAACAAGTTGTACAGGACGGGAAATTGATTGTTTGCTATTAGAAATGGACTATATCGGACAATGTGCTCAGAAGTTATGAGCAGTCCCACGTGCCATATCGGTAACTTTAACTCAATAAGTTGCTGCAACCATTTTGGTTTGACTTGTGCCACTTTGGATATTATTTTTTACATGCAATACGCGTTTCAAAAACACACTCATTTTACAGGCATTTATCCTTAACAGATTTATTGCAACGAGTTGCATTGCATTTGACGATGATGTTCCATGATTTTATTTTTTTTTAAAATCCTAAAATATATAGCCAATATACTAGGTTTTAAAATCTTACTTATTTTTCGAGCACGATCAAGTAGATAAAGCCGCTTTGTCGATAGCAGTTCTATTATGCTTTCACTTATTTCTCCAAGAATAGCAAAAAATGTGGATTCGTAACTAGTGAAGTCTTAATACGATATCAAGTGTCAGCAATAAATTTAAGTCACGCTCCTTTGGCACAGGAATAAGGAGAGGTGGAGCAACTTCAATCTTCATTGCGTTAATTTAATAATTATTATTTTAAATTTTTCGATTAATATGATTCATAGCTCTTGATCAATTCAAATTCCATTGGCTTAATTAAAGCCATAAAATATCATTAAAGCCAGCCATCACTAGATTAAAAACCCAACTTAACACCGAAAAGTGATACTGCCTTTCTCGCATTTAGCCAAGACACCAACCTTATATGGTTCAATCGAGGGTTCAATGAACCATTTTCTTAATAACTTTTGAACGCAACGGTCGATTGTCACAAAATTCAATAGTGATCTACAAGGCCTTACCACCTTTCGAATGCAACTTGTTGCGAGAAAATCGATTAAAGATTACTATATGAAAAGTTGTCTAATGTTTTACTTAGCTTTTGTGCACACACATACACCCACATACATACACACATACATGACAGACAGACATGTGCTCAGTTTGTCGAGCTGAGTCGATTGGTATTTAACACTATGGGTCTCCTTGCTTTCTATAAAGAATTCGTTTTTTGAGTGAAATGATACCTTTCGGTACAACTTTGTTGTACGAGAAAGGCAAAAAAATCAAAAACCAGTGGATCAGATGCCAGATGGAGGAGTTTGAAAACACTTTGTAGAACTAATTAGTAGACATAGGGGAACAGACGGCTTTGGCAGATTTTGTTCTATTATTGTCAGGGGGTTTTTGTCCAATAAATTTTATGAAATTTGGCCACAATATTCTTTGATATGCAAAAAATGTTTAGGGCAAATTTGAGCATAATCAGTAATAAAAAATCCCCCTGACAATAATAGAACAAAACCTGCCAAAGCCGTCATTCCCCCTATATAGGTTAATGCGATTCATAATCCACTTTTTAGAATCAAATTGGCGAGTGAGTTAGGAATTGACGAGTTCTGCTTCAATCAGAGCAATTCAAAGTAACCTACTTCTATCTACCACTCGCTCCTCATACACAACCGTAAATAGAATTTGAGCTAATTTTATCTGTAGTTTGAATTATCGTTAAAAGTTGTGGTTTTAGCCTGTTTGGATTACGATATTTATAACATGATATAAAGTTGAACGACAACTTCTACACCAGCGGTTCTCAACCTTTTTCTTGAGAGGTACCCCTTCTAACTATTGCATTAATTGAGGTACCCCTTCCTGAAAGCAGGCTTCCAGGTCTCTTGAAAGAACAATTCCAAGCTCTTGAATTCTTAAAAGTAAGCTTCCGTACCTCTTGAAAATAGGCTTCCGAGCCTGTTAAAAGGAGGCTTCCAAGCTTCTTGGAAGTAGACTTCCGGGCGTCCTAAAACAAGGCTTCTATCTTCTTGAAAAGAGGTTTCCTAACCTCTCGAAAGCAGGCCTCTGGGCTTCTTGGAAGACGGCTTTCAGGCCTCTTGCAAGGAGGCTTCTGAGCTTATTGAATAGAGGCTTCTGAGCCTATTGGAAAGGGGCTCTGAGCCACTTGAAAGGAGGCTTCCGAACCTCTTAAAAGGAGCTTTCCCAGCCTCTTGAAAGTAGATTTCCGGGCGTCTTAAAACAAGGCTCCTGGCCTCTTGAAAAGAGGCTTCCCAGTCTGTTGAAAAGAAGCTTCCCAACCTCTTGAAAGGAGGCTTCCGAGCCTACTGGACAGAGTCTTCTGATCCTCTTGAAAGCAAGCTTCTGATCCTCTTGGAAGTAGGCTTCTGATCCTCTTGAAAGTAGGCTTCCGAGCCTCTTGACAGAAGTTTTCCGAGCCTTTTGAAAAGAACCTTTCGAGCCTCTTGAAAGGAGTCCTCTGAGCTTTTTGAAAAAAGGCTTCCGAGCCTCTTGAAAGGAGCTTCCCGAGCGTCTTGAAAGGAGCCATCCAAGCGTTTTGAAAGAAGGCTTCCGACCCTTTTAAAAGGCGGCTTCCAAGCTTCTTAAAAGTAGACTTCTGGGCGTCTTAAAACAAGGCTCCAGGCCTCTTGAAAATAGGCTTCCGGTCTGTTGAAAGGAGGGTTCCCAGGCTATTGATTTTTTTTTAAATTTAATTCTTTATTAAGGTGTTTTATTATTTCTAGATTAAGTTCGACACCGGGTTATTGAAAAGAAGGTTCCCAGCCTCTTGAAAGCAGGATTCCGGGCTTCTTGGAAGACGGCTTTCAGTCCGGTTTTCCGAGCCTTTTGAAAAGAACCTTTCGAGCCTCTTGAAAGGAGTCTTCTGAGCTTTTTGAAAGAAGGCTTCCGACCTTCTTGAAAGGAGGTTTCCGTGCCTCTTGAAAAGAGGATTCCGGGTCTCTCAAAGCGAGGCTTCCGGGCCTCTCGAAAGGATGCTTCCAAGCCCTTTCGAAAGGAGCCTCCCGAGCCATCCAAGCTTTTTGAAAAACCCAAATTTATCCACCGGTGGTGATGATGCCTTTCTCAATTCAATATGTTGAATTCGAATTAATGTTGTAAATGCAGTGCTTATTGCCTACGTTTCTGCGGTTAAAAGATTTGGTGCAATTTTAGTACGTTGCTTAAAAATTACTTACCGTGGGTTGCGCCACGGCTAAAATGATCAATGATTCAATGGGCATTTGTGTTTTTGTTGATTAAAAAATAAAAATATAATCCAAACTGCTTGATTTATTAAAAAACAAAAACAATAGTGTCCAACTACGAAATTTGCTCCGTCGAATGAAACCAGTTACACTCGAATCTGTCAAGCCCTTCTATATGAAACGCGTTTAACAAAAAAAAATATTTATGGGCTACACACATACACACCTTTGGAGTAAAATTATAGCCTTCTGGTACAACTTTGTTGTACGAGAAAGGCAAAAAGGCTTCCAACCCTTTAAAAAGGTTTTCAAGCTTCTTGGACTTCCGGGCGTCCTTAAACAAGGCTTCCATCTTCTTGGAAAAAGGTTGCCCAACCTCTTGAAAGCAGGTTTCCGAGCTTCTTGGAAGATGGCTCTCAGGTCTGTTGCAAGGAGGCTTCCGAGCCTATTGGATAGAGGCTTCTGAGCCTATTGGAAAGAGGCTTCTGAGCCTTTTGCAAGGAGGCTTTCGAGCCTCTTGAAAGTAGTTTTCCGAGCCTTTTGAAAAGCTTCCGAGCTTTTTGAAAGGAGGCCTCCGACCTTCTTGAAAGGAGGCTTCAGAGCCTATTGAAAGAGCATTCCGGGTATCTCAAAGCGAGGCTTCGGGGCCTCTTGAAAGGAGGCTTCCAATCCTCTTGAAAGGAGATTTCCAAGCATCTTGAAAGGAGGTTTCCAAGCATCTCGAAAGATGCTTCCAAGCCTCTCGAAAGGAGGCTTCTGAACATCTTGGAAGAAGGCGTTCGAGCTGCTTCCGAGAAGCAAACGGACACGAGACCAAGGACCAACGCGCACTTGGAGTTTTCGAAAGAAAAGTGCTGTGAACTATCTATGGTGGGGTGCACATGGTGGAGAAGGCGATTGAACATCGAGTTGCATCAGCTGTTGGTTGAACCATCCATCGTTAACTTCGCGAATATCGGAAGACCGGTCTCAATCTGTTGAACAGAATACGGGACATAATTTTGTACGCCGAATGAAGGAGGGTTATTCCTCGGTAATTGGCGTACTCCAGTCTGTGCCCTTTCTTAAAGAGAGGGCAAATAAGGCCGTCCAACCAACTAGCAGGTAATTCCTCGTCTTTCCATATTTTCGACATAATATGGTGCAGAACTTCATAAAGCTGCTCACTGCCATGTTTGAGAAGTTCAGCCGGGAGTTGGTCCTTCCCCGCAGCCTTATTGGTTTTCAGATCTTCAATAGCTTTTCTAACCTCATCCAGTGTAGGCGGCTCCACACCTTGTCCATTGTCGCTAATATTTATTCTTCTCACCGATGCACCGTCACTTCCACTATTCAACAAAGTCTCGAAGTGTTGCTTCCACCTGGCAGCCACTTCAGTTTTATCTGTAAGCAGATTCTCTTGTTGGTCGTTGCACATGACGGGAGATGGCGCTGTTTTCCTCCACACGCCATTTACAGTCGCATAAAACTTCCGCACAACGTTCTGCTCCATTTTTTCGTGCACCTCAGTAATCACGTATTCTTCATACTGTTTTTTTTTCTTCCTGGTTGGTTCGTTTTTCGGCTGCTCTTGCTTCCTTGTACCGATCTCTATTCGATCGGGTACCCGACACCAACATCCGGCTTCTGGCAACGTTCTTCTCGTCTGTCACTCTCTGACACTCCACATCGAACCAACCCGTCCTGGGTCGCCTCTGTGCAGTGCCTACCACTTCTCGTGCTGTTGTGCTCACCGCTCCATGGATCAACTCCCATAGATCGTTGATGTTGTCGCTAACGTTGATTGTACTTATCCGTTCGTCGAGCTTCTGGCGGTACTCAGCCGATACTCCTTCCGCTGACATTCGCTGGATATTGTAACGCATCGTTCGCTGTGATCTTTCGTTCGATACAGTTGACAACCGTGATCGAATTTTACGAGGTAGTGATCAGAGTCAATGTTACCTCTGAATGTCCGCACATCGATAACATCAGAGAAATGGTGCCCATCTACCGGCACATGGTCTATCTGGTTGAAAGTTTCACCATTTGGGTGTCTCCAGCTGTGCTTTCGGATGTTCTTTCGTGCAAAGTAGGTGCTATTGATGACCATCCCTCTGGCAGCAACGAAATTTACTAGCCGTGGGCCGTTGTCATTGGTAGCGGAGTGAAGGCTCTCCCTACCGATTATGGGACGGAAAAATGCCTCTCTACCGACCTGGGCGTTAGCGTCTCCGATAACAATTTTCAAGTTATGCTTCGGGCATTCTCCATAGGCTTTATCAAGACATTCATAAAACGTGTCCTTCACGTCGTCGGATTTTTCGTTTATCGGTGCGTAAACGTTGATTAGGATGTGATTGAAGAATTTGCCCCGTATCCTTAACAACAGATTCGTTCGCTAATAGATTTCCACCTCATCACTCGCTTCACTTGCTTGCCTATCACTATAGAACCAACTCCATGCTCTGCTTTTTCACCGCCGCTGTGATAGATGTTATACTTGAATGCAGTGTTGGTCGTGGGGTCCACGGCTCGGAATTCACGTTCTCCGGATCTGGGCCATCGCACTTCTTGAATAGCGACCACGTCACTCCAACCTTCTGCAGTTCGCGAGCCAGAAGGCTCACTCGTCCAGGTTCATTTAGAGTCTTGACATTCCAGGTACCGAGTTTCCAATCATAGTCCTGATTTCGTGGACAGGTCGGTTGCCAAAAATATCTTTTTCTTCTATCTCCATTTTTCGTGGTATTTGAGAGGCTTCAGTAAACTACCTTACCGGGGTCGCGTTACCTACATCGCGATGATGGGGCTGCCACCTTAGGTATAGCTGACGCGATACAGCATTTCGTTAATCAGCCGCTGGGTACCAGGCAGACGCTGTTTGAGACGCACCTCCTGGTGAACAGACGTTCGAGGCGTACCTTCTCACTCTAGTTGATGTCAGAAGGACAACAGTGCCCAGGCTGCACTAGCAGCTAAGTACATAATCCTTAGCTGGCGGCCTTTTGTCATCGGACGAACCGTGGAAGCGTGAGATAGGGACTTGTGGGGACCAGAGCTCTGTTGGAAGATTTGCTTAGGGGGCTCATGCGCGAGCTGACTCGCTTGCGATTCTGCAGGGGAGCATCGCACATGAGTTTTTCACGCAGAATCGCATCTTTTCGCTCATTCGCCCAAAAATGATTTCGCTCCAAAAAGTGTCAAAAACCAATCGAAACGTATTTTATGTTTACGTATGGATTTATTACCCGTTGTTTTAAGTAAAGAAAGTTATTCCGATGAATTTAGCGAAGAAGAACACGCAGAAATCACGCAATGATGCAAATCGCGAGTCGAATCATGTACGATTCCTCGAGCCATGAGTCGGGTGAGGTTTGCATCGCGCTTGATTTGAATCGTGTATGAGATTTGAGTATTTGAATTTTTACCAACACTGCCTTTTATCGAGCCGAATCTTCAATGTTATACTCAAGGCTTGCTATGCAACATTTACTCTATGCAAAGGTACTGGCTGCGCGTTATTTCCGCGGATCAATCTATTTTTTTCTTTTTCTCAAGGGCCCAAGTAGGTACACAAATTCGCTTACCACCCCTATTTCGCCATCACGAGTAAAAAAGTAGTCTTATGCATCATCCTATCACTTTCTTTGTCTTCGGTGTGACTATTCCGTTCCGCTTAGCTTCCCTTTTCGGCCTAATGAAGGTTTCCTCCATCGTCTCGAAAGTACGTTTCGTGATATCAATGTCGACGCCATCACAAAGGACCTTGTGAAAATCCCTTTAAGGCGATGTTATATATCGGGCATAAAAGATCATCACCTTGGGGTAATCCTCTGCGCGTTTCAAATGGACTCAAGAGCGTCACTGAAACTCGAACTGTGCACAGTCATCGTGTGTAATCGGGTCTGTTTATATGGAAATCTGCATTCGATCGAATAAATGATGTATGTGGTCACATTCTATTCGCGATGTTTCAGCAGTATCTCGCTTATGATGAACGATTTTTGCAATTAGCTTAACCGCGAATTAGCAGTTCATGTTTTTATTGCCAAAATTAAGGATATTTTCTTTTCCGCAATGAGTTAGTCGTCTGTTCGAAACCGATCTTGTGAATAGTGGTTGTTTCCATGATGGGAACTGTTGTTCCAAACTAATCTTATGTCACGTGCAATCTTATTCAGTTTCATTATTAAATTTGATAACTAATGCAACTAAATGTTTCTAGACCGATTGCATTATTTTTAACACGTGTAGCAGAACAGTCCACCACACGTTCAAGTAACTACCCTTTCAAATGCACCTATCTTGTCGTCAATCGTGACAATCGTCTCGATCCTTCTGCATAACAACATTTGAACCAATGAGCATAATTTCAAGCCTTTACACGCACCATTAAGCCCAAAAGTGACTGTATAACAAATGATCCAGTTTGACCAAATTGAGAGCCCTGGATGGATTGACCGGAGGCAATAAGAGCATCGACAGGGGCACTGTGTGCAAGCAGGCAACCATCCCATACGCAATATCGGAGAACAGCGACCGCATTAACTGCTGTTTTAACCAAAATCAATAAATCATTCCACGCTCCCTGCCTTTGCCGATAATGTTCCGTTTCGAAGTCAAACATGTGGATCTGGATGGAAACCTTATGTATATGGGAAATCCAATTTTGTGGAGCCTTGTCGTGCGCGCACCGAACGCAACTTCGGAGTTGCATTTCCCCGTAATTGCCTTGTGGGTATCGGGAATTATTTTTCACAGTGTACGCCGCGCGGAAAGCGTGCTAAGTATGTCTCTCGCATGCATACATCATTGAGCAACTCTGAATGTGTCTTTTCCTCGCGCTAGAAACGGTTTGCCTAGATTTGCCTGCAATAACCAATTCTGGAGCCCATTGATAGCAAGTCTGGCTTATTTTATGGTCTAATTGAGCCGGGACAAGATCATAAATAATAAAAAGACTGTCATCACATTTGTTGCCACAGCTGGTAGAAAATGCGCTGAAAACTAGTTTCTGATTTGCTTGCCGTCGTCGTCCTGGCTGCTGAAATACTTCTTAGCGGTGATAACTACTTACTTATGTTCAAAATTCTATTTCATAGCTGGAAATTTCATTAAACGTAACAAAATTTCGCTTAAAACACTGCATGGAACATCAATAGAGACATAATTTTACAAATTATTTTACAAATAGATTAGTCTAAATGCTCAATTCCCCATGTTTCTCAAGGACAATAACTTAAACCCAATTGCATTCTCAATGAAACACATTAACTAGCTTTCATCAACGCATGGCGCACATTTATTGCGATTCTTCTTCGGTACGTCATCGCGCGCTGATTGGCTTCACCTGACGAAGATGGATAAATTGCCATTAGCGGCGAATTTTCAGAGGGCCACTTGAATTCCCGCGCACTGAAACACCTTGGTGCTGCGACGATGATGCTGATGATGCCGGTTGGATTTATCGAATCGACTACGCGGGTGCCGACGAATTTACGAGCTGATGCTTGAGGGCACCCAAAATGTCAGTTCAACATTTCGATAGCATAACTCAATCGAACGGAATGGTTAATCGCGTGCGTGAGTAAACACGATTCAATTATCGAAGGGTTATGGAATGCTAAAATTGGAGTATGAACTCAAATATGGGGTTTGGCACATCTTATCGTCTGCCATGGTATTTTTTATATCATAAAAGCAAAAATGTGCATTCAACAGACGTCTTCAGAAAACTAATAAAAAATACAATTAGCAGAGCGTAGTTTCGATCTACGGACCTCTGGGTTATGGGCCCAGCACGCTTCCACTGCGCCACTCTGCTGCTTACAAGCAATCCATCTTTACTATCAAATACAATTGACGACGTTGAACACCGTATTTAATTCGGATAATCCCAAATCAGTCACGATATAATCCCATTCGTCGGATAAAGCATGCGACACAATGCTAACCAGATTAGCATTTCCATTGTCTTTGATGAATGTTTGTTCATTTGGCCTACGCTGCGCTCCAAGCTACTCGCCGCACACAGCCGAAGTGGTATGGCTTTCAGTCCTAATCAATCATAAACACGCGCTCCAGGTCAGACGGGCTCGATGGCAGCCGATGATAATCCCGGTCGCCCAGCTGCGTTGGATGGCTTCTATGCCCACCTAATTATTACCGAACGAGAGCTGCGGGGGCACCATCGCCGTTTTCAGCAGCGTTCAACGCGATCATCCGATCCGTTCGGGTCCAAGATCAAGTAGAGATCTTCGGCACTGCGAGTTGATCCGGTAGGCGGGTTTGGTGGGAAGGTAAACACATAGCCGCGAGGGAACAACTGTTGAAATTGAAATAAAAACCTCAAAAAATGACAGAGCTCTTTCATGATTCTCTTATTGGTGGGTTGTCGACGATCAATTCAGGCTACTGAAACGGATTGATTTCGCCTTTGCAGGCAGTAGCCGAAACATGTTAGCATTCCTTTTGGGTTGTCTGTTTCCATTGGTTAGATAAATCGGTCGGGCTGCTCTACAAGTACAACATCTATTCACCCATGTATGGAACCGCCATCAAAGCACAGTGGCATGCTTCGTGATGAAAGACAGACCCAGCAAGAAATGTTATTCTTGTCAGAGTTGAATTCATTTTTGGAGCAATACAGATCCCTTTAAAGCAGCTTGATGGTTTAACAACTATAATATTACAACGATATTGTAAAACATAATCGTACATATTTGTATTGCACAATATTTCACTTTCAAGTCCCATGTGCCTCTTCGGGTATTGACTAAGCTTCAGAAAGTAGCGTCTTCTATTGAAATCAATATTCACTTACGACTAAATAAAGGGTAAGATGATAAATACTAATTAATCCATAGGATTTGGGCAACTTTGTTGTATTGAAGAACGTCTTCCCAATATTTCGATCTATTTGATAGAAAATGATAGGAAAAAAACCCAAAGGTACAGCCCAATCAGGTTGTACGCTTGGGTTGTTCGCAAAGGTGACGTAGGACTACTTTGCCCATGATCGCATATATAACATTTACATTTTTGTTGATTTAGTAAATCGTTTGTCAATCCTCCCCACAAACTCAATCATTTCCAGCTTACCACAGATAAGCAAGATAGTAGAGCCTTTTTTTACTGTTGTGGAATTAGATGCAGTAATTTGAGCTTTCTGAACAATTCACAGACTTTTTACAAAATGAACAAAAATGCGTTACAAATATGCGATCATGGGCAGTACGTAGCTGTATGTAATAAATTTTATTTTATTTATTGAACGGCTACTCAGTCTTGCAATTTTTACAACGAGTTTATTATTTACCCGACGTTTCGACACGAGGGTTGTGTCTTCCAAGGGGAAAATATTTTTGTTGCTTGCCGTCGTATGTTTAGTCTAACTTGGACCGTCTGTGTGTCTAATTGTCCGTACATGACTTTGGAAGCACTGTTATCAATACCATTTTTCAAAGTTTTTGAAAAATGAAAATTGATAACAGTGCTTCTGACGACATGTACGGACAATTAGACAAACAGACGGTGCAAGTTAGACTAAACATACGACGACAAACAACAACAATATTTTCCCCTTGAAAAAGACACAATCCCCGTGTCGAAACGTCGGGTAAATAAAAAACTCGTAATAATTGCAAGACTGAGTAGCCGTTCAATAAATGAAATTAAAACGTACAGTCGATACATAATCAGTAATAAATTTTATTAGTAGTCGCAGAACGGGCCCGTTTTTGCTTGGGGGATGTCAGAGTAAATGATACCGGGTGTCAATTATTTGGCTTGTTGTACTCTGTTCAGAGTAATTTGTTTATGGTATGTCAAATGCTGACCCGTCTCGCCGAAAATTAATTGAGACGATGAAGTATTCAAAAGTAGCAAATGTAATAGCAAAGCAAACGTGTAAACTTCTGTTCGTTTCACATGCCACAATGGTTTTATTTGCTTGATCGTCAAGTTATGCAGAAACTTGTGTTTCATTTGTATGGGATTCCCTTCTCCTAGAGCCCCACCTTGCTCTAGGAACCACCTCGGTAAGAACCCGCCCGGCCTCAAAAATTTACGTATACAAAAATTTTACGCCGATCGGTTAAGGAGTTTCAGAGCTTATAGAGGTGAGACAGACAGACATTTATTTTTATGTATATTTAGGGGCACTCTTTAGTCTAGCGGTAAGATGCGCGGCTATAAAGCAAGACCATGCTGAGGGTGGCTGGGTTCGATCTCCGGAAATTTACGGTTTGAAAATTGTATCGACTTCCCTGGGCATAGAAGTATCATCGTGTTAGCCTCATGATATACGACTGCAAAAATGGTAACTTGGCTTAGAAAACTCTCAGTTAATAACTGTAGAAGTGCTGAATGAACACTAAGCAGCGAGGCGGCGAGTCCCAGTGAGAGATGTAATGAAAATAAGAAGAAGAAGAAGAAGATCCCTTCCGATTCAACATTTTCTCAGCCAAACATTAGTTCAAAAATATTTACCTCTGAAAATTCCTTATGAACTTTACTGAAAATAATCTTATTTTAGAACTTCTTTTAAATTTGTTTCAGATATTCAGATTTCAAATCGGGAAATGCGTCAATAATTTATCCAAAAGAATCCTCTTGGGACTCAAACCAGGAACTTCATCGCAAATTTCTTCAGGAATTACTTTAAAAAATCTCCAGAAAATCCTTTGGAAACTACTTTGAATATTCCTCAAAAAATCTTAGGAAATTATTCCTGAAAAAGGAACTCCATGGAGCAGTTCTTGGAGAAATTTCAAAGAGATTTCTGGAGGAATTTATGAAGTAATTTCCGGGGAAATTCATGGTGGATTTTTTGGGGAGAATTCATGAAGGGCAGCGGCGTAGCCACGGGAGGGGTAGAGGGGTTTGGAGATAAAACCCCCACAGAGACAGTTTTTTCAGATGATGTTCAGAAAACCTCCTCCCAGACCAATTTTCTGGCTACGCCACTGATGGAGGAATTTCTGAAAGATAAAGTAGGAGAGTTTCTCGAAGAATTTCCGGGGTTTATGTTTTAAAATGTTGCTGTGAATTCCTGGAAAAATCATCAAAAAAAATTTTTTGTTTGATTTTTTTTTAAATTTTAGAGGAATTAAGAAATTTTGAGAATTCCGACAGAAGTTTTCGTGAGGGCCGATCAACGACGGATCAGATGCTTAGCCTGCGGATGATCCTTGAAAAATATTTCCCAGATGTATTTCAGAGGATTTTTCTCAAGTAACTCCGAAAGAGTTTTGATGAAATATATCTGAAGACCTTTGCTGCTGCTTGAGGGATGGCAATCAGCAGTACCTACTTCGCACGTAAGAATATCCGCAAACACACCTGACAGCATTCGAGTGGAGACACTTGCTCACAGATAGACCACGTGCTGATCAACGGACGACATTTCTTGGATGTTATAGATGTAAGGTATTTCAGAGGTACGGATCATTACCATGTGTTGCAAAAATTCAGGTGCGCGTTTCCAGCGTCGAACGATACGTTTCAATATCCAACGCTTGTCAGTTGACGGAGTTGATGAACAGTAACACCAGAAGCTGGGCGAGCGAATAGTAGATGCCACCGGATCTGGCGACGTCAACAGATGGTGGGAAAATATTCACGACGATGTGACTGCAACAGCGCAGGAAGTGTTAGTCACTGCACAGCGACGCCAACGAAAAGGTCGGTTTGATGAAGAGTGCCAGCGAGTGACGGACGAGAAAAATGTTGCTAGGAGAATGCTACTGGCTCGTATCCGTACAGAGAGCGGTACAGTGCAGAAAGGGCAGAAGAGAAACGAATCCACCGCAGGGAAAAAGGCAACACGAAGAAAGTGTGATAGCTGAAGCGCAGGAGAACATGGATAGAAACGATATGTGCAGGTTTTACGCAATTGTCAATGTCGCGCGGCATAAGACTGCGCCAGTGCCCGCCATGTGCAATGACCGAGAGGGAAATTTGCTGACAGACAAGACTATGGTGACAGCAAGGTGGAAGGAGCGCTTCGAAGATTTGTCGAACGGTGGAAATGAAGGTGTTTTAAGGAGTATGATAGACATAGTCGGCTGTGGAACCACCTAGACGAGGTTAAGAAGGCTCTAAACTAGCAGAAAAACAGTGAAGCTGCTGGGAAGGACGAGATCCCGATCGAGCTTCTCAAACACAGAAGTGAGCAGCTACATCAATCAATCCACCACATTATCCAGAAAATATGGGAGGATGAAGAACTGGGTGGATGCCCTTATATGCCCAATCAATAAGAAAGGGCACAGACTAGCGTGTACCAATTACAGAGGAATAACCCTTCTGAACTTGGCGTACTCAATGCTGTCGCGTATTCTGTTTAACAGACTGAGACCGCTTGAGGGGTCCTTCGTTGGTAAATACCAGGCAGGTTTTCGTAAGGGCCGATCAACGACGGATCAGATGTTTGGCCTGCGGATGATCCTTGATAAATTCCGAGAGTACAACTTGCAGACTCACCATCTGATCTAGTGGTGTTTGTGCTGAGGTAGTGCTTGATGGGGATGTGTTTGAAGTTGTTGAAGAGTTTGTTTACCTTGGAACGCTTGTGACATGTGACAGTGACGTTTCCCGTGAAGTGAAAAAACGTATTGCTGCTGCGAATAGGGCCTTTTACGGATTACGTTACCAGCTTAGGTCCCGAAACATACATGCAGACGGAAACGAGATTTGCTCTATACAAAACTTCGATTCTACCAGTGGCCCTTTATGGACATGAAACATAGACGTTGAAAGAGGCAGACCGGAGAGCTTTCGGGGGGGGGGGGGAACTAGAGAATAATGTGTGGCGCAGACGCATGAATCAAGTATACAAAGAAGAAAATATTGTGAATCGTACAAAATATGACGGAAGAAAGAATAGCGAAAACAATATTCAACATAGAACCAGATAAGGGCCGTCGACTTCGTGGAAGGCCACGAACAGGTTTGCTACACGCGGTGGGATCGGACCTGGGGACCCTGTCCGTTCGGGAAAACTGAAGAAATATTGCCCAAGACCGACGATTATGGAGCTCTACAATACGGCAGGCATAGGTGTATCGACGCTGTTGCCAACCAGGTATCCAGGCAGGGTATCTGAAGAGTTCTTGGAGAAATTTTCGGAAAATTCCCGGGGCGTAAAAGTACGAGGTGGCTATCGAGGGCTTCTATGTGAATTTCTGAAGAAATTCAAAGGAAATTTCAGGAAAGGCCTCGAAGTAAATAATGAAGAGATCTTGATTGAATTTCTGGAGTAACTCCAGAAAGAATGTCAGGAAGAGTTTACATGGGAATTTCTGAATGATTTTCTGGTCGAAGTTCTGGGAAACAAGACGTGAAAATTTCTATGGGAATTCTTAAGTGAATTGCTGAAGGAAGGAAATAAGGGGATTTCGTGGGTATATTTGAAAGAATTAAAGAAGAAATACTAATAATTTAAGATGGATATTCATAGGAATTTTTAAAAGAATTCACGGAAAAAATTCTAGACTAACTCTTATGAGTCCTTGTCGAATTTTTGGAGCAACTTTCGGAGAAATTCCTGGAATAACGCTGTTAAGAACAAATGTAAACAATAAAACGGGACTTAGTTAACTCCTTGATAAAAATACAATATTTTGAGCATAAGAGGACTGAAAGCCATAACCCTAAATAACACCATCATAGTCAATCTCTCCTAGAAAGTCCTGGAATTACTTCCGGAGGAATTCTTGGAGGTATTGCCGGAGGAATTTCTGGAGGAACTTTCGGAGGACTTCCAGGAGGAGTCCTTGGAAGAATCCCTGGAGGAACTTACGAAGAGATTCCTGAAGGAATTCTAGGAGGAACTTGCGGAGGATTTTCTGGAGGAACTTCCGGTTAAGTTCCGAAAAATATCTATTCCATATTCCGGAATTCCGAGGTTGGTGGAAAATGCATTTATTCCACTGATGCTTTTCATTATTTGAGACGTAAGCTTTGAATATTGTTTATGCCTTCTTCAGGAACTAGCACTAGTCCAATGCGGGCTATATGTCGATAATCCGCAAGGAATTCTCAGATATATGGTCGTTTCCGTGGAATTGATTAAGGGAATATGAACGAATTGATAATCGAAATCATGGAAAGTCGTTTTTCAAGACGATGATTATAGAGATTTTCAGGATCTTAATGTGGACTGACTTCCTTAGAATATGTTGGGGGAATTGGTTAGTTTTGGAATCAATCGAAACCATGCAAATATGGATTGGGTATCGTATTTTTGATTTTGTTTAAGGGGCAAGCCAGAGTAAACGCGACGAGCGATGCGACGCGACAGTGCAATTTGACAGCTCATTGATAATGCTTGCTCTTCTTATATGTGAGTCGCGTCGCATCGCATTTACTTTGGTTTGCCCCTAAGACGATGACTACGTAGAGATTTTCTAGACCGCGAGGTTCAATAGCCACTCTGTAACAAGTTTTCGGTGCTCCGGAATTGTGACAAATGGTTTAGGGAATATGACCAAATTGCTAACGAACGAAATTATGTTAATATATAAACTTTATAGTTATGCGAATTGATAACTATTTAGACATTTTCAAGATAATGATTATATCTGACTATCCATTAGTTGATTCCAGATTCGACAAGAATGCCATCTAATGTTTTTTGAACACAAGTTGCATTCACAACAGAAATATAATTACCATTGTTGCTTATATTTTTTTCATTTGGTAAGCAAATTTGGCAATTACTGATTTCACATTTCTATGGCACCTGGCAACTGATAAAGATTAGTCAGTGGGTCTTACAGTCCTGAAAATCTCATCAAAACCAGAGCAAGAGGTAATAACATACATACATATATCATAACTTGATAATTAAATGATACTCGTCATAGATAAGTTACAATGACTGTGACACGACTTTATTAATTTATATGAAAGTTGCGGTGACTAAATCGGTTTAAATTGTGTTTATAGGAGATAAATACCTCAACCATGTTGTTATTGTGTACTATAATATCCGTATTATAATAACTGAATTAACATGTATTTGTTATTCGTAGAATATGATTGAGTTACTTTTTCTGGTTATTTCCGTAATATGCAAAGTTCTCCCAACCCATAGATCAGTGCAGTTGAAAGTATTGGATATTAAAGTGTTTTAAATGTATTCCCTCTTGCTCTAGTAGTTATTGTTTTCAAAATATGAAAGCTAATATTATATATTTGCATGATCTCGGTCAGTGTAAAGCTCTCCTCATAGCGGTGATGATGCCTTTTTCATGCCTTTCTTCTTCTTCTTCTTTTCACTGGCATTGCATCCCCACACTGGGATAGAGCCGCCTCGCAGCTTGTGTTCATTAAGCACTTCCACAGTTATTAACTGCTAGGTTTCTAAGCCAAGTTACCATTTTTGCATTCGTATATCATGA
The DNA here is from genome assembly GCF_024139115.2 of Armigeres subalbatus. Lineage (NCBI taxonomy): Eukaryota > Metazoa > Arthropoda > Insecta > Diptera > Culicidae > Armigeres > Armigeres subalbatus. The sequence continues at coordinate 420,139,136 of NC_085140.1, read as the reverse complement.
GGCTAACACGATGATACTTTTATGCCCAGGGAAGTCGAGACAATTTCCAATCCGAAAATTGCCTAGACCGGCACCGGGAATCGAACCCAGCCACCCTCAGCATGCTCTTGCTTTGTAGCCGCGCGTCTTACCGCACGGCTAAGGAGGGCCCACATGCCTTTATAAGAGTTAAAAAGCATACAAGAAAGGTCTAAAATATTACTGATAGGTAGATAGGTCCTTATTTGTTAATCCATTTATACCCATTTTGGAATTCCACGTCGGACGCAATTTGTTCCGGGTACATCGGATGAGTAAAGATATCAGAAAAGTTATTTTTCTATACATTATTATTTTGGCCATAACTGTTAAGCCCATAGTCCGACGTATGGCGTATTTTGAATAGGAAATAATGGGGATGATGAATACAACCCTTTCCAGCCAATCAGATAACAGTGAGTTATTTCACGAAAAATTATGCGGAATTGAATTTCGACATTTTTTTCCTATCTCAACCTATTTATCTAAACCCTGCAAAATCTTGAAATTTAATTTTCTTGAATTTTCACCGATAGAATATTTTGATCGCATGCTTTCCTGAAAGGAGATGATTAGTACTAGAACCCTGTGAAAACAGATCGGAGGTTTATCTTAGGTTCATAATATTGTTATTCCTGATATGCGTGGCTGTCCAGAATAAGCTTCTAAGGGCCGGAGATGATCCAGCCTCGGGCTGAAAGTCTCCTTAATAAAGACACAAAAAAAAAAGCTTCTAAGGGAATTCCAGTAAGACTTCTTAGAAGAATATTAAAAGGAACTCCTGTTTTAATCTCTAGTAGATTCCAGTGATGAATTTTTGAAAGAACTCCAGGAAATGGACCATAACTATTATCTATATGATGAATGAATTTCTGTCTGACTGAACCTTATAGACTCGGAAACTACTGAACCGATCGTCGCGAAAATTTGTATGCAGAGGTTTTTGGGGCTTGGTAAGATACTTAAGATGGTTTGAAACCCCTTCTGCATAACTCGATAACTAATCAGAGAATAAATCAATTAAATCAGCGAAACGAAGTTCGTCGGGTCTGCTAGTATCAAATAAATATTGATTAACTGAAAAAATAACAACATAAATTAAATTAAAATATTTCAATAGATATTAAAATTAATGTATCCTAATTTTAATAACGCTGCTATTTGTTTTCCTCAGTAAAAAATGTGTCACCGACAAGTGGATTGGAACTAAACTTACCGTAAACTTCATTGAAAAACTAAATATTTTGTCGCAAATTCAATTTTAAGAAACACTATTCCCATGAGGGCACTAATTTACTTCTATTCTATTAAGTGAGTTAATGCATGGGGACGTGTTCAAGAACTGGAACTAACTTCCTTGACAGATAAAATAATTTATAAACATATTATTTGTTCAATTAGGTTGATAGTTATTCTGCTTTCTAAGAAAATCATCTATACATGCATATGCATACCCTCACAATTTCAATCATTGCTGATAATACTCTTAGAGTATGAACCAGCTATTTCAGATGTTCCAAGATTGTTCAAAATAATATTACACGTTGTGTTATGTAAGACTATCAAACGTCGCTTTTATAGGTAATAATATCACATTAGATTTAAAAACCATTTTGTTACGTGGCATGTGAAGGACCACACGCATGAGCCATGATAAAAACATATTCAAGTTTTAGAAATGTACAAAAAATAGAACAAACAAAAATATATTTTTTTGTGTACGTACTATTAAGGGGCAAGGGTCGTTTGGCCGTAACCCATTCGGCCGAAATCCATTTGACCGAATGCCACTAGGCCAAACAAACCATTAGGCCGAAACCCATCCCAAGCAGCACAAGTCAGACAAAAATAGTAGCAGCAACTTGATTGTGACTAAATCTGGTCACATATGAGTTGCAGTAGCCTATGTGAAACATGTGTGCTGCTCGGGATCTGGCTAAATGTCTTTTGGCCGAAAAGGTCATCCGGCCGAATTAGGTCATTTGGCCGAATTGGTCATTTGACCGAAGGGTCTTTTGGTTTGTGTTTTTCACGCAAGTTCAATGCGTTTATCGGTTGAAGAAGTGCATAAATCTAGCATAAGATAACTAAATTATGCTTGATACACTTTTTTACACGCTGAATTGTAGATAAAAATGCGTGATGAGAAAAGTTATATACAAGGCTAACATTAGCTTCTGTTACCCTAAAATCATTGCATCTTTCTTGACCGAATGTTAAAAAAACAGGAACTGCTGAGATATTAACGATCATAGTCTATCATATTTTCGTGACGCTCCTCGATTTTTGCAATCGCAAAGTGTACCCCGGTATAGAAAACACAGACGTAGTCCTACGTCAAAATTTCCTGCACATTGAATCCACTAAATGCAGAACAACGTGGACGGGAGGTGAAGCTCCTATGCAGTGTTAGCGCTTTGATTGATTCTATCGTCGTGGTCGAACGCTTGAATAGATCGTGACACACAAAAGGGATACAAAGCTTCCAATAAATTCTCCAAAGCCTCCGTGCTGCCGAATGCTGGAAGGCTCAACGTTTGACGATTGCCGCAGATGGGAAGGGAGCTTATCTTGGACATGGAAACAATCCATTTTTATATCAAATGATGGAGAGACGAAAACATGACAACCGTGAGATATACGGTTTATTAACAACTACGCACACTATGCCGACAATAAATTGAGGACGTGATCCCAAGATTTGGGGGACTGCGTCAACGACAGAGGGAACGGGGACAGAAATGCTCCGAAATGGTATAATAATCTGGTTTGAATGGCTTAATAGAGCAGATCTAATCGAGAGACACGTTAGGAGTTTGTTTTCTTTGGTACGGTAACCGTCAAATACGGATTATTAAATTTGCGGTGAATAGTGGGAGAGTCGACGACAACTACGATGGTCGGAGTAGGAATGGTAGAAGTAATGTTGAATATGTTTTACGATTCAATCGATTGACCTTTTCGGCTGACAACAAGCAAGAGTTCGGAATTGATAAAATCTACTGTTTTCGATTATCGTACGATAGAATACAAGCTGTGGTATTAACGTCAATTAAATTTAATTTATGATCATGTGTAGCTTCGATTGTAAAAAACTGTGTAAGTTATAAGAGTATCTAACTGATTAATTTTTTTCTTTTTATTTTCAGGTTAGATCAACTTGACCTGCTGATAGTTATACTTCATCGTCGTTGAGTTTCATCGAACAGGTTAACCATCGTAGATATTTCAAATCAACAAAAATACAAGTTGTTCAAAAACATAATCTGATTTTTGTTTCCAATGTCTGTACTCCCAGTCCAGGACCCAGGTTATCAACTTAAATCACCAAACTAGTTGTTTTTTTTTCTGATTTTTAATTGCGAATATGATGGTCCTCTCATTTCAACATAATCGGTAAATCAACGGAAATGATCGACCAATCTCAAGTGGTGCCGATTTCTTCTATTTACCATTAGGTCAACGGGATTCAACACCATTCCATTGACATTGTTTGACAAACCGCTGATGCGTATTTGTTATTCAAATCAACATTTTGTTAGCAGCCTATAATCTTCGCACATTATAAACCATGACCAAAAAAACATTTGCTGTGGCCCATGTTTACCCAGTCTACTTAATCCCAGCAGCAGCAGGTCTTTCATCGGTTCCAGTTAGCTCATTGAAATTCACATTTTCATCGAAATGAAGTGATCAAAAGTAAATACCTAAATAACTTCAGACCTGACCCCGACCTCGCTGCTGACGAAGACGGAGCTAACTTGAACACATATCTAGTGTTCAAATTTGTTCCCAGTGATTGGTTTTCTCGAACCTTTCTCTACCTGTCACGGAGGTTCCTCAGTTCGTTACAGTCGCGGATACATTTAAAATGGACTCACCCACCTGCCGCCGGACCTAAGACACGTTTTATGTCAATCAAAGCCAGTCACCGAAAAATATGCATGAAAAATCAAAACAGCACTACAAATGATATGCTCACATGACCATGTGCTGCCTGCCTACGTAAACTAGTTCCGTCGAACATTAGATCAATTTATTCACTTGGTGACCCGTGTTCCACGATTCCGCTCATAATTGAGTGTTTGGTTTGCTTTTGATTATTGAAATCACCATCCACCGTTGATGATTACACATTTCCGGAGGCGCCAATCGTCAAATTAATGGCATCTGATTTACGAAATTAATAAGCAACCAATTCTGGGTATGTCTTAAGCATTCCAATTATAAAAACATTACCATTTTTACAGGAGCTAATTTAAATAATGACAAGTTATCCAAAATATTGAGAGATTAATCATTAGGTCCGTTGGTAATTTAAGTACAACATTGCCAAGTACAACATTGCCAATTTACAATTTGTCGTTTCAATTAGCTTCGATCGTTACCATTACTATAATTAGGCAAATTGGCTAATGCCCCCATTAAGTGAGCCAGCAACTTCGGGAGCACTTCATGCCGCTCCTCTTTGCTTCGTACTTTGTTCGAGTTTGTAGAAATAAGAGTACCGAAATGGATGAGGCGCACAAAAGTGGTCTTTATGAGATAATGAACCATACATTAAAGCCAATTCTGTAAAGCGTGCGCCGTTCAAGGGGAATGGTTCCGCTAATAGAATAATGAAGGTTCGATTTGGGATGTTAATTTTCTCATCAAACAATGGGAAACAAATTTAAGAAGGGGAGCCAGAGCAGGAAGTAATAATTTTTAAGGGTTATTGTTTGACTTAACAGCAACTTTATTTTACGCGAATTGGTCTATGCTGTTCAAAGTCTCGTGAGACGTAATAGCAGGTTCTCCTCCATTATCCTTTGTACTGGCCTTCTACACTTATAGTGTACATAACACAAGAGTTAATCATCTCTGTTCCACTGTCGTCGTAATACTACTCGCAATTGCGTTAACAGTTAACTGTCGTCTTGGATGAAGGTTCAATATACGTTACATATCTATGGTTGCTACCCCGTGATTGACCAGAATCAATGAATTTGCACAATGAATCAAATGAACTGACTTGGACTAGTCAATCATTGTCCCCATGCAAGTTACCAGCAACTCAATGAGTAGCTCTGCGTATCCACAAAAATCACCGGAAGGAACATTTGATAATAGACAGATATCGTTGGGTCTGGATACAGACAGATAAGTGATGTGGCCGTTAGAGCTTTTAAATCATTAAAATGAACACTAATAAATACGAGCAATCGAACGCGCAGTAATAATTCGATTTACTGATCGCACAAAACAGAACTGAGCATTATGATGATCACGTGATTGTCCTGCATCGAAAATAAAATCAGAGCCAATGCGCACAAAATATCTTCTTCTTCTTATTGGCATTACATCCCCACACTGGGACAGAGCCGCCTCGCAGCTTAGTGTGCATTAAGCACTTCCACAGTTATTAACTGCGAGGTTTCTATGCCGGGTTACCATTTTTGCATTCGTATATCATGAGGCTAACACGATATGAATATATAATGTTCAATTTTCAATTTTTTATGTAAAATGATTCTTTTTGCGAAAGAAGAATGTCTTTCACATCAAAATAACGGTTCTCCTCTCTCAACTCTACCGTTCTATTGGTGGCTTTTCCTTCTTTTGCCCCTTCGATCTGCTGCTGTTGATTATAATTGCTCAGTAACACTTCCAAATTGGCAATAGAATCGAAAAAGCCATGCTCAGCCCAACTCCCGTAACGTTATTTTGTTTTACTATAAAGATCGACGCCTATTTTTCCACCCAAGCTACACTACTTTACCACGAATAGGATAAACCTTGGGGTTGGGACAAACTGTTGGACCTCGTCCACTAAATGCCGTAATGTTCAGTGTTCATTCGATGATCTAACTTCCGAGGAGACAGGCAGATGGTCGAAGTGAAAATGACACTGGGGAATTCCTATTCGACCATGTAGTCCATAAATTATGAGAATTCTTCTTCTTTTTCTTCTTCTTCTTCATTGGCATTACATCCCCCATTGGGACATTGCCGCCTCAGAGCTTAGTATTCATTAGGCACTTCCACAGTTATCAACTGCGAGATTTCTAATCCACGTTACCATTTCTGCATTCGTATATCATTAGGCTAATACGATGATACTTTTATGCCCAGGGAAGTCGAGACGATTCCCTATCCGAAAATTGTCTAGACCGGCGCCGGAAATCGAACCCAGCCACCCTCAGCATGGTCTTGCTTTGTAGCCGCGCATCTTACCGCACGGATAAGGAGGGCCTCAAATTATGCCAATTATGACAGTGGTATTCATACAAACACTTTGCTAGTGAAGGAAATGGATTTCGCGAGTCCGGTTCGAAGGACTATAGCTAAACTAAAGGAAACTACAGAACTACAGGAAAACTAAAGCGTATCACGATCATTATTCGAATCCGTAATTGTCGGCTGTATTTTAATCGCGAGCGTGTCCACATCCTTAATATAGTACAATTACGATAATAAACAAAAAACCCAGATTAATCCACCTAGAAGTGATGTTGCCTTTCTCGTTCATTATAAATTGAATAAAGAAAAGTTCATTTGGGAGGTCAAAACAGCACAAATAAAAAGCAATTGACACGCCGAATCGTGATCAGAAAATCATAGGAACTAAATTCTCAAACAGCTGGTACTGGCCAGTTTGTTTCTAGGGGTGCTCACTTTTTACCTAGAGGGGCGTGAGTAAGGATGGTTTTTCCAAAATATAGTAAAATTTACTTTACATGACATATTTCAGTGGGAACAACACTTACAGGTGCCATAAATGTTTTATAACACTATTCTAGCATTGACTGCACTCCTTATAAAATGTGTGAAGTGAGTATGTAGTAAGAAGTAAAAAGTGTTTGTAGTGGGAAGCAAGAAGTGAGAAGTGACAAATGAAAAATTGGTAGTGTGAAGCTATTGGTAAGAAGTGAGATGTGATAGATGAGATGTGATAAGTGAGATAGCGAGTAGCAATCAACTCGAAGAAGATCATCGCTGTATGAAGAATAAATAAAGAAAAAAAAGAGTTAGTAGGAAAGAATAAGAAGGAAAAAGAAAGAAGAAGAAGAAGAAGAAGAAAAAAGAAGAAATAAGGAAGATGGAAGAAGAAAGGAGGAAAAAGAAGAAGTAATAAAAAATGAAGAAGGGAGAAGAAAGAAGGTAGAAGGAAGAAGGAACAACGAAAAAATGAGAAGGAAGAAGGAAGAATGAAGAAAGAAGAAGTAAGAAGGAAGAATAAAGAAGGAGGAGGGAAAAAAATAAAGAAGAAAGAAGGATGAAGGTGGAAGAAAGAAGGAGGCAGGAAGAAGGAAGAAGTAAGTAGGAAGAAAGAAGATAAAGAACGTAAAAGGAGGAAAAAGGGAGAAGGAAGAAGGGAAAAAGAATAACGTAAAAATGAGGAGGAAGAAGAAAGAAAGAAGAAGGAAGAACGAAGAAGTAAGAGGGAATAAGAATGAAGGAAAAAAGAAAAAGGAAGAAGGAAGAAAGAAGAAGGACGAAGGAAGAAGCAATAAAGAAAAATAAATAAGAGAAAAGGACGAAGAAAGGAAGAAAGAAGAAGGATACAAGGTAGAAGGAAGAAAGACGAAGGACGAAGGAAGAAAGAAGAAGCAAAAAGGAAGAAAGAGGAAGGAAAGAAGAAGAAGGAAGAAGGAAAAATTGAGAAGAAAGAAGGAAGAAAGAAATAAGGAAGAAGAAACAAGGAAAAAGGACGAATAAAAAAGGAAGAAGTAAGAAGGAAAAAAGAAGAAAGAAGAAAGAAGAAGGAAGGAGGAAGAAGGAAGAAAGAAGAAAGAAAAAGGAAGAAGAAAGAAGAAAGTAGGAAGAAGGAATAACGAAGGAAGAATAACGATGAAAGCAGAAGGAGCAGGAAGAAGGAAGTTGGTAAAATTAAGATTAAAGTAGGAAGAAAGCAAAGCAAGAAAGAAGAACGAAGGAGGAAGAAAGAATAAGGAAGAAGGGGAAGAATGAAAAATTATCTGTTCTCAGTTCACTTTCTTCTTTCCACTTTTCGCTTCTCACTTCTCACTTCATACTTCTCATTACTCCCTTATCAATTCTCACTCTTCATACTCGTAACCTGAGGTCAAATTTCTCAATTTTTCGACCAAACGAGGTCGTTTGGCATAAAGTCGTTTTGCATAACGGCCGTTTGGCATAATAGTTGTGTAATCATCAATTTCGAAACTTATGCATAATATGGGCTTCTTCTTCTTCTTCTATGGCTCTACATTCCAACTGGAATTTGGCCTGCTTTTCAACGTATTCTATTAGCATTTCCTCAGTTATTAATTGAAAGCTTTCTATGCCCACCTATGCATGATTATGTATCGCGTTTGTCCGGTTTAAGGCAAACAGAGTTGATAATGCCTTCTTTAGATGAACACATTTGCCGGATATAATGCAAACACCTTGCCTTTTTTTAATGAACGCATTTGCTCGGTTTAAAGCGAACAGAGTTGAAAATGCATGCTATTAAGGTGATTATACAATCAAGCCATGTGGTGAATTTTAAATTCACCACACAATTTTCTACTTCTATTATCAAAAATTCAAATCTAGCGTAACAATTTTCGTACAATGCTGAAATTAAAGACGATTGTTTAGCATAAATAAACAAACGATCTACGGATGTTTCATCCCCATGGGAGTGTGGTTTTCTCAATTTGTGCTCTTGAAAAATCACTAGAAAAAGCACATGATTTCCAAGATGGCCGATTTTTGGCTTTGTTGTATAACCACCTTAAAAAACGCGTTTGCCCGGTATGTAGCGAACAGAAAAGATAACACCTCCTTTAAATGATCGCGTTTGCAAGGTATAACGAAAATATGCCTGTTCCTTGCCATGGGAGGATCAAGCATACTCGACGAACAGAAGAGATTTTCTCATTCCATTCTAGGGCCTTGTCGTCATGCCCTTCTTGTCACAGTAAGGTTTATTATTATTATTTATTTATTTAGTTAACATCTAAACAGATAACACTGAATCAACAATTTGACGCCACAATACACGGTTCGAGGCCGCATCTCTCCATCCCCGGATACGCCCCACGCTCGCCAAGTCGTTCTGCACCTGGTCTGCCCATCTCGCTCGCTGCGCTCCACGCCGTCTCGTACCTGCCGGATCGGAAGCGAACACCATCTTTGCAGGGTTGCTGTCCGGCATTCTTGCAACATGTCTGTCGTATTCCAGCCGAAAACGGCTGAATGGAATCCGCCGTTGAAGAGCGGTGCGACTGTTCGTTTTAAAATTCGACAACAAACTGACGGTGCAATCTTCGTCGTTGCTACTCAACCCGATGGCGCTACCAACACCATCTCACACTGTACAATCATGCACTCAATCATGCACAGATTCATTCTCTATCGTGATAAGTCGTAGTTAGTGGGGCACGCGAAATATGTGATTTCACGATTAGTATATTTGATTGCTTATGTTTAATGTACTATCCGCAATAGCAGAATCAATTCATAGTCTAGAATCACTTATACAAACTAAAATCATTAGCCGCTTACTCTGAATACTACATCTTTCTCCTTCCCTACTCTTTGAACTTTGTAAGAATATGATTTCAATTTTATAAATATTTCATTATAAAGAAAAATCATATCCAAATTGCTTCAAAATAAATTAAAACAATTCTTAATATTGTAGTACCATCAACATCTAATGCAAAGAAGAACAAACTTGATATGTTAAGTACCGTCATATTTTTGCTAAAACTAATAATGATTGTGGGTCACATTTTAATTTTTTTTCGGAATTCTACTTGCTCTTGCACAATTCGGAATACACAAAAAATGCCCGGAGTCCTGCTTGGTACTCGCAAAGAGCAATCCTCTATAGAACTTGCAAACGTAGTCCTACGTCAACATTCTTTGGGGTTTTACTCACTCTGGAATAAATAAAAAAACGCCTCGGAGTCCATTTGCAAAATGTATTCCTTCATAGAAGCCACAGACGGAATCCTACGTCAACATGTCTCGGAGTTCTACTCGCTCCGGAACGAACAAAATTGTCTCGGAGTCCTGCTCTGCATTCTTGTGGTCTTCTATAGAATACCCAGACGAACATGTCTTGGAGTTGCATCGGAGTCCTGCTCTGCATTCGCAAAGTATACTCTTCTATAGGATACACAAACGATGTCCTACCTCAAAATGCCTTGGAGTTCATTTGCAAAATGTATTCCTTCATAGAAGCCACAGACGGAATCCTACGTCAACATGTCTCGGAGTTCTACTCGCTCCGGAACGAACAAAATTGTCTCGGAGTCCTGCTCTGCATTCTTGTGTTCTTCTATAGAATACCCAGACGAACATGTCTTGGAGTTGCATCACTAATACCCCTTGCAAATGTTAGACTTTAGAAATTATGAGCTTAGTTTGTTTAATGTTGAGTCTTAAGCTGCATCCTAAGAAAAACGAAATGTACCGTTGATTATGACATGCCTTCAATTTTTAATTCTAATTTTCAAGTTTTTACCACAGATCACGGATTACTTACATTTGTTAAAATGGTTTCAAGTCTATGAATCGTTCCCTGCATTGATAACCCTAGAAAAACTTGTCGAGATGGTAAATAAAGTCGAATAACAACAGAAGTGTCCGGATTTCGAAGCGTCCGGCAATTCGAAGCAAAACGGTACATTTCATTGCTACGAATCACTACGCTATTACAAGAATGATACTTTTGTAATGGATTATCTCCCTTGAGCAGATATACCATCTAAAACAATTAGTTTGCGTTCCAAAAAATAATTTAGTAAATCCTTTTTCACTGCCAAAATGCCTTATGTATGCAAAAAAATATTTCGCATCATACAAACCATAAAATTTCGTATCAACAAGAGATATCGTAATTCGATTCGTAGTTTTACCAATTACTAATTATTTTCTGAATGATTGCCCATAAATATAGAAAAGAAAAATTATAAAATTATACTTAATCCTCTTTTATCCTCCGACTGGAAAGCATACGAATTTCAAAACCTTGAGCAGCAATTTTGTTGCTATCCTTCCAAAAATTCGTAAAAATTTCCAGTGGGCTGCACTCCAAATCTTGTATGTTGGTCAAAGGTTTTCACCTCCTTAATAGAACTTTACGGGGAAGGAAGTTCTGGCGGAAAATTCACACTTTTTCGAGGATGGACTCTGCGTCGATACATATGGTGCACCTGGTTTTGGCTGGCAAGAAGAACTTCTGTTGGATTATGGCTTGACGATGGCGAAATTGGTTGTATGATGTTTTTGAATTTTGATAGTATTTTCTCGAAATAATTGACGCTTGATTCCTTTTTTCATATCTTTTTTACGGAAATTATTAAATAAAAATTTTGTACGGAATTTCCAATTTCAATTCTCTTGAATATAGATAGACAAGAAATTCCTAACAATTTTCACATTTTCATTCTGCATTCGCAAAGTATACTCTTCTATAGGATACACAAACGATGTCCTACCTCAAAATGCCTTGGAGTTCTACTCGCTCCGGAATAACCAAAAATGCTTTGGAGTCCTTCACATTCGCAAAGTGTACTCTTCCATAGAATACACAGACGTATTCCTACGTCAAAATGCCTCGGATTTTTTAATCACTTCGGAATGAACACAAAATGGAATAAACACAAATTTTCTCGGAGTCGTGCTCTGTATTCGCAGAGGTCCTCTATAGCATACCCAGACGTAGGCCTACGTCAACATGCCTCGGAGTTCTGCTCGCTCCGGAATAAACAAAAATGCCTCGGAGTGCTTCACATTCACGAAGTGTACTCTTGTGTAGGATACACAGACGTAGTTCTACGTCAATATGCTTCGGCGTTCTACTCGCTTCAGAATAAACACGAAAATGCCTCGAAGGTCGGCTCGCATTCACAAAGTGTACTCCAAATAATACACAGACGTAGTCCAGCGTCAACATGTCTCGAAGTTCTACTCGCTCCGAAAAAGAAACAAAAAATGTCTCGGGATCTTGCAATGCATTCGCAAAGTGTACTCCTCTATAGACTACCCAGATGCAGTAATACGTCAAAATGTCTCTGATGTTTACTCGCTCCGGAATGAACACAAAATGCCTTGGAAACCTGCTTTGCATTTTGATTTTCAAAGTAAACTTTTTTTGTTGAATACACAGACGCACTATGGGGGATCCCCATACAAGCGAGCGGTCAAAAATAAAATTGGACTTTTAAAGTGATTTTCCACTTAGTTTTAGCTGTGTATGGTCGAAATAGCATGAATATACAATTTCCACCCCCCCCCCCTTTGGGGATCGTCTATGAATTACGTAATTATTTTTTTCATAGGTTCGATTAACGTGACAAAGCAAACCTATTTGGGAAGTTGAAATTTCGTGCGTTTTCTTAAGGAGAAGGAAGGGGGCTGTACAAAAACTAAGTTCAGCAATTTATGGACATTATGGCGGCGATCATGTTAAATGACATTAATTTCATGACATTCCGTGATATTTTTTGTTCTCACTCTCATGCCTCACAATTTGTATTTAGAACAATTTGTTTGACAAAGTACTAGGATCTGAAGGATCATAAAGCATTAAATGTTAATCAAATAATCAGAATTGAAAATAACTTTTGAAAAAGGGTATTAGCAAATTAGAAATCGCAATCCCATGACATTTTTACGTGTACAAGTTATTCAAAAAATGAGATTAATATATTCTCAAAAAATGTGGACATTCATTGTGGAATGTAAGAATGCTCCATTCTTCCGAAAAGCAAAATTCTTTTAATTTAAATAACAACACTATTTGAATTACTTTTGATTTGTTTTCATGATTTCTACAAGTTATATACAGCATCATTCTTTTTCTGTGTCAAGGTTTAAGTCTTCAATGATATTTTCTTCAATTCCATCAACGATGGAAGATGAGATAAATTCATCTAAAGTATTAGAAGATAAAGAACTTTTGAAAATCTTCAAATATTACAAAATTACGCATGGCATAAGAATAACTAAGTGAAAATTTTTTTCCAACGTCTCCTCGTTATCCAAATCGAGCTTAAAATGGATCTGATTCATGTAAGGCACGAAGGAAAATGTCAACATTTGCCTCTCTTGATCATTTTCTTGCATTATGAGTTCTAAATTTCTTCAACTGTTTATATTGACTTTCCGCTGGTTGTTCAGCCAGTGAACCTCAAAGTGTAGATGAGTGAATAAATATTTCCCTACCATTAGCCAGACATTCATGAACACTAGCAGGAATTTCATACGCTCCGTTCTAACTAAGATATTGTTCGTCTTTACTTTTGCAATAAACATGTCGGGAATTATTGATTCCAGGAGATTTATAAATATTTACATATTATGAAATCTCATATTTAGTTCTCCATCAGTAGCTAATGAATAGCTCAGAAAATTAGGTTTAGAGAATGACTCAAACCACTCAAGCCCCAAACGCATTTCAGCGGAATGGCGACGGAAACGGTAAAATTTGACAGGAAATATATGAGCGAACTGTTAAATCCTTCCGTTACCGTTGTGCTGCATTGCATTGGGGGTTTTATTCATTTACTCCTTTGAAAAGTTAATTAAATGAGCTCAAATGGTTATAAATAAAGTCGAAGTTATTACCAATAAATGTATTTTGACCATACCCTTTGAGCGCATAGTTCAGTCTGACCCATTTTCAATAGGAAACGATGGGACTAGATTTCCCGTCGAATGAAACTTGTTGCGAGAAAATCGGACACAAATAAGTGTCTAAATGGCGATTGCGTTCTTTTGCGCACATACATACAGACGCGCATGCACACACATACAGACATCACCTCAATTCTTCGCGCTGAGTTAGTTGATATATACCACTAGGGGTCTCCGGGCCTTCTATCAAACATTCGTTTTTGGAATGAGCATTAACCTTGGAGTACGAGAGAGGCAAAACACGGTAAAAAAACAAAAGGGAAAAAAATCCGAGTGACTTAACTCTGTTAATTGCAAATACTGGCAAGAAATTCTTTCGGGACATTTTAGTCGAAGCTTTGTCCTTGATGTGTATCATAAAAGAACCCGGGGATTCCTGAGGAAAAAAAAGTTCTTCACTATCAAAGTTGAAAATAGCGTCGTTTTTGGAAAAATATTGCTTCCGCATTTGTTCAATTTGTTTTTCACGATGTAACCATAAGTTTTTGCACACCATTTTAAAGCATATACAATAACCTTTGTAATGATGTATTAACATTGAAGAAAAAACATTTAAAAATATTTCAATAAATAGTTGAAAATAAAATATTTTTCAGAAAATTTGCTAACTTTTTACCCATTTCTGACTTTGCCACCTTATATCTTTGGAACTAGTGCACCTAGAGACTTCAAATTCAGAATTTCTCTTAATTAGAGTATTGACAATGGAGAGAAAATATTTTAAAATAATTCGGAAGACATGACATTTTCGATTAATGACCGCCTGAAATCCTATAGTGAGACGTAGCCCTACTTCAACACGCATCGAAGTTTTACTCGCTCCGGAATAAACACGAAAATTCCTCGACGGTCTGCTTCGCATTCACAAAATGTACTCTACAGACGTAATCCTACGTCAACATGCCTCGGAGTTCTACTCGCTCCGGAATGAACAAAAAAAGTCTCGGACACCTGCTCTGTATTCGCAAAGTGTGGTCCTCTATAGAAAACCCAGACGTAGTTCGACGTCAACATGCCTCGGAGTTTTACTCACATTCACAAAAAAAATGCCTCGGAGTCTGCATTCGCAAAGTGTACTCCTCTATAGAATACCCAGATGCAGTCCTACGTCAAAATGTCTCTGATGTTTACTCGCTCAGAAATGAACACAAAATGCCTTGGAGTCCTGCTTTGCATTTTCAAAGTGTACTCTTCTTTTGAATACACAGACGAACCCCTACTCCAACATGCCTTGGAGTTCTACTCGCTCCGGAATAAACACGAAAATGCCTCGGAGTCCTTCACATTCGCAAAGTGTACTCCTCTATAGAATACACAGTCGTAGTCCTACGTCTACGGAATGAACACAAAATGTCTTGGAATCCTGCTTCGCATTTGCAAAGTGGTCACAGACGTAGTTCGACGTCAACATGCCTCGGAGTTCTAATCGCATCCACAAAATAAAATGCCTCGGATTTCCACTCGCTCCGGAATTAACAAAAAATCCCTCGGAGTCCTTCACATACGCAAAGTGTACTCCTCTATAGAATACACAGCCGAAGTCCTATGTCTACGGAATGAACACAAAATGTCTTGGAATCCAGCTTCGCATTTGCAAAGTGGTCACAGAAGTAGATCGACGTCAACATGCCTCGGAGTTATACTCACATTCACAAAAAAATGCCTCGGAGTTCTAATCGCATTCACAAAATAAAATGCCTCGGAGACCTGCTCGCTCCGGAATAAACAAAAAAATGCCTCGGAAACCTGCTCGTTCCGGAATAAACAAAAAAAAATGCCTCGGAGACCTGCTCGCTCCGGAATAAACAAAAAAATGCCTCGGAAACCTGCTCGTTCCGGAATAAACAAAAAAAATGCCTC
Source organism: Armigeres subalbatus (assembly GCF_024139115.2). Taxonomy (NCBI): domain Eukaryota; kingdom Metazoa; phylum Arthropoda; class Insecta; order Diptera; family Culicidae; genus Armigeres; species Armigeres subalbatus. The sequence continues at coordinate 420,123,617 of NC_085140.1, read as the reverse complement.
GGAGACCTGCTCGCTCCGGAATAAACAAAAAAAATGCCTCGGAAACCTGCTCGCTCCGGAATAAACAAAAAAATGCCTCGGAGACCTGCTCGCTCCGGAACAAACAAAAAAATGGCTCGGAGACCTGCTCGCTCCGGTATCTTTTATTCTATCCTCGGGAGACCTGCTCGCTCCGGGATCATGTTTTATTCAACACTCGAAGACCTGCTCGCTTCGGTATTTTTTTCTATGATTTCGGAGACCTGCTCGCTCCGAAATCCACAACATGAGAGCATACTTACCATTTAATAACTAGCACATTTAATGGATGTGGCAAGCACCATTTTCATGCGCTAGTTACAAATAGGTATAAAACCAAACACTACCGACTGCGACATGTCGTATTCCAGCCGAAAACGGCTGAATGGAATCCGCCGTTGAAGAGCGGTGCGACTGTTCGTTTTAAAATTCGACAACAAACTGACGGTGCAATCTTCGTCGTTGCTACTCAACCCGATGGCGCTACCAACACCATCTCACACTGCACAATCATGCACTCAATCATGCACAGATTCATTCTCTATCGTGATAAGTCGTAGTTAGTGGGGCACGCGAAATATGTGATTTCACGATTAGTATATTTGATTGCTTATGTTTAATGTACTATCCGCAATAGCAGAATCAATTCATAGTCTAGAATCACTTATACAAACTAAAATCATTAGCCGCTTACTCTGAATACTACAATGTCCTGCCCATCGTACTCTTCCGGCTTTAGCTACCTTCTGGATACTGGGTTCGCCGTAGAGTTGGGCGAGCTCATGGTTCATTCTTCGCCGCCACACACCGTCTTCTTGTACACCGCCAAAGATGGTCCTAAGCACCCGTCTCTCGAATACTCCGAGTGCTTGCAAGTCCTCCTCGAGAATTGTCCATGTTTCATGTCCGTAGAGGACAACCGGTCTTATAAGCGTCTTGTACATGACACATTTGGTGCGGTGGCGAATCTTTTTGACCGCAGTTTCTTCTGGAGCCCGTAGTAGGCCCGACTTCCACAGATGATGCGCCTTCGTATTTCACGACTAACGTTGTTGTCAGCCGTTAGCAAGGATCCGAGATAGACGAATTCCTCGACCACCTCGAAGGTATCCCCGTCTATCGTAACACTGCTTCCCAGGCGGGCCCTGTCGCGCTCGGTTCCGCCCACAAGCATGTACTTTGTCTTTGACGCATTCACCACCAGTCCAACTTTTGTTGCTTCACGTTTCAGGCGGGTGTACAGTTCTGCCACCTTTGCAAATGTTCGGCCGACAATGTCCATGTCATCCGCGAAGCAAATAAATTGACTGGATCTGTTGAAAATCGTACCCCGGCTGTTACACCCGGCTCTCCGCATGACACCTTCTAGCGCAATGTTGAACAACAGGCACGAAAGTCCGTCACCTTGTCTTAGTCCCCGGCGCGATTCGAACGAAGTGGAGTGTTCGCCCGAAATCTTCACACAGTTTTGCACACCATCCACCGTTGCTTTGATCAGTCTGGTAAGCTTCCCAGGGAAGCTGTTCTCGTCCATAATTTTCCATAGCTCTACGCGGTCTATACTGTCGTATGCCGCCTTGAAATCAACGAACAGATGGTGCGTTGGGACCTGGTATTCACGGCATTTTGAAGGATTTGCCGTACAGTAAAGATCTGGTCCGTTGTCGAGCGGCCGTCAACGAAGCCGGCTTGATAACTTCCCACGAACTCGTTCACTAATGGTGACAGACGACGGAAGATGATCTGGGATATCACTTTGTAGGCGGCATTAAGGATGGTGATCGCTCGAAAGTTCTCACACTCCAGTTTGTCGCCTTTCTTGTAGATGGGGCATATAACCGCTTCCTTCCACTCCTCCGGTAGCTGTTCGGTTTCCCAGATTCTGACTATCAGTTTGTGCAGGCAAGTGGCCAGCTTTTCCGGGCCCATCTTGATGAGCTCAGCTCCAATACCATCCTTACCAGCTGCTTTATTGGTCTTTAGCTGTTGAATGGCATCCTTAACTTCCCTCAAGGTGGGGGCTGGTTGGCTTCCATCGTCCGCTGAACTGACGTAGTCATCTCCTGCGCTGCCTTGACTTTCACTGCCTGTACTCTCAGCGCCATTCAGATGTTCCTCGTAGTGCTGCTTCCACCTTTCGATCACCACACGTTCGTCCGTCAAGATGCTCCCATCCTTATCCCGGCACATTTCGGCTCGCGGCACGAAGCCTTTGCGGGATGCGTTGAGCTTCTGATAGAACTTGCGTGTATCTTGAGAACGGCACAGCTGTTCCATCTCCTCGCACTCCGCTTCTTCCAGGCGGCGTTTCTTCTCCTGAAAAAGGCGGGTCTGCTGTCTCCGCTTCCGTCTATAACGTTCCACGTTCTGCCGGGTACCTTGCTGCAGCGCGACCGCCCGCGCTGCGTCCTTCTCCTCCAGAATCTGTCTGCACTCTTCGTCGAACCAATCGTTCCGTCGACTTCGACCCATATACCCGACGTTGTTCTCCGCTGCGTCGTTAATGGCACAGTAAGTTAAGTCACAGTAAGGTTTATCGCCGGCAAATTTCAGAAGCAACTATTCCAACCCCTTTATTCTGTTAAGTACATGTTCGTTCAATACTGTTTGTAAACAGTTCAAGTTTGATTAAATAAATCGCGAGTCCGACACGATGAGCCTTGTAAAAATATCGAAAAATAAGTAAGGATCAACGTAAACATTCTCGTGAAAATTGTGTAACTTACTCAATTGGAGTCGCCCTGCTATTGAATAAGTCGTTAAACAAGTAATAATCATTCACATGAATTATAAATAAATTCCTATTGATTAATTTTTTTCACTGGAATAAACTATAAACTTGAAATCTGGACTACTGGGGGTACTAGCTCATTCGGGGTAGTGTCTCACTCGGGGTGATGGCAGTCTTGGTGTAATGGCATTATGAGTAATGGATATATGGGTAGTGTCATAGAGTCGAAATGGTTCCTTCTTTCAATTCAGGAATTTGCTTGGTTTAAAGCACGGGAAAATATTTCCCTTCTTTCAAAAGGTGCATTTGCCCGGCAGATGGCAAGATATGATATGATTTCTTCCTTCAATTCAAGTATTTGCTCGGCATAAGGAAAAATGAAATAATGATCCCTTCTTTTAAAGGATGCATTTGCCCAGCAGAAGCCAGAGAGGATGTGACTCCTTCTTTCAATTCAAGCATTTGGTTCGCTCGGTTCAATTCAAGGGGAGATATGATCCTTTCTTAGAAACCGTTTGCTCATAAAAGGGAGAAATGGGCAAGTTTTCTGGCTTGCCCTTACATGAAAAAAAACAATGTCAATTTAATTTAATGCTGATCTATCTTGCTGGTAGGTGCGTCAACATTTCAAATGGGCCCGTTTTGACTGGAATCATGTGTTGTCCATGTGAAGGATACCACGTAACTGAATGACTCAACAAATCTTACTTATCCATTACACAGCTCAAATAACAATTATGCCAAATGGCCTTATGACAAACGACCATTATGCCAAACGGCATTATGCCAAATGACTTTATGCCAAACGGGGCACAACCACCCGTTCGGCCAAATGGCCTGACACCGCCTCTTTGAACCGTCCAAGTCCAGAAGTAAGAATTTTACACTCATGTTCTTCCAAGCACGAAGCCGCTTAAGGTTTTGCTGAGGAGGAAGAATAGCTCGTTCAAGGCGAGCATTGAAAAAATCAGATCATGAGTCAAAATCAGCTAAATTCATGCCAACTTGGTGCTCTACTGCGGCCTAATCGGTGATGCTTTCTAGATCGTTGAAATTTGGCGTTCGTTGATTCAATGTTTAAAGATCTTCATCGCTCACCAATGGGAGACAACTGAGCGAGGCAAATCACTTGGTTACCTAACAATGAGTGTTGTTACCACTTGCTGTTAGAAAAATCTTTTCAGACATTGGGAAAATTAAGTCCGCTATGAGAATGGAACTCTTATACACTGCATGGGAGACTTTGATACTTTCTCTCCTCCATCCCAGCAACTTGAAAGTAGAGTGAATAAAGCAGAACACCTGATGTGTCTTGGTTTTATTCTAGTAGACATCTGCCATGGCGATGGATGTCAAAAGAAAGCATTTGACAATGTTAGGCATGTTGATCTTGTGTACAAACTGCAATGCTACAATATCCCCAGCTACCTGTTGAACTATCAACAATTTTTTGGCGACCATCACGTCCCCCAGCACAGAATTCTCGGGCCCCTGCTCCCCCACAGTGATGAGACTTTTCCTCACATGTTACATGATGTACCTAGATTACATTCTACTCTACCCATCAACCAAATCAATGATTGAATACCAATACATCGATTGAATTTGTTTGACTCCAAATAGAATTTGGAAGTTGAACATATTACTTCGTAAAGAGGCAACCGAGCACAGATAACCCAAATACATTTTGGACTAATAAGTTATCCAGGAGGAAATTAACTTCTATGTACATTCGATCAAATATTTCTTCGTCTAATCATCCGTTCAAGCAAAGTTTTTTTTGACCAAGGGCCACAAACATATTTTTTTCACACAAGAGCACTGCATACCTCCATACATCTATCGTTTAGAAAATCTGATTTTGGAAGTACTCAAGCAACCATTTATAATGTCTGGTATTGAAAACGCGGACCAATTTTCCATCAATAACGATGTCCAATTATTAATAGAAACCTTGAAGGGCTGAGATAGATCGAAAAATGATCCGTTTTCATGCTATTAACTAATAATTCATGCGAGGTATGTAATTAGTTTCCTCAACGCATACAGCAATCTTCTATTAAAATCATTCGCACGCTCTTGGCTTGACCCCAAGCTACCCGACCGGGTACGCGCGATGGGTATCGAATTTAAGCCCCTCTAATTTATCCATTATCTTTCCATCGTTTTTGCTGCTTGGCTTAGCTACCCAGATGTCATTCTGTTGGATCGTGTGAAATCCGCATCGTTGTTGTTTCGAAAGCATCACTCAACAAACGTCGACGGTCGGCGGCGATGAGTTTTTTAGAGTGACTCTCGAAGGAAAAAGAGGCAATTTTTCCTTCGCGAACCCAGGGACGAACAAAAACTTGGCTGACTCGAGCGCACCTTTGGCAAATCAAGGGTGTGCGATTCAGCCATTCAATGGCTGGAGAGATCTAGGTTCCACGATATCCAACCTTCACGGAGGAAATCTAATCTTTGCTGATTTATTGAAAGATCAGGGTCGCTCTCAGGAGCCTAATAGAAATAAGGTGTTGTGGTTGAAATAATACATGATCCTATCTCGATGGGCTTGATCAATCATCTCTGGCCAAATGACATTTTTTAAAGCAAAAGTGCCATTTCTCAGAAAACTATGATTCAGTAGATGATTCATGAATATTTTGTGGAGCCGTGATCGCGAACTCACATTATGATTAATTATAAGCGTCTAGTGTTGCAATGTGCTTCTCATCATCATCATCCAAATTTCATCAAACTCATTCCATCAGATTCGACCCACTCGACTGGAGACGATCAGATCAATCTCGAATAAACTACTCTTTCTCACCAGTGTCCTAGCCCGTGCCCATATTCGATACGCTCACCGGGAGCACAATTTCCGAATCAACGACTGCAATCAACTATCAACGCAATTGAGTCATTCCACGCCGACAATGAACCAGATCTAATCGCTTACAATCACGCATGAGAGTGTCCGTCACCAGATTGGGCCCGCGAGATTCGGGGTCCTCGGTCTTCACATACGCATTTCTACCGTGCTGGCGAACGGAGGCCCCCCGTCGACCCTGTCGAAAGGTTCGGTTCACTATTTGCTCGGTGGTAGCGCGTGGCGAAACGGATTTTACGCCCTCGGGTCCCCGAAACTCCGACCCGGACCCGGAGTGCGATTGCTCCGTGGATCGGACGCCGAAACAAATCGCACTCGTCAAATTAGGACCGATACGGTCGAGTTGCAATCCGCCAACGGACGTGCTGCTGGGATCGAGTCGATTGATTAACATGTGGTCTGATACACAGAAAAAATAATGAAAAGTAAACAGCACGTAAAATTTGAGATGCGGAAATTTACACTATTCTAAGCTGAAATGGTCCTTTTCCTAACAAGTTTGCTTATTAACTTTCAAGCAATATTGACGATTCACGTCAAGTATTGTATACATTTAGGCTATATCACGCGTGGAATTAAGCTAATAATGGCGTTCCATTTATGTGCATCATCTTTAGCGTAAATTTCAGTGGATTTTTCTATCTGTGTAGGTCATCGTGGGTGATTGGGATTAAACTGGATGGTTTCTGACAAATCGCATGTTTTTTATTGGGGTTGATTGATCCATCGGAGTATTTGAATAAGGTTTTTGCAAATGCAGGTTAGAGCCAATTTTGCTACTGGGATTTCTTAAATTTTAATCGGCTTATGATCAGAATCATTTAATTATTGTTAGGAAATCAATAAATGTATTTATCATAAAGGTTTTATGCCCGGATTGGATCCCCATAACTGCTCATTTTAACTTATCGTCGTTTCAAGTCAAGTCGAGTCAAGTACAAGACACTGAAGACGGCCTTACTGTTGAGGTCGAAATACGTATCTGTCAAGATACAATTAAGTGGTGCAATTCAACGGGATTGTACAAATTCGTCTTATGACAAGTCACATCCACTAAAAAGCTCAAAATAATTTTCTTATCGTCGTTGTTAGATTCTTCTTTTATATTCCTTCCTTATTTATATTTTTCTCATTTTTTGCCTTTCTCGTACACTGAGATCACTCTTAAAACATTCTTTTTATAGGAAGACCCGGATAAAACTCGATAGTCCGGCCATAAATTTGTTGCTTTTCAGATTACGCTACAGGTTAACATTCTTACTCCAATTGCTTATAGAAAGCTATCTTCTCCGTTACAAGGAAATGGAAGGAAATGATGATGTGACATCTACTTTGTCAATGAGTTGGAAAAATGGGAGGGAAATGTTTAGGAATTGTCACTATAAGTTCTCTGGGCTATAAGTCATTACTCAAAATAAAAGAAAACAAATTAGAAAATCCCTCCAAATCGGTAAAGTATCGTGATTCGTGATATCACCAAATTAGTCACATAAGAAACCAATGGAATCCGCAACTATAGGAACACGAATTATTAAATACCGCAACTATTGAAACACTGCACCAATAATTGGAGGCATCATTTTAGGTGCCGCCATCGGGGGTGACAATGGACCTGGGGTGAGAATGGGTCATCGCTCTCACCGGCAGCCTGGAGGTCGGATAGCAAAATCGTTCAAAAAGCTCTTTTATATTTTAGTCTTCTTGCCGTCAGACACATTCAATATATTCTACAAGCATTCTAAGTAAGGGGTGATTGAAATATGACGTCCACTGCTTTTTGGGATTTATAGACCCGCTACCCCCCCCCCCATTGTCACGTTTTTTGTATACCTAGTATATGTACTCTCGCAAAATCTTACGCCACTCCCCCTTAAACCCCCCGACCCCGAATTGAAACAGTGACCCATTCTCACCCCCATTTGACACATTGTCACCTCCGACGACGGTAACAATAATGGTTTCTGCAGCTATTGAAATAGTTTTCGTTAAAAATATGATTGATGAGCTGTCGAATACGTACTTAAGGCAAGCGAAATAAAATATAGGTGTGGTGTAAGCGAAGAATTAGTGGAGGAACGTTCTTAGCTCCTCCACTGTTATAGATATTTTACCCTAATTACCTTCAAAACAAAAAATTGATTTTGATCGAAAACTTAAATTAAATTTATGGTGTGTTGATATTATTCCTACATTCTCAGTCTGCAAAACATGAAAATCTTTAGTCTTCTTTTTATCTTCAAATCAATCAAACTTGCTTAATCCATTTTAATTTTTTTTACGATGTTCCCGACTGTTCAAGATGTTGAAGATTATTCGAGGAATGTAGAGCGATAATTTGGGGCCCTCCTTAGCCGTGCGGTAAGACGCGCGGCTACCAAGCAAGACCATGCTGAGGGTGGCTGGGTTCGATTCCCGGTGCTGGCTGGCAATTTTCGGATTGGAAATTGTCCCGACTTCCCTGGGCATAAAAGTATCATCGATGTTAGCCTCATGATATACACAGTATAAAAATGTTACAGCATATATGATGTAACAAAAAGGCTCCGCTCGATTCGACTCATTTTTCCATCACTTTTTAAAATTACAGGTCGTCGTTACTATGGAGCTTGTTTTCAATATTGCATACAAGAAAAAGTTGGATGTAAAATTGGAGGCTATTAAACGCAAAAATAAGCGGTTAAATATTTCCGTGGCGTGTAATTCTCAGAATTTTTAACTGTGTACGAATGCAACTTGCAGAGCATGAAATATTCATCTTCCTGAAGCAACTTCACCCCGAATTTTGACAAACGTCGCATGAATATTCAAAACATAGAATGATTTACTCAGTTTACTTTTTTATATATTCACTCATTTGATTACTACTGAGTACAGCAACTGCGCGCAAAAAAAAAAATAATTAGCCTTGATTATGCTAACATTTGCCGCTAAAATGCACCTCAATTGAACGTCGAGAATAGATCTATGTGTGTATGTATTTAAAGCTTCAGATATATGTTCAGTTTTACGGTTATTTAATAATTTGTGAAATTTAAATAAATACTCACTGACCCATATTCATTCCGAAAATTGACAGCGCAGTGCCGAATATGTTAAGAAATGAAGTGACAAAGAAGGCCGATGGACTTCATAAAAAATAATCGATTATTTAAAGCTCTGGTAACTTGGCTTAGAAACCTCGCAGTTAATAACTGTGGAAGTGCTTAATGAACACTAAGCTGCGAGGCTGCTCTGTTCCAGTGTGGGAATGTAATGCCAATAAGAAGAAGAAGAAGAGTGATAATAATATTTTCTAAATGATTTAAGAAATCATACTATTAGAGATAAATCAAATATTTATATACAATTTTGATAAATAATAGAGATAACTCCGTTACTCAAAGTTTAGATTTGTATTCAATTACAAAACCCATTCGATTTCGGCAACACGTTCGGAACATTTATGTAGCCAAAATCGAATGATTTTCTCATGATACACTGGAGTCGGTTTTTACGCGGGGGATACGTTCCGCGTAAATCAAAACCGCGTAAAAAATCCGCGTAAATCCCAAAAACCGCGTTAAAACGACTTCACTAAAAATCGATTTTTTGTGGTTTTCACTATAGACAGTAGAATCTATAGATGAGCGAAAGCATGGCTGAGTCGATTTTTTGCCCGTGCACACGCGCATATGACGTCACAGCCCTTAACGTTTCCATTGAAATCGTGACGTCATGCTCGTTTGGAGACACGTTTGACAGTTCGTTTGGAGACAGAGGATTTATCTTCGCTCATCTATATATCCCACTATCACGTGTTTCCTAACCTTTTTGAGAAACCGTGTAAAAAAACTTTTGAAAAAATCCGCGTAAATCCCAAAAACGACTTTTTTTTTTTTTTTTTTTTTTAATTAGATTTTGTGTTTTGCATTGCGCGGCCGGTAATAAAGTTAATTAGTTCAGTGCGTGTTGGCTCTTGTTTCGGACGACAGAACGATCGCGCGATTTGCCGAAATTTTGTGTTTTGCATTGCGCGGCCGGTAATAAAGTTAATTTGTTCAGTGCGTGTTGGCTTTTGCATTTTGTGTTTTGCATTGCGCGGCCGGTAATAAAGTTAATTAGTTCAGTGCGTGTTGGCCAGTGCGTGTTAGCATTTGCATTGCGCGATTTGCCGAAATTTTGTGTTTTGTTTTGTTTTTCCCTTAGGACGGTTCGTAAGTAAATTGATGAATATATTTTATTACTTTTACAGCATATACTGTTATTGACAAACGCTCTATACTGTCAAATAGAGCTCCCTATTATTCACCTTTCCCACTAACACAAATTTTACTTCCCGACGCATCTATGAAGGTAGTATGGGTTCCCTGCATCTTCACTAGTAGATGTTGAACTAACATTCCTTCCCTTCCTTCCGTGATTGTAAGGACGTGGCCAGGTATACAACTGCTACTGTATAGGAAAAGGTACTAATCCCAAGTACCAATTTGCGACAATATACAGTAGATTGCTCAATTCAAGCTCTGTCTGGTGGGGGGCGGGTGTCGCGGGAGAGGGTTTTCTTCGTCGACTTCCCCTCATTTGAATGATAGTGACAGGCAGGGAGTTTCTTTGCAGTTTATCACCTCAGAATGCAAGTTCGCATTGTTTTCTTTCGTTCTGAAGTGATAAACCACAGAGAGATCTGCTGCTTGTCACTTTTGTTTAAGGGAGGGGGGTCGACGGGGAGAGTCTTCTCTTGCGACATTCGCCCTTATTCCGGATGGAGCTTGAATTGAGCATTGTATAGCCACCCACGATTTGTACAATCACATATGCTATGCTATGCTATGCTAAATCCCAAAAACGACTTTTAATAGAAAATCGGTTCTTCGCTATTTTCACGCATAACCAAAGGCCTATCGACCTGTTTCAAATATTTTGCATGCTCTTTGTGGTACATAGAATATAATTAACTTTTTGGCCATTCAAGAAATTCCAGGAGTAGGGCCTTTTTTGGTCTACACGCGTAACCAAAAGTCTATTGATTTCTTTCAAATATGCTCCTTGTGGAACATAGAATAGAATGTGTACACAGCATAGTTTCTTGTCTATCCAAGAAATTCCTGCAGCAAGGCCTTTCGATCTACACGCGTAAGCAAAGGTCTGTCGACCTGTTTCAAATATATTGCGTGCTCCTTGTGGTACATGGAATAAATTCCGATATGCGAGTGAAAATAGTCACGTAAATAAGTCGTGAGTCAGGGAAGTCCTCGACTCCGAGACCGACTGCCACAGCAGCTGCTGGGCAGATGCACTGTGGTTAAGATTCAACTGTGTTGCTTGCATGGGTTATTCTTGTTTTCCTCTCCAAAAGGACACGGAGGTCCACCATGCTTGCTTTTTGCTGGCGCGGATGAACACTTTGGTGAAGTATCACATTCCTGCGCCTTATGCCCTTCCTAACCACAATGACGTCACAGGTTGCCAAGGTACCAATAGTACCTGTCCACTGAAGGCTAGCTGCGTGCCAAAGAGATGACCTTTGTACCGCACTGCTCTATGACGGCAGAGACGATGTCGTCCGCGCTCGTGACCTGGACCAGTTGCTTGCACTGGAAGGTCACTTCGGTCGCAACTACCTCACCTCGGCGCCGTCACCCAAGATCTCTTGGGCCAGCCGTCCCGCTAGCTTGCGCTCAACGTTATAGCACAAAGATCATTTTCACCGGTCTTGATGCGACTTACGTTTCGCGCGTCCTGTCCCAGCGCCGAAAGCTTTTCGGTCGCCCGCATATACGTCGGCGTACTTATCCTTATCAGTTTTCACCAACATGGCTTCTATTCTGTCCTTAACTTTCGTTGCGGGTCGAGATGCGCTCCACTTCTGCTTTGAGGTACTCACTAGCTGCCTGGGATTTTCGGTCCCTTGTGCCGACTGGTACACCCTTCGGGCTCTACTATAACCTGATCTGCTCCGTCAAGAAGACGTTTGGCCTTTATGGTCGCCTACTGTTTGGTTTTGCTCTGAGTACCTTCACCGGTTTGCTGCCTGAGCCGTTTTTGTTAGGCGCAGTCTTTTCCTCTCCTTTCAAAATCAATCGCCTCTTGGGCCAAAGTCGCTCTTTCAATAAAGGAGAAGGCCTTCTCGCTTCCCCAGGGTGGCTGATAAAAGCGTTCTGATCTTGCCTTATGACTCGATCATCATGGCGGTGCACCAGTAGGTTCTGTATCAATTCTTTACTGATGTTCTGCTGTTCGTTTGCGAACTCGATAATGTTGTGGCCTCATCCTGGGTTGTGGCCTAATTATTGTACACAAATTGTACCTAATGCTGAGGCGAGGACGAGTGTAGCCAAACGAGCATGATGTCACTACACGTTCTACACACATGTAGTTGGCTACACGTTTCCCTTGTAAGCGAATAGTCACGGGTTCGATTCCCAGCCCCTCCATCAAAAACCCTTGTCAGTCGCCGGAAGCGCAGTTCGTACGGTGGCGTTTTGGGAGACGCGCCTCACCGGCACGGCTGCCTGATGACGACTTACAAAACTGTTCTTCTCGGAGGCATTCCTCCAACGTACCTCGATAAATGGCAACCGGACAAAGCAACGATCATTGGATACACCATAACACCATACGGACAAATGGACACAATGGACTCACGATTAGATGAACTGGCAAACGACAACAATAACGAATTAGGGATATCTAAAAATAGAATCTGTGTGGATTCTGTACAGTAGAATACCACAGTGGATCACGGCACAGTAGCGGTTAAGAACACAGAGGGCCTACCAAATAAATACACGAATAAAAAAATCTCACTTTTCACTTCACTTTTCACATCTCACATCTTTATCTCATATCTCACTTCTCACTATTCACTTATCGGCTCTCACTTCTTTATTCTCACTTCTCGCTACTTACTCCGCTTCTCCCATTTAACATCCCTCTTCTTGACTTCACTTCTCACAACATACTGCTTTTCATTTCTCGCTCCTCACTTCTCACAACTCACTTCTCTCCATTCATTTCTTGCTTCTTACTTATCGCTTCCCATTTCTCACTTCTCACATCCTACATCTCACTTCTCGTATTGAATTTCTCACTTCTCAATTTCACTTCTCATTTGTCGATCCACACTTCTTGGCTCTCATTTATCACTTCTTGCTTCTTACATCTCACTTCTCATATCGAATTTCTTACTTCTCACTTGTAGCTTCTCATTTCTCGGCTCTCACGTATCACTTTGCGTTTCTCACTTCTAGCTTTTTACATCTCACATCTTTATCTTATTTCTCACTTCTCGTCTCTCTTCTTATCAATCATTCCTTACTTCACACTTCCCAAATCTCACACCTTGCCACCGTTTTTTCACCTTCTCATTTCTTCTTTTCCCATCTTACTTCTTATCCTCCATGTTTTGCTTCTCCCTTCTCGCTTCTGATTTTTCGTTTCACACCTTTCACACGTTTCTCATTTCTCAGCTCGTACTTCTCACTATTCACTTCTTACTTCTCACTTCACACTTCTCATTTTTCACTTCGTACTTTTTACTTATCTCTTCTCGCTTCTCACTTCTCACATCTTGAATATCACTTATCGTATCTAATTTCTCATTTGTTACCTCTCACTTCTTAATCTCATTTCTCACTTAACACTTCTCACTTCTTACTTCCTACTTCTCACTTATAACTTTGCTCTTCTCACTTCTCCTTTCTCACATCTCACATCTCTAATTCATTACTCACTTCCCGCCACTCATTTGTCACTTCTCATTTCTCCCTTCTTACTTCTCACATCTTGCTTTTCACATCTCACATCTCACATATTACTTCTTATTTCTCACTTATCACTTCTCACATCTCACATATTATTTCTCATTTCTTACTTCTCATATAAAACTTCTTAATTCTCATTTGTCACCTCTCACATCTCACTTTTCACTACTCACTTCTCGCTTCTCACTTCTCACTTCTTACTAATCACTTCCTCACTTCTCGCTTTTCACTTCACACTTCTTACTTCCCCCTTCTCACTTTTCCCTTCTTGCTTCTCACTTGTCACATCCCACATATTACTCCTCATTTCTCACTTCTCCCTTCTCACTTCTCATTCGGCTTAATGGCTAGGGCCAAATAACCTTCATTAAATACTCTTCCCTTGGGGGTCGTACACTAATTACGTAAGCACTTATGGGGGAGGTTTGATTTGTATGGGAAAAATCTTACATGAGGAGAGGGGGGGTTGAAAAACCCAGAAAAAATGCTTACGTAATAAGTGTACGGCCCCTTGAAAAAAAATCGATCAAAAATCAACTTTTTATGATTTTCACGTGATTTCAAGACTTTTTTTGAAAAAAAGCGTAGAAAAATATTGTTTTGAAAATCCGCGTAAAAAACCGCATTAATCCCAAAAACCACATAAATCCCCACGCGTAAAAAAGTCGAGTCGACCCCAGTGTACTTCACATTTTATTGCTTATTGTGACACTAGACACAATGATGTGACGATTTTTTACGCGGATTTTGAAATCTAAGCGTTTTTTTGAAAAATTTTGTTTACGCGTTTTTTAAGGATTTTTGTTTGCGTCGATTTTGACGTCTAACCAGTTTTTTCCTTTCTCGTACACCAAAAAAAGGCTATATATTCACTTCCAAGACGATTTTGTGATGGAAGGTCCGAAGACCCATAGTGTTATATACTAATCGGCTCAGCTCGACGAATTGAGATGATGTCTGTCTGTGTGTATGTGTGTGCGTGTGTGTATGTATGTGCGCAAAATAAAACTATATGGTCAAAATACGATTTATATACAAAAACACGCTAAGAAAATCAGGAAGCGAAGTATGAATCTAAAATGGTCCATTCACGGCTCTGACCGCTCTCTGGACCTACGCATTGGCCCTGGGGAACCTGTGGAAGGGGACATTTTAGTTTCAACACCAAAACCAGTCATTCAACGGCTCTTTTTTTCATAGTTTTCGATCAGGAAGCGAAATATGAGTATAAAATCAATCACAAATTTTCAAAATGACATATCTGCTTTTGTAAACAAAGATTCAAACGTCGATTTGTCGAATCTAATAGCACTCCCACGCAAACTAACACCATCAACAGGTAGTCGAAGTCTTCACCTATGTGTTGATTGATGGTTTTGGTTTGCGTGGGAGTGCTCTCAGATTCGACAAATCGATGTTTGATTCTTTGTTTACAAAAGCAGATAAGTCGGTTTGAAAATTTGGTATTGGAATGGTCCATTGACGGCGTTGACCGCTTCCAGGACCTACTGATTGCCCCCGAGGAACCTGTGAACGAAGACATTTTAGTTTTAGCTCCAAAACCTGTCATTCGAAGGCCCTTTTGTCTTGGTTTTCGATCCGCAAACGAAGTATGAATATAATATGGTCTATTGACGGTTCTGACCGCTTCCAGGACCCACGGATCGCCACTTGGGAATCTGTGGAAGGGGACATTTTAGTTTAAGCATAACCAGTCATTTGACGGCTCTTTTTTCATGGTTTCGATTAGGAAGCGAAGTATGAATATATAATGGACCACTGATGGATCTGACCGCTTCCAGGACCTACGGATTGCCCTCGAGTAACTGTGGAAGGGGACATTTTAGTTTTATCACCAAAACCCATCATTCGACAGCTCTTCTATCATGCATTTCGATCAGGAAGCGAAGTATGAATAAAAAAGGACCATTGACAGCTCTGGCTGCTCTCAGTTTTGGTGCTAAAATTAAAATGTCCTCTTCCACAGTTCCCCGGGGCCAATCCGTAGGTCCAGAAAGTAGTCAGAACCATCAATATTCCATTTTATATTCATACTTCGCTTCCTGATCGAAACCATGAAGAAATAACCGTCAAATGACTGGTTATGATGCTTAAACTAAAATGTCCCCTTCCACAGATTCCCCAGTGGCAATCCGTGGGTCCTGGAACCGTCAGTAGACCACATTATATTCATACTTCGTTTCCTGATCGAAAACCAAGACAAAAGAGCCTTCGAATAACTGATGTTGGTGCTAAAACTAAAATGTGTCCATTCACAGGTTCCTCGGGGGCAATCAGTCGGTCCTGGAAGCGGTAATTAGTTCAAATAAGATTAGATTATATTAATAATATAAGCTACGATTGTTTTCTTTAAGTCGAGTCAAGTACGAGACACTGAAGACGGCCTCACAGTTGAGGTATATCAAACAAATAAAATTAGGAAAGCATTTTTTTTCATTTCTTAGGAATTTTGACTGGATTAGTTGCTACTAATTAGGATTTTTGTCATTCAGTCAAATGAAAATGTTGATACACCCAATATTTTTTTTACACGGTTGATATCCTTTAATTTCCCGGTTTACCTGATTTTTCACAGCTTTTTAAATACCACACAGCTTTTTAAATACCACATAATTAAATAATTTTTCACAGCAATATAGAATGAATATTTTTTGATTTTTTGTGAATTTTTTCATAGGGTTAACTCATGGGGAACTTAGAAATTTTTGTTTGACAGCAGACCTATCTAAAGATAGAGGTTTCCATCAATACATGTTTCGAATAAAATCTTCCAAATTTAAGTCATCTTCGAAACTTTCACCGGTTTGATAAGAGGATTGCACATTTTTTTCAAAAGTTAATGTTATGCGACCATAGTCCGTAAGACTTGAAACTCTAAAGCATTGCTAATGTTTTCGAGGGTCTATTTCATAATGTTTTATCAAATCCAACGGCCAGAAACTAAACCGACCCAGTGTAGTTCACTATTTTGGTTCTCTTTAGTTTCAAACTACAAATTTACGGAAAAGGCATAATTATTGCCTTTGATTTTTGCAGTCCTTTATCAATGACTCACACACAAGTCAGGGAAAAGTAAATTTAGATGCTGCCCATTTTTTTCAGATCGTGAATCGCCATTTTTGAAGTACCATTCGAATTCAATACAAACTTCTTGCTATGTCCCTCTTCCAAGTATGTACCAAGTGCTAATTTTCGCACCTTTTTTGATCCGCCCGTTAAAAAAAGATAATAAATTATCACTTGTCCAGCAGAGGCGGCGGCACGTTCAACCACCGTCGTCGTCGTCGGAACAGCGATATTGCGTTTAAAGTCGCTTTTTGTCTTTAATTTTTCACGCTTTCCGCATTTCACGCCGTTCCCAGATCCACCACACCGCGGTCAGCGTATCTCTCGGTAGTACCTAACCGTCGTCATCGTCAGCGTCTTCGCCGGTTCGTTGAAGTCGCCGCGCCGTCAGTGCAGATTAAAACACACTCCGTGTGATAGAGATTATGGTACCTCCACGTCGCGATAATAATCGGGAGGATAACCAATCGTTTTCACGCGATTTTAAACTGTTCTGCTGCCGTGTGTGGAGTTTTATGTTGGCCGATTGTAAGGATAAAGGGGTGGAGAATTGATTACGAAGTGAAACTATTTTTTTGTTATCTGAATTGATTATTTTTTAGATTCATTTTTCTAATTTCAACGCATTTTCTTCTTCTTTAACTGGCATCACAACCCCCAACTAATATATTGCCGCCGTTCGGTTTAGTATTCAAAAAACATTTCCACGGTTATTGACTGTGAGGTTTCAAAGACAAGCTACCATTTGTGTATTCAAGCACTATGCCCAATAACATCCCACCCGAATATTTTGTAGACCATGGTTTGAACCTAGAAACCTTCACCACGGTCTACATTGTTGCAGTAAATTTTACCGCAGAGCTATGAAAGGCCCCATTTAAAAGCATGATGGGTGGTAGGTAAATTTCCTCATTATGAAACCCTAATCTATAGAAAATCATTTATAAAGAAGCCAGATAAAAGGGGAGAAATAACAGATATGGGCGACTATCTTCTACCAAACCGTGACACGTTCAACGAGCCTAAAATCGGTTTATAGATTATCATGGGCAAGTTGCTTCAACGTATACGCAAATGAATGCTTTTACCACAGTGCGAATATAGAATCGGATCCTAGTTGAAGTATGCGTTTGCTTAAGGATTTACGAATAAATGAGACGATTGAGTGTTTCCAAATTATGCACAGCAGTTGTAGTAAGTGTCACTTCCTAAGAACAGACAGCTACTCGGAAGCTGAAACTCAGAAAAATGGCTGATATGATGAGCACAAAAATTCATAAACATCAACTGCACAACCTTTTTACATTCTAATTGCCGATTTTCTTGTTTCACAAAAAAAACTGTTCTAAATCACCTTATTACAACATTTAAATTGAACCAATATTAAGAACGCAATTTCCAAAGAACGTACACATCACCAGAAGACGAAAATGCCTTCGTACCGTTTTCGAAATCGGGAATATTAATGCTACGGTAAATCTCTGACGGGTCAATTGGGAATTGCGCTAAAATTTAAATTTCATGTTCACGATCCACCATCGCCTTCGCAGGCAACAAATTCATTCACCTAATTGCACTGCTCCAGCTATGTATTAAATTGATTCGCGGTGAGTTTAATTGGGCCACCTCGGAGGTGCGACGAAAGTTCACAACTCGAGAATTTCAGCGCACAATCCGCGCGAACCAGGATCTTCGGCATCTGGTCATCGACAACATTGCAATCGCCGTGTTGGGCTTAATTAAGGCAAATTAACGCGCTTCGCTCTTGTATGCTCGAGTTTCTTGAGTGCCCATAAATTGACCCGGTAATTATGGCGCTGCTCCAGAAAGACCCTGCTCGGATAAAACGAAAGCAATACCCTACCAGCGTGATGATGGTGATCTTGATCGTTGCGAAGGGGGGTAATTTGCCTTTCTCTTGTGCAGTGATATGCAACCTAGAGCACAACCTTCAATTCAAACGAATCACAACACACACAGTTTTATTTCGGTGATTAGTAGTCATCAGTTGAATGGCGTCCAGAAAAAAAATAAGTGGACTAGTTTGAACAGAGAGAAACGCTGAACCTGTGACTCGACCCGAGGCCCATATCAGTACTTATCACTTGATGGGGCCACTCACCGACAGATCGCCTAATCTGGCACTAGAGTCACACCCATAGCGAAATGATTCCAAACGACCATCGGATCTGACGCGTGCCGCTCGAAAAACGTCCAATCCTAGAACCATATTTGGGTATCGGCGCGGATCGTTGATGACTGTCGTCCAGACATGTACCACTCGACATCAACAAGTCGAAAGCGCCGTGGCTATCGACTCTCGAGAAACTGAAGCGAGGTCACAGGCATTTGGGCTGTGTTTATCTATCTATCACCGAGCAGTGGTCCACAAATCCACAAGTTGCGCAAAAACGGAAGAACCGGCAAAAAAAGCTCTTCAATGGGTACAAATTAATGGAACACACATCTATCTCCACCGAAATGACGATCGCGGTTGGTTCGAACCTTCGTCGCGCGGCATCGTTGTCAATCAAGTGAAAAAAAAGCCCCAGATCAATGCACCTGGGGCTGATACGGCCTTCCTCGTTAGTACGTGATTAAACGATTGAAGTCCTAGTGATTTCTTTTTAAAAAGCACCTATCGGTAATTCAATGAACACCAAATTCAATCAGTGTCAGTGAAATTATGTAACAAATTTTAAAATAATCCAACATATCTGCAACATATAAACCATTTACATCAGTCAACTCTAAAAAAAACTCTCGTATATTAAAGGATTCCACATCCTTTCAGACCAATTCTCCTACAAAATTGCAATACGAAATAGTAGGAAGATAAACCTCGACAGTATCAAACCCATTGGGTCACAACAAATCAGATCCAGTGGAATGCTTACTGCCCCATTGGAGACGGCACCTATGTGCGGATCGATCCTACTCACAGAAATCGATACACCTCCTAACCCAGCAACGTTGGCAGTCGCGTGTCAAACGTGAGCCATTTTGTGCCGTTCGGATGGAAAAATTGAATTTTAGATTGCGTTCACCTTCCTCGCGGGGTCGCGTTTTGATCTGATGAAACAGTGTGTCCCGTAATATGACAGCGAAGACAGAAAAAAAAACTGTAGATATTGGATTTAATGAATCGGCAAGCGCCGACGGCATAGTCGCATTAATCAATGATGGATGTGGTTTAGTCGGGTTAGTTTGATTTGGCTTCTCTCTTCTCCCTACAAGAGATGTATATTGGCACTTTGATGTTGCATGAAGAAGAAGAAGAAGCAGAAAGATGATAATCGAAAAAACCTGCACGGGAAAGCATACGAAGAAGTTTTTAAAACTCTTCTCAAAAATTCTAAAAGCATTTTAATTAAAAACGGTAAGCAGTATGAGGTTGGACTTTTCTTATACTGTGTAGTAAGTGTAATATCACAGAATAAAATTTCGAATAGAAATATTGTGTTTACTATACAGTAGAAGAAAAGTCCAATCCCGTACTGCTTACCGTTTTTAATTAAATTGCTTTCAGAATTTTGACGTACGACTACGTTTGTCTTTTCTATATTGAAGTACTCTTTACGATAGCGAAAATCGGGGGCCGTCACGAAAATATGATAGACTTTAAACTTTAATGTCTCAGCCATTTCTCGATGGGTTTTAATTTTTTTGACCATTCGATCAAGGATGGGTCAACGCTTTTTTGTATTTATATGAAAATACTATTTTTAACTATTTATAATCGATAATTGATAAAAAGTTTAGAAATAGGTAAACTTAACCAATCGCGTACGTGCATCACTAGCACAGACATCAAAAACTAATCACTTGCGGGTTTGGATCTAATCCTCAGTTTGAACAAGATTTCACGGAGAGCGGACGCATCAAAGCGATCGCAGCGAAGCGGACGCAACATCACGGAGACGCTGGTAACATTTTCAACGGAAATCCATCGCATTGGTGGTGGTGCTCGGTGTGTTGCTGCAGATCATTCAACCTCAATGAACCAACATTTCATATGAAGAAAGGATTGACTATAAAAATAGCACTGTTGCGATCCCGCACCGCCAGTGCTGAAAATGTATTACAAATTTTGGTGTCAGTTAGTTGGACCTGTCTCAGGACCAACATTTTATGGAAAGATAGAATTAATTGCGAAAATGGACTGTTTCGGTGGCATCGGGTTTGGCGTGGTAGCTTGGTTGCTGTTAGTGATCCCATCCATTCAAATTTACTGCATCATCTCCCTCCGACGCGCTATCAAATTCGCTAATTACGATTGAGTTTTGCACTTTGAAAAAAGTTTATTTCGGATAGTCGGAACAACCTTCTTTTGTATAAAATCAATGAAGACGCCACCTCAGTGGAAACTATCTACAGCATCGGTGAACGTTGCTCGGACAGACAGATGAAAAGAGATAGTGTTTGGTAATATGAAGAAACTTCGTCTTGAGTCAAATTTCTGTTGTAATTCTTCGCAACAATACGCATCTTAGATAACCAACATCTCATGATCAAAATCGGAATCTTGCGAGAAAATTTCATAGGATTCTTAGAATTTGTCATTCTCCGACCGGTCCGTTGCCTGCGGAATCCCGATCAAAATGGCACACGCGCGCCGGAAAGCAGCTTTTTTATATCTAATTAAGTAATTTCATTAGCCCTGTCCCTTCATTAATCGTTATGAGTGTACATTATATTTATACTCACGGTATACAGAATCAAAGTAGGCTCGTTAAAGAAAATAAAATTCAAAGTGACGTGATTGCTATCGCATTGTGAACGAGTGCAAAAGAAGGGCAAACTGAATCGTAGAGCGTTGGCTTGCTTCGTCCCGAACAGCGATAGCAGTGACGTCAACTGCCTACAGTTAAAATCGATTTTTCCTACGTCTAGTAGAAGTAAAATTCTTCTTTATTTAAACATTTTTTGTTCTACAATTATTTTTAACCATGTACAGTGATCGGCCGGCTTGGCCCTCCAACTTCAATTTAAATTACTATTATTATTATTATTATTTTTATGTTTTTACTTAATTTTCAAAATAAAATGTATCATGACGGCCTTCAGCAGGCGCTAGTGTGTTTTTTTTAATTTGATAACCTAACTACTATGTACACTAATATTTACAATAAAAATTTGATAACCAAGATTGGAACTAGCGCCCTAATTGGAGCCTGATCCGAATGCAAGCAACGGACCCTAAACTTTTCTTTACACTCACCAAAGCGCTCATGTAAGGTTTTTATCCCGGCCAGACGGTGGACCTCGGATGTTCTTGTCCTGGGAGGGGTATTGAGGATCATCCTCAGGAATTTGTTTTGGACCCGTTGAAGTTTGAGGTGGTGGGTTTTAGCGCAGCTCTCCCAGACCGGCATGCCATATTCGATCACAGGGAGGATGATTTGCTTGTAGACAGCAAGCTTATTTTTCAGGGACAATGACGACCGGCGGTTGATCAAAGGGTACAGTAGTTTCAACAAGACGTTACACTTTGTCACCGTTTTGTCAACCTGCTGCCTGAAAATAAGCTTGCTGTCGAGGGTCAAGCCAAGGTAGTCGGCCTCATTGGCCCATTCCACAGTCGTGCCATTGAGGATGATTTTACAGTCCCCAGGCGGAACAAGTTTAGGGATTTGGAGTGGGGAAAATGATGACCTGGGTCTTCGCCGCGTTGATACAGATCTTCCAGCTGGTGAGGTACTCTGTCAGGGCATCCAGGCCTCGTTGGAGTTTTGCCACTAGCGCTCTGATCACTCTACCGTTGTAGACGATGGATGCGTCATCTGCGAACAGAGGCAGAATACCGCCTTCTGGAGGTTCTGGCATGTCGGAGGTGAACAGATTGAAAAGCAGGGGCCCGAGGATACTGCCCTGGGGAACGCCTGCGACGATGTTGTGCGCATTGGAACTCGCTCCGTTGATTGAGACCCGGAATGTCCTTGCCGACAGGTAATTGTTGATGATTTTCACCAGGTAGCTGGGAAGATTGTAGCGTTGTAGTTTGTACACCAGGCCATCATGCCGTACATTGTCAAATGCCTTCTCGACATCGAGTAAGGCCATGGCGGATGTTTTCGAGACAAACTTGTTCCGTCTGAGGACGTTGGTAACTCGGGTCAATTGGTGTACAGTTGACCGACCGCGTCCGAAACCGAACTGTTCCTCGAGCAAGATGTTGAGATTTTCGGCAGACTCAAGTAACCGGTGATGAATAGCTTTTTCGAATAGCTTGGATAATCCTGAGAGAAGGCTGATGGGACGATAGCTTTTGGGTGAGGAAGGATCCTTCCCAGGCTTCCGGATGGGGATGACTTTCGCTGACTTCCAGGACGATGGGAAGTAGCTGAGCCGGAGACACTGATTGAAGATCAGCGAGAGATACACAAAGAATGGGGCACTCATGTGTTTGAGCTCGATATTCAGGATGCTGTCGAAGCCTGGGGCCTTCATGTTCTTCGATGATTTGATATAGGCCGTCATTTCGCTGAGATCTCCAACTCCTCCAAAAAGTCGTTGGGAATCATGCTCGTTGATGGCTGCTTCGTGTGGACTGACGATGTTCTGCCCAAGATTGTGTGAGCTGACGAAGTGACGACCTATTTCAGCGACCTTCTCTGCAGGAGTTATCAAGCGATCCTTAGAGCCATTATTGTCTAGTGGGATCAAAGGTGGAATGGGCCGAGGCTTGGATTTTAGAATTTTGGTCATTTTCCAGAACGGCTTAGCATAATCTGGGAGAGTGCGGATCTTATTCGAGAAGTCGTTATTTTTGAGGTCCACCATTCTGACATTGATAATTTTTGTGATTCGATTGCAGCGTGCCTTAAGCTCAGGCAGTCCTGTACGCTGGAACTGCCTGCGAGTGACATTCCGCAATCGAATCAAATCTTTGGTGAGTGTATCGATGTTTAAGGAGTTGCTTACCTGCCGAGCCGTCGGTACGTGTTGCTCTCGGGCCGCCGTGATCGCCTCCTCCATAGCGCACAGCTGGCGGTCGATACTTTCCGGCGTCTCCGGACGCACCTCGTAGTCGACGGTGTTATCGACGCACTGCTGGAACCGCTGCCAGTTCACTCGGTGGTAGTTCCGCCGTAAATGCTGGTGCCGATTGACCGAGGAGCCCAGTTCCGCCACCACCGGATAGTGATCCGAACTGAGCTCCTGGTATACAACCGGCTGCGAGACGTGGTCACTCAGGTAGACTTATGTAGAGGTCGAGCGTTGCGTGGGCACCGGACCGACTCAGCCGAGTGGGGGAATCCGGGCTCAGGATCGTGTAGTGGCCTTCCTCCATGTCGTTGCTCCAGATGGTGCCGTTTCGATTGCCGCGATTGTTGCCCCAGGCTTGATGTTTGGCATTCAAGTCGCCGGCAATGATATACTGGCCTTGCCTCCGCGTCAGCTTGACGATGTCCCTCCGAAGGGTAGCCGATGATCCATCGCCGGCTTTGGCTTGCGTTGGACAGTACGCCGCGATGAGCGCGATTGTGCCGACCGAAGTGGTGATTTCGACACCGATGGCCTCGATGACACTGAGCTGGAAGCTTGGCAGCAGGCGACAGTTGATGTTGTAGCGAAAAACTTCCGGTCAAGTCGTACGATGTGAAAGTCCGGGATGTAGATGTTCCCCTCCGGTTTTCAACGCGATTTGGTGATGAACGCCACGTCTATTTCCTTCTCCTCAAGCAAAACCTTCAGCCCAATTATTTTGCTCTTGAGCGAGCAAGCGTTCCAGTTGACCAGGCCCACCCTAGCAGCCATTTTCGATGATGAACATGCCAAGAGTGAAGACCTGGTCGAAGTGGGTTTGCAGCCGCGCAGTCGAGTGGCGAGCTGCGCGAAGATCGGTATCAGTTGTTCCGGAGTGTACAGCGGAGCTGATTCTCCCGATGGGACGGCTTCGTTCTCCGACTGCCGACGGAACCCAGGAGGAGGGAGCAGGGGCCATTCGCTGGTGGATGGTGCCGACGATGTTGGAGCTTGGACCGATGCCGCTGCCGCTGCCAGTCGCTTGAGCGGCTGTAGCGGTGGGAGTAAGGGCGATTCAAATATGACATCCACTACTTTTTGGGATTTCAAGACCCTCTCCCCCCCTTTGTCACGCTTTTTTGTATACCTTGTACATGTACACAAAATCTTAGACCCCTCCCCCTTAAAACCTGTGAAATAATTTTTGAACGACCCCTAACGGAATCACGCGACGGGGAGCCGGGATGGCTGGAAAGTTCACCTCGTTGATTACGGGAACATGGTTCTTCTTCGGAATAGTCCTGGTGGAAGCCTTCTTCCGGATTTCCAGGAACTCGGCTCGCTTCGGGCAGCCCTTTGTGGTGGCGCGATGTTTGTCGCCACAGTTGGCGCACTTGGGATCGGCCACCTCCATTTTGTCGCACTCGTCCGTCGGATGGGGTTCGCCACACTTGTTGCAGCGCGGCTTCATGCGGCAGTTCCTGGTGCCGTGCCCAAAATTGAAGCAGTTGGTGCATTGCGTGACATCGCGGTGCACTGGCCGATATCGCTCCCAGTCAATGACGGTGTAATTTATAACGCCAACCAGCTTCAGGTCCTTCCAGGTAGTGGAGCCGTGCTCCAGATGGATCAGGTAAAGCTGGTCGCGATATCTCCTCGCCTTGTCGTGACGAGCGATCTTGTGGACGGCTACTGGCTTCAGTCCGCTACTTTCAAGCTCTGCTTGGAGCTCTTCCTCCTTCATGTCGTGAAGTCCTCGCAGCAAAGCCTTGAGCCGCTTCGTGCCGGGGTGGTCATGAGTGTAGTACTCATACTTGTGCACCTCGAGGAACTCCACGACGGATTGATGATGGTCCCTGTTGGCCGGCATCACTTTCACGCCCTCGCTGCAGAGCCGAAAAGTACATTTCAGCCCCTTAGCGATCAGCTGGCGAATTTTTGGGCGTAAATCCGGCGGATCGCCCTTCACAAACCCGGGCGGGCACTTCTCCTTCCGCTCCGGTTGCACCTGCGGCAGCTGCGATTGCTGCTTCTTCCTCTTTTTCGGCGGATTGCCGGCATCATCAAGCGTCAACGGCGAGAACACGTTGCTCTGCAAAAGCTGCTTGGAGGGGTTACCCGCGCCTCCAAGAGCAGTGCGCTTAGGCACTTTTCCAGCGACCGAATCGGCCACCGAGTCTCCCATGACGGGTCCGGGAGAAAATAACGCCAACGCGACAAGCGAAAACGTAAACAGCGAACGAACGAGAAAAAACACTTCGAAAAATGCGCGAGCAAAAAACACGTCCGTACGTGTTGCTGTCTCGAACTGGAATGAGCTTTTCTTACGTCTCGATAGTGCCTTGTTTTTGTATGCCTTGATTTATACCCATATCAGATCACAAAGGGGCGGGGCTAACGGGCTTAATTAATAGAATACAAGAAAGCTGCTTTCCGGCGCGTGCGAGCCATTTTGATCGGGATTTGAAAGAGCGGTTCGTCAAAATTAAATGCAGCGGAGCGGACACAGCAGTACAAAGGCGTGGGTAGTTGTGGCAATGCTGAACAACTTATTCCAAATGGTGGAGGCTTAGCGAAAAATCATCGAGGACTGTCTGTAATTAATTCTTGAAGCTCTTCTCACTTTGCCACGTACGCTTCCATTGCGAGCGTTTCAAATAAATTTATTTGGGTTTGGTTTGACGCTACTTTTGATTTTATTTATTTCTCCTTTATTCCGGACATTTTTTGAGGATAGTGTTCTCTAGGGTTTTGATGTCCTCCAATGAAAACCAGTCGAGGGGCTTCAGCAGCGATGAGGCCGATGAGTCATGTTAATAAAAAGACACAAATCATCATGGCATATACCATCGATTTTGAATAGCTACGTAGTCCTACATCACCTTTGCGTACAACCCGATTGGGCTGCACCTTTGAGTTTTTTAGAAGAGTTTTAACAACTTCTTCGTATGCTTTCCCGTGGAGAATTTTTCGGATTATCATCTATTGCTTCTTCTTCTTCTTCTTGTTCATGCAGCATCAAAGCGCCAATACTGGCATCTCGTTTTTTGAGATTCATGATTTATGTATGTATGTTTAGATTAAATAAAAACCTAGAAAATCTAAAAACCCAGAAAGCCTATGAGAAGCCCTAATGCAAGTTCTTAACGATTTATATAATTCTGAAAATTTAAAAAAAAAATCCTTTACGGTTCTGAAAAATAGGGTAGAATACGGGGGAAGGGTCGTTTGGCCGAAACCCATTGCCACTAGGCCGAACAAACCATTGGGACGAAACCCATCCGGCCGAAAGTCTTTTGGCCGAATAGGACTTTTGGTCGAACAGGACAGATGTCTCACACTGTGACAAATAAGAAGTGAGAAGTTAATCGTCTCAATTCTCACTCCTCATTTCTCGCTTATCACTGTAAAATGTGAGAAGCGCGACGTGAGTAGTGAGACGTCTCTCACTCTCTTTTAACTTTTTACAGTGAGAAGTGCGATATGAGGGGTGAGAATTGAGACGTCGCACTTCTCACTGCTCATTTATCACTTCTCACTCCTCCTCTTATTTCTTGCTTCGCACTACTCACTGTTCACAGTGAGAAGTATGGAATAAGTAGTAAAAAGTAAGACCTTTCACTTCTCACTACTTTTTTTTTTTTTTAACTATTTTTATTTGATAATTATCTAATACATGCATTTATCTCTTAGACTAGGTGTTCCGCGTTTTTTAACACTATCATCCTTATTTGCTATATTACGCTTTTAGTTATTATTAATACATTTCAATTGCCTCTGGCAGTTAGGATATTTCCTCTGGTTGAATTAAACCATGTAGGAATTACAATATTTTCTACTTAAACTAAACTTAACCTAATTTATACTAAGGGTACAAGGAGCTAATCGTTGCAATAGAAGATTGCAACGATTTTTGTCTAAAATTGGAAATTATTTTGTTGGACATTTGTTGCAATGTCTCAATATTAGAAATTCTATGAAGTTCATTGGTACTATACCACGGAGGCAACTTCAGAATCATTTTCAGAATTTTATTTTGAATCCTCTGAAGTGCCTTCTTTCTGGTATTGCAGCAACTAGCCCATATTGGCACAGCATACAACATAGCAGGTCTAAAAATTTGTTTGTAAATCAAAAGTTTGTTCTTAAGACAAAGTTTTGATTTTCTGTTTATAAGTGGATATAGACACTTAATATATTTGTTACATTTGGCTTGAAGGCCTTCAATGTGATTTTTAAAAGTTAATTTCTGGTCCAGCAGAAGTCCTAAATATTTGGCTTCGGTAGACCAATTATTTGGAACCCCATTCATAGTGACAATATGTCTGCTAGAAGGTTTCAAATAAGAAGCTCTCGGCTTATGTGGGAAAATTATAAGCTGAGTTTTGGAAGCATTCGGGGAAATTTTCCATTTTTGCAATCTACTACAAATGACACGAAGGCTTCGCCCTTTGGCTGAGAGACCTGTGTCATCTGCAAACAAAGATTTTTGACACCCTGGTGGTAAATCAGGTAAGTCAGAAGTAAAAATGTTATACAATATGGGCCCCATTATGCTGCCTTGGGGAACACCGGCTCTAACAGGTAATATATCAGGTTTACAATTCTGATAGTTTACCTGCAGTGAGCGATCTGATAAATAATTTTGGATCAGTTTAATGATGTACAGAGGAAAATTAAAATTCATCAATTTTACAATCAAACCTTCATGCCAAACACTGTCAAATGCTTTCTCTATATCAAGAAGAGCAACTCCAGTCGAATATCCTTCAGATTTGTTGAGCCGTATTAAGTTCGTAACTCTTAATAACTGATGAGTGGTTGAATGCCCATGGCGAAAACCAAATTGCTCATCAGCAAAAATAGAATTGTCATTAATATGAACCATCATTCTATTTAAAATAATCTTTTCAAACAGTTTGCTTATTGAAGAAAGCAAACTGATTGGGCGATAACTAGAAGCCTCAGCTGGATTTTTGTCCGGCTTCAAAATTGGAACAACTTTGGCGTTTTTCCATTTATCTGGAAAGTATGCCAATTGAAAACATTTGTTAAATAAATTAACCAAAAAGGATAAAGAGCTCTCAGGAAGTTTTTTGATAAGTATGTAGAAGATACCATCATCACCCGGGGCTTTCATATTTTTAAATTTTCTAGTAATAGATCTCACTTCATCCAAATTAGTTCCCGACGAAGGGTCAAAAACATTCTCTTGATTGAGAATGTCTTCGAAGCTCCGTGTAACCTGATCCTCAATTGGACTAGTGAGACCTAGACTAAAATTATGGGCACTCTCGAACTGCTGAGCAAGTTTTTGAGCCTTTTCACCATTTGTTAATAAAATTTTATTTCCTCTTTAAGCGCTGGAATTGGCTTTTGAGGTTTTTAAGAATTTCGTTAATTTCCAAAAGGGTTTCGAACTGGGATCCAACTTCGAGACATTATTCTCAAAGTTGGTATTTCTCAGAATAGTGAAACGTTTTTAATTTCATTTTGCAAATCTCGCCAAATAACTTTCAACGCGGGATCGCGAGTTCTTTGGTATTGCCTTCTTCTCAAATTTTTAAGACGGATCAGTAGCTGAAGATCGTCGTCAATAATAATGGAGTTGAATTTAATTTCACATTTAGGAATTGCAATGCCTCTGGCTTCGACAATTAAATTTGTCAAAGATACGAGCACATTGTCAATATCACTTTTGGTATCCAAAGGAATATTAACATCAAAATTCCTATCGATATATGTTTTATATAAATCCCAATCAGCCCTATGATAATTAAAAGTAGAGCTGATTGGATTATAAATGGCTTCTTGTGAGATTTCAAATGTCACAGGGAGGTGATCAGAGTCAAAGTCAGCATGAGTTACCAATTGGCCACACAGCTGACTTGAATCCGTTAAAACTAAATCAATTGTAGAAGGATTTCGACTGGAAGAAAAACAAGTAGGACCATTGGGATATTGAATAGTATAATATCCCGCAGAACAATCTTCAAATAAAATTTTGCCGTTGGAATTGCTTTGAGCATTATTCCATGAACGGTGTTTGGCATTGAAGTCACCAATTACGAAGAATTTTGATTTGTTGCGAGTCAGAATTTGAAGATCAGCTTTCAACCAATTCTTTTGCTGCCCTCAATGCAATGAAAAGGCAAGTAGGCTGCAATGAAGGAAAATTGTCCAAAATTTGTTTCAACAGAAACTCCCAAGGTTTCAAAAACTTTGGTTTCGAACGAAGAAAATAATTTATGTTTGATACGTCTATTAATGACGATGGCGACCCCACCACAGGCGCTGTCAAGACGATCATTTCTGTAGATAAAATAGTTTGGATCTCTTTTAATGGAGAGTCCTGGTTTTAAATACGTTTCAGTAATAATGGCAATATGCACATTATGAACTGTTAGGAAGTTGAATAATTCATCTTCCTTACCCTTTAGAGAGCGGGCATTCCAATTTAGAACTTTCACACAATTATTTGGATCCATTGAAACGGAGTCCGATAACATTTTTTTGTGTGTACTTTATACCAACCTGAACAGCTTCAGGAATGGTATTTGCTTTGAACATTGCATCAATCATGTGATGCAATTGTTCAGTTAAAAAATCAAAATCGGCAGCAGTCATGCTACCTGAATCGGCAACATGACCGTTATTTTCCGTTGGGACATGGGTATAAACCTCATTTTGAGAAGAGAAATTTTGTCTACCAGCAGCGATGTTTGCATACGTAGGTACATTGGAAAAATGGAATTTACTGAAGTGCTTGCTACCCGTTGACGAGCGGCAAAATTTGTTTGTGAATTGTGGTGGGTATGAATTGCTCGACCGGTAACCGGTTTCGAAATTTGAGCGTTTGAAAAATTTCTACCTGTCGAATCTGGGATCCGATTGGAATTTCCCGTCATCAATTTTGCACGGGAATTCAAAACTTTTTTGCGTGAAGGGCATTCCCAGAAATTGGATTTATGATTGCCCCCACAATTTGCGCACTTAAATTTATTGGAATCTTCTCTCACAGGACAGGCGTCCTTGGCGTGAGAGGCTCCACCACAAATCATGCATTTAGCATCCATGTGACAATATTTAGTTCCGTGACCCCACTTTTGGCACTTACGGCACTGAGTGAGGTTTTGGAAATTTCCCCCAGGCCTGCGGAAATGTTCCCATGTAACAAGGACATGGTACATAATACAGGCCTTTTCCAAACTTTTCATATTATTTAGTTCACTTTTCAATTAATTGCATATTATTCGGCAACTCGGCCGTACGAAAACCATTTTTTTGTTAAATATCTTGGCTGTGCATATGCACAGCATATGTTTCGAAATGGACAAATTGATACGAAATTTGCGAAAAAGAATCCACGTGTCTTGGAGGGACTCGAACCCTCAACCTCCTACTCTCTAGATAGGCGTGATAACCTACACAACAAGACCACTTAAAGGTCACGTTTGCGGAAAAGCCATCAGAATCCGAGTACCAACCTCCACCGCGGTTAGCTCTTTTTTTGCAAATTGAATATCTTTCGGATGCTTGATTTGCCCAATCTCCACATTTGCTTTACTGTTGTATATCCACAGCCAAGCGAGTGCACATTGTTTATTAAACGAGAGGATCGCACTCCATGCCCCCAGCAACGGACTGGGCGGACGGTATAGAATGCGAATTCAATCGCACTCTGCTGTGCCAAAGGCTTGCTTGGCTAAAGCATTTGATGAGTTTGATTGCCTTTACGTAAACGGTCGCGTGTACTCAGACGACTAATGACGGTGAAAGACCGACACTTGATTACAATTAATTGCATATTATTCGGCAACTCGGCCGTACGAAAACCATTTTTTTGTTAAATATCTTGGCTGTGCATATGCACAGCATATGTTTCGAAATGGACAAATTGATACGAAATTTGCGAAAAAGAATCCACGTGTCTTGGAGGGACTCGAACCCTCAACCTCCTACTCTCTAGATAGGCGTGATAACCCCTACACAACAAGACCACTTAAAGGTCACGTTTGCGGAAAAGCCATCAGAATCCGAGTACCAACCTCCACCGCGGTTAGCTCTCTTTTTTTTGCAAATTGAATATCTTTCGGATGCTTGATTTGCCCAATCTCCACATTTGCTTTACTGTTGTATATCCACAGCCAAGCGAGTGCACATTGTTTATTAAACGAGAGGATCGCACTCTATGCCCCCAGCAACGGACTGGGCGGGACGGTATAGAATGCGAATTCAATCGCACTCTGCTGTGCCAAAGGCTTGCTTGGCTAAAGCATTTGATGAGTTTGATTGCCTTTACGTAAACGGTCGCGTGTACTCAGACGACTAATGACGGTGAAAGACCGACACTTGATTACAATTAATTGCATATTATTCGGCAACTCGGCCGTACGAAAACCATTTTTTGTTAAATATCTTGGCTGTGCATATGCACAGCATATGTTTCGAAATGGACAAATTGATACGAAATTTGCGAAAAAGAATCCACGTGTCTTGGAGGGACTCGAACCCTCAACCTCCTACTCTCTAGATAGGCGTGATAACCCCTACACAACAAGACCACTTAAAGGTCACGTTTGCGGAAAAGCCATCAGAATCCGAGTACCAACCTCCACCGCGGTTAGCTCTCTTTTTTTGCAAATTGAATATCTTTCGGATGCTTGATTTGCCCAATCTCCACATTTGCTTTACTGTTGTATATCCACAGCCAAGCGAGTGCACATTGTTTATTAAACGAGAGGATCGCACTCCATGCCCCCCAGCAACGGACTGGGCGGGACGGTATAGAATGCGAATTCAATCGCACTCTGCTGTGCCAAAGGCTTGCTTGGCTAAAGCATTTGATGAGTTTGATTGCCTTTACGTAAACGGTCGCGTGTACTCAGACGACTAATGACGGTGAAAGACCGACACTTGATTACAATTAATTGCATATTATTCGGCAACTCGGCCGTACGAAAACCATTTTTTTGTTAAATATCTTGGCTGTGCATATGCACAGCATATGTTTCGAAATGGACAAATTGATACGAAATTTGCGAAAAAGAATCCACGTGTCTTGGAGGGACTCGAACCCTCAACGTGCGATCCTCTCGTTTAATAAACAATGTGCACTCGCTTGGCTGTGGATATACAACAGTAAAGCAAATGTGGAGATTGGGCAAATCAAGCATCCGAAAGATATTCAATTTGCAAAAAAGAGAGCTAACCGCGATGGAGGTTTGTACTCTGATGGCTTTTCCGCAAATGTGACCTTTAAGTGGTCTTGTTGTGTAGGGGTTATCACGCCTATCTAGAGAGTAGGAGGTTGAGGGTCTGAGTCCCTCCAAGACACGTGGATTCTTTTCGCAAATTTCGTATCAATTTGTCCATTTCGAAACATATGCTGTGCATATGCACAGCCAAGATATTTAACAAAAAATGGTTTTCGTACGGCTGAGTTGCCGAATAATATGCAATTAATTGTAATCAAGTGTCGGTCTTTCACCGTCATTAGTCGTCTGAGTACACGCGACCGTTTACGTAAAGGCAATCAAACTCATCAAATGCTTTAGCCAAGCAAGCCTTTGGCACAGCAGAGTGCGATTGAATTCGCATTCTATACCGTCCCGCCCAGTCCGTTGCTGGGGGGCATGGAGTGCGATCCTCTCGTTTAATAAACAATGTGCACTCGCTTGGCTGTGGATATACAACAGTAAAGCAAATGTGGAGATTGGGCAAATCAAGCATCCGAAAGATATTCAATTTGCAAAAAGAGAGCTAACCGCGGTGGAGGTTGGTACTCGGATTCTGATGGCTTTTCCGCAAACGTGACCTTTAAGTGGTCTTGTTGTGTAGGGGTTATCACGCCTATCTAGAGAGTAGGAGGTTGAGGGTTCGAGTCCCTCCAAGACACGTGGATTCTTTTCGCAAATTTCGTATCAATTTGTCCATTTCGAAACATATGCTGTGCATATGCACAGCCAAGATATTTAACAAAAATGGTTTTCGTACGGCCGAGTTGCCGAATAATATGCAATTAATTGTAATCAAGTGTCGGTCTTTCACCGTCATTAGTCGTCTGAGTACACGCGACCGTTTACGTAAAGGCAATCAAACTCATCAAATGCTTTAGCCAAGCAAGCCTTTGGCACAGCAGAGTGCGATTGAATTCGCATTCTATACCGTCCCGCCCAGTCCGTTGCTGGGGGCATGGAGTGCGATCCTCTCGTTTAATAAACAATGTGCACTCGCTTGGCTGTGGATATACAACAGTAAAGCAAATGTGGAGATTGGGCAAATCAAGCATCCGAAAGATATTCAATTTGCAAAAGAGAGCTAACCGCGGTGGAGGTTGGTACTCGGATTCTGATGGCTTTTCCGCAAACGTGACCTTTAAGTGGTCTTGTTGTGTAGGGGTTATCACGCCTATCTAGAGAGTAGGAGGTTGAGGGTTCGAGTCCCTCCAAGACACGTGGATTCTTTTTCGCAAA
Source organism: Armigeres subalbatus (assembly GCF_024139115.2). Lineage (NCBI taxonomy): Eukaryota > Metazoa > Arthropoda > Insecta > Diptera > Culicidae > Armigeres > Armigeres subalbatus. Next base: position 420,089,723 of record NC_085140.1, on the reverse strand, counting down.
TTTCATATCAATTTGTCCATTTCGAAACATATGCTGTGCATATGCACAGCCAAGATATTTAACAAAAAAATAGTTCACTTTTGTTAAAATGAACTAAATAAAATTCTTGAGAAATGCCCCTTTGGGAAGTACCAGAGTGGGATTTCTTTTTCATCTTAATGACTTGGACTGGCGCAAATCCAAGTAATTGAGAAATTTCAATTTTAATCTCATCCAGTGATTTATCATCACTGGGGAGACCTTTCAAGACGACTTTGAACAATCGCTCAGTTTTGTCGTCGTATGTGAAGAATTTATGGCGCTTCTCAGTTAAATACTGAAGAAGACGTTTGCGATCGTCAAAGGATCCCGGCAAAACGCGGCAGTCACCCTTCCTAGCAATCTGAAATGAAACCTTGATCCCCTGAAGGTTACTCAAAATCTCATGCCGAAAGCCGGAACACTCGGTAACAGATACCACAATTGGCGGAATCCTTTGCTTCTTAGCATGAACCAAATCACCTGGGCTATAGCTAGATTCGATTTGCTAAATTTCTTCTTGAATCAATTCGAACTGATTGCTCAGTTCGATAGGAGAGGAAATAATGTCAACATTAGATTTAGAAGGAATATCTGAAGTCTCCAGCTTCCTTCTATTTTTTCCGCGCTTGGGCAGGACGGTCTTGAAACCTTGTTTCTTTGAAGGAAGTGGAGAATTCAGAGACTCCCCCTTCCTCTTGTTTTTATTAACCCTTGTGTGGCCGGCTGGGTACCCAGGTACCTTTTGGAATTCAATTCGCGATATCTAAATGAATTTTCATAGTAGGAGGCTGAAACTCTGTCATATCCACAATAATGACGGCCAAAATCTATTGTGTGTGGGTATGGAAAAAGGGTAAGTTTCCTTCAGCGTGTAATGCTCCAGTAGTGTCTTATCACAGTACTATACTTTGACAGAATAATGAACACGCGTTCATTCCGTGTAGGTGTAATGACATTTCGCGTTGATCTGTCGATGCATCATCATGACTCTTCCTCTTTCGGTGATAGACCACCACACGAGCAGGACGTGGGCATCGAACAGCATCCGCTAGCTAACTAGTGAATTGGCGGGTGACTATTTCCGAACTCCACATTTGGCGATCCGTGCCAGGATTTATTGCCACCCAGGCAATAAAGCAAGTAAGTAAAAATTAAATCAGCCATTGCAATGGCATTGTGAGAAAAAAAATGTTCGAACACAGATCCGATTTTTTTTTCCTGCGGTGGGAAAAATGGCTTACTAGATGTCGCCGAATTTAACGCGAAAAGATTGGAAAAGTGTTTTTTTCAAGAGTGGTGCGTGTGCGTGCATTTGTCAATCACGCGGTCAAAAATGATATTTTGAAGTGAAATTTAAAGAGCTGGATCCTGAATGCCACTAGAGGAGATTTTGTACACTGAATGCCACTAGATGGGACGTTTAGTGAGGAGATTCTTGATCCTGAATGCCACTAGACGGGACGTTTAGTGAGGAGATTTTGGACACTGAATGCCACTAGACGGGACGTTTAGTGAGGAGATTCTTGATCCTGAATGCCACTAGACGGGACGTTTAGTGAGGAGATTTTAGACACTGAATGCCACTAGACGGGACGTTTAGTGAGGAGATTTTGGACACTGAATGCCACTAGACGGGACGTTTAGTGAGGAGATCTTGATCCTGAATGCCACTAGACGGGACGTTTAGTGAGGAGATTTTGGACACCGAATGCCACTAGACGGGACGTTTAGTGAAGAGATTGTTTGATAATGAATGCCACTAGACGGGACGTTTAGTGAAGAGATTCTTGATACTGACTGCCACTAGACGAGACGTTTGGTGAGGAGATTTTTTGACACTGAATTCCACTAGACGGGATGTTTAGTGAGGAGATTTTTTGATAATGAATGCCACTAGACGGGACGTTTAGTGAGAAGATTTTTTGATACTGAATGCCACTAGACGGGTCGTTTAGTGAGGAGATTTTATATTATTGGTGTTGAAATAACATGCCTCGGGTTAGGACTCCTGTCGGCAGTACGCAATGTGATTGTGTACCAGACGGGACGTCTGGTGGAATATTAATAGACGGAGATTGGAACTTATTTGAATTTTTTGTTTTGAAACGAGACGAGACGTTCGTTTGCCAAATTGAGTGAGGCTAAATGGGGGAAATTTGGTCGGCGCTTGCTTTGCCACAGGTTGAGTTATGACTCCTGTGAGGGTGATTTCAATCATGCGGATGCTCATTGAGAGAATAGTATGCGAACAAGGAACAATTGAAAGTATACGCCAGAGAAGAGTTGCCTTATGATGTGGATAAATTCTTGTGTAACATAACTTTTGTAAATTGCGAAAAAAAATGACAAGCTTAATCGTCGTTTTAAATAAGAATGAGAAATTTTTGTCTAATAAAAAACGCAACACTGGCATGCAGTGGCCAAAACATTGGTTTGTAGGTTTCACTTCAATTTCGCCTCCAATTATTCTGGAAATATGTGGAAATATGCTTGGCTGGATTTATCTGGAATGAAATTGAATCCGCGTTTTTAAATTTTTATATGGTATTTTTGCTGTAGACTCCTGATGAATGAAAGGGGTGTAGCAAGATCAGTATTTAGAGATTTAAGTGTTTTGGGAGGAGATTGAGGAAGCGCAAGGTTATAACAAAGCAGTTGTAGATCAAATGGAGATTTCATGTAGCTACTATAAAATGCGTTTGAGCCGAATCTTCTCGCGAGCTCCATAGTGCTGATGGCAGAGAGTACCTGTGTGTTGAATATTTTTAAAAATTAGTGGTCTTTGAAAAAAAAGTATGATAATAATATGGGGTCTCCAGTTAGCCTTGCGAGCGAAGGCGTAGGATCGTAGGATCGGTCCGGTCTAGGAAATTTTCGGATGAGAAACAATCAAACATTCTCATCTCCCTTGGCATAAGATATTCATTGTACTTGAAACACAAGATACATACTCATACAATGGCGGGCATAGGAGAGCTTTAAATAATAACTGAGGAAATGCTAATAGAATACGTTGTTGAAAGCAGGTCAAGTTTCATTTGGAATGTAGAGCCATAGGAGAATAAAAAGAAGAAGAAGAAGAAGAAGAAGGATAATTATATCTTTGACCTCAAGAAGGGTCCGTTTCCATTTTCGGCTGATATAGACGTGGTCGATTTGATTTTCTGTAAAGCCGTCACTGGAGACCCACGTGACCTTGTGAACCGGTCGATGAGAGAAGTGCGATTCCCCAATCACCATGTCATTATTACCAGAATTCGGCGAACAGTCTGCGTTTTCGCTCATTTCTCCGAGACCATGACCCTTCGGAATTCTACCTACGACGGCTTTGAGTTGGCTGTAGAATTTCTTTTTTGTCTTGCAGATCGGCAGTATCGGTTGGCGCATAACATTGGATTATAGTAAGGTTTCGGATCCGTGTTCTAAATCTGGCAACGATTATCCTTTCACTTATAGGTTTCCATTTCATGAGCGCAGATTGTGTCTGGGTGCTTAGTAGGAAGCCAAATCCACGATGCCGGGGAGCGTGTTCATCTAGTAAACTAGAGTATAGCAGAACTTGTCCCAACGGCTTTCTTTGTTCTCCAAAGTTTGGCCAACGGACTTCACTCAGTCAAGCTTCATGCGGCGTGCCCTATTGGCAAGTCGTGCCAATTTAACCTGCTGGGCTAGGGTTTAAACGTTTTATGTTCTTATTCGTGTCCGTTCGCGCTAAGAGTCGTTGCCGTTAAATCAGTCCGTATTGTTTCAATATTGGGTTCTCGAACAAATTGATGTTTCGGTAACAAGCCCAAGGTTCCCTACCCACCGGGATGGGGCTGGCATAGCTTCCGGGAATAGCATTTCATACTCAGTCGCAGGATGCCAGAACAGACGCTGTTGGAGCCGCACCTCCTTGGTGAACAGACGCTCGATCAGCCGGGTCAAATTTGTTTAAAGTCCCACCCAACACCAGGACTAGGCTAGTGCGCTTTAAGCTGCACACGGGCGCTTTGATAGGGCCTGCTTGTGGACACATGCAGCTTTTATAGAAGTTCAACAGAGCCCACTGTCGAGCCCTATCACATCCTAGGCAGACCCCACAGGACGCACCCTCTCACTCGGGATGATGTGAGAAAGATAACTGTGCCCAGACTAGACGACCATCTATCTACGCACCCGTCAGCTGGCGGCTAATTGTCATCGAAGTAGTTTTGTATAAGTAAGTATTGGAACTTTGAGGACCAAAGCTATGTTGGGTGCTCCTTCCCGGATGTCAACTCACTATTTCGGATGACAGTTGCTAGTTGAAAAATTGGATAATGTTTTTCTTCCAGTTTATACTTTGACAGACATTTGATTCCTGTACCATGATTACATTTTTTTCTATATGCGTTTTGACAGTTGGCGCTGTACGTATAACGTTGAACCCACATTGTTCGTGCCTGGTATTACTAATCATTTATGTTTCGTGAGTGAACATATACACACATCATCAACGACAAATGGACATTTGCTAAGTCCGACCAGCGGAATCGATAGGGTTATAGCATCTTTGTTTGGTCTTTGAGTATCATACAAAAAGTTCGACTTTTAGGATGAAATTGTAATCTTTCGGTACAGCATTGTTATTGAAACGCAAAAACAAACTGAGAACATATTTTATTGACATTGTCCTATCCAGTATTTTGCGTTCGATAATGGCGGCGTGAGTTCCTTTGAATTTGACATTCAAGAGGTAGAAAACATTGGAGCTCATCTAGTTTGCCTTGATCGTATGAAAGTTTTCAGAGTAAACAATTAAATGTCAACAAATTTACCAGCTGAGCTTAGGTACCATGCCTCAATTTTCTGTTATAATAATGAATTTTATATATTTCAGGTTTTCTGGGATTAGCGAAATAACGCTCTATCAATAAGATATTTAAGAATATACGAATAAAAACAGGGACTACCATGAAGTAATAACAAAAACGCATTCATGCCACCGCATAGTGAAATAAAAAACCTATTCAATTCAAGAGGTTTGTTTTCTGGATGACTGTAACTGTATGTAATATTCATAAATGAAACAATTCTAAAAGCTATTTTGTAATAGATCGGCAACGCGATCTTGAATCCACATTTTGTATATAATCAGTCTGGTGTTGAATTGTATTTGCAATGCTTGGTCTATGCAACGATTTAGAAGAAAATTCTATTTATGTCCCAAGTGAGCTTTGTCTTTTTCTAATAGATTGGACAACTTTAAGAAATTTCATAGAAAATAACATTTTACGTAGCCGCACATAAATAGTGACGAACAAGCGCCATGCCCAGAATAGTTGAAGAGCCTCACCTCAATGAATAATTAATCAAAAAACTATACTCTATTATTCATGAACCTAATAAAATTCGCTACAGATGCTTGAGCGTATTTTTTCATTGGTTCCGTCTCGCGGAATAACGAATATGGAGTCCGTCTTCAACTAAAGACTGCTCAAATCGTGAATTTTGTTCATCAAGCACTACGGTCGCACCAAGTTTTTGATCGTACTAGGGCCCCCAATCCCATTTTCATGGTGGATTTCAACTTGATCTTCATCTATTGAATTCATTATAGGAACCCTGAAAGAGTTTATTAATTAGATAAAATTGAAAACACAAATATTTTTTCTGATTATAGCTTCTCATTACAGTTGACGTTCATTTGTTTACTTCTTCAATTTTCATGATATCAAGGCATACTTGATGAGTTCCAATGTTTTCTACCTCTTGAACGTCAAATTGGGGGGAGCTCACGCCGCCATTACCGAGCGCAAAATACTGGATAAAATTCTCAAGATAAATTTCTTAGATACACTTTAAGTTAATATGACATGAAAAGTTAAAATTGTATCATGTCTGGAAATAGTTGCTTTAGCAAGCTCTGCTGTTTTAACTCCTAGAATTCGAGTTCTTTTTCTATTTTTTTTTTTTTGGGAGAAGAAGGGGAATGTGTGGGTATGGAAAAAGGGTAAGTTTCCTTCAGCGTGTAATGCTCCAGTAGTGTCTTATCACAGTACTATATACTTTGACAGAATAATGAACACGCGTTCATTCCGTGTAGGTGTAATGACATTTAGCGTTGATCTGTCGATGCATCATCATGACTCTTCCTCTTTTCGGTGATAGACCACCACACGAGCAGGACGTGGGCATCGAACAGCATCCGCTAGCTAACTAGTGAATTGGCGGGTGACTATTTCCGAACTCCACATATTGTACGGGTTAACTGAAATTTTGATTAAGGAGGGGTGGAGGGAGGGGTTCCGACATTTTTTTACCCTTTAAATGGCCGGCAGGGTACCCGGGTACCCACGAAACTAAAATGCTTATATCTTTGGCAATTTTTAACCGTTTTCAACCGTTTTGGGCTCATTCGATTCAGAATTTTGTCCTTTATCATGCTGTTTTAGGATTGGACCGGTCCGGTCCCTCGGATCACCGGGAAATCCGGATTTCTAGGGACATGTCCTGCATAGATGAAACTGATCGTGGATTTCGGTAAGTAATCAGCAATATGGGTATCAAACCTTTTGATATTTCATCAGCAGGTCGATTTTTATTGATTTGGGTCCATCAGACGTGCAGAATTTCAATTCCAGAACCGGTTCCTCGAGGGGTCATAGGTCGCCATGAACAATTTTCAAGGGAACATCAACAATATGGGTATCAAACTTCTTGAAATTATTTCCAGCGTGTGTTCTTGACAAGTTGACTCCGGAGTGGCCATTTTGGAACAAGTTTCCCGGGTGGGGAAGGAGGGGGGGGGGGTGTTTGGTCAAGGTTGGCCAAAAACACTGGATCCCCAGCAATATGGATGTCAAAATTCTTGAAACTTCCACAGTAGACTGTTGTTTATTATCTTGGTTCCAATCCAACAGATGTGTGAAAATTTGAGCGGCCATTTCGGAACAGGTTCCCTGTGGGGCCATGAATGGTCATGAACATTTTTCAATAGAACCTCAACAATATGGGCAGACGTGCTGACTTTATAGTTTTCATTTCAGGACAGGTTCCCCATAAGGTCTTAAGTGGCCATAAATACTTGTCAATATAAATAAATATAAATAAAAAAAATAGAAAGCTGCAGTATTTTGTAATCCGTGTGTTGAGAGCAAAATCATTACAAGGACCACCCTTTGCCACCAGAAGGACCACCGAAAGCTCCAAAACATCCGGAGAAATTGCCGATTCTGAAAGTTTATCTTAGAAAACTGTGACTTTTTAGAATTTTAGTGTTGTAGCAATGAGCGAGCAAAATCAATACAAGGACTACTCATTCATCCCGGATGGCCACTAAGTGGTTTTTAGAAAGTGCTGGAACATCAGGAGAAATGACCAGGTGTAGAAGATTATATTTTGAAGTAGCAATTTTTTTATAAATCTATTGTTGGCGTAGTGCCAATTCTAGAAATCCGTCCTGTACTCCGTATTAGTAGAGTCGATGATTTAGCCTATCTCCTAAGCCTCCACTCCTAAGCCTCCAGCCTCCAATCTATCTTCTAAGCCTCCACTACTGCCCTGCGATCGAATGTAGTCAATGTCCTCCGCAAAGATCAGGAGCATATGCGACCATGTGATGATAGTGTCATTCTTCTGCACACCAGATCTCCTAATCACCCCCTCGAGTGCAATATCTATATACATAAAAATGAATTTCTGTCTGTCTGAACCTTATAGACTCCGAAACTACTGAACCGATCGGCGTGAAAATTTGTATGCAGAGGTTTTTGGGGCCGGGAAGGTTCCTAAAATGGTTCGAGACCCCTCCCTTTTTTGGAAAGGGGGCTCCCATACAAATGAAACAGAAATTTCTGCATAACTCGAGATCTAAGCAGAGAATAAATTAATTTTAGGCGAAACGAAGTTCATTGGGTCTGCTAGTTAACAATAAATTTGAAAGCGCATCACTATGCTTCAATTTCTCCACGGTCACAAACGCGGTTGATACGTCGTCTGGAACCCGAATACTTTATTTCGAGTCATCAAGCGTTGCACGTATCATCGTAATCAGCTTCGCCGGAGAACCATGTTCAGACATTATCTGCCACAGCTAATTTATTTTCATTAAATCGTACGCCGCTTTGAAATCAATAGACAAATGGAGAGTCTGCAAGTTGCATCCCGAAATTCATAAAGGATCATCTTCAGGCTAAACATCTCATCAGTCGTTGATCGGTCTTCACGGCCAGACAGGTAGATTTTGAAACTAGAACGAAGAAACTGATAGCCAGTTTCTTCATCTATTGAGGGAGCGCATCTAGTTACAGATTTTTTTTGTCACACAGATTATCAGTGGATTCAGAATGCAAGTCATTGCAGAGAAGGGGGATGAAATGATGATGCAATCACTCGCCCACTGCAAGCCGAATATACCTCTGCACTTGCCACGAGTTCGTACGGAATTTATTGGAATTTCTGGGTCAAGGTTCGAGAGGCAGAGGTCCGTCTTGGTTAACGAACTGCCAATGTTATAGATAGAAAGCAACTGATGGAATTTCTAATTGGATGTAGGAAACGAGCTCTTTAGTTAATTTCCAATTCTAGCAGATACTGCTAGAATAGTCAAGTTGAAGGTATGAGAATAGAAATGGAAATGGTATGGAAGTCCATTACAAAAAGATACAAAGTAGGAGAATGGAACGGACCTTTGATTGAACTCACGACCTCCCGCGTATGAGGTAGAAGCAGTAGCCTTATGACTACCAAGCCCGCTTTCTTCTGCTTCTCTTTTTACTTTGTTACAACAAAATTGTTCACGATTACGCAACTGTTGAAAACAAAATGTATACATTGCTATAATATATTGCTAATACATTGCTATCATTTCTTATAAGAAATGACGATTGCTTCGGTATTTCCGGTATTTCAGGAGGACCTCTTGGTGGCCACTCAGGATCAATGAATGATATTCGCAATCTGCGCTTAGAATCATATAGGGCGTAACTGTTTTGATCGATTTATCTTCGACGAGTTCATGGTTCTAATGAAGGATGATTGCATCTTCTACCTGAAGTAACTATAAAATCGATGAAGAAAAATCGACCATTACAGTTATGCCCCTATGATTCTAAGCGCGAGCAACGACTCTGCTTCTATACTGCTATTACAAACAATTTTCGAAAGTTTCTAAAACGAACTGCAATAATTGACCACTGCTCTGGATGTCCCTGCACTTCTGGAGCACCATTTGGGGGCCACCAGGTAGCCCTTGCATTAATTTTGCTCTCACAACAAATGACGAATTTCAAGAATTAATCACTGCTTCGGATGATTCGGATAACTTAGTGTCCTCCTGGAATCAATTGATGGGTCTGGACATTACTTTACAACGGATTGTTTATAAAAAAACGTGCAAACTTCTAGAACAAACTTTCGTAGTATCAGGCCATCTAGAATCGAGGAGTAGTGCATGTATTGGTTTTGATGTAACAATGTTAAAACAAACGGTTTATGAAATGTCACATCTGTCTAGAAGAATTTCTAGAATCGATCACATCTCCGAGTGTCCGGAATCTTATGGTGGGTCTCCTGCTGGTCACCCGGCGTCAATGAGTGGTCCTTGCATTGATTTTGCACTCACATTGCTAGATAAATTGATTTAAAACAAAATGCGGCTCTGAGAATGCTTATGAACATTCCTGACTCCTCAGGGAACCTATTCCGGAATTGGCAATCCGGAGTGAACTTGTTTGATGAACCCAAATAGATCAGACATAAACGCTTGAGACAATTTCGAGAAGTTTGACACCCATATTGTTGGGGCTCCAATGAGAAATGTTTTTGGTCAACCCCGGCTCCCGGGGAACCTGTTCCAGAATGGCCACTCCGGAGTCAACTTGTCTGGTGAGCCTAGGATCATGAAGGACATACGCAAGAGTTAATTTCATGAAGTTTGATACCCATATTGTTGATGTTCCCTTGAACAATGTTCATGGCCACCTATGACCCCTCGAGGAACCTGTTCTGGAATGGCCAATCGAAAGTCTGCACTTCTGATGGACCCAAATCGATAAAAATCAATCTAGTGATGAAATTTCAAGAAGTTTGATACCCATATAGCTGATTAGCTACCGAAATCCACGATCAGTTTCATTTATGCAGTACATGTTCCTGGAAATCCGAATTTTACAGGAATCGAATTAACGGGATCGGTTTATCCTGATAACATCTTTATAGAAGAGAAAATTCTCAATCGAATAAGCCCAAAATTGTTGAAATCGGTTGTAAATTTCCAGAGATATAAGCATTTTAGTTTCGTGGGTACCCGGGTACCCTGCCGGCCTGTTAAGGGTGTTTTTTTTGCTGGCCACACAACGGTTAATGCTCATTGCTGAGCGTGGAGACGTGACCTTCTAAGAGGTTTTTTCCCAGAACGGTGTCCCTGCAGGATTACCACCGCTTGTCGGAATTTTACTTCCGCAAACGGGTCCAACGTAAAACGAAGGCACGGGTCCTTTCAAAGATCGTAACGGGATCAGTGGGTACAAATAGCGCTAAGAAGCACCGTTGAAATTAAAATAGCTTTAGGTAGTATTAAAAACTTCCTTCCGCAAAGAGAGAAAAGAACCGCACAGCACGAAAGCACGATGCGGTCTGACTTCTCACTACTTATTCCCCACTTCTCACTGTGAAAAGTGAGTAGTTTGAAGTGAGACGTCTTACTGTTCACTTCGCGTTTCTTCGTTTTTACAGTGAGAAGTGAGAAATGAGGAGTGAGAAGTGAGTACTAAGATGTCTGTCCTGTTCAGCCAAATGCCCTATTCATCCAAATATGCTGTTCGGCCAAATGTCTTATTCGGCCAATTGTCCTATTCGGCCACATGTCCTATTCGGCCAAATGTCCTATTCGGCCAAATATCCTATTCGGCCCAATGTCCTATTCGGCCAAATTGATTGTATAACATTTCACCGAAAACTATATCGCGCAATTCATTTTCGCTGTTGTACATTTGGCGGCTTATGACTTTTCGCGGTACGACATTTAACGATTTTTACCTCCCAGAATATGCAGAAGTAGTTTTCAAAATTTCAATTGCCCCTTACAAATCCCTTCCCTACCTCCCCGTGGTGCTGGCCGGGATACGAGCAACCTTAGGAAAGATCGGGTAACCAACCCCGGTGGGAACTATGGTCGTATGCTGACAAGGAAGGGGGGGTTTGCTCCTCTCCGGAGGTGCAAATCTTACTGAGCGTCTGTTCTCCATGTCAGGATCGGCTCACAACAGCGTCTGTTCTCCATGTTAGGGGCGGCTGATCATCGTCCGAGTGCCAGCAAGGGACTCTAAGTGAAACTGTGCACCATGGTCCACCGGGAATAAGGAGGAATGGTCCTCCGGAAATTTAGGGGGTTTGGTGTCAGGCCCTGCAAGCCAGCCTTTAAAAAAACATAAGCAACGAACAATCAACAAGAGAGTACGGACCGGAACCATCGGCGAAGACCACCGCGACGAAAAGGGACTAGCGATTGGAAACTCGGTTCGTGGAACTGCAAATCTCTCAACTTCATCGGGAGCACACGCATACTCGCCGATGTGCTCAAGAACCGTGGATTCGGGATCGTAGTGCTGCAAGAGTTTTGTTGGAAGGGATCAATGGTGCAGACGTTTAGAGGTAATCATACCATCTACATACCAACACACATGAGCTGGGAACAGCTTTCATAGTGATGGGCGATATCGAAAGGTGGTGGCCGATCAACGAGAGAATGTACAGGTTGCGGATCAAAGGCCGGTTCTTCAACTTTAGCATAATCAACGTTCATAGCCCACACTCCGGAAGCACTGATGATGATAAGGACGCATTCTACGCGCAGCTGGAACGTGAGTACGATAGCTGCCCAAGCCACGACGTCAAAATCATCATAGGAGATTTGAACGCTCAGGTTGGCCAAGAGGAGGAGTTTAGACCGACTATTGGGAAGTTCAGCGCACACCGGCTGACGAACGAAAACAGCCTACGACTAATTGATTTCGCTGCCTCCAAGAATATGGCCATTCGCAGCACCTACTTCCAACACAGCCTTCCGTATCGGTACACCTGGAGATCACCACTGCAGACAGAATCACAAATCGACCACGTTCTGATTGATGGACGGCACATCTCCGACATTATCGACGTCAGGATATATCGTGGGGCTAACATTGACTCTGACCACTATCTAGTGATGGTTAAACTGCGCCCAAAACTATCCGTCATCAACAATGTTCCGTACCGACGCGACGGCCGCCGCGGTACGACCTAGAGCAACTGAAGCAACCTGATGTCGCCACTGCATACGCGCATCATATCGAGGCAGCGTTGCCGGAAGAGGGTGAGCTCGATGGGGCCCCTCTTGAGGACTGCTGGAATACAGTTAAAGCAGTCATTAACGACGCAGCGGAGAACAACGTCGGGTATATGGGACGAAGTCGACGGAACGATTGGTTCGACGAAGAGTGCAGACAGATTCTGGAGGAGAAGGACGCAGCGCGGGCGGTCGCGCTGCAGCAAGGTACCCGGCAGAACGTGGAACGTTATAGACGGAAGCGGAGACAGCAGACCCGCCTTTTTCAGGAGAAGAAACGCCGCCTGGAAGAAGCGGAGTGCGAGGAGATGGAACAGCTGTGCCGTTCTCAAGATACACGCAAGTTCTATCAGAAGCTCAACGCATCTCGCAAAGGCTTCGTGCCGCGAGCCGAAATGTGCCGGGATAAGGATGGGAGCATCTTGACGGACGAACGTGTGGTGATCGAATGGTGGAAGCCGCACTATGAGGAACATTTGAATGGCGCTAAGAGTACAGGCAGTGAAAATCAAGGCTGCGGAGGAGATGACTACGTCAGTTCAGCGGACGATGGAAGCCAATCAGCCCCCACCTTGAGGGAAGTTAAGGATGCCATCCAACAGCTAAAGACCAATAAAGCAGCTGGTAAGGACGGTATCGGTGCTGAGCTCATCAAAATGGGCTCGGAAAAGCTAGCCACTTGCCTGCACAAATTGATAGCCAGAACCTGGGAAACTGAACAGCAACCGGAGGAGTGGAAGGAAGGGGTTATATGCCCCATCTACAAGAAAGGCGACAAGCTGGAGTGTGAGAACTTTCGAGCGATCCCCATCCTTAATGCCGCCTACAAAATGATGTCCCAGATAATCTTCCGTCGTCTGTCACCATCAGTGAATGAGTTCGTGGGAAGTTATCAAGCCGGCTTCGTGGACGGCCGCTCGACAACGGACCAGATCTTTACTGTACGGCAAATCCTTCAAAAATGCCGTGAATACCAGGTCCCAATGCATCATCTGTTTGTTGATCTCAAGGCGGCATACGACAGTATAGACCACGTAGAGCTATGGAAAATTATGGACGAGAACAGCTTCCCTGGGAAGCTTACCAGACTGATCAAAGCAACGGTGGATGGTGTGCAAAACTGTGTGAAGATTTCGGGCGAACACTCCAGTTCGTTCGAATCGCTCCGGGGACTAAGACAAGGTGATGGACTTTCGTGAATGTTATTCAATATTGCGCTAGGTCATGCGGAGAGCCGGGTGTAATAGCAGGGATACGATTTTCCACAGATCCAGTCAATTTATTTGTTTTGCGGATGACATGGACATTGTCGGCCGAACATTTGCAAGGGTGGCAGAACTGTACACACACCTCAAACGTGAAGCAACAAAAGTTGGACTGGTGGTGAATGCCTCAAAGGTACAGGGGTTAGACAAAAAGGTTGAGATAGGCAAACTTTTGTCGAAATTCAAATCAGCATAACTTTGCGTAGAATGACCCGATTTCGATGAAACCAGGACCTTCGGACGCGGAAACTCTTCTAGTATATTGTCCCCATGTAAAACCTCAGATTGGCCTTTGGACACCGGAGATGTTCCGGGTTTTCCAAGGATATGTTAAACATGCATTTTTTCTTCTGCTGGTCGTTTTATCTGACGTTTACTGCCATCATGTTTTATACTCTCCCTGGAAACTAGAACTAATACGCTGACCAATGCAAGCTGCAGATCGAAAATCCGTTAGGTATACGCAAAGATATAGTTATTTTCGTAAAATCGGTACGGGATTGGCCATTCACCCTGAACAAATGTCACTTTCTCAGAACACCCGGAACCTGCTACAAATTGGCCTGTCTTACAGTCATCATAATGTATCTTTAATAAAGATCATATCAGAAAAATATATAAAGCTCTTATTAGTGGAATGTATTAAACCGTCTAAGACGAATTAAGTACTGTCCATTTAATTCCACCAGTTAATTTTCGTTATCTTTGCAGATACGTATTTCGAAGTCGAGTCAAGTACAAGACACTGAAGACGACCACACAGTTGTGGTCGAAATACGTATCTGCAAAGATAACGAAAATTAACTGGTGGAATTAAATGGACAGTACTTAATTCGTCTTAGACGGTCTAAGGATCATATATTCATCGTCTTGGGAAAACATGAATCTTGACACCCATATATGTTTAGTTCCAAACGCTTCCAAAACCTGCCCCTCCTGGAAGGCCCTTGGAACCTGCTATAAGGGTAGCAGTGGACACTATCATTCTGGAAATGTTTCTGTAATCATCGTCTCGCAAAGCCATGAAGATAGATACCCATATTTGCATCATTCTGTTATCTTTTCACCATGTTCCCGGAACCGTTTTTACGGAAATGGCCATATAGTTTTGATGGATTTTCGATCTACAGCCACCATTGGCCGGCATATAAGGTCTAGTTTTTGGAGAAAGCATAAAACATGATGAATGTAAACGTCACATAAAATGACAAGCAGTGGAAAAAGGCATCTCGAAGATACCTTCGGAAAACCTGAACATCTCCGGTGGTCAAGGACCAATCTTAGGTTTCACAGGAAAACAGTATACTAGAAGAGCGTCCGCTTCTGGTGGTCCTGATTTTATCAAAATCGGATTATTGTACGCAAAGTTATGATGATTTGAATTTCGACATAGTTTTACCTATCTCATCCCTTTTGTCTAACCCCTGTACATGCTTGTGGGCAGAACCGAGCGCGACAGGGCCCGCCTGGGAAGCAGTGTTACGATAGACGGGGATACCTTCGAGGTGGTCGAGGAATTCGTCTACTTTGGATTCTTGCTAACGGCTGGTAATAATGTCAGTTGTGAAATATGGAGGCGTATCATCTGTGGAAATCGGCCTACTACGGGTTCCAGAAGAAACTGTAGTCAAAAAAGATTCACCTCCGCACCAAATGTGTCATGTACAAAACGTTCATAAGACCAGTAATTCTCTACGGACATGAAACATGGACAATGCTCGAGGAAGACTTGCAAACACTCAGTATTCAAGAGACGGGTGCTTAAGGCCATCTTTGGCGGTTTGCAAGAAGACGGTGTGTGGGGCGAAGAATGAATTCGCTCTACGGCGAACCCAGTATCCAGAAAGTAGCTAAAGCCGGAAAGGTACGATGGGTAAGGCATGTTGCAAGAATGCCGGACAGCAACCCTGCAAAGATGGTGTTCGCATCCGATCCGGTAGGTACGAGACGATGTGGAGCGCAATGAGCGAGACGGGCAGACGAGGTGCAGAACGACTTGGCGAGCGTGGGGCGTATTCGAGGATGGAGAGATGCGGCCTCGAACCGTGTATTGTGGCGTCAAATTGTTGAATCAGTGTTATCTGTTTAGATGTAGACTAAATAAATGAAATGAAATGAAAAATGAATCCTCTCTTTACTTTGTTACGGATAGACGTTCTTATGAGTAATCCTTTATTTCTTCCTTTCGCCGTATACCGAAAAAACGTATTCATTTAAACATGGCACTACATCCTCCTTTCGCTTTGTACCGGGCAGACGCTACCATTTAAAGAAGGCATTCCATCGCCTTATACCGGGGAGAATCGTTTTTTGAAAGAAGGTTTTATCAACTCCTTTCGCCTTATACCGGGCAGATGCATTTAAAGGAGGCTCTACCCCTCTCTTCGCCTTATACAGGGCAGAGGCGTTCTTTTAAAGAAGGCAATATCAACTCCTTCCACCATATACCTGACAGAGTCCGTTAGTCCTTCCTTCACCTTATATCAGGCAGACGCATTTTTTGAAGACGGAATTACCAACTCATTTCGCCTTATACTGCGCAGGTGCATCCATTTAAAGAAGGCGTTACCCTTATCTTCGCCTTATATCGGGCAGACGCGTTCTTTTAAAGAAGGCATTATCTACTCCTTTCGCCTTATACCGGGCAGATGCATCCATTTAAAGAAAGAATTACCCCTCCATTCGTCTTATATCGAGCATACACGTTCTTTTAAAGAAGGTCTTATCATGCCCTTTATGCCGAATCGCCCTAGGTCAAATGGCGTTATTGGATTTATGCCTATGCAATGGCCCGCTTCCTTCAGGGAGATGTCATTTTTAGGGAGTCGTCATATTCGGGGAAATGTATTTCGGGAAGTATTATTTTCGGGGAACTCTCATTTTCGTTTCAGTCGATTTTGAGCAAATGTTATTTCCGGGAAAATATTATTGTCGAGGATTCGCTATTTTTGAGGAATTTGAGCAATTGGTTTTCGGGGAATTGTACAATCTCATAAACTTCGAATGAACTAAACAAACGGGAATTTAAATTATGTCTAAAGGGTTCAGTATAACACTGAAATGTTCGTTTTCTAAACAATACCCAACCCCAATAACATCCCGCATTCCAAATGTCCATCCCAACCTCTCTATAATCGTTTCCTTTGGATAGAGAATACGTGTTGCAAATTTGGTTTAAATTGAGCCATGCGATAAAAAGTTATACAAAATTGTTCGTTAATCTATAACACTTCTATCTCGTCTGATATCGTCTTCCTTAGACAGAGAATATAGGTTCCAAATTTCGTGGAAATCGTTAAATGGGGTTAGATGTTACATTGTATTGATCGATTACTAAAGAATAACCCTCCCTCACAACCTTCTCCTTTTTCGATTGACCTACTCACCTCCACAAAAATCGTTTCCTATCTGGAATATATGTTGGGCTTCTGGTTACACAGGATTTTGTTTTTACACGATTTTTTTTCGCTCGTATTTTTGTTCGTGTGACTTCAATTTGCCACCAAAATATTTGCAACATGTTTCAAAAAATCCTAAATAAATCAAAGAAAAATCACATGGTAATGAATATGCGTTAAGCTTTAGGATGGGCGAAAAATTAAGAAAGTGTAAATCGTGTAAAAACAAAATCCAGTGTATATATTTTGTATAATTTGTTACATAGATATGGTTAAAATTGTGATTATTGTTAGAGGTCTTACAGACACACGTAGTGATCATATCCCAAATTCAATAGGTTCTCTTGTGTCGTCCCAACTCCATTAGGCAGATAGACTTACCGGTGAAATAAAAACCCCACCGAAGGCTTCTTCTTACGCACCGGTCCATAGATGATTTGGCGCACTCCATATATGTTTGCAGGTATGATTCAACAGCATTGGGCTTTTTCGCCGTATTATTACCAATGCGCCAACCAACTACCCTTCCACAAACACCACACTCGCATTCGCTGCAATGACAAACATATTTCTTATATTAATGGTTTAAAAGCTACCACGCTTTTGCCGGCGGCAATACCTACTGCGTGGAGGTTGGGCAGCACTAAAAGGTAATTAGATAAATTTGATCCACTGAATCGGATGGTGATTTTCAAACGCTAAGCTACACTAAAATGGCTTCAGTGAATGGGTCTCATATGTGTTTTTTTCTTCTATGATTACTGGGTGAATTCTGACAATAGGTCTAAAAGTCCATGAGTCACCTTTAGACTTATAGTCGATCAGATAGCAACAAAGGATTTTTTTTTAGTTAAATGGACATTACATCGATGTAACATAAATGAATAAGGCAGCCACCTATTATGCAAAACATGATTTTAGGAAACGTGTAAAGCTAAGTTCGAAATATAGATCGAATCACGAAATGATTCTCGTGATCTGGTGGCACGTTCTTCTCAAGTTGAATGATTTAGTTATAAGACAACAACAGGTGAACAAAGGGAGCCCCTTTTTGAATCATGCAATGTTGCCAAAATCCATGTTTTATTCAATACAAACATCACACTACTAATTGGATGAATAGGCAACATGTATGAGAGTTCGATAGGCGTTGCCATTTAGATCTGGCACAAATTCGAGACAACCAACAGTAGTCGCATTGGATTAGAAAAAGAAGGCGTAAACTGCGAAATCTGTCGATCGACCTCCAATGCGGCAGTCGCCCTTTAATATCGAACAGGACGCACATGATGCCGATACTGAATCGTGTAGGCACACAGTTCGAGCAACGAAGTCCTAGGTTAAAGCTAAACAGAGCAACATCGCTCCAAAGAGCACTCCCCCGGAGGCATCCGCAGAGGGTCTGTAAATTTGACATTTTGCACAACTATGACCGTCATTGTCGGTCGTTTGCGTGTGAGCCTCCAGCGATGACAGCAGCGACTTGCCGCGCGCATTGTAACTGGTAGGTCAATAATTGGATCACGCCATCGCAGCCCGGTCTTCGTTGTCGCAAAGTTGCGATCCTGTCTGCAGTCTGTAAATCTATATACATAAAAATGAATTTCTGTCTGTCTCACCCTTATAGACTCTGAAACTACTGCACCGATCGGCGTGAAAATTTGTATGCAGAGGTTTTTAGGGCCGGGGAAGGTTCTTAAGATGGTTTGAGACCCCTCCCTTCTTTGGAGAGGGGGGCTCCCATACAAATGAACCAGCAATTTCTGCATAACTCGAGAAATAATCTGACAATGAATCAATTTTAGACGAAACAAAGTTCGTCGGGTCTGCTAGTGTTTTATAAGTTTTACCTCCGTGTTGATTCGTTGGAGGTTTTGTTTCAAACGCATGCGATCGGCTGCAGGAGTACCGCGTTGCACTGTATATCTGTCGAGGCAGGCGTGAGATTGTCAAGCGCGGATTTCGCAGCACACCGCCAGCGATCGCACTGTCGCAGTTCATGATGTCTAATAATAATGTCATAATAAGTGAGCAGAAAATGTTCTACTTGCATAATTTATTGAGTTTTTTTTTGTTGCGTTCCTACGCGTTCTGTTCCATGAAGTTGTGTCTGCATTAAAACGCTGTTATGAGTTATCGGTGTCAAGTTTAGTTTAAATGTGAAATATGAGCGAATGTTTCTGCAGGTGGTCAAACAATTGCCAATGACAAATAGAGGTCGTGAAATTTGTTCTTGTTTCTAGCAAAAAACTTACAATTTTGTTTAAAATCATGGCATGTAAAGATTCTGCGAGGTAAGGCAGAAAATGAAAGCTTTTTGAACAGATGGTGTTTTAAACTACCATCACAGACAAACAGACGTAACAGCTAGAACAATTTGTTTTAAAATCCATCGCCCAGCTATTTTACCACCACCTAACGTGCATGTTGTACGAAAAAAAGTTTAGTACGACAATGTCAACAGAAGGCGCTAGTGTGAGATGTCAAATACAAAGGTACACGATGCGCGCGCCCCTGGATGTGAAACTCGCAAGCAGTTGAATTTAAAACGACCGTTGAGCTCATGGTCGATGGGAATTTCCTCAGTGTTACGTCTGTTTGTCTGTGCTACCATCATCGGGGGTGACAATGGGTCTTGGCGGTGAGAATGGGTCATCGCTCTCACGGGCAGTCTGGACGTCATAGCGCAAAATCGTTGAAAAAGGTCTCTTATATTTTAGTCTTCTTGCCCTTAGATACATTCAATCTATTCTACAAGCATTCTAAGTAGTTGAAACAGTGACCCATTGTCACCCCCGACGACGGTAATACAAAATAGTATTATTTCAATATAATGATTGTATCTAAATATAACAAAATTTATACAAATTTTGCAAGGTTTTTATACAGAACTGTATAAAAAAACAGGGTTTTAGATTTCTAATTTTAGCTTTGCGAATAGGTTCCTGTTCCTGGTAATCATTTTACTTGGTGGCACCTATAAGGATTTTCGGGTAACTAACCGCGGTGGGGACATTGATCGAATGCTGAAAAGGGAAGGAAGAGGCGTTGACGTTAAAAGTGTGAGAACCTTCGTTACGTAATTAATTAATCTTCCCTAACAGCTGGGGTACGCTTTTCAACAGATCCAGTCAAGTTTTTTGTTTCGTGGATGACATGGACATTGTCGGCCGAACATTTGCAAAGATGGCAGAACTGTATAAACCCGCCTGAAACGCAAAGCAACACAAGTGGAGTGAACTGGTGGAGAATGCATCGAAGACAAAGTACAGGGCCCGCCTGAGAAGCAGTGTTAGGATAGACGGGGATACCATCGAGGTGGTCGATGAATTCGTCTATATTGGTCCTTGCTAGCAGGTGATAATAATGTTAGTCGTGAAATACGAAGGCGCACCATCTGTGGAAGTAACTACGGGCTCCAGAAGAAACTGCGATCAAAGAATATTCACTACCGCACCAAATGTGTTATGTACAAAATGCTCATAAGACCAGTACTACTCTACGGACATGAAACTTGAACCATGCTCGAGGAAGACTTGCAAGCACTCAGAGTATTCGAGAGACGGGTGCTTAGGACCATTTTTGGCGATGTGCAAAAAGACGGTGTGTGGCAGCGAAGGAAAAACCACGAGCTCGCTTAGCTCCATGGCGAACCCAGCATCCAGAAGATAAGTAAAGCCGGAAGGGTACAATGGGCAGAGCATGTTGCAAGAATACCGGACAGCAACCCTGAGAATTTTCAGAAAAAATTTTTAAGTTCTTTTAGTGGAATGTCTTCAACTGTTTAATTCTTCGGTCCGTTTGGGACCTTCTTCAGGGACTCAATTCTTACAGGTTTATCCTCAACCTGTAAGAATTGAATCCCTGAGGAAGGTTGTATCTAGCATACCGCGTTCCCCCCGTAAGTCGCTACCTCCCTTACTCGATATTCTCTAAGTCGAAGAAATTTCCCAATGCATTTTGACCTCGCTAACTCGATGTTGTCAGAATCAGTTCGTATGCACGATATATACCATTTGGCCGAATGCCGTTAGGTCGAATACCATTTGGCCGAACGGGTCATTTGGCCGAATCACGTTAGTTTGGTCGAATAGATAGAAAAAAAACCTTTGATTACGAAGTGAAGTTGTAGTGAAAAGTGAGTAATGAGAAGTGTAGAGCGAAAAGTGAGGAATGAGACATTTATCACATCTTATATAAAATAAGACGTAAGAAAAGTAGAAAGTGAATTGAGATCTGAGAAGTGAAAAGTTGAAAAGTGCGAATGATAAGTGAAAAGTGCAAAGTGAAAGTGAGATGTTAGGAATGAGAAGTTTGAAGGGAGAAGTAAGAAGTGAAAAATAAATATTGAAAGTTGATAAGTGAAAAGTGAGAAGTGAGAAGTAAGAAGTGAGTAGCAAATATTGAGAAATGAAAAGGGAGAAGTAACCCGACTAGTAGATAGTAACAGATTTATATCAAAACTTATTATTCTGTTACAGCAGATTTTTATAACAGCGGTTGTTGTAAAACATGTACCATTATTAGTTAGAATAACAAAAATTGTAACAAAATCTCTTCTAGTTTTAACAAAAATATTACTGAATATGTTATTAATCGAACCAAAGTATAACTCGATGTGTTGCATAACAAGCGGTGAAAATATCTTATACCATAACAAATTATGTTATTGAAAAGATTATGATTATCCATAAAGAGCGCAATTAACTTTGTCCCGCTGGTTCAACCTTGAATGTAGTTCAAGTTATACTGAAAGTGGTAGCTTCGTTTTTTCCAATTCCTATCTACCAAAAATGTAGGCGATTTTTACTTCGAAAAAAAAAACCAAAATACATTATGTTATAATCATGTTATGACGATCATGAATTTTTCTTTCCTCTAACTTTGACAGAGAATGTGTAACCAAAATATTACAAGTTTTGTTATTTGTAACACATATTGATATAATTGTGATAACATTTTGTTATGATTAACTGGCCGGGAAGATGTTTGAAATTAGAAATGAGTAGTAAGTAATGAGAAGTTCAAAGTAAGACGATAGAACTGGGAAGTGAAAAATGAGAAATTTGAAGTAAAAGGTGCTACGTGAGAAGTAAAAAGTGAAAAATGCGAAGTGAGAAGGGAAAAGTTAAAAGTGAGAAGTAAGAAGTAAGAAAAGAGAACTTAAAGTGAGAAGAAAAGAGAAATGAAAAGAGAGAAGTGAGAAGTAAAAAGTGAAAACTGAGTAAATATATTAAAGTGAGTAGTGATAAATTATTAGTGAGAACTGCTGAAAGAACAGTGAGAAGTGAAGAATGAGAATAAGAGGTGAAGATCGAAGAGTGGGAAATGAGGTGTGATAGTTGAAAGGTGAGATATGAGAACGGAACATTGTTAAATAAGCCTTATTTCTTCAAACTTCCTTCTCCCTTTGTGTTTCCCTTCGTTTTTCTTCGTTTGTTCTTCTTCTTACTCCCTTCATTCTTATTATTTCTCTTTTCTTTTCAGTCTTCTTTCTTCCTTATTCTTTCATAATTATTCTGTCTCATTCCTTTTTCTATCATCCTTATTTTTTCTCTTCTATTCTCTTTTCTGTTTTCTCCTTTCTTCTTACTATTTCTTACTTATTATTTCTGTCTTATATCTCACCATTCACTTCTCACTTCTTTACATCTCACTTTCCAATTAACATCTCACTTTTCTCATTTCTTACTTCTGTTTTTCCTCACTTCCTACTTCTCTCTTCACAACATTCATTTTTCAATTCTCACTTTTCACTGATCACTGCGAACTTCTCACTGCACTTAATAATAAAATTAATGTTAACTATTCGAGCAAATGACCATTTCGCCCAAATGGCGTTCGGCCGAATGACCCTAAACCATATTTCTACATGTTATGAAAAGTGTATGATATATTGGATAAAAACCCAGAATAATCCAACTAGCAGCGATTATTCCTTTCTTGTGTATTATCAAAGAACACAACGAATCAATAAAATACATTATCGAAGAATAAGTTGAAATGCTGAATTATTTACAAAATGTTTTTACAAAAATACTAAGTAAAGTATCTTTAGCGTGAGTGTTTCATTATTATTATTTATTCAATCTAAGGCCGAAGTGGCCTGTGCGGTATATAAGAGTCTTCTCCATTCAGCTCGGTCCATTGCTACACGTCGCCAACCACGCAGTCTACGGAGGGTCCGAAAATCATCTCCCACCTGATCGATCCATGTTGCCCGCTAAGCACCTCGCCGTTGTCGAGAACCATTTTCACCAGGTTACTGTCCGACATTCTGGCTACGTGCCCGGCTTACCGCAGTCGTCCGATTTTCGCGGTGTGAACGATGGATGGTTCTCCCAGCAGCTCATGCAACTCGTGGTTCATTCGCCTTCTCCACGTACCGTTCGCCATCTGCACCCTACCATAGATGGTACGCAGCACTTTCCTTTCGAAGTACGCGTTGGTTTCCTTTCCAAGTGAGCGTTGGTCCTCTACGAGCTCGTCCAAACAGACATTTGCTCAGAGTCAGTTCATCGAGCTAAGTCGATTGATATATCACACCATGGGTTTCTGAGCCTGCTGTAAAAAGCTCGTTTTTGGAGTGAGATGACAGTCTTTCGGTACAACTTTGTTCTTTGTTGTACGAGAAAGGCAAAAATATAAATGTATTTTCTATATTCTCTATTCTCTAGCTCGATACCTCCCTAACTCGATAGTCCCTTCAATATCGAGTAAAGGAGAATAAGCAAAGTAAGTGCAACCAATCGAGGGATATTTGAATTTTCTAAAAATTTCCAAACTGCCAAAAAAATACACGCCAAAGCCACAGGAGCGCCTGAAAATGCACTGGAGTGTTCTCTTCTTCTTCTTCATCATCTTCTTCTTCTTCTTCAATTGTACTACATTCCAACTCGAACTTGGCCTGCTGTTCAACTTTCCTCAGTTAATAATTGGAAGCTTTTCGAGACGAGAATGTTTCCAACCCGAAGACATCCTAGACCGGACCAATTGAACTCATTAACTCCGGAATGGCGCCTACACCTTTGCTCACAAGGTTATCTGGGGACCCCTGACATGACATTTAGAAAATTCAAATATCCCTCTATTAGTTGCACCTACTTAGTTGAGATGATAAAATCGTTTAGATGAAGTCAAATCAAAGAGCAAAATTTTTGCACCAAGTGTATAACACTGTATCTAGAATTCGGGTTGCAGACAAAGCATCAACCTTATCTTAGATGGATTGAATTGATCAGAATTGAAGCCCTCAGAACTGTCCACAAGGTGGCCAAGAATCTCTTTGCAAATCCGTGAGACACTTGGTCTCCACAAATGCTGAATTTTTATACACTGTAGGAAACATGTTGAATTGGCTTTTTTACAGCCGGTTTCCAAGAGGCCTGTTTGGTTCCACAGTCAATTCTGGATCTGATATAATCCTAATGCACAAAGATGAGATGAAAACACTAATATTTTTATTTAATTAATATCGAATATAGTGATCCGGAATAATTCCGGAAAAGAAAACTGCATCGAAGATAAGGCGATGGTGACCGTAGAATGGTGATAAAACCAGTCCAAAGTAACAAAAATAACGAAATACCAACGATTTTCTTTTTTTAATCAGATCTATACGGGTTAAGCTCAAATCAAGTATTTGGAATTCATAGTGTTGGTAACTTTATTAGACAGAAGCTGGGTAATGCGATTTCATACGGTAGCGTAAGTCCCTATGCTTCCGGGCAACATTGATTTAATTGAAATGAATCACAATGGCGAAAACTTTCATTCCACTAAAGAGAGAGAGAACAATAAAGTTTTCTGAGAAGTGAAAAAAAGGCTTTCTATCACGTATTAAACCAGCTTATGCCCCGCAATATGCTGATGGAATCGAATTTCACTTTGCATAAAACACTAGTTCTCCCGGTAAAGCGTCACGAACATAAAACGTGGACGTTAAAAGGACTATCAGTCTTCCCGAGCGAAATACTTGGTAGAAATCTAGAAAGAGGTATCTATCAAAAAGTAACTCTTTAACGGAAAATTTTAGTAGACTAGGCACTTAGCGTGAGGATGAGGGGCCCTCCTTAGCCGTGCGGTAAGATGCGCGGCTACAAAGCAAGACCACGCTGAGGATGGCTGGATTCGATTCCCGGTGCCGGTCTAGGCAGTTTTTGGAAATTGTCTCAACTTCCCTGGGCATAAAAGTATCATCGTGTTAGATTCATTAGATACCTCGCAGTTAATAACTGTGGAAGTGCTTAACGAACACTAAGCTGCGAGGCGGCTCTGTTCCAGTTTGGGGATGTAATGCCAATAAGAAGATGAAGGCACTTAGCATGAATAATGAAAACAATTTGCAAAAGCAGTTCTGATGACAGAAAACTCATGGAGCTCTTAGGAAACCACACAGCCGTTTGTTTCTATCATTCTATACCAGCTCTGTATAAATCTACGAAATTTAAAATATCTATGCAAGGTTGTAGAAGGAAATCGCAAATGTGGTCACATTAATTTATGCTCATTATTAAATTCACCTCAACAATGAAAATCTTTCTCGTCCCCGACGACGAGTTCGCCGACTAAAAACTCATATTTACGTTTATGACCTCTCTTTTAACCTCAATCGCTGCCGTAATTCAACCGAAAGCGGTGTAACCTTTGACACAGCTGCTTCTACCAATTAATGAATAGGTACAGTGAGAATAATTATATTTGATTCTTCGCTGCGCAGAGTCCTAAAAAGCCCCAAATGAGAGTAGATTATTTTTTCGCATGACAGAGCGACACTAATTACACAAAAATCTACACTTGAAAAATGGAATCGCAAAAAAAATGTCACCATATGCCCGCGGTCATCGTTAAAACATTAGCCAGGGGCTACATTGAAGACATTATATTATGTCTGTCATTAATTTGTAATTAGCTGGCAGGAATTTTATGCCAAAGGGATTATTTGGTCAACAATTAAATCGTTGGATTAATTGAACAGTTATGCAGCACTTTAACGTCAGATGTGTTGATAATTATTTTATTTTTCTCTGGTCATTTCAGGTGAGTGGATTTTGCGTGGATTGCTCGATTATGTAAAATTAATTAGCAGTGACAGCCGAATTTGAAGGTATCGTTTTAAAACTTTATTGTAATATACAAAAATATTTATGTTATCATCAACTCTAGAACATCGTGTATTTCGAACAATGTTGTTAACCACTTTTGTCATTCAAAGTATGTCACAACTAACCACATTCCAAAATAAACGTTTTTCAATGATGCATGCATTTCTAAGTCAAATTAAAATTCAGTACAACTGGACCAATTCATTCTAGGATGAAAATGAAATAGACTGCAATCCAATTCCAACTTAACAATCATAATTAAATGTATTTATGTGGTCGTTGAGACTCAATAATATTTACCGAGTGCACCACCTAGGTCGCAAAGGAATTCTGTTACTGTCATTATAATTGGTGGTGGCTGCAGGCCCAGGCTAATTATTGCAGGGCATACCCGCAGGCAAAACGACCTGCCTCTGCTTGCCGAGCCCGGTCAATGCCCGCATTTCACGGTTAGATGGGATTGATATTATTATAGTGATTATCTCGTCACCAGAGGGCGGTGCGGGCGGCTTGTTTGCTTTATTTTGGCAGCATGGGTGGGTCCGCCTGCAGATTTGATCTGCGGAATGTACGTGCGTGCGTGTGGAGGAATTAAGTTGCAACTTGCAAATTAAGGGAGATCCGAGATAGCTGATGGCTTGGTTTTCGTGAATTAAGTCGTCGAAACGACACGAATCTCCGTTTGGGCAGCTGCAGCTAATTACTGTAATCAAAGTCGATGGATCGCAGTTTAAATCTGTGATAGACTCCCCTTTTTCGTTGTAACTTAAATTTTGTTTGTTGGTCTCTTGTAATTTACACCATATCGAGCTGAATCGTCAGGTGATTGATCTTCTATGTTTTAGTCAACGCTTATCATAATTGGCTTACTAAGAACATGAAAAAAGCCATGAAAATTAAAGCAATTGTACTTAAAAATTCGTAGAAGTTTTTATGGGTGAGCTGTGCGGTGAAGAACTGGAAAAATAACAATAGCAATGATCCTCTATGCCAAGGGAAGTCGAGATAATGTCCAGCTCGATAGATTGTTCCGGTAATTTTCTTCTTACGACAGCGAAAGCACGCTTCTAGAGCTAGAACTTGTTTATATCGTTTCCATTATTATTCGCTAACAAAATCAATGGCAGAAAATAACTCTATCTTCGTCGTCCCAGCTCACTGATGTGCAGTCGCAGCGCAACATATTCGCTACCAATAGCACGACGTGTGATCTCGGCCGACTAGTCGCAATGGCTCGCAGAAATAATTCGATATGGTCGTAATTAAACCGAAAAATAATTAACACCAGCTAACAAACATTTTTATCGACATCTGGTGTGCCTGCGGTTCTCCTGCAGCAGTCCCACCTAATAGGCTCCGCACTTAGATTTACCACTGCCCAAAGGCGGCGGATCGGTGGAGTATAGTTGGTTACATTCCCTAGCGGCACTACCGGCGTAAAACGACGATCACGACGGAACGATTGCGGTGCGGTAGCAACACTCTCGTTTGTCCTGTTGCAGCTGAGCCTGATGGCAGAAGAAGGCAATTAAATGAAGTTGTTAACATGGTTCAATGAATGCTGTTATTTGAATCGCTGCAATTCTTCTCTATCTCCGACAGATTTTGTTGCATCTCGTTGTTGACCGGCGCGGTAGCGGTCCATTTTACCATAATTTGAACCGTTAGTCGAGGATCGAGATGATCATCGGCGTAGCAACCCGTGACGTAAGGGACCACTGCATTATTCTGAAATTTTAAGTCCGCAACACTTGTTGCTTAATTATACCCCTAGTTTGCTTTTCAGTTACCATAAGTTGCTTTTCTGTAATATATTTACTATACTAATCGCTAGAACACGAATTTCTTTCAAATCTATGCGTTCATTTGTTATAAGATACCTTTAGTTATTGGGTTGAAGAAGATCTGGTACGATTTGCATTCCTGCAGGAAATCCTTTCATGCATCAGGAAAACTCTACTTTATTGAACACCATTTACACCATTTCGACGAAAAATGTGCCGCGGTATTTGTTTCCGAGTAGAGACATCTCCCAGGGATTACACCCCGTTAGGCATAAGTACCTTGAGAATAAATACGATAGGCATAAGTACTCGACCTCTTCATGTTTTCAAAAAGTATCAAAAATTCAACCGGTTTACCCAGAATCACAATTTCTGTGCTAAAATATCCCGCCTGTCAAATTTTCAGCTGATTCGGATAAAATTTTGAGGTGGCTCAAGTCAAATGTCACCATACAGACTGCTCTTCCGGCGACTGATGAGAATTTGGTGGAGGGGCTGGGAATCGAACCCATGACCATTCGTTTATAAGGCGAACGTGTAGCCAACTACGCTACGGAACCCCCCAAATAGGTTATTTTACGTCTCACTTCTCAATTTTCAGTCATCATTGCGCATTTCTTACTTCTACTTCTCACTGCAAAAAGTGAGAAATAAGAAGTAAGAAATGATGATTGAGAATAGAGGCAAGATAAATAAGCAGTAAGAAATAAGAACTTCTCAATCCTCATTTCTCACTTCTCACTGAGAAAAGTGAGAAGTGAAACGTCTCATTTCTCACTTCGCACTACTCACTTCAGTGAGAAGTGAGAAATGAGGATTGAGAAGTTCTTATTACTTACTGTTTCTCTTGCACTATTCTCAATCATCATTTCATCATATCCCACTTCTTACTTCTCACTTCTCATTAGCTTTTCCTATTTTTCACATTAAGAATTGAGGAGTGAGAAGTGAAACATATAACTTCTCTCTTTTCGCAGTGAGAAATAGGAGATGATGAGTGAGCAGTGAGATGTGAGACATCTAAGTTATTACTTCTCATTAATAATATTTATCTTCTCACTTATTACTGTTAAATGTTAGAAGTAAGAAGTGAGACATCTGATTTCTCATTTGTCACTCATTATTTCTCACTTCATCATTTCTCACATTTCGCACTTCTCACTTGCCTCTATTCTCAATCATCATTTCATCATATCTCACTTCTTACATCTCACTTTTTATTTCTCACTTCTCACTTTTTATTTCTCACTTCTTACTTAGCTTTTCTTATGTTTCACATTGAGAATTGAGGAGTGAGAAGTGAGGAGTGATAAATGAGGAGGGAGAAGTAAAACGTCTCACTTCTCTCTTTTTGCAATGAGAAGTGAGAAATGATGAGTGGGAAGTGATGTCTCTCTTCTCACTTATTATTGTTATAAGTTAGAAGTGAAAGTGACTCATCTCAACAGTTTCTGGCACGCCGCCGCCGCCGCCGACAAATTTGTCACGCCGCTGAACTGTAATTTTCCACGTCGACTGAAAATCGAAGAAGTCCGCAGAATTTAACGATAATATATCTTAAACTAATCACGTTGAAACTCCACTGAAGTTTTGGTAAAAATACCAATGATGTCCTTGAACAAACTAAGAAGAACTTCGAATGCAAATTCTGAAGGATTAGGGTAATTCGCCAAATGTTGAACGGCTAATTTCTTCGCCTATTGTTGAACGCACGTGCATTTCTTATGGGAGTTCAATAATAGGCGACAAAATTAGCCGTTCAACATTTGGTGGTTTCCCCTACTCGTTTTTTTAACTTTATTACTGAGTTTTAGGATTTAGAATTAGATTGAAATCTAACGAATTTCTCGTTGAAAATGAATGTTTTCATGAAGAAAAGTCGTTTGACAGAAAGACATTTGGACGAAAGCCAAATGTTATTTGGCCAAATATAGCATTCGACCGAACAAACCATTTAGCCGAAGCCCATCTAGCTTAAAGTTAGGGTAAATGATGTATTTTGGACCATCCTTACTCTTATTTTGGACCACCAAGAGGAATTTGCACTCAATGGTCAAAAATATGAGCCGTCGAACTAGTGGTCCAAAATACCTCCCTTGCCCTGTTTTGCCAAAAATGTTGTTTGGTCGAAAGATACATACTCAAATGTCGTTCGGCTGAATAGTTCCTTTGGCTGAAATCCGTTGGCCGAATAGCTCAATTGGTCGAAATGGTCGTTTGAGAGAAAGGGTCTTTGACCGAAATGCCTAAAGTGTCGGAGTGTTTTGCAGAAAGGTCATATCGGCTAAACGACATTTTCGGCCAAACGATTATTTCGCCCAACGGCAGTTTAAGTCTACAGGGTTGCTCGGTCAAACAACTGTGTTGGCCAAATTACATTTTCGGTCAAACCTTTTTCAATCCAACAACCGTTTCGGACAAACTTTTACATAATTCCGCCAAATGGTATTCGGCTTACAGTGTTATTCGGCCAAACGACATTCGAACAAATGGTTTCTCGCTGAATGGCTTTCGACCAAAAGACAGGAAGGGCAATTTGGCAGAAAAAGTCGTTTGGCCAAATAGGTCATTTGACCGAAAATACCGTTTGCCGAATAGTTCATTTGGCCGAAAAGGTCATTTGGCCGAAAGGGCCATCTGGCTGAAAGGCCATTTAGTCGTATGATCCATTCGGCCAAATGGCCCTTTCTGTCAAACGACCATTACGACCAAACGGTATTTTCGGCCTAACGACAATTTCGGTCAACAACCTGTTTTTTTCGGCTGATTGTCGCTTTGGCCAAATGGAATTTATGGTCAAACCGTTCACAATGCACAACCGTTTCGCACGAAATGTCTTTCCGTCGAATGATTTTCAGCCGATCGATCCTTTTTCATTGTTGTAGAATTTTCTGTAGAATTGTCGAAGAATGTCCTATAAGCAAAACAAAAAAAATGTCCCGTAGAAATCCATAGAAATTCGTTAAAAAATCTAAGGCGGTTTAGTGAAAATTTCGGAAAATTCCTTGTGGGAAAAGTTTTCTATAGTACACGCAGGAGAGTCTTGTACAATTGAAACAACTGTTTCGTTTGTTGCATCAAATTTGTTGTTTCCACACTGATTCACTGCTTTATTCAATCGAACTTCATTGTTTTCTCCAATCCTGCATCATATGACTTAAACAATAATAATTTCGCTCGTTATGAATTATAATATACGGTAGATGACTCTCTCTCGCTTATTCGCTTATTCAGTTGCGTTGCGTTGCGTTGCGTTGTAACGGAGTATTTCGTAGATTGCATACTGATAGCTGTCATGTATATTCTTTAACACTTTCACCCCAATTGCTTATGGATTTCCATTTGGGATTTAATGGCAATCCAATTGGGGGTCCAAATGATAAAGCATGAAAGCTACCATTGCTGGCCACGCCCATCTTCTCCGTTACTAGGGAAGGGAAGGAAATGATGATATGACATCTACTTAACAAGAGGCCAGCGACTCACCGACGCCCTCATAGATGTCAAGGAGTTGGATGGTTGGTAGGGTTTGAGGTTTAGGAGTATCATTATAAGCAAATGATAGAACTTTGGTGAAAAAACGTTGGAAGTGTCTTTGCTAAGAAATTTATATCACTCCGTTATCCTGGCTGATGATTTCCCTCGGATGGGGCGAAGGTATTAGCCTTGCCCTGGCTAATTAGCCTAGGTTTAAGCGCCTTTGAAACTCGCTCTCTGAAACGATAAAGAACAAAAATAAATTAAAACCCCTTCCCCCCTTATATATTTTTAGAATTTAAATTGACATTTAATTTTGATCAAAAATTGTATCCTATCAGGATGAAAATATGAATCATAAAATGATGAAATAAATGCGGTATGTAGTCTGCACAAATCAATTGGTGTTGTGCATTTAAATTAAACTATAATTACTGAAATGTCACTTTTAAGTTTAATTTCAGTTTAATTATCCAATTGAGACAGACCCTAAATATGGTATTTTTTACTACAATGCTATTTTCAGTGTAGGCTAAAGCGCCATTACTCGCTCTCTGAAACGAGAAAGGCAAAAAAAAAATTACATAATAAAATTAAATCTAATCCTAAAACCAAATTTACAAACCTCGATTACCTATAATTGTAATCACTTAATTATGAAGAAGGATTTAGAAACAAAAAAATCTTAATGAACGCCATGTGACATACGAAATACAGATCAATACAATAATATGTTATGCCAAAACGGGGCATTTCAAGTAGCACGAGAAATCAACGATAGAATTTAATTATCTCGGTATGAATGGATGCATGGATGTATGGATAAATAAATGCAAAATGAGCTGTTGATGCTCAGAACATGTAACTAATTGATCTTACCTTGGATGAAATTATACTTATCCTCTAATTCAAACCGGAGCAATCAACGAGCGTCCCTTTCTTACAAGGGTGTTCCTCCTCGCAAATTTTCCTCCTTTTGGATACGGTTATTCACCAGCTCCAGATCCAAATAAGTTCCACACGTCCACAGTCCTGCCGACTCCGACTGTATCGTTGGTGATGGTGATGTTGACACTCACGATGGCTTCTCGGTGCTGGCTCCGACCGCCGTTTCAGCTTTGGACAATACGGTACCCGGTGTGATTTTTGCCAAACCCGGAACATAATAGAATAAAATCCGAAAAATATTTCGCGGAAAAATATTACAAGATTTTGACAACGGATCCTCGCTTATTCGCTTATTCAGTTGTAGTCACTTATTCGGTTGTAGTCTCTTTTTCTCTTTTGTTGATGTCATCATATTTTCGATAAAGTAGGTTCGCAGAAATTTCGTAATTAAAAACCACCATGAAAATTGTTGTTCTTATGTATTATTTTCAGGGTTCGTACTTTTCGTTTCGGTGAAAACAAAACAAGCCATTTTTGGGCCGAAATAGATTTTTTTTGGTAGTCTGTGGCGAGAAACATCTTTCACTCGATCTCTTTCTCTAGAGCATGCTTGAAAATAAACGATAATCGTGCCTACTTTATTCGACATTCCTTTTTCATTTCATCATTCTTACGCCTCATTTCTTTTTCGCAAAATTTTCCAGTGCGCGTTTATAAAAAAATTAGGGCCGCAATGGGGTTCGAACCTAGAAAACCAACAAAAATAGCATTGGGTTGCGTTCACTTCAGCCATACCACCATGTTGACTGCTTGTTGGGATGGGTTATTTGTTTCATAAAGGCTACTCTTGTTTGCATTGATGAAGGCAGAAAAAGATAAACGAAGTGAGAAAACAAGCAAATAAACTTTTCACGGCTTGAACGGTAAGGGACAAATAGCTATCTCTCATCAGGCCTATTTTTCTTTCCCGCAAAATGATTTCTCGGTGAAAATCTGTCGGAGAATGAGTGAGCTTTACTATCCCTGGTTATTTGACAAGGATAGCTGGAAAGCACGATTAAAACAAATACATACGAGAGTTGAATCAATTAGCCCGTGTCTAGTCTATTGCTGTGATTCGAGAAACAATCCAGTGAACTTTCGCGCATGGACGTGAAACATTCGAAAATAATTTCCAAATGAATATTTTGGAAAGTTTTTCCAAAACTTAGTGAATTTTGTTTGGAAGTACCTCAAACTTTTCCCGTGAAATGTTAAATATTGCCTTGAAAATATTAAAAAAGGGAAAAAAACTTTAAAAAAATATGAATGTAATAAAAAAAATGGCCACTGCGATTCACGACGCCGCCGACTAAAATAGCTTTCGGCGTGACCAGAATTCCAACAAACGTCGCCGCCGACGATTTTTGGACCGGCGCACACCTTTAATCTTATTTCTCACTTGCAACTCATGATTGCTCACTTCTCATTTCTCACAACTCATTTCGAACTTCTCCGTTTTCGCAGTGAGAAGTGAGAAGTGAGAAGTACTACTTCTCACTAATCGGTCGAATGACTTTCGGTCTAATGGTATATTCGGCCTAGTGGCTTTCAACCAAATGGCATTCGGCCGAATAGTTTTCGGTCAAACGGCCTTTTCCCCGAAAATCATTGCCCCGAATGTAAGAATTTCTCGAAAATCAAGAACAGTATCCCCCCGTTTATCCGGACCTCGCTAATCCGACGACTCGTTAGTCCGGATCTCGCTAATTCGGAATTTTCCGGATTAAAAAGTATCAACACCTATTTGAACACATTATGCTGTCAGTATTCAAATTTATGCTGTGATTTTGTTTTGGTTCATTTGTATGGATTTGACAGTCGGATTAATGAGAGAAAACCCCAATAGTCCAGTCATACATTTGTCGGATCAGCGGGGGTATTCTGTATTAGAAACATGTTAGCCGGAGACATGAGTCGATTCAAGTACCGTCGTAAGGCGTAAATGTATGTGGTCCCTTTTTTGTTTTTGCCCATTTCTTACAATTCTCATTCTCGGAGAATATCATTTTCAGCCAAATGTTATTTATGGGTAAATATTGTTTTTGAGAACATGTTGCTTTCAGGGAAAATCTTTGAACTTTTTTCTAATAAGCATAACTGTATTTCACCGTGACTGAAATGTGAACTGAAATTCTCTGTCTAATCAGCATATTTCGTTCAACTGCCGTTACTACCAAATATATTCCAATCTATTTTTTCTGTTGAGTCCCTTAGTTGAACAAAACGGTTTGAATTAAGAAATACAATCGCATTTCTAAAAATCAAGGTAAGAATTAATTACAACCATTTGAAAAAAGTTCCTAGATGTTTTTTAGAGGTGATATTTTAGGGAAAATGATATGTTCTAGGAAACGTCTCACTTTTCTCCACTTACAATATTTTATACTTTTTTTCACTTTTCCTTGCAAACGGCTTTTGTCCTAGGCATTCGGCTAAATGGCTGATGCAGGTTTAAATTTGTAGGGGTCTTTAATATCGTATTATTACAAATTCGGCTGACAATTTCATGCAGATTTACATTAGATCTTGCAGAAAGAGCACTTACCTATAAAAAAAAATCATAATTTATTCAAATTGCGTCAAAAGTTTGATATTGTTTGTTTCTCAAACAGTTTAGTTCAATTCAATTCATACATTTCATCCAAGTAAAGATCGTGTAATAAATTTCGAAGAATTTTCGGTGAAATTCTAAAAACTAATCTGTAGACGATTTGGGGAGTTTCTATGAAAAATCCTAGCGATTTCCGAGCAAAAAAAAATCCCGCCACTGTTCCGAAAAAAACGGTAGTAGAACTCAAATTACTCAAGGAAATTATAAAGAACTTTCAGAGATTTTTTAAATAAATTTCCTGAGGAAAAGTCAAGGAATGTGAATCATCCTTATAGCTATTCTACTTCCTCGCTCAATCCAGGTGAAATCCTAGCCCATACCTAAAGGGTGTGTTCGGTGTAACGAACGTGCTTCCCGGTTTCCGAACTCCATCATCATCAAAAAATCATCATCAGTGCACCAATATGAGCCGACAATCCGCCGACCAATGAGAAGACGACTTGTATCGTCATTGCACACGAAGCCGTGTTTCCATAGAACAGTTCATCGCAGTTCTTCTTCTTTTTATTTATTTTCTTTCCTCTTTATACCATACATTTTTCCTATATACGAAAATTGTCAACATGTACAGTAGTTCAGTTCAAATAAATATTCCAAAGTGAAAGGATCAAACCGTGTGCTGATTTAGTCCCAAACATCGATGGAAATTCCGCTGAGAATTTGACTCTTCCGCCGCTGCAACAAGGTTCCTGTTGGCGAGACCACTTGTTCGTTGCGGTGTTCACTGGCATTCCGGCCATTCGCTTGCTTCCAAGAGTTAATTAAGAGTTAATTAAAATATCCAGGTTCTTATCAGAACCTATGACAAAGCATAGCGAATGTGCGACGGACAGTGAGACACGCAGTGATCGCTTGTGGCGACGAAGGCTTGCCATTTGCTGCACTCAATCCGCCATCTTGCTGCGTCATCGTCGGAACGATTTGCTACCAAGCCGGTGGCGTTCTGTTTGTGGAAGCTGCAAGCGTTCTACCTGGATGCTCATTCAATCTCGGTTGGGTCCTTCATCTGCTGCCACCTCGGTTGCCCTCCACGTATAGAAGCTGATTCTCCTCCGACCTCTCTGGTTGAGATGGTGGCTGTGGCCATCAGGGTGTACGGAATCAAATTGCACCACTTTGAACTACTCGCCAAAAATTAGTCTATCAACCGATTGTCATGAAATTTTCAGGGACTGAAATCTTCTTCTTCTTATCTTCTTCTTCTTATATATAAAAATGAAATGGTCTGTGTTCGTATCCGCATAACTCGAAAACGGCTGGATGGATTTTTTTCATTTCTTCAGCAGAAACATTCGTTATAGTTTCCGACGGGTTTATATGATATTTCCTAATGCGAAAATTACGAGTAAAAATTGTGATTTCTATGCGAACTTTGCATGGGCAATTCGGAACGCGCATTTTCGCCTACTATGCAGGACAACGTCTGCCGGGTCGACTAATACAATATAGAAGCTTTGACTATGTATCACTGTAATTCTTAAATACTTCCAAATGCTGAAACTTTTTCTTAAATGAACTCAGAAGATTTTGTACATGTCCCTCACTAACATTTTCATCCTGCAATCTATCCCAACAAAAAAATTAACTAATTTTATTGTCGCAGTCGATTATTTAACTTGATTAAAGTCAACATTCCCAAAGAAACCATATTTTTTACGCTTCTAACTATTACAAAATCGAAAACAAAAAATGCTGCAAATCAAAAAAGTGCTGCAGTGTAAACCGGCGTGAAAAATGAAATTGATGCTCTCTCAAAATCTGACAAATATCAGTCCAAAATTAGATCTCAGCGCTTTTTGCCTTTCTCGTATACTAAGTATACGTAAAGGCTATATGATCGCTCCAAAAACAAACTTTTTATAGAAGGCCCGGAGACC
Organism: Armigeres subalbatus; assembly: GCF_024139115.2. Classification (NCBI taxonomy): domain Eukaryota; kingdom Metazoa; phylum Arthropoda; class Insecta; order Diptera; family Culicidae; genus Armigeres; species Armigeres subalbatus. The sequence continues at coordinate 420,052,967 of NC_085140.1, read as the reverse complement.
CATAGTGTTATATACCGATCGACTCAGCTCGACGAATTGAGGTGATGTCTGTGTGTATGTGTGTGTGTGTGTGTGTGTGTGTGTGTGTGTGTGTGTGTGTGTGTGTGTGTCTGTGTCTGTGCGTGTGTGTGTGTGTCTGTGCGCACCCACCCTGAAAAAATGTCACTCATTTTTTTGGTACTTATCCTTAACCGATTTACAAGTTGCATTCGACGCAGGACACTCTGCCATTGTTTCCTTTTGAAAATTGGTCAGATCGGACTATGGGATCGGAAGTTATGGCCAAAATACCCCTCTTTATAGAAAATTGATTAAAACATGTCACTCATTTTCAGGCACTTATTCTTAACCGATTTGCTTGCAACACGTTGTATTCGACGCAAAATTCTGTCCCATTGTTTCCTATTAAAGACACCAGATCGGACTATGGGTTCGGAAGTCACTGCCAAAATACTATTTTTACAGAAAAATCGCATGAAAAGTGTCACTCATTTTTCGGGCACTTATCCTTAACAGATTTACTCGCAACAAAATGCATTCGACGCAGAATGATGTCCCATTGTTTCCTATTAAAATTGGTCAGATCGGACTATAGGATCGTAAGTTATGGCCAAAATACTTTTTTTACTGAATAATCACGTAGAAAAGTGTCACTCATTTTTCGGGCACTTATCCTCAACCGATTTACTCGCAACAAGTTGCATTCGACGCAGAAAAGTTTCTCATTGTTTCCTATTGAAAATTGGCCAGACCGGACTATGGGATCGAAAGTTATGGCCAAAATACTTTTTTTACGGAATAATCGCGTGAAAAAGTGTCACTCATTTTTCGGGCACTTATCCTCAACCGATTTACTCGCAACAAGTTGCATTCGACGCAGAAAAGTGTCTCATTGTTTCCTATTGAAAATTGGCCAGACCGGACTATGGGATCGGAAGTTATGGCCAAAATACTTTTTTTTACTGAATAATTGCGTAAAAAAGTGTCACTCATTTTTCGGGCACTTATTCTCAAGTTGGTCGCAACAAGTTGCATTCGACGCAGAATCGTGTCCCATTATCTCCTATTGAAAATTGGTTAGATCGGACTATGGGATCGGAAGTTAAGGCCAAAATACTTTTTTTACGGAATAATCGCGTAAAAAAGTGTCACTTATTTTTCGGGCACTTATCCTCAACCGATTTGCTCGCAACAAGTTGCATTCGACGCAGAATCGTGTCCCATTATCTCCTATTGAAAATTGGTTAGATCGGACTATGGGATCGGAAGTTATGGCCAAAATACTTTTTTTACGGAATAATCGCGTAAAAAAGTGTCACTCATTTTTCGGGCACTTATCTTCAACCGATTTACTCGCAACAAGTTGCATTCGACGCAGAATCGTGTCTCATTGTTTCCTATTGAAAATTAGCCAGATCGGACTATGGGATCGGAAGTTAGGGCTTACTTTTTTATGGAATAATCGCGTAAACAGTGTCACTAATTTTTTGGTAACTTATCCTCAACCGATTTGCTCGCATATTGCATTCGACGCAGAATCGTGTCCCATTATTTCCTATTGAAAATTGGTCTGATCGGACTATGGGCTCAGAAGTTATGGCCAAAATACTTTTTGCCTTTCTCGTATACTAAGTATACGGTAAAGGCTATATGATCGCTCCAAAACAAACTTTTTACAGAAGGCCCGCAGACCCAAAGTGTTATATACCAATCAACTCAGTTCGACGAATTGAGGTGATGTCTGTCTGTCTGTGTGTGTGTGTGTGTGTGTGTGTGTGTGTGTGTGTGTGTGTGTGTGTGTGTGTGTGTGTGTGTGTGTGTGTGTGTGTGTGTGTGTGTGTGAATGTGTGTGTGTGTGTGCGCAAAACTACTAAAAATGTCACTTATTTTTCAGGCACTTATCCTTAAGTGATTTGCTCACAATAAGCTGGATTCAACGGTGAATCCTGTCCCATTGTTTCCTATTTGAAATTGGCCAGATCGGACTATGAGATCGAAAGTTATGGCCAAAATACAAATTCATACGGAAAAATCGCGTAACATATGTCACTCATTTTTCGGGCACTTATCCTCAACCGATTTGCTCGCAACAAGTTGCATTCGACGCAGAAACCTGTCCCATTGTTTCCCATTTGAAATTGACGAGATCGAACTATGGGATCGAAAATTATACCATTTTGTTATGGAAAAATCGCTAAAAAAAACTCACTCATTTTTCGGGCATTTTTCCTCAACCGATTTGCTCGCATTAAATTGCATTCGACGCAGAGTGTCTTATATTTTCTTATCGAAAATTGGCCAGATCGGACTATGGGCTTAGATGTTATGGTCAAATTACTATTTATTGTGAAAAAGAGTTCCAAAAAGTCTAGCTCACTTTTTTAGCACTTAGACTTTATCTATTCCCCAAGCAACACAAGTTCAACAAATCTGGTTGCAGTAACCATATTGTGACTGAATCCGGTCATATATAAGTTACTGTGATAGATGTGCAATATGTGTGCTTCTCAGGTCGCTCGCAACAGATTGCATTCGACGCAGAATCTTGTCCCATTGTTTCCTATAGAAACTTGGCCGGATCGTACAATTGGGTCAAAAGTTATGGCGAAAATACTAATTTTAAAACTACAAAATAAAATGCCATTTTTTGCTGTTATTCTCATCCGATTTGTTTGCAACAAATTGCGTTTGGCGAGAATTTTTTTATGCATATAAACAAATATGAAAAATAAGACCATATTGGTGTTATTTGAGATTTTTCCAAACCTTTTGAACGAACGAGAAAAGCACCATCACCGCTAGGTGGATTAATCTGGGTTTTTGGGCTATTTTCAATTTTGGAAAAAATCTAACAAGAGATATAAACGTCGAAAACTATCGCAACAACCTCTATACGGAAGCTTTTGATGTGCTCTACAAGTCTTGTGAACATTGCTATTCGTTCGGTTCACGTTTTGTCCATGTAAAAGTGATTTTCAAGCTTTTAAGTGCATATAAATACTGTTTCCTCCAAAAGTCGTTGTTCTACAAATTTCTTGAATTTATGACAAATTATTGCTAATTTATTATATTATTATTCCTCTTTTTTCCCTGAAAATTTTAGTAATATAATTGTCAATGTGCGATTTACCGTTAAATTCTAAAAAATCAGAAGCTAAACATTTGTCATAAATGTGCACGCTGAGATTTCTCCAAACAAGTTGTTCAAACAAAGAAGCTTCGATTTCACTTGTTACTACGATGCACTCAATGTTAAAAGCATGCAGACGTATGGTGAAATTAACAAAATTCGGAAGTCGTTTGTTGTAAGCATCAAATATCATATGATTTGATTTATGTTTTGTTCGAACAACTTGTTTAAAGAAATCCTAACGTGCAAATTTGTGACAAATGTTCAGCTTCTGATTTTTAAGAATTTAACGGTAAATCGCACATCGACAATTATATTACTAAAATTTTCAGGGAAAAAAGAGGAATAATAATATAATAAATTAGCAATCATTTGTCATAAATTCAAGAAATTTGTAGAACAACGACTTTTGGAGGAAACAGTATTTATATGCACTTAAAAGCTTGAAAATCACTTTTACATGGACAAAACGTGAACGGAACGAATAGCAATGTTCACAAAACTTATAGAGCACACCAAAAGCTTCCGTATAGAGGTTGTTGCGATAGTTTTCGACGTTTATATCTCTTGTTAGACTTTTTCCAAAATTGAAAATAGCCCAAAAACACTAAATCGACTTGAGTCACCTCGAAATTTTATCCGAATTAGCTGAAAATTTGACAGGAGGCTTATTTTAGCATAAGAATTGTGATTCTGGGCTGACCGGTTGAATTTTTGATACTTTTTGAAAACATGAAGAGGTCTAATATGTACGTTATGTGGAAGATATTGATTTGGAAAATGTATTGGAGGTAACCACTTTCCCTTCGATGGGACTCGAACCCATGACCCTACAGTACGCTAGACTGGTGCTTTAACCAACTAAGCTACGAAGACAGACCGCTAGACATTCTAAATACTCACGCTCCTCTAATGTGGACGTGTACAATACACATGTGGAAGTATTGGCTTGAGAAATGGATTGCGAGTGATTTGACTATGCGTCCAATTTGGGAATCTCGAGCTCGTTCAGTAGCCGCTAGGTTGCGAAGGCCGACGGAGGTCCTTCGTAGCTTAGTTGGTTAAAGCACCAGTCTAGCGTACTGTAGGGTCATGGGTTCGAGTCCCATCGAAGGGAAAGTGGTTACTCCAATACATTTTCCAAATCAATATCTTCCACATAACGTACATATTCACATATGAGTTTTCATAACATTGTAAATTAACGTCCAAGTCGGGTGGTTTAATCCCCGGAAATAGGCAATTACCTTTGATTGAACACAACAAGTTGCATTCGACGTAGAATCCTGTCCCGTTGTTTCCTATTGAAAATTGGCCATATCGGACTATGGGATCGAATATTTTACATACCATTTTTTGACGTAGGACTTACGTCTCTCTTCACTATACCGGGTGTAATTTCAATATTTCTAAATCGACTGCGTTACGCTGTGTTGAAAGATTTTGAATGATAATAGCGTTTGTCCCAGTGAACAGATCTCTTCGGAAAATCCCTTAATCGATAGATCTTAAGTATGCCTTTCATATTCATACTTGATATGACCCGAAAAACTTGTTTCAATAGGCCTAAAACTGTTTTTGAAGCAAAACATTGACTGCACTGAAACCTATAAATATGGGTGCCGCTTGTTCCTCGCGTCATTCGTTCGCTTGATTCTGATGGGTGCAGACGCTAGCGGATAAGCTGCAACTGCGCACCAAAATAAGCCATAAAAGAGGGTGAGTCATTCAGGCATCAGCAGCAGAGTCGAGCCGAAACTAGCCGGCATCAATGAAGAGCTGAGGCCGACCGGCATCAGTGTTGAGCCGAGACCGGCCGGCATTGGTATCGAGCCGAAACAAGTTGAAGAAAATCAAGAGAAAGAACTGCAATGTTCTTGAAGAAATCGCGTGTGCTTTGGTTTCGAGTAAAGAAACCCCTCGGTCAACCAGTTCCCGAAAGGAGTTAATTTTCGGCCCTTATCAGGGCCACGAGAGTTAATAATAATTTTTGCAATTGGGTGGTTCGTCCCATGCTGCATTAAGGCAATTCGCATCCCGCTGGTTCCATTGAAGAAACAGCACACGTCAAGCGGATACGCTGCATGAAGACAGCTTTGGTTTTGCGCTCCACTCAGGAGCACCCAGCATCAGCCTTACAGTCCGCTGCAACATGACGCAACAGATGGAGATAGAAAATGTATTTCTTTGAAGCAAACGGTTCTTCTGAGAGCCACTGATATATATAATATCAAAGTTTTAAATACCCTCCGCGTTAGAAAATGTACTTGGGTGTCAAATCCAATATTCTAGAGATAAAATGTTATACGCGAATATCAGATTTTCAAGATTTTCTATAACCGTGACATAACAAGAACTGTGACCGCGAAGTGGACGAAAAACTAGACTTGACCATGCCTTTAAAGACACTTAATATGTCCAAATTTCTCACATAATCTAATTTAGATAAATAAATCGGTGATAACAGCCCAAACATTATTATATAACAGTTTTCGTGAGCAATTTAAAAAATATATCTCTAAATGAAAAGCTATCAATCGATTTATATAGAAAAAACATTGTTTGATACTGTTCGCGCACAAAGCGAACATGACTGAATGTTCTCCCAAGCTACCAATCCTAAATTTTCCGCACTTCCCACCTCAACAGCAATTCTTAGCCCGATTGCCTGGCTTGTGGCCTGTACCGTGCGAAAAGTCCCGTTAGGAAATAGACGCCAGCAGCGAGCAACAAAAGAAAGAAGAAGAAGAAGCCCATCACGAACGCGTCGATGATGATTACGCTTTGGCTGACAAAGGAACGGGATACAAGACGCTCACTGATTGGCCGACCAATCGGGAAGCAGAGACGATTCAAAATTAAGTATAAATGCAAAGTGCATTCGCTTACAGAGCATTCAGTCCGTCTTATTAGTTGGACCAAGCCGAAACAAACAGCCTTTTTCAAGGCTATAAGAGTTAAATAATTTCCTTATTCAGTCGATATCGCATGGACTCGGAGGCCCTTCAGTCGAAGCTGCGAATGAGCTGCTGCTGGGTCTGACGAGAAGGCATAAAATAGCGCAACGTGATTTTTTTTCCTTTCATTCTGACCGGGACAAGCCAAGTAACAGTAATATCGATTCGACAGCATTCACACCTTTTAGCAAGGCAGCATCGTCCATACTATCCACTTTTTCGGCCCGGCAGAGTCGAGGCCAACATCAGCCGAAGCATAGCCATCAGTACAGCAGTAGAAGAAGTTCCAGAAGCAGTCCACCCCACAGACCCGACACCGCAGCAATGCCGAGCAGATACCGGCAACAGCAGCAGAGTCGAGCCGAGGTCGGCCGGCATCAGTATCGATCCGAGACAGGCTGAAGAAAAGCAAGAGAAAGAACTGCGATGCTTTTGAAGAAACCGTGTGTGTTTTGGTTTCGAACAAGAAACTCTTTCGGTCAACCAGTTGTCCATGAAAAAGTTAATTTCCAAGAAAGATAATGATAATGATAATGATAATGCTGGCAATTGGTCACCGGTTCATCGGTTGGTAGTTCGTATCCCGCTGGTTCCATCTAGGGAAACAACACACGTCGGCACATACCTACACTGCATGAAGACAGCTTTGGTTTCGCGCTCCACCCGGAGCACCCAACATTAGTTTTACAATCCACTGCAACATGACGCAACAGATGGACATAGAAAATGTTTATTTTCAAAGCATACGGTTCTTCTGAGAACCATTGGAGTTCTTAAAAATTCTAAAATACTCTAGAGATAAAATGTTATACGCGAATAGCAGATTTTCAAGATTTTTTCATAACCGTTACATAACAAGAACTGTGACATATAATGAAATAAATCACAAAAAATTCCACTATTAGATGAAAAATCGATTGAGAGCTTTTCTTTTTGAGATATTTTTTCCTATATTGCTCATGAAAATTGTTATAATAATGTTTGGGCTGTTATCGCCGATTTTTTATACAAATTAGGTGACGTGAGAGATTTGGATATATTATACATCTTCAAAGGCACCAGTCTGACCAGTCAAGTACTACGTCCACTTCGCGGTTATGTCACAGACATAACCCACTGTTCGTTTTTTATGGAAAAATCGCTAAAAAAATGTCACTCATTTTTTAGATACTTTTCCTCAACCGATTTGCTCGCATTAAATTGCATTCGACGCAGAATGTCTAATTGATTCTTATTGAAAATTGGCCAGATCGGACTATGGGCTTAGAAGTTATGGTAAAACTACTATTTATTGTGAAAAGAGTTCAAAAAGTCTAGCTCACTTTTTAGCACTTAGACTTCATCTATTCCCCAAGCAACACAAGTTCAACAAATCTGGTTGCAGTAACCATATTGTGACTGAATCCGGTCATATATAAGTTACTGTGATTTATGTGCAATATGTGCTTTTCAGGTCTCTCGCATCAGATTGCATTCGACGCAGAATCTTGTCCTATTGTTTCCTATAGAAACTTGGCCGGATCGTACAATTGGGTCAAAAGTTATGGCGAAAATACTAATTTTAAAACTACAAAATAAAATGCCATTTTTTGCTCTTATGCTCATCCGATTTGTTTGCAACAAATTGCGTTTGGCGAGAATTTTTTTTATGCATATAAACAAATATGAAAAATAAGACCCATTCACATATTTGTGTTATTTTAGATTTTTTTTTTGATTTTGGTTGTTTACTATAGAAGCAACAAAACAGAAAGTTTTTTGAAAAGTTTACCTGTATTAGTCGGATAAACGAAAATGTTAACGTTGGAGTTAGAAACCAATACGAAATGTTGACGCGAAAGGTCAAATTAACATTTTATGTTCCGTAATAATCAATTTTGGAGGCTTCCGAAGCTCGTGTTTCATTCCAGACCAGTATCTTTCAATCTGCCGCAATTCTGGCGATATCGAGGTCAAAGGCAAAAATTGGATTACTAACATCTTTTATAAGATGTGGAATATGGAGGTGAATGCGCAAGATTTATTTCAACACGTCCTGTTCCTTCGGCTGTATTTTCGAAACTACTGGAAGTTTCTTAATGAAATTCACGCAGTGTGAATAACACATGCTGAAGCCGCCTTTCACAAAATTTCATTGTAATCAGCCCAGTAGGTGAAATGTTATCGACTTTTGAAAGTGGTGCAATTTGATTCCGTACACCCTTTACACTAGGTCAAAAAATTGTCCGTACAGTGATCAAAAAATTGTCTCGAATTTAAATCATGTTTAGAACATATTAAATTAATTAAAACAAACGTCACACTCGTTTTGGAAAAAAGTACAATGTATGTTTATGCCTTTTCAGCGATGAATTCAGCATATAAACAGTCCAATCTTTTCATTAAGCTCATCAACAGAAAAAGAAACAAAATCAATTTGTTTAAGTTCTGTACCGTGTGTTCTCGATGTTTCTATACAAGAACCCTATTTAACATGCCAAGCCTTTTGTGCAAATTTGAAAAAAACTACTGATATGCTTGAACAAAATTATCTTCATTTGAACATACCTTTTCTAAGCACGAAGACTCCAGTTCCTAGTCGTTTCGAGTGTATCCACTATGTGAATCAAATGAAGCTGAATGCAAAGTGCAGAGATACCTACGTCGTCGCGTCGAACAGCTATCCGATATCCACTAGTCTCGTGACTGGGTAATTAACCACCATTTAACGTGATTTATCGAATATTCCAGCTATTTAGGAGTCCGCCGCTCGGACTGCATGTTGGAGATGTTGGGTACGGCACCTACCTACCAGGTTCCCTGCACAACCCACTCAACACGAGCGAAATGTGAGAGATGGTTATGTTTCCTTGCAACAACGTTTCATTCAAGAGGCTAATTAATGGGAATTGAATGTTGTTGGTGTTGTTGTCTGATCAGAGGGAGGAAAGAAGGGGCCGGCACTGTTCAATGAAAGTGCCATTTTACGCGCCATTCAATGTTGTATTTTCTCGCTGTGTTGCAGCGACTTAATGAGTTTGTTGTAGGAAGGTAATGCGCGTTGCTTTACAGAAACATACTCGCAGACGATGAAGGTGTAGGATCGGATTTTACGGGCTTGAAACGACGCTTTCGATTTGTTAATTACCGATGTGTGTTTGCGCTGAGTGCCTTACATGTCGAGTGCAGTGATGGGAAATGTCAAAAAAATGTCATGGCATTGCTATTACTAATTTCGTAATAACTTTTTCCAAAAGTCATTTACAGTTCGGATTTTTTGATCAACATGTAGTACTTAAAGGGTCCTAGAACTTTGTCGAACAGATCATTGTTCTAAATACAAAGTATGAGTCATAAGAGATTAAAAGAATGTCACGGAATGTCATGACATTAATGTCATTTGACACTAATTCGGCTCTCACGCCACCAATAACATATTTAGAGAAATTACCTGCTAGAAAATTTTTTCGGGTCTTTTAAGGGCTACATGTATATATGGAAAACATAATTGTAAATGACTTGTGAGAAAAGTTATTAGCGAGTTAGTCCCATGACATCGATATGACATTTCCCGTCACTGGTCGAGCGTTGAAAGAGATCAATGTCAAACGCGTGGATGGTCGCACCCACGTACAGAAAGGTCGTATACATACTTGTTTTTTCGGAGTTATTTATTGAGAAAACCAGACCGACAGAAATTAGCTGTTTTCAAACCAACTGAACGCCACAGAAAAGTTAAAAAAATATTTCAAAGCTCCACTCTTTTGACATGAGCAAACTTTGCCTCCTGTGAGGATTGAACTCACGACCGCTGGTTTACGAGACCAGCGCTCTACCACTGAGCTAAAGAGGCTTATATTTATAGAACATCATATAAACCATTTCGTGCCATAAATATAATTAAAAGGAGAAGAGAAACGCGAAGAAAGAACATGCCCCTACTCAACAAACGATAAGTGATAAGTTTCAAACAACGTTATGACTAACCCCTTGCCGCCATAAAACACATCGATGAAGATAGGAAAGAACAAACGACACAGCAGCAGCTGCTTGGTCATTGAAACGAACGCAAAAAAAATCCGTTGCTTCCAAATATAGCCTCCCTTGTGGTGCGGTGCGACACTTCCAGCTATGGGAAATATTTGCTCACTCTGCCGGTCATACGACGCAAGGTGTTTGTTAGCCATGCACATTGCGTTTAGATACGTACCTACCGTACTAATCCACGGTAAAATTTTCTCACGTTGAGTGAGAACACGAAAAATTGGCGTTAATCCGTTCGGTTGGACGCGGGATTGTTATAAATTTATTTCTGCCCTCGATTATCGCAACGGCTACATAATTCAGCGTGCGGGAAAAAATTTACACCTCTCGGTCTCCCCGAGGAAACGCGTCCATCGTTAGTCAGCACTGAGTGCTTCCATAAAAAGAACAGTGAGCTTGTTTGTGTTTCGGACGTTTGTATCTTGACCAGAGCAGATCGAAATTGGAGATAATTTACGTGTCGTGCGAACTCTATGCTTCCTCGGGTATGGACGCAGTGCCTAGCCTGCGGACGGAAGCTGGTCAAAACCTGATATCAGGGGCTTCGAATGAAATTATGTGACGTATTAAGCTTCGCTCTTTCAAACGTAGACTAATATTAGTAACCAGTATTGTTGACACAACTGTTTAACGATTTGGAAGATCAGGCGTATTTATTACGAATAAAATTGAAAACTATATTGCGATATAATTCACTATCAAATTGGAAATTTTTGTTCGCCAAAAACGTGAATTTGTATCTAATCTGGTCACTGTGAGTCCATCTTCAGGTCGATTCGTTACGAAACTTGATACACTTTTTCCTGCCCCCACATAGACGACAATTTCAGCTGCTAGTTGCTCCATGGCCTCTAATGAAAACAAATATTTCCAACTGCTTTACGACCTGTGTCTGCTGCATAGTACCCAAACTAAGAGAAATAAAACCAATGCAATGGATTGCGATGGTGTGGTCAGCCGTCCGTATAATTTCCAAGTTCCAACTTCTATCGACCGGTGGAATTGTAGAAGTTATTGATGGAGTTTCGACGAGTGTGGCAAGTGCACGCTGCTAAATTATAACAGGTTAACCGAGCTGTCCAATGGTTCGCCGGGTGGGTCTATAAATTACCTAAGCAAGCGGGCCATTGTCGGAGCAGCGTGGCGGATGGCAACAGGAAGACAGCTTCAGCAACTGCGAGCGGTTGTCCGGTTGTCGCGTTGTCGTCTTCATGCGGAAGAGTAGAAGATGGGTTCATATTAAATGGGAGGTAATAAATCTGCTATCTTTAGTGTGCTGGCCCCGTTGTTGTCACAGGGTGATGCAATGAGTTTTGCAATCAATTTGTTTTGGATTAAAGTTTATAAATTGAACTCCAGACAAGTAACAGAAACAGCAACGCTTTGTTATTTTGATGGAAGAAGATGACAAACATTGTCATCTAGGGTAAAAGTGCTCCTATAGTTGCGGTAGTGTTGATTTTACACAATCTACGTAATAAAGGCATCAGCAACCCATATTGTCTATCAGTTTGTTGACCTTTTATTGTACGGAATAATAGAAAACAAGTTAGGAATTGCATCAAAATTGGTAAAGTATCACTAAAATACCTTATATTTTTCTCGGCTTTGCACCAATACTTGCGGTAGTGTTCCTATAGTTGCGAGCATCAGTGGCGTAGCCAGAAAATTGGTCTGGGGGGGGTTTTCTGAACATTTTTTTTCGAAAAAAAAATTTCTTCCAAAAATGTTGTCTCTGGGGGGGTATTTAATCCCAAAACCACCCCCGTGGCTACGCCACTGGCGAGCATTACTGGAAAAGGTCGTGATCGTCATAAGATAGAGAGCAAAGCGCCTTTTTCTATTTCAGGCGACCAAATGGAAGAATCGTGGGTTCTTTGATCAATTTCGCATGAAAGGCTGTCATGAAAGGATGTTGAGCTTTATATTAAAATTGTTTTAATAAATAGGGGAACAGTTTCAATCTCCATCTCACTGAACATATATTCATATTTGCATGGGAAAAACTTTGACTATTCCACTGCATTTTTTTTTTTATTTTCCATGAGAAGCTTTTGGCAATTTCCAAAGAATTTCTTCTTAATATCCGCGAGAAACTCTCAATATTTTAATGGAAAAAATTTTAGGTACTTTAACGAGATTATTTTTTTTTCGGAAATTCGTCAGAGCTCACAAGACAAAATGTACGTATTATCGACAAGAAAATTCTTTGTATTGTCCATAACAAATTCTTCGGAAGTTCCACGGGAAATTTTTATTTATTTGGCCGAAACGTGTGGGCTGTGAATCCTACAGAGAATGAGCAAGTCTTTCACTTATTATCTCTGTATACATATACGATATGTAGCATCCCGCGAGAGACTTTTTTTCGCAAGTTGCCATGATAGAGAACTGATTCGGAAGGCTATACCCCATGATAAATTTCATTTGGAAGCTCCAAACGCGGGGAGCACTGGCTCTGATTATGCATTTTAACTTAACAGTAACCAACACGAAATAAGCGAAGACAAAGCGAGAATCACCATTTTTCTGTGGGGGCTGCCTATCCGATTCTGTTTTTTCGCACTTGTATACAAGTTAGATAAATTTGTTATCATTGCTTGTTATGATTCGGAACAGTTTTAACTTCTCTTTTATCGTTGTTCATTATACAGCTTATCAGGTAATTGAGCCAAAAAAGTCACTCTCCCTTACAGGTCGTTGGGCCAAAATGCGGAAAAATTGCCTTTCGGCCGAAATTGTCGTTTGGCAGAACGGCCCATTCGGCCGAAAATATCATTCTGCCGAATGGGTCATACGGTCGAAAATGCCATTCACTGAATGGGTAATATGATCAAAAATGTTGACCTGTTAGACCAAACGACATTTTCAGTCAAATGGCGCTTTCTGCCAAACAACCATTTCGGCTACATGACCTTTTCGGTCAAACGGGCTTTCGGAGAAAGAACCAGTTCAGCCAAACGAAATTTTACATATTACATAAGTCATTATACATAAGTCGATTCAAGTACGAGACATTGAAGACGGCCTTACTGTTGTGGTCGAAATACGTATCTGCCAAAGATAAAATCAAGTAGTGGAAGTAAATGGAATTGTACGAACTCGTCCTATGACAAGGAAATTTTAACATTTTGGCCGTATGTGCATTTCCGCCAAATATCATTTTCAACCAAAAGATCCTTTCTGTCAAACGACCATTTCGGCAAACGGACGACCGAATAGGTTCATCTGGGAGAGGAAACACTCGATCGGCACTAATCTTGCACTTCAGAGGAATTTTCCGAACTACGCGGTTCTTGCACCTTGCCTTTGCCGTTCACTCACTTGCACCACGTGTCGTTTTCAACGTTCGACCTAGATGGCAACCTCTCGCTTCACTCGCTGGCCTCACGTTGGCATTAAGGAGGACCAGCTGCCACCTAGTGGCCACCAAAGCACTTCAATGTCTCACGAACAAGAATACGGATTTATCCAATTCTGGATTTTGGGAGTGGTATGTTCACTAGAACAGAATAACGAACTTGCAAATTTTTGCCGATCACTTTAGATTATCAAACTGGTTGTTTCCAACTGAGTTGCCCAGGAATTAAGAGAGTTGAAAATTGACGGTGGAGTGCTTATATAGACCATAGGTACCAGTTTTGGATGGCTTGTGATCTGGTTTTTACATTCCATTCCGCCCACAGCATTCGGTGTACGGTATGAAGGTAGGGCACGTGATTTTGTCCGTTACAAATACTCTCGTGCTCCGAGCGGCTGGACATTTGTGATGGTGTAATATAGTCGAGCAGTGGAACCTAGCTATATGCAATTTCGAATATCTCGTTGCAATCTATTACTTCCTTTTTTTTTATTAGGGTGTACTTTATTGCGCAAATTAATTAGAGAATGTATATAATCAAATTCAAGTTCTTGCGTGATATTTACATTTACTTTCAGCGATATTTATTTATAACTAGCAGACCCGACGAACTTCGTTTCGCCTAAAATTGATTTATCCTCTGATTAGTTTTCGAGTTTTGCAGAAATTTGTGTATGGGAGCCCCCCTCTCCAGAGTGGGGAGGGGTCTTGAACCGCCTTAAGAACCTTCCCGGCCCGAAAAACTCCTGTTTCCGATATTTCATGCCGATCGGTTCAGTAGTTTCCAAGTCTGTAAGGGTCAGACAGACAGAAATTCATTTCTATGTATATTAATTTTTGTTCGCAATACTGACACCAAAATAGAGTCCTTTTTGGTTGGAACATTTTACGAATGTTACACTGTATCTGTTGAAAATCGTACAGCGGCTGTTACACTCGGCCTTCCGCAAGACCCCTTCTAACGCAATGTTGAACAACAGGCACGAAAGTCCAACACCTTGTCTTAGTCCCCGGCGCAATTCGAACGACCTGGAATGTTCACCCGAAATCTTCACACAGCTTTGCACACCATCCACCGTTGCTTAGATCAGTCTGGTAAGCTTCCCCGGGAAGCTGTTTCGTCCATAATTTTACATATCGCTACACTCGGTCTAAACTGTCGTATGCCGCATTGAAATCAATGAACTGATGGTGCGTTGAGACCTGGTATTCACGGCATTTTTTTAGGATTTGCCGTACAGTAAAGATCTGGTCCGTTGTCGAGCGGCCGTCAACGAAGCCGGCTTGATAACTTCTCACGAACTCGTTCACTATTAGTGACAGACGATGAAAGATGATCTGGGATATCACTTTGTAGGCGGCATTAAGAATGGTGATCACTCGAAAAATTTCACACTCCAGATTGTCGCCTTTCTTGTAGATTGGGCATATGACCCCTTCCTTCCACTCCTCCGGTAGCTATTCAGTTTTCCAGATTTTGATTATCAGTTTGTGGCCAAAACGGTTATAAGGTCTAAAATGATTTGACCTGAAATGTGATTTGGCTGAACAGGTCATTTGGCCGGATTTTTATATGTCTTCATTTACGTAGTTTCTAATTACGGTTTTGGCTGAAAAACAAAAATGTGGCCAAAAGGCCTACTTTTCCGTCAAAATGACCTGTTCGGCCAAACGAAACCTTCGGCCGCATATCCATTTCAACCAAATGACGACCCGAATCGTACAGAATCAGAGCTAGCGTCATAAAAAAAATGCCACTGTGCGCTATTGCATGCAAGAGTACATCAGCGCCATCGTGTTGTCAAAATGAGATTGTAAGTTGCAATGTCGACGTCGATGGCGTTAGAACTAGATTTGATTGTTTACACATGGTTTGCGAGAAATTTTGTTCGAACCTCCATGTCTGTTCTCTGCGATGTTCGGCCAAACAAACTTTCGGCCTTGTGGACCTCAGCCAAATGACACTCGTTAGAACAAATTCAGAATCTCAACCAAAACGGCTTCCGTGCGTTATTATTATTTCATCAGACTAAGGCCGGAGTGGCCTGTGCTACACATAAAAGTCTTCTCCATTCAGCTCGTCCATGGCTGCACTTCGCCAACCACGCAGTATGCGGAGGGTCCGCAAATCGTCCTCCACCTGATCGATCCACCTTGCCCGCTGTGCACCTCGCTTTCTTGTACCCGTCGGATCGTTGTCGAGAACCATTTTCACCGGATTATTGTTTGACATTCTGGCTACGTGCCCGGCCCACCGCAGTCTTCCGACTTTCACGGTGTGAACGACGGATGGTTCTCCCAACAGCTGATGCAACTCGTGGTTCATTCGCCTCCTCCACGTACCGTCCGCCATCTGCACCCCACCATAGATGGTACGCAACACTTTCCTTTCGAAAACTCCCAGTGCGCGTTGCTTCCGTGCGTGGCCAGCTTTTTTTATCCAATAAAGTAAGCCCATAAGCCCCGCCCCGTTGTTAATTGTCATAGATGCAAATATCATTATTTTGCATCCTTATGTGTAAAGAAGGACGGAGCAAATGGGCTTCTATTTATAAATAGTCAAAAGCTGCTAAATTTTAAAAATCCTTTTTCGTTTGTAAGAACCATAAACGTTGTGTCCAGTCTCGCGTCGCGTTTTGTGTGTCAACGATTTTTTTTTATACTAACGTTTATTTAGTACATCTTATTCTAGTGGCAGTTATAACATAAAACAAACTCAAGTGCTTCTACTGTAAAACAACAATTGACATCTAATATAAAGTTTACATAAACCATAAACATTTTTAGAGCCTTGTTTCTCGAATTTTCCTAAATGCTTTTCAATTCTGGGATGGTAACCATTTTAAAATTTATTTTTCTGTTCAATATTGTTTCTAATTTTGGACGAAGATGATGCCATAGATGATTCACTCGTACGCAGGCTGTTAATTTATGCTCAAGATCCTCTTCTGCATTTGGACACAGGCTACACATTGGACGATTGAAAGTGAAACTTTCTTCAAAATTAAGACATGTATAGTTGTTAAAATGAGTCGGATCTAGTTTACTCGGAAAAATCGCAAAATGAAATGAGAAAAGCTTTATTCGTTTTAACCTTTTTTTTGTGGTCTCCAGTTAGCCTTGCGAGCAAAGGCATATGATTGCCAATCCGGAGATGGCGAGTTCTATTCTCGGTCCGGTCTAGGATGTTTTCTGCTGGAAAATATTCTCTAGTCCCTGGGCATAGCGTTTCCATTGTACTTACCACACAAGATACACTCTCATGCAATGGCGGGCATAGAAAGCTTTCAATTAATAGCTGGGGAAACGGTAATAGAATACTAAGTTGAAAAGCAGACAAAGTTTTCAGTTGGAACGTAGAGCCATTGAAGAAACAGGTTATTAACCGTGGCCGATACAAATATTTAAATACAATTTTGTCTCCACCCTCGGACTTTTTTGCCCAAAAATAATATTTTGAGGGGGCAACAAAATAAAATTTGGATAACTTTGAGAATTTTCAAAACATTCTCCAACAAATCCGAGGAGTTCCTTTGATTTTTTTTTTTCATTTTAATATTTATTTTTTATTTTTCTATTATCCTTGACCTTTCGGTGACCAGTGGGACAGAATGTTAATTAAATATTTGTAACGGGCTCATGTGTATAGCTAATCACTATTAGTTGACATTAAACGTCAACAAACCCAAAGTCGAAATCTTGTAAGAAGATTTTACTTGATGTTTCAGTCGCTTGGATAGAGAATGAGTCACATGAAAACAACTAGGGGAACGGTTCGCCACTTCATCTGATAGCTCCTATATGAATTTGGTTTGTTTATTATTTTTGTGATTTTTTCAGCAGTGAGCACGCATGTTGACAAAAGAAGCGACGAATTTGGTGCCGTATTTCTTTGTTTAGCGATGAGATGGATATATGTACAATGAGATGGAGATCGGAACACTTCCCTATATGAAAATCGGTCTAGAGTGCCACGATGCAAACTATTGACATGTGATAATTCCTTTCCAGAGTGCACTTTGATTAGGGATAGTATCTTTGCGTAAGAAATCCCTGCAAAAAAAGCAAAAGTGCCTACATTTCCGGGCAGAAGCCATGAACAGAATAACAAAATATGATATGGACTTGATTGATATAAGAGATGAAAGAACTGGCAATAATATCAAAAAATTGCACCGAAATATCATTTAAGATTGTACGACAATTCCCCGAATAACAATTCCCCGAATGCATCTTCCTTCTATTTGAGTGCGACACAAGGCGATAAGCCATACGAGCAAAGGCGTATGATTGCCGATCCGGAGGTTGCGAGTTCGATTCTATGCTCGGCCTAAGATGCCTTAGGGTGGGAAGCATTTTCGGCTCCTTGAGCACAGTGTATCCATTGGACTTTTTACACAAGAAATTCATGCAACTGGCAGGTACGGGAAAGCTTTCAATAACTGTGTAAATAATAATAGAACACTATGTTGATAACAGCACAAGTTTCAGATAGAATGTAGAACAATTGAAGATGAAGACAATGTGCTGAAAGAAGACAATGCTTTCTTTGAATGAACGCATTTGGTCTGTATAAGACAAAGTGAGGAGATAATGCTTTATTTAAATAAATAAGTTTGCTCGGTATGATGAATGCATCTGCCCGGTTTAAAGCCAAGGGAATGTCTTCTTAAAATGAACGCATCTGTCCGGTATAAGACGACTCTTCGTTAGCATTACATCCCCACTGGGACATTGCCGCCTCGCAGCTTAGTGTTCATTAAGCACTTCCACAGTTATTAACCGCGAGGTTTCTAAGCCAAGTTACCATTTCTGCATTCGTATATCATGAGGCTAGCACGATCATACTTTTATGCCCAGGGAAGTCGAGACAATTTCCAAGCCGAAAATTATCTAGACCGGCACCGGGAATCGAACCCAGCCACCCTCAGCATGGTCTTGCTTTGTAGCCGCGCATCTTACCGCACGGCTAAGGAGGGTCCCTTGGGTATAAGACGACGGTAGGAGATAATACCTTCTTTAGATCGCCTGGTATTTGGAGAAAGGTCAAATAAACACATTTTCCCGGTATAAGGCAAAGAGGATAGATAGCCCCTGCTTTAAATGAACTCGTTTGTCTTTAATAAAGTGAAAAAATGAGTCAACGCCTTCGTTAAATGATTACGTCTGTCCGGTGTAATGAGAATGGAGAATCAGAATTTTTAACTAGAGGTAAGGTTTTGATAAACTGTAAATTTATTTAAATACGCACGCACCCGCACAAAAGCACACACACACATTCACTACACATATAAACCCACATACACACGCATATACACACATACATATATAAACACATAAACAAACTTATATACATCATACATAAATTCGCACACGATTTTTATTATATATCAGGTATCTATATTATTGGAAGCGTTTGGTACGGGAGGTCCACGCTTTCTTCATTTC
This sequence comes from Armigeres subalbatus, assembly GCF_024139115.2. Lineage (NCBI taxonomy): Eukaryota > Metazoa > Arthropoda > Insecta > Diptera > Culicidae > Armigeres > Armigeres subalbatus. Next base: position 420,034,048 of record NC_085140.1, on the reverse strand, counting down.
CCCTCGATTCCAAGCTATTAAGTGACTTTAGGTATTCCTGAAGTCGCTCAATATCTAGGAGTCATCTCTGCGGTACATACTGCGTAGTTGGCCTGGCCATATGAAAAGAAAAATGACGGAATTCAGAAACCGTCATTTTCCAGGATTTTTTTTTTTTTGTCTTTATTAAAGAGACTTTCAGCCCGAGGCTGGCTCGTCTCCGCTTTTTTCCAGGATGCTTTCAAGTATTGGCTACGCAAGTATGAGATTAGATTAGATAAGATTAGAAGATAGGAAAATATTTACCAAAAGGCTTTAAATCGGAGTTGCAGTTTGGTTTTATTTCAGAAAAAAAAACTACCTTAGAAAACACTGTACTTCGATATCTTTATAATTCAACAAGAAATCTTGAAGGATCAAGAACATCAAATACAGTGTCGACCCGATTTTGTCACTCCCCGATTTTGTCTACCCCCGATTTTATCACGTTTTCGACCCGATTTTATCACGTTCCGATTTTGTCACGTTTTCAACCCGATTTTGTCACCCCAAAAATTTTAGTCTTTCTTTTTATTTTCGTAAATAAAACCGCAAACAACAATGATTTTCAAGAAATAAATTTTACCGCATGGAATTTTCTATGAATAACTTTCCAGTACCTGCGAAGGATTTTGTAAGCATTTTCAACCAGAAATAACGAGTACCGTTCACGCATTTTGCCTTTCCTAGGCATAAACTAATTCATATTTGTAAAATAAATTAAAAAATTGAAAATAACTTTTTTCCCGATTTTGTCACATGCCCTATTTTATCACCCCAAAATTCACCAGGGGGATGATAAAATCGGGATATTACTGTACTATCAAAGGCTATTCAGCTGATCATCTCCAATAAGATACTCTTGAACGTATATTTACACGCTGCTTTTTTTTTATTGCGAAGATAGGTTTGCAAGATGTATTTTATTTTCGGGGAATTGTTACATTCGGGTAACAAACTAAAGCATACTTATGATATTGATCATGTTTTACAAATAGCATAACTTGATCTCCTCATGATATTTCAGTGCAAAATATTGATATTGTGATCTTCTATTTCATTTTGATATCTTATAAACATTTGATATTATTAAAATATTTGTGTCTACTCGGGCTATATAAGTGATGCAATACTCCTACCTTTAAGAATCTTGTGCTCGATTGAAACAACCAATTTGACATAAAACGTGCAGTTCCAATATATTGTTATTTATCTAGCCTCATTCGTCGGACCCTTTCCCTCGTTTTACCCCCTTTATACCCAAAACGATGATAAATATTAGGCACGAAAGTCTACCATCTTACCGTAACCCTCAGCTCGTTTCAAAAAGACTCGAAAGAGTCCTTGAAACTCGATCTACGCAAATCATCCGATCCGTTTATCCTCGAAAGCCTGTAGTCATATGACATTCGATAGTCTATCTTGAATGCACGGAAAATTGACATGTTTCGTTCCTAAAAAGCAAATGTACAAAACCCTACATTAACAATTCATTTTCAAGCTTCAACCAATAGTTTCTTCAACCAAATTTCATTTGACGAAATATGCCAATCCCAGCATATTAATATCTAATGAGAATTTTTAATTATTTTTTGATAAATATTTTTAGTTATTGCACCTTCTACCCACCTTCTATTAGTTTTCCAACTTTTCCTACTACACTCGCATTTTTGTTCATTTTGTAAAAAGCCAGTGAACCGTTCAGAAAGCTCAATCCCACAACAGTAAAATAGGCTTTATCTACTATCTTGCTTAAATCTGGGGTAAGCTGGAAATGATTGAGTTTGTGAGGATTGACAAACGATTTACAAAATCAACCAAAATGCAAATGTTACAATATAAATAGCAGATTTCTGTGAGTGGATTGAAGAAAACAAATGATCAAGTGATCTGTTGTTATACAACAATCGAGTTAATTTTTATCTTTATCTACAGCCACGCTAAGCAAAGTTGTGCCATCGTGCTGACGATGGCGCATTTGTGCAAATACATTTTTTTCTCATCAGAATCTCCAATTTAGAAATAGGCAAGACATGGGGCAACTGTGCTTGGAACAGCAGTCTAAATTACATGCACCGTGGAAGCATGTAAACAAGCTTTAAAAATTTACTAACATCGCATTCCCCACCGTAATCGCCTTCGATCAATTAGCATCAATCCCACCCAATGCAGATTATGTGCCTGTCCCACGCTGGGATCTAATGCAGAACGATGCAATGAAGACTCAGGCGATAGTTGCCCACAGAAACGGGTTGGCCAAGCTCGGAGGTCCGCCATCTGAAAGACGACATCCAACCCAATGTAACCGACGGACGTAGCGGACGGTTGGCCGGAGCAGATAAGCGCATGCATAATGACAAGCGATTATATGCCCTTTTTCCTCTCGGCCTCTGCTGTATAGGATCAAACGGATAGACGTCGAGCGATAAGCGCGTGAAAACGAGCATTTGTATTGAACTCCACTTCCCGTTCACCGTTTGAAAGTCAAAGCTCCTCAGCCTCAGTACATTTACCTGAGCTCACGTCCACACGTTCGGATCTAGACCAGACCGCCGCCGCGCCGCCGGTCAGACTTTCTGTCTAATCACTTTAATTGAACAGGCGCTGATAAATCGACCACCTCGTGTGCGACTAAATTGCATAATTAATCAAAGGGATGTATTCTTGCATTGAAAAGGCCGTGCCTGGGCTATGGTCCTCATGTCAGAAAGGCAAAGTGTGGTGCACCATCGGAGAGGATCGTACGAGAATGGCGAAATATTTTTATTGCTCCTCGTTGGCTCAAACGCATTATTTTCGCTGATGATGGTAATAGTTCTGCGCTGATAAAAACGCTCGAAATAATATAAAATATTATTCGCGAGTCCGAGTTCCGTTGAGTTCAATATTCGAGGGACAGTCTATTTTATGTACCTCACAGCTTAGTGATGCATTTTAAATTGCGCATGTTATTCAGTTTGTTTGTTTGAATAGAGGGACCATGGAGCAACATTAGATGCAAATCGACCCGAGCAAGATTGTAACATAACTTGATTAAACTGCCTTTTGCACCTCTTACTAGATCGCAAGCCGCACAGTGATTCAACGTGATATAGAAGTGGATAAAGTAAATTCAACGCTTTTAGACAGTAAATTAGTCACATACCTACGGACATAGTATAATACATACTTGGTTATATAAAATTATGGATATGGCATTTTTTTATGTTCCTTGTAAACCACGCAAGTCCTTTACTCCTAGCTAGAAGACAAGTTTTTGTTTTGAGCATTTAGTCTCCTTATATAAGTGCACTAGTCGTCTTAAAAGGGACGTAATGTTCTGTACATCAAGTTTTCTATCAAGCATAAGTTTCCATTTTAACGACGATTCAATGCGTGTTTTGAAAATATACAAAAGCAACACAAATAATAACTGTAAGCAAGGTTCCATGGTGTAACGGTTAGCACTCAGGACTTTGAATCCTGCGATCCGAGTTCAAATCTCGGTGGAACCTGAGAGTTTTTCTTTTGCTTGGTGTTTAATATGAAGTTTATTTATTCAAATCGTGTACTGCTGTTCTATGCATAATTTTCCGGTGTTACCTTTGGTGAAAAAATCACAAACTTGAGTCAATTTGTTCCACTGAAAAATTAGGTTATCGTTTGGGTATTCATTCATTTATTTAGTTAACATCTAAACAGATAACACTGAATCAACAATTTGACGCCACAATGCATGGTTCGAGGCCGCATCTCTCCATCCTCCGCCCCACGCTCGCCAAGTCGTTTTGCACCTGGTCTGCCAATCTCGCTCGCTGCGCTCCACGCCGTCTCGTACCTGCCGGATCGGAAGCGAACACCATCTTTGCAGGGTTGCTGTCCGGCATTCTTGCAACATGGCCTGCCCATCGTACCCTTCCGGGTCTAGCGACGTTCTGGATGGGGGGTACGCCGTGGAGTTGGGCGAGCTCATGATTCATTCTTCGCCGCGACACACCGTCTTCTTGCACACCGCCAAAGATGGTCCTAAGCACCCGTCTCTCGAATACTCCGAGTGCTTGAAAGTCCTCTTCGACCATTGTCCATGTTTCATGTCCGTAGAGGACAACCGGTCTTATAAGCGTCTTGTACATGACACATTTGGTGCGGTGGCGAATCTTTTCGACCGCAGTTTCTTCTGGAGCCCGTAATTCTTAATCGTCCATAATTTTCCATAGCTCTACACAGTCTATACTGTCGTATGCCGCCTTGAAATCAACGAACAGATGGTGCGTTGGGACCTGGTATTCACGGCATTTTGCCGTACAGTAAAGATCTGGTCCGTTGTCGAGCGGCCGGCTTGATATCACTTTGTAGGCGGCATTAAGGATGGTGATCACTCGAAACTTCTCACACTCCAGCTTGTCGCCTTTCTTGTAGATGGGGCATATAACCCTTTCCTTCCACTCCCCCGGTAGCTGTTCGGTTTCCCAGATTCTGACTCTCAGTTTGTGCAGGCAAGTGGCCATATTTTCTGGGCCCATCTTGCTGAGCTCAGCGCCGATACCATCCTTACCAGCTGCTTTATTGGTCTTTAGCTGTTGAATGGCATCCTTAACTTCCCTCAAGGTGGGGCTGGTTGGGTTGCATCGTCCGCTGAAGTGACCTAGTCATCTCCTCCGCTGCATTGACTTTCACTGCTTGTACTCTCAGCGCCATTCAGATGTTCCTCGTAGTGCTGCTTCTACCTTTTGATCACCACACGTTCGTCCGTCAATATGCTCCCATCCTTATCCCGGCACATTTCGGCTCGCTGCACGAAGCCTTTGCGGGATGCATAGAGCTTCTGATAGAACTTGCGTGTATCTTGAGAACGGCACAGCTGTTCCATCTCTCGCACTCCGCTTCTTCCAGGCGGCGTTTCTTCTCCTGAAAAAGGCGGGTTTGCTGTCTTCGCTTTCGTCCATAACGTTCCACGTTCTGCCGGGTACCTTGCTGCAGCGTGACCGCCCGCGCTGCGTCCTTCTCCTCCAGAATCTGTCTACACTCTTCGTCGAACCAATCGTTCCGTCGACTTCGACCCGACGTTGCTCTCCACTGCGTCGTTAATGGCTGCTTTTACTGTATTCCAGCAGTCCTCAAGAGGGGCCCCATCGAGCTCACCCTCTTCCGGCAACGCTGCCTCGAGATGCTGCGCGTATGCAGTGGCGACATCAGGTTGCTTCAGTCGCATCAGGTCGTACCACGGCGGTCGTCGGTACCGAACATTGTTGATGACGGATAGTTCTGGGCGCAGTTTAACCATCTCCAGATAGTGGTCAGAGTCAATGTTAGCGCCACGATATGTCCTGACGTCGATAATGTCGGAGAAGTGCCGTCCATTAATCAGAACGTGGTCGATTTGAGATTCTATCTGCTCCAGGTGTACCGATATGGGAGGCTGTGTTGGAAGTAGGTGCTGCGAATGGCCATATTCTTGGAGGCGACGAAATCAATTAGTCGTAGGCCGTTTTCGTTCGTCAGCCGGTGAGCACTGAACTTTCCAATAGTCGATCTAAACTTCTCCTCTTGGCCAACCTGAGCGTTCAATAATTTTAGAATGTTTGCGAAGTTTTGTATTCACAATTGCCTAGAATTTATAAATTGAACGAAGTTCCGGTGAATTTTGTGGGTTCATATCTTTTGGCACAAATTTATCTCCGTTAGCTCGGTACCACTGCCATACGTTAAACACGGCCAAAACAGTGTTTATACTTGTGTTTTCTTATGAATAGCAAAAGACGCTTCTTGAGACACTATTCGGTGTAAATCGTACTGTTAAATATTCCGGATGTAATGAAAGGAGCGTGTAATTCACCACATCCGCAATTCGCCTGACTTCTTAGCAAATTTTAATAACTTCTTTGTTCGGACATCCTCCAGATTATCGAGCTTAGACTTGGTAACGATGTGTTCATGCCCAGGAAGTCAGCCTTGACGTAGGTTTCATCATCCATCGATGCAACAGGATTTGATGAACATCTTCGGGTAAAGATTCCGGGCGTGGGTTTTTGCAGTGGTTTTATGCTTTTCATTTCGGTTTGGGGCTTTTTGCACCTTGTAAACATGTAACCCAGCACGTTTCATGGTTTTTGTGCACGGAACCAACCGACACCTTGGACTTGCTAGCAACATTTCGTTTGGTAACTTATTGAGCTGTTCTACCACTCATGGGCATTTTACTGTCCATTGGACCGCTTCTACGACCACTTCCTTGCTTCCTTTGAACACTCAGATGCTTATTGAAGGTTCTTATTACACGAGATACAGTTGAATTTGCAATTCTAAGCGTTTTGCTATCGATCGGTGGGTCGCCTCCGGATTTTGATCGTAGATGCACAACATTTCTTCACAGACAATTTCTTGTTCCGACGATATGATTGTAACCACTGTATGAATAACTTTGAAACTCTGCAGATTTGCTCAAATTTTCAGGTTTCTTACTCATACGGTTCAAAAGTTACAAGAGACTTTCGGATTGCCATTTTTATCGAATACACCCTTTATGTGCTTGTCTTTCCAGATACATCAGCCGGTGTGTTGCGTTTAGAATACAAAGTTTAAAAGCAGGACAAGTTACAGAAAAGAAGAAGCGAACATTTTGAGTCAATCCATAAGCAACGCAGGGTCCGTTCTAGTACTGATCTACACTAGTATTATAGTTTTCTTTTCTTTTATTCTTTCAGATGTGCTTTCTGTCTTCTACTCAGCTAGTCATCTGGTCTTCTAATCTTTCAGCCCTTTAGTTTTCTATACTTTCTATATTTTTCTATTCTAAATTTTCTAGTCAAACCTTTAAATCAATCATTGTTCTTGCCTTCTAATCTTCTTGTTTTCAAGTACATATTCTATTCTTTAAATCCTCTAGTCTTCTAGTATCTTGTCATCCATTCTATTATTTTTTAAATTCTATTCACTTGTCATAAGACGAGTTTGTACAATCCCATTTAATTCCACCACTTAGTTGTACCTTGACAGATACGTATTTCGACCTCAACAGTAAGGTCGTCTTCAGTGTCTCGACTTGACTTCTTAACAAAATTCTATTGTCATCTAGCACAAAACCGATAGGCATGATAGAACAAACTGCAATTTCCAAAATAGGCTCTTTGTATCAACAATCGACGAACGGCACTCCCGTATATCCAAGGTGAAAGAAAGAGACATCGAAGCATGTCTTATGCACGTTGTTCAGTAAAGTTTGACTTCCACCGCTAGGCTCGCTAGCGTTTCAAAATCATGGAAGGACCACATTCCATGGCGAAGATGCCTATATGTTATGTGCATCTAGTCTTCTGATCTTTTATTTTTAATGTGTTCAATAAAACCTTTCCGTAATCTCACCATCTATTTCCCCAGTCTTGGATTCTTCCAACTTTCTAGTCTTCTGCCTGTTTACTAGTTAAAGTCCTCTATTATTTTTGTTCCGATTTTTAAGCTTTCAGTCTTACTTTATTATTAATTTTATTGAGCCTTCAAGTTTTCAAACAAAACTTTCAGTTATTTTCAGTTACGGGCCGTACACTAATTACGTAAGCATTTTTCTGGGATTTTAACCTCCCCTCATTATTGTAAGATTTTTCCCATGCAAATATTTTTTATTTATATATAGCGTGAAAAAATGGCAAACCCCTCCTCCCATAGGTGCTTACGTATTATTCATTAAGTTTTCAAATCTTAGGCCGTCAATCAAATATTCTAGACTTTTATTTTTCAAGCCTTGATCCTAGAGTTTCCATTTCCCGTTTTCATTGTCCCTGGGACTCAGGATGAACTTGTTCGTATATCCTGGATATCTCGATGTTTCCTTAGGAAACTTTTTTTTATTTAAAAACGATTTTATTCAATGTTCAGGGGTAAAGTTCATATTTTAGAAAGGGCAGATAATACAGACTTCAAATTGGAACTCAATTCAATTCTAATTTGAATCGATTCTTTTGAAGAAAACGACTTCAAAAAGCAAATAATATTCGCGTTTTTCTCGAAAGGTAGAGTACCCTTTTGAATATATGAGAAGAAGGGTTCGCAGGCGGCTTGACTGTTTACATTGTTTGCATTATTTTGAATAAGCATTGGGTTTAGACAGTTGCTGGGATTGCATTCAATACCCTAGTGACGAAAGATGGAGTATGCGCAGTAGAATCGTACTGGGCCCATAACCTATTGGAGATATGGGAACCCAGTCACAAAGAAAACACAATACTAGAGTATCCTACAACCCATGGCAGGCTACTAATTGATACTTTTGCCAAGAGCTGCAGCTCTTCCTAATGTTGAACAGATCGCTTCCTAATCATGATGTTAATCGTTAATTTATCGTTATCACCGATAAAGTTATTTGTGTTCAACGTATTCGCTTGCTGCGGTAAAGATGAATCAACTCAATTATTATCATAGTTCGATAATTTAACGTAAGTTAACTCGATAATTTAACGATATGTAATGGGGTTAATAGATTACGCGATTAAAGTTGGTATACAATTTTGACAGAAGCCGAGAATTGGACAAATTGATTCCAGCCTATCCAGCTTTTTACGCTAGCCATAAATCTGGAAAGGGGTGATTCGAACATGACAGGTGCCGTGAACCGTTCTTTTATTGCAGCATCATAGTAACCTTTGAATAAAAGTTTGTTTTAAAAGCTTTTTTTTTATCTTTCGTTTATTTGGAAGGCTCATTTGCCGTGAAGCGTTACGGAGCCGAAATCAAGTTTAACAATACATTTCTTGATTCTTATACATAGTGTTAGTTTTGGGGAACCGAAAGACTCGCGGTTTAGTCGAGGTTAGGGAATACAATAATACAGTAGGAAAGGAAAAGATTTTAGGGTGCTTAAGTAATTACGATGCTGATGTTCACAAAGTTGACATTCCTCGCATTTTTACATCTGTAACGGGACAAACAAACTTTTTTTGGGAGACAACGACGAGAGGAAGACATACGGAAGGGATTAACGACAGACATGGAAATGTATAACAAGAGGAAGACATTCGATATGGGGTACGACAGACAAGGGAATGGGCAGACAATGATTACAGTTTTACATCAGCAACTTTCAAAAATTGGTGGACCAGGGACATGTACTCGAGATCAAGGCCCGACAACACTTCCCTAATAGGCTTTGGTTGTTTTCCTCGGACCCGGAGATGTTCAGTTAGCGCAGATCTGGGGCCACGATGCTCCTCGCACGCCCACACGACATGATCGATGTCCTGATAATCCTCGCCGCAAACACAGAGATTTCCTTCCGAGAGCCCCACTCTGAAAAGATGTGCATTTAGAGTGTAGTGATTGGACATTAGACGACACATGGTTCGAATGAAGTCTCGTCCCATATTCAATTTTTTGAACCATGGACGCTTCTGACACCTGCGGGCGAATTGAATACAGCCATCTACCCAACTCCCCATTTGTCCATTTCTGTTGCCAGCTGTTCAAGGTTTCCTGACGAACTAATGTGAAAATTCATCGAAGGTGATTTTCCGATCGTAAATATCACCTTCCATAGCGCCCACCTTAGCCAAAGAGTCCGCTTTCTCATTTCCCGTGATCGAGCAATGAGGAGGGACCAAAGCCATGGTGATTGTGAATGACCGTTTTGATAAAGCACTCAAAGCTTTCCGTATCCCGGTTAGAAAATACGCTGAGTGCTTAACTGAGTTTCATTGACCGAACAGCCTCCAAGGAACTTAGACTGTCGGTGAAGATGAAAAGTGGTCAGGAGGTAGGGATGCGATTTGCTCGAGTGAATAGTGTATAGCTGCTAGCTCAGCAGTATACACGGAACAAGGCTCTTTGAGCTTAAAGTAGGCGCTATGAAAAACGTTGAAAACACCGAAACCAGTGGAGTCATCAATTTTGACCCGTCTGTAAAAAAGCTTCTCTCCTCACTGGCGTGCCCGTATTTGCTTGCAAATAATGGAGGTATGACCTCCACGCACAGAAAGTCTGGTATTCCATGAACCTCCTGCTTCATGGACAGATCAAAAGTAACAGAGGAACTGTAAGAGTCTAAGAAGTTAGCACGATTGGTATCTACCGAAGAAGGGCTTACCTCCAGCGTTATGTACCAGTGGTAAATACTCATGAATCGAGATTGAGGGTTTTGTTCAAGCAGCTTCTCGAAGTTGTCAATGACCAATGGATTGAGAACCTCACAGCGGATGAGGAACCGGAGCGATAATTCCGCGAAACGATCTGTTAGTGGCAGTACTCCCGCAAGTACTTCCAAGCTCATCGTATGTGTCGAATTCATACATCCTAACGCGATACGGAGACAGCGGTACTGAATCCTTTGAAGCTTCAGCATGTGTGTTTTAGCCGCGGACTGGAAGCAGAAACTACCGTATTCGAGGACCGATAAAATGGTGGTTCGATACAACGTCATCAGATCTTCGGGATGCGCTCCCCACCATGTTCCGGTTATTGATCGCATGAAGTTGATCCGTTTCTGGCATTTTTGTGTCAGATACACAATGTGCTTCCCGAAGGTACATTTCGAGTCGAACCAGACTCCGAGGTATTTAGAAGACATGCTATGAGTGATTGTCTTACCCATCAGTTGGAGCGGGAACTTTGCCGGCTTATGTTTTTGAAAAGACAAACATTTCAGTTATCTCCGGAGATAATTCGATACCCAGCTTCGTAGCCCAAGTGGACAAATTGTCCAGAGTATCTTGTAACGGTCCTTGCAGATCAATCGCTGTTGGCCCCTGAAACGGATACAACACAATCATCTGCAAGCTGTCTCAACGAGCAATTTGGCATGAGACATTCATCAATGTCTCTGACGTAAAATTATAAAGAAGGGGCTCAAACATGAGCCCTGGGGAGACCCATGTAGCTAATTCGTGAAGTTGCCGAGTCACCATGAGAAAAACTCATACGCTTCTCTGACAACAAATTGTACAAATAGTTGTTCAAAATTGGTGAAAGTCCACACTCGTGGAGTTTGTCAGATAAGACATCGACGCAAACTGAATCAAAAGCCCCTTAATGTCCAAAAACACTGAGCCCATTTGCTCTTTTTAGCGAAAGTAAGCTGAATTTCTGAAGAAAGCAACGCAAGACAGTCGTTCGTTCCCTTGCCCTGCGGAAACCAAATTGTGTATCTGACAACAAACTATTCGATTCAACCCATTTGTCTAGCCGGAAGAGAATCATCTTCTCCAACAGCTTCCGAAGACATGACAGCATCGCGATGGGGCGATACGAATTACAATCCGACGCGGGTTTTCCGGGCTTCTGGATGGCTATCACCCTCACTTCCCTCCAATCATCCGGAACAATGTTGCACTCCAGTAACTGATTGAACAAGTTCAATAAGCGCCTCTTCGCGACGTCTGGGAGGTTTTGAGCAAATTGAACCTGATTCTATCCATCCCTGGAGCGGAATTGTTACATGAAAGGAGAGCAAGTGAGAATTCAATCATCGAAAAGGGACGATCCATATCATCCCTGTCAGCAAAAGCATCACGTAGCTCTTGCCTCACCGGTACCGAATCCGGACAAACTTTCTTTGCGAAGTCAAGTATCCACCGCGACGAGCTTTCACGATCTTCGTTTACGGACGACGCGTTGCGCATTCTTCTCCCGACGGTCCACAGAGTTTTCATTGAAGTCTCGCGCGATAAACCTTCAACAAAAGTGCGCCAATATCCGCGCTTCTTCACTTTGACCAGTTTCTTGAACTGGATTTCGAGCGCGGTGTATCGTTTGTGAAGAACGATCGCCCCGTGTTTCCGAAATTCTTTGAACGCGGCGGATTTCTCGCGATAAAGTTGCGTACACTCGATGTCCCACCACGGACTGTAGGGTTTCCTACGAACCGAAGCTCCTGGCACCGGCCGACGTTGTGCCTGAAGAGCGCTTTCAAGAATCAACTGCGATAGAAACTTGTACTCTTCCCGCGGGGAAGTGCTTCTATCGACTGTATGCCATCGCTGATGGCGTCCGCATATTTGCCCCAATCGATGTGCTTCGTTAGGTCATATGAAAGATCGATGGAAGCAGATTGCTTATGTCCATTGGAAATCGAAACTTCGATCGGCAAATGATCACTACCATGGGGATCTTGGACCACCTTCCAAGTACAGTCCAACGATAATGAGCTCGAACAAATGGAAAGATCTAGACGACTATCTCTTGCTGGAGGAGCTACTTGTGTAACTTCTCCTGTATTCAAAATTGACATATTGAAGTCGTCGCAGAGGTCGTATATCATTGATGAACGGTTGTCGTCGTACAGTTCCCCAGCCTGTTCCGTGGGAGTTAAAATCTCCAGGAGCAACCGTGGCTCAGGCATAACCGAGCAGATGTGCGAAAGATCTCTTCGAGATACCGCGGTGTTTGGGGAAGATATATCGAGGCGATACTGAGGTCTTTTCCTCGAATAGTCACCTGACATGGGACAGCATCGGTGCCAGACATCGGAGCAAAATCGACTCTATAGAAGGAGTGCTGTTTTTGATCCCTAAAGCACTCCTCCATATCGATTTGCCCGATCGCGGCGGATTATGTTGAAATCAGGAAAATGAAGGTTCACATCTGGTGTTAGCCATGTTTCACATAAAGCAAAAGCATCGCATTGTAATTTGTTAACTAAAAATTTAAAAATATCTAATTTTTGAAGAATACTTCGACAGTTCCACTGTAGAATCGAAATCATGTTACCCTTATTGACTAAGTTAGCCATCGAAGGATACAAATGACTCGAGGAGGGGCATTTTCGAAGCCAGCTGCTTCAGGAGAGGAGTCAGAATAGGAAGAACAGTTTTGACCATGTTCTTCACGGGGTCGGAAGCATCAAAGAAGTTGAGGATGAGCTCCACGATTCCAGAAAGTGTGAACATTAGAGCGCTCGGGAGTTCTTCTGCTCGCTCTGTATGCTCTCTTTCTGGCTGAGAAATCGCAAGAAATGGGGCATCTGGGATTTTAGATGTTCCCGGAAGCGGTGGAAACTCTCGATCATCCCGATGTGAAACCACAAAAGTTGAACGTTTTTGAGTATGTCCACCCGCTTTGAATTTGACCATGTTGGATTGGGGCTCACTTTACGGCTGTTTTCTAGGCTGGGGTCGCTGGCTCTGTTTTATTCTCTTCCTCGTTGAGCCATTGAAAACAAAGGGAACCCCATTTCCAACCTCGGAGTCAGAGCTACCTTGATCGTCCAAAGGAAGAGACGAGTAGATGGTGTCAGAAACGAGTGGAGGAGCGGCCTTCCTCAACATTTCGGCGTAACTTCGCCGAGAACGCTGCTGAAGAGACCGCTTCTGGTGTATTCGCTGCTGTATGTACGTTGGGCAAGCTTCAAGAGCATGTGGAGGGCTTTCGTTACAATAAACACATTTCGGTGCCGTCTTGCACACAACCTCCACATGCTTCTCTCCGCATGATGCACAGCGAGGTTTATTGCAGCAGTACTGAGCGGTGTGGCCCAGCTGCTTGCAATTAACACAATTCATCACCTTCGGTACATACAGCCGAACAGGTAGACGAAGTTTGCCAATCACTACGTAGTCAGGCAGTGCGGACCCGGAAAAAGTGACGCAGAAAGAGTCAGACGGGGAATAACTCCGCTTCTCTCCCTCCTGCGACACCGAATACATTTGTTTGCAATCCAGTATCGCAACAGGAGGCAAAGAAACGTTCTTGAAACGACCGAAACCACCCCCGTCACCACCCCCGCGATCTCACACACTGCTGACGGTAAATACACCCTATATTCGAGAGTGAAAAGCTCACAGATGGCAATCTCGTTGGCCTGTTTGCGATCACTGACCGTGACACGGAGTTTACTGGACCCAACCATGTCAATGGTCGCGACAGACGAAAATCGCTTTTCCAGATCTTTGCTAATCTGGCTGATATTCAAACGTTTGCCTTTGGGTCGAAAGAAAACAACATACGGCCCACTAGAGTCGTGAGGGTAGACCTTGGGACGGGGGCTCGTAGAGGAAATTTTAGCGTTGCTGGTGTCCATTTCGTTTTGGTTTGGAACACCCGAATGCAACGAAACATCTGACATGGAATACGAAGTACCCCTGCCAACTTCGCCTTCGCGCATTGCGGACACGAAATGCGCCGCTGCAGCGAGGCACAATCTCTTTTAAAACTAAACAATTATCACAAGGGCAGAAAAAAAAACACACACACAAACAAAATAATGATTTGGGACAGAGGGGAAGACGAGTAAAAAAGAAAGAAAAAAATCAGAAGGGTTATATACAAGATACGACCGCCCGACGTAAACTACGTAAAACAGATTATAAGATAATTCATTTGATTGCCTATGTCACTGGTTTGAGCATGAGCTTAAAGTGATTCAAATTTTGACCTTTTTGGCTCCCCTATTCTGGAACGATAACATTTGCTATTCTAATGAACCTCCTAAATTTTTAACTGAATTGGTTGTAATTTGACTGAGCACGAGCAGTTTGATACTTGTATCCTTGTATTAAGTAAGACAGTCATTTTTCCGAAGCGATCGGATTGTTGCTCATTATTAATATTTATGTAATTCTTTTACGTGTTAAATTGATTTTCCCACGATTCAGTATTTCGCGAGTATGTTCTGCACCGATCGCGCACCAATTACCGTCGACACTCTACATCTCGATATATCTCCCTATGTCCCTTTTCTCCGTCCCTACGAACTACATACATTTTTGCTTTTTGCATCTCGATAACCTCCCTATCTTGGTATCTCTATCTCGATGTGTTCTGATCATGTTTTATTCAGGATTCACTCTCTCTATGTCGATATATTCAAGTTTCTAGGCTACTAGACAACCTTGGGGCAATGATAAACACATCAAACAGAAGAAATGACATTTGGTTTTTACCGTTTTTCATAGCAACGAGCTTTTTTCCATCTACTACCCATTTTAATTCCTCGATCTCTCCTTATCTCGTTCTCTCCTTATAATTCCTCAATCTCTCCTTATCTCGATGGTCTCTTCAATATGGAGATGTGGAAAGGCGACTGTAATTAACTTTTTGCGATTCCTGATCATAATATCTGGTTTACACTGTTGAGTCATAAAACGGCCTACTTTTCCATATAAAACGAAATGGGTGCTTTAATGAACGTTATCAAATCAAATGGGTTGCATAATATTCATTATAACTCTCATTTGGCTAACATCCGAACAGTAGTTATGGTAAAACGACCTATTATGGAGGGGTTAAGCACCGTGTCAAAACAAAATTGATTACAAAAATTCTTCAAAAATTACCTGTTGGTCGATTTCCACATTGTAGTAGTTGAATAGGATGCTCGTTAACTATAGTTTCGTAAATATTACGTCAATTGTGCTGAACTTATGTTGTTTTGTTTTTATCACAATAAAAACAAACTACCGCAATAATAGGACGCAGTTGCCTATCGTTGCGATATTTTTTGAAGGTCAGTCCTATTGTTGCGGTATTACATGTAATTCTTATGGAGAGCGATACCGCAACAATAGGACCTTACCACTACCGCAATAATAGGCTCAAAGAATTAAAATTTTTAACGAAAAACGTTGATTTTTCATCATTTTGAACGGAATTTTGTCAAACAAAATCTGTTCTAGTCGTTAATCCGAAGAGTTTTAGCGTACCTACAATTGTTTTCAATCGTATTATATTCGGAATGGACTACTTTAACACTACCGCAACATTAGGGCATACCACAACGATATGACGTTTTACCCTACATGACTACATTTAGCTGAATTAGCTTAGGGTGAAATCAGGAGTGATTCAGTTTCATTCTAAATTTTCGACCACTATTCCAGTTTGAATCTGGAGCAAAATAGCACAAACTCGCTGGTTTCCCCAGCAGTGTTCTATTCATGTTTTTCAAATTTTCAATTAATTTTAATCATTATGTTACTCCCAAGAAAGGCGCCGGAATTGCTAAGTGGATTGATCCGTAGATAAAATGACGCATCCATACACCAAAACAATTGAAAAATATTTGAATCTCATGATTCAATCGTGGTTCAAATCTGCAGAAAATAGAACGGAGCGTTATACCAGTTTTATTTTTTTGACAGTTGACTGGTCTAAAAACTAAATCTAGAACAGCTGCTGGGAAAATTAATGTTTCAGATTCATATTCAAACTGACAGCCCCGAACGATTTGAATCACTGCTGATTTTACTCTTAGGTAAGTGTTCAAATAGTGTATTCTCTGCGTCGCGTAATAAATGAAATACCTAGTTCGATGGACATGACATCAAAAAATTCCAAAAGCAAGTACATCTATCGCTTCACGGTTTATCGAACTATGCAATGTGGCACGGCAACATGGAATCTCTGCTGATGTTACTGATTTCGAACAAAATTGACGTAATTCAAAATATGAAAAGAATTGAATGCGACAATTTAAAATTTTCACTCAAAAAAACCCGAATTCATTCCCCTGTGGTGATGACGCCTTTCTTCGACTATTACCTATTCGACTTAGAGTGGTTAATGCATCTCAAAGGTAATTGCCTAATAAATGGCTATTAAATTCTTTGAAGTATTATTTTAAGGGGTGCTGCCCAAATGGTAAGATAACCTTGTTTAAAGGTAATAATCAATTTTAATAGAACTTTTAAACTGGTGGCGAGTTTCCGAGTCTATTGATAAACAAATTTTAAAAACTCATTAAAAAATAAAGGCGCTATTAACTTCAAAATCTTACATGATTTCATGACGGTCCTCAATTTTGAAATATTGTACAAATTGTATCCCAGCCCTTAGACGCAGTTTACGTCAAAATTGGCTTTATAAGGTTAGTCTAGGATTGCCTCTTTATGCATTTGGAGAGATTATAATGAAAATATGACGAATAATTATATCCATCAGTGTAGGCTTGATCGAACTATTAGCAAGGACGAACATGTCCAGCACCTAAAGCACTTTTTCATAAACATTACTCTTTTGCTTCGACCGCGGCCATGGCTTTGGCTCTTTTGTTCTAGTTTTTGTGGGAATCACGGCACAAAAGTAGAGCGTAAGAACCAACCACACCAGTCGTAACGAGACTCAGAAATTTGGGTTTATAAATAAATGGAATTTTCAATGTTTTTACGTTAATAATCAATAGTTACAATAAGCTTGAAAAATTTCTGGAGAGTTTCCGATTCGATTGATAATAAAATCTCGAAAATCCATCCAAAGATAAAGGGTCTTCTAGCGTTTGAAATCTCGCCTAATTTCGTGACGGTCTCGAATTTGGAAATTTCGGTTTTACACCCTGTATCTGAGTCTTCCCCTTAGACGTAGTTTACGTCAAAAACTATTCCAATAAGATGGAGAAGAGAGGGGAACAATGAGAGGGAGCTCAATTAAATACTTGCGTTCACACTGCTGTGTTGCCGGCTAACAGTTCTGGCAGCACACACTAGCTCGATGGACACTCGCCGGTGGTGCGGTCGAAGCGAACCACGCTATTGTTGGTGTTCTCGCCGCACTCAACACTGCGACTGGGTGGATGGATGGTGGCAGGACGGCAGCGTCTGTGTTGGTGGAGACGCACGATGGATGATGACTGTCGGCGTGGGACGATGATGCCTGCGCCTGCGATGGACGCCGAATAAACTGCAAAGTTTTGCGTAGTTGCAAAACCAACGAAATGGCTACTTAACTGCTACAGCTAAGCACCACTTCCACTCAAGCACTATGCTTCAAAACACTTTCGGAAAAAAAAAACCACTACCTGTACTTCAGGAAAAAAAACCGAATGAGAAGCAGACCGTACGCGGACTTACAACCGTCTCGCACGGATGCTCGACGTGGAATGTTTTAAAAAGCTGTCTGTCAAAATGTTAAACATGTTTATTTCGTATCACGGTAAATTCAGTTAATACTAAATATCTACGTTAAAAAATTTATGTATTTCAGGTTTTCTGCATTTTGGAAAGATTTTTCATGTACTTCTTTTTGACTTATGAATGAAGCCCACCACAATAAAAAGGAACACTTAATTAAGGACTACACAGTAGTGGCTTTTAACTAATAAAATCCTTGTGTAACTTTGTTATGCTTTATCACAACAAATAAACAAACTCTTATGTTTGTGCTGCGTTCCCGGAACGGCGAACTATTTTCATCGCTTGTCCATGATCTTATTTAGAACCTACAATTCGGATCAGTTTCCCGAGTTCGTGAGGTGTCCTCTCAAATGTCAATTACATCGTTCTATGGAGATTATAAGATGCTATAAGATTAAGATTATTATAAGATTCTATGGAGAGCCAGAGTTAATTTTGATAGAAGCGATACACTCTACAATTAATCGGGGTCGGGCCACTTGTACTTGCGCATGTGCTGGAAAGTTTAATGTACGAACGTCGACTGGAAGGACATGGATTAGATCAAGAATTTTTTTTGAGGCAAGAAGCTCAGGAAGACTGACTCAATGTTGGGTGGCGCGACGAGATTAGCAAGGCGAATATCAGTTAGTGTACACAACCTCGCTGTAGACGGGAGATGGGTAGGAAGCAGGCGCCAAATAGATGTAGCTGATCTTGTACTGTAGATACTTGTCGTTTAATTAATAGAGAGCTGTAGCTGCTGGAAAAAAGTATCAGTCAGTAGCCCTCCATTGAGTGGTATAGGGGAATTTGATATTTTTTTTTGTGAAGGTCTTCTACTAACTATTTCCGATATTTTCACGTCTGTTCCTCTCTTACTACTTTAATAATAAGATGATATCGATTGTGCATCACAAAGAACCTTTGCTCCGTATACATGCCTGAGCCTACCAAATAAACGAACTTGGAAAAAAAATCATGTCTGACGGGAGGTATAAAAATATGATATGAGTTTATCACCAAAGTTGAATTTTGCGCTCAAAACAAATAACTTTTATAAGAAGAAAAATCACACTGTTTGCGAACCGGAAATGAAACAGTATTTTTTGTCCCGGGTATCCCGGGATTTTCGGGATTTCAAAAATAATATCCCGGGAATCGGGAAAACCCGAATTTTCTCAAATCCCGGGATGGAAAATCTACTTGAACCAAACCTTTTAACTATCCAATCTTATGGTCATTTATTCTTCAAATCTTTTAGTAGTCTATTCAGCTTTAATCATCAAAATTCGTATCATTCAAATAACCACAAAACAACACAATTTTACACTTATTTATCGCCTTCGCAACACTGTGCGTTGTCCCAGCCTAAAGATGACACGCTCATTTTTCACTCGGACACACCAGCCAGCGTGTGTTTAGATCAATGAACTTCGCTGAACGGTTCAACACCTGCCAGCCAGCAGCCAGCGGCTGTGCCTGCACGTAAACGTGTGGAGCTCGGAAAAAGGGTCATTTCTTATCTAGCTCCTTTCGCCGCGTCGGCCTGCGATAGATTGCCAGCGACTAAGCAGCGATATTTGCACGGGCTCCGAACGACGATGGTGCGTATGGAGCACTTCTCGGCCGTACCTACTGATAAGTGGCGGCGGTGGCGTCTCACTTGCGTTCCTTGCATACAGAGAGTCTGCGACAAGCCCTAGGGGCAAAGTAGTTGAACCGTCGACGACGTCGTCGTAATAAAACAAGATTAAAATCAGAGAGTTTTTAATTGCAAAAACTAGTCGCACCAGTTTTGTCACTTTGTCAAATGCACCTGTTCCGTTTGGGGCCTAATAAAGGTTTGTTGCTGGACGATGCGATAGAGAAGGGGTTGTTCGATCCAGTGATTGCGTTCAGAAACCAACGCTTGATCATTAAATAATGTTGCGAAACTATATTAATTGGATTTTTATGTGATTCCGATAAAGATCAGTTTTTACTGCTATGAATTGCATTGAATGCTTGAAATGCCAAATAACTGCAAGGCTAGAAGCCATCTAGACCCGTGAAGACATTCCACTCAACAAGCTGCAGACAATCAACATAGCAACTTCCATGTCGTGAATGAACAGTTGAAGATACCTCAATGAAAAGGATTCTCTAAAACAAATAAAATTACCAGCACAAGGCTGGACTTCAAATTGAACGATAGATAAATTTGACTCAATGAATGCTTAGGATATTGATTTGTATAGCAGAACAATCATGAGTGTGAGGTTCCATGGTGTAACGGTTAGCACTCAGGACTTTGAATCCTGCGATCCGAGTTCAAATCTCGGTGGAACCTGGTTGTTTTTAATAGTGTTGTTGGATAGGAAATATATTACATTTCAAATAGAAGAGCAAAAATGATATCATCCATCAATCTCTAACATCCACGATGAATATATTTTGTTTTTTTATGCTCTTTCTTGACATAGCCTTGATGTAGTACACGACTAGGGAAACATTCAGTGAGGGGATATAGCTCAGTGGTAGAGCATTCGACTGCAGATCGAGAGGTCCCCGGTTCAAACCCGGGTGTCCCCTAAGTGTAAAACTTTTTAGTTGCAAATTAATTGTATTCAATATGACGATGACAGATTACGAACATATTAAGGTCACTCCTGACAGAATCCAAGTTTCAAAGTGCTCGCGTTTTCGGGGCACACCACTCGATACGGAAGCAACGCACAACTGTCATTTTTATTTTTTCACGCATGCTGCGACGCAGCAAAGCTGAATCAACAAAAATGACAGTTGTCCACCGCCTCCGTATCGAGTGGTGTGCCCCCGAAAACGCGAGCACTTTGAAACTTGGATTCTGTCAGGAGTGACCTTAAGCATAAGCATGTAAATAACGATAGATGCAAAGATTAAATTATTCATATGAATTGAGCTAATTATGAAATTAAAACCATGAATTGTGTTAACAAAAATCCAAAATAGTCATTCTATCTCTAGAAAAAGTAATATAGGGTATGGAAATAAATGCTACAAAAATTGATGAGTTGTTTTTTTATCATACTTAAGTGCAGCACTCCTAAAAATCCACGAGAAGGTAATTATGGTACCGCTAAGCAAATTACCTTGGGTTTCATATTATATTGTTCGTACTTGAAATAAAGTTTATGTAATGTTTCAAAACTTAAGATTCCGTTCTTTCTTGATAACTGAAAGAAGCTTTCCATTATTACTTTCCAAATCCAATACTTTCCGAACAGTCTATTCAAATAAACCGTTGTAGATGATTGATAAGAGACAATCCGTTATCACCAGGATAATTGGATCGCATCTCATTGAAAGGTTTATCGCTCATACTTGACAGAACCGTCGTTCGGAGTTGAGCATCGAGTGCAGTTATGTGCATCTGCGTCGGCTTTGTCGCCATCCGCATGAAGGGGGAAGTGCTCGATCTACCTGTTCTGGTTTTCGCACTTCTGCTCGAGCTTGTAATCGTCTGGTGAGCCCATTAGCTATGCATTAAAACTACGGTATAAAGTGGCCCACCAAAGTAGAACACAACTGGGTTCATCGATCATCTGTCGCCACATCCTCTGTGCGCAATAGGGTGCTGCATTTTTTCTGCACAAAAAGCGTCAAAAAGCTAAAAAAAAATAAAATTTAAAAAGACATGAGTGCCTTCATGATTTACAATTAAAATCCAATGCCGAAAAAAAAACAATTTCAAAATTATGGAATCGTTCAAATAAAAACTGCACCCTTATGTGCGCGCTTGTCTGATTATCACCATTCGATAACGAGCTGTGGGTTTGGTTAATTGCTTTGAACGTCATCAATAATGCTCGGCGCGAACCGCGATGTGGTCAGGTGAGAAGATCGCCTGCTCCCTCATCTAACACGACAACGTGGCTCAAGAAGGCGTATCTCCAATAGTTTCATGTTTATAAATTAGCTTATCGTGTCGTCCAAATGTGACGGTCTGCTATAAATAACACGAATGTCTCCAATGCATCCACACCTGCATCATTGATCAACTCGTGACCGATTGAATTCGTTTATGGCCATCGCTAATCATCCTCCGGTGAAGGACTGCCTGGCAAAGCTTTCGAGCAACTGCACCGAGGCGATCGCTCACCCTTCAAATGCAACGAATGGAACGCGCTCGATCAGATCGACTCTCCCCTTTGCCGTAGGTCAGGTCGACACAAAGTCACCTTTTTTTCTAGGCGTTTAATTCGAATTCGAACAATACCCATTGGCATCGTAAACTAACCAAACGACGACAACCGGTCCGGTTGGTGATCGGTGGTGGCTGGTAGGCAAACCCGAGGCAACAAGTGAGATAAAGCTCACCAGAATTGTAATTTCGGGGTGGAGCTTAATGTTTGATCTGATATTGCAAAAAAGTGCCCTCACTAATTGACCAACGCGCGAGGAATGTGCAACTGGCTACGGCTCTAGTTTTCAGCACCTGAGCTAAGAGTGCGGGCCACATATTCGGGCCGATTGACGACGGCGAGTCAGGTTCAGGCGAGAAGAAAAATGGTGAATGTCAGAGACCAGTGCCCAGAGGCGTCTACGAAGGGGCACGGTGTCAAACATTAACTCAAGTTTATAGGGTTTTGCAGTCCAAAATAACTTCGTGACACAAGCGAATAACTTGTTTGAAGAAATCCTAGCGTGCAAATTTATGACAAATGTTCAGCTTCTGATTTTTAAGAATTTAACGATAAATCGCACAGTGACAATTTTATTACTTAAATTTTCAGGGAAAAAAGAGGAACAATAATATAATAAATTAGCAATCATTTGTCGTAAATTCAAGAATTTTGTAATACAACGATTTTTGGGGGAACATTATTTTTATGCACTTAAAAGCTTGAAAATCACTGTAACATAGATAAAACGTGAACGGAACGAATCGCAATGTTCACAAGACTTGTAGAGCACACCCAAAGCTTCCGTATGAAGGTTGTTGCGATAGTTTTCGACGTTTATATCTCTTGTTAGAATTTTTCCAAAATTGAAAATAGCCCAAAAACACTAAATCGACTTGAGCCACCTCGAAATTTTATCCGAATTAGCTGAAAATTTGACAGGAGACTTATTTTAGCATAAGAATTGTGATTCTGGGCTGACCGGTTGAATTTTTGATACTTTTTGAAAACATGAAGAGGTCTAATAGATATTCTGAGTCACCCAAAAAATTCCCTGGAGTAAGGTCCCATGGTCTACCCACGTAGCCAAAGGTCTATCGTCCAAATTGAAATACGGTACATGCTTTTTGTGATACTTACCATAGAATATGTTTACTGTATATATTCTGGGTTATCCAATAAATCTCTGGAGTATGGCCTTAAGGTCTACACGTGTAGCCAAAAATGTGTCGACTAGTTTCCAAAGTAATACGTGTTCTTTGTAGCACTTTGCATAGAATGTAATCACAACATATGTTCTGCATTTTCTAACAAATCTATGGAGTAAGGCCTTATGATCTATATGCGTAATAAACGGTCTGAAGACTAGTTTCAGAAGTGGTGCATGCTGTGATGATCATTGGGATAAAATGAGTTCACTAGAGATGGGCGTTCAGATCCGGAACCGTTAAAATGATCCGGATCTTTGTTGTGAGTCAATGATCCGTAGCTCACTTTTTGAAAGACGAAAGTTTTGAAAGAAAGTTCACCAGATCAGCAAATTATCTGACTATTCGTAGGAAAACGCCAAAATGAAAGGTTTTTCGTGGGTTCTTTATACAGAGTTCTTTATGTGAGCGAGAGAGTGATGAAATGTTTGTATGCACGAGTCAAAAGCAGAATCCTGAATGACAACCGTTTCACCATTTTGCATTCTCCTTACATGTTATTCCAAAGATCCGATCCGTATGAAAGATCCGGATCATTAGATTGAACGACCCAGATCTGATCCGTTCAACGGAGTGATCCGTCTTGCCCATCTCTAATATTCACAACACATGTCCTGTCCAAGAAATCTCTGGAGTAAGGTCTTAGTAATACAAAAAATCTCTGGAGAAAGGCGATCTACACGCGTAACCAAAGGCGCACACTGCGGCAGCCCTTGTCCAAACATGGAAAAAGCCTGTCAGTCATTGAAATGATGAAATAGACCATGAGGTTCTCAGCGAAGTTTCAATATACATTGAAGCCGAAATTTTGGTCAATTTTCACAATTATTATCAGTATTCGCATGAAAGTCCAACACGCCAAGTCGGTCAAACAGTGTTTTTAAAGTAAGATTTCTTCAGAGAAGTTGTTTGTCTATTTTGATGATTTATTTACTAGATTTGAAAAAGGACCATACAATAAAATTTGATCAGTAATTGAACTTTGTCAACACTTTTAATATTTAATATTATTCAAAATCAAGGATAATAGCAACATACACGATTCGTGACGGTGATCTAGTTGGAAAAAAATATGTCTGGCGATTATTCTAAAAAAAAGCAAATTTATAGTATTTTCCACATATGGCGTTTATGCCATGGGGCACAGTCGGGCAAGCGATTTAATAGGAAATGGAATGAAAAATTCATGCCCTTTCATTCAAGTACTATTCCAAAGACATGATTTACAATGATTTTTTTCGAAAATGAACTTTACTGAAGACCATTTCAAATGCTAATAAAAAATTACCACCCAATGATTTTCGATTAGTCAGGGTGGTAAGTAATTAAACAACATGATAAAATGAACAAAGTTAAACTACGCAACGCTTTTATTGAAAAATTATACAAGAACTGATGAAATTTTATTATTGCCCCGATGCTGGGTTATTAGGCCGAAGGCCGAACGGTCATTAGGCCGAATGGTCATTAGGCCGAATGGTCATTAGGCCGAATGAGAAGTGGGGAGTGAGACGTGAGTGGTGCGAAATGAGGAAGAAGTAGAACGGAGAAAGTAAGAAAGAAGAAAGAAGAAGGAAGGAGAAAGAAGGAAGAAAGAAGAAAGAAGAAGCAAGAAGGAAGATGGAAGAAGAAAGAAGGAAGAAGGAAGAAGAAAGAAGAAAGAAGGAAAAAGGAAGACGGTAGAAAGAAGGAAGAAAACGGAAGAAAGAAGGAAGAAGAAGGTAGAAGGAAAAAGGAAGAAAGAAGAAGAAAGAAGGAAGCAGGAAGAAGAAAGAAGGAAGAAAATGGAAGAAAGATAAAAGAAGAAGGAAGAAAGAAAAAGAAAAAAGGAAGAAGGAAGAATGGAGAGAGAAGAATGGAAAATAATAAAGGAAGAAGAAAGAATGGAAGAAGGAAAAAAGAAGAAGGAAGAAGGGAGAAGGAAAAAGGAAGAAAGAAAAAAGAAAGGAAAGGAAAGAAAGGAAAAGGGAAGAACCCTAACAGCACACATATTTCACATAGGTTATAGACACTCATATGTGACCTGATTAAGTCACAACCAAGTTGCTGTGACCAATTTTGTCTAACTTGTGCTGCTCGGGAAGGAAGAGGAAGAGTAAAACGGAAGAAGGAAAAAGGAAGAAGGAAGAGGAAAAAAGGAAGAAGGAAGAAAGAAGAAGGAAGAAGGAAGAAGGAAGGTGGAAGAAGGATATAGGAAGAAGGAAGAAGGAAGAAAAAATAAGGAAGAATGAAGAAAGAAGAAAGAATAAAGAAGAAAAAAGAAAGAAGCAAGAAGAGAGAAGAAAAAAGAAAGAAGAAGGAGAAAGGAAAACGGAAGAAAGAAGGAATAAAACGGATGAAAGAAGAAGGAAGATGAAAGAAAGAAGGGTAAGAGAAGAAGACAGAAGGAAGAAATAAGAAGAAAGAAGGAAGAGAAAAAAGGAAGAAGTAAGAAGAAAGAAGGAAGAAAGAAGAAGAAAGAAGAAGAAAGAAGGAAGAAAGAAGGGTAAGAGAAGAAGACAGAAGGAAGAAATAATAACAAAAAAGGGAAGGAGGAAGAAGGAAGAAGAAAGAAGGAAAGAGGAAGAATGAAGAAGAAAGGAGGATGCAAGAAGGGAGAACGAAGAAGAGCTAAGGCGAAGAAAAAACTTCTCAGTTTTACTTTTTGCTTCTTTTTACTAATTCGGCCTAATTGCCATTCGGCCTTATGGCCATTCGGCCTAATGACCATTCGGTCTAATGACCTTCGGCCAAATGGCCTTCGGCCTAACGGCCTGACACCATTACGCCTATGGATGTTTTTAAAAACATATTCGAATAGACCTAGAGGAAAATGGAGAAATCTCGCTTAACTTTTCAAAAGGACCTAAGTAACATTTTTTTCATGAATTAATTTGAATAGCGCAATCAATAGAACAACATGAATGCTTTTGATTGCAGTACTCAAATTAATTCATGAAAAAAATGTTACTTAGGTCCTTTTGAAAAGTTAAGCGAGAAATGTCCAATTTTTTTATACTCCGCAAATGAATAATAGTATGTAGAGTAGAGTGGGGCAAGGGTGCGCGTGGGGTAAGAGTACGTTTTCGATTTTTTGAAGTAATTAAAAAAGATAAACTAGCAGCACTGCATCAGATTGACAGGTATTCTGTCCAACTTTTATCATGTGTAATTATGAACGATTTGAATAAACAACAAGGTAGATATGGAGTTAGATAATTTTTTGGTCATTTTGCTTAAAATAATTGTGTTTCCGCAACTAGTATTTCATTACCATATATACGTTTAATCAGGTGAACATTATACCATTTCGATAACCTATTGTATAGAGTAATTTATGGTGCAGAACACCAATCCGGTTGGTTTTCCAAGAAGTCAAAACAATTACTTATATCAATTTTGAGACTGTGAGGTAATAGTACGCAGGAACGGGTGGGGCAAGAGTACGCATGTGAGTCTTCAATTTCTGATGTCAAACCCTTATCTCCGGCCGAAATAAAACTACTTCCAAAGCGTAAAGACCCACAACTAAGAAAAAGGGACAGAAATCGAAAATTATCAGTTTTAAGGATAAGTTTAAGTTATTTGGTATTAGAAAGGACTTAGCGAACAAAGCACTGAAGCGAACTGATGAAATTGTATTAGGACTTATTGTACCTGGCTTAGAAACCTCGCAGTTAATAACTGTGGAAGTGCTTAATGAACACTAAGCTGCGAGGCGGCTCTGTCCCAGTGTGGGGATGTAATGCCAGTAAGAAGAAGAAGAAGAAGCTTGCTTCATAAAGGCCACATGATCGATTGAAAACTAAGTTCGTACTCTTGCCCCACTCTACTCTACATATGAAATTTTTTTTCAAAGTCATTTGATATTCATGAAAGTGTCCTATATTTCCGCGTCTTTTCTTATACTTTTAATAGAAGTGTAACAACTTCCGAAAATATGAAAAAACGCTGATGTATTAGACACTTTTTGCAAATATTACCATGCTAAGAAAAAATAGTGCATATATACTGGTATTCATTTGTTTGGTTTATAAAACTGGGTAAATTTAAATCCGTATAATGTTTTATAACTAATCCTTTTCTATCCTCTTCGATACGAATATGTTTTACAAACTTTATCTTCCAAAAGTGCAGAAATAAAATTCCTTCAGATTTTAATAAATTCTTAAACAAATGCACTGCGCTTTTTGATTTTATTCATCTTATCATGATATTCAAGTGTTTACCCCCTGACTGAATGAAAATCATAAGAGGATATTTTTTCTAAGCATTTGTACTGGGTTTCAGTGAAATTCAAGTTTGAAAAAATCATCGAAAATGTTTTTCATGTTTGTCATGTTTTTGGAATAGTATTGGCATGAAAAAGCATGAATATGTTTGTCCATTGCTGATTACAGATTAAAACACCTGCCCGACTCTGCCCCTTCGCATAAACGACATATGTGAAAATACTCTAAAATTGCCTTTTTTCCGCGATTGAGCGCCAGAGATCTTTTTTGGTGGCTGCCACAGCCACGAATCGTGTATTTTGCCAATATCCTTGATTTTGAAGAAAATTAAACAGTTAAAGAAAGTGTTTATAAAGTACAATCATTGATCAAATTTTCTTTTTTGGTCTTTGTTTTCTAAATAAACAAATAAATCATCACAGCAGGCTCTGTAATTTTGAAATTTTTAGCAAGGTTCATCGAAATTAAGAAACAAACAACTTCTCTGAAGAAACCACACTTTCAAAACGCTGTTTAGGTTGTAGGACAGAAGGTCGAAGTTCAAGGAACAAAACTTCGAATATCAAAAGGTCGAACGAACAAAAGGTCGAAGGGTAAAAGGTCGAAACAAAAAATCTATGTCAAAAGGTCGAAGGACAAAAGAACGAAGGTCAAAAAGCCGAAAGGACAGAAGGTCGAAGGGTCAAAAGGTAGGAGGGACACAAGTTCAAAAAAAATGAGATCGAAGGACAAAAGGTCGAAGATCAAAAGGTCGAAGGGACAAATTTTTTGACTAATTTTTGCCACGCCGTTGGCTATTGGATGACTATTAAGTCAGTTTCGTACATTTTGTTGAGCATTTGTACTTGCATCCTATCGGTAATACTAACTATTTTAGTAAAAAAAAACGGCTAATCAGTCTAAATTTAGTAAAACGAGTATGTTATTTACCCAACGTTTCGACACGGGGATTGTGTCCTCAGGAGGACACAGATTGTGTCTTCCCTTTTTACTAGAATACAAAAGATACAGTCGTCACACAAACAGGTAATACTAACTTATTTTCAGGGTTTGCAGAAAACGCTCTCAATTGGTAACGAACAACGATAAAAGAAAGGCTGTTTCGAATCATAACAAGTCATGATAGCAAATATATCAAACTTGTATACAAGCGCAAAAAAACAGAATCGGAAAGGCAGCCCCCACACAAAAAGAGATGATTTTCGCTTTGTTTTTGCTTATTTTGTGTTGTGCAGCTGGGTAGAACAAGTTGAAATGCATCATCATAACCAGTGCTCCCCGCATTTGGAGCTTTTAATAAGAAATGTATCAGTTCCCAGTTCATGACAGCTTGTGAAAAAAGTCTCTCGCGGTATGCTACATATCGTATATGTATACAGAGACGATATGTGAGAGACTTTCCAATTCTCTTTTGGATTCAAGCCCTGCTTGTTTTCAGTCAAGTTCATATAACACTTATCTACTTCCAAGTATGCAGAAATTATTAGATGGCGATCAACCCACATTTGCTGTACAGTCTGCTCGAGCAAAAATAAAAATAATTTTCCTAAGACTGCGTTTCATTTCCCGAATTCAACTCAAATCAAAAAGTGACACTTGAACAGTTCCCCAACAACCCTGCACACATAACAGAATTACTTTTGCCCGGCAATTGTTTTTGAAATTGTTTGTTGTACTATACACATGTGGTAGTGTTGGCTTGAGAAATGGATTGCGAGTGATTTGACTATGCGTCCAATTTGGGAATCTCGAGCTCGTTCAGTAGCCGGTAGGTTGCGAAGGCCGACGGAGGTCCTTCGTAGCTTAGTTGGTTAAAGCACCAGTCTAGCGTACTGTAGGGTCATGGGTTCGAGTCCCATCGAAGGGAAAGTGGTTACCTCCAATACATTTTTCAAATCAATATCTTCCACATAACGTACATATTCACATATGAGTTTCCATAACATTGTAAATTAACGTCCAAGTCGGGTGGTTTAATCCCCGGAAATAGGCAATTAACTTTGATTGAACAGATGCGTCTTATTGAAAAGCTCATGTGAATCATATGACCATGTGATTTTTTATTTTCGAACTATCACTTTCAATAAGAAAATTATTTTGAGCTTTTTAGTTGAATGTCTTCACTTCTCATAAGACGAGTTTATACAATCCCATTGAATTCCACCACTTAATTGTATCTTGACAGATACGTATTTCGACCTCAACAGTAAGGCCGTTTTCAGTGTCTCGTACTTGACTCGACTTCGATGTCGATTATCCAGAGGGTTTCTTGAAGGACCATTTTGGGAAATACCTGGAGGGACTGTAGGTTCAGATAAAATTTATGGATTATTAGAATTTTGTGGAGGAATTTGCCATTGAATTAACAAAAGTATTCATGGAAAAACTCCTGTAAATATTTCTAGAAGAAATTCCTAGGGTAGGGTTGAGTTAGTTTAGACATTTTATGTGAGATTCCCGTGAAAATTTCTGAAGAGGTCTCGAAGTAATTTATTCATTCTTGGAGGAATTTCCAGCGGAACTTTAGGGAAAATTTCAGGAGGAATTTTTTTTTGACGAAAAAAAACTGGTGGGCATTCGAGGGGAACATTCATGAAAATCTAAATAATACGCAGGAAGACTTCTAGAGAAATTCACTGGAAAAAAATGTAATAACTCCTATGGATTTTCTTTACTTCCTGGAAGAAGAATTCCTGGAAAAGCTTCCCGAAGAATTCTTTGAGAAACATCCTAACAACATTATTATATCTATGATCCTAACTAATTTCTGGTGGAGCCTTCGCAAAACATTGTGGATGGACTTCCGGCGGAATTCCTGGAGCAGGATATGATAGTGGAATTTCCGGAGGAACTTCCGGAGAAATTTTTGCAGGTAGTTCAAGAGAAATTCCTGGAGGAATGTTAAAAGGAATTCTTGAAAGAATTCCTGGGGAAGCGTCCGGAGGAATTGCTGACGGAACTTCCGGAGGAATTCCTGGAAGAACTTCCAGAGGGATTTCTGGTGAAACTTTCGAAGAAATTGTTTTAGAAACATCATGAGGAATTCCTGAAGAAGTATTGATAGAACTTTCGTTGGAACTTCCGGAAATAATCTTGGATGAACTTTTTTAAATTCTTGGAAAAACTTCACAACTAACTCCTGGTGGAAATTTGGAAAAATTCCTGGAAGAACTGCCGGAGGAATTCCCGGAAAAAATCTTTGATGAACTTTTGGAATTCCAGGAAGATCTTCACAGCTATCTCCTTGTTGAAATTTGGAGGAATTCCTGGAAGAATTTCCGGAGGAATTTCTAAAGCAACTTTCGGAGGAATTTTTAGATCGATTCTTGGGGGAATTTTCGGAGGAATCCCTGAAGGAACTTCCAGAGGAATTCCTGGAGGTACTTCCGGAAGACCTCCTGGAAGAACTTCCAGAGGAACTCCTGGAGGAGCTTCCGGAGGAACTTCTGGAGGAACTTCCGTAGGAATTTCGTGAAGAACTTCGCAACGGACTCGTGATGAACTTCCTGAGGAATTCGTTGAGGAAATTCCGGAAAATTTCTTATTCTTGAAATTAGTTCACGCCGACTCACGCCGTCGTCGCCGATTATCAACGGCGTGACACCGCCACGCCGCCTTCCCTGGCTAAAAATGATCTATAAAGCCGTCGCCGAAAATATTTTAATCGGCGCACAGGTCTATCTCAGAGGTGTATTGTCAAATCAACATTTTTATCAAAGTTTTGCTAGGCTTTATTTACTTAAATTTTATTTCCTGAAACTAGTTCTTCACTCATTTTCTTCAAAATGATCATTCGAAATAAAGACCAGATCATTTAGAAATGGGGCACTATCAAATGGGTGTAATTTTTTAACTTTTAGTTTGATCGAAAAACTTTTTAAGGAACAAAAGTTATATTATTTTATGTCATATGAATGACTGAAACGAATCATGCATCGTTATTTCAAAGAAATTCTTTCAGTTTTCTGTTGTTGCCGCTTGTCAGTCGGCGCACACCTTCTTCAGTCATGATTTTGGCTAGCTATTATTATCAAATAGGCCATCATGGGACTGAATGAGGGGGAAAATTCGGCTTTTGACGCAGATGGATTTTGCAGGACTGTGCATAATTATTTTTCGTTTCTTTTCCTGCATGGTGAATATTTTGACCAAAAATAGACCAAAAAGAATGGTTTACTAATTATGAAACGCTGTGAAAAACTTGCATATCCGACCACTAGGAACGGCGCAATCTCCAAAATGATGTGCCCCAAATGATGTGCCCCAATTCCAAATGATCAATGCTTTATATCATTTTTAGCTTAACATATCATCTTGTAATGATGATAATTTTGTTTTTATGTTCTCAAAAAACCATACTTTTCAGAGGGAGTAAAATTTGTTTTGAAGTTAATATAAACGAATATAATAAATTTATGTTTATTATTAGAAAGCCTTACGTTACGCTGTAAATAGGGAGGAATATGGAATTTCCCAAGATTGCGTTATGTATTACTTATGATTGTTTCATTTAAACAACGACATCTAACGCCCAAAACCGCTTTTAGACTAAGTTCTTTGATAAATGTTTGTAATTTTTAATTGTTCAGACATCAAAAAGTTTTCGATGTCGATCAATAATCTTCTTCTTCATTAGCATCACATCCCCCACTACCCTCAGCATGGTCTTGCTTTGTAGCCGCGCATCTTACCGCACGGCTAAGGAGGGCCCCAGTCGATCAATGATATAAAGTTCAATACTTGTTCAAATCTGGTCAAAAATTTATTCTAAACTAGAAAAACAAAATTCTAAAAAGGTGAAATTGATGAAATGTGTTCAGATCGATTTTAAAAAGCAAAATCGTGATTTTGAGCGAAAACTGAAATTTTGGTATTAGAGAATGAACTCTAAAGAATATCGTCTGTTTAAAATAATAGGCATAATTCGTAAGAACAGTCAATGATTAATAGAATGAAGAAAATCTCTGCCTATTCAACTAAATGTTCTGTCAACCTTTTGTCTCTTCGATCTTTCGTCCTGCCGATCATTTGACCCAACCTTCTTTTCCTTCAACCTTCTGTTGTTTTTTCTTCCTTCTTTTCCTTCGACCTCTTGTCCTTTCGACTTTTTGACCTTCGACCTTTCTTTTTTTTCGACCTTTAGTCCTACCGACCGTTTGTCCTTTCGACCGTTTGTCCTTTCGACCGTTTGTCCTTTCGACCGTTTGTCCTTCCGACCTGTTGTCCTTTCGTCCTTTTGTCCTTTCGAAATTTTGTCCCTTCGACCTTCGAGGTTTGAAACATAAACGTATCGATGTTACAGTCTTGCAGAGGGAGATTTAACCTAGTAAACGCGTAGTAAATCAAATTGGCTGAAATTTTAAGTGGTTGTTACGTCAATTATGAAATCATGGGTAGTATATTTCAACAGATTCACATGCGCACATAGAAAACAGTGGACCTACGACAAAACATAAGCTAGCTTGAAAGCCTTTTTGAACCCACTCTGTCTACATCACCGTCGAATCAGTATTACGTAATTGATCTCTCGAGCAGCAGGGCACGACCGGTCAATTGGCTTGCGCACGTTACGAGCTACACAAATTGACCGCGGTCGGCCGTCGTCGTCGTCGTCGACGGGTACATTTTCCATTCAACCTGCTACTTACTGACTGCACTGCCTGCGCTAGTGCAGTGCAGAGAAGGAGGGTTCGCAATTCGCAAAACGTCGTTAAGCGCTGCTATGAGTGTCGTTGTGCCAAACTTCATCGCAAACCTTATCGCAAATGTGGATCAAATCAGCATCAGCTTGGTCCAGTGCGCGAACGTCCACTTATTTACTTATCTGCGTGGAGATAGGAGAGTGACGAACGAGCGGGACAACGCGCTTGGTTGGGGGCTACCGTGTAAGGGCACGTGTGGTATCGCGCGACTTCGTTAGATGAGGTTCGAAACGAATAGACAAATTCTTCGACGCAAAAATTCAACATCGTATACCCTGACTGTTGTGCAGCCAAGTGTTGACCGCAGTCAGTGATTTTTATTGGCGGGTCATTTGAGCGAATGAAAATGCGTTTCGAGCCCCCGGTCGCTCTGCGAATAAGATGGCAGACAGGTGATTCTAATTTATGTGCCGCGTATGTTCATTTAGCAATTTATTAAGTTTAAACTTTTACAATAAATTTAACCTTCGTGGCACGCGGCTGGACGCAACGGCCACTGCCTCTCACTCAATAGGGGGCGCTTTCGGTTCCCCCAACAACAACGGCGACGATGACGATGGCGATGAACATCCCGTCGAACGCTATTGACAATAGCAATAAAATATGGTTTATCGATTTGTCGCGAACTTTGCGGAGAGCGTATGACTTCATAATAAAACAAATCTCTCCTCTTGCTGTCGTGTATCCTGGACTTGAGGGCATTAAGTCAGTATTGAGACTCGTAAGCTTACCTCCGACGTCAGGACGTGACAGTTTTTCAATGTGTTTTTCTTATTTTGTGTGAATAGGTGGATAAATATTTTCGAATGTTTTGAATGAACGTGGGCGCCTAAAGATCGATTGCGGTTAGCGTGTTTTCGTAATGTTTATGGCTTTTATCTGATGACTGATCAACATAGTTGACCAAGTTTTTATATTATTTTATGGAAGCGAGTATGTATATGTTGATTGAGACATCTTGTACATTTTTCCACCAGCAAATACTCTCAATAAACTGTGGATCAAGCGGTTGACCTGCAACAGGCTCTTCATAAATTGTGGAATAACAGCTTGCAGAATAATCTGTTCATTGCTTTCAAATCCACATAAGGTTCTGTTAAACGAAAATGGCTTTTGGAACACGGATTTCCACCTAACAACAGTAACAGTATTTTTTTAATGTTATTTTTTAGCAAATCGTTTATAGAATACATGTCTTACCTGTCTCTACCCGCATCCTACTGAATAGATCATCATTCAATGGACTTGATGTTGATTCAAGGTTCATTACTATTTAATCTGTACATTCTGAAGCTGAGCAAGCTTCACAAAAAAATTATTATCAAATTGATTATACCTTTATGGCTCAAATCCCTAACATGACTCATATGCGGCTTCACTTCTTAACGACTATGAAATTGTTGAAACTTTATCCACGTAATCATTTCTATAGGATCATGAGTTCATTTGCAATCTTGGTCCTCCGTACAAAACAATATTGGAGATATTAGATATTGGTCTAGTGCTGTAGTGTTTAAAATATGTTTGGGATTCGATTCAAAGCGATACGTTTCCTGTATTCGAGAAAAAGGAGACTAGACTCATATTGGACCACAAAAAGAACAATTGTTATAGGGGAAGTGACCCCAAAACGCCACCACAGTGACCCCAAAATGAACCACCACCCCACCCCACCCGGATGATCGAACCATGGAATATCGAACTCGTGCGCTTTCGGCCGAAACATGCAAAATCACAGATGGTCGATTTAATTTGGAATTTGCAAGGCATTCAAGAGATTCTCCCTGCTTGTCGACGCCCGACACCGCGTTGGGTTTTTTGTTTCAACGTCGTCAATGTCGTGAATATTCGGTTGCCTAAATGGTGAAAAGTGGTTCACTTGCGATAAGCCTCTGCAGAGAGGCGCGAGACGCAGATTTATACTACCATAGGGTTTCGTGTGTTTCAGTTGATTGGAAAATTGGATATTCTAAGGAAGGTATGATAAGTTACATAGCATTCAATATTTTTTTTTTAATTTTTAACGAACTATACAAAAATACCGTTCTGGTGAACTATACGAAATCCTCATTATTGAAGAAAAAACAAAGAAAACAGTTTTTGTTGGGGATTCATGATAAACCATTCTTGGTATATTCATATTAAATCAATTAATAAGAGAAATTAGGAAGCAATAAAACGAGAACGAAGATCGGGAGAAAAACATACAATAACTACAGTTGATAAAAGAAGAAACAAGAGTAACGATAAAAAATATATAAAAAAGTAAAGACACCTTGAGAAGCAATAAAAAGATTATATAAAGAGAAGAATTACATAAAGGAATTATATAAAACAAGAAATGTTAAGAAAATAGAGCATTGAAATCTATGAAGTAACAGTGAAAAAAAAATTGTTCCGTTAGAAGAATACATATTTGAAAAAAAAACTTAGCCTTTCTTCGAATTATTTCTGGGACAGTGACATTCGGGGTAGAAGCTTTCGATTTAGCGTCAATCGTGTGGCAGGAAGGATTTCATGCCCAGCACATGCCCTTGCATGTTCGATTCGACATGCACCATCCACCGTCTGCGCTACACATCGATCTCCGAATGTAGCAGGTAAATCCGCGTATTGGCGGAAAGGATACTGGAATTTATACACGTCGAAACGCAAGCGAGCGCACTCGTCGCTGACAGCTGCACCGTTGCTGCTGCTGCCGACGAGGACGACATGGAAAGTGGATGTAATTTATATAGGCAAACATTTAATTTGAATTTTAAATCAGACGGCGATGGTTTCGGTGTTTTGGAGATATTGGCCGTCCGCACCCAGCATGTACGACCTTTTCCGCTGGGTCTTGTGCTGGAGATTGAGTTTGATTTGGAGATAGTGTAGCTAAATTGACTATTAATGTAACATGTAAAAGCCACTTAATTGCCATTTCATTAACGGTTATTTTGTTTTTATATTTCAGACCTTTCTTCAAAACCTGTTTCGACTGTTCGATATGGATAATGAAAATTGCTTAGCACAGGACAAGTGGATCGAACATATAAAAGGACGATTAACGTGAGTATTCTGTTATGTAGTATTAAAGTTTGCACATTCATTTTAAGGAAAACTTATGTCTCAAACGCTGGATATATATTTGTTGGGGAGGTTGTGTTAGAAAGCAGAGACAGAATAGTGTTGGGATAAAACCAAAGCTACCAAATTAAAATATGTGGGTCCTTCGAGTCCTTTTAAATCTTTCATGTATTTTATTATGAACCAAACAATCAGAATAACTAATTCTGACATGAAAATCGTTCAAAAAGCGTTCGGAAACTGACAAAATATAGTATCTTGGAAGTAATTAAAGGTTATACTGATTTGCATTGCAATGCAATTCGATGATAAATGTTTTAAATCATGCATTGCTTATGTGTGTGATGTGTGGTTGTCTAACGGCCGATTTCTTCACCTCCGCATAGTGCTTAAGCCAGATTTAAACGTATGGGTAAGCATCGCTTAAGAGTTAAGCGGAGGTGAAGAAAACGGCCCTAAGTAAACAATTCTGGTTAATTCTACGATATCCATTGAAATTCTCGGAATTCTATAGATATGTATTCTTAATTTTCCGGAGGGAAAAGGAATGTTCCAGAAAAAGTGAATGTTTTGATATTTTACAAATTCATAAGTATTCTAAGAAACTTAAAGGAATTTAAGAAATTTCAGAAGATATTCTATTTTATGTGGAGCAAAGCTGCGTCCGAGTACAGGTCAATTGGTGATGGGGAAGGAATTTGAAGTCGAGTCAAGCACGAGACACTGAAGGCTGTTGAGGTTGAAATACGTATCGGTAAAGGTACAATCAAGTTGTGGGATTGAATGGAATTGTACGAACTCGTCTTATGACAAGTAAAAACATTTGGGCCAAGTTTATTGTAAAGATCGTCTTGATGGACGAATTGCAAAACTATATGAAACTACATAAACTGAGTTTATCTTTCGTCTTCAAAGATG
The DNA here is from genome assembly GCF_024139115.2 of Armigeres subalbatus. Lineage (NCBI taxonomy): Eukaryota > Metazoa > Arthropoda > Insecta > Diptera > Culicidae > Armigeres > Armigeres subalbatus. The sequence continues at coordinate 419,996,994 of NC_085140.1, read as the reverse complement.
AGAGTAAAGGAGCAGCAGAAAGATGGTTTCCCTCTGAATTTTGTCACCACCAAGAAATTCACATAAATAACATAGAACAGTAGGTAGCTTAGTAGGGTAGGCTGTCTAGTGTACTGAAGACGTGGGATCAAATCCCACCGAAGGAAGTGTTTACCCTCCAATACATTTTTCAAACTAAATCTAGAACATAGAACATAGAACATAGTATTACGGAAGTAGAATGTGAAGAATAAGATACAAATTATGATTGTGTAGAGTATTATTTCATTGTTTTAAAAGCGAGTAGGAGATGATGAACGACGCCACAACAGAAGCCAAATGAACAATCCCTTTATCGTAAAGCGCATTTTACACCTCCCGTGAACGTGAACAAACTGTTAAGAAAATTATTTTGAGCTTTTTAGTGGAATGTCTTCACTTGTCATAAGACAAATTTGTACACGGAAGAAAAAAAGTACCCGAAATTGAGTATTTTTATACTTACTTTTGAGTTATTTTTTCTCTTCTCTTTCATCCACTCTTTCTTTTGTTGTCAAAAACAAAAGAGCCAAACAATCCAACGACGCCAGTTCAATACGGGAAGCCAATTTTGAGTTTTATTACCTGAGGTCGAAATTGAGTGAATTAAACATACATTTGGGTAAATAAATTTTCCGTTGGGTACTTTTTTGACATGGGAGTAAAGGCAAACTACTTCGACCCTCCTTACTCAATTTTGGCTTCCCATACGGATGTTCGAGGTTGGGTGAATTAAACTCACTATTGGGTAGTTTATTTCTTCCGTGTACAATCCCACCACCACTAAGTGGTGGAATTAAATGGGATTGTACCAGGGGGAGAAGGCGTAGCACTGAATCCCTACCCCAACATGTGCGACATCTGGATTTGGTTCTAAACTGTAAACAACAGTGTTAATTCTCTACCACCTTTTCGTTATGGCGAGGCAATTTTTATGCACACTTTTGTTTTCGATATTTTATCAAAAATAAACACTCAATCATGCAGCAATATAATGATGTGATATGCTTGATTTACCTGCTTGATTATAGGGACTCGAAGAAGAATTTATTTGCAGTAGCTAACCGAATATAAAAATGTTCACATTAACGATTGCGCCCTAACACCGGTTCTAAGCTTCGATGCAGAGTACACGAGCTTTGTTCGCCAGTGACAGGCGTATGAGGCCCTTGGATTGTACAAACTCGTCTTATGACAAGTGAACAAACTGTTTTTCGATAATAACTTCTTGATACATACTCAAATCGTGAGGGAATCATGTTCAAATGCAGGCAGATGCTGCATTTAGTAGTGAGATGCATAAAAACTTGAAATACATCAATAATATCAGATTTATGTGCATTCTACGGTCATCCCTGTGAAATCATCGTGAAATCCTGTCTGCGGTGAACTCAGCGCAAGTGTAAACGCGACGGTAAACATAAACATGGAACTGTGGTGAATTCAAAAGTACAAGGAGAATAGATTGATCTTGATTGAGAGTTCACATCGATGCTGTTGCCCATTTTAATACTCGTATCGGATTGGTCGAAAGGAAACTAACTCAGTAGTCTCTCAGAATCGAATTGAGTTTCTTTTTTATTAAAGGGTGTACGGAATCAAATTGCATCACTTTGAACTACTCGCCAAAATTAGTCTATCAACCGCTTGTCATGAAATTTTCAGGGACTGAAATACAATATGCAACCTTTGACTACGTATAACTGTTTCACTGTAATTCTTAAATACATCCAAATGCTGAAATTTTTTTCTTAAATGAGCTCATAAGATTTTGTACATGTCCTTAACTAACATTTTTCATCCTGAAATCTATCTCAACAAAAAAATTAACTAATTTTATTGTCTCAGTCGATTATTTAACTTAATTAAAGTCAACTTTCCCAAAGAAACCATATTTTTTGACGCCTCTAACTATTACAAAAATCAAAAAAGTGCTGCAGTGTGAACCGGCCTAAACAATGAGATTGATGCTCTCCAGTTATCAGTCCAAAACTAGATTTCAGCGCTTTTCTTATTTTTTTTATTTTGGTTTTTTACTATAGAATCAACAAAACAGAAAGTTTTTTGGAAAGTTTACCTGTATTAGTCGGATAACCGAAAATGTTGACGTTGGAGTTAAAAACCAATACGAAATGTTAACGCAAAAGGCTAAATCAACATTTTGTGTTCCGTAATGATCAATTTTGGAGGCTTCCGAAGCTCGTGTTTTCATTCCAGACCGGTATCTTTCGATCGGCCGCAAACCTGGTGATTTTGGGATCAGAGGCACATAATTGAATTACTAACATATTTTTATAAGATGTGGAATATGGAGGTGAATGCGCAAGATTTATTTGCACTCGTCCTATTCCTTCGGCTGTATTTTCGAAACTACTGGAAATTTCATAATGAAATTCACGCAGTGTGAATAACACATGCTGAAGCCGTCTTCCACAAAATTTCGATCAAATCAGCCCAGGAGGCGAAATGTTATCAACTTTTGAAAGTGATGCAATTTGATTCCGTACACCCTTTATTTGGTAATATTATTTTCTGCTTTCAAATATGTTTAATACTCAATCATTTGTATATTCAATTGAAACATTTATATTTTCATAGATAGGTCACTTCATTTATGAAAAATAATTCATTCTTCTTCTTCAATGGCTCTATATTACCATTGGATATTGGCCTGCTTCTCAACTCAATGTTTTATCAACATTTCCACAGTTATTATTCGAAAGCTTTTCTGTGCCCGTCAATTGCATGGATATGTGTCTTATGTGGCAAGTACAATAGGTACGCTATGCCCAGTGAGTCGAGAATGCCCGAAAACCAGGAAAAATATTTTTAGATCAAGAGATATCTATCAGATAGGAAGCAGTTTGTTGTAATAAATGGTGTTCGCAGTAGTTTACGATCAATGGAAATAGGAGTCTCTCAGGGCAGTAATATAGGACCCCTACTTTTCTTGATATTTATCAACGATTTGGGTAATTTAAAACTTCGTGGACCCTCGACCCTCATCACAATGTGGAATCAATAGTGGAAGACATTGAATCAGACCTGGGGAGTCTCATAGAGTTATTTTAATGGTTTTCCACTCACCACGGAAAAAAATATTGCCGCATTCTGATCCATGCATCGGAAACTTGCGTATAGAAAAAGTATCATCCTCAGAGCACTAGAAATGCTAATAGGCTATTGAGAAGCAATGCTTTCACGAACATAGGTTTTGTGCGCATCACATACCACGGTCCATCGAAATATAATGCACTTCCAACATATTTGAAATCAATAACAAATAACATTATTTTTAAAAACAAGTTGAAGCAGTATGTAATTAGGAAAGTAAACGAATTTCTTTTCTAATCGTGTCGACTGTTTGCGAATGCGGGTTTTCTAGCACTTTCTAATTTTTCCCTGCATCTTATGATAATTGTAGTTTAATAGTATAATTAAATAAAGCCACATCGTTATCACTTTGTTGTAATATAATTTTTGATTTTGTTCCGGGAATCCCTTCATGCTTTGCTAAGTTCCACTGGGATTCACCCCAATTCGTGATAGTAGTTTCTACCCGCGTTTCAATTTGTTTGGTAGTAAGTGTCCATTACCAGGGGGCTCAGAATGTGAGCTCTTTGGTATGGTGGTCAGAGAAGGGTTTTTAAAAAAAAAAAAGAAGAAAGAAAAAAAATTGTTTATTATTTTTTATTATTTCATGATTTATATTTGATTATATTAATTTATACGGGTCTACAGTTAGCCTTCGAGCAAAGGTGTAGGATTCCCAGGGACGGATTAAGCCGGAAGGGGGCCCCGGGGCCGACAGTTTGTGGGGGCCCCAAAATGTACAAAAAACGTTGGTTTTGGTACATAAGATTTGTGGGGGCCCGGGGCCACGGCCCCCCCGGACCCCCCCTACATCCGGCCCTGAGGATTCCTAACTCAGATGGCGAGTTCGATTCTCGGTCCGGGCTAGAATGTATGCGGGTTGAAAACATTCTTGGCTCCCTTCCAGTGTGTAGTTACTTGCCTCACAAGATACATACTTTTGCGAATGACAGCTTTCAAATTATAACTCTTGAAATGCCAATAGAACACTAAGTTGAAAGGCAGGTCAAGTTTCAGTGGAATGTAGAGCAAATGCACACAGGGAAAATCCGATTAAAGGTGGACAAAATTTATAAGTTTCTTTACGAACAACTTACAGAACAAATCAAGGCCTTATTCAAAAGGAAATTTTCCAAGAAAACTCAGTGAGTGCTGTTTCATTGGACGTGGAACACTTCTGTATGTAGATATTGAGCTAGTTTTGCCCTAATGTCCTATATATCACGAGTTTTCATATATGTTGTCCTTTTGTCTTATCAATTGACAAATTTTCATTGAATTAATGTTACTCCATAATTTATTAACTCAATAATTTGAAAGGGGAATTTTGGCGAAAAAGCATGAGAAAATAATATTTCCAATCTCATTCTATCTATTGTCACATCGACTCTCAAATAATATGATAAGTCTTGTCTAGTTGTGCATTTGGGTATGATTTGGAAATATACGGCATTTGCTCTATTCAAAAGTTTTGAAAAATCGTTTTTCTACTCAATAAATAACAAAATAAAACTTTTGCGAAACGATTTACTTCATTAGTGTTAGTTCGACAAATATTTATCAATATCTGTTCAACACTTTGGGACAATAATATCAACGATTTCTTCTTCTTCTTCTTCTGAAACTTGGCCTGCTTTTCAACTCAGTGTTCTATTAGCATTTCCTTAGATATTAATTGAAAGCGTTTCTATGCCCGCCATTGCATGAGTTTGTATCTTGTGTGGCAAGTACAATGCCCAACACTATGCCCAAGGTGTCGAGAAAGTTTCCAACCCGAAAACATCCTAGACCGGACCGAAAATCGAACTCACCATCTTCTGATTGGCAAACCTACGCCTTTGCTCGCAAGGCTACTGGATACTCTGAATTACAACAATTATCTGTAAATATTATTATTTTTACAGAATACATGAAAAATTAATATAAAATGCATTTTGATATTTGCTTATTTGACCCCAAAATCCCAAAATATGAGACAAATTCTGATAGAATAATAGTTGAGGACATAAAGCACGATGTACAAAAATAATTAATTTATAAACCTACAGGGAAAATTTAACGCATCCTAAGGTGAAATAAAGGATTGTTCAAGTTTGCTTAAGAAGACAGTACTTCTGTTTGTTGTCAGTTTGAGACAAAACGAGCCTCAAAACTGCATACAGAAGTGTTCCACGTCCGTGAAACAGCACTCACTAAATTCTTTGAAAAATCCCTTTCGAATAAGCCATTGATCTCTTCTTTAAGTTGTCCGTAAAGAAAGTTATCATTTTATTCCATTTTTGAAAACGGATTTTCCCAGTTTTTTTTTTTTGTATTTTTACACCACCATCATTATCGTTCATAATTTATAATAAAGTTTCAAAATGAATTTATTGATTTACCTATTTTTGTGTTCATATATTAGATTTTTGATTTATTAGTTTATTAATTTCTTTTAATTTATTAATTTACTGCCCATAAAAGAAAAACTATCCCATATAGATAGCAAATCATATGAAAATTGGACAGTTATGCTTGCAGCGGCAGTTTAGTAATTCATTAATTTACTAATCGATTAATTCAATAATTTAAAAAAAAATATTTGTTGATTATTTTATTAAATTTTATTAATTTATTATTTCATTGATTTATAAATTTGTTAATTTCGGCAATGTGTTACTTTACAAATGTGTCCATCGATTAGCTTAAGGTTACTACTGACAGAATCCACGTTTCAAAGTGCTCGCGTTTTCGGGGGCACACCACTCGATACGGAGGCGGCGGACAACTGTCATTTTTGTTGATTCAGCTTTGCTCCGTCGCAGCATGCGTGAAGAAATAAAAATGACAGTTGTGCGTTCCTTCCGTATCCGTATCGAAAACGCGAGCGCTTTGAACCTTGGATTCTGGCAGGAGTGACCTTAAATCATTAATTTTGTAATTTAATCTTTTTTTTTCTAATTTATCAATTCACAACCGTCGTCGGGGGTGACAATGAAATCAACCTTACATTTGTTTGATGTCGTAATTGAATGATTTTCCTGATATACATGTTCAGCTACCTTAGACCTAAACTCATAATTTAATCCCTTATCAGTTTCCCCCTTAGCCTTACTTACTTCTGCAATATGTTCTTTGAACCTTACATCTAACGATCATTTCGTTTGACCTACATATACTTTATCACACTGTGAACAATTAATTTGATAAACCCCTGCCTTATTTACCATTTCTACTCTATCCTTTGTGGAGCCCAACAGTTTCATCAGTTTATTGCTTCTGCTGGAGAATACTAAATCGATGCCGAAAAGAACCTATTCATTTTCCAAAATGTATTTTCCAATTACTAAAAACAATAAAATCAGAATCTGAATCTTGAAAGAAAATTTCACCCGACTGTGACATCAGTCATCCGATAATTTGTCGCTGAAACGCGTCCATTATTTTGCAGCGTCTCCCAACGACGAGTGCTTGCGTTGCTACCAACGAAAAATTTCTGCTATCACCAAGCGATTATGATGTGCACTTTAAAAGATATTTGTCTCGGCTCAACCCTCCCTTGTGCAAAATGATGGATCTGAAAAGAACCGATTAGTTTTAAATTAAGCGCATTTCTAATCACAAGCAGCAACAAAACCGAAATCAGAATCTAGAGAAAATTTCACTTCATTGCTACTGACGCCAATGTCAACCACTCGATGATTTGCCGCAGAAACGCGATAGACCCCATTCAAAATATCCAAACTTTTTTGCAATCTACTACAAATGACACGAAGACTTCGCCCTTTGGCTGAAAGGCCCGTGTCATCTGCAAGCAAAGATTTTTGACACCCTGGTGGTAAATCAGGTAAGTCAGAAGTAAAAATGTTATGCAATATGGGCTCCAGTATGCTGCCTTGGGAAAAACCAGCTCTTACAGGTAATCTATCAGATTTAGAATTCTGATAGTTTACCTGCAGTGAGCGATCTGATAAATAATTTTGGATCAGTTTAATAATGTACAGAGGAAAATTAAAATTCATCAATTTTACAATCAAACCTTCATGCCAAACATTGTCAAATGCTTTCTCTATATCAAGAAGAGCAACTCCAGTCGAGTATCCTTCAGATTTGTTGAGGCGAATTATGTTCGTAACTCTTAATGACTGATGAGTGGTTGAATGCCCATGGCGAAAACCAAATTGCTCATCAGCAAAAATAGAATTGTCATTTAATATGAACCATCATTCTATTTAAAATAATCTTTTAAAACAGTTTGCTTATTGAAGAACACAAACTAATTGGGTGATAACTAGAAGCCTCAGCTAGATTTTTGTCCGGCTTCAAAATTAGAACAACTTTGGCGTTTTCCATTTATCTGGGAAGTATGTCAATTGAAAACATTTGTTAAATAAATTAACCAAAAAGGATAAAGAGCTCTCAGGAAGTTTTTTGATAGGTATGCAGAAAATACCATCATCACCCGGTGCTTTCATATTTTTAAATTTTCTAGTAATAGATCTCACTTCATCCAAATTAGTTTCCAAAGAAGCGTCAAAAACATTCTCTTGATTGAGAATGTCTTCGAAGCTCCGTGTAACCTGATCTTCTATTGGACTAGCACAGAATAGCGAAACGTTTTTAAATTTCATTTTGCAAATCTCGCCAAATAACTTTCAACGCGGGATCGCGAGTTCTTTGGTATTGCCTTCGCCTCACATTTTTGAGATGGATCAGTAACTGAAGATCTTCGTCAATAATAATGGAGTTGAATTTAATTTCACAAAGGAATATCAACATCAATTGGATTATAAATGGTTTCTAAGAATTGGTATTTTGTCCTATCTAACCATTGTTACATTATAAACAGATCAGTAAATAAATTCAATGTACTTAGTTGAAAAATACCACTTAAAAGCGCTCAGTAAACTTCCGGAAAATTGTGCGCCATTGACTTTACAACGTGCTGAATTCTTGCTTCAAATAATTAATATTCGATCCAAGTCTATAAAAATTTTCCGGTGCACAACACGCCAATTTAAGACCTCGGTCGCTGTTAACTCATCATAACTGCAGTCATACCACAGAGGTGTGAAATCCAGTCCAGTTCGACAGCCAATGCACGGCACGCATTAGTCGCACTCGGACGTACGGCTTATTAATTCAAATATAAAAGGTGTTAAATAGTAATAATTGATTTTAAAAACGAAAACAAGTCAAAGCTGCCCAGACTAAACAAGAAACTTTATAACTTATGATCAGTCATTATTTTTCCACATATAAAGTTGGCAAAATCACCATCTTGTGGCCGTGCGGACCTTGTGCACCCGACCAGCTACAGGAGCGCCCCGTTATATCACTGCACGGGGCTTGGGCAGGATAGATACCGTAAAGATGACCGATCAAGTCACTCCGCCGAGCATGGCTTTTGAATTATCATAATCGTCACACAAAGTAGTGGCAATGCCGCCATCTGCATAGTTGCATTCGCTCAAGCACCTTATTTTTCTCAACGATCAGCGACTTCGACCGCACGGTGGTGGCGGGAAACTGGATTTCACCGTCGTCGTCGACGCCGCCAAGAGGTGCGAAATCGACCTCTTCATACCCATGCTGTTGACGCGTATGAGGTATTCGATGAGACATTCCCCTACTTGTCCTCCCGCGTGTTTTGCGCGACCGTTGGTGATTTGCTAACAAATATGGTATTCTGAATTGCGCACCGAAAAAGGACCCTTCGGGGACGAATGCAACCAACTGACGGAAGGTAAGGCAGGTGAATCAATTACCGATTCATAAATTCAGTCTGATTTTCATCGAAATTTGGACCTCGTGGATCACGTCACCCGATTTGGTGCCATAAGGGTGTCTCCTGTGGTTTGTTTGTGCGCCACTGTGCCGTTTAGGGGTAGGATTAATGCTGGCTTTGAGGCATGACTGGGTGTTCGTTTGTGGCTAGTCGAGGTCCATAATTTCTTTCGCAGTTCAGCAGCTCTTCTAGACGGCAACTTGTATATCACCGGTTCAGAATACACTACCGATTTTCAGGTGCAAATATTTACAATTAGGCATTCTTGTGGTATTATTAAACTATTCCTTCGGACCCTCATTATCTCTGCATTTTTGTATAAGAAGTCGGTCACAATGGACACAATAGAATAACAACTACAATTTTCCTTAATCTAATGGGCTGCCCATGATCGCTTAATTGTAGTATTTGCTTTTTTTTATAAATTCTAAGTTAGTTTTTTAATTTGGACGTAAATCTTCAGTACTTTCATTTGATTAAATAAAATGAATTTTAAAAATAAATTTTATGTAATTTTTTATTTCATTTTTGTTTTTAATTTTACTTGATGCTGAATTCCAGTTATCCAATGCCTTTTTGTGTTACAAAACAATCGCTCCAAGATTATTAAGCTTTTCACTTTATTTCGCGCCTATAATGATCTTTTTCTGAGCGTTCAAAATTCACAATCAGTATCACACCAGAAAATATTGACATGAAGTTTACTTACCACTTCAGATCATTCCTTACGCACAGAAACAAGTAATTTCAGTTGTAAGGCCACCGAAACGACTGTAGTTCTGCTGATACCAACATGTCGCTGCTGTATCGAAGATAAGAAACATGCTTTCATGCCTATCAAATCACCTCTCCAGTGTTCCATGTTTGGTCCAGAAAGGATCGGACTTATCAAAAAGACGACCACATGGCAGTCCATGAAAAAAGGCAACAATCGTATCGCTGTGACAACATGCACCAACGCGAAGTTAATAAATTTTGATAATTTTTGACATTCGCTGAATCTTATTTCGTGCCTGGTAGGGTGAACTGGATTCAAAACACTATGCTTTAAAAATTCACACCACACGATTTTAACACCTAAATATTACTTTACCGCACATACTATAATAGAATGGTTACCATAAATGTCAATCCCGCATTTTAACGAAATGAACGATTGGAAGAAATTGTAGCTACGACAACTTGTATTAGATAGAGGCTCAAATAAAAGTGAAAAATAGGAAAATGCATCATTTGAATTGACGCCAGTTTACCCTACATATGCAAAAAAGTATGCAAACATTTCAACATGCCACCAAGCCGAGATTTTAACGTATCAATTTCCCTCTCACTGATGACGACGGCTCGAGTGAACCAGTTTTTTTTTCTTTCTGCCATCAAATCCAAAAATGGTCAAAGAACTACCAAAGCTGTAAATGGATTTTATAATAATTCAATTCACTTTTTTTGCGGCTCGTGTCGGTCAGACCGTACGGACCTGCTGCAAATGCATTCGGCATAAACAAAGTCACAAATGGGACGATTGGTGCGCAAATTAAACGAATTAATTCAAGAGCACGGTATAGGCAAAGTGCTGGTGCGTGCTGGACGTTCCAATTCGCATTTCCTGGACTTTGTCGGGTTGACTGCCAGAGTGCTAAAAGAAGCTCGGTGAGTGCATTCGGAGTTTAAAAAGTGTTTTTGACCATGTTTGGGTTGATTGATCCGATTCAAGACGTGCGCTTTGCTGCGGTGATTTTTTTTTTGCTCGACCATAAATTACCCGAGTGATTTCGGGGAAAAACTGGATAACCGCATGTAAATGGGCAGTCGGCAAGGTTACAAAGTTATTTCGAAATTTTATTGTTCTGACCATCACGCAATGGGATATTTGGTTGAAACAAATCAGTCCTAATGAAACCAATCAGAAAACTCAAAATCTCGAAGTAGGTTAGATAAGCTATGCTTATGGGCTATGTCATTTGGACGAAAGGACATTTTGTCGAATGATCATTTAGTCTAATGGAAATTTCGTCCAATGTTGAAAGTGAATTCCAACATATTAGGTCTGTAATAGGTAATTTAGTAAAATGGATAAATCAATGGATTTTTGATTAAATTTAGATAACTAATCTATAGAAAAATTTAAAACCCACAGAAAAAGTAAATTATTAGGTACCGATGAAAAAGAAATCAGAAGGGTTGTGTACAAGACACGACCGCCCGACGTAAACTACGAAAAACCTTTTGGTGCAATGATAATTGTAGCGTCATGTAAATATTAGTTTGTTAAACGCTACAGAATCTACCGTCGCCAAGCGATTATGTTTTGTACTTTGAAGAAAAATCGTCTCGGATCAACTCTCTCATGTATAAAATCCTGTTACCAACCAATTATTTTCAATAGTCCAATTTATTTTCAATAATACAACGCATTTCCAATCACTAATAGTTTTTGCCGGATGAATCGTTCGTGGATTGCCAGAGCAGTCGTTCAAGGGGAGGATTCATACGGAAATCCGGGGAAACTTCGTTCCGGAATCCAGAGAGCATTCGTTCGAAAATCCAAAGTAGAATCTTTGGAAAACCCAGTGTGAACTCATTTGGGAACACAGGAATGATTCGTTGGAAACCCAGGGTGTATTTCTATGGGAATCCGAGAACGATTCCTACAAACGACTGCACCAGTAACCCACTAACGATTCCTGGAACAGTTCCTCCAGAACTTCGGGAGCAATTTCACCGGCAATCCGTGAACGATTCAACCGACAATCCACAAACGTTGCCTGCAGAAATTCTCGAGCGATCCCTCTGGCAATCAGGGACCGCTTTTCCAGCAATTCGCGAATGATATCTCTGGCAATCCGAGAACGAATCCTTCGACAATCCACGACTTCTTCCTCCGGCAATCCGCGAATGATTCTTTTGGCAGTTCTTAAGCGATTCCCCCGATAATTCAAACTCGGTTCCTCCTCCTCAGCAAATCCGCGAGTGATTCCTCCGGCAATCCGGGATCGATTTTTTCCTTAATTCAGAAACGTTTTTCCGGCAATTTACAAACGTTTTCTCTGGCAATCTGGACACGATTCCTCCGGCAATCCATTCCATGAAAGATTCCTCCGGCAATTTACGAATGATTCTTCCGACATTTCACGAACGATTCCTTCGGCAATCCACGAACGATTCCTCCGACAATTTAGCAACAAAAAAAGAAAATAAATTCATCTTTAGTTTTAGTTATTTCTGTTCTACTTCAATAGTTTATCATATTTAAAAAGATTTATATTTAACATTACAGCCTTTATGAGGCATTTGTTTAATTTAAAATTTGATAACCTAACTAACTATTTACACTAATATTTACAATAATAATTTGATAACCTAGATTGGAACTAGCGCCCTAATCGCTTCTTGGTTCGAGAAGGCTTAACGAACTCTGAACTTCTCTTTACACTCACCAAAGCGATCGTGTAAGGTTTTTATCCCGGCCAGACGGTGGACTACAGATGTTCTTGTCCTGGGAGGGGTATTGAGGATCATCCTCAGGAATTTGTTTTGGACCCGTTGAAGTTTGAGGTGGTGGGTTTTAGCGCAGCTCTCCCAGACCGACATGCCGTATTCGATCACAGGGAGGATGATTTGATTATAGACAGCAAGCTTATTTTTCAGGGACAATGACGACCGACGGTTGATCAAAGGGTACAGTAGTTTCAACAAGACATTACACTTCTTCACCGTCTTGTCAACCTGTTGCTTGAAAATTAGCTTGCTGTCGAGGGTCAAGCCAAGGTAGTCAGCCTCATTAACCCATTCCACAGTCGTGCCATTGAGGATGATTTTACAGTCCCCAGGCGGAACATGTTTAGGGGATTTAGAGTGGGGGAAAATGATGACCCGGGTCTTCGCCACGTTGATACAGGTCCAGGCCTCGTTGGAGTTTTGCCACTAGCGCTCTGATCACTCTACCGTTGTAGACGATGGAGGTGTCATCTGCGAACAGAGACAGAATGCCGCCTTCTGGAGGTTCTGGCATTGCCGGAGGTGAACAGATTGAAAAGCAGGGGCCCGAGGATACTGCGACGATGTTGTGAGCATTGGAACTTGTTCCGTCTGAGGACGTTGGTAACTCGATTCAGTTGGCTGTTCCTCGAGCAAGATGTTGATATTTTCAGCAGACTCGAGTAACCGGTGATGAATAACTTTTTCGAATAGCTTGGATAATCCTGAGAGAAGGCTGATGAGACGATAACTTTTGGGCGAGGAAGGATCCTTTCCAGGCTTCCGGATGAGGATGATTTTCGCAGACTTCCAGGACGATGGGAAGTGGCTGAGCCGGAGACACTGATTAAAGATCAGCGAGAGATGCTCCAAGAACGGGGTACTCATGTATTTGAGCTCGAGATTCAAGATGCTGTCGAAGCCTGGGGCCTTCATGTTCTTCGATGATTTTATATAGGCCGTCAATTCGCCAGCTGAGTTCTCCAACTCCTCCGAGAAGTCGTTGGAAATTAAATGGATGTTGTTAGCTGACGATGACAGACTGACGATGTTCTGCCCAATATTGTGTGAGCTGACGACGTGACGACCTATTTCAGCTACCTTCTCTGCAGGAGTTATCAAGCGATCCTAAGAGCCATTATTGTCTAGTGGGATCAAAGGTGGGCCGATGTTTAGATTTTAGTATTTTGGTTATTTTCCAGAACAGCTTAGCATAATCTGGGAGAGTGCGGATCTTATTCAAGAAGTCAGTTATTTTTGAGGTCCACCATTCTGATAATTTTTGTGATTCTATTGCAGCGTGTCTTAAGCTCAGGCAGTCCAGTACGCTGAAACTGCTTGCGAGTGACATTCCGCAATCGAATCAAATCGTTGGTGAGTGTATCGATGTTTAAGGAGTTGCTTACCTGCTGAGCCGTCGGGAAATGCTACTTTCTGGCCACCGCGATTGTCTCTTCGATGGCGTACAGCTGGCGGTCGTTACTTTCTGGCGTCTCCGGACGCACCTCGTAATCGATGGTGTTGTCGACGCACTGCTGGAACCGCTGCCAGTTCACTCGATGATAGTTTTTTCTGGAGAGTTGGTGTCGGTTGATCGAAGAGCCGATTTCGGCCACCACTGGATAGTGATCGGAGCTCAGCTCCTGATAGACAACCGGCTGCGATATTTGGTTATCCATGGTCGTGGTCCATGGTCCATGATCGAGCGTCGAATGTACCCCGGATCTACTCAACCGGGTGGGTGAGTCCGGGTTCAAGATGGTGTAATGGCCTTCTTCTAGATCGCTACTCCATATCAAGCTGTTTCGATTGCTCCTTGAGTTTCCCCAGACTTGATGTCTTGCAGTCAGATCGCCGGCGATGATGTACTGCACTTGGCGCCACGTTAGTTTAAAAATGTCTCTGCGGAGGGTGGCCAATGTCCCATCGATCTCCTTGGCTTGCGTTGGGCAGTATGCCACGATGAGGGTGATGACGCCGACGGAAGTAGTAACTTCTACCCCAACGGCCTCGATGAACTTGAGCTGGAGACTTGGTAGCAGACGACAATTGATGTTGCTTCTCAGCGCGATGGCCACACCTCCTCCCCTGGAGTTTGGCCGATCGAGTCTCACCACACGGAAGTCCGGAATATATACGCTCACCTCGGGCTTCAGGTGTGTTTCCGTGATGAAAGCCACGTCGATCTCCCTCTCGTCGAGGAAACCAACCAGCTCAATAGTTTTGCTCTTAAGTGAGCAAGCGTTCCAATTGACCAGACCCACCCTAGCAGCCGATGACGAACAGGGTGAAGATCTGGTCAAAGCGTGTTTTGCACCCGCGTAGTCGCGATGCCAGTTGTGTGAAAATTGGAACAAGCTGCTCCGATGTGTAAAGCGGTGGGTCACCTTCAGCCAGAAGGGGCTCGTTGTCCTTGCGACGGAATCCAGGAGAAGGAAGCGGGGGCCACTGGCTAGCAGCCGATGGTACTTGAGTATCGGGTGCCGCGGATGGAACCGATGCAGCGGCAGCAGCAAGCCGGGATTGGCGGGATTGGTCGACGGAGAGGCGTAATGGCCGGAAAATTCCTGTCATTCAGCACCGGGGGTGGAACTGCTCGAAGCATAGGCTGATTTTTGGTGGAAGCCCTCTTCCGGATCTCCACGAACTCGGCGCCCTTGGGACAGTCCCTCGTTGTGCCACGATGTTTGGTACACCACAATTGGCACACTTGAGGTCCAACTCCTCCATTCGGTCACACTCCTCCTTGCTGTGGTTTTTGCCACACTCGTTGCAGCGGGTAGCCATGAAGCAGTTTCAGGTACCGTGGCCGAACTGAAAACAGTTCATGCACTGCGTGACGTCGCGATGCACGGGCTTGTATTTTGTCCACTCGATAACGGTACTGTTGACCACCTTAATCGCCTTCAGGTCCTTGAGCGAGGTGGATCCATGCTCGAGATGGACGAGGTACAGTTGGTCACGGTACCTGCGACTTTTATCGTAGTATGCGTTATTCGATAGCAGCTTCTTTGCTGCATTGCTTTACCGCTTCCTCGTCGTCACTCGCGGTACGCTTCGTAATCTGGAAAAGTACAAAAAGGACGTGCTATTGAAGTATATTCATCGCCACAATCCACCACGTGGCGACCAAATTTTCAAAAATATCAAGTAGCTTTTTTCTGCAGGTATGTTTTTCTTAGGCGACAATATTTTATCCTGTTAATATACTTGACGGTAAGCTTTTAAGCCATTGAGGAGGAAAGTAGGCTTTGGAATTAAAACAGCATAACTCGATTTCAAATCACCACCCACCAATTGCGGAGTTTCTGGCGCCATTTTTAAGCGTGTAGAACATGATTGCATCAAAAGTGAGAATGCTTTAATTGTAAACTGCGAATAATAAAGTAAGCTTAGCGAAATACAAATCAAAGGCATCGCTTCTCAAGGTACGCATTAAACTATTTACAGTGATAGTTTAGTCAATTTACTTCAATTTAAATTTCGAGTTAAAAAATAGCTGTACGGATTTCGGTTCTGGGGGTGTTGATTTAATTCATTATTTTATCATATTTTTCGTAGTTTCTAATGTGTAAATGCGCAAAACTTCAAAAGAAGAGAGCTTAGTGCTCCTGTATCAACGATAAACGTTTCATTTGCATTCGTTACCAATTTTCTAGAGCCATTTTCACATACTGAGGTGATTAAGTTTACGGATTTCGATGCCCCACGATATCCGAGTCTTGTACTTAGACGTATTTACGTCAAAACCCATTATTTTTTGACATTTACTCGAATGAAGTTTGACCAAATGACATTTCGTCGAAAGGACGTTTATTCAAAGGGACATTTGGTCGAATGGTCATTTAATCAAGAGTAAAGTGCGGCATATTTTCTTATTCTTTTCATGGATACTTTTTCTGTCACTTAATATTCATACAATAATTAGTTCAGCATAAAATTCACTTCTAAACATAACCATAACCGAAAACTTAATTTCCGCCAAATGGCCATACGACCTTATGTGTATTCGACGTAATGTCTCTTCGACCAAGTGTAGTGCGACGAAACACCATTCGACTAAATGTCTATAGAATTGAATCAATTTGAAAATATAAATTTAGAAATTTGCACAAACCGAATCCCTTTTGTATATACATGCTCCCCTTGTAGTCATAAAAAATAAGTTTTTCATCCTGCAAATCGTCCCATGTACGGCTGTTTGATTATCTCCAATCAGCTTCAATTTGCTCTCCATCCCGTTTTGAGTTATCTCGACGAGACAATCTGTCTGATGCTGAATACTTAGCTGCGTTTTCCAACCCCCAAAAATTGTTTCCCATCTACGGACGAACGCCAGCACAATACGCCGCCTTGTATGGCCGGGGCCAGCTGCTCCCGATCTACACATATGCCAGCCCTGTATTTCAGTTCCCTTTTGGAGCCGTGCGACATCAGCAAAATATGAATTATCTCACCTGTGGCATCGCGATTCCCCTATCTCTGGTTGTATCACAAGTGCTTTCTTGCATTGCAATTGCAGCGCAATTGTTGCAAGAGCATGGGTTAAGAATGCAGGAATGTGCTCGACTCACCGAAGAGTCAAGTGGCTTGAAATCAGGTTCAAGATTCATGATTACAGATAATGGAAAAAGAACAGTAGTAGCACAAATAGTTTTGCCAGCATTATAGCTTTGTTGTTCTACTTATGGTGGAATGTCCGTGATTTCTTTTCAAACTACAGAGTTCTTTATAAAACCCAAATTTATCCCCCAGTGGTGATTATGCCTTTCTCGATTCAATGTGTTGAATTCGAATTAGTATGATAAATGCAACGTGAATTGCCTACATTTAGGCGGTTAATAGCTTTGATGCGATTATATCACGCTGCTTAAAAATAACTCAACTATGAGAGTAATGGATTGGGTCACGGCTGAATTGATTAATGATCTAAAATGTGCATGTACACAGCGTATTTGATAAAAGAAAATAGAAATATTATTCAAACCGCATGAGATAGTAGCAAACAAAAACAATAGTGTCCAACTAGGAAAGTTTCTCCGTCGAATGAAACTAGTTGCACTCGAATCGGTCAAGTCCTTCTATATGAAACGTGTTTAACAATAAAAATTCCTGGGGCTACACACACACACACACACACACAGTCAGACATGTGCTCAATTTTTCGAGCTGAGTCGATTGGTATATAACACTATGGGTCTCCGAGCCTTCTATCAAAATTTGGCTTTTGGAGTGAAATTATAGCCTTCTGGTACAACTTTGTTGTACGAGAAAGGCAAAAAACCAACTTAATTCACCGAGTGGTGATACTGCCTTTCTCGCATTTAGCCAAGACACCAACCTTATATGGCGTTGATATGGTTCGATGTACCATTTTCTTCATAACTTTAAAATGCAACGGTCGATCGCTTTAGGCTTTGTCCCCTGTCGAATGAAACTTGTTGCGATGAAATCGGTTAAGAATTATTATATGAAAAGTTGTCTAATGTTTTTCTTAGCTTTTGTGCACACACATACACACACATACACACATACATACGCACGGGCAGACAGACATTTGCTGAGCTCTTCGAGCTGAGTCTATTGGTATATAACACTATGGGTCTCCGAGGCTTCTATAAAAAGCTCGTTCTCGGAGTGAAATGATAGCCTTTCGGTACAACTTTGTTGTACGAGAAAGGCAAAAATAATTGAACTACTACCAGCAAATGAACTGGATTGCACAATGGTCGGATTCGTCAAATTTCACGACATAAATCGATAACTCGAAAACCATCAGTGCTAGAGTTTTGACGTCTTCAGAAGAAATGATCTACAAGAAGAGATCTATTTTTAGTGTAAGTTGTCATTAGGGTGGCCCTTCGGTGAAATTTTTTTAAAATTGTATTTTTTTACCCTTTTGAGTTAGGAGTTCATATAGTTTTACAAAGTTGTAGAAAATTTAATTCTGAGCATTTTCGCTTAATAAACATTTATTTTATCTCATATAGGTGATGTTTTATGACAAAATTACTAAATTTAGATAGGGTGGTCCCGAAAAAAATAGTTTTTAGCTTCCCCTTTCATCAATTCAGAATATTTTCAAAAACTGTCTTAGCATCGCTTCAAGGTCTTTGAATGGCGCATCTTTTGGTTACATAAGATGGTTGATAGCTTCATTTTCAAGCATATTATAAGCGTTTTTTCATGAAAAAGTGATATTTTTCTGAGCATTCTACTGCAGCTAGTAGCAAATATTAGCAAAAATGTCAATCGTTATCTGAAAGTATACATGCAGGCCCATCAAATCCATGGTATTTTGTTTGTCCATCTTTGTCCACTTTTGTTTGATGATAGTATTATTTTTGTACGAAAAATTAGGGTGAAACACATATATCATCTTTTGGATTTTCGCAATATTTGGTAGAATAAAAGACAAGAACACCGTCTTCGACCAGGTATCGTACAGACTGAACACTTAACACCTAGACAACTGACAGGACACATAATACCCAGTGGACCGGTGGAGAATTTTTCGATCACGAAAAGTTTCCTTCTTACCGAGGCGGAAATCGAGCCCACGCTCCATAGTCCATGCCTCTAGACTATTGACTGCGCTAACTGCACGGCCACAAAGCCCACAAAGAATCGTTCTTTATCTAAAATATTTAAATCAACTCGTATAAAAAGAAGTCGAAAAAATCATTATGACATTTTAACTACTGGAACGATTTTCAAGGTGTTCTCATGAAATAAATGCTTAAGAGCACTACTTTTGTGGCGAAATACAAAATCATAAAATTCAAGTTGGTTTTCATGGCTAATTTTCGGAATAATTTCATTTTCACAGTTTCTAAGTGAGGGTCGCCAATGACTACATGAGATTCCATGAAGATTGATATTTGGTCCAGTAGTTCAAAAATTATGCTTTAAATTTTTTTTTCAAAATCTTGATTTTTTCTGACCACCCTGGATCAAAATCGGACAAAATTAAAAATTGAGTTTATTTATTTTCGAAAAAGAATGATTCTACCAAATATTGCGAAAATCAGAGATATGGTATATGTGTTTCCCATTGAATAGCTGATTTTTCATACAAAAATTAATATGATTATCAAACAAAAGTGGACAAAGATGGACAAATGAAATATCATGGATTTGATGGGCCTGAATGTATACTTTCAGAATACGATTGAAATTTTTGCTAATATTTGCTACTAGCTGCAGTAGAATGCTCAGAAAAATATCACTTTTTCATGAAAAAATGCTTATAATATGCTTGAAAATGAAGCTATCAACCATCTTATGTAACCAAAAGATGCGCTATCCAAAGACCGTGAAGCGGTGCTAAGACTGTTTTTGAAAATATTTTGAATTGATGAAAGTGGAAGGTAAAAACTATTTTTTTCGGGACCACCCTATCTAAATTTAGTAATTTTGTCATAAAACATTACCTATATGAGATAAAATAAATGTTTATTAAGCAAAAATGCTAAGAATTAAATTTTCTACAACTTTGTAGAACCATATGAACTCCTAACTCAAAAGGGTAAAAAAATACAATTCCAAAAAATTTTCACCGAAGGGCCACCCTAATGACAACTTACACTAAAAATAGATCTCTTGTTGTAGATCATTTCTTCTGAAGACGTCAACACTCTAGCACTGATGGTTTTCGAGTTATCGATTTATGTCGTGAAATTTGACGAATCCGACCATTGTGGATTGGTGCGATTCACTTTTCTTCATGCTTCGGCACAAGAACAAGCAGCTACTCGTGTTCTTTTGCGCCAAATTGCTTCGTGAACATCATTGATCAGGACCGCAACGGCCCTCCCTGGACACGCACCCGCCGATCACATTTGCAGCACGCAATTCAATTTGTCAATTTTGATTGGAGTCCATACATATTCCCATGATTCGCCGGCGGTTCCATTGAACGGAAGAAGAATTAATATGAAAATTAATGCACGATATTTTGCGTCCGTAAAGCATGAGCTTGCATCCAATTGCTCCCGTGTCGAACTCATAAGACCGATTGGTATTTAAGGTAGGGCGGCTCACCGAATGCACTTTGGTGGAAATGATTTATGATGATGACTTAGAGTATTTCGATCTGGTGTGGAGGTTCTCTGTGTCCTCGGGGCTCTCCCATTTATTTAATCTCGAGTGCGACTTAACGGCTGAGAAATACAAATGTGTTTTCCGAAAAGCGAATGCAAAAATAGGTACACCGATGCTGGGCATGATGCTTCTTATTCGGGGGGATAAGGATTATCGTCATCCCTGGGAGAGCCATAAATTAAATCGGCAAATCCGCCTTCGCACTTTGGATCCGATTTCAAGCAATCAACGTTGCTTGGTAGGTAATTTCGATTTGGTCGAAGGCAGCTTGGTGAAGGTCCAAAAGAGTAAAACATAAAAGACCCAGTTGATTCATTTTTCTGTATATGCTCACATCTTTTACTTACATTGCATCTATTTTGACACAGGTAGCGAAAATTTCCTGGACGTATTCCGCCATCAACATGTCTGTATTGTCTAATTCGATCGATTTTCAAATCTCCGCTATTTGCCCAATTCATTCATTTTCATTACATTTTTCTCGATTGATATTTACAAGGAAATTGTCTTCTAATTTGTATTATGATGATGAAAAAGCTTCCCAGCCAGGTTCCAATTACTGAATGCATGCGATTGGTGGATTTACCATTTGGTTTTAATCACCGGCAGGTAAACAAACAGACTCATATACTGTGGGTCAAAACAGAAAGCACGTGTTTGAGAAGAGAATAGATGAGTGTGATTGATCTGCCAATTGCCGTAGGGGTTGCAATCGTATTCTACCTACATTACCGCTAGGGTAACTTAAGGAGGATAGCATTAAGTGTACCGTAGCATAGTGATAGAGTACCCGTCTAGCATACTGGGAGGTGTGGGTTCGATTCCCAGCCGTAAGTAATGGATATTATTGCATGTTTCATAAATTTTCTTCTTCTCAAAACACATGTTTTCGGTCCTCAGTATCGTTTTCCACATAGTTAAAAGTAAGACGAAAGTAGATAACCTAAACTTGCAAACGATGACGTTGAAGGAAACAGGAAATTTTATAATGACAGATATAGAATAGCTTATTTTCTGAAATTCGGAATATTCTAGTATATCATGTGAACAAGCAAATTATGCAAGTTTTCAAGAAGACTTAATTACTTGACGTGGAAACCATTTATTCGAAATGATCAGACTAAGGCCGAAGTGGCCTGTGCAATACATAAAAGTCTTCTCCATTCAGCTCAGTTCATGGCTGCCGCAAATCGTCCCCCACCTGATCGATCCACCTTGCCCGCTGTGCATCTCGCCTTCGTGTTCCCGTCGGATCGTTGTTGAGAACCATTTTCACTGGATTACTGTACGACATTCTAGCTACGTGCCCGGCCCATCGCAGTCTTTCGATTTTCGCGGTGTGAACGATGGATGGTTCTCCCAGCACTGATGCAACTCGTGTTTCATTCGCCTCCTCCACGTACCGTCCGCCATCTGTACCCCACCATAGATGGGACGCAGCACAACTCCCAGTGCGTGTTGGTCCCCCACGAGCATCGTCCAGGTCTCGTGTCCGTAGAGAACTACCGGTCTAATAAGCGTTTTGTAGATAGTCAGTTTGGTACGGCGGCGAACTCTATTCGATCGGAGCGTTTTGCGGAGTCCAAAGTACGTACGATTTCCTGCCATGATGCGTCTGCGAATTTCTCTGCTGGTATCATTATCGGCGGTCACCAGTGAGCCCAAGTACACGAATTCTTCAACCACCTCGATTTCGTCACCACCGATAGAAACTCGTGGTGGGTGGCTTACATTGACCTCTCTTGAGCCTCTTCCTATCATGTACTTCGACGTGTTGATGACTAGTCCAATCTGATGTTGAAGAGCAGACACGAAAGACCATCACCTTGCCATAACCACGTCTGCACGTTTCGAAGAGACTCGAGAATGCCCTTGAAACTCGAACTACGCACATCACCCGGTCCATCGTCGCCTTGATCAACCGTATCAGTTTATCCGAAAATCCGTATTCGTACATTAACTGCCATAGCTGATGTCGATCGATTGTATCATATACGGCTTTGAAGTCGATGAATAGATGATGTGCGAGTACGTTGGATTCGCGGCATTTCTGCAGTACTTGGCGAATGGCGAACACCTGGTCCGTGGTGGTGTTTGCATATAAAATCCGCCTGGTACTGCCCCATGAACTCCCTTACAATTGGTGTTAGTCGACGGCATAACATTTGGGAGAGTACCTTGTGGGCGGCGTTCAGCAATGTGATTGCGCAGTAGTTGCTTCAATCCAGCTTATCGCCCTTTTGTAGATGGGACACACGACACCTTGCTCCTCCCAAATCTTGGTAATGACCCAGTGCAGCGCTCTAGCCAGTGCCTCACCACCGTGTTTAAATAGCTCTCCTGGTAGTTGGTCAACCCCAGGGCTATGTTGTTCTTCAGCCGGACAATCTTCTCCTGGATTTCCTGGAGATCCGGAGCCGGTAAAATTATGTCCTGCGCGCCATTCAGGTGTTCTTCGTAGTGCCGTCATTTTTGGATCACCTCACGCTCGTCCGTAAGAAGGTTCCTGTTTATGTCAATACACATGTCAGGCTGTGGCACGTGGCCCTTACGTGAACGATTCAACTACAACGGTACAGTTGCTTCGTCTCTTCACAGTCTCGATCTTCCTGCTGGTGCTTTTTACTACGGAAAATCAAGTTTTGTCTGTTCCACGCCCGTTTATATCGTGCCTCGTTCGCCCACGTACGGTGTTGCAGCAATCTCGCCAATGCTAGATTCTTCTCTTCTACTAACTGCTTGCATTCGCCGTCATACCAGTCGTTTCTTTGATCCGGGGGCACCGTGCCAAGTGCAGCGGTTGCGGTGCTACCAATGGCAGATCCACTATATCTCCAGCCATCTTCAAGAGACGCTGCTCTTCCGTTGGGAGTGCCACTTTCTGCTGCTGCGCGTATCCTTGGGCTGGTCTACCGTCTTGTAGCCGCCAAATGTTAAGCTGCAGCGTCCGACTTCGACACATGTTGTACATCGTCGAGAGTTTTGAACGCAGGAATACTGCAACGAGGTAGTGGTCGGATTCAATATTCGCATTGCGGACATTCGTAATGTCGGAGAAGAATTTACCGTAGATTAGAACGTGGTCCATTTGGTTTTTCGTTTCTTGGTTAGGTGATCTCCATGTGGCCTTGTGGATATTTTTGCGGGGAAAGAAGGTGCTTCGGACTACCATTCCGCGGGAGATTGCAAAGTTTATGCATCGTTGGCCGTTATCATTCGATACGGTGTGCAGACTATTCGGTTCGATGACCGGTCTATATATTTCCTCCCTTCCTACCTGTGCGTTCATGTCGCCGATGACAAGTTTGACGTCCCGTGAGTCAATTATTAGCAAGTAGGAATGTAGTGCGCGTCCGATCAAGTTTTCTTTGCCACGCAGAACGATCGCGCGATCATCAAATTATTTAGTTCTCGTTGCACGGGTGAGTAAATTTATTGGCAAGTAAAAATTTAGGGCGCGTGCGATCGTGTTTCCTTTAGTACGCAGAACGATCGCGCAATCATAGAAATATTTTGTTCTGCGCTGTGCGGGTGAGAAAATTAATTAGCAAGTAAAAATTTAGTGCGCGTACGATCGTGTTTCCTTTAGTACGCAGAACGATCGCGCGATCATCGATCATCTGCGTTTTGTGGATGAATAAAAATATTATCCAGTAGAAATGTATAGTGCTGCGCATACTATCTTGCTAGCTTTTAACACGCAAAACTATCACACGATCATCGAAATATTTGGCTCTGCGTTGTGCGGTCGGTAAGGCAATTAATTAGTGCTCGTTCGATTGTGTTTTTGTTTGAACCTCAATAAAACTACACGCTACATTCGGTTGCCAAAACGAACCATATATCCAACGTCCCAGTGATTTCTCGTGAAGGTGCAGATGATTCGTCGGCTTCCATCAAAGCGAGTATCACGTCAACATTTTCCTTCCTATTCCCTAATTAACCTGCACTCGGACACGGCAGGCGCTTAAATTATGGTCACCAGTTCTTACACATTGAAAATGATGTTAGTCCCAAACATCATCTGTTGGTTCTCTGCGTATTTACAGCTGACCTAACAATAACGGAGAAGCAACCCACTATGGGGAATTCTCATACAAATGGGTGGGCAAAAATATTATTCTAATGAAAACTGTTTCTATGCATCATATATTATGTGAAGGAACATTTAAAAATCTTTAAAAAAAGCAAATCACTCACTGAAAGGTGGTACTAGGTATATTTCGAAGAATGATTATAATGATAGTTTTTCTTCTACAACTTTTTGATATTAATCTTCACATGCAAAACAAACCAAACTATCGAAAAGCTGAAGTTATAAGCTTTGAAATGGTATACAAAAACCTTATATTTGGAGAAAAATTGACAAATTGAAGATAGTAAATTTTTCGATTAATGGCCACCCTTTTCCCCATAGTGCAACCGTGGGCGGTCAATCATGCTCATGGTTATTCTCAATGTTAGTATCGCCATCGGGGGTAACAATGGGTGTGGGGGGTGAGAATGGCTCACCGGCAGCCTGGAGGTCATAGAGCAAAATCGTTCAAAAACGTCTCTTATATTTTAGCATTCTTGCCCTCAAATACATTCAATCTATTCTACAAGAATTCTAAGTAGCTGAAACAGTGACCCATTCTCATCCCCATTTGACCCGTTGTCACCACCGACGACGGTAGTCAGAATTGTGATATTCGTAGTTAGATCGCTGTTATACCTATCTTTGCTGCAAAATCTCGTCAAAATTTTAATGATCGGACTCGAAAAAGCATGTTTGACAAGACTTGTTCCGACAGAACTCTGAAATATGATAATTCAAGATATGGTACTTTGACGTTAGCCTCAAGTTAGGCTCAAGTAACATTTCCCATAGAAGAAATGCTTCCCAATATCTGCTTACAGTACTTAAAAAGTGCATACCTCCGAAGTTGATATCTCTGCGCGTTGCAGTAGTTTACGAACTCTGTCAAAACTGCATGCGCCCTTTATTATGGCGCCTTTATTTTTCAATCCACTTTTCGCCACGCAGCTTGTGGCGAAAACAATTTATGTGAGATTAATAACCATCTCACCAGCAGAGCCCCAGTCAGCGGCCGGCCAACCAACCAACCAACCGGCGAGCAAGATTTATCGCCGTCACAGTCGATTAGTACCGATCCCACCGAGCTATAGCCCAGATCGAATCTGGATGCTGGCCGCGGCGAAATGATCCGATCGGAATCGAAAAATTTATGCAAATTGGTGGGCCTACACGCTGTTTGGAAGGTTGTGCGACATTACTGGAAATGTCGGCTGATCTCGGTCCGTTCTCTCCCTGTGGCGTCGTCTCAGATGGGGCATATCCGATTAATCCAGAGGAGATTAACTGAATGCAATCGGGTCCATTAATCAAGATTAGTGTGATGGCCTCGTTTGTAGGCCATTTTATAATTGACTCTCGAAAGATACAGCGTTTGACAACTTGCTTGAGCGAATGGTTTGTTTGCTAAACATAAACAAGTTGAAATGCCTTGCTTCTTCTTCTTCTTCTTCTTATTGGCATTACATCCCCACACTGGGACAGAGCCGCCTCGCAGCTTAGTGTTCATTAAGCACTTCCACAGTTATTAACTGCGAGGTTTCTAAGCCAGGTTACCATTTTTGCATTCGTATATCATGAGGCTAACACGATGATACTTTTCTGCCCATGGAAGTCGAGACAATTTCCTATCCGAAAATTGCCTAGACCGGCACCGGGAATCGAACCCAGCCACCCTCAGCATGGTCTTGCTTTGTAGCCGCGCGTCTTACCGCACGGCTAAGGAGGGAGAAATGCCTTGCACTCAAAGTTAATCTCAATCCATTATATTGTTTTTTTTTTGTAGTTTAACTTGTACGTACAACTTAAGATTATTACGGTCTATCCGTTTTCATTTCCAAAAGTTCTTTTTTGCTGATTTAAGAAGCACATATCTAATCTTGAATGGCCATCAACATGTGTTACTCAAATATCTTCATCTGCAAACACCATTCCAGTACCCTGCTCAGTTTAACCGATGCCTTTCCGGGGCAGTGAGAAAATAGAGAAATAAAATTCCCGCTGACTTGACAAACGATACCTCTGCGCGAAAATGGTAATTAAAACATGTCCAATGCCCTTTCCCGTGCCGTGTGTGGCCCAAGCGAGCCAATTCAACCCTAGCAGTGTGCCATGGAGATGGATCGATCGACCGGCGACAGGATCGCATCTCTCTGGGGAGGGTTTTGCACACTTTAGAAACATGTTACCCATTGGCTACCAACTGTGCTTCGGTGTAGTGGTCGCACGCCACCCGGTACGATACATTCTGCTACTGGAAGCCGTGGTTTCTCGCCAGTCGGCTCCCGTTCATGGATGCTAGATAAACGGTGTAGTAATTGTAAAAATATCCGCAGTTTTTTTAATCGAAATTGATGTTCTTGACCGACAGTATCCTTAAAAGCGCTAGATGAGTTGTCCGTTTTTTACTCGCAGTATCTAATGCGAAACTTGCAACAACCAAACTACCTTTACAAGCATGACTTCTTTATGTATGTTTAGTAAGGGACAATAATCCTTTTCAAAGTAGCAAACTTTTTTTCAATACACTCACATAGTTAAATATTTTTAATAAAATAACTGCAAACCATGGACGAAAAAATTGAACACATTTGTGAGACAAAATCTTCTGGCATCCCGGATACTGATAGTCAACATTTAAAAAAATGATTGCTATCAATCCAGGTGACTACCACCCCTAGACATTATAGCGAATTCCTACCGCATCGAGATATCGATCTCTGTGTGCGGTAAAAGCGCGAGCAACACTTGTTCAACCGGCTTCATGTGTTTCCAGGTGGTCCAGTGCGTACTAGCAGCATCGTGCTATAGATTCCGTCCGTTGAGCCAATCAAATCGGGTCGATCCGATCCGACGATACTCGACCACGGCGATCGAGAGCTCTATTCAAAATAAAACAAACACCATTCAAACCCGTTACTGGAACGATCGGCCCACAGGAAGATCGATCACATTTCGAGTGTGGAACCCGGAGCATGTACCGTTGTGGTGGGTTACACCTGCCTGACAGAGGCTGAGAAGTTACCCACTTTAGTAAAGATTGACAGCTTCTCGATTGAAGAGAGTACAGCACGGTGGCGAGACTTATGAAATCCAAACATTGCCTCGGGCTCCCCCATTTGGGACTACAAAGGAACCTCCACCGCAGCGGTCCATTGATTCAATTGATTCAAGTTCCGACAGGCGCCAACCAAACGTCTGGGTCTTTTGATCCAGTTGAGAGGCATGAAGAACTCCCACGTAAAAAATTGATAACAAGTGTTGATTGCGCGCTGGTATAAATAAAATACAATTTCATGATCTTTTTAATGCTCTTATAATGCTGTGAAAAGTAGTAAAAACAAGTGTCTTTAGATCCCTGCTATCTAACATTACATGTTTGGGAGTAATTCGCAAGCTGTCATATCTGATTTAATACTCGTGTTTCAGAAGCTGGTAGTTAAATTTATTGTTTTGAAAAGCTTGCGCTTACAAATGAAACGTTTTAAACAGCTCACACGACTCATATGACTTGAATTGGAACTCAAGCTGCTGACTGCTGACAATTATTGTGACAATTAATGTCCAATATGACTGGCAGTAGCAATAACAAAACGACGCCGCGCATTAAGATAGCCACATAATGCCAGCCATTTCCACACTGAATTCGCACTCTGAACTACACACAAAGTGGTAATTATAAACGTCTTTCTTTGATCTGTAGAGTAGTCGCGAATCGCACGGGTCCAAAATGCACTTGACTTGGGTCAGACGTCAGTCAGATTTTTACGTTTATGACAGCGCGCGGTCGCCGGCTCAGCAACCTCGCAGCCCTCCTCGTGCGGCATGATTTCGAAGGGTTCTTCATGAAAGACAAACCCAACGCAAGCACAGAAAAACAACTTCACTACAGTCTGCGTAGGTTGTTCAAGCTCCAGCCTAGTCAAGAGCTATGAACAGCTTAGTGCACTATAAAAAATACACAACGTGGACAGCGCACCAATTGGATTGACGTGTTCGGCAACCAATTGCTTTGGTCAAACCAGATGGACCATAATTATACTTAAATCTTAATAGCCATTAATGAAAGGCGCTAGTTCCAATAATCGTCATGTTCATTCGGATGAGATTGAGCCCTTCAATCGTCACCGGCGGTTATTAACATGACCTCGCACTTCACACATATAGAATCCCTGGATGTTGGGGTACAGTGGCGGACTTACGAATAAAAGCCAATATATTCCTTTCCTATCTATGAAGAAACAATATCCAGAAAAATAATTCGTTTGGCAACATATGAACACTTCTAGTAGCTTAATTCATAGTATACTCGATGCTAAGCATTGTATTCAAGTAGACCAATTTAAAGAGGGAAATCAAATTTTATTAACAAATGGCGAAAAGGCTCAAAAACTGTTTGAAAAGATTATTTTAAATAGAATGATGGTGACAATTCTATTTTTGCCGATGAGCAATTTGGTTTTCGCCATGAGCATTCAACCACTTATCAGTTATTAAGAGTTACGAATTTAATTCGGCTCAACAAATCTGAAGGATATTCGACTGGAGTTGCTCTTCTTGATATAGAGAAAGCATTTTACAGTGTTTGACATGAAGGTTTGATTGTAAAATTGATGAATTTTGATTTTCCTCTGTACATTATTAAACTGAGCCAAAATTATTTATCAGGTCGCTCACTGCAGGTAAACTATCGAAATTCTAAATCTGAAAGATCAAGCTCTATCTAGTAAAAGGGCGAATGTCGCAAGAGAGAATTCTCTTCGTCGACTTCCCCTATTTTAAATAAAAGTGACAAGCAGATGATTTCTCTCAGTTTATTTCCTTAGATTGCAAGTTAGAATTGTTTTCTATCTCTCTGAGGTGGTAAACCACAAAAAAAATCCGCTGCTTGCCTCTTTTATTTAAAAAAGGGAAGTCGACGAAGAGAATCCTCTCTTGCGACATTCGCCCTAATTCCAGATAGAGCTTGAGATAACCTGTAAGAGCTAGTGTTCCCCAAGGCAGCATACTGGGGCCCATATTATATAACATTTTTACTTCTGACTTTCCTGATTTGACGCCAGGGTGTCAAAAATCTTTGTTTGCAGATGACACAGGTCTCTCAGTCAAAGGGCGAAGCCTTCTTGTCATTTGTAGTAGATTGCAAAAAAGTTTGGATATTTTCTCCACTTACTTGCAAAAACGGAAAATTTCCCCGAGCTTCTTATTTGAAACCTTCTAGCAGATATATTGTCACTATGAATGGGGTTTCAATTAATTGGTCTAGCGAAGCCAAATATTTAGGACTTCTGCTAGATCAAAAATTAACTTTCAAAAATCACATTGAAGGCATTCAAGTCAAGTGTAACAAATATATTAAGTGTCTATATTCACTTATAAACAGTAGACAGTAGTAATGGCTGTCTGTTAGAAAATAAGTGACTGGAAGATTTGTCCGCAGAAGATGGTCGAAGGCCAGTAAATCGACCGAAACGTCCGGACAGTCTGGCAAAGTTTTGTTTTGTCATTTTTCGCCGAAAACAAATCGATGAGAATTCCCACCAGTCTTAAATATTGTAAATCTGCCAAAAGACTCTGGATGTCAGCAAAAAAAAAAATAAACATTTTGTGTATCGCATTCAAAATAATTTTTCTTGCTTTTAAGTTAATAGTTAAGCGAAACAAAAAACCAAATAGGTGCTGTTCTTTAGGTTTGGCCTAATATCCGCCCGATTTTTAACCAAAATCAGTCAAATTATTCAGGCGGATTCACACGTACAGCACACGTCCCAAGTAGAAGAATTTTGATCCATCTGACCACACCATTCTTTATACGGGCGTCCTACCAACTCAGAAGAAAAAAACTCCCAATCTGCGCAATCTTTCCTGTAAATAATTGACCTTTCCCGTCAAAAATTTTTATTCGCTCAATCGATTCTGAGACAATAAAATGGGATACAATTTCAACAACTAGTTTTCGAGAAACGAAGATTTTAAAACAGGTGAGCAAAAACTGGAGTTAGGGTAATTTTTGGGTGTCTTATCCTATTTACAATAGAAGACATTCGAGTTGTAACTGGCACAACAGTCGATTTTCTACATCTCGATGTTCTATATCTCGATGTCTCTTCCTATATCTATGGATTTCGCGGTCCCTCAAGGGTCTAGGTCTCGATAAAATCTCTATTCCCTATTCCCGGCCTAACATGCCGGTAAGACTGCATTATTTAATTGATATTTATGACAGAAAGCAACTTTTCCTGAATTTTGTGGTCCACGTGATATCGCAATGGGGTTCACTTCTGCTTTAAAAACAGCTATTCTTGGTAAACATCATTTGAAAAAGCTTTTATTCGATTTAAATTAACGAGGTGTGGCACGTATTTCAGTCACAGCGATTGCTTTTCCGGCAGTCTTTGATTCAATTCCCGGCATAAGCGATTTTCACTCAATCTCTCAACATCTTAATCACTCATTCTCTCTCGGGACGGTAAAAAATGCGATGTAAATAAAAATATACACGTTCCTCGACAACGTGATGCCAGATGGTATTATTGTATAATTCATAATAATTTTGATTTGGTCTTGGTTCGTTGGCTTGTCGTATGGCGATGTCGGGTTCTTCAGATTTTGTTGTAAAGGTGGGCGTCTTTTAGGAAGTTGATGACTTTTCTTTCGTCTAACGGGTTGTTTTGTATGGCCGTGTTGTGTGGTATTACGCACATGTGCTGAGGATATGGTTGAAGGATAGAGTGCAACTACATTCCTCGCACCTATTGTGGAAGCCCATTACCAGAGGGTCAATATTTGTTGGTAATCATTGACTAGTATAGCCGATATATGGAGGTGTGCGGAATGAAGGAAATAACAACAGCAGATACCATAAAAAAAAAACTCGCCATCGTGTTCACCCGTTATGGGATTCCACTGACATTGCGTGTAGATAACGGGCCTCAGTTCAGTGCAAAATGCGAAGAATTCCATAGTTTTTGCAAAAGCAATGGCATCAAGATAATCAATACCATTCCGTATTGGCCAGCGATGAATGGCGAAGTTGAACGCCAGAATCGATCGATATTGAGAAGACTACGAATAGCACAAGTTTTGGGAAAGGATTGGAGATTGGAGTTGCGACAATATCTACTTACATACCATTCAACGAATCATAGTGTCATCGGAAAATCACCTGCGGAACTTATGTTCGGAAGGAAGATTCGCAATAAGCTACCCGGTGTTCCAACGTCAGAATTGAAAGATGAAGAAGTTAGAGATAGAGACAAACTGCACAAGGAAAAACAGAAGGCAGACACCGACAAGAGAAGGTTTGCTCAAGAAAGTGTAATCGAAGTCGGAGACCAAGTGATGATGAAAAGAATGAAGAAAACTCACAAACTGCAATCAGATTACTCGCCAGAAGAATTCCAGGTGATTCGTAAAGTAGGAGCAGAAACAACTGTACGTTCATGCGTTCCAGGAAAGGAATTTAGTCGAAACGTGGCACAATTGAAGAAAATTCAACAACCGGTTACAGTATCAGATGAACGAGAGGAAATGAAACAGTGTGAAGATTTTTGCAGGGTAGAGAAGGCATACGACAGTGAGAGATGTACTGAGCAAACGAAAGAAAATATTCCCGATGCAAAAAAAGCGAAAGAACCAAAAAGATTAAAACAAGCAGAAGAAATGATCCATAGGCGAAGAATTAGAACAGAACCACAGAGATATAAAGATTATGTTGCTCATTAAATTTATTAATGTAAGAGAGGGTTGAAGGATATAGGAGTAGGTCAAAGAAGGAAGGCCAAGGACGGGGAGTTCAGTTATCAAGTGTGAACTAGTCGCGTGAGGTTGTGCTAACGGAGCAATTAATAAAACGAAGTTAAGTGTGTGTAAGAGAATTATTGTTGGTGTGTTATTCATCATCATTCATCATCTTCTGAAGATCCTAAACCATTACACATTCCACGGGAAAGGAGTCGTTCATCCGTTTCTTATTTATCGCCTCCAGGAAGGCAGTTTTATCGCTTATCGGGGTAGGTTTTTAAACATAGGACATCCGGTGCCGTTCGATCTGGCAGTCTTGCTCTTACCTCTTTAGACCGCGAAATCCAGTTCGGCCACAGAAAAGATGTTGCCGTCGTTCATGACGTTGCCGTCGTCTGGTGGGATTTGGAATGCCGATGCAGGAGCGGAATACCTCAGGGTGACAATTACTTGAAGAAATGGTCAGCTAACGTATCAGCTATGATCGTGGAGTTTCATTTATTTTCTTTTGAATAATAAACATGTATTAAGAAATTGAAGTATCATGTTACAAATCAGCATAGCAAAATTAGTATATTTAAGACTAATTCGAAATCTTCATTTGGGCAGAACTGAAAATAGGATTTTTTCTATCAATCGATTGGTGCGATTTGGCTGAGCTTATTAATTTGATAATTTTAAACTTTCTAAAAAAATCTTTTTTGTCGATTTTTTTTATCTTTCAATTTGGGGTAACTTTGATCATCAAACGTTTCAATCATTAATTTATTTAGCAAGCGTCTGTAAAAGCCTTTGGTAAGTACTTGTAGTAACAGAAAATAATAATTTATTCTTTTATTTAAAATGGGTCAACTAATCGATTTTAGCCAGGCGATCAAAGTTCCCCCGGCTTACGTAAGCAATTTTTTGTTATTTAAACGGTACCAATGAAGGTACCATTAATGCTTTTCAGACAGTAAGGAAGGCTAAATTGATGGTGTTTTATGTTGTTTGAAATCACTGCATCTCCACAAAAACTATAGGAATTTTAGTTACACTCTGATAAGTGAAGCGAACGTGCCAATAATTATTTCAATGGAATACTGCCCGATGGCTTCTGCAAACTGTTTAGGATTGCACTTTTGACGTAGGACTTACGTCTCTCTTTACTATAACGGGTGTCATTTCAAAATATTCGAATCGACCGCGTTACATTGTGTTGAAAGATTTTAAACGTTAATAGCGTTCGTCTCAGTGGACGAATTTCTGCGGTAAGCCCCTCAATCGACAGATGTCAAGTATGCCTTCCATGTCCATACTTGATAAGACCTGAAAAACTTGTTTCAATAGGCATGAAACTGTTTTCAATGAAAAACATTGAGATCAAGGGAACCTATAAATATGGGTACCGCATAATTCTTGCATCATTCCATTACCACGTTCTGATTGGTGCATACACCAGCGAATGAGCAGCCGCTGGGTCTGCCGAGAAGCCATAAAATAGCGCAACCGGGACAAGCGAAGCAACCGCATAATCGGTTGAACAGCACTCACACCTTTTAGCAGGGAATGAAGTCTGCACCGACCGCTTTTTCGGCTCGACACCATCGAAGCGACCATCATCAGCCGAAACCTAGCCAGTACATCAGCAGTCCACCCTACAGACCCGACAAAGCAGCAATGCTGAGCAAATACCGGCAGCAGCAGCAGAGTCGAGCCGAGAGCGGCCGGCATCAGTGCTGAGCCGAGACAGGCTGAAGAAAAGCCACATGATGCAGCATGTATGTCCAAAAAACAAACGGTTCTTCAAAGAGTCAATAATAGAGATCAATATCAATGCTTTCAATACCCTTCGGGATAGAAATTGTACTTGGGTGCCAAATCTAATATTCTAGAGATAAAATTTTATGAGTGATTTTCATAAATAGCGCCAGTGGAGATATATCAGCTTCCACACTGATATTCTTCCCTCCCCCTTCATACGGGAGCTTGGCAGAAGGAAGGTCGTGTGATATGTGCCATCGCAAATATAGCCCTCCGCTCGCTTTCAAATCGACTTCTATAAAAACATTCTTCATGCCTGCCGTATCCTAACGGAACTATCAATTCTATACCACAGACAAACAGACATAACACATTGAACATTTACTCATCAAATTCATCGTCGTTCAAACACTAACGACATCTGTTGATTTAAGTTAGTTGGGCAAATCACGAACCAGATGGCGGTAGTGAGCAAACGTCAAACTTGAGCAAAAACGATGCGCGCCACGAGTGATCGATTGGCCAACGAATGATTATTTGAATTCACCAGTTAATCAGTGAACGATGGAAATTCGACGAGTGTTATGTCTGTTTGTCTGTGTCTATACTTTCGCCTCTAATTCTATCATGAACATGTACGTCTAAGTTTGGAAGGGCCGTACACATATTACGTAAGCACTTACGGGGGGAGGGGGGGTCGGTCAATATCTTACGCTCCATATAAATTCAAAATCATTTGTATGAAAAAAATCTTACATGGGGGGAGGGGGGGTCGAAAAACCCAGAAAAATTGCTTACGTAATAAGTGTTCGACCCTGAAGATGATAGTAGGATTTCCATATCATTGTATAATGTTCTCCTTCAGTCGCTATCGCACGGATTAGAAGTCTCTTCAGTGGAAGGGCTGAGATACAGTCTACATCCCTGCTGAGCCAACTTGTGGTTTATTTCAGGCAGTCCGTCAATGGGAAGGTTGCCATTGTCAAGGCTAATATTTCGTGACCGGACAGATACTTCCTGAATTTTTTTGATGATTCTTGTTCGAGGTAGATTTGATTTCTGTGTCGGTTTGATGAGAAGATTTTGCCAAGGAATGGTATGCAACGCCGATTATTTATCCAAAATAGTTGATGTGAGAAATTTGGACATGTTATGTATCTTAAAGCCATGGTCAAGTCAAGTCCAACGTCCACTTAGCGGTTATGTCACAGACATTACCCACTGTTCGTTTTTTCGACAGAATGGACGCGCAACTCAAATGCACAGTTGTTCAAGATTTTTTTCAATTATCTTCGCTGTTACACGCCGAGAAAAAAAATCACACCATACATGCTTTACGGCTTCTGCAAACTCCATTCAAAATATCTAGGGTATCTGTTCCATAATGAATAACATGATCCTATATCAATAACATTCGTAAAACAGACAATTTAGGCTCAACTTGTGTCGTGTTTTGATGTTTTCCGGCGTGCTCACTGCTAAAAAAATTCACAAAATGAGAAATAAAACAATTAGCGCACCAATTCTTTGTTTTCGAATGGTATTGATTTGGGTACATGGTATGAATTCAAGGAGCAGTTCCCCTATATAGAAAATTCTACAGAACATTTGTAGCACAAATTTATTTATCACAAATCTTTTCTTTCATACATGCGTCGTATGCATATTTCAAGAAAAGTTCCAATATTATCTGAAATATTTATGCAGTGCTTTGAAACAAGCCATTTTTAAGATTAGGGGAAGAGGCCCCAAAACGCATATTGCCCCCTCCTTCCCCTATCATTTCTACGCTTGCGCATTTTCCAATAATATAGCTTTATTTAATAATTATTTTTTTCAACCCATATTGTAACTTCTTTGATAGCATAATTAAAAATAGATTTCAACTAATTATCAGCCACTGCGCTGCGAAGTGACATAATCCGTTGAGCTACTGCCAATCGGACAGTAATTCGTAGTTTCAACGCTGCGGCTTATTTGTGACCGGTCTCCTCCGTTCCTCCATCTCCCCAGTATGTACATCCCGCCAACCCAAAGTAATAATTATCGGTCAGACGCACCGCCCCACACTGTTGACCACAACGAAAAACAATTAATTTGACTGCCAATTAAACGCCACGCCACTCGGTCAAAGCAGTTTAACCCCTTCTTGCTAAAAAGCTCGCTCCATTATTTGGTTCATTGTTTACAACCTTTTTGGGCTCCCTATGGGTCTTGAGTGCAGTCTGAGAGGGTTCCTCTTGAAAATAAAAACACACACTTAAGCCCATTTCGGGCGGAGCTCGTCTGATGGTTAAACCACTTAACAATTGAACGCTTTTCATGCGGTTCGACTGTGCGGCCAACCCACGCACCGAAATGCAGTAAATTTGGTGGATATCGAGAAATTAAGATTGTTGAATATTCACACTTATCAAGCTGGGTACTCGTCGCGTCGCAGGAGATGAGAGTCCAATTTCGGTTGGGCTTTTTTGGTACGCACTTAAGCAGTGTGGAATTTAAATATTGGAACTGTGTATTAATCCACCTGATATTATTTTTTTGTATTTAAATTGTATAAGACGTGTGTGTGGACAGCTTCCATGAAATTGCAATACCTTTTTTATGACCAAGAAATCATATATCTTATTAACATGTTTGATCAGCGTAAAAATTAACACATTATTATACGCTCGGCTTATCTCGTCGAACAAAGCACTACAAAATGTTCATCGAAGATTATCCCTTCTCAGTTTTAACGACCTCTCGAGCCTCTCTTTTTGGTTGGTGACTTCAACTTTCGGATTGCATACACGAGCTCTTTTATACCAATAAACGATTCCTTAACAATATCAACAATGGCACTCGTTGGTGGCTGGAAATCACTGTACCCATATTCGGCAATCTCCATAGCAAATGGGAAATCTATGCCCACGGAGTACGCGTAGTCTATGCTGGTCCCGCTGGCCTGGTAGCGCAATATTTCCGCACTCGATCCGACTTTGTACTCCTGGTGACCGTAATGCCACATTGCCCTCGCTGCCGATACCCCAACTTTCCGCAAGTCATCAGCATTCTCCACCGGGTTGCTCTGGAAGCTCCACGGATGAATCAAAAATCCACCAAAACTGTGCAAATTGATGTACAACTCGGCATCTGGATTGTTATCTATAACTGATCGGAGGGCTCTTGTTTCCGGCTCCGAAAATGGAGCATACCCTCGAAATCCTGGATGACACTCGGCGGAAAACAAGGATTCTCCTACGTCCCATCTAAACCCGAAATTTCTGTTCAAATCCACACCAACGCACTTGTCACTCAAACGTCTTCGGTTCTTCCGCCAGTATCGATCAGTTTCCATTGAATAAATATAGCCATCTGGATTCACCAAAGGAATGATAACCCATTTATACTCGTGTAAAGCGCGGTACTGATCGCCATCTTCAATCAGTTTCTTGATTAGGTACAGTGCCGTTGACACGGTGATCCACTCTCGGGCGTGGATCCCTGCGTCCACAATAATCGTCTGCTCTTTATCGGGATTAATCGTGATTGCTCGAATCGGACGACCTTCTACAGACCAACCGATGATACGAAACCGAATCCACTCGAAGTTTTCGGTCGCAATTTGAACCATGTAATCATTGATCTCCTCATACGTCGGGTAACTGTTCAGGAAGGTCGGCTCTTCCAGCTGCATCGTTGGCGAAAGGTTAACCGAATAGTTTCTGAAACGAGTCCCAAATCAGTCAATACACCCCATAGTCGGTCGCTACTAACCACGAGGCCATACTTTCCGAAATCTTCCACCCTCACGGTGTAGTTGATGTGGTAGTCCTTGAAGAAGGACTCGACAGTATTCTGCAAGACCGGCGGCACAAGCACCCGCTTGGGGCCGACCTTGCTTAGGGCCCAAATGTCGATACTTGGACGGTGGTGCTGAAGATATAGCAGAAGCTGGACTTCGTGGCCAGTGTTGACGGGCACTTCGTACAGTTTGTAACTGCAAGCGGGGTGATGTATGAGAGAGAGATTGTGGGTGATCATTTACATGCAGGTTCGGAGGCGCTTACCCATTGTAGCGATTGGAACTAGCGTAGCTTAGAACGCCGAGAAATGCTGCTAGCGCTGGCAGCAGGTTTTGTATCTTCATTGGAGTTTGGATTTCGTTGAGCCTACAATGGACTACTACTAAAATGCGGTTCTAGTATGAAGGCGCATTTATATGGACTTTAAATTGTAAACAATCTTAATGAAACGATTTTATGGCTACTTGCCAGACGAGTTATGGATCAACAAGTTTATTATGCAGCTGTTCTTCATTTGATATATGTAGCAACGCAGAATGCTTATGCCTAAACAAAATGTTTTTCATAAAGATGTGTTATGCCTTTTGCTGGAATAAAAATGAGATCGATTCCCTAGCCTTGCGACCCAGATATAACACTTTTTTTTAATTTTTCGTTCTCCAAGACGTAACGAGTAGACTAAATGTTTTCTTCAAAAACGTTTAGCGGAAAGGATAATTGATTCTACCGAACGCATCAATAGTGATCAATAAAATGCATAAAATGCACATATTATTACACCAGGACCTTGAGGTGACGAAACCTCAACAAAGGAATGAAAGAAGTTAATTCATTAAGTTAATTAATTAAGAAGTTAAAATCTGGATAGATGGAACCAGGGTTCCAGGTAAAGGCTAAAGCAAGCAGCCGCCGAGACTGAAGATCTTTTAAGTTGGTCCTTTGTACCCTCATCAAACGGGAGAAAATAGAAGCGAGAAGCTTGTTACAAGCGGTAGAACATCATGCCGCACCAAGCGGCTTTTTAACTGACTTGAGATAATTTATTCGTAAAAGGAAAAACGGAAATCATTTCATAGCTATTCAAACGTACATTTGTTGTAGGATATCTTGAGTTATGAGGCTACGAGATACCAACTACGACTTGTAATCAATTAAATCTGCTGAATAAAAGCTTGGGCAGAAAAA
The DNA here is from genome assembly GCF_024139115.2 of Armigeres subalbatus. Lineage (NCBI taxonomy): Eukaryota > Metazoa > Arthropoda > Insecta > Diptera > Culicidae > Armigeres > Armigeres subalbatus. The sequence goes on along the minus strand of NC_085140.1, from coordinate 419,958,002 downwards.
TAAAATTAAAAATTAATAATTAATTTGATGTGATTTGCAACTTTTGAACTCCGGCCATAAGGAATCCCATCTGCATCCGATCAGGATACTGAAAGCTTTTTAACATCTTAGCGGCTGCGTTGACCATTGCGGGAGTGACTCATGTCATAATCAGTTGATTTTCGGCCATGAGTTCCGGTCGGTGTCTTTGGCACTGTCAAGAAAAGTTTGATTAACGTTAGTTCGTTCAGCTTCGTTTTCATTGCTTGCAATCCAGCAATGGCACACATCTTTCATGGAACATCAAATTGATTGGTGCCGCTGCAACCACAATCGTCCCCTCGCCTTTGCAGTAAATCGTGTTCGAGCTTTCTTATGGGTCCAAAAGATCGCGTGAGGATGACAACATCCAAATGCTGTTCTGACGGTTACCGTCGTACCCAGTCGAGGAAATCGTTACCAAGTTGAAAGAAGAGCAGTTGAAAATAGTCAATGTGTTCGCCATCAGGCGTACCAAGGGAGGCAGTCTCCTGGACCACCTTGTTTTGGTCCACCTAGATAAGAGCTGCATGGCGGACCGGCGGAGTGCAGGATCTCCTTTCGACACCATTGACGGGAGGAAGCGATTTCGGCCAAATAAGCGCAATATAACGCAATACGTGAACTGCTTTGCGTTTGGTCATGGGACACGTAACAGCCACATGAATCCTCGTTGTAAAAAATACTCTGAATGCCAAGCAACTCAAGATTGTACCAACTTGGACGAGGAAGGGGAGCTCAAGTGCGTTAACTATAGCTTCATTCATGGATGTAACATGACTCCCCAAAACGCGTGGACTATTTGGAGATCGTTAGGCTTCAAGAAACTGTAACCGTGGATCATATAGACGACATCCTCCTCCAAAGACAGAAGAATATTATCCATCGCTTTGGTAGAAGGTTCCAAACCTTGCGCCACTTCAGCTACATCGTCAAGTATCCCGCCTACCTACTCCATCGGCTCAAGAACGCTTCACGACAGCCGCTGCAGTTCCTCGAAAAAATCTTCGTAACTTTATTAGGAAATTTCTTGGGGAAATTTTCGGAGCTTTTTTTTTTGGACGATGGTTTCGATCGGAAGCATTTCAAGCACTGATGAACAATGTTCCGCACCACGCTTCTCCCTCCCAACGGCCAAAAACTGCGGGCCGGCGTGTAACAGTTTCTCGTGAAAATACCGTAGAATTAATATTGTAAGCTGATGGCGTGCTGGTAGAACCATAGGGTGTTTAGCATCCTCTGCTTCTTCTGAATGTGCTATTCGTCCTCCAATTCTAATGGCTTGGTCACTCGAAATGTATGGTTTGTGCAAACGCAGTGGTGACCTTCTCGATACAGTATCTCCCTTCGACAGCGTTCTCCGTTCATCCACAAAAAATCCTTCTGAACTCTTCGTACCAGGTTGACTTCTGCATTTTTCAGCTCAGCTGTTGTGAGGAACTTCGGCGGATTTAGCTGTTCTCGTGGTGTACGCAACAATTTCAGGTACCGTAACCAGTAGGCTGTGCGTCTAACGAGGTCAGTGTACGATTAGGAACGTCCAAGGTACCATTCGTTAAACTCCTCAGCTGAGGAATTCTCGCTTAACTTTTCAAAAGGACCTAAGTAACATTTTTTTCATGAATTAATTTGAATACTGCAATCAATAGCATTCATGTTGTTCTGTTGATTGCGCTATTCAAATTAATCCATGAAAAAATGTTACTTAGGTCCTTTTGAAAAGTTAAGCGAGAATTTATGCATGCGACAGCTTCAGCTCCGATTAATAGCTCTGGAGGTCCTGGCCAATGTTCGGGTTGCTTCTCCAGCAATCTCGGTCCACACCACCTGAAACTGCTGTGCATTATCTCCTGCGGCATGATGCCTCTCGAAATCAGATCGGCCGGATTTTCTATTCCTGTTCTGGTTTTGTTAGTGTCTGGATTTTTGATACTCGGTACGTGGTTGTCGGTAAGGTATTTATCCAACGCAAGACGCAGGTAGAATCCGTCCAAAAGTACACCTGCGTGGATATTTTTAATGAATCCAGAACCGTTATAAGGAGTTCTGCCGCCAAAACTGCGCCGCACAGCTCCATAGTTTGGCATTTCAAGGGTGCCACGCATGATTTAGATGACAGAAGGCACACCTTTATTCTTCCTGCTGCATCTACACTTCTTACGTAAATGCAACAACCATATGCTTTCTCGGATGCATCCGAAAAGCAGTGAATCTCCGTAGAAACTGCTGCGGGAACGATGACATAGCGGTCAATGAACATTCGTTCAACAGAGGAAGCTGGCCAACTAACTTCCTCCACATCTCACTCGCCGTCGAAGGTATGGGCTGGTCCCAGTCCAGCGCACGATCATCTTCGTCCCTATATTTCCACAGCAACTGCATCACAATTTTTGCAGTTGTGATTGCTGCCCCGAGCAATCCTAAAGGGTCGAATAGCGTTGCTATAACCGAGAGTACCTCTCTTTTACTGAACTGCTGCCTTGGTCGCACCGAGGGAATGTAGAAGTTGAACTTCAGCTTATCACTCTTCGGCATCCAGATGAGCCCGAGGATTTTAATGGACGGATCCTGGTCCAAGTTGATTCCGTCCCCCGCTCGAATCGCTAAACTGTCCTCAGGAAGTCCCTCCAAGACCTTGGAACTGTTGGATGCCCACTTCCTGAGTCTGAAACCGCCTCTTTCCGTCATTTCACTCAACTGTCTTCGCAACTCAAAGGTTTCTTCTACCGTGTCCGCTCCCGTGATGACATCATCCATATATGTGTCTTCGCTCGCCGCACGTGATCCGAGGGGGTATGCCGTTTCTTCATCCAACGCCAGCTGTTTGAGTTCTTGTGGCCAAATACGGCGCCGGTTTGGTACCGTAAGTAATGGTCTTGAGCTCATACACGCTGATGTTGTCTTGAGGATCTGAGCGCCACAGGATACACTGCAAAAGCCTATCCTCCGGATTAACCCAAATCTTCCGAAACATCTTCTCGACGTCAGCAACGAGCATTATTTGCTTGGTACGGCTTCGCATGATGATTGATCTGAGATCATCCTGTATCAACGGACCTGTCAGCAGCACGTCGTTGAGCGATACGCCGGACGATGTTGAGAAAGAGGCATCGAACACCACGCTGACCTTGGTAGTAGTGCTGTCCTCCTTGAAAACGGGATGATGAGGTAAAAAGCACCGCTGTGTTGTTGTTAAGGCCGCTCCGTCGACCTTCCCCATGTGTCCCATCGACTCGTATTCCTCCATGAAATTGTGGTAGCTTTTGAGCAGGTTGGCATTCCTTGCCAGCCGTCGCTCCGTACCTTGAAGACGCCGGATCGCACTGTTCTTGGATTCGCCCAACCGTTCAATGGCGCCTCCTTCCTTCGGTAGTGTAACCGTATACCGGCCATTGGAATTTTGTTGGACTGTATTTTGGAATAAGTCCTCACATCGTTTTTCCTCCTGTGGTTCCTCCTTCACCGAACCAACTTCTTCGCTAGACCAGAACCGGGCAACTAGAGATTCTAGATTCTCTGTTGCGGAAGCGTTGCATGTAATGTACAGATCCTAATGAGAATTGGATAAACCTCCACACACTACCCATCCAAAAACCGATTTATTCAACGTCGGCAATTGGCTGCCTAGGTTGAACCTTAGACCGGTTTCAAAGAAATAAAAAAAATCGATACCGAGCGCCAAGTCCACCCTGCTGGATTCAAAGAAAGCGGGATCTGCCAGTTTGATACCTGGAGGTATCGTCCAACCATCCGTGCGCATCGTAGCTGTTGACAGATTCACCCTTACGTTAAGAAAAACGAGAAAGTTCATTGCTTGCGAGAAAGGAGAAACTCGCGATCGCACCATCGCTTGTATTTTGCGTTTGACCTTGGTTCCTGCTTGACCTATTCCACGTACCGAAATATCCACCTTTTTTCGTTGGGTCTTCATCCGTTGACTCAGTCGCTCCGTAATGAAGTTGCTCTCTGAGCCCGAATCCAAGAGAGCGCGAACAGGAAACCTTCCACCTTGATCGTCTTCCACGACGACGACCGCAGTTGCCAGTAAAACTTGCGAAGAATATTGGTGAGCCGCACCAGAAACCGAAACCACCATATTGACCACCTGAGAGGAACCCGAACCAGAAGCTTCGTTGACTCCGGAGGACTTCCTTAGGATTGAAGGATAGTTGCCCCTACCAACCGCTGCGACCTTTGAAGAATTATGCTTCTCCGACCTGAAACACACCAAAGTGTGGTGACGACCCTTACAATTGAACTTGGACTGGCACTCCTAAGACAAATGACCCACTCGGAAATAACCTGTTGAACGGATTGAACCTGCCTTTTCTTGAGCTATGCTTACTATTGTTGTACCGCTTAGTTAGCGCATCCCACGCGATCTTATAGTTAGCCTGGGTAATCTTTAGTGGATCTATTAAAGTCTTTGGTTCCCCTGAAGACACCCCTTTAAATAATGAAATTTTCCACCTCCGGTAGATCAGTCCGCCAGTGGATCAAGGATGTGAATAAGTCACGGAAACTAATCCACTCGTCGATATCGCCGTTGAATGACTGCAGCTTGATTTGTGGCAGCCGTACATGATCGAGGACCCCATGCACCATCGAGTCGTTTGCACGCGTTGACTGGTCCTGCTCTGGTAGACCTTGTAGCTCCTTCGCCTTGTCCGTGAAGGATGACTTCGAGCGGTAGTATCGATCGCTGTAGATAAGACGATCCTTGTTGAAGGTCTCATCATCCTCGTCGTAGTCGTCGTGGCATTTGATCTCCACCAACGTCTCGCCGTACTTCTCCCAAAGTTCGCCAACCCTCTCCCCAACCCTTAACCCAACCCAGCGCATGTTGACATCAGTTACGGTGATGGCTTCCTCGTACTGTTGAACGTACTTCCAAATATCGTCCAGGTCGGTTTGAATTTCTTCCTGCTTAACGACAAGGCCAACGATGTCAGCTTACGGGGCGCCATGGTGAGTTACTCGCACACGTAACGAAAGAGAGATGAATGGTGTAGTGATCCACGTGATTCCAAGCTTCGGCAGGCATATACTGTGTATATTTACCTTACACAGTGAAATGCATCACCAAACCACGTAAACCAAAAACAGGAATCTCCAAGGGTCGATCGATAACGCCAGTCGTCTACAGCACAGCTCGCCAGTGTGTCAACCGTGGGGCATACTGTAAGAGGAACTAATGTAGTATCCAACAAGCCTGGCCACGGCAGGCCATATATAGTGTACCTTCAAATACAAGTGGCTGTACCCAAACGATAATCTAACTCCTTTGAGCTATGTGGCGATGGCGATTGTAGTTATTATTAATGCTCAACGTCAATCAGTGTTTAGGCATGAAACCAAGAGGAAAAAATAAGGTGTAATATCCAAATGTTATGCTTCGGCAGGGCATATACTGTGTTCACTCACCTGAGCAACTATAACAGCTGTGCTAAGCCCTGAGCAGAGCAAAACTCCAAACCAAATATCGTAAAATAACACCAAGTGCACTCAGGAAGTGGTCACAAATGATTCGTCGAAGAGGATTAAATTTATTTAAAAAAGTGCAGTCACTGTCGTCCTGCTTCGGTGACGTATACATTCAGTGACTCACCTGGACAGGTAACTGATGTCTCGACCTCTTCGGAACACTTGTCTTCTCACGTTGCTGAAGTGGATGGATGGGTTGTGTCGTGCTTCTTCGCTTAGGAACCACTGGATAGCCTTTCCAGAAAGAAGGTTGCTCCGAAATGTAATGGGGAAAAACACGTCGAAAATAGCGTTAGAATCCAGGAATCTTCGCTTCGGCCGAACACAGTGAACTTGTGTAATTTACCTGGAAGATAAACCATCGCACTGGTTCAGTAGTTTGGCAATCCCATAGACAATGAATCCTTGTCGCACAGATCCATCGAATTCTTGGGCCAGTCTAACACGGATGGATTTCTGTTGTACTGAATATTGTTCGAATGCTTTCCAAGAATCAGCAATAAATCGCCGAGCCACTCACGTACAGGTTCATATGCAAGTTTTGATATAAACTCCGGTTAGTAACAGGTTTTCCGTCCTCGCTTCGGCAGGACATATAAATTTGTTCCTCTCATCAACACAAAAAATCCTTTCGATGAATGTCCAAACCGAGGATAACGCGTAAACCTCCTGTTTTGTAGCTCCAACCCAATTGTCCGCGAGTGTGATGGCGGGGTGGTAATTGTGTGCACATGGAATGGCGATCGCTTCCTTTGTAGTGGCGCGAATTCAAGCTCAGCATGGCTCCAAGCGATCATTGTTCGATTTTATTGGTCTCCCGTGGTCCAACCGCATCCGGTTCCTATGACCAAAATGTTGTGGAGCCGAGTAATTAGCTCCTTCGATAAGTGGGTGGCTCCTGTACACTCGATCAGTCAACTTGGCAGAGGACAAAATTCCTTGTACTGGGCGAACAGTTGGTTTACCGGCACCGATAATTCCCGAATATTGATTCCTTCTTATATTCAATTAACAACACACTCGCGGACAAATTAAAAACCACTATATTTAACTAAATCACAACCATTACACAATTAACATTTATTCCGCTTACAACTAACAAATTTCGTTCTTAACTTAAACACGAATAATATTTGGGCCGAACGAAGGCCTGTACCCGCGCGCCTGTTGTTGGGTTGGATAACCAAATTTGACTAACAGTAACAACCCGTCATCCTCAGACCAAAAGTCGATGATCAGAAGCAGTTCAGAGACAGGAAAATCCCTCTCCGACGATTGAAAACCCATTGTTTTGTGGTGCAGCAACAGAGTGAGGATCGCAGCCACCTGGCACGACGCCATGTTTTTGCAGCCAACATCTCAAAGTAAATTTTATGCTAGTATTTGTGTTGTTTACCAACATCTGATCTGATTCTCATTGGGATCCAGAAATGTTGGCTGCAAAACAAGCCCATTGTGCGAGATATGGATGACACCCACCTGGAGGATCGCAGTTGAATCCCGATGCCAGGGTTGTGTTTCGCGTTGGGTTTGTCAATGTGATTACGCAACAGCTAATAACTCTCCTGGTAGTAGGTCAACTACAGTGCTTTGTTGTTTTTTAGCCGGCCAATCTCCCCCTGGCTTATCTGGAGATCCGGGGTTGAAAACGATTAGATAGAATGTCTCACATCCTGACACACGTGTATACAGTCCCAATCGACATTTTGAAGATTCCCTCAAAGTAACTCGTAATTGACATTGAAAATATCCGCGTAAACTATCCAATCGGGAGTTCACGCCACGCTGGGAACGATGAAAAAGATTTTTTTTTTTTTTTTTTTAACTAATTTTATTTGCTAATTATCTAATACATGCATTTATCTCTTAGACTAGGTGTTCCGTGTTTTCTTAACACTATCATCCTTATTTGCTATGTTACGCTTTTAGATATTATTAATACATTTCAATTGCCTCTGGCAGTTACGATATTTCCTCTGGTTGAATTAAACCATGTAGGAATTACAATGTTTTCTACTTAAACTAAACTTAACCTAATTTATACTAAGGGTACAAGGAGCTAATCGTTGCAATAGAAGATTGCAAACGATTTTTGTCTAAAATTGAAATTATTTTGTTGGACATTTGTTGCAATGTCTCAATATTAGAAATTCTATGAAGTTCATTGGTACTATACCACGGAGGTAACTTCAGAATCATTTTCAAAATTTTATTTTGAATCCTCTGAAGTGCCTTCTTTCTGGTATTGCAGCAACTAGTCCATATTGGCACAGCATACAACATGGCTGGTCTAAAAATTTGTTTGTAAATCAAAAGTTTGTTCTTAAGACAAAGTTTTGATTTTCTGTTTATAAGTGGATATAGACACTTAATATATTTGTTACATTTGGCTTGAAGGCCTTCAATGTGATTTTTAAAAGTTAATTTTGATCTAGCAGAAGTCCTAAATATTTAGCTTCGCTAGACCAATTAATTGGAACCCCATTCATAGTGACAATATGTCTGCTAGAAGGTTTCAAATAAGAAGCTCTCGGCTTATGTGGGAAAATTATAAGCTGAGTTTTGAAGCATTCGGGAAATTTTCCATTTTTGCAAGTAAGTGGAGAAAATATCCAAACTTTTTGCAATCTACTACAAATGACACGAAGGCTTCGCCCTTTGGCTGAGAGACCTGTGTCATCTGCAAACAAAGATTTTTGACACCCTGGTGGTAAATCAGGTAAGTCAGAAGTAAAAATGTTATACAATATGGGCCCCAGTATGCTGCCTTGGGGAACACCAGCTCTAACAGGTAATCTATCAGATTTAGAATTCTGATAGTTTACCTGCAGTGAGCGATCTGATAAATAATTTTGGATCAGTTTAATAATGTACAGAGGAAAATTAAAATTCATCAATTTTACAATCAAACCTTCATGCCAAACACTATCAAATGCTTTCTCTATATCAAGAAGAGCAACTCCAGTCGAATATCCTTCAGATTTGTTGAGCCGAATTAAGTTCGTAACTCTTAATAACTGATGAGTGGTTGAATGCCCATGGCGAAAACCAAATTGTTCATCAGCAAAAAATAGAATTGACATTAATATGAACCATCATTCTATTTAAAATAATCTTTTCAAACAGTTTGCTTATTGAAGAAAGCAAACTGATTGGGCGATAACTAGAAGCCTCAGCTGGATTTTTGTCCGGCTTCAAAATTGGAACAACTTTGGTGTTTTTCCATTTATCTGGGAAGTATGCCAATTGAAAACACTTGTTAAATAAATTAACCAAAAAGGATAAAGAGCTCTCAGGAAGTTTTTTTGATAAGTATGTAAAAAATACCATCATCACCTGGGCTTTCATATTTTTAAATTTTTCTAGTAATAGATCTCACTTCATCCAAATTAGTTCCCAACGAAGGGTCAAAAACATTGTCTTGGTTGAGAATGTTTTCGAAGCTTCGTGTAACCTGATCCTCAATTGGACTAGTGAGACCTAGACTAAAATTATGGGCACTCTCGAACTGCTGAGCAAGTTTTTGAGCCTTTTCGCCATTTGTTAATAAAATTTTATTTTCCTCTTTAAGCGCTGGAATTGGCTTTTTAAGAATTTTCGTTAATTTCCAAAAGGGTTTCGAACTGGGATCCAACTTCGAGACATTATTCTCAAAGTTGGTATTTCTCAGAATAGCGAAACGTTTAATTTCATTTTGCAAATCTCGCCAAATAACTTTCAACGCGGGATCGCGAGTTCTTTGGTATTGCCTTCTTCTCACATTTTTAAGACGGATCAGTAGCTGAAGATCGTCGTCAATAATAATGGAGTTGAATTTAACTTCACATTTCGGAATTGCAATGCCTCTGGCTTCGACAATTAAATTTGTCAAAGATACGAGAGCATTATCAATATCACTTTTGGTATCGAGAGGAATATCAACATCAAAATTCCTATCGATATACGTTTTATATAAATCCCAATCAGCTCTATGATAATTAAAAGTAGAGCTGATTGGATTATAAATGGCTTCTTGTGAGATTTCAAATGTCACAGGAAGGTGATCAGAGTCAAAGTCAGCATGAGTTACCAATTGGCCACACAGCTGACTTGAATCCGTTAAAACTAAATCAATTGTAGAAGGATTTCGACTGGAAGAAAAACAAGTTGGTCCATTGGGATATTGAATAGTATAATATCCCGCAGAACAATCTTCAAATAAAATTTTACCATTGGAATTGCTTTGAGCATTATTCCATGAACGGTGTTTGGCATTGAAGTCACCAATTACGAAGAATTTTGATTTGTTGCGAGTCAGAATTTGAAGATCAGCTTTCAATAAATTCTTTTGCTGCCCATTGCATTGAAAAGGCAAGTAGGCTGCAATGAAGGAAAATTGTCTAAAATTTGTTTCAACATAAACTCCCAAGGTTTCAAAAAATTTGGTTTCGAACGAAGAAAATTATTTATGTTTGATACGTCTATTAACCTTCTGTCTGTGCTCAAAAAAACTTACGTTGTCTGTGCTCTGGGGTCAAATTGACCCCAAATTGAAATTGTTATAACTTTTTTAATGTTAGGCCAATTTTGGATTTCTTGGTCTGTTTCGAAAGATAATTTAATCATCTTTCAGGTCGTTACCGAAGATTGACTATAGGTGGGCGGGTACATCACGGGGAGGGTTTTAGTGAACAAGGGTACAAAAACAGTGATTTTCATGATTATTTTACTTATATCCGAAAATCCTACCCATTTTGAACTGCAACTTTTTAAAAAGCTATGCAGGTAGGCATGTGCTTTGGCATGAGGCGTTGATAAGTTTAGAACTCGGCCGCCAGGTGGTGGTATATTTGAATTCATTATTTTAGACTACTCAAGATATTCCGATATATAGAATTCTCCTCAGTTTAAATATTCTTATCGCACAATTAAAAAAATGGGAAGAAGTGCTCATTATATTGAGCACCGCTTTGTAGTGCTAGACATCCTGAACAATGTTGCCGAATACAACTTGGGTGTAGGTATGAGGGATCTCAAGCTAAAGCAATATTTCATATATGCAAGAATATTGCAAGTACACTAGCGCCGCCTATTTGTAAATTTCCTTATTTATTCCGTCACATGACAGTCTATTCCCACCAGACGAAATTTGTTACAGACGTCATCTTATCAAATTTCAAAATTGTGCGATAAGAATATTTACAATGAGGAAAATGCCATATATCGGAGTTACTTGAATAGTCTAAAATAATGAATTCAAATATACCGCCACCTAGCGACCAAGCGCTAAACTAATCAATGCCTCATGTCAAAGCAGACGCCTTCCTGCATAATCTTTTGAAAAGGTGCAGTTCAAAATGGGTAGGATTTTCAGATATAATAAAATAAGCATGAAAAATCACTGTTTTTGTACCCTTTTTTTACGAAAACCCCTCCCCGCGATGTACCCGTCCACCTATAGTCAATATTTGGTAACGACCTGAAAGATGATTAAATTATCTTTCGAAATAGCCCCAAAAATCCAAAATTGGCCAAACATTAAAATAGTTATAGCAATTTCAATTTGGGGTCATTTTGACCCCAGAGCACAGACAACGTAAGTTTTTTGAAAAAAAAAAACACTGTAGCGCATATTTTCAAGATTTTTCAAGCGAATTTGCACATAGGAGACAGATCTCGGCGAGTTTTACCAAACTACCAAAAATTAGGAGAATCGGTTGAAAACTAAGAAAATGGCAGCCACTCAAAGTGGCCTGGGGTCATATTGACCCCAGAGCACAGACAAAAGGTTAATGACAATGGCGACCCCACCACAGGCGCTGTCAAGACGATCATTTCTGTAGATAAAATAGTTTGGATCTCTTTTAATGGAGAGTCCTGGTTTTAAATACGTTTCAGTTATAATGGCAATATGCACATTATGAACTGAAAGGAAGTTGAATAATTCATCTTCCTTACCCTTTAGAGAGCGGGCATTCCAATTTAGAACTTTCACACAATTATTTGGATCCATTGAAACGGAGTCCGATAACAATTTTTTGTGTGTACTTTATACCAACCTGAACAGCTTCTGGAATGGTATTTGCTTTGAACATTGCATCAATCATGTGATGCAATTGTTCAGTTAAAAAATCAAAATCGGAAGCAGTCATGCTACCTGAATCGGCAACATGACCATTATTTCCCGTTGGGACATGGGTATAAACCTCATTTTGAGAAGAGAAATTTTGTCTACCAGCAGCGATGTTTGCATACGTAGGTACATTCGAAAAATTGGAATTTACTGAAGTGCTTGCTACCCGTTGACGAGCGGCAAAATTTGTTTGTGAATTGTGGTGGGTATGAATTGCTCGACCGGTAACTGGTTTCGAAATTTGAGCGTTTGAAAATTTCTACCCGTCGAATCTGGGATCCGATTGGAATTTCCTGTCATCAATTTTGCACGGGAATTCAAAACTTTTGCGTGAAGGGCATTCCCAGAAATTGGATTTATGATTACCCCACAATTTGCACACTTAAATTTATTGAATCTTCTCTCACAGGACAAGCGTCCTTGGCGTGAGAGGTTCCACCACAAATCATGCATTTAGCATCCATGTGGCAATGTTTGGTTCCGTGACCCCACTTTTGGCACTTACGGCACTGAGTGGGATTTTGGAAATTTCCCCAGGCCTGCGGAAATGTTCCCATGTAACACGGACATGGGACATAATACAGGCCTTTTCCAAACTTTTCATATTATTTAGTTCACTTTTGTTAAAATGAACTAAATAAAATTCTTGAGAAATGCCCTTTGGGAAGTACCAGAGTGATTTCTTTTTCATCTTAATTACTTGGACTGGTGAAAATCCAAGTAATTCAGAAATTTCAATTTTAATCTCATCCAGTGATTTGTCATCACTGGGCAGACCTTTCAAGACGACTTTGAACAATCGCTCAGTTTTGTCGTCGTATGTGAAGAATTTATGGCGCTTCTCAGTTAAATACTGGAGAAGACGTTTGCGATCGTCAAAGGATCCCGGCAAACGCGGCAGTCACCCTTCCTAGTTATCTGAAATGAAACCTTGATCCCCTGAAGGTTACTCAAGATTTCATTCCGAAAGCCAGAAAACTCGGCAACAGATACCACAATTGGCGGAATCCGTTGTTTCTTCGCATGAATCGAATCACCTGGGCTAGAGGTAGATTCGATTTCCTCAAATTCGTTATTAATCAAATCGAACTGATTGCTCAGTTCGATGGGAGAAGAAATAATGTCAACGTTAGATTTAGAAGGAATATCTGAAGTCTCCAGCTTCCTTCTATTTTTTCCGCGCTTGGGCAGGACGGTCTTGAAACCTTGTTTCTTTGAAGGAAGTGGAGAATTAAAATAGCTTCGGGTAGTATTAAAAACTTCCTTCCACAAAGAGAGAAAAGAACCGCACAGCACGAAAGCACGATGCGGTCTGACGATGAAAAAGATGACATCACCAACAGAGGGTGATGCGATTCAGCGAAAGGTGTCCCGGAAAGTAAGCCTACTGAAGCTTTATTCCATGAATATTTATTCCGACGGACGGACAGTCATACCAGCAGCAGCCACAGCATCAACATCGGCCGCAGCGACCCGAGATAACAGCAAGACTACCAAGTCGATCGCTTGTCAAACCAACTCAATGGAGCGAATCAAGCACCGTTCTTCACTTCGATATTAGGTTTCCTCACATCGTTCTTCACGAACTCTCGCGAAACTAAAGCTTCACATGCTGGAGGCGATGCGGAATATGATGTGAAGCAGAGCGGCAACGAGCAATCGCAGCGAAGGATGCAAAAGGAATGAACGTTTCTGCAGCAACTGTTTTACTAAGATATGAGCGAAAACGGATCATCTAATCTACGAATGAAACTCGTGGTGGGCTGATCACTTCAGTAAGATGCAACTGTGGAATCCAGCTACTACAAGTATTGGTAGCACACGCTCGTCGTTGTAAGAGACAAACCTTCCTCATCTATTCCCTGACCCGGATTCCATGTTGTTCATCACCGCAGATTCACCAGTACTGAGCACCGAAATGCAATAGTTTGCTCTCGGCGCAACAAACCAAGCTCCCTTTCCGGAACAGTATCAATCGATCCCAAGGGTCGAACCATCGTTCTTTCAAAGTTCTTTCCAAAACTCGGAGGCGCATTTATTGTATCAGTTCTCACGTATCACACTGGCATGTCAAAGGTTTTTTTGTTCAGGCTCTAATCGACTAATAAAATCATTCTCATTCATCTATGATGCGAGGCCATTGATAATACGACCAAGGGCAGGAGGAACTAACCAAATGATACTCATTCTGTCGTTGGACGTCCGACAAGGACATTTTGAAAAATCTCCCGGCGTTTTCTTGGAATTCCTTAAATATGGCCTCTGTTTCTAACTACCTTTAACTGCTGCTGCACCTATCGAATGTCTGCAGAGGTATGTCGACGCTCAATCGTCATTTCGTCCAACAAAGTCCACAGTCCACTAGCATTGGTAGAGGACAAATAAGAAAACAACGTGGATTTCACCATCAACGTTGAAAACTTCTGCGCAACCGTGAAAGCGTGTGGATTGTAAGAATAGTTATTTCAACAATTTGACCTGCCTCCATCAACTCGTCATCAAACTGTCACCGTCGATCAAGTGAAAAGTGGGCGCAGTATCGATTATCACTGCCTACGGTCAATATACAGTGTTTATGCAGCTGGTTCTACTCTCTGGCAGAATCCGCTAGTACTGTTACCAATCCAAATTTGTGTGCAACGACTCATATACGTTCAAGAAGATTTTGATTTTGATTTGCATTAATAAAGCCTAAACACAAATTTTATCAAGATCATACATATATTCCAATTTTTAGATATCTAAAATCTTGATAGACAATTCCATCTAGCACGAATAAAATAAATAACAACTAATCATTCTTTCTACCGGTTTCTTTGCAGTGATGAGAAACAGATGGACTTCGCTGAACAAATGGAATCAGTGGCTTACGTGCTCTGCGGAGAGGGAACAGTTTCCTATGAAAAATTTTGTCAAATATGGCACGCCAAAGGAGTAAGTTCTATTTCACAACCACTTGTTGACATAATTGTAATCGCACCAAACATCATTTATTTATCTGCCTTTCAAATACCCCATATCACTTGCAGATCTTGGATAAACTCTACCGCCTAATTGACGTTGACTCCACCAACCTGCTGTCGACCAATCAAATTATGGAATTCATCTCCAATCTCACAAACTCACGGTAAGTTATCGACGCGTCGTTCAATCTCTCACGGGTCAGATAATAACTGCGATCCTCTCAATTATAACTGCAATGATTGGTATCATGATTGTATCGAAAAACGGGAAAATCTCGCCAATTTTTTCCCTCTATCCTCATGTTATTTAAACCCATTTTACAATTCAGCACTCTGCAATCTCGACATCTCGACAAAGTGCTTCAACGTCCCGGGGATGCAGTCGAGTTTGATAGAAATTGCTTTTCTCCTAAAACGGTTATCTTGGTCAGCAAAAACAAAGCTACAAATATCTCCCAACCATATCAAGATCTACACCGCTGCCGATGGTTGACTGATGGCAATCATCCAATCTACGACCTTCATCGATTGACGCGCTTCGTGAGAGATCATTATCGGGAGCTGTCCGATCGAATCGAATCGAACCGAGTCGACCAGAGTCGCCCCGTGAGGATCGGATGGTGACCAATTAAAGCACCTCATGCAGGCACCCCAAGACATCACAACGTGAGACATTCACCTGGGAGATCTTAATCGGAGGCTGAGATTTCAGCCCAACGATGAAACAAGTGAACGATCACATTTCGGCCGCAAGTCAAAAATGACTCAATCGGTCCAGTTTGCAACTTGATTATGGGTCATTAATGGGCTTCGAATTTCCTCGTAGGTTTATTACTTTGAAGGGTTTCCATTTTCGATATACGACTGATGATGATGATCACACCTCATTAGTTAGTGCAATCATTACAGCCAGTTTGGCCGCAGAACCTCATTAGTAATAAACCGGAACGCCCATCAGCACTCAATTCCCATTTCAACTCACGTAGTCTCGTTAAACAAAATTCCAGCCCATAAAGATCCGTGCACCGGTAGTCTGAATCACACCGCCACCTGATCAGTCTTTCTAAGCAGATTGGATCGGTTGTGCCGGGGCCCGCGTTGCTGTCAGAAGGATGACACCGAATGAGAACGGTGGCGTGGCGCGTGGTATTTAGACACCCCTTATATCGCATTCACCGCCCGCAGGGCTATCAATCTCTTGGCAGTCACCACGGATCGCTACCTTCTCATAGCATATACCCATCTACCGATACCAGCCTTCGATCCATATAGCAACGCAACGGTAAATGCGGCTGAGATGTTCTCAACTGCTAAACAGTATCAGAAATATGAGCTATTTATCGAATATAAATCAAAGGATATATTCGATTTATTCTATACACCTTTTAGGTCAAACATAATCAATCTTTGGCACAAATGTTTGACATATATAAATAGGTTACAGAATAATGGAACCAAAACAGTCGAATTTAATTATTGTTTTCTATGCACTGCTGTATGGGCCAACATGGAAGTAGTGGACCCTAACGCAAAGACACATACGAGTAAACCGCGGCATAGAGATAATCTTTTCCAACAGTGTAAAGACGTTACCCTAAGTTGTTCAAAAAAACCAGATAGATTTTTGTCGAAAATAAAATTATGAATAGGTAATAAAATATTCCGACATGATCTTTTCACGCTGGTATAATTCCAGATAATGACCTCAAGTAGGAGGTACGTCAACAAGAAATACTTTCCGACTGGAAAACACTGCTACCGTATCGAATTGATGAACAAGTGCGAGAAGGCTGATTCATCTCCCGGGTGGATGGATGCTACATCATGATCTTGCACTTTTCTTGCGAAGAATTTTGTCCATCAGCGACAGGACAGAATAAAGCGACGATCCATCTCGATCGCACGATCGCGGCGATCTTGTTGATTTAACCTGTTTGTTGATACCTACCCTAGAGCTGGTCTTGATGCGTTTTCCAGGAACGATCATCGAGATCGATCCTCAGATGGTGGTGTTTAATTTATGCACCGTAATTCTATAGTCGGTGCACGGATGCTACCGTTTCCCTGAATTATTGCACCTTGACTCAGGTACCTGCCATCGTTGTCCAGTCCACCGGACAGTCGTTACTGTGCATAGTGCATTTCAAGCCGTATCATCGATTTGCAATTCCGTAACAGAGGCAGGGGCCATTCTACTGTATGAAGAATTTGCGTTTTGCCTACCAGATGACGATGTGTCTTGACGATAAAATGTTTCGAATAATATCCGATGTCTTGGTTGCATTAAAAAATGTAAAAAAAAAAACTCCGAGGCTAATGCCATACTTGATAAAAGTTATGTCCAAAGAAAACGTTCTAGATTTGGTTATCATTTTTCAGTCAAGATGCTATCGTAAAATACCTATCCATTTATGTCAAAGTTGAAGCGTGATGTATAAAGTTACTATCGATCTGTGATCCTAAGAAAAACAGCAAAACAAATAGGGTTAATGCTCTTTGAATTCATAACATGTGTGCAAATCAATACAAATCGGCCACAAAAATATGCAGCACAACTTGCTTTCTTTGACATTTTTCTGATTTTTTTTGAGCTGATAAAGAAAAACTGAAACAGTCAACTATCGCCTTGATACTCTGACATTTTTTATCCATATCCAATACAAATCAAATCCGTATTCCAATCCAAATCTGACCCAAATTAAATTCAAATCCAATCCAAATCCAATCCAAATCCAATACAAATCCAATCCAAATCCAATACAAATCCAATCCAAAACCAATCCAATCCAAATCCAATCCAAATCCAATCCAAATTCAATCCAAATCCAACCCAAATCCAATCCATATCCAATCCAAATCCAATCCAAATCCATTCCAAATACAATCCAGGTCAATCAGAAGCCAAATCAACTTCAGGCCAGTCAGTCAGATTCCAGTCCGGTCAGTCCAGATCCATTCCAGATCCAGTCAGTCAAGTCCAGGTCAGTCCAAGTCCAGGTCGGTCCAGATCCAGTCAAGTCAGTCAAGATCCGTTCCCAAGACCAGTCCAGATCCAGTCAGGCCAAGTCCAGTTCAGATGATCCAATCCAGTCCAGTCTGTGTCAGTCAGATCATGTCCAGATCCCAGTACAGATCCAGTCCAGATCAGGTACCAGATCCAGTCCAGGTCAGTCCAGATCAGTCCAGATCCGTTCCAGATCCAGTCCAGATCCAGTCAGGGCCAGATCAGTTCAGGCCAAGATCCAGTCTATATCAGTCCAGATCCAGTCAGGAGTCAGGTCAATCCAGATCCAGGTCATCAATCCAGGTCAGTCGATCCAGTCAGGTCAGTCAGATCAGTCAGATCCAGTCCAGATCCAGTCCAGGTCAGTCAAGATCGGTCAGGTCAGTCAGATCGGTCAGGTCAGTCCAAGATCCAGTCAGATCCAAGGTCCAGATCGAGTCCAAGTCAGTCCAGATCCAGTCCAGGTCAGTCCAAGTCAGTCCAGTCCAGTCCAGTCCAGTCCAAGTCAGTCCAGATCCGTTTCCAAGGTCCAGTCAGTCGTTCGAACCGATCCAGTCAGTCCAGTCAGAGCCAGTCCAGTTCCAGATCGGTCAGAGTCCAGGAAGTCAGGTCCAGATCCAGTAAGTCCAAGTCAGGTCGGTCCAGTCATCGATCCAGTCATTACCAGGTCAGTCGGAAGTCAGATCAGTCAGTCAGTCCAGAATGCAGTCCAGAGTCAGTCAGTCAAGGTCAGATCGTCAGATCCAGTCAGTCAGTCAGATCCAGTCCAGATCCAGTCCAGTCAGTCAGTCGGTCAGTCCAGATCCAGTCCAGGTCAGTCAGATCCAGATCGATCAGTCAGTCCAGGTCAGTCAGATCCAGTCCAGATCCAGTCCAGGTCCAGTCAGATCGGTCAGTCCAGGTCAGTCCAGATCCAGTCAGGTCAGATCCAGTCCAGATCAGTCCAGATCCAGTCGGTCCAGGTCCAGTCAGATCAGTCCAGGTCAGTCCAGGTCAGTCCAGGTCAGTCAGGATCAGTCAGGTCCAGTCCAAGTCGTCAGATCAGGTCCAGGTCAGTCCAGATCCAGTCAGTCCAGGTCCAGTCAGTCAGATCCAGTCAAGTCAGTCAGGTCAGTCCAGGTCGGTCCAGATCCAGTCCAGATCCAGTCCAGATCCGGTCAGGTCAGTCCAGATCGGTCCAGATCCAGTCCAGGTCAGTCCAGGTCAGTCAAGATCAGTCCAGATCCAGTCAGATCCAGTCCAGGTCCAGTCCAGATCCAGTCCAGGTCAGTCCAGATCCAGTCCGATCAGTCAAGATCCAGTCCAGTCAGTCCAGAGTCAGTCCAGGTCAGTCCAGGTCAGTCCAGATCCAGTCCAGATCCAGTCCAGGTCCAGTCAGATCAGTCCAGGTCAGTCCAGGTCCAGTCCAGGTCAAGTCCAGGTCCAAGTCAGGTCAGTCAAGATCCAGATCAGTCAGTCAGTCCAGGTCAGATCCAGATCCAGTCAGATCGGTCAGGTCAGTCGGTCAGTCAGGTCCAGTCAAGTCAGTCCAGATCCAGTCAGGTCAGTCCAGATCAGTCAGATCCAGTCCCAGATCCAAGGTCGGTCAGTCAAGTCGATCCAGATCGGTCCAGGTCAGTCAGATCAGTCGGTCAATCCGTCCAGGTCGGTCCAGTCAGTCCAGTCAGGTCAGGATCCAGTCAGATCCAGTCCAGGTCAGTCCAGATCCAGTCCAGATCAGTCAGTCAGTCAGTCCAGAGTCGAAGTCCAGGTCAGTCCAGATCCAGTCCAGGTCCAGTCAAGTCGGTCCAGTCAGTCAGATCCAGTCCAGGTCAGTCAAGTCAGGTCAGTCCAGGTCAGTCCAGATCCAGTCCAGTCAGTCCAGGTCCGATCCAGGTCAGTCCAGGTCGGTCAGTCCAGGTCGGTCAGTTCCAGATCCAGTCAGGTCAGTCCAGGTCCAGTCAGATCCAGTCCAGATCAGTCCAGGTCAGTCCAGATCCAGTCCAGATCCAGTCCAGATCAGTCAGTCAGTCCAGATCCAGTCAGATCCAGGTCAGTCAGGTCAGATCGGTCCAGGTCAAGTCAATCGGTCCAGTTCCAGTCCAGTCCGGTCCCAGATCCAGTCAGATCCGATCCAGTCAGGTCGAGTCCAGGTCAGTCAGGATCGGTCAGATCAATCAGGTCCAGTCAGTCCCGGTCAGTCCAGTCCAGTCAGTCCAGGTCAGTCCAGATCGATCCAGGTCAGTCCCAGGTCAGTCAGTCAAGTCAGTCCAGGGTCAGTCCAGGTCCAGTCCAGGTCAGTCCAGGTCGGTCAGGATCCAGATCCAGTCAGTCCAGATCCGGTCAGATCAGTCCAGATCAGTCAGGTCCAGTCCAGGTTCAGTCAAGTCAGGTCAGTCCAGTTCGGTCAAGGTCAGTCCAGGATCCAGTCCAGATCCAGTCCAGATCGGTCCAGATCCAGTCAGGTCAGTCAGGGTCCAGTCCAGATCGGTCAGAGTCCAGTCCAGGTCGGTCAGAGTCAGTCCAGGTCAGTCCAGGTCCAGTCCAGGTCAGTCGGATCCAGTCAGATCCAAGTCAGTCCAGGTCAGTCAGGTCAGTCAAGATCCAGTCAGATCAGTCAGGTCAGTCCAGATCGGTCAGGTCAGTCCAGATCCAGTCCAGGTCAGTCCAGATCAGTCCAGATCCAGTCAAGTCCAGTCCAGTCAGTCCAGATCCAGTCCAGTCAGGTCCAGTCAGGTCAGTCCAGATCCAGTCGAGTCAGTCCAGTCCAGATCCAGTCCAGATCCAGTCCAAGATCCAGTCCAGATCAGTCAGGTCCAGTCCAGATCGGTCAGGTCGGTCAGTCCAGGTCAGGTCAAGTCCAGGTCGGTCAGGTCAGTCCAGGTCCAGTCAGGTCAGTCCAGATCAGTCCAGATCCAGTCAGGTCCAGTCCAGGTCAGTCAGGTCAGTCCAGATCCAGTCCAGATCCAGTCCAGGTCAGTCCAGATCCAGTCCAGATCAGTCCAGGTCAGTCCAGATCCAGTCAGTCCAGTCGGTCAGGTCGAGTCAGTCAGTCCAGTCGGTCAAGTCAGATCCAGTCCAAGTCGGTCAGATCCAGTCAGGTCAGTCCAGATCCAGTCCAGATCCAGTCGGTCAGTCCAGATCGGTCCAGATCCAGTCAGTCAGTCCAGATCCAGTCCAGGTCCAGTCCAGATCCAGTCCAGATCAGTCCAGGTCAGTCCAGTCAGATCAGTCCAGTCAGGTCAGTCCAGGTCAGTCCAGGTCAGTCCAGTCAGTCCAGATCCAGTCCAGTCCAGTCAGGTCAGATCCAGTCCAGGTCCAGTCCAGATCAGTCCAGGTCGGTCAGGTCCAGTCAGATCAGTCAGGTCAGTCCAGATCCAGTCCAGGTCAGTCCAGTCCAGTCCAGGTCAGTCCAGGTCAGTCGGTCCAGATCGGTCCAGATCGGTCCAAGGTCAGTCAGAGTCGGTCAGTCATCCAGTCCAGATCCAGTCAGTCCAAGTCAGTCCAGGTCAGTCCAGATCCAGATCAGATCCAGTCCAGGTCGGTCGATCAGTCCAGGTCAGTCCAGGTCCAGTCCAGGTCAGATCCAGATCAGTCAGTCAAGTCAGTCCAGGTCAGTCAGATCCGGTCAGATCCAGTCCAGATCCAGGTCCAGGTCAGTCCAGTCAGTCCAGATCCAGTCCAGTCGGTCAAGTCAGTCCAGATCCAGTCAGTCCAGATCAGTCAGATCCAGTCCAGGTCAGTGTCCAGGTCAGAGTCGGTCAATTCCAGATCAGGTCAGTCCCGATCAGTCCAGGATCAGTCCAAGTCAGTCAGATCCAGGTCCAGATCGGTCCAGATCGGTCAGAGGTCCGGTCCAGGTCGGTCAGAGTCAGTCAGGATCGGTCCAGGTCCGGTCCAGATCCAGTCAGGTCGGTCCAGATCAGTCCAGGTCGGTCAGGTCAGTCAGATCCAGGTCAGTCCAGGAGTCGGTCAGGTCAGTCGATCCGGTCCAGGTCGGTCAGGATCCAGTCCCGATCCAGTCAGGTCAGTCCAGGTCAGTCCAGTCAGTCCAGTCAGGTCAGTCCAGTCCAGGTCAGTCCAAGGTCAGTCCAGATCCAGTCAGATCCAGGTCAGGTCGAGTCAGTCAGATCCCAAGTCGAGTCCAGTCAAGTCAGTCGGTCAAAGGTCAGTCAGGTCAAGTCAGATCAGTCAGGTCAGTCCAGATCTGGTCAGATCGGTCCAGATCAGTCCAGATCAGTCCAGATCCAGTCAGATCCAGTCCAGGTCAGTCCAGGTCCAGTCAGGATCAGTCCAGATCCAGTCCAGGTCAGTCCAGGTCAAGTCAGATCAGTCCAGATCCAGTCCAGGTCAGTCCAGATCGGTCCAGGTCCAGTCAGGTCCAGTCCAGATCCAGTCCAGATCAGTCAGGTCGGTCAGGTCAGTCAGATCCAGTCCAGATCCAGTCAGGTCAGTCCAGATCCAGATCGGTCCAGATCCAGTCAGGTCAGTCAGATCCAGTCTGGTCAGTCAGGTCAGTCCAGATCGGTCAAGTCAGTCAGGTCCAGTCAGGTCGGTCAAGGTCAGGTCCAGTTCGGTCCAGGTCGGTCAGGTCAGTCATCCGGTCAGTCAGGTCCAGGTCGGTTCAAGATCAGTCAGGTCAGTCGGTCCAGATCGGTCAGATCCAGTCCAGGTCAGGTCGGTCCAGTCCGGTCGATCCAGGTCAGTCCAGGTCAGTCGATCCAGTCCAGGTCAGTCCAGATCAGTCCAGGATCCAGTCCAGGTCAGTCCAAGTCAGTCAGATCGGTCCAGGTCAATCCAGTCAGGTCCAGTCCAGGTCAAGTCCAGATCAGTCAAGGTCAGTCCAGATCCAGTCCAGGTCAGTCCAGATCCAGTCCAAGTCAGTCCAGGTCAGTCCAGAGGTCAGGTCAGTCGGTCAGTCCAGTCAGTCCAGTCCAAGGTCAATTGGATCGGTCCAGGTCAGTCCAGGTCCAGTCAGATCAGTCCAGGTCAGTCCAGATCCAGAGTCAAGTCAGTCAGTCAGATCCAGTCAGGTCAGTCCAGGTCCAGTCCAGGTCAGTCAGGTCAGTCCAGATCCAGTCCAGGTCCAGTCCAGATCAGTCAGATCCGGTCAGGTCCAAGTCCAGTCAGGTCAGTCCAGGTCAGTCCAGGTCAGTCCAGATCCAGTCAGGTCGGTCAGATCCAGTCCAGGTCGATCCAGTCCGGTCAGGGTCAGTCCAGATCGGTCCAGGTCAGTCCAGATCCAGTCAGTCCAGTCAAATCCAGTCCAGGTCCAGTCCAGATCCAGTCCAGATCAGGTCAGTCAGGTCAGATCCAGGTCAGTCCAGTCAGTCCAGATCCAGTCCAGATCCAGTCAGGATCCAGTCCAGGTCCAGTCCAGGTCAGTCCAGATCGATCCAGGTCAGTCCAGATCAGTCCAAGTCAGTCCAGATCCAGTCCAGTCGGTCAGGTCGGTCCAGATCCAGTCAGTCGGTCCAGATCCAGTCCAGATCCAGTCAGGTCAGTCCAGATCCAGTCCAGATCAGTCAGGTCAGTCCAGTCCAGTCCAGGTCGGTCCAGATCCAGTCCAGGTCAGTCCAGATCCAGTCCAGATCCAGTCCAGGTCAGTCCAGGTCAGTCCAGGTCAGTCCAGATCCAGTCCAAGATCCAGTCCAGGTCAGTCCAGGTCCAGTCCAGATCCAGTCAAGTCCAGTCCAGATCAGTCAGTCAGGTCAGTCAAGTCAGTCAGATCCAGTCCAGATCCAGTCAGGTCAGTCAGGTCAGTCCAGGTCGGTCCAGGTCAGTCCAGATCAGTCCAGATCCAGTCCAGGTCCAGTCCAGATCCAGTCCAGGTCAGTCCAGGTCAGTCCAGATCCAGTCCAGGTCAGTCAGGTCAGTCCAAGTCCAGTCCAGATCCAGTCCAGGTCGGTCCAGATCCAGTCCCAGATCAGTCAGGTCAGTCCAGGTCAGTCAAGATCCGGTCAGATCCAGTCCAGTCGGTCAGTCCAGTCAGTCCAGTTCGGTCAGAGTCGGTCCAGTCGATCCAGTCAGGTCCAGTCCAGTCCAGTCCAGGTCCAGTCAGATCCAGTCCAGATCCGGTCAGGTCAGTCCAGTCGGTCCAGATCCAGTCAGTCCAATTCCAGTCCAGATCCAGTCCAGATCCGGTCAGGTCAGTCAGGTCAGTCCAGGTCCAGTCCAGGTCAGTCCAGTCCAGTCCAGGTCAGTCCAGGTCCAGTCAGGTCGGTCCGAGTCGGTCCAAGATCGGTCAGATCCAGTCAGGTCAGTCCAGGTCAGTCAGAGTCAGTCCAGGTCAGTCCAGGTCAGTCAGGTCAGTCCAGATCAGTCCAGATCCAGTCCAGATCCAGTCAGATCAGTCCAGGTCAGTCCAGATCCAGTCCAGATCAGTCAGGTCAGTCCAGATCCAGTCAGATCAGTCCAGGTCAGTCAGATCCAGTCAGGTCCAGTCCAGGTCAGTCCAGGTCGGTCCAGGTCAGTCCCAGATCCAGTCCAGGTCAGTCCAGTCAGTCCAGTCCAGGTCAGTCCAGATCCAGTCCAGATCCAGTCCAGGTCAGTCAGATCCAGTCCAGATCGGTCAAGTCAGTCAAGTCAGTCCAGTCAGTCCAGATCCAGTCCAAGTCAGTCAGATCCAGTCAGGTCAGTCCGATCCAGTCCAGGTCCAGTCCAGATCGGTCCAGGTCGAGTCAGATCCAGTCCAGGTCAGTCCAGGTCAGTCCAGATCCAGTCCAGGTCCAGTCAGATCCAGTCGGTCAGTCCAGATCCAGTCCAGATCCAGTCAGATCCAGTCCAGATCAGTCAAGTCGGTCAGGTCAGGTCAGTCCAGATCCAGTCCAGATCCAGTCAGATCGGTCAGTCCAGATCAGTCAGGTCAGTCCAGATCAGTCCAGTCCAGTCAGGTCAGTCCAGATCCAGTCAGATCCAGTCCAGATCCAGTCAAGATCCAGTCCAGGTCAGTCAGATCAGTCCAGATCCAGTCAGGTCCAGTCAGATCAGTCAGATCCAGTCCAGTCCAGGTCAAGTCGATCAAGTCCAGTCAGATCCGGTCAAGTCCAGTCCAGGTCAGTCCCAGGTCAGTCGGTCAGTCCAAGTCGGTCCAGGTCGATCGGTCAAGTCAGTCCAAAGGTCAGTCCAGGTCGGTCCAGGATCAGTCCAGATCCAGTCCAGGTCAGTCCAGGTCAGTCAGATCCAGGTCAGATCAGTCCAGATCGGTCCAGATCCAGTCCAGGTTCAGTCCAGTCCAGGTCAGTCAGTCCAGATCCAGATCCAGTCCAGATCCAGTCCAGATCAGTCCAGGTCAGTCCAGATCCAGTCAAGATCCAGTCCAGAGTCGGTCCAGGTCCAGTCCAGATCCAGTCCAGGTCAGTCCGGTCAGTCAGTCAGGTCAGTCCAGGTCGGTCAGGTCAGTCCAGTCAGTCCAGATCGATCCAGGTCGGTCAGTCGGTCCAGGTCGGTCAGATCAGTCCAGTCAGTCGGTCAGTCAGTCGGTCAGTCGAGTCAGTCCAGTCCAGTCAGGTCGGTCAGGTCAGTCCAGATCGGTCAGGTCAGTCCAGGTCAGTCCAGATCCAGTCAGGTCAGTCCAGGTCGGTCAGTCAGTCCAGATCCAGTCCAGATCCAGTCAGATCAGTCCAGTCAGTCCAGTCCAGTCAAGGTCGGTCAGTCCAGATCCAGTCCAGGTCAGTCCGATCAGTCCAGATCCAGTCCAGTCCAGTCAGTCAGGTCAGTCCAGGTCAGTCCAGGTCAGTCCAGGTCAGTCAAGTCAGTCAGGTCAGATCCAGTCCAGATCAGTCCAAGATCCAGTCAGGTCGGTCCAGGATCGGTCCAGGTCAGTCGGTCGGTCCAGT
Organism: Armigeres subalbatus; assembly: GCF_024139115.2. Taxonomy (NCBI): domain Eukaryota; kingdom Metazoa; phylum Arthropoda; class Insecta; order Diptera; family Culicidae; genus Armigeres; species Armigeres subalbatus. The sequence goes on along the minus strand of NC_085140.1, from coordinate 419,932,604 downwards.
CCAGATCCAGTCAGGTCAAGTCCAGTCCGATCCAGTCCAGTCGGTCCAGTCGGTCCAGTCAGTCCAGAGTCCAGGTCCAGGTCAGTCCAGGTCAGTCCAGATCCAGTCAGGTCAGTCAGGTCCAGTCAGATCCAGTCCAGATCCAGTCAGGTCAGTCAGGTCAGTCCAGATCCAGTCCAGATCCAGTCAGGTCAGTCCAGAGTCAGTCCAGATCAGTCCAGGTCAGTCCAAGTCAGTCCAGGTCAGTCCAGATCCAGTCCAGATCAGTCCAGATCCAGTCCAGTCGGTCAGGTCAGTCCAGATCCAGTCAAGATCCAGTCCAGATCAGTCCAGATCCAGTCAGGTCAGTCCAGATCCAGTCCAGATCCAGTCAGGTCAGTCAGATCCAGTCAGAGTCCAGTCCAGATCGGTCAGATCAAGATCCAGTCAAGATTCAGATCACGAGCAGATCCAGTCAGGTCAGTCCAAGGTCAGTCCAGATCCAGTCCAGGTCAGTCCAGGTCAGTCCAGATCCAGTCAGGTCCAGTCAAGGTCAGTCCAGGTCGGTCAGGTCAGTCCAGATCGAGTCAGATCAGTCCAGGTCGGTCCAGATCGGTCAGGTCCAGTCCAGGTCAGTCAGGTCAGTCCAGGTTCAGTCCAGGTCAGTCAGGTCAGTCCAGATCCGGTCCAGATCGGTCCAGGTCCAGTCAGGTCAGTCCAAATCGGTCCAGATCCAGGTCAGTCCAGGTCGGTCCAGATCCAGGTCAGTCAGAATTCAGATCAGTCAGGTCCAGTCCAGGATCGGTCAGGTCAGTCCAGGTCAGTCGATCCAGGTCAGTCCAGTCAGTCAGATCGGTCAAGTCCGGTCCAGATCCAGTCCAGGTCCAGTCCAGGTCAGTCCAGGTCAGTCCAGATCGGTCAGATCGGTCCAGATCCAGTCCAGATCGATCAGTCCAGGTCGATCCCAAGGTCAGTCCAGTCAGGTCAGTCCAGATCAGTCCAGATCAGTCCAGATCCAGTCCAGGTCAGTCCAGATCCAGTCCAGGTCGATCAGTCAGTCAGGTCAGTCAGTCAGGTCAGTCAAGTCCAGGTCAGTCCAGATCCAGTCCAGTCGAATCCAGTCCAGGTCAGTCAGATCCAGTCAGTCAGGTCAGTCAAGTCAGTCCAGGTCAGTCCAGGTCAGTCCAGATCAGTCAGGTCAGTCCAGGTCAGTCCAGATCAGTCCAGGTCAGTCAGGTCAGTCCAGATCCAGTCCAGATCCAGTCAGGTCAGTCGATCGGTCCAGTCAGGTCAGATCAGGTCGAGGTCAGTCCAGTCAAGATCCGAGTCCAGGTCGGTCCAGTCCAGTCCAGGTCAGTCCAGATCCAGTCCAGATCCAGTCAGATCCAGTCCAGATCCAGTCAGTCCAGTCCAGATCAGTCCAGGTCGGTCCAGATCAGGTCAGTCAGGTCAGTCCAGATCGGTCAGTCCAGATCCAGTCAGGTCCAGTCCAGATCCAGTCCAGATCCAGTCCAGGTCGGTCCAGTTCAGTCCAAGTCCAGTCAGGTCAGTCGGTCAGTCCAGTCAGGTCAGTCAGTCAGTCAATTGAGTCAAGTCAGGTCCAGTCCAGGTCAGTCAGATCAGTCCAGTCAGATCCAGTCAGATCCAGTCCAGATCCAGTCAGGTCAGTCCAGATCCAGTCAGATCCAGGTCAGTCCGGTCAAGGATCCAGTCCAGATCAGTCCAGATCAGTCAGAGTCGGTCCAGATCAGTCCAGGTCGGTCAGTCGGTCCAGATCAGTCAGGTCAAGTCAGTCCAGATCGGTCCAGTCAGTCAAGGTCAGTCCAGTCAGTCCAGATCCAGTCCAGGTCAGTCGAGTCCAGTCCAGGTCAGTCCAGGTCCAGTCCAGATCCAGTCCAGGTCAGTCCAGATCCAGTCCAGGTCAGTCAGGTCAGTCCAGATCAGTCCAGTCAGTCCAGATCCAGTCCAGGTCCAGTCCAGGTCCAGTCAGGTCAGTCCAGTCCAGGTCCAGTCAGGTCAGTCAGGTCAGTCAGAGTCAGTCCAGGTCAGTCCAGATCAGTCAGGTCCAGATCCAGTCCAAGGTCGGGAATCCAGTCCAGATCGGTCAGTCAGATCCAGTCAGATCCAGTCCAGATCCAGTCCAGATCAGTCGATCCAGTCCAGGTCAGTCCAGATCAGTCCAGATCGAGTCCAGATCAGTCCAGATCCAGTCCAGGTCAGTCAGATCCAGTCAGTCAGATCAGTCAGGTCAGTCAGGTCCAGTCCAGGTCAGTCCAGGTCAGTCAGGTCCAGTCCAAGTCAGTCCAGGTCAGTCCAGATCCAGTCCAGATCAGTCCAGGTCGGTCAGGTCAGTCCAGTCAGTCAGGTCAGTCCAGATCCAGTCCAGATCCAGTCCAGTCAGTCAGATCCAGTCAGATCCAGTCCAGATCCAAGTCCGGTCAGTCCAGATCCAGTCGAGTCAGTCAATCGGTCAGATCCAGTCCAGGTCAGTCCAGATCAGTCCAGATCCAGTCCAGGTCGGTCAGGTCAGTCAGATCCAGTCCAGATCAGTCAAGTCGGTCAGATCCAGTCCAGGTCCAGTCAGATCCAGTCAAGTCAGTCAGATCCAGTCCAGATCAGTCCAGATCCAGTCAGATCAGTCAGATCCAGTCCAGGTCAGTCCAGGTCAGTCCAGATCCAGTCCAGATCAGTCAGTCCAGTCAGATCCAGTCAGGTCAGTCCGATCAGTCCAGATCAGTCCAGATCCAGTCCAGATCCAGTCCAGATCCAGTCCAAGATCCAGTCAGTCAGGTCGGTCAGATCCAGTCCAGATCCAGTCAGGTCAGTCCAGGTCGGTCCAAGATCCAGTCAGATCAGTCCAGATCGGTCCAGATCCAGTCAGGTCAGTCCAGATCCAGTCCAGGTCCAGTCCAGGTCCAGTCCAGGTCGGTCAGGTCAGTCCAGGTCAGTCCAGATCCAGTCCAGTCAGTCCAGGTCAGTCCAGATCGGTCAAGATCAGTCCAGGTCCAGTCCAGATCCAGTCCAGATCAGTCCAGGTCAGTCCAGGTCAGTCCAAGGTCCAGTCAAGTCAGTCCAGATCCGATCAGGTCAGATCCAGTCAAGTCCAAGGTCGGTCAGTCCAGTCAGTCCAGATCCAGTCAGTCAGTCCAGGTCAGTCCAGATCCAGTCAGTTCAGTCAGATCCAGTCCAGATCCAGTCAAGGTCGGTCAGATCCAGTCCAGGTCAGTCCAGATCCAGTCAGGTCAGTCCGATCCAGTCCAGATCCAGTCAGTCCAGTCCAGGATCCAGTCAGATCAGTCAAATCCAGTCAAAATTGGTCAGATCCAGTCCAGGTCGGTCCAAATCCAGTCAAGTCAGGTCAAGTCAGTCCAGGTCAGTCCAGGTCCAGTCAGATCCAGTCCAGATCCAGTCCAGATCCAGTCCAGGTCCAGTCCAAGGTCCAGTCCAGTCCAGTCAATCCAGTCCAGTCGATCCAGTCCAGTCAGGTCAGTCCAGATCCAGTCAGATCCAGTCCAGATCAGTCAGATCCAGTCCAAGAGTCAGTCAGGTCCAGTCCGATCCAGTCCAGATCAGTCAGTCCAGGTCAGTCCAGATCAGTCCAGATCAGTCCAGTCAGTCCAGATCCAGTCCAGATCCAGTCCAGATCGGTCAGGTCAGTCCAGAGTCAGTCAGATCAGTCGGTCAGTCAGATCAGTCAGATCCAGTCCAAGGTCGGTCCAGGTGTCCAGATCCAGGTCCAGTCCAGTCAGTCCAGATCCGGTCAGGTCAGTCCAGATCAGTCAGATCCAGTCAGAGTCCAGTCCAGATCCAGTCAGGTCGGTCCAAGGTCAGTCCAGGTCCAGTCCAGTCAGGTCGGTCAGGTCGGTCAAGTCCAGTCCAGTCCAGTCGGTCAGTCAGATCCAGTTGGTCAGTCCAGGTCAGTCCAGATCCAGTCCAGGTCCAGTCAGTCAGATCCAGTCGATCCAGTCAAGATCAGTCCAGATCCAGTCCAGATCCAGTCCAAGATCAGTCCAGGTCCAGTCCAGATCGGTCAGGTCAGTCCAGATCCAGTCCAGATCCAGTCCAGGTCAGTCCAGGTCAGTCCAGATCAGTCCAGATCGGTCAAGATCCAGGTCCAAGGTCAGTCCAGTCGGTCAGGTCAGTCCAGGTCGGTTCAGATCCAGTCAAGTGCGGTCCAGATCTAGTCAGGTCGGTCCAGTCAGTCAGGTCAGTCAGTCCCAGTTTCAGTCCAGATCCAGTCCAGGTCCAGTCCAGATCCAGTCCAGAGTGCGGTCCAGATCTGATCCAAAGATCAATGAGAGCCAGTCAGGCCAGTCAGGTTCAGTCCAAAACCAGTCCAGGTTGGATCTAAAGGCCAGTCCAGATCAGTCCAGAGCCAGTACCAGGTTCGATCCAAACCAGTTCAGGTTCGGCGGGATCAGTCAGTCAGTCAGGTCAGTCAGTCCAAGTCGGTCAGTCAGTCCAGATCCAGTCCAGGTCAGTCAGATCAGTCAGATCAGTCCAGATCCAGTCCAGGTCAGTCAAGATCCAGTCAGGTCTGGTCCAATCCAGTCAGGTCGATCCAGATCAGTCCAAGTCAGTCAAATCAGTCCAGATCCAGTCAGTCCAGGTCAGTCCAGGTCAATCCAGATCCAGTCCAGTCAGATCAGGTCAGTCAAGATCAGTCCAAATCCAGTCCAGTCAGATCCAGTCGGTCAATCCAGGTCAGTTCAAATCCAATCCAAATGCAGTCCATATGCAGTCCAAATATAATCCAAATCCAATCCAAATCCAATCCAAATCCAATTCAAATCCAATCCAAATGCAGTCCAAATGCAGTCCAAATCTAATCCAAATCCAATCCAAATCCAATCCAAATCCAATCCAAATCCAATCCAAATGCAGTCCAAATCTAATCCAAAATCCAATAAAAACCAATCCAAAACCAATCCAAATTCAATCCAAAACCAATCCAAATTGAATCCAAAACCAATCCAAATCCAATCCAAAACCAATACAAATTCAATCCAAAACCAATCCAAATTCAACCGGAATCCAATTCAAATCCAATCCAATATCAATACAATTTATATACAATCTACATCCAATTCAAAGTCGATCCAAATCCAATTGCAATCCATTCTAAATTAAATTCAAATCCAATCCAAATCCGAATTCAAATCCAAATCCAATTTACTTTCAATCAAATTCAAATTCAATCACAATCCAACTCCCATCCAAGTTTAATCGAAACCCAATCCAGTCCGAATCCAATCTGAATTCAACTCCAAATTCAATACAAATCCAAATTTAATACAATCCATATGCAATCTATATCCAATTCCAATCCAATCTACATCCTATCTAATCCAAATCCAATTGAAATCCAATCCAAATTCAATCCAAATCCAAACCAAATTTAATCGAGACCCAATCCAGTTCAAAACCAATGAGTCCTGAAAAGCTTTCCTTTCCACTTAGTTTTTTTTTGTGATTTGTTATTACTCTGCCGATGAAAAGCTCACATCCGTAACGAATTTACGAAAAGATGCAACGTTAATTAAATAACTTATCTTCCGTTCATAAAAATCTTCGAAAAGGCGTATTATGCCGAAGACATTGAATTAATCATGCGATTCCAACTGTTCGATTATGCCAATTCGTTAAATAAATCCATAATTACCGATAATCTAGTCTGCTATTTAAGGCACCTGCTGGACCAAAAGCGCCCCCGTTATATCGGCACCGGCACGAAATCTAATCTCGCCATGTCAATCTAACCCACAGACAGCCGATGTTGCGTGTGCGCTCGCCAAGCCGGCCGTGCACCCAAAACGGATTCCTCCGTAGCTGCCGGCAGAAATTCCTCTTCAACGGTGGGTTTCTCCTACTGTACCGTACCAACCTAACCTATAACCTGGAAGCTGGGTCCGCTCGACCGCCTTAACGCCACCGCAAGCCAACCGTCTGCAATACCGCAAATACCAATTGGCTTCTAATTTGCGCGCCAACTTTTGCGTGATGCAGCTATAAACTCGAGCCTAATCTGATGCGCACTATTTGCACTGTGAATCGGACCGGATCGTGATCTTAGATTTTCGCCAGTCAACCTCCTCCTACTCGTTTCGCTGCATGTGCTGAAAGGGGCTCAAATATTATTAGCGTTTGCCATCTCTTCTGGGTCTGGTTTGCGCGTGATTCGCGAGTTCGGTCCCATGTCGATCGTGATCAGTTTTGACAGATATGAGATGTTGCGATCCACTGCTTGTTTGTGGTCCAGCGATGCTTTCTCATAATATTCTTGGGGTCTTCGGTATCGGCCGGTTACTATCGCAGGAAGATTTATATGCCAGGTTGTTCGGTGCCATGGATTTGTTGTTGTTAGCTATTAAGTCGTTTGGTAAATAGAAAATACACGGACTTTGCCAAAGCTCGGACAAGTCACGACGGAGTGTTTGCGTGATCAAAGAAGAGCTATTACTCTTCTAAAGGACCGCTGTACCTGAACCGTTCCGAAGATGGAGATTAGTAGCTGAATGGCTGACATTGTCTATCACACCAACATCAAATAGTTGCGGATTGAATGGGATCTTTTGGGTGGGATAGAGGAAAAAATTATCCACTTTTGAATGAGACTGAATTCGGTGATATAACTAAAAGGCCACGGGGATTTGAGATCAACCTCGCAGGTCTGCTAAAACAGTTTAGCGAACGGATTCTGCAAGTGAATAAAAACTTTAACAAGCGCCACTTAGTAGTCCCCCACTCAAAATGGTAAACGGACATCGCTCTTCTGACACCGAATGAAAGATGAATGACTTCTTTTGATGTCATCAATTACGGCGAGGGGCTGTATATTGCGATCGTGTGTAGGATGATGTCGACCAATTCGTCTTTCTACGTCTGTCCAGCCGACAGGCAGGATTTATTGCGTGTGGCAAGTATACCTTCGTCTTCCCCATCAAAACTAAGAAAAAAGTTTTGCTACTCTAATTAATCTACCTAGCGGTGATATTGCCTTTCTCGTCGTGTAGTTCCTCCGAGAGAAACTCATTTACTGTTTATAAAAAAACGAGAAAGCACCAATACCGTTCAACGGATTGAACAGAGTTTGTCTGATACGAAAAGATCGAAATGGTGTCTTGTTTTGTTATGAATCGAAAATAACTGCGAAGAAAGTTGAAAATAACAATGAGAAGCAATTCCTCGAAAGATGACTCACTTACGTAAGCAATTTTTCTGGGATTTTCGAGCCGACCGTAGTTCCTTTCTTTAAACGGTTATTTATGAAAGCTTTTTGGTCTGGTTCTATCCTTTCAAGGACACCACTGCCAGAAAGTTAGTGAACATTGACAGTCCGGATGGAACACCGGACACAGCGAGACTCCCGAAGATGTTGATTATCACGATTTATATCATGTCACTATTATTAGGAACTTTGCCTTGATGAGGAATTGGCAGCAAAATATCATGCAGAAACTTTTCATCGACCTCAAACACTTGATAACAAATCTGTCTATAAGAAATGATTAGAAAATCCAAGAGGAAATGCCTTTCTCGATATCATCTGCTATATTTGTTTAAAAGTGGTTCTCAATGATAATTGCCTACCTTAAGGCTGATAAATGCTTGTCCACGTAGTATGTGGAGGGCTCCAACTCTGGCATCATAATTCAATAAATCATACAGACATAGGCAGGGTGTGATTGACCACATCTGCACCATTCCAAAACAGGATATTATTGCCTAAAACGTGTCGCTCGTAACGAGAAGCGGAATCAATTTTTAATGAAAGCAGGTTACCTGGTACTTTTTCCATTTTTACTTGTTTTGCGCAGACGTCGAGGTGCTTCATTATTATTTTCCGTGTTCACTTTTTAGACAGGGACACCTTCAACTCCTGTCATGCTGATTGGTAGCTCCGCTACGGTTTGATGATCAATGGCAACGTGTACTTTGCATAATTGCCGCTTTTTCGCATCCACCCTGTATCCATTTTCATCGTCCTTTAGTAATTCACGCACGCGGCTGAGCTCTATGTGCTTGGCTCGAAAATGTCGAATGAAATTCCCGCGGTCCAATTTCTACGGTTTCAACCTCGTACCTTAATCCGGACGCCATGGACAAATCCTTTACGAAGCAAATCTTGATTGTCTGTGTCTCTTTGGCACTTTAAATACTTGTCATAAGACGAGTTTGTACAATCCCATTGAATTCCACCACTTAATTGTATCTTGACAGATACGTATTTCGACCTCAACAGTAAGGCCGTCTTCAGTGTTTCGTACTTTACTCGACTCACGAGGCACTGAAGACGGCCTTACTGTTAAGGTCGAAATACGTATCTGTCAAGATACAATAAGTGGTGGAATTCAATGGGATTGTACAAACTCGTCTTATGACAAGTGAAGACATTCCACTAAAAAGCTCAAAATAATTTTCTTCACACTTTAAATAGTTTGGACTGATAACGTGAGAGAAATTCTATCACACTGGAAATTGATGATAGAATTGAAGTTCTGAATTTGCATGCTGACATTTGCTAGTTTTATATTACCATTTCGTGAACCCAATGCGTTCAGACAGTCTCAACGCATCAGGACAGGCAGGGAAAAAGTAGAAGGTTGTAATCAAAAACACGACCACAAATGAACGTAGATTTACGTATAATGAGATAGTGGATTCGTTTCTAGTGGAGGCCTTTCAAAAATCTAAACTGCTGTAAAAACCGCATTTCTTGCCCGATTCTTTCGCAACAAGTTGCATTCCATCCGGATGGATCCCAGTTTTTCCTTTATACTAGTTTCGAGGCTATCCACAGTACGGTTCTAGAATTATTCCAGATTCCGTTGGGGTCAGTTGTCCCCGGAAAAAGTGGCCATTTACAATTTTAAGTCAAAACAGACGAGCTCGGTGGTCTAGTGACTACCACTTCTGCCTTATAAGCAGGAGGTCGTGGGTTCAATTCCAGGCTCGTCCCTTTCCTACTTTGTATTTCTATCTTAGTTCTTTCCGTGTTTCACGTTCTACCAAAACGATTCCTACTGTTGTAACCTTCCACACAATCCCAAAACCTCCCGTGGCACCTATGAGAGGTTGTAGAGTTCTCTGCATCTTTCTTAAGTAGGTGTCCAACTAACCATCCTTCCTTCCTCAGCATTCGCAAGGACGTGGCCAGGACAGATCTCGACTATTGGAGAGTGCATTGCTTCCATCTAAAAGATAGCGATTAGTCCCAAATCAATATCTGTGGTAACGGATGAAAGTGATACTACTCTCATACAATAGTCTTGGCTTGTACCACCTACGAATTTGTGCGAAATGCTCAATGCTAATGCTAATGCTAATGCTAATTTACAATTTTAAGTCAAAACAGGTCGTGCGACACCTCAAACTTCATGATTTCACAAAGCAATGATGGGAATGATATTTTTAGGACTCCTGGCCCACTCGGACTCAATCTGGCCACATCGGTCACATTCTGGGGACCTACGGAATGGCCGTTTTCTAAATTGATTCAAAATAGGTCGTGCGACACTTCAAACTTCATGATTTTACAAAGCAATGACGGGAATGATATTTTTAGGGTTCCTGGCCCACTTGGATCCATTCCGGCCATAATCCGGAGGACCTACGGAATGGCCATTTACTAAATTGATTCAAAATAGGTCGTGCGACACCTCAAACTTCATGATTTTACATAGTTTCTCAAAGAGTTCCTGCAGGATTTTTTTTTCTGAGAATTATTCCGGGGGTTCCTCTGAAAATTCTTACGGGAATTTCTCCAGAATTGCCTCCGGGAATTCATTCAAGTTTTCTTTCTGGAATTCATTTAGGCTTCTTCAGGAATTTATATAGAACATCCTCCAGAAGCTCCACCGAGAATTTCTCTGGGAGCTCCTCAAGGAATTCTCCGGGAGGACCTCTGATGATGATGATGATTCAGTTACAAACCCCTAGAAAGGTTTCAGCTAGACGAGATTTGTCTATAAGATGAATTATCCAAGAATTTTTCCGTGAATTCTTCTGGTAGTTTCACTGGCAGTTCCTTCGGGGGTTCATTTGAATATTCTCCCTGGAGTTTTTTTTTCAGAAATTTCTCCGGAAGTTATTTCAAGAATTCCTCCGAGAGTTCCTCCGGGAATTCCACAAGCAATTAATCCGGGTGGTTATCTGGGAGCTCCTCCGGGAGTTCAACCAGTAGCTCTTCTAGGAAATCATGCAGGGTTTTTTTCAGGAAATCATTTGGGCCTTCTTCAGAAATTTTGCTGGAAATTCCTCCCAATGTTTTTCCAATAGTTTCTCTGGGAGTTCCTCTAAGAATTCTTCTAGGAGTTCCTCCTGAAATTGCTCCGGGAGTTCTTACGGGAGCTCCTCCGGTAGTTCCTACGGGAATTTCTCCGGAAGATCCACCGGCAGTTTCTATGAGCATTCCTCCGGAAATTTCACCGGCAGTTCTTCCGAGTGTTCCTCTCAGAAGGAACTCCTGGATTAATTTCCGGAGGAATTTCTGGAGGAATTTCCGGAGAAATAATCAGAGGAAGTTTTGGAGGAACTTCCGGTGGAACTTCTGGAGGAATTTCTTAAAAAACTACAGAAAGAATTTCTAGAGTAACTCTCGTAAAAACTCCTGGATGAACTCCCAAATAAACTTCCGTAAGAATTCCAGGAGGAACTACTGGAAGAATTCTCAAAGGATCTCTCGGAGGAACTACCAAAGAAATTCTCCGAGGAACTTATGGAGGATTTTGTAGATAAATTCCCAAAAAAAGCCTGAATGAATTCCTGGAGAAGCTACTGCTGTAATTCCCGGAGGAATTTTCAGAGGAACAGCCGTTGGAATACCCGAAGTTGAATTTCTAGAGGAACTTCCGAAATCCCATTTCCCGTGAAATTCCTGCCATATATCCTCCAGAAATTCCCTGTGAAGTTCTTGGATGGATTCCCGCAGAAACTCTTGGAAAAACTCCTGGAGGAGCTCCCGGAGGAACTCCCATAAGCACTTCCGGAAGAATTCTTACAAAAAAAGTCCTGAACTTATTCTTGGAGAAGTTCATGAAGGAATTTCTGGATAAATATCTGAAGGAATTCCCGGAAAAAATACCAGGAGGAATTAATGCAGATTCCCAGATGAAATGCTGAAGAAATTACCGGATGGATTCCCGGAGGTTAGCTCTGAAGAAATTCCTGGAAGAACTCTTGGAAGATATCTTGGAGGAACTCTCAAATTAATATCCGAATGAAATTCTGGAGTAATTTTCTAGTGAAGTCCGGAAAGCATTCTAGGACAATTCCGCGGGAGAAATTCCTGAAGTAATTCCTGGAGAAGTACCTGAAGCAATTCCCGGGAATATACCTGGAAGAATTTCCGAGGAAATACATGGACGAATTCCTGGAGAAATTTCTAAAGAAATTTTTAGATGAATTCTTGAAGGATATTTTGAAGTAATTCCAGAATGAAATCCTAGAGGATTTCGCTATTAAATTTATGGAGGTATTCCCGGAAAAACTCCTGAAAGTTATCCTGGAGGAATTAAAGGAAGAGTTCCTGGAGGAATGCCCGGAGAAGTTCCTAAAAGAATTTCCGAAGGGATTTCTTATAGATTTACAAGTATTCCTGAAGGAAATGTCGGAGATTTTTCTGGAAGAATAGCCAAAGAAATTTCTAGAAGGAAAAATTGGAGAAGAAAAGAAAGCTTCAAGGAATTTCCTTATGAATTTCTTAAAAAAACATATTTAGTGAGGGGTTTCTAGATAAAGAGAAAAAACAATTACATGAGAAAGATTTTCGAACGATATTCAGAGGACTTTGTGGATAAGTTTCCGAAGAAATTTAGAAGTTTCCAGGGGAGCTTCTAGAAGGGTTTCAAGGAAAATTCTTGAGCCCGAAATTTTTCGAGTTGTTTTGCCCCAACCTGCCCCCTTTGGCAACGCCCTTGTAACATTCCCATCATTGCTTCGTGAAATCATGAAGCTTGAGGTGTCACACGACCTATTTTGAATCAATTTAAAAAATGGCCATTCCTTAGGTCCTCCGGATTGTGGCCGGAATGGATCCGAGTGGACCAGGAACCCTAAAAATATCATTCCCATCATTGCTTTGTAAAATCATAAAGTTTGAAGTGTCGCACGAGTCCGAGTGGGCCAGGAGTCCTAAAAATATTATTCCCATCATTGCTTTGTGAAATCATGAAGTTCGAGGTGTCGCACGACTTGTTTCGACTTAAATTTGTAAATGTCCACTTATTCCGAGGACAACTGACTTCAACGAAATTTGGAATAATTATGGAACCGTACTATGGATAGCCTAAAAACTAGTATAAATCGTAAATTGGGATCCATCCGCATGGAATGCAACTTGTTGCGAAAGAATCGGTCACGAAATGCGATTTTTACAGCAGTTTAGAATTTTGAAAGCCTCTAAAAACAGACGTTGGGGACGGAAAGGTTAACCCCTGCTCTGGGAAGCTCTGGGATATTCCAATTTCAACGCAGTGTTCCATCTCTTTGATTTTAATCCATCGCCAGCTGCTCTACAACGACTTTTCGCAGCATACTTTCGAGGCACAAATTAACACAAAAACTGAAGATTGCTAAGTCCTGTTTTATTGTGTTGATGTATTTCTTATGTATTCTGATTCCAGTATTATAAGTTTACTTTGTCCATGTTTGTATAATAATTGGTTTTAGGGGACATTTTATCTATGCAATTGCAATCTATTGAATAAATAAAAATAAATATTTCGCCTACAAGAATTGCTTCTACAGAAATTCTCCGGAACACTCATTCAGGAATTTTGTGGAATTCCTCCCCCATGAGCAATTAATAAAAATAAAATGTCCACAAATAATGCAAATGTTCCATAAACAATCAAGAATTTTCCACAAAACAAAAATAAATTGGCACTTTTAGAAGCAAAAATTGCATTTTCCATAAATAAATCAAAATGTTCCCCGAAAAAAATACTAAATTTTCATAAATAAATCAATATTAGCAATAAGAAATTACAAAATTTTCAACAAAATTTTTTTTTTTTCAAAAAAACTTAAAAACTTTCCACGAAAAAATCAATAAAGAGCAATAAAAAAATATGAAAAATTCCATAAAAAATATAAAAAATCCAAAAAAAACTGAGTATTTTTCCATAGATGACCCCTTTTTCAAAAGCGTTTAAAGTTCATGGAAAATTTTATCAGATTTGTTGCTTTTTTGTATTTTTTTATGGAATTTTTCATATTTCTTTAAGAAAATTATTTTGAGCTTTTTTTATATATTTCTTTATTGCTCTTTACTGATTTTTTCATGGAAAAGTTTTTAAGTTTTTGTGAAAAAAAATATTTATTTTATGAAAAAAATTGTATTGGTCTTTATTGATAATTTTGTGGAAATTTTTAATTTTTTTATGGAAATATTGATTTCTTTATTTTTTATGGAAAATTTCTAATCCTTCATGGAAATTTAATTTTGCTGCTGGTTTCAACGAAGGAGAACAAAAGAAAACCTACAATGATTTAAATGGATGATTCAACTCAGCCATGAGTCAGTTGCAAGGTGCTGAGTTGGATGGGTTTCATCTCACGATTGATTTTAATCGTTCATGAGTATTGAGATTATAGTTTTCCTCAACACTGGACTCTGAGTGCATCAAAATTATGAGAGGCTACTTCAAACGATTTTGTAATTCAATCTTCACCTATTCAAAGAGAAAGATAACACAATGAGTACTGCAATCAAAAGCTTTCATGTTTTTCTGTTGATTGCGCTATTCAAATTAATTCATGTAAAAAATGATGCTTAGGTCCTTTTGAAAAGTTAAGCGAGAAATCCACTAGATCCTTTATAGTCCTTCTATTTATTACCTAGCTCAATGATGCCATTATCCTCCACAGGCCCCGAACAGGATTCGACAAAACGTCCCTGGAACGGCTGGAGCAGCTTTTCGTCAAAACGGTCGGCAACGAAAAGGAAATTCGACGAGAGGAGTTCAAGAAAATTGTCACATCTAAAAATGTAAGACCAATTCAATCGCATACCACCTTCAAAATCTTATTTATTATCGTTGCAGCCCTTCTTCACTGAGCGTGTCTTCCAGATCTTCGATAAAGATAACTCCGGTTCCATCTCTCTGCAGGTAAAGTTTCATCTTGAACATAATTTAGCCGTTAATTGTTTCCTTGTATATTATTACATCCGAACCAACATGTTTATACTGCTCTGTCGCCAACAGGAGTTTATCGATGCCATTCATCAGTTCGCGGGACAGTCTCCAGAGGATAAAATTAAATTTTTATTCAAAGTATATGATTTGGATGGTATATATTCGAAAGATTTGATTTATTTGATTTATTTTAGCTTGATTACCGCTTTCACCATTTTCATGCTAACTTTCATCATCATGAATGTAATTCAGTATCATAATTACCATCATCATAATCATCAGCAGCCTCATGAACAGTCAGTAAATCGGTACGTAATCTAGGGAAATACCTTTTTCAATATGACCATATGACCAACCCATTGCAAAAGGTGACACTGATTCATATTGAACACAATTCAGAATAATCATTCGTCAATCATTTACTAAATTACTTAAGGATGCAAATGGCCGACTTGGTAGATTCGCATCCTGAGCTGTTGCCAGCTGTCGCCATAACTTTTTGCCAAGTTAGACTTTGTATGACATCTTCTATATCTTTGTATAGGCTACGTCGTAACACGTTCGAATGTCTGTCTCTTCTGGGTTCTAATTTAATGCTTGTTTGGACATTTAGTTTTCTGTAGATAAACATCCGCAGAGTATTCTTCAGAACATGTTTTACTAGCATATAGCAGTACAGGTTTCTCGTTGTAATTCAAAATTCTACAAATACAAATCTTCTGCGAATCGTTGCCCATTGCCCGAGGACAGAACACACCATCAACCATTACAAGACTGTCGGTGCATAAATTGTTGAAATAAATCCAAACACCGGCCGGTGGATTTGTTACCAACGCCTTATTCGCCAGTGTACAAACATGTTTACAAGCTCACATTCGGATGTTTCCGAGCTAACGAACAGGGTAATTACCACCGTGTGAGCGAGCATTTGACAACCCAAGTCCATTACTCACTTTTGATCACCGGTTTTGGCTAATTTATTTGGATAGTAATTATCCTGCCTCTGTCTCTTCGACGCGCAACGCAGTATTCAAAATGAGACCAGCGGCAACGGCGGCTAAAAGTAGAACGAACGTCCGCGGGTCCATTCAGAGGTTGCATTTCGTATACGACTGAGGTTGACAAAAAGTAGCGTGTTTCCGCCCGGGTTCGAACCGGGGACCTTCTGCGTGTGAAGCAGACGTGATAACCGCTACACTACGGAAACGAGATGCTTATTGAGCATCCGCTTTCGATGATGTGGTTAGCTGCGTGTTATAAAATATAAAAAAAATATTGAATTTTTTTTAACGGTTATGTCGTTTGAATGACAGTTTTAACAACTACAATAGTTAATATATAGTCTTTGTATCTTTAGGATTGTTTTCACGTTAGTTTTTCCTTGTCTATTTTTGTTTCATTCATTGGCGCTATCATAATTAATTGACTCCTCATGAAGCTTTCTCGTCACAATATCAAGTAAAAATTCCACTTCATTATCGCCGCACAGGGGTTTTTGAAATTATCTTGAACTCATTATTCCAACAGTCAACACTAAATCAAAACCACATAACCAACAACATTGTTCGTTTCTGCTGGTTTCCTGGATGCAGTTCCAGTCCCAGTAGTGCGATAACGAAACCGAGCATCCCTGAACCGCATGAACTCCATAAATATAACACCAAGCAATGGCTTATCCACATGTTTTAATTACGGTTGTTTCTTTTATTCCATGCTACACTCGATGTGGTGCACCGGAACAACGCTCGCTGTCTGTAAACAGGTGACGGTCTGATACAGCACCTGGAGCTGCAGCATGTGATGCGCGCCTGCATGGAGGAGAACGGGATGAGATTCTCCGAAGATCAGGTCAGTACAAGCAAACATAGATATCATAGATACCAACTCGATTGCATACGAATGATTTGAAAAACAATATGTTGTCAATCAAATTGACTGATTTCGTGCTTAACTTAAGCACGAAATCAGTCAATTTGATTGACAACAACCTAAAACCATGTACTGTAGACACAACTGAAGAGGTAAAACCAAAAGGGTAGTTACAAAAAGGACTGCAACATATTGCAACAATGTTTCATTTCATGCATGGGAGTTTGCCTTTTTTTCAATTTTCATCTTTGCAGCAATTTTCCGGTGCCGAGATATTGCAATTCAATATAAAGATACGTTATTTTTTTCACCATATGCTTCTTGAAAGTGAAGCATAATGAAATAAATTTGGAACAACTTGGAACAAAATGGAAAGGTGAATCCAAGTCGTTCCCTTGTTATAGGTAACGGAATACATCGGGAAACTTTTTCGCAGACATGTTAAATAGATGATCTGTAATGACATGATAATACATCCTGAAGTGTCTCTGTTATGCAACTGTATTATAATTTTCACCTAATAGGTATTATCAAAAAAAATATTTAAATAATACACAGTTTGTCCTTGCTCAACAGTTCAGAGGAAGGAACAACAGCATCTGCATACAGCAGTATGTGAACAACATACCAAACGTGCACATTCGCTTCTTTAAATATACATCGCATAACGTTATCTCCCATAAAGAGTGTAATTTATAGTGGCCCCTTCCGCACGGCATGCTCTACACGCAGGCCAACCCCCGCAACATCCGACAGAGTCAGTCAGTGATATAGTTTAGTAGTTATGGGTTGCACCACGAAACCAGCAGCCAGAACAACCCGAGCTAACTTGACCCACGGGAACAGCAGAGTGGGGATGCAACTTTGCCATTCCCAACGCTGACTGTTCGCTGTTGGCTCTCGGCTCCTTCTGTTACGTTACCTCTTGCCTAGCTCCATATAATGATAGTTTTTACGTCCCAGCTGGGGATCGCCTGGAGGATGACACGCCGCCGCTGTGGGTTGCCCCGGCAAAAAGGGTCACATAGATCAAGTGAAGAAAGCACATATTTCATAATTAAATTGCCGTAATTCATTTTTCTCGTTCCGTTTTCCGGAAACTAGCAGGAGATACTCGCTTGCCGGTCCAATAACAACTAACCACTCTGTTCGCCTTTCAGATAGGAGTTGAACTATTGGGTGGATGTCTGCTTCTAGAATTTTAAATTTTCACAACTTCGACTAATGATATTGGTGAAATTCATACATGTGTATGGTTTTGATTTTTTTTTAATTAAATTGGCACATCCCTTTACTGTAAGCGAAACATGAAAAAAAAATTGTTTAACGGATGTGTATTGGAAGCGTTGTGAGGTGATATCCAAAACGCGAGGTGGAACAATATGCGATTTATTTTTGCTTGTTTATGGCCTTTGGAAACATAATCTACAAAAAATCAAAGAAAAATCAAATGTAATTTAAAAGTTGTGGGAATTGAGATAAATCGAGGAGTTGATTAAATACATCCGCGTAAAAAGTGACCCCATTGTATAAAATGGGGAAGGGTCGTTTGGCCGAAACCCATTCGACTGAAAGCTATTTGGCCGAATGCCACTAGGCCGAACAAACCATTCGGCCGAAACCCATCTGGTCGAAAGTAATTTGGGTGAACGGGTCATCCGGCCGAATAAGTCATTTGGCCGAATAGGACATTTGACCGAATAGGACATTTGGCCGAACAGGTCATTTGGCCGACTTGGTAATTGGGCCGAATAGGTCATTTTAGAAGTGAGAAATGAGATGTGAAAAGTGAGACTCTCTCTTCTCACTACTTATTTCCCACTTCTCACAGCAAAAAATGAGTAGTGCGAAATGAGTAGTGAGACGTCTCACTACTCACTCCACACTTTTCACTTTTTACAGTGAGAAGTGAGAAGTGAGACGTCTCACTTCACACTACTCACTTTTCACAGTAAAAGTGAGAAATAAGTAGTAAGAAGTAAGACATCTCACTACTCACTTTTCGCTCCTCATCTCTCACTTCTCACAATGAAGACTAAGTAATGCAAAGTGAGAAGTATGATATGAGGAGTGAGAAATGAGACGTCTCACTTCTCACTTCTCACTCCTCATTTCTCACTTATAACTTCTCACTGAGCAAAGTGAGAAAAGCAGAGTGAGAATGGAGACGCCTCTCTTCTCACTAATCACTTCTAACTTCTTATTTCTCACTTTTCACAGCCGAATGACCTGTTTGGTCAAATGACGTGTTTGGCCAAATAGCCTATTCAGTTGAATGGTCTTTTCGATCATATGCTCAGGGTTCTGCCAAAACGCACCAAGCGGCTTTTTAACTGACTTCTAATATTTTATTCGTAAAACGGAAACGGAAATCATTTGATATCAATTCATATGCACGTTTGTTAGAGGATATCCTTAGTTATAAGGTTGAGGGATATCCGATACGATTTGTGATCACTTAAATCTGATAAACGAAATTTTTGACAGAAAAATGGGTGATTTTTTGTTGGCGCTTGGTGTGATTTGGCTGAACCACGGCCAAATAACCTATTCGGCGAAATAACCTATTCAGACAAATGATCTTTCGGTCAAATGGCTTTTCGGCCAAATGACCTTTTCGGCCAAATGACCTTTTCGGCACAAATGGTCTATTCGGCCAAATAACCTATTCGAGTATATGACCCTTTCTGCTTAATAACTTTCAGCCTAATGCTCTGCTCGGCCATATTCGGCTAAACAATTTTCGGCCAAACGGCCCTTCCCCCGTACAAAATAATTAAAGTTTCCATGTGGCACCAAAATCCACACATACAAAATACAAGGACTCCTCTCTACGAACACTTTACTACTGGATTCAAAATTATGCCAAACCCTAATATAATACTCGAGGAACCTGAAAGTTAGGGTTGATTGGCAAATTACTAAAAATGACCCTTTTCTACCCACAAGCATCTCCTTGCAACACGTTTTGTATTAGGGATCTTGAAAATCTGTATAAATCGTATTGCTTCTTTAGAGCGTAGTAGCCAAATACTGGAGTAATCGATGGTTCATGAAAACCTCTCCCCTTCAAAAACCATTTGTACCAAACCAAAAACAGTAGCTTCTGTTGTACTCATTCAAAAATATGTTTCCGCCCGGGCTCGAACCGGGGACCTTCTGCGTGTGAAGCAGACGTGATAACCGCTACACTACGGAAACTTCGATACTCTGGGTTGTTTTCCATACTAAATCAGAAATAATGATTGTCACCAAAATTTACAATCGAGAAAAATGTGCTTTTACCAATAAAGCATACCATTTTGTTCCATGCTTACGTTCATTACTGAAACATTTTAGTTTTTGATCTGTGGGTCATCTCTGTTATTTCTGCCGTTATTACCATAATATAAAATCGCACTGTCCGAACAATAATAATGTCTAAACGCATTTAGTTCTCTAATATGGAGCAGGGAAATGGCAGCGAAGAGGAGGGGGAGGCGATAAAAGTAGCCAAAGCAATACAATAAACGGGGGCTATAAAATAAATCACGCTTACGATTCGTATTTATCATACTAAGACAGATTCGTACGGCATAAATCATATCTCGGGTTGAACCGACCGGGGCCGCAACGAACGATCCCGGCTGCTACCGGGCAGTCATTCCGAACCGTGGTGATGCTGGCAGCATCCAACCACTACTTTACACTTGGGCACCACATATTGGAGGCACTCTTTTACGCACGCTCGTAGTTAACGCAATTTAGGCATTATTGCATTGTGCTACACCCAATAGAGATAAACCGCATCAGAAGCCCAACGATTCAAGTCTAGACCGCAGAGCCGGTGGCGGTTCATGACTGGACATAATCTATATTTTAATGGGCGTTGTCGGTCGCCATCAGACGTGTTCAGAAGACCGTTTACGATAAAAGTTGCAATTTATCACGGCTCCCCGCTTCTGGGCGTTGATGTTGCACCGGTAATCGCTTTGTTAGTCTTTGATTGTTGTGTATCGATTCGATACTTTAGATATGGATATGCCGCCTTTTCTCAAGTGATTTATTATTTTGATATGGACAAAATGATAATCTTTCTTCTTCTTGATTCTGGGGTGACAAGTTTCATTTGCCAGGAATAAGGGCCAGTTGCCATGGCTATATGTATTAGAGTGGGGCGCAGTTGTATGGAAAACTCAAACTTTATCCAATCAAGTGAGATCAAGGTTTTTCTGAATCGTTTTGGGATCCCATTCAACTGTGCCAAATATGGGCTTGATTGGTTGCGTCCGCCCTTTCCGCATCGTGTTTTAAATTTATATTTCAATTTATCGTCAATTACGTGACTCAATACATTAGCACATAGTCTGAAAGATGCCGAAAAACTTTGCCGAAGAAGGTACGTAGCTGGAAGGTTTACAAAAAATGCTTTTACACTTCGAAAATTGGTTGTTCAAACCATATGCAAGAAATCAATGTTTCTGCCAGCACTACCGGACTACCTATGGTTGTCAGAGGGCAAAACCCATCTTCCTTCTTGTCGGAATTTTTACTTTGTGAAATGATTCCGAATAACTCCCATTAGCTGCAAAGCCGAAGATTAATAATTTTGAAATAACACTCAGTTGAATTATTGGTCCACCTAGTTCGTCAGTGCTGGCAGAATAAACAATTTTTTGCATATGGTTTGAACAATCAATCTTCGAAGCGTTATAACTTTTTTCGTGGACGTTCCAGTAACGTACCTTCTTCAGCAAAATTTTCCCGCATTCTCTGGGTCATACTTTAACGTAAGGTACCACTAGGTTGACGATGGATTAAAACCTCTAGAAGTAAAAATGCAAAAATATACGATTTCCCATACTAATTTCTATACAACCTTCAAACGCGATGCGGAAAGCGAGGAAGCAATAAATCGGGCTGAAATTCTGCACAGTTGTTTGGGACCCAGAACCTTTGATTTGAAAAAATGACCATGACGCCCCACTCTAATATGTATGCCCATGATAATCCTCTTATACAAATAATCTATTATAGATGAGAAATGGCGAATGATTACTTTTGGGCTGCTCGTTCTAAAATATGTTTCCGCCCGGGTTCGAACCGGGGACCTTCTGCGTGTGAAGCAGACGTGATAACCGCTACACTACGGAAACGTATGCGATAAACTGGGCGCCTATCAGATCAGTTGAGAATCACTATATTGCCAGTTATCTCATATAGATTGATCAAACCATGTTCGTCTTGGTGGAGGTTCCATCAAAAGATATTTTAGTTACCAGATAAAGATTGTCGCTGTCGTCGCTGCCCGGAACATCTTTTGCTGGCGAGGATAGGGGATCTAAACGTCAATGAAGGAAAAATACATACGTTTTGACAGTTCGGTACCCAACATGTTTCGGACAGCAGAACAAAGGGAACCGAAGCGACAATCTTTATCTGGTAACTAAAATATCTTTTGTTCCACCAAATTTACATCTTTAGAATTTCAGACCTATAAGCAATTAAAGGAGAGTTCATCGAAACGAACATAAAATTAAGTCGAATTAATGTTTTAGTCGTCAAAATATATATCCAATAAATCTAAATAAAATCCGTAGTCTGTAAGTCTGTAATCGTTGATGACCACACAGCAAATAGTTTTGAATATTCATCTAAGTATAAAATTGCAGTTGAACCCGTCAAATGAATTAAAATTTAATATTAAACTAAAAATGACTGAATTTTACTAGCAAGCACCTTTTAAGTTTATTTCGATTTAACAGAACAGTAAGAACGATTATTTTACGTTTATTTTCATGCTCCAAATATGTGCATGAAAATACATTTAAATTCACACAATGTTCGAATTTATGAAAAGTAGAACCAAGCCGGTGACAATGGCGGTGTCACCATCATCAATAGACATAGCCCGCTGTCATCATTCAAACCCAGTATGAAAAAAATTGTAGCCCGGGACATCCTGGCTACGATCTGGCGATGGGCTAAACAAAAGGGTGTCAATAGCCTGAGTAGAACGGTTAACGAAAAAATCGATTTTAACTTACATTTTGGATTTTCCAGAAGACCGTTTTGTAGTCGATTTGGCACTGTCATTCCCAAATGAGCAAAGGATTAATTCGACATCATCAAACACATGTTCTACCAAAATCAAGACCTCGTTATAAATGACTTCTTAAATTTACAAGTGGTTGTAGAGTTCTGATACGCATAATGTGCAAAACATAATTACACAAATTCATCTTCGTACTTGGTCCACAGGTCGATGGGTCTTAATGGAGAGCATGTATATGCAAATCCCAATTGAACCCTTCCTTCTACAACCAGCACAATGTATGAAGGGCTGCGGAACAAAAGATCAAACGAACAAAACGTCGAATGAACAAAATGATTTTTTTGATATTTTAGATAGTTCGAAGGCCTCCTTTCAAGAGGCTCGGAAGCCTCCTGGGCACTTCAGAAGCCTCCTTTCAAATGGCTAGGTTGCCTCCTTTAAAGAGGCTCGTAAGCCTCCTTCCAAGAGGCTCGGAAGCCTCCTTTCAAGAGGCTCGGAGACCTACTTTTAAGAGGTTCGGAGGCCTCCTTTTAAGAGGTTCGGAGGCCTCCTTTTAAGAGGTTCGGAGGCCTCCTTTTAAGAGGCTCGGAAGCCTACTTTTGAGAGGCTCGGAAGCTTCTTTTCAAGAGACTCGGAAGCCTCCTTTCAAGAGGCCTCGGAAGCCTCCTTTCAAGAGACTCGGAGACCTACTTTTAAGAGGCTCGGAGGCCTACTTTTAAGAGGCTTGGAAGCCTCCTTTCAAGAGGCTCGGAAGCCTCATTTTAAGAAGCCCGGAAGAATCCTTTCAAGAGGCCCTCAGAAGCCTCACTTCAAGGGGCTCGCCAGCCTTCTTTCAAGAGGCTCAGAAGCCTCCTTTCCAGAGCCTCAGAAATCTGCTTTCAAGAGGCTCAGGAGCATCCTTTCCAGAGCCTCAGAAGTCTGCTTTCAAGAGGCTCAGAAGCATTCTTTCCAGAGGCTCAGAAGCCTTCTTACAAAAGGCTCAGAAGCCTCTTTTCAAGAGACTAGGAAGCCTCTTTCAAGAGGCTCAAAAGCCTCCTTTCAAAAGGCTCGGAAGCCTCCTTTCAAGATCCTTTCAAGAGGCTCGAAAGCCTATTTTCAAGAGGCTCAGAAACCTTCTTTCGAGAGGTTCAAAATCCTCCTTCCAGGTTCAAAAAGCCTCCTTCCAAGAGGCTTAAAAGCCTCCTTCCAAGAAGCTCAAAAGCCTATTTCCAAGAGGCACCGAAGCCACTTTCCAAAAGGCTCGGAAGGATCCTTTCAAGAGGCTCGGAAGCCTCCTTTCAAGAGACTCGGAAGCCTCATTCGAAGAGACTCGGAAGCCTCCTTTCAAGAGGCTCAAAAGTCCCTTTCAACAGGCTCAAAAGTCCCTTTCAAGAGGCTCAAACGCCTCTTTTCTAGAGGCTCAAATGCCTCCTTTCAAGATCCTTTCAAAAGGCTCAGAGATAAAAAGCCTTTTTTCAAGAGGTTCGGAAGCCTCCTTTCAAGATCCTTTCAAAAGGCTTTCAAGATCCTTTCAAGAGGCTCAGAAGCCTATTTTCAAGAGGCTCAGAAACCTTCTTTCAAGAGGCTCAAGAACCTCCTTCCAGGTTCAAAAAGCCTCCTTCCAAGAGGCTTAAAAGCTTCCTTCCAAGAAGCTCAAAATCCTACTTCCAAGAGGCACCGAAGCCACTTTCCAAAAGGCTCGGAAGCCTCCTTTCAAGAGGCTCGGAAGGCTTCTTTCAAAAGGCTCGGAAGCCTTCTTTCAAGAAGCTCAAAAGCCTTTTTTCTAGAGGTTCAAAAACCTCCTTTTCTAGAGGCTCAAAAGCCTCCCTTTCAAGAGGCTCGGAAGCCTTCTTCCAAGAGGCTCGGAAGCCTTCTTCCAAGAGGCTCGAAAGCCTACCCAATAAAAATATTAGAACCAACCAATTCCATTCATGCATTCCCAACACGGACATTAGAATGATGTAAGTTACGGGCCTTTTGACCCACCGTTTCATTTTCTCTGGGTATAAAAGACACATGTTTCGCGCTCGTGACACACGGCTGACGATTTTCATTTGAAGTAGGACATTATAATTGGCCCTGACGGCAGCGCGAAAACGAAATGTGAGCTGGGTGATGCTTTTTTATTTCATCCGGCAAGGCATATATGACGTCAATTTTAAAATGCTTATTAAAACGTTAAAACACATTTTAGCCGAAAATTGTTCAATTTTCGGGTTAGAAATTTGAATTTTTTTTAGATAAGCAACACGGAAGTTGGATTTATTTGAATTTAAAAAACATGTGTTAATAAGTAACCTAACATGTAGTTTTCGAAATTTCTAACTCTACGTATTTAAAAGTTTTTAGTATATCACTGCTAAAACATTTTAAATGCATTTTAAAATAAAGTTCCTATATCTTCAGCGTGACGAAATACAGTGATTTTACGCACACGTCCGTCTCCACCAGATGGCAGCAGCTTGGCTTCGTCAAGGTGAATTGCCTACATTACGGCTTTTACGAACGATTTATAGTGAATAATGTTCCAACCCTTCATGGGCTGAAAAAAGCATCACATCACACGCTTAAAGGCTCCCCCAGACCTAAACGATTTCATCGCCACGATGGCGACAGCTAGTCGCTGCGTTACTATTGTTGGGTCGCTGCAGGCAATGTTCCACTGGCGCTTCCATACCATACGCAGAATCGCAGTCGCCAAGCGATAAAATCGCGTTAATTAAAATCGTTTGCACCTTGCTAACAGATTAGGGGATACTGCAATGCAGCATATGCAAGATTTGTTTCATTCACTGCTTGTTTACTACCGTGATTGAAATCGATGCGATTTTTATTTATGTTATTTATGTTTCAACTCATTGTATTAATTCGTCATTTGTAGCTATTGTTACTATTGAGTGTTAATTGAACGTCGTGTGTGTTGAAGTTTTGTGAACTATCTAGTCAAAGTTCTACATTAGTGCAGTGGAAATTTGTCTGAAGTGACTGCAAAACCTATAACATCTCCCCGCGCATTTTTTCGATTCCAGCGACATCTGGCTGTGAAAATTGGAAACCTGTGTTTAGTACAATCTCAATCAAAGCACAAAGCTTATAGCTTCATCTTGCACGGAAGATAATCCACGATAGCATTACCTAGCTGGCTGCCTAACGAAAGGCGATACGAAAATATGGAAAACAACTGCTCCAAATGCAATCAGCTCATTACTGGGATTGATTCTGTTACTTGCCGCGGTTACTGTGGCTGCATTTTCCATATGGGGTGTTCTGGTGTTTCACGTGCTCTAATGAATTACTTCACGTCTCACCGAAAGAACCTATATTGGATGTGCGATAAATGTGCGGAACTATTTGAAAATTCTCATTTACGTTCCATTACAAATCGCGCAGATGAAAAATCCCCCCTTGCATCTCTTACCGATGCCATCAATAGTCTCCAAACGGAAATCAAGAAAATCACTTCTAAACCAGCCTCCACTCTGGCTCCGAATCGTTGGCCGGTGATCAGTGAAACACGCGCTACCAAACGACCTCGAGCATATGATTCCTCTGCGCAAAGCTCTTCTGAATGCCAATCTGGAACGAAACAACGAGATCAAACTGTAGTATCTGTTCCTGTAAGCGAGAAACCCGCTAGTAAGTTCTGGCTCTACTTGTCTCGTATCAAACCCGATGTTTCAAATGAGGCGATATGCGCAATGGTGAAAGCGAATATGGGACTGGAAACTGATCCTGAGGTTGTGAAATTGGTTGCCAAAGGAACTGATACTAGCAACATGACCTTCATTTCGTTCAAGGTGGGCTTAGATCCCACATTGATAAGCACTGCCCTCGATCCTACGACGTGGCCAGAAGGGATCCTGTTCCGACAGTTTGACGATTACAGCACTCAAAAATTTCGGAAACCCAGATTTGCGTCTCTCAGATTATTTCCAACAACACCAGTTACTCCAGCAACGAACTAATTATCCGTCAACACGCTCCAGGACGCTCCTGCGAAAGCCGTAAGGAAGGTCCTAACCCACCCGAAACAGTCGAGTCATTGGAAGCTATCAGCTTCGAACTATCAGATCATCAATATTCGGTTTCCTGTCATCTAAGTCGTCCTGGTCCTGTTTCTGTGGAAAGGGGAAGGACCTTCCGAACCCCCATCGCAGGCAAGTACTCAGTCGATCATCTTCTTTTCGTACCTGATGTACTTTCGGTTTCTAGTGACCTCACCTTCGAAGCTTCCAATTCATCAAATAATTATGAAACAAAAACATCGTTTGTAAACCTTTGTCATGCATCTGTCAATCGACCGGGATGCAAGCCTGCTAGCCGTATGGAAGCCCCCCATCACAGTCGTGCATTCCCAGCCAGCGACCAACAGTCATTCCGGCCCTGTGTATGGGTGTGGTGGAGGGGTCTTCCAAAACCCAAATGCAGGCAAGTACACACATGCTCTCAATAATGACCATTCACTACCTGATGAAGTCATTCTTCCTAGTCAACTTTCATCGGTTCATTCATTCGATCACCGATCGCCTCCGGGATGCACGCCAGCCAGTCAAAAGGAAGCCCCAAAGCCCCCATCACAGTCGCGTATTCCCTACCAGCGGCCGACAGCCATCCCGGACCTGTGTATGGGTGTGGTAGAGGGTCTTCCAAAATCGAATGCAGGCAAGTATATATCCGCAACAAGCAAGTCTTCCCTCACCCATCCTCCGTTCACAGTACATCGCTCAACTCACCATCACGAGGACTGCGCGTTTTTTATCAAAACACCCGAGGACTTTTGACCAAACTTGACGATGTTTTCCTCGCCGTACTCGATGGTGAATATGATGTTTATGTGCTTACCGAGACCTGGCTCGACGAGAGGATTTATTCAGCTCAACTGTTTGGGGATTCCTTCAACGTGTACCGAGTCGACCGAAGCTCTGCCAACAGTAATCGCTCACGCGGCGGCGGTGTCTTAATTGCTGTTTCAAATGTACTTGCTACCTGTCAAATTGCTATTGGGCAATTCACCTCAATAGAAGCTGTTTGGGTGAAAGTGAGTCTTACTACACAAAACGTTTTCATTGGTGCACTGTATATCCCTCCTGACAGACGTCACGATTGTAACATAATGCAACAGCACTTAGGAGCAATTGAATACGCATCTTCTTTGACTGACCTGATGGATGTACTTCTTCTACTTGGAGATTTCAATCAACCTGGTCTTATTTGGTCACCCTCTGGCCACCGGTTTGCGTTTCTTGATTCAGAAAATTCGACGACTACTGCTGCCAGCCGCCTTCTCATCGATGGAACTGCTTTTCTTGGATTAAGCCAGATTAATTTGATACCAAATTTCCAATCACACTTCCTTGATTTGGTGTTTGTGTTTGTGGTGTGTAAGGTCCAAGCCAATTTTGAACAATTCATTATTGTGATGTAAAAAACTCTCCAGTTGTGCCACTATTTCTTTATTTTTCCTTTCTTGTATACTAAGTGTACGTAAAGGCTATATGATCACTCCCAGATCCTCGACGAATTGAGGTGATGTCTGTTATGTGTGTATTTATGTATGTTTGGAACATAGCATTGGCCGAATTACAAGTCCATTCGATGGGAAATCCTGTCCCATTATTTGGTATTGAAAATTGGCCAGATTGGACTATAGGATCAGAAGTTATGGCCAAAATACTATTTTTTATGCGCAAAACACGCAAAAGTCACTTACTTATATTTTTTGATATATTTTTTTTTGCGCAAGAAAGGCACTAATGCCGCTTTTTTATAGCTAACTAAAGTGGGTTAAGTTAATCAGGGTTTCCATTCAATGCTAGTAGAAGAACAGAAAGTAATGATAATCCTAATATTTAAAAACTTGTTTCCGCCCGGGTTCGAACCGGGGACCTTCTGCGTGTGAAGCAGACGTGATAACCGCTACACTACGGAAACCTTGTTGCTGTAGATTTACTCGACCAGCACGACCATTACCCACATAGCTATGCCACACGCAACAAACAGCCAATATTAATTTGTTGATTACATGAATCATAACACACTTTTAAAAGGGCAATAAAATTATGTTAACAATTTTATTTCTATATCCCATATCCGTCCGTGTGCTGCTGGAAGCGTCTTGCGCTAAGTCCAATGAATGTTAATGGAATCTGCCGTTTTTATTATCTTATTTCACTTATATCACTCGCGTCCCTATACAGAAATAGCAGCTTACGGATCCCATGCGTCGTCGCCGATGGACACAACAACGATCGGTGCGTAATCCGCGTCAGATTTCCCGCCGCAGGGCATGTTCACCCCTAGTATGGCTCATTTGCTCCCATAAGTCCTTCGATATGCTTTGCGGACTTGCATACTACGGTGCCCACAGACGTGTTTCTATACTTTGAAGACGAGTGAGAATATACTTTTTTCGCCCCTAGCTCGATCTATCCAACAGAGCCTCGAGACAAATGGGAAAGATTGGAGAATGAAATAAATAAATTATTTATTTTGCTCATTACGTATTTAATCCAATTTTAGCTGTGGAAATTCCGCAAACCGCTTTTTCTACGCTTGGTTGGCGTTGCCGTTTCCAGGCTCTGTCATCCGATCTGTGCGGCGTTGCGGCTGCTTTTTGCGTTGTCGTCGTCCGCAGTTGCCTATTGGGTGCTCCACTCCGTTCAGAAGCTTTGACAGACTCAGCGAAACCATGCAAGGAGTTTCCCGTCAACGTAGAAACGGCGGTTTTTCTACTCCCCGTGTACTCAGACCGTCTTCTCGTTAAGCTTAATTAAATTATAAAAGTAAATAGAAGCAATTTTCATTTCGCATTAATGTTGCAGCCGTCTTCGTAGTTGACGCCGAGTGGGAAGAAAGCCCAACTGATGCCACTGGTACATGTGAACCATTAAGGGTGCTGCAACACAGTGGTCAATCAATACAAAGGCTGGACCTGAAAACTCTTTAGACTCATCGGTGATGTTACCAGATGACAGATAAGGAAATATACGAGCGCCACATGTTTGAAAGAGTTTGCAGTCACCGATCTAAATCAAAGTGAAGCTTGATTAGAAGCTGGTATTACATGGGCCAAATACATCAATGCAATTTTCTGGTGCATTTCCGGAAGGCCTTATTTGGTTTGACTTTTGAAACCAGAATTATCTTTTAAGTCATGAATTGGTCGAGTCAAGTACGAGACACTGAAGACGGCATCACAGTTGAGGTCGAAATGCGTACTGCAAAGATAACAAAACGTGGTGGAATTAAATGGAAAGTACTAAACTCGTCTTAGACAGTTGAAGACATTCCACTAAAAAAGCTTAAATAATTATTCATGAATTATTGTTGTAGCTTTGAAGAAACCTGAATCTCTGAACCTGAAATTTTAAAGTTAATCAAACTCATTACAAAAGAAGTCAGAAGCGAGTGAGGGCTTCAGAATCCAAGTTTGTAAATAAGATTCTTCATAGATTTACAAAGACTTCACAGTTGCGTTTCTATGTTTTAGTGGAATTTCCCATGAGAATTCAGCAGATTTTCCCAAGAACATAAAGTAAAATTTCACAAATAAAATAGATTTTCCCAAATACAGTAGAACTTCGCAGTTTGTTGAAATTAAATGCACATAAACGTTTAAGATTTATCGCCTAAACTGGCACTACTAGTATAGGAGATACCCCAACGCCGGACACCTCACAATGCCGGTCACTTCTCAAAATGACACTTCTAGAAGTTTCTTCATTAGGCATTAGTACAAAAGGAAGCAATTTGA
This sequence comes from Armigeres subalbatus, assembly GCF_024139115.2. NCBI lineage: Eukaryota > Metazoa > Arthropoda > Insecta > Diptera > Culicidae > Armigeres > Armigeres subalbatus. The sequence continues at coordinate 419,902,852 of NC_085140.1, read as the reverse complement.
GAACCGTTTTTCGATCCACATGGTTTAAGATTTCTTTCAGAAAATGAAAATCGAAAAAATATTCCTAAAATCACACTTTTTTAGGTAACTTTAGAAGGTTGGAATTGATTATGAAGAGATGATCAATTTTAGTCATATGTTGGACAACGGTCATGATTTGTTAGATTTCTTATGTAGGGTATCGGTTCCATTATTAAGAGCATGCTCCCATATCAATAACCATCGTAAAACAAGCAATTCAAGCTAAATTTGTGTCGTGTTTTGTTGTTATCCAGCGCTCACTGCTGAAAAAATCACAAAAATGAAAAATAAAACAATTTGCCCACCAATCGACCACCAATTATTTGGTTAACTTTCCAAAGAACCCATATTTTTTTAGGTCTCTAACTATTTTTAAAATTGAAAACAGAAAATCGGGCCAATCTTAAAAAAACAGCACTTTTTCGATTTTTGTTTTAAATTTCAAAAATGCTTATAGGCGTCAAAAAATATGGGTTCTTTGGAAAAGTTGGCCTTAAACAAGCCAAAGATTCGATTGAGCGAAAAAAAATTGTTGACGGGAGAGGTCAATTCTTTGTTTTCGAATGGTACTGATTTGGGTACATGGTATGGTTATGGTTAGAGTCCTATAAGAAGAGTACCGCCATATTCCACGTTTGACAGGTGTCCTGCTCGTTTGGAACGCGCATTTGTTTGGAACTGACAGCGTATTATGTTCTAATTTTGACACTTGACGGCAACCCTAAATACAATCTAAAACCTCTACAAACATGTTCTAACGTCTACAACGCATTGCAAGATGTCGTACTTGTAATTACTCTTCTTCTTCTCCTTCTTCTTCTTCTTCTTCTTATTCGCATTACAGCCGCCTCGCAGCTTAGTGTTCATTAAGCACTTCCACAGTTATTAACTGCGAGGTTTCTAAGCCAGGTTACCAGGCTAACACGATGATAGTTTTATGCCCAGTGAAGTCGAGACAATTTCCAATCCGAAAATTGTATAGACCAGCACCGGGAATCGAACCCAGCCACCCTCAGCTTGGTCTTGCTTTGCAGCCGTGCGTCTTACAGCGTCTACTGTGCTTCCCCACTACTCTGAATGGTTTATTTGCTAACGTAAGAGAAATTTGGTCGAATTTAAACATACCGCTTGATTGGCAATTTTTGACTTTATAAACCTCTACATGCCATATTTGGTTCCATTTCCATGATTGGTTCTGGAGTTACCGTCGTTGGGGGTGACAATGAGTCACTGTTGCAACGAACGTTTTTGTTATTCGATCTCCAAACTGTCGGATAGGGCGCTGACCCATTTACACCCGGACCCATCGACCATCGACGACATGAACGAATGGACCATGGACCATTGTGGTCCCCTGAAAGATACGGAACATCTGTAAACATGGTCAATTCGTAAATTTCATCGTAGAGCGGCGGGATTTTTTTAAAACTTATTGTTATCGAACCCTGAGTATAAAATTGATGTTTTGACTACACAAGAACCTTTGTGTTACCGTGGTGTCCCCTGAAATATCCGGAGCTTCGGCAAAAATAGTCAATTTGAAAATTTCATCGTAGAGCGACGGCTTTTTTTTTAATCATTCATTGTCCTCCAGGAATTCCTTCGGAAGTTCCTCCAGTTATTTCATCGGATATTCCTCCAAGAATTCCTTCGAAAGTTCCTCCGGAATTCCTTCGCAAGTTCCTCCAGGAATTCCTTCGGAAGTTCATCCAAGAATTCCTCCGAAAGTTCCTCCAGGAATTCCTCCAAAAGTTCCTCCAGAAATAATTCCGGAAGCTCCTCCAGGAATTCCTCCGAAATTACCTCCAGGAATAATTCCGAGAGTTCCTCCATGATTTCCGTACGGGAATTCCTCCGGAAGTTCCTCCAGGAATTTATCCGGAAGTTCCTACAGAAATTCCTCCGGAAGTTCCTTCAGAAATTCCTCCAGGAATTCTTCCGAAAGTTCCTCCAGGAATAATTCCGAGAGTTCCTCAATGATTTCCTTCTAAAGTTCCTACGGGAATTCCTCCGGAAGTTCCTCCAGGAATTCCTCCGGAAGTTCCTCTAGGAATTCCTCCGGAAGTTCCTCTAGGAATTCCTCCGGAAGTTCCTCCAGGAATTCCTCTGGAAGTTCCTCCAGGAATTCCTCTGGAAGTTCCTCCAGGAATTCCTCTGGAAGTTCCTCCAGGAATTCCTCTGGAAGTTCCTCCAGGAATTCCTCCGGAAGTTCCTCCAGGAATTCCTCAGGAAGTTCCTCCAGGAATTCCCCCGGAAGTTCCTCCAGAACTTCCTCCGGAAGTTCCTCCGGAAGTTCCTCCAGGAATTCCTCCCGAAGTTCCTCCAGGAATTCCTCCGGAAGTTCCTCCAGGAATTCCTCCGGAAGTTCCTCCAGGAATTCCTCCGGAAGTTCCTCCAGGAATTCCTCCGGAAGTTCCTCCAGGAATTCCTCCGGAAGTTCCTCCAGGAATTCCTTCGGAAGTTCCTCCAGGAATTCCTCCGGAAGTTCCTCCAGGAATTCCTCCGGAATTTCCTCCAGGAATTCCTCCGGAAGTTCCTCAGGAATTCCTCCGAAGTTCCTCCAGGAATTCCTCCGGAAGTTCCTCCAGGAATTCCTCGGAAGTTCCTCCAGGAATTCCTCCGGAAGTTCCTCCAGGAATTCCTCCGGAAGTTCCTCCAGGAATTCCTCCGGAAGTTCCTCCAGGAATTCCTCCGGAAGTTCCTCCAGGAATTCCTCCGAAGTTCCTCCAGGAATTCCTCCGAAGTTCCTCCAGGAATTCCTCCGGAAGTTCCTCCAGGAATTCCTCCGGAAGTTCCTCCAGGAATTCCTCCGGAAGTTCCTCCAGGAATTCCTCGGAAGTTCCTCCAGGAATTCCTCCGGAAGTTCCTCCAGGAATTCCTCCGGAAGTTCCTCAGGAATTCCTCCGGAAGTTCCTCCAGGAATTCCTCCGGAAGTTCCTCCAGGAATTCCTCCGGAAGTTCCTCCAGGAATTCCTCCGGAAGTTCCTCCAGGAATTCCTCCCGAAGTTCCTCCAGGAATTCCTCCGGAAGTTCCTCCAGGAATTCCTCCGGAAGTTCCTCTAGGAATTCCTCCGAGAGTTCCTCCAGGAATTCCTCCGGAAGTTCCTCCAGGAATTCCTCCGGAAGTTCCTCCAGGAATTCCTCCGGAAGTTCCTCCAGGAATTCCTCCGGAAGTTCCTCCAGGAATTCCTCCAGAAGTTCCTCCAGGAATTCCTCCGGAAGTTCCTCCAGGAATTCCTCCGGAAGTTCCTCCAGGAATTCCTCCGAAGTTCCTCCAGGAATTCCTCGGAAGTTCCTCCAGGAATTCCTCCGGAAGTTCCTCCAGGAATTCCTCCGGAAGTTCCTCCAGGAATTCCTCCGAAGTTCCTCCAGGAATTCCTCGGAAGTTCCTCCAGGAATTCCTCCGAAGTTCCTCCAGGAATTCCTCCGGAAGTTCCTCCAGGAATTCCTCCGGAAGTTCCTCCAGGAATTCCTCCGGAAGTTCCTCCAGGAATTCCTCCGGAAGTTCCTCCAGGAATTCCTCCGAAGTTCCTCTAGGAATTCCTCCGGAAGTTCCTCCAGGAATTCCTCCGGAAGTTCCTCCAGGAATTCCTCGGAAGTTCCTCCAGGAATTCCTCCGAAGTTCCTCCAGGAATTCCTCCGGTAGTTCCTCCAGGAATTCCTCCTGAAGTTCCTCCAGGAATTCCTCTGGAAGTTCTTCCAGGAATTCCTCCGGAAGTTCCTCCAGGAATTCCTCCGAAAGTTCCTCCAGGAATTCCTCCGGTAGTTCCTCCGGAAGTTCCTCCAGGAGTTCCTCTGGAAGTTCTTCCAGGAATTCCTCCAGGAGTTCCTCCGGAAGTTCCTCCAGGAACTCCTCCGGAAGTTTTTCCAGGAATTCCTCTGGAAGCTCCTTCAGGAATTCCTCTGGAAGTTCCTCCAGAAGTTCCTCCAGGAATTCCTCCAGAAGTTCCTTCAGGAATTCCTCCGGAAGTTCCTCCAGGAATTCCTCCGCAAGTTCCTCCAAGAATTCCTCCGGAAGTTCCTCCAGGAATTCCTCCGGAAGTTCCTCAGGGAATTCTTCCGCAAGTTCCTCCAGGAATTCCTCCAGAAGTTCCTCCAGGAATTCCTCCGGAAGTTCCTCCAGGAATTCCTCTGGAAGTTCCTCCAGGAATTCCTCCGGAAGTTCCTCCAGGAATTCCTCCGGAAGTTCCTCCAGGAATTCCTCCGGAAGTTCCTCCAGGAATTCCTCCGGAAGTTCCTCCAGGAATTCCTCCGGAAGTTCCTCCAGGAATTCCTCCGGAAGTTCCTCCAGGAATTTCTCCGGAAGTTCCTCCAGGAATTCCTCCGGAAGTTCTTCCAGGAATTCCTCCGGAAGTTCTTCAGGAATTCCTCCGGAAGTTCCTCCAGGAATTCCTCCGGAAGTTCCTCCAGGAATTCCTCCGGAAGTTCCTCCAGGAATTCCTCCAGAAGTTCCTCCAGGAATTCCTCCGGAAGTTCCTCCAGAAAATCCTCTGGAAGTTCCTCCAGAAATTCCTCCGGAAGTTCCTCCAGGAATTCCTCCAGAAGTTCCTCCAGAAATTCCTCCGGAAGTTCCTCCAGAAATTTCTCCGGAAGTTCCTCCAGAAATTCCTTCAGGAATTCCTCCGGAAGTTCCTCCAGGAATTCCTCCGGAAGTTCCTCCAGAAATTCCTCCAGGAATTCCTCCGGAAGTTCCCCCAGGAAAAATTCCGGGAGTTCCTCAATGATTTCCTTCCAGGAACTTTCGAAGGAAATTCTGGAGGAGTATTGGAAAAAAATCTTGGAGGAATTTACGAAAGAACATCTGAAAGAACTCCTACTGGAGGAATACTGGAGGAACTTGTGCAAGAATTCCTGGAGAAAATTCCGGAGCTTCCAGGAGGAAATTCTGGAGAATTTCCTAGAGAAACCAAGAGCTGCCATTTCCCTGATCCTTATTCAACAGCGCTGTTTGTACCTGTCGGTAGATTTCCAAACTCTCAGCTACACCGAGTTTCCATGGGGAAGAGACATTTCTTAAGGATGCCGTAATTGGGTGATTTTCCTTATACACATGCTCTGCTACCTTAGATCTAAAATTTCCGGAGGACTCTTATTTGTATTTTTATCGGAATGATGTGCATCATAATGGATAGCTTCCTGAGGAATTTCTGTACGAACTTCCGGAGGAATTTCTGGAGAAACTATCGAAAGAAATTCTGGAAGAACTTTCTGGGAGGATCTTTCGGATTTGTATTTTCTTTATTAAAGTGTTTTTCACTCGAAATTGTGTGGAACACTACGGAGTTTCGGGAGGAATTTCTGGACGATTTATGACATCAATTAATATTATCCCTACTGTTCTGATATATTTAAAGGAGTCAATCAGTCAACTCATCATCATTGGCATTACATCCCCCACTGGGACATTGCCGCCTCGCAGCTTAGTGTTCATTAAGCTCTTCCACAGTTTTAACTGCGATCAGTACTGGAATTTCTCATTTTCAATAAGAGATGTCACGCGATGTTTACATATCTGCCCCAAATTCTATTGAAATGCGAAGGATGAATGGCATGCTACAAAATCTCAAAAATATTTGTTCCGTGACAGGTCATGAAAGTGTGCAATATCTGCTTTATTTTTGTGTTTATTTTCACTTTTCACTTTTTCACTTCACTGAATTAAAGAAGTATGATTAATTTATCGACTAGTCACTATACTTCGCATGTATATCTTAAAATAACTTAGCAATTTAATTTTTAAAATAAAGCACAACGTCCTTTCATGACTGCCTTTCATGCGAAATTGATCAAAGAACCCACGATTCTTTCATTTGGTCGCCTGAAATAGAAAAAGGCGCTTTGCTCTCTGTCTTATGACGATCACGACCTTTTCCAGTACTGACTGCGATATTTCTAAGCCAAGTTACCATTTCTGCATTTGTATATCATGATGATACTTTTATGCCCAGGGAAGTCGAGACAATTTCCAAGCCAAAAATTGCCTAGACCGGCACCGGGAATCGAACCCAGCCACCCTCATCATGGTCTTGCTTTGTAGCCGCGCATCTTACCGCACGGCTAAGGAGGGCGCCAATCCATCAACTAGTATTTAATAAAAAGTTAATTTTAATATTATTGAAATTAAATTAAATCGTGTCTAGAAATAATTAAAATCTTTTTTACTCCTTCTAACGTTAAATAAAAACTGGCTGGCACATCCGCACGCATTGCGTTTTGCAACAGCGGCAATGATGCGGAATATTTTTAGTATAAGCTATCGACAAACCGCTTGCCGTTACCGTTCCGTTGCCGTACTCCATTGCGTTCCCCCCTTATCTTCTCTTGGAGGGGCAATAAAAAGAAATTTACGAATCGATCATTTTCACGAATGTTCCGGATCTTCCATGCGTACACCTGGTGGATACAATGGTCCATGTGTGGATCAGATTTTGACAACAAATGGTTCTAAACAATCTCGGCGCTCCACGATGAAATTAAAGAATTCACCATTTTTATGTATGTTCCGTCTTTAACGGATATTCCGGATCTTCCAGGGGGCCACCCGGTGGCCAAAATGGGCCGTATGTGGTCACAACATCAATTTCGTACTCAATGTTTGATAATAAACGAATCTAAAAAAAATCCCGCCACCTTACGATGAAATTTTTGAATTGACCTTTTTACGGATGTTTCGGATCTTCCAGGGGACCCGGTGGTCACAATGGTCCGTGTGTGTCACAACATCAATTTCGTACTCAAGGTTCGACAACAAATAATTCTAAAAAAATCCCGGCGCTCTACGGTGAAACCAAAAGAGAAGAAAGCAACAGTGTTGTATAACAACACTACACACAATACAACTTGGCTGTACAACATTTGAATCCTCCCACCCGAAGTCTGACCAAAATCAAACGGTTTTGATTTCATCTGACGAACTTTACAACTTTGAAACCGTCTGTCCAACAGAGGGGTACACCATGTCGAAGCGTGTGTGGGGCCCTAAATTCGACGAAAGAATCGAAGGACACTCAACTGGAGAAAACGCATAATGGCAACACACGGGGCTGTCAATATGTACAACAATCACAGTGGTATACTTGGTACCACATAAGAAAACCAATGAAAAGGCTGGTTTGATGTGGAGTGCTAAAAAGCAATGGATTAAAAAACCAATAGAGGTAATAAACTATAGAGGACGATTGTCGCTGCGGTTCCCTTTGTTATCGTTCCCAAACATGTTGGGTACCTATCTGTCAAAACGTACTGATTTTTCCTTCGTTGACATTTAGTGCCCTATCCTCGCCAGCAAAAGATGTTTCGCCAGTGACGACAGCGACAATCTTCCTCTATAGTTTATAGACCAATGCAAGATTTTGACTTAACCTCATTTATTTGACAGTTCACAGAGCTTGTTTACAGGGTGTTAGAATTAAAATCGATCAGCCGGAAATAAAAATCCGTAATTTTCGCTCAAAATCATTTTGATCCGAATATTCTAGTGATATGCTTTAATTCCTACCATAAATCAATCACGAAAGACATCAATATTCTTAATTAATCGCAAAGCAGTTTTTCCGGAAGCTGCTCCAGAGACTAAGTCCCTGTAAACAAGCTCTGTGAACTGTCAACCTACGTCATCTTGCACTGGTCTATTACCTCTATTGAAAAACCAGACCAGAAGATAAACTTCATCGGCACAACGAAAAAGTGCTCGGAGGCTTCGAATCTGTCTCATAAAATGGCTTATAAGTCTTGTTGTAAAGTAATGTTTAGCATAGAATTTGGAAGAATACGTCGGCTGCTGGCTGTATGCAATCGAGGAAGATGCGCGTGCGGCAGGTCTGCTGGGAGACTGGCAATTGGCGGGCGGCCCAAGAACAAAACTTGAAATATGACATTACATTTGGTTTTACTCCAGACTAGCGAGCCTGGATTAAAAACAAAGAGACGCAATACTCCTACCTTTAACAACCTTGTGCTCGATTGGAACAACCGATTTGACAGCAAATGCGCTGTTCCAATTTTGACACTTCGTCTCTTTGTTATGAGTGCAGCCTCTTTACTCCAGACGTGCCAGACAACACGGAGTGTATGACCATCATTGGCATTGGTATTCCGTGTATAGTAGAAAATCGAAAATTTGTTTTCAATAAAATGAAATATCTGCAGTTATCAGACGTCGCAACTCATTTCTGATTAGTGCGCATGATATTACATCCATGCGCGCATGATGCGCACTACTAATGAAATATTTCCGCGCGGTCCGGTTTGGTGCCGGCCCGACAATATAGGCTGGACTCGATCCATTTCGAATAGGTTTGCAATTTGCTGCTCTCCTGTTCGGCGACTTATAATCAAGTAAGACGATTCCGCAGGGATCGTAATTCTCACTTATTCTCACTAGCAGAGAATGCTCCCTCACGCTGATTTTCGCAGAGAATCGGTTTGCGAGCAAAAAAAAACGGTGTAATGAGAGATAAACAATTCTCCCTCACTACCAGTTCCGCGAAAAGTTGAATTGAATTATCTTTATCTACGAGATTTTCGGCCCTGGGCGGGTTCATCTCGTCCGCGAAAAGTTGATTTGCTCGTTTTCTCACTCCTTTCTTCTTTTTTGTACCATCACTAATTGCAAAAACATGGAACAAACAACTTAATCCCTACATGTAATCGAGGGGCCCTCCTTAGCCGTGTGGTAAGACGCGCGGCTACAAAGCAAGACCATGCTGAGGGTGGCTGGGTTCGATTCCCGGTGCCGGTCTAGGCAATTTTCGGAGTTGAAATTGGCTCGACTTCCCTGGGCATAAAAGTATCATCGTGTTAGCCTCATGATATACGAATGCAAAAATGGTAACCTGGCTTAGAAACCTCGCAGCTAATAACTGTGGAAGTGCTTAATGAACACTAAGCTGCAAGGCGGCTCTGTCCCAGTGTGGGGACGTAATGCCAATAAGAAGAAGAAGATGTAATCGATGTGGTGGGATGGCTATAATGATCGCAACCCATCGTCAGTTTTGTTGATGTTCTAGGTTCGAAACCCGTTGCGGTCATAAAATTTTTGTAATTGATTACCGAAAATTTTCGCGAAAAGAGAGTGTGACGGTCCGCCTTTACTGCGACCGAACCAAATTTGCTGGGGGCGGAGTCAAAGTTGTACAACATATCGGAGCGTGTATGCGGCCCCTAACAATACGGCTCTAATTGATGCAAGCAGTTGCTGAAAGCAATTCAGCAATTTATTTTGCTAGAACCAAATCCAAAAATTTTAAGTGCACTGATTTATCTCGTCCCATTGCATTCGACTATTTTTCCTTGTACTGGGTAATCAAATACCACTGCTTTAGTATCATTCCAGTTAGTTTCCCTACCTTTTCTATGAACAAAGAATACTGGTCTAGTCAGGTCAACATTGTGAGATAATGAGTGAGATAAACGAATACATCATAACTGACAGTATAGATACACACCCTGCGTTAATTATGTGCATTGCTCGCATTTCTGAACTTCCACTCGCTTGTCAAACGTCAAACTCTTCTCCTGCTTCCGGCCATAAATCAGCAACTCTGCTGTACAGCAAAAACCCAAACATCCCGCCCGGAAACACACACAGATATCTCATTTGCAGCGACGGCCTCTCGTCATCATCCGGACTATAATTTGTATCATAAATTAAGACCGGAATAAATTATAAATCTTGTCATCTTCGGCACTCGAATGCTGCCAGCCCAGCCCAACTCGCGTAATTAAACCGATTGCTACAAATAATATCATTAGGTAGCTGAAGATATGGCATGGCCAGTCCAAGTTCAAGTGGGATGCAATCGCACAACGACATCTGAGATACATCAGGCACTTCTGCTGACGGATGTTCCATTCCAAATGGCTCTCGAAAGATGCTTTCCATGATTAATTAGACCGCTCGCCTGGCTTCTCTCTAATTAGCGCCAGACCTGTGGTGGACACGGAATCGGAGTGGGCTGGCCAAAGCTACCAAACCTGTCATCGGATCGGTTGCTTCTGCACGATGCGTTTGAGCAGAGGTTCGCTAAGTTTATAATTTCTTCATATGTACAGCATTGAACCAACTTAAATTCTTCATGGTACTACACTTTTTTGCAAATTAATGTTGCTATCGAATTAAAAATATTATGTAATTATGCCCTGTGGAGCAAAACACCAAAACACCTTTTTCGGTATTCTTATATGTTCTTCATGTTACAACATTCTACCGATATATAAAACTTCCATACGATTTCGCGACACATGATGTTCCACACGCCTTATGTATAGTACAGCAGACGAATGTAGAGTGCATCTATTTTTTATATGAGAATTAGTGAATTCAAGTTTTCCTCTGACTAAATTGCCAAACTAACAATGAAGTTTGCTATATTTCAATTACTTAACTGCTTTGTCATAAATCTGAAGCATGAATCATGAAGCAAGCGAACGCATCTGCGATATTATCAAAAACCTATATCGCAAAATTAATATTAACTACAGTTCAGTAATTTGAGAACCACTACTTCAAAGCAATACATATTCCAGATTATTGACATGTTTTCGAAACCCGACAGGATCGTCGTCACATCTCGTCACACCAATAACCCTGCAATAATTGTTAATTATTGATTTCTTCTTTTAATTTCTCTTCTCTGCCATACTAACATCCATCCAACTCATCAACGCATCTGCGCCGCAACTGAACGCGTCCAAATGGTCACATTCCAAAACTTCTTGGATGCGACACGGTTCGGCTTGTTGAAATGATCGACGACGCGGGCCAGATCGAGGACCTGACGATGGCAATGTTCGAAGATGCGGACAAGTTCAACCGAGGGGCCATCACCTACGAGGCGCTCAAAAATCAACTGGAAAAGCACGGTGGCTTGCTGGAGAACTTGAGCATCAGGTAAGCTCTGGGCGCGTGTCTCACCCCCCCAAAGGCAACGGCGAAAGCATAAAAATTAAAATTTAAATCATTCCCACTCGCAGCATCGACCGGTGGCTCGTTCCGCTTCCGCAGGAGGACTCCGCCAGGAAAAAGCACAAGAAGAAACCGCTGCCCCACCAGCTGACGGCGCCGTACATTAAGAATAATTACGTCTTCCTTTCGTTTCTGTCCGTCTTCATCCTGGTCAACGTGGGCCTGTTCGTATCGCGTGCGATCCAGTACCGCAAGAGCAACGGATTTGTCATCCTGGCGCGAGCTTGCGGTAAGTGCTTTCAGTCATCCAGCGTGTACGTACGGCGTAAAAGCGCCAACCACAAAATGTTGTCCGCCTCCGGTGGCGTCAGTGGCTAATGGTTCAGTCAAGCAGAAAAGACAGCTGGACAAGTGCGCCGTGTTGGACATTTCATGTTGCTTCGTGAAAAGCGACATGGAAATAATCACTCTTATATTAAACGCGGTGTTTTGGGTGATGTTGAACGTTATCGTGAAAGTGAGACATTAACCTGGTTGAATCGCTCGGGGTTATACTTTTATAAGCATTATAATACATTTTGTGGAGATAGTGCTCCGTTAAAAGGAAACTTGTACTGTTTTGATTAAAAAAAAATAGAATTAGGTGTTTGTGAATGTGATAAGATCACAAAAATGTTTTGCCAGGTCATCGCTGAGCTAACATGTGCATCGATGTTTCAAATTGGTAATTATTGCTCTGTTCCAATTTTACATTTGAGATTGGCACTTTCTTGAACAAATTCAACGTTAAGCTTTTCAACAAATTTTTGAACGTTAGTAGTGAAAAATAATACGATGACATTTTTAAAAGCTATCCTTTAATCAATAATACGTTCAAAATCTCTCATGCAAACCCTTTTTCGTCTCACAGGGGGTTGTCATTCATAATAATCTTTAAATATGCTGTTTCGATTGAAGCCAAAGCATAAAAACGAAGACCACATTAGGCCGATACAAATATTAAAAAACAATTATGTCTCCCCCCCCTCCGATTTTTTTCCTCAAAAATAATATTTTGAGGGGGCAACAAAATAAAATTCGGATAATGTTGAGAATTTTCAAAACATTCTTTAACAAATCCAAGGAGTTTTTTTTTTTTTTTCATTTTAATATTTTTCTTTTATTATCCCCCCCCCCCCCCCTTCACATGACCTTTTGGAGGCCAGTAGGACATAATTTAAATTTAATATTTGTAACGGCCTTATCTTGATAAAGTGGTCTTCGCTTAAACCCTCTTTAATATTTAGACATCTCATGAAGTGAATGAATGTTGTTGCTGTACGGATTTCGGTATCCCACGCTAATTTCCAAATCACGTTGTTGCATGTTTCTGAATTTAATTATGGCCCCACTGTTATCATGGTTTGATCGTTTGATGTTACATAACATTAGAACTGACATATTAAAGTTTAATTCAAGAATTGACCTTTCCCGTCAAAAAATGTTATTCGCTCGATTGATTCTTTATTTTATTTAAGGTTAACTTCCCCAAAAAAACCCATATTTTTACCGCCTCTGAGTATTTTTAAAATGTTAATAAAAAAATAGAAAAAGTGCTGTTTTCCAAGATTGGCCTAACATTTGCTCGATTTTGAACAAACATCGGGAGAATTTTTCAGGCCGGTTCACACTTGCAGCTCTTTTTCGGCTTTTGTTTTCGATTTTTGAAATAGTTAGAGGCTTCAAAGGATCGATTGAGACTATAAAACGAGATGCAGATTTTTGGTAGAAGGTAAGATTCCGCTCCGGAAGATCATGTGTGGACCGCTTCATATCATCCTGAAACAGGTCAGCGTATTCCAGCGAGTCCCTCTATTTGGTATTCATTAACAACGAATTGTTCTGAACACGAAAATCTGTGGATCGCCCTTAGACGTGCTTAGACGCAAGGAAGTTCCGGTTAAAATCATTAACCTTATCGAAGCGCAGTACTAGCGTGTATATCAGCAGAGATCTCGCCGAAACTGCAAACCGATGTCGATTCTTTGGCTTGTTTAAGGTCAACATTCCCAAAGAACACATATTTTTAAAGCCTCTAAGTATTTTTAAAATCGAAAACAAAAACCGAAAAAGTGCTGCACGTGGGAAAAGGCCTGAAAAATTATGATGATGTCCGTTCAAAATCGGGCCAATCTTTAAAAAAAGCACTTTTGACGTAAACTACGTCTAAGGGGAAGACTCAGATACAGGGTGTAAAACCGAAATTTCCAAATTTGAGACCGTCACGAAATTAGGATAGATTTCAAACGCTAATAGCGTCTTTATCTTTCGATGGATTTTCGACATTTGCTTATCAATCGATTCAGAAACTCTCCAGCAATTTGCCAATTCTATTGATACTATTGATTATCAACGTTAAACTATTGAAAATGTTGTTTCTTTCCAAACCGGGTGAAAAATTCAATTCCGTTAATAAATCCCCAACACGGACATCAGATTGCAGTAAGGTACGGGCCTTTTGATCCACTTCTTCGTTTCCCTGTGTATAAAAAGCCCCGTGTTTCGCGTGCGCGCGTCATTTTCATTCTGGATGTCACGGCGAGCGGACCAGGGCGTCCAGAAGCGGTTCCAGTGACAACGGCCGTCTCAGCGGTATAATGGTGCGGATGAAATTTTTTCGGTCGGTGGTGGTGGCGGTCGTGGAAGCAGCAGCACATCATTTTCATCCGTGTTCCATCTTCGGCGGATCTGGCAATCGACGGCGTTCGTTGAGCCGAATCATCGGATGGCGGTCACGCAGCCCAGTGGCTGCTGTTAATAAGGCACATAAGTGGCAATTAATCAGTTCTTTGCAGGACCATCATTATATTTGTGAAGAAGGTTAAGTTGAAATAATTTTCCTAAAGTTAGGAACTGGAAAATTCTTCGGTGAAGTTTTCTAGTGTAATTCGGAGTTGTATGAATTTAGTGATTGATAATGTTGATATTAGACGAACTTTCCTCATAGAACAAAGCATAACTGTTTGGCATCGGTAGCGGAATCATAGCATCAGTGCCGGTCCGAGCATAGGCTGTCATCGGAAGATTGCTACAGCAATTTATTCACTAACGTGGCGTTTGCAACGATTTGGATGTTGTCAGCACAACATAAAATTTTCCCGCGAGACTCTAATTTTGTATTTTTCCTGTTGATGATTGAAAAAGAAATCGGTTCCGAGATAAACTTTATTCAAAGCGCAACGCTAACGTCGGTAGTTGAATCCCAAGCAAGTATCGGAAGGAGACCATGCAAACAATTGATTCGCATTATGACTGAAAAAATTGTATGGCGTCAGTATTGATGTTTGCTACAGATTTTTTGACGTAAACTTCATCTAAGGGAAGACTCAGATACAGGGTTTAAAACGGAAATTTCCAAATTCGAGACTGTCACAAAATTAGGATAGATTTCAAACGCTAATAGCGTCTTTATCTTATTTTCGACATTTGCTTATCAATCGATTCGGAAACCCTTCAGCAATTTGCCAATTCTATTGATACTACATATTGATTATCATTAATGCTTAATTTTTTTCTACAACAAATATGATTTTGAAAAAGTATCATCGGCGCGTGCTTATTCGCAATCTACATGCTGATACATTTACAGTTACATCAAACAACTGAAAACCGAAGTACGCCACTCCAAAATTACGAGGTGACAATGTTAGAAAGAGACACAAGATAGGAAAAATAACACGGTGTGTAGTGCCTCCCCGAGTCACCTTAAGGGAAGATCCTTTAATTACGTAACGCAAAAATTGAGCATTTTCAACCCCACCCCTATGTCACACTTTTGTATGAAACATCTAAAATTATGTATGGGTCGTCACACTTCGCCCAACCCCCTTCCCCTCTAAGCGTTACGTAATTTGTGGACGCTCCCAAGACCCACTTTCATTGATTGTAGCCGTTCGTTAGTACTTCATATCAAATATCATATCATATCATAGCATATCAAAGAATATTGTGGCCAAATTTCATAAAATTTGGTCAACAAAAACCCCCCTGACAATAATAGAACAAAACCTGCCAAAGCCGTCATTCCTCCTACTTCATACAAGAAAATTTAAACTGAGCGCTGCTAATGTTAATGACGACGACCGCGCGACCCACACCATCGCCGGGAATAAAATTTCCGGTAGGAGCTCCACCGATGCCGAAGGTGGTACCACGGTCTGCTCTCCGCGACATCTCGAACGAAATGGCTCGCGCGCGCGGAAGAGCTGCTTTCTTGTAATCAATAAAGTTGAACCTGTAGCCACGCCCCTTTGGGGGGGGTGTGACGGTTACACAATATTTGCAGTCATACCGGACAACAAAGAGGCGGGACTAATGAGCCATCTTTATTGATTATAAGAAAACTGCTCTCCCGCGCGCGCGAGACATTTCAGCACCTAAAAACTCATGGATGAGTTGAATCATCGTATGTTTTCTGTATGTATGTAGAATCACGAGCGCGCGTCAAACGGAGAAGCTGCAAAAGTGTTTTCGCATGGATGACTATCTACCAAAATTATAAGTCTTTCTCTGAATCGTGCTCTCGTGATTCTACTACCGACGGAAAACAATCTGCTATCACCAAGCAATTAAGTTTTACTTTGATCAAAATTCAATGCGAATAACATTATTGCAACGTCTCTCTCCGACAAACTGTGCAGAATTGAATATGATTGCATCGAATAGTAAAGTTCGCAATATTCTGACTTTGGTTTTGTTGTTATGACTGATTGGAAATGCGTATTATTGAAAACAAATTGGACTATTGAAAATAATTGGTTATTATCATTGCACCAAAAGGTTTTTCGTAGTTTACGTCGGGCGGTCGTGTCTTGCATACAACCCTTCTGATTTTTCGATTTTAAAAATAGTTAGAGATTCCAAAAAAATATGGGTTTTTGGGAAAGTTGACCTTTAATAAGCCAAAGAATCGACTGAGAAAATAAAACGAGATATAATTTTTGACGGGAAAGGTCAATTCAGGCCTGATGGCCTCACAACCGGATCTCGAATGATGAGCTCCATCGACAATGCCATTCGAATACGACATGAACAGATATTCGAAAGCGCATACGAAAGCGAAAGCGTATACATGGAGTTGGGTTGTCCGAAACTATGACAAAAGGATGAAAGAAATAAGATCGAAAGACGAAAGGTCGAAAGAACAAAAGATCGAAAGACAAAAGTACGAAGGGGCAAAAGGTCGAAAGTGGAAGAAGGGTGAAAAAACGGAAGAAAAAGGAAGGAAAAGAATGAAGAAACAAAAAGGAAGATGAAACAGATGAAAGAAGAAGGGAGAAGGAATAAAGAAAAAGAAGGAGTAAGAAGAAAGAAGTAAAAGACAACAAGGAAGAAGGAAAAAAGAAAATAGAAGAAGAATGATGGAAGTAGTAAGAAGAAAGGAAGAAGAATGATTAAAGATGGAAAGAGAAAGAAAAAAAGAAAGAAGGACGAAGAGAGAATTATTATTTATTTATTCAGACTAAGGCCGAAGTGGCCTGTGCGGTATATAAGAGTCTTCTCCATTCGGCTCGGTCCATGGCTACACGTCGCCAACCACGCAGTCTACGGAGAAGTCATCTTCCACCTGATCGATCCACCTTGCCCGCTGCGCACCTCGCCTTCTTGTGCCCGTCGGATCGTTGTCGAGAACCATTTTCACCGGGTTACTGTCCGACATTCTGGCTACGTGCACGGCCCACCGCAGTCGTCCGATTTTCGCGGTGTGAACGATGGATGGTTCTCCCAACAGCTGATGCAACTCGTGGTTCATTCGCCTCCTCCACGTTCCGTCCGCCATCTGCACCCCACCATAGATGGTACGCAGCACTTTCCTTTCGAAAACTCCGAGTGCGCGTTGGTCCTCCACGAGCATCGTCCAGGTCTCGTGTCCGTAGAGGACTACCGGTCTAATGAGGACGAAGAGAGAAAGGGGAAGGAAAAAGGAAGAAGGGAAAAAGAAAGGAGGAATTAAGAAGGAATAAGAAGAAGGACATTCCACGTCGAGCATCCGTGCGAGACGGTTGATGTAAATCCGCGTACGGTCTGCTTCTCATTCGGTTTTTTCCTGAAGTACAGGTAGTGGTTTTTTCTGAAAGTGTTTTGAAGCATGGTCCAATGCACCGAATGAACACAATGACGTTTGAGACGGGCGCTGTTTACTAAAATGAACACTTGCATGAACTCGATGAATGAAAAAGTATTCATTCTAAGTAAACAGCGCCCGTCTCAAACGTCAATGATGAACTCGGTGCATTGGACCATAGTGCTTGAGTGGAAGTGGTGCTTAGCTAGCAGTTAAGTAGCCATTTCGTTGGTTTTGCAACTACGCAAAACTTTGCAGTTTATTCGGCGTCCATCGCAGGCGCAGGCATCATCGTCCCACGCCGACAGTCATCATCCATCGTGCGTCTCCACCAACACAGACGCTGCCGTCCTGCCACCATCCATCCACCCAGTTGCAGTGTTGGGTGCGGCGAGAACACCAACAATAGCGTGGTTCGCTTCGACCGCACCACCGGCGAGTGTCCATCGAGCTAGTGTGTGCTGCCAGAACTGTTAGCCGGCAACACAGCAGTGTGAACGCAAGTATTTAATTGAGCTCCCTCTTATTGTTCCCCTCCCTTCTCCATCTTATCGGAATAGTTTTTCTCTCTTTTTACTCGTCTTCCCTCTGTCCCAAATCATTTTTGTTTGTGTGTGTGTTTTTCTGCCCTTGTGATAATTGTTTAGTTTTAAAATAGATTGTGCCTCGCTGCAGCGGCGCATTTCGTGTCCTGCAATGCGCGAAGGCGAAGTTGGCGGGGTACTTCGTATTCCATGTCAGATGTTTCGTTGCATTCAGGTGTTCCAAACCAAAACGAAATGGACACCAGCAACGCTAAAATTTCCTCTACGAGCCCCCGTCCCAAGGTCTACCCTCACGACTCTAGTGGGCCGTATGTTGTTTTCTTTCGACCCAAAGGCAAACGTTTGAATATCAGCCAGATTAGCAAAGATCTGGAAAAGCGATTTTCGTCTGTCACGACCATTGACATGGTTGGGTCCAGTAAACTCCGTGTCACGGTCAGTGATCGCAAACAGACCAACGAGATTGCCACCTGTGAGCTTTTCACTCTCGAATACAAAGTGTATTTACCGTCAGCAGTGTGTGAGATCGCGGGGGTGGTGACGGAGGGAAGTATGACATGCGACGATTTGAAACAAGGTTCGATCGTTTCAAGAACGTTTCTTTGCCTCCTGTTGCGATACTGGATTGTAAACAAATGAATTCGGTGTCTCAGGAGGAAGAGAAGCGGATTTATTCCCCATCTGACTCTTTCTGCGTTACCTTTTCCGGGTCCGTACTGCCTGACTACGTAGTGATTGGCAAACTTCGTCCACCTGTGCGGCTGTATGTACCGAAGGTGATGGATTGTATTAATTGCAAGCAACTGGGCCACACCGCTTAGTACTAAACCTCGCTGTGCATCGTGCGGAGAGAAGCATGTGGATGGCACGTGCAAGGCAGCACCGAAATGTGTCTATTGTAACGAAAGCCCTCCACATGCTCTTGAAGCTTGCCCAACGAACATACAGCTCCGAATCCACCAGAAGCGGTCTCTTCAGCAGCGTTCTCGGCGAAGTTACGCCGAAATGTTAAGGAAGGCCGCTTCTCCACTCGTTTCTGACACCATCTACTCGTCTCTTCCTTTGAACGATCAAGGTAGCTCTGACTCCGAAGTTGGGAATGGCGTTCCCTTTGTTTTCAATGGCTCAACGAGGAAGAGAATAAAACAGAGCCAGCGACCCTCGAAAAAGCCTAGAAAACAACCGCAAAGTGAGCCCCAATCCAACATGGTCAAATTCAAAGCGGGTGGAAATACTCAAAAACGTTCAACTTTTGTGGTTTCACATCGGGATGATCGAGAGTTTCCACCGCTTCCGGGAACATCTAAAATCCCAGATGCCCCATTTTTTGCGATTTCTTAGCCAGAAAGAGAGCATACAGAGCGAGCAGAAGAACTCCCGAGCGCTCCAATGTTCACACTTTCTGGCATCGTGGAGCTCATCCTCAACTTCTTTGATGCTTCCGACCCCGTAAAGAACATGGTCAAAACTGTTCTTCCTATTCTGACTCCTCTCCTAAAGCAACTGGCTTCAAAAATGCCCCTCCTGGAGTCATTTGTATCCTTCAATGGCTAACTTAGTCAGTAAGGGTAACATGATTTCGATTCTACAGTGGAACTGTCGAAGTATTCTTCAAAAATAAGATATATTCAAATTTTTAGTTAACAAATTACAATACGATGCTTTTGCTATATGTGAAGCTTGGCTAACACCATATGTGAACCTTCATTTTCCTGATTTCAACATAACCGCTGCGATCGGGCAGATCGATATGGAGGGGTGCTTTTAGGGATCAAAAAACAGCACTCCTTCGATAGGGTCGATTTTGCTTCGATGTCATGCACCGAAGCTGTCGCATGTCAGGTGACTATTCGAGGAAAAGACCTCAGTATCGCCTCGATATATCTTCCTCCAAACACCGCGATATCTCGTAGGGATCTCTCGCACATCTGCTCGGTTATGCCCGAGCCACGGTTGCTCTTGGGAGATTTTTACTCCCCACGGAACAGGCTGGGGAACTGTACGACGACAACCGTTCATCAATGATATACGACCTCTGCGACGACTTTAATATGACAATTTTGAATACAGGAGAAGTTACACGAGTGGCTCCTCCAGCAAGAGATAGTCGTCTAGATCTTTCCATTTGTTCGAGCTCATTATCGTTGTGACCGGAGGTATCCAAATCTTTCATTCATATTTTTCTTCAGGTTCATGAATCATCCTTCAAAACAGGTCATCCAATGTTGTGACCGGAGGTATCCAAATCTTTCATTCATATTTTTCTTCAGGTTCATGAATCATCCTTCAAAACAGGACTTCACTCATCCAAATTAGTTGAAAGACTGATGATTGAAGGATTGATCATTTTCATCTATTATTTATTTTTCTAAAGGTATCTATGTTTTTTTTAAATCCATTTTTTAATCAATTTGTAAATATACATTAGTGCCATATTTCTTAATCCAATTATCCAACCATCTATACATCACTACATTACCCCCCATCTATACTCTTTTGTTTTTTTTTGTTTCAATATCTTTGACCAAACTACATACTATAAAATACTCTTTGATTCGTTTTGTACTTCTCTTGTGTTTTTTTATCACGTATTCCTGTATTTGTTTAAGTATCTAGCACATCTCCACAAACAGTATCTCTTACATTGAATAATTTGCCAACAAGAAAATCTAATTCATTCGAGGTCCATGTTCTTACAAATCTTTAGTTATCAAACATATTGTATTTGACATACAATTTATTTTTATTATTTTCTATCGAGATCTGTTCGCATAGTTGAGAATCTTCGATTTTACTCAATTACTCAATGTTCCTTTAAGTCATCACGATCGTTAACCTTAAATCAAATAATCAATGCCATACATTCTAGTATCTGGTCGTTATTTAAGTACTTTTATTGATTTCTTTATACATATTGTATTTGACATACAATTTATTATTATTTTTCAGGACATTTATATTTTGCCGTTTTTTTTTTATCATACATACTATCTTCCAGTATATTGTTACATTATGATTTGTTTGATTATCTATCTCCCAATTATTGTTAAAACACTAAGTGTACTGTGCATGAATCAAGCTAATTAAGTTAATGCTCAGTTTGCTTTGCTGGAGATATTTTCTACCGAGCTCTGTTCGCATAGGGTTTCTTACCCCATTCCCGGCCTAACTTGCATACGACTGAATTATTTAATTGTTATTATGACAGGAAGCAACTTTTCCTGAATCTTGTGGGCTGTGTAATACTGCATTGAGGTTCACTTCTGATTAAAAAAAAAAAGGTATCAGTGCTAAATATCGTTCAAAAAAGCTTTTATTTGATTTTAATTAACGAGGTGCAGCACTCATTTCAGTCATAGCGATTTAATTTCCGGCCCACTTCCAAACCAATTCCCGGCCTAAGCAAAATTTTGCTCAATCTCTCAACTTATTACTCTCTTTCTCTCTCGGGACGGTAGAAAATGCGACGTAAACAAAAATATGCACGTTCCACGACAACAAGATGCCAGATGGTATTATTCATAATAATTTTTATTTGGTTGAGAAGATATATTTACTCATCCAAATTTCTTCCAAATACTTAAAAACAATATTTTTTTCACCTTTTGAAATCGAAAGAATTATAAATAACATGATAGCGTCAACGTATTAGACAGTTTTCCTATTAACAATGAAGGATCATTTTCATACTCCTGGCGTTTTGGCAGCACGGTGCGGCAAGAAGTTCTTGGGCCGAGGTGATTTTTTGTTCGGTTTGAGGATACATTTTAAAATGTATTCTAATGTGTTTAAATAAGTTCTAGTGAAACGAAAAATTAGGAAGAATTGAAGCGCGTGTGTTTAGAATTATGGTGTGGTGATTGACAGCTTCAAGCAATGGTTGTATCGAGCACTGTGACGATTTTCAGGTAGGTGTTTATTTGATGATACCGTTTTGTAAAAGTGGAAAGAATCACTCCGGCTCAGTGGCGTGGCATCGGAGAGCGAAATTTTGAAATATACATTTTTGTTTTCTACAATTGGATCAATTAGGAGTGAAACAAGTGGTTGAAAAATATTGAGTATTGTGAAAAATAAATGGGAGACTTTTTAAAAACTATCAATCATGAACCTACGGCTTTCAAACAGTATAAATCATTAGTTTTCTGTTCAGTGAGCCGGGAACCGGGTCCATAGGCCCAAGTAGTGATTTACCCTAGTTGAGAATCTTCGATTTTACTCAATTACTCAATGTTCCTTTAAGTCATTACGATCGTTAACCTTAAATCAAATAATCAATGCCAAACATTCTAGTATCTGGTCGTTATTTAAGTACTTTTATTGATTTCTTTATACTATAGATGTATTTGTAGGATACAGTACAATAGTAAAGAAAGTAAGGTTATTGGTATTAATGCATCGTGGAAAATATTATGGGAAACTCATCGTAGCATGCACAGCACGAATAGTATTATATTCATATATCAAAAGTGTTTGGCAATTCCTGAGGGTAAGAAACAGTAGGTATTCAAAATCTTAGAGGTGAGCCAGTCTAGGGCTAAGAACCTCGCTTGAAACTTCTTAAATAAAGACAATAATATATACTCAAAGTACATTTCAGCTTTAGCTCATTGAGATTCAGTTTGTTAGTCGAAATCTAATGTTAAATAGTTTTCATTTCTAGCATTTCCACAATTACTGGGTCAAGACTTTTCAAGTCTACCATTTGTACGGCTTTGTATCTTGTATCGCAAGCACAACAATAAATTGCGGAGCCTGTTGAGTCGTATTATTAATACTCGATAAGATTTAAACCGAGAGTCGATCTCGTTCTATCCGAGCTAACCAACTAGTAACCTTGATATTTGATATAAATTTCAAATAAAATTGTGTTTTACCAAAACAGTTAAGCAATGTGTTCATAAACTTCATTTAACTGTTCTCATAAACACAAGAAACGTAATCTAAAATATTTTCGCTAGTTTGCACCCTTGTGATATTTGTTGAGTACATCGTTATGCTTAAGCAAACCATTTCATCCATGCTTTTCAGGAAAATCTGGAAAACTCTTCTTGATACTTTTAGTAAAGGTAAAGCACTCTTTAAAGATGCTGAATGAATAAATTTATGCCATTAGTGTTTGGTGATCGTATCTTTCTGAACTTTTTGTTGTCGAACTGATTATTTGGAAATTAAATAAAACAGAACTCTGCTTTATGATCAAAGCTGTGCAAGTTAAACGGTAATTGTTATTATCATATCATGTTCACTTGTCTTATCAGAAATTCCGCCTTCCCAATCGGAACTCAATTTTGAACTAATTCGAGACTTCCGCCTTCCCTATCGGAATCTCTCCTCATGGTACTCTGCCTTCCCTATCAGAGCCCATTTGCAGACATGCATGATTTCTATCCATTTCAATTTAAAACATCCGCCTTCTCAATCGGTGTTTTATATCTGTACTTTCTGTATCAAATCTGACCAGGATCTCCGTCTTCCTTCTCGGAGTCCATTCACATAGATCTCGATCAGAGCGTAATCAAAATCATAAGTTTTGTCTGTTGTACATCGATTTTCAGAGTCTTTCCTTTTACATTTAACATTAGGCCCAAAATATTTTTATTCTCACACTGTTTTCTGCCAGTCTGTTAAATACTTTGGATACTAACCTACACTGCGCCAATGTTGTGACCGGAGGTATCCAAATCTTTCATTCATATTTTTCTTCAGGTTCATGAATCATCCTTCAAAACAGGACTTCACTCATCCAAATTAGTTGAAAGACTGATGATTGAAGGATTGATCATTTTCATCTATTATTTATTTTTCCAAAGGTATCTATGTTTTTTTTAAATCCATTTTTTAATCAATTTGTAAATATACATTAGTGCCATATTTCTTAATCCAATTATCCAACCATCTATACATCACTACATGTACTTGGAAGGTGGTCCAAGATCCCCATGGTAGTGATCATTTGCCGATCGAAGTTTTAATTTCCAATGGACATAATCAATGCGCTTCTATCGACCTCTCATATAACCTCACAAAGCACATCGATTGGGGGAAATATGGGGAGGCCATCACTGATGGCATACAGTCGATAGAAACTCTTCCACCGCTTGAAGAGTACCAGTTTCTATCTCAGTTAATTATTGACAGCACTCTCCATGCACAACGCCGGCCGGTGCCAGGAGTTTCGATTCGTAGGAAACCACATAGTCCATGGTGACACAGCTCTATCGTGAGAAATCCAACGCGTTTAAGGAATTTCGGAAACACGGATCGATCGTTCTTCACAAACGGTACATCGCGCTCGAGATCCAGTTCAAGAAGCTGGTCAAAGTGAAGAAACGTGGATATTGGCGCACTTTTGTTGAAGGTTTATCGCGCGAGACCTCAATTAAAACTCTGTGGACCGTCGGGAGAAGAATGCGCAACGCGTCGTCCGTTAACGAAGATCGTGAAAGCTCGTCGCGGTGGATACTCGATTTTGCGAAGAAAGTTTGTCCGGATTCGGTGCCGGTTAAGCAAGTGTCACGTGATGCTTTTGCTGACAGGGATGATATGGATCGGCCCTTTTCGATGATTGAATTCTCGCTTGCTCTCCTTTCATGTAACAATTCTGCTCCAGGGATGGATAGAATAAGGTTCAATTTGCTCAAAAACCTCCCAGACGTCGCGAAGAGGCGCCTATTGAGCTTGTTCAACCAGTTACTGGAGTGCAACATTGTTCCGGACGATTGGAGGCAAATGAGGGTGTTAGCCATCCTGGAAAACCCGCGTCGGATTATATTTCGTATCGCCCCATCGCGATGTTGTCCTGTCTTCGGAAGTTGTTGGAGAAGATGATTCTCTTCCGGCTAGACGAATGGATTGATTCGAATGGTTTGTTGTCAGATACACAATTTGGTTTCCGCAGGGGCAAGGGAACGAACGATTGTCTTGCGTTGCTTTCTTCAGAAATTAAGCTTACTTTCACTAAAAAGAGCAAATGGGCTCAGTTTTTTTGGACATTGAGGGGGCTTTTGATTCAGTTTGCGTTGATGTCTTATCCGACAAACTCCACTCGTGTGGACTTTCACAATTTTATACAACTATTTATATAATTTGTTGCTAGAGAAGCGTATGAGTTTTTCTCGTAGTGCTTCGGCAACTTCACGAATATGCTACATGGGTCTCCCCCCCCCCAGGGCTCATGCTCAATCCCCTTCCTTTACAATTTTTACGTCAGAAACATTGATGAATGTCTCATGCCAAATTGCTAGCTTGCAGATGATTGTGTTGTATCCGTTTCGGGGCCAACCGCAGTTGATCTGCAAGGACCATTGCAAGATACTCTGGACAATTTGTCTACTTGGGCTTTAAAGCTGGGTATCGCATTCTCTCCGGAGAAAACTGAGATGGTTGTCTTTTCAAAAAAACATAAGCCGGCAAAGTTTCCGCTCCAACTGATGGGTAAGACAATCACTCATAGCATGTCTTCTAAATACCTCGGGGTCTGGTTCGACTCGAAATGTACCTTCGGGAAACACATTGTGTATCTGACACAAAAATGCCAGAAAAGAATCAACTTCATGCGAACGATAACGGGAACTTGGTGGGGAGCGCATCCCGAAGATCTTATCACGTTGTACCGAACAACCATTCTGTCGGTTCTCGAATACGGTAGTTTATGCTTCCAGTCCGCGGCTAAAACACACATGCTGAAGCTTCAACGGATTCAGTACCGCTGTCTCCGTATCGCGTTGGGTTGTATGAATTCGACTCATACGATGAGTCTGGAAGTACTTGCGGGAGTACTGCCTCTAACAGATCGTTTCGCGGAATTATCGCTCCGGTTCCTCATCCGCTGTGAGGTTCTCAATCCATTGGTCATTGACAACTTCGAGAAGCTGCTCGAACAAAACCCTCAATCTCGATTCATGAGCATTTACCACTGGTATATGACGCTGGAGGTAAGCCCATCTTCGGTTGACACCAATCATGCTAATTTCTTAGACTCTTACAGTTCCTCTGTTACTTTTGATCTGTCCATGAAGCAGGAGGTTCATGGAATACCAGACTTTCTTCGTGCGGAGGTCATACCTCCATTATTTGCAAGCAAATACGGGCATGCCAGCGACGAGAGAAGCTTTTTTACAGACGGGTCAAAAATGGATGACTTCACTGGTTTTAACGTTTTTCATAGCGCCTACTTTAAGCTGAAAAAGCCTTGTTCCGTGTATACCGCTTAGCTAGCTGCGGTACACTATTCACTTGAGCATATTGCATCCCTACCTCCTGATCACTTCTTTATCTTCACCGACAGTCTAAGTACCTTGGAGGCTGTTCGGTCAATGAAACCTGTAAAGCACTCAGCGTATCTTCTAACCGGGATACAGAAAGCTTTGAGTGCTTTATCAAAAAGGTCATTCACAATCACCATGGCTTGGGTCCCTTCTCATTGCTCGATCCCGGGAAATGAGAAAGCGGACTCTTTGGCTAAGGTGGGCGCTATGGAAGGTGATATTTACGATCGGCTAATCACCTTCGATGAATTTTTCTCATTAGTTCGTCAGGAAACCTTGATCAGCTGGCAGCAGAAATGGACAAATGGGGAGCTGGGTAGATGGCTGTATTCAATTCGCCCACAGGTGTCGAAGCGTCCATGGTTCAAAAAATTGAATATAGGACGAGACTTCATTCGAACCATGTGTCGTCTAATGTCCAATCACTACACTCTAAATGCACATCTTTTCAGAGTGGGGCTCTCGGAAAGCAATCTCTGTGTTTGCGGCGAGGATTATCAGGACATTGATCATGTCGTGTGGGCGTGCGAGGAGAATCGCGGCCCCAGATCTGCATTAACTGAACATCTCCGGGTCCGAGGAAAACAACCAAAGCCTATTAGAGAAGTGTTGGCGGGCCTTGATCTCGAATACATGTCCCTCGTCCACCAATTTGTGAAAGTTGCTGATGTAAGATTGTGATCTTAGTCTGCCCACCCCCTTGTCTGTCGTTCCCCATATCGAATGTCTTCCTCTTGTTGTTCATTTCAATGTCTGTCGTTAACCCCTTTCGTATGTCTTCCTCTCATTGTTGTCTCCCAAAAAAAATGTTTGTCCCGTTACAGATGTTAAACATCGCCAAGAATGTCAACTATGTGAACATCAGCATCGTAATTACTTAAGCACCCTAAATTCCCTTCCTTTCCTACTATATTATTGTATTCCCTAACCTCGACCAAACCGCGAGTCTTTCGGTTCCTCAAAACTAACATTATGTATAAGATTTAAGAAATTGTTAAACTTGATTTCGACTCCGTAACGCTTCACGGCAATTGAGCCTCCAAAATAAACGAAAGATTAAAAAAAGTTTGACAGATGGCTAAGAGTAGAGTAGCAACAGGTATGATTAATGACGATATTGATCGTTTTTTTTGTAGCGTGAACGTCATCAATGATGCTTACTAAGATAGATATGTGTTTACAGGCAGTTGAGCTGATGCATATAGGCGAAAATTATTCGAGATTTTTTATACTGACTGCAAATTTTGGAATACCGAAGATACCGGTATTTTCCGTCTCTAATACCGGTATTTTCGGTACCCGAAATTGGCCGGTAATACCGGTATTACCGGTTTCGGTACTACCGGTTAGACCACCCTAGGCTAGATACTCTTGATAAGCGGAGAAACGTTGGCGCAAGCCGTTTTCATCGACAAACTTCTGTTACCCGAGTACGGCGTGCCAGATTTGTTGGCAAAAATTCCATTATATGCCCCCTCACCTCGAGACCTCGAGATTTGCTCGTCGAAGAAAGACATAACACCAATTATGCTGTCAATAGCTGCTTTGTCGCTATGATCCGCCATTTCAACGAGGTGTCGGACAAATTCGACTTCAACATCAGTTCATCCGCGTTTCGTCAACGGCTAAACAGATGTTTTATCAACTGACCTTTAGTTTTAAGTTTTCATGTAGACGACATAGTCAGATGAAATAAGCAAAATAAATAAAATAAAATAACACAAACTTTGTTTTAAATAAAATACTAATTCCTCGTGCTCAGGTTATTCACGCCTTTAACCGTAAACAAGGAATCTGCACGTAGGTTCTTAAAAGTTTCTGGAAGAGAGGTATCCTTCTTAAAGACAGACGGTTTCCCACGAAGATTTCGCAGAATAAATTTGCCATATGATGGATTCTAATATTCATTAATATTAGGTGATAATTTTAATTTACCAGGCGTATCCGACTTTGAACGCATAGTCAGCTACTGCTGCATCCACATGGGGCCAGGGCCAGCGTAAACGCGACGAGCGATGCGACGCACTAATGCCAAAAAGATGAGAATGTTATCAAAAAGAACAAAAATTGCGCTTTACTATCACGTAGTTCTATGAACTTTTTTTCAAATAGGCATCAAAACTGACATTACTCAATCTCTCTATTTTTTTCGTTCGTCTAACGTTACTACCAGATAGATCGCCATTCATTGTTTCTGTTGGGTACATTAGTTGACCAAAATAGTAAATTAGTACAATCGCCATTTCAAAAATCAATGTCAGGCAGGATCAATCATACCTATTTGAAAAAAGTTTCTAGAATTATTCTTAAATGTGGTAATATAAGATATAATAAAGAACAGTTCCTCTTGTCTTAATTATCTATCTGCCGGACAGGGTTATTCGTACACGTATGTCTGCTATAGTTATATCGTGCATGATAATATTCCACTAACCAACCGCATTGTTATCCCTGCAGGTCAATGTCTCAACTTCAACTGTGCCTTCATCCTGGTGCTGATGCTGCGGCAAAGTATCACGTATCTCCGCAATAGAGGTTTTACTGCCATTTTCCCACTGGATCAGCATATCTATCTGCACAAACTGACCGGCATGCTGGTGGCCGCCTACAGTCTCCTGCACACCATTATGCATCTGTTCAATTTCAGTAAGTTGTAGATTTTCGTTATCAGGATACTAATCCATTTGCCGTAAATTATTTATTCACATTGTTCTAGTTGAAATAAGTTGTGTACATAAAGTTAGTTGTTTAATTGGCTTGGTAGAAGGTAACATATTTTTTAAGACCGCATATTAGTTTTGTATATGGTTAGTTGTAATATTTCTAAAATTTCAATAATTATAAAAATAACGTAGAGTTATGTTTTTGTTCTATTACTGTTATGCAGCTATCTTGAAAACCATAAACATTAAGTGAAAATGAGCAGATCTTACGTTAATACTTTTCATACTCTTCATGGAACAATTTTCATTGTGCATATAGAGCTTCAATTCTAACTGTAATTAATGCTAAATTATTACCATCGATCTGCACTTAAGCCGATGATGTCAACTTTGTATCAACACGCTCTCTGTGCCAGTTTTTACGGCGAGCAGCATAGATAAATAAAATCTATATCGTTCGAGCTTCGAAGCGTACAATCAGACGCCTACCATGGGGGTTGTGTACGTTGAATAGTTGCATAGTCTTTAATTCAAATTTATTCCAATTCCATTATGCTTAATCGCAATCCTCGATTACGCGTGAAGTTAAACCTTTTGTACACAAGTTCTTTCTGTTAACTAACCTTGCACTCAGTCTTGCATGCTCATAAATTCGAATTAACTCTCTGACTAATCGTTCTTTATCGCATTTCTTTTTAATTAAACCTGAACTGATCCTGCCCGTCCGACCACCTCTACCGCCTGTTACTCTTCGACACACTCTACTCTGCTCCTTCTTCCGATTTCCGATCTACCTCCCCGGCAACCTGCCGGGCTGTAAATATCCAACCTGCGCGAACCCGCACCAACGGCACACACTGTAAATAATCCCTAAACAGCAACGATCGTCGTCAACGATCCGGTGATCAACGCGAAGAACTTCACCACCGCCGAGTGGCTGTTCACGGCCCGGCCCGGTCTATTCGGGCTTGTTGGGGGTTGCGCCAATCCAACCGGAATCGCGCTGTTCTTCATCTTGCTGGTGATGTTCATCTGCTCGCAGCCGTTCGTTCGACGTGGAGGCAGCTTCGAAGTATACTCTTAGCGCGTGATCTATTCAACTTATTCCTTTTCTATTTCTGAACACTGTTTCTTTAGCTCCTACACTAACCAAATTTCGTTCTTATCTCTCTTCTGGATTTTTTTTTGTTTTTGATTTTTGGCTGCACTTTTGTATGCTTAATGATTCTCTGTAGGTTTTCTATTGGACCCATCTGTTGTACGTGCCATTTTGGATTCTGGTTATCTTCCACGGACCCAACTTCTGGAAGTGGTTTATTTTTCCCGGATTCATTTACGTGGTTGAGCGAACTGTTAGGTAAGAGTTTATTCAGATTATCTACCCTGCCTGGTTCGGAGCAACACGTAATAAATTATTCACCAAAGATTAGTTTGGATGCGAACAGAGCATGGAAAGACGTATATCTCGTCCGGGTTGCTGCTACCCTCCAAGGTCACTCATCTGGTCATCAAACGGCCATTTCATTTCTGCTTCCGGCCTGGCGATTATGTGTTCGTAAACATCCCAGCTATTGCCAAGTACGAGTGGCACCCGTTCACGTTGAGTAGCGCACCAGAACAGGAAGACTACATCTGGTTGCACATCCGAGGTGTTGGCGAATGGACCAACCGGTTGCACAGCTTCTTTGAACGGGAACAGGAGCGCCTACACAGTGGAGAAATTCCGGCCGTCATAGCCGGTTCTTCCAAAACGGCAAGTTCATCACCCAGTAGCGAGTTAGTGCAAGAGAAACCGAAGGAAGTTCCACTCAAATTCTCTCCAGTAAAAGCAAAAGGTGCCACTGTCGAATCCCCCTTAGCGAAAACCACGGATAATACGTTCGACAAACCTTTGGTCAACAAACGGATGCCACCGGGTACGTCCAAGCTGGCAATGGAAAGCTACACGGCACCGCCACCGAACGCACCTCCGAAGTTCGACCGGCAACTGTCTGAGAACCGTGCCATAAAAAAAATCCAAGCTACACTGCAGAGGACATTCTCCAGGAAGGACCAATTCCGCGGTTCTGGCGTCTCTAACGAAGCGTTCACCGGTGACGACGGATTGGAGGAGCCCAAACGTAAGGTTACCCCAGAGCATAACCTGCATAAGCTGCTGTTCCAACAGAAGGTCCCATTGGAGAAGTCGCTATCTATGCCCGACATGCAGAACAAAGTCAAGAAACGGGAGCGGATGATGGTGTAAGTATGAGTTTGGGGGGAATTGCTGTAATTCTCATGTTGACCGATTGGCGAATAAAGGTTGCATGAAGAAGAAGTCGAAGGATGATATTTGAAAAAAAAAATTGCGCGGGAAAACATACGGATTTTTTTTTAAATTTAATTAAAAACGGCTGGCGGTACGGGGTTGGACTTTTCTTATACTATGTAGAGTAAAATGCCCTTCAAGTAGCGAAATTTTGCTCTTCCTGGCATAAGGAGTGGAAATTTTCAAAATATTAATTTAGCGTGATATCTTATATCAAGCTCTGCGTTTCCTCTTCACGATACATACATAAAACACTTAAATGCTCGACGTTATTCGTTGAAATAAACATTTTAAGGCTGACTGAATTCGCCCTATAGTAGACCCCCTGGGGGTCCATAATGGGAAATTGCTTCCCTATAGTCGACACTTCATTTGATGTTTATGTTCCGTTTCGGGACGATCTTCTTCCCTATTATGGACCCCCCAAAATATTCCTATAATGGACACTCTCGTGTTTATTTTTTATAGAATAGTAAAAAATCATCTAATTTTACTTTCCATAGCATTTCCAATGCATGTAATCAGGGATTGTCTAAATACTCAGAGCGGTGCGAAAAATGTTCGTGCAGCACCCACCTTCGGGAGCGCGTCTCTCATATTTTGCGAGCTAAAGAGCCGAAGATGCGCGGGCTCTCACTGCTGCATGCGAGTCAAAGGCTGCACTACCCTTTCGGGTAGCACGGGTAGTGCATAGTGCACATTGTGCATTTGGAATTCATCGAGAAAATTGAAATCATGTTAAATACCCATCAAATAATAGAAGCCAAATATTTTTAATTATTTTTGTTTGTTTGCTTTACAACAATAAAAAGTTATATATTTGCAGATATTTGGAACTCATTTATGCAGTTTCTTCTTCTTTCAATTGCTGGAATCTTCTTTTCTTTCAGCTTGCGTGAATACATGCGATCCGAGTCGGAAAGATCCTTCGACGAGGTCCAAATCCGTAAGGCGCGCCTCCAATCGTTAGGACTTGCCTATCTGAGTCCACAAAATAAATCGCTAGCCCAAAGCTTCCGTTACATGCGCAACAAACCCACCATCATAGCCTTCAAGACTCCAAGTCTGGAGAACTGCGAGCCACGTGACTCCACCAACTCGATGGTCGTCTCGCCCGGAGTGTTCACCCAAAAGGAAGCGGAAGAGGGCAAGATTGTCCGACGCAACGCAGCCGATAAACCGGGAGCTACCGACGAGGACAAGCTGCAACGACCAGTCAATTATCCCGTCGGGAAACCTTTGGAGATCTACATCGACGGCCCTTACGGGGCCCCGTCGAGCCACATCTTCCAGGCACAGCACGCCATTCTCATAGCCACCGGCATCGGTGTAACTCCTTTCGCATCCATTCTGCAGTCCATCATGCATCGGTACTGGAAAGCTCGACACTGCTGCCCACGGTGCAATTTCCAGTGGACCAGCGAGATTCCCCCAACCATTATGAACCTCCGGAAGGTGGACTTCTTCTGGATCAACCGAGATCAACGATCGTTCGAGTGGTTCGTGAATTTGCTGTCGCAGCTGGAAATCGAACAGGCCGAGCTGGGAGGCGCCATGGAACGATTCCTCGAGATGCACATGTATATCACCAGTGCCCTACAGAAAACCGACATGAAGGCCGTTGGGTTGCAGTTGGCGCTTGATTTGCTGCATCAGAAAGTAATTTATCATATTACGTCTAAATATATATTTGTTCTAAATTTCATTCTCATCGACAGGAAAAACGTGATCTCATTACGGGATTGAAGACACGCACCAACGCTGGCCGCCCGAACTGGGACAAGGTGTTCAAACAGATCCAGGATCAGAAGAAGGGCAAAGTGACCGTATTCTATTGTGGCCCACCGCAGCTGGCGAAAACCTTGCGCTACAAGTGCGACCAGTTCGGTTTCCAGTTCCGGAAGGAAGTCTTCTAGTTTTGTGCATGTTAAAATGAACTTGGAATTTAGCGTTTTTCAATTGTTATTTAATTTTGTTTTATATTCTTGTAAATTATTGCCCTATGTATTCGTTAATCTAACAATTGTCATTTGTAATAAACCCATTTAATTTATTGATGAATTCGTTCTTTCATGCAAATAAATCAACTTGAAGCCTTTGAGTACACATTTTTATATAATCAACTAGAACGTAACAAAAGAATAGACCTTAAGGTTTTCTAGGCTTGGAAGGATATTGCTCTAGCACTTTGTTCAATTGTTTATAGTTCAGGTCTTTTCCGGGCACCAGGATACCTTTGCTGGAGGTTTCCTTCTTGACGGCCTTCTTGTCCAAGTACACTTTATAGCACTGCTTGAATGTCGAAACCTCCTTTGGGCAGAGATCTTCGTTGAAGTCGTTCGCCTTCAGGCACGAGAACATGACGGCCATCTCCTGTAAGCACGCGACATCGCTACCTTTGTCCGTCTTACCACTGACTTGGTTCTTCAGCCGAAGCGGTAGAATTTCCTGGAATGGAACTCGATTTTCCAGCTGCGGAAGGCGGACCCGCATCAGTGTTGGAGTTGGGCGCATCGTGCTGGCGAAGATCTGAAATAAGAGCCCAGAATATGCAAACATTAAGATGGGCATGACGCTCTAAAATAATTAATCATGCGAACATTACATAAAATTTTATTGAGAGATCAGTATTCTATCTTTTTCCTTTATTTAAGTGATTTCTATTCCGATTACGAGCATTTCTCGCTTAACTACAACTAATTTCAATGAATTAATTACTAAACTTATTAATTTCTTAGAAATTCAGTCTTTTGAATAGGTAGTAAGAGAATGTGATTGTTTTAGGTGAGTTGTATACACCCTGAATAGAAAATACAACAGAATTACATTAAAATATCAAAAAATTACAATACATTTGTTGAACATTCAGATATTCTATTGCTCTTCTATTGTACACTCAGCGAACTGGACTACCGAAACTCATAACTGGCGCGTTATGAAGCTTCGACTGATTATTTTACCAACAGTGCTTCTTATACGCAGTTACCTTCCCGAAGTATTCAAGCGTCGATGGGCGTTTAATTGCCTTATTGTTGTTCCAATAAGCGTATACAATGAAATTTATTGGCAGAAAAATGTTTACAAAAGAATTACAATAAATTCTATTGTAATGACAAAAATTTGTTCGAGCAAAAATCGATTTTTTCTATTGTTACGAACTAACAACCCCTATTTTCTATTGTAAAACTGCCATTTACAATAGGATTTATGATAGAAGACACCATAGAGAGATGACTTTTGGCACGCGCACACTAATGTTCGATTTGTCATGTGTAAGTATATGTTTGATTGAGCCTTCCCTTCACAATTATTGGAGAAAAGTTAAAAAAAATATATGGAAATTTACCGGTTTAACCTATACTTCGATGAATTTCGCCATCTAGGAGTGTTTGTTTTCCTTTTATTCGGACGTGAGAATCTCAATTTTTAATAATTAAGCATTGAGCAACAATAGTTTATTGTAATTCTAATTACAATTGAATTTGTCGTGTTGTTACAATCGTTTCTATTGTACACCCAGGTTTTTTTTTACACGGTAGGAATTCATTAATTTCTCGGTTAACCTGAACTTTCACAGCTTTGTAAATACCCCTTGAATTTTCTTTGATTTTTTGTGATTTTTTTCGTGGGGTTAACTCATTGCTTCATTGACGCTGAAGTTCTTAAACGACCAAAACCAAACCGTGTAAAAAAAAACCTGGGTGTAATTCAATTGGACTTTTATATTAGGGACCCGAACAGTTTAAAATTCTTATTTTGTTTCAAATTTCACCATTATGATTATTCTGCTGTAATATGGAAAAGTGGCGTTTGCGTCAAATTTCAACGTTGAGTTATAATATAATATTATAAAGTATGGTAACGATGGTATTTTGGACATCTGAATATATTTTGGACCTTTGGCTATTCATTTCATTTATTTAGTCTACATCTAAACAGATAACACTGAATCAACAATTTGACGCCACAATACACGGTTCGGGGCCGCATCTTTCCATCCTCAAGTACGCCCCACGCTCGCCAAGTCATTTTGCACCTGGTCTGCCCAGCTCCACGCCGTCTCGTACCTGCCGGATCGAGAGCGAACCCCATCTTTGCAGGGTTGCTGTCCGACATTCTTGCAACATGCCCTGCCCATCGTACCCTTCCGGCTTTAGCTACCTTCTGGATACTGGGTTCGCCGTAGAGCTGGGCGAGCTCGTGGTTCATTCTTCGCCGCCACACACCGTCTTCTTGCACACCGCCAAAGATGATCCTAAGCACCCGTCTCTCGAATACTCCGAGTGCTTGCAAGTCCTCCTCGAGCATTGTCCATGTTTCATGTCCGTAGAGGACAACCGGTCTTATTAGCGTCTTGTACATGACACATTTGGTGCGGTGGCGAATCTTTTTTGACCGCAGTTTCTTCTGGAGCCCGTAGTAGGCCCGACTTCCACAGATGATGCGCCTTCGTATTTCACGACTTACATTGTTATCAGCCGTTAGCAAGGTAGGTAGACGAATTCAACCACCTCGAAGGTATCCCCGTCTATCGTAACACTGCTTCCCAGGCGGGGACCTGTCGCGCTCGGTTCAGCCCCCAAGCATGTACTTTGTCTTTGAGGCATTCATCACCAGCCTAAAGTTCGTTTCTTCACGTTTCAGGCGGGTGTACAGTGCAAATGTTCGGCTGACAATGTCCATATCATCCGCGAAACAAATAAATTGACTGAATCTGTTGAAAATCGTACCCCGGCTGTTACACCCAGCTAGAGGGTCTTGTTTCCCGGACTATAAAAAATCCCGGGATCCGGGATTGAATTTTTCGTTATCTCGGGATATCCAGGATCCAGGATCCAGGATAAAAATAAAAATACTTGCAAATTTCAATTTCATATATTTATTACATTTTAAGAATGGTAAAATATGTATCAGGTCAATTTACTAACGACTCGCCCTTGTCTACTCGCTTGCAATCCGGTGGGTGGCACGACGCTATGTTTTTGCAGCCATGTTTTTTTTTTTTTGTTTTGCATATTTGCAACATTTCAGTGTAAAATTCATGATAGTATGTGTTTTGTTTTCTAACATCACATATGATTCTCTACAGGATACAAAACTGTCGGTGGGATACGGTCGCGCAATGTTGGCTGTAAAACGGGTTGCTTGTAATACGGTTTAATAAATGTTAAGGCGTTGATGCTTGAATCCGACAATAAATAATTCTTATTAGTTATTTCAGAATTAAAATCAGAGAACACCCGCTCGTTCAACCGGTGATTGGTAGATTTTCAAACAATTATGTATAAGATTCTACCAAAACCTGTATAAGAACTGGGCATATGCGAAAACCGCTAGATTCTTTTATAAATATTATATGAACCTTACGATTTCGCAAGCTTTTCTTACAATTTTGTTTGTAATCTTATATTGTAGAAGAATCTAACAACGTTGCATATGCCCAGTTCTTATACAGGTTTTGGTAAGTTCTATACAGAAGTGTATGAAAATCTAACAGTCGCTGGTTGGGTATATCAATCGAAGTGGTTTTAATGGACTTCAATACCATGAAAACCTTCTCCAGACTCGATACTAGTTCATCAGTTACTTCAAACAGAGCATGCTCCTTATTGATGAAATTATTCAAGCTACGACGCATTTCTCTGTTTTTGGTCCATAGCTTACAACTCTTCTATGGAGATGAAGCCTTGTTCCCGTCAGATTCAGAAAATGATGTATGGATCGGAACTTAACCTTCTTCGGATATTAGAAAAAACTTACGAATAAGATGTTGGGGTCATATTGACCCAGAAATGTAAATGCTTATAAAACAGTCAAATTCTAACCGAATTACAAAGTTTATATACCGTTCGAAAGATAAACTCATCAATTTTGTGGCTATGTGGTGATATGCTGGTTCTGGAGACAATGGCCACCGAGAAACGACTTCCACGGGGACCTTATTGGTCATATAAGGGAGCATAAAATCGCTCCATATATGCCATTCGATCGCTAATTCTTCATATATTCTCTTAAAACGGTAATGTATGGTCCATGAGAGGGTTTCCGACGAAAGTGGCCACTCCTGGTACATGCAAGGTGCCCCCGGGGAATCCGCAGGAGGGGACATTTCCGTTTTAGCACCAGAATATACCGTGCGGCGGCTCTGTCGTCATGATTTTCCACAAAATAGATGATAATGCGCTTGAAATCGATAAGTGATCACATTGGCCACTCCTGGTACATGCAAGGTGCCCCGGGGAACCCGCAGGAGGGGACATTTCCGTTTTAGCACCAAAATATGCCGTGCGGCGGCTCTTTCGTCATGATTTTCCACAAAATAGATGATAATGCGCTTGAAATCGCTAAGTGACCACATTGGCCACTCTTGGAGCCTATGAGGTGCCCCCGGGGAACCCGTAAAAGGGGACATTTCCGTTTTAACACCAAAATATGTCGTGCGACAGCTCTTTCGTCATGATTTTCCACAAAATAGATGATTATGTGCTCGAAATCGATAATTGACCACATTGGCTACTCTTGGAGCCTATGAGGTGCCCTCGAGGAACCCGTAGAAAGGAATAATTCCGTTTAAACTCCAAAATATGCCATGCGGTGGCTCATTCGGCATGATTTTCCACAAAATAGATTATTATGCGCTCGAAATCGATAATTGACCACATTGGCAACTCTTGGAGCCTATGAGGTGCCCTCGGGGAACCCGTAAAAGGGGACATTTCCGTTTTAACATCAAAATATGCCGTGTGGCGGCTCTTTTATCATGATTTTCCACCAACAGATGGCCATGCGCTTGAAATCGATATTTGACCACATTGGCCGCTCTTGGAGTCTACCAGGGACCCCCAGGGAACCCGTAGAATGGGATATTTCCGTTTTAACACCGAAATATGCCGAGCGGCGACTCTTTCAGTGTGTTTTCCCACCAAAGAGATGGTTATTCTCTCGAAATCAATAAGTGACCACATTGGCCACTCTTGGAGCCTATGAGGTGCTCCCGGGGAATCCGTAAAAGGGGACATTTCCGTTTTAACACCAAAATATGCCGTGCGGCAGCTTTTTTTTATTAACTTTATTATCGTGATTTTTTAATTACAGATAAGTACCGTGCGGCAGCTCTTTCGTCATGATTTTCCACAAAATAGATGATTATGTGTTTGAAATCGATAAGTGACCACATTGGCCACTCTTGGAACCAATGAGATGGCCACGGGGAGCCAGTAGATGGTGACTTTTCCGTTTTTATACCGAAGTGACCACATTTTCCATTTTGGAACCTATGAAGTACCGCCGTGGAGCTCATAGGAGAGGACATTTCCGTGCTTACTCTTACTCTTACTTAGGGCCGATGCCCACGTAGCGTGTTTTCAAGCTGCGGGCACGCCGCGTCCACGCAAGGTACCCGGCATCAAATGTAGTCGTGCACACGTTTACGAGTGAATTACTTCATTTGATGCTGGGTACCTTGCGTGAACGCGGCGTGCACGCAGCGTGAAAAACTTTACGTGGACATCGGCCCTTAAAGACATATGTGCAGCGGCTCTTTCACTATAATTTTCCATCAAATAGTTGGTTATGCTCTTGAAATCTAATATTAACCCGGGGGAACCCCAGGCCCAGTTTCGGTAATTGTGGAGTGCCGTGAAGAATCCATTGAAAGTGTCTGTGCACACAAAATCTCACTCACTTTTTAGGAACTTTTCCTCAACCGAATTGCTCGCAGTAAAAAGCATTCGACGAAAATCCTGCCCTATTGTTTCCTATTGAAAATTGGCCAGATCGGACTATGGGCTCCGAAGTTATGGCCAAAATATTAATTTCAGCAGCGGCATGGGAAAATCAATTTTCTGGCACTTATGCTCATTCGATTTGAACGAACGATAAAGGCACCATCACCACTAGGTAGATTAATCTTGTTTTTTCTATCAAATAGGTCATTCATTCTGAACTTAATACCCGCAGGAGTCTCACAGAAGGAGAGATTTTTTTTAATATCGAAATGTTGCGTTTTCATATCATTATCCACGGCGATCGGTGAAAACCTCAAACTTCTGAGTCAATATTGAAGGGACCATCGACTAATGGTAATATCGAGAAGCGGAATAGAAAATCCTTGGAGAGCTGTTCGAAGGAATCATCACAGTAGCCCAGAAACTATTTTTAATTTGACTCAGTACTCAATTTCAAATGAAGAACAATTTCAAGCGCATAACCAACTTTTTGAAGACTTGTGGCCAGGGTAGACAATGATAGACGAAGATAGAGCTGCCGCAAGCGGCACAGTACATTTCATATAACCATGAAAATGTCCTCTCCTACGGGTTCGCAGGGCATCTCAAAGGTTCCAAGAGTAGACAATATCACTAATCAACTCCAAGCACATGACCATCTGTTTGGTAGAAAATAACAAAGAAAGAGCCACCGCACGGCATATTTTGGTGTTAAAATGGAAATGTACTCTTCTACGGGCTCCCGGGGCACCTCATAGGTTCTAAGGGTGGACAATATGTCAATAATCGATTTCGAGGGCACCTATTTGAAGGAAAATCACGACGAAAGAGCCGCCGCATGACATATGTTGGTGTAAAAATGGAAACGTCATATTCTACGTGTTCTCCGAGGGAGCCTCATAGGTTTCAAATGTAGCCAATGTGGTCACTTATCGATTTCGAGCGCACGTCCATCTGTTTGATGGGAAAACACCGAAAGAGCCACTGCACGGCTTATATTGGTGTAGAAATGGAAATGTCCCCTTCTACGGGTTCCTTGGGGGCCCCTCATAGGTCCCAGGTGTTACCAATGTGGTCACTTATCGATTTCAAGCGCATAATCATCTATTTTGTGGAAAATCATGACGAAAAAGACGCCGCACGGCATATTTCCGTGCCAAAACGGAAATGTCCTCTCATACGGGTTTCCCGGGGGCACCTTGCATGTAACAGGAGTGGCCAATGTGGTCATTAATCGATTTCAAGTGCATAACCATCTGTTTGGTGGAAAATCATGACAAAAGAGCCGCCGCACGGCATATTTTGGTGCTAAAACGGAAATGTCCCCTCCTGCGGGTTCCCCGGGGCACCTTGCATGTACCAGGAGTGGCCAATAGGGTCTTTTATCGATTTCAAGCGCATAATCATCTATTTTGTGGAAAATCATGACGACAGAGCCGCCGCACGGTATATTTTGGTGCTAAAACGGAAATGTCCCCTCCTGCAGGTTCCCAGGGCACCTTGCATGTACCAGGAGTGGCAAATGTGGTCACTTATCGATTTCAAGCGCATTATCATCTATTTTGTGGAAAATCATGACGACAGAAAAACGGAAATGTCCCCTCCTGCGGATTCCCCGGGGGCACCTTGCATGAACCAGGAGGGGCCAATGTGGTCACTTATCGATTTCAAGCGCATAACCATCTGTTTGGTGGAAAATCATGACAAAAGAGCCGCCGCACGTATATTATAGTCCTAACCCGGAAATGTGCCCTCCTGCGGGTTCCCCGGGGGCACCTTGCATGTACCAGGAGTGGCCAATGTGGTCACTTATCGATTTCAAGCGCATTATCATCTATTTTGTGGAAAATCATGACAAAAGAGCCGCCGCACGGTATATTTTGGTGCTAAAACGGAAATGTCCCCTCCTGCGGATTCCCCGGGGGCACCTTGCATGTACCAGGAGTGGCCAATGTGGTCACTTAGCGATTTCAAGCGCATTATCATCTATTTTGTGGAAAATCATGACGACAGAGCCGCCGCACGGTATATTTTGGTGCTAAAACGGAAATGTCCCCTCCTGCGGGTTCCCCGGGGCACCTTGCATGTACCAGGAGTGGCCAATGTGGTCACTTATCGATTTCAAGCGCATTATCATCTATTTTGAGGAAAATCATGACGACAGAGCCGCCGCACGGTATATTTTGGTGCTAAAACGGAAATGTCCCCTCCTGCGGATTCCCCGGGGGCACCTTGCATGTACCAGGAGTGGCCAATGTGGTCACTTATCGATTTCAAGCGCATTATCATCTATTTTGTGGAAAATCATGACGACAGAGCCACCGCACGGTATATTTTGGTGCTAAAACGGAAATGTTCCCTCCTGCGGGTTCCCCGGGGGCACCTTGCATGTACCAGGAGTGGCCAATGTGGTCAATTATCGATTTCAAGCGCATAACCATCTGTTTGGTGGAAAATCATGACAAAAGAGCCGCCGCACGGCATATTTTGGTGCTAAAATGGAAATGTCCCCTCCTGTCGGTTCCTCGGGGGCACCTTGCATGTACCATGAGTGGCCACTTTCGTCGGAAGCCCTCTAATGGACCATACATTACCGTTTTAAGAAAATCTATGAAGAATTAGCGATCGAAAGGCATATATAGAGCGATTTTCATGCTCCCCTTGTATGACCGACAAGGTCCCCGTGGAAGTTGTTTCCCGGTGGCCATTGTCTCCAGAACCAGCATATCATCACATAGCCACAAAATTGATGAGTTTATCCTTCGAACGGTATATAAACTTTGTAATTCGGTTATAATTTGACTGTTTTATAAGCATTTACATTTCTGGGTCAATATGACCCCAACATCTTATTCGTAACTTTTTTTGTGGGGTCGTTCCTGTTGCACCTTAAAATACTTTTTTCATGTCAGATGCTTGATTTCCACAAAATATTAAAAGTCAAGAAATTTCAGAACAATCGGATTATCAGGTAAAAAGTTATTCTACTTTGAAGTTTCGTTTTGGGTCATATTGACCCCAACATCTTACTAAGGTTAAACAAACTTAATCAGCTGGTGACGGGAAGCGATCGAAAGCCCAGCAGAATTCGAAAATTACCTTTCTTTACTTTGAAGCCATCTCATCTCTTGATGTCTCGACGCTCATCTACTCGTTTTAGAATTGCATCGTGCAAATTCGAAGTGGAAGGGTTTTGCTGTCTATTCAGTTCAGATAGCAAAAAGTCTAGTCAACAACGATAAATCCCTCTGTTTTGGCTTTTCTGGTCATATAATTTGAAAAAGCGGAGTGATTCTACAACATCGACGTTTCGACCCTTGGTTTGGGCCTTCTTCAGGGAGGTTATAGGGGTGCCGCTATGTGTCTATCGCCTATTGCTGGGCGTTTAATTGTCGGGGGAATGGTTTTGGAGCTAGAGCTTGTGATGGATATTTGTGGGTATGGTTTGAGGGTGTAATTCACTATTTATCACTTCACCAAACACAAACATGGTGGCCAGACACTGTATCTAGTCAACAACATTACGTCACGACCCTTCAGCGCCTCCGATATCACCCCAACAAGCTGGGGAGCGTCGAATATCGATTGAACCAGATCCAGATAATTTTTGATTATGTACGTACTTTTATTCTTATGGAGCGATTTCACAGTTCACTAGTTTTCAGAACATCCTGAACGAGTTGAAGTTGTTCCCTAAACCGGTTTTCATCCTTCATCTGGAATTCGAACAATGTTTCGGATTCGTTTGAAAGTTTCTCCAAAATCGGTTTTATATAATCTGAATTAAATTCAACAATTGGTTAAGAAAATCAATATATAAGTTCAGATATTACCAAATGAGAACGAATTGAGTTCGTCATCTGATTTTTCACTACCATTGATGTCGTTGAAACAATCGTCGTCATCAGTATCTGAACATTTTTATTCCGACATAATCGTCTTGGACTTGGGGGACTTCGATGAAGAACGTCATTAATAGCGAGGTGCGACAACTTCGGCTTTACGGATCGTTTCCGGCGGAGAAGATAAAGCAATCCGTTGAACAGCTGCTAACGAGTTGTGACATTGAACAAAAGATATTTTAGTTACTAGATAAAGATTGTCGCTGTCGTCGCTGTCCGGAACATCTTTTGCTGGCGAGGATAGGGGAGCTAAATGTCAAAGAAGGAAAATCCATACGATTTGACAGGTATGTACCACACATGTTTCGGACAGCAGAACAAAGGGAACAGTAGCGACAATCTTTATCTAGTAACTAAAATATCTTTTCATTGAACACAATTTCGTAGCCGCAGTTGATCGCACATCGGATGGCGCTTCGATTATTGTGAAATCTGGAAAGCTGATTCCTTATTTTCATCAGCTGAATGTTCGCTCCAAAAACAAAATAGTCAGAAGGCTAGGAGACCTATATTGTTACTCATCACTCTCTCGACGAATTGAGAAGATATCTGTCATTGCTTGTTTGTATATGATTGTATGTATGGGTGTGCATAAGACATGCGGGAAAATAAAAGCCGATGGGCTAACAAACTAGAATCGGTACATCCCGGGATTTCCCGAACACGACCCTCTACACCCAGCTCTCCGCAAGACACCTTATAGCACAATGTTAAACAACAAGCACGAAAGTCCATCACCTTGTCTTAGTCCCCGGCGCGATTAGAACGAACTGGAGTGTTCGCCCGAAATCTTCACACAGTTTTGCACACCATCCACCGTTGCTTTGATCAGTCTGGTAAGCTTCCTAGGAAAGCTGTTCTCGTCCATAATTTTCCATAGCTCTACGCGGTCTATACTGTCGTATGCCGCCTTGAAATCAACGAACAGATGATGCGTTGGGACCTGGTATTCACGGCATTTTTGAAGGATTTGCCGTACAGTAAAGATCTGGTCCATTGTCGAGTGGCCGTCAACGAAGCCGGCTTGATAACTTCCCACGAACTCATTCACTAATGGTGACAGACGACGGAAGATGATCTGGGATATCACTTTGTAGGCGGCATTAAGGATGGTGATCGCTCGAAAGTTCTCACACTCCAGCTTGTAGCCTTTCTTGTAGATGGGGCATATAACCCCTTCCTTTCACTCCTCCGGTAGCTGTTCAGTTTCCCAGATTCTGACTATCAATCCCATCTTGATGAGCTTTGCTCCGATACCATCCTAACCAGCTGCTTAATTGTTCATTATCTGTTGGATGCCATCCTTGACTTCCCTCAAAGTGGAGGCTGGCTGGCTATCATCGTCCGCTGAACTGACCTCCTCATCTCCTCCACTGCCTCGACCTTCATTACCAGTACTCTCATCACCATTTAAATGTTCTTCGTAGTGCTGCTTCCACCTTTCGATCACCACACTCCCATGCTCCCATCCTTATCCCTCAACATTTCGGCTAGCGGCACGAACCCTTTGCGGGTTCGTTGAGCTTCTGATAGAACTTGCGCGTTTCTTGAGAACGGCACAACTGTTCCATCTCCTCGCACTCCGCTTCTTCCAGGCGGCATTTCTTCTCCTGAAAAAGGCGGGTCTACTGTCTCCACTTCCGTCTATAACGTT
Organism: Armigeres subalbatus; assembly: GCF_024139115.2. Taxonomy (NCBI): domain Eukaryota; kingdom Metazoa; phylum Arthropoda; class Insecta; order Diptera; family Culicidae; genus Armigeres; species Armigeres subalbatus. Next base: position 419,858,753 of record NC_085140.1, on the reverse strand, counting down.
CCACGTTCTGCTGGGTACCTTGCTGCAGCGCGACCGCCCGCGCTGCGTCCTTCTCCTCCAGAATCTGTCTGCACTCTTCTTCAAACCAATCGTTCCGTCGACTTCGTCCCATATATCCGACGTTGTTCTCCGCTGCGTCGTTAATGGCTGCTTTGACTGTACTCCAGCAGTCCTCAAGAGGGGCCCCATCGAGCTTAACATCTTCCGGCAACGCTGCCTCGAGATGCTGCGCGTTTGCAGTGGCGACATCAGGTTGCTTCAGTCGCTCTAGGTCGTACCGCGGCGGTCGTCGGTACCGAACATTGTTGATGACGGATAGTTTTGGGCGGAGTTTAATCATCACCAGATAGTGGTCAGAGTCGATGTTAGCGCCACGATATGTCCTGACGTCGATAATGTCGGAGAAGTGTCGTCCATCAATCAGAACGTGGTCGATTTGTGATTCTGTCTGCAGTGGTGATCTCCAGGTGTACCGATACGGGAGGCTATGTTGGAAGTAGGTGCTGCGAATGGCCATATTCTTGGAGGCGGCGAAATCAATTAGTCGTAGGCCGTTTTCGTTCGTCAGCCGGTGAGCGCTGAACTTCCCAATAGTCGGTCTAAACTCCTCCTCTTGGCCAACCTGAGCGTTCAAATCTCCTATGATGATTTTGACGTCGTGGCTTGGGCAGCTGTCGTACTCACGTTCCAGCTGCGCGTAGAATGCGTCCTTATCACCATCAGTGCTTCCGGAGTTTGGGCTATGGACGTTGATTATGCTGAAGTTGAAGAACCGGCCTTTGATCCTGAACCTGCACATTCTTTCATTGATCGGCCACCACCGACCTTTGCCTATATCTTCTTCAATTTGTTGCATAAATATGGTTAGAAATGTGTTTAGAAAAAGAGACTAAACAGACACATGATTCCTATTTATTTGAGAAAGCTAAGTAGAAAAACAAGCAAAATATAGCCAAAAGTCCAATATATATTCAGATGTCGAAATTGCATCATTTACCCTATGTATATACTAACTGCTTATCGTTGAATATTGTTTGCTTTGAAGAATGATTTTTACTCTTGCAATGGTATTTTTATGCCCCATTATACCCTATAGCTCTTATATCATTTAGCACAGGAACATTTTGATGTGCGTTCTCAATGGTATGTCGTAATATATTGAATTACAAAATATGTATACCAATTGGTTCTGTTAGAAAATATTGTATTTACTCACATGATTCGAAGAAATAGAGCACGCGTTGAACAATTGATTTTTAAATAAAATGTGTAAACTTGCCACACTCACTGACCGCACTTTTGTTTTTATTGAAAAAAAAAAAAACAGGTTAAGCTGACAGCTACGATCATTAGCGTATAATCCTCATACACAAAGTGGGGGCACATCGTTTGTGCCCAAAAAGTCAAGATTCTCACGTCCGAATGTGTGAGTGCCCAATGAGTAGATAGAAGGTGAGGAAGAAGACCAAATGCAAGTGCACTAGTGGATGATAGAAAATGTAAACAGCAAATGGTGACGTACATCACACATAAGAACGACCGAAGCGCCAACCAAGATGAATACAGTACTAGGTGCTCCAATCTGCCAAGTTTGTGGAAGAGAAGACGGCGGGGGTGAAAAATTCATTTTCAGTGCAAAACGAAAACAAACCGGCTGGCTCTCCCATACTAAAATCCAAGATGGCTGAATCGTGAATTTGGCAGATTGGAACACCTAGTGGTGTATTCATCTTGGTGCCAACAATAGACCTGTGCAGGAGTTCATCAAATTCACTAACCTGATGGATTTTGACATTTGAGCGGGTCGTCTTCTCGAACAAAAGTTCATTTTGCGTTCATTATGTGACCCGCTCAAACGTCATAATTTCTTGGGGGAGTTCATTTTGCGTTAGTCTATCAAAAAATATATGGGGGTAGGTGCACTGTTAGATAGTATATGGTCGGCGTAGCACCAAGTTGGAATTCGGAAGTCGGGACTTCCGAACCGAACCGAAATTTCTTCCGAAGTTTTATTTGTCAAACTAATTGATGCGTTGTTTAGCGCACACTCAACTAAGAAAACTAGTGATAATCATGCGAATATCTTATGTTTTTTTGCTATAAGAATTACTTATAAACTTCATCCGATTTTCTTATGAACTGTGTGTTCTTAGATCGAGAATGATTTTCATAAGTCTGTCTTATGAAACTATTAAGTTTTTTAAGAGCCCATAGAGGAAATCATAAAATAATCTTATGAACATTAATAATTCTTGCATATGATAATCAAAATATTTTCAACACGATTTTCATTATATACCACTCTCGCAAGATCACAAGAATAGAAAAAAACAATAAAAAACATCACAAAATTTTATACAACATATTATTTTATTTTTTGCTACATATTAAATATGTATATTCACATTTTTCTCTGATTAATGTTTCATATGCCAGATTCGCTCAAATTATATATATGGTAACATCGCACCAGTATAGGAGACTTGAGAGTCGCAGTCGTCTCATCGTTGATATATTCCTTTGTTGGTGGTAGATGTTGAATACAGTTATCGATGAGCTGTCGATCTGCAAATTATAAATTATGATTTTAGAAGAAAACAACATGATAGAGAACCTTAACAAGAGGAAATATTTACTTACATTTCTGATCCTCCAGTACACAAACGACTGTTATAAATTATCGATCTGGACAGACACAGACGATATTCAAAGTAGTTCATGTCCAGCGCGCCGGTCGAAATATGTATTCGCATTACGCTGGTGTATCGTACACTTAACTAAACTATATTCGAAACTAAACTATCTTATCGATGAGCTATATCAGCACTGCGCACTTCGTTAGTGTATCGTGTAAAATAAATCAGCGATGAGAACTGATGCGTCCAGCACATACTACGCCATGTTGGCTTCTTATTTCATAAGATTGGTCTTATGAGTTTTTCACATCAAGAGTAGTGATAAAAATCATAAGACAATTCTTATGTTTTATTTTTTCTGTAAATAATTTCTATGAACTTCATAAGATACAAAATTGAATTTTATAACAGGCCAATAATTATCATAAGAGGCTCGATGAAAATGAAATTCGATTATTTTTTCACGCTTCATAAGATGAGGCTTACACGCCCGTAACAAACCACTCAAAATTGAGTGAAAAACCACTCATTTTCAGAAAAAGTGGAACAACTCAAAAAATGATTAAACTGGACTTTACTCAATTTTGAGTAAACACTTCCTCCTGTCAGAAAATGATTCAAATCTACTCAATTTTACTAATGAATAATGAAATGCAAATGATTACATTTTACTCAATATTGCAAACTTTCTGGTTTGGAATGGTATCAATGAAATCTGTGATAAAACAGGGGAAAGGCGGCTTTGTCTGTGTTTTGTTTTATTATTGGCAGAGGGAGTTTTATACGACTAATTGTTCAAAAATAAATATTTATATAAAGATTCGTTCTATGTTGGTGTTTTTTTTTATCTAAAAAACCTCCCAGGCAATAACTAGAATGAATATTGTCAAAACCCTTTACTAGGTATTTTAGAAATTTTGTTCAATTTCTCAGTAGTAAACCACATTTACCAGCATCTTCGCTTCTCCCTAGTGTATCTCAACAATTAGACGGTCTTCTTTTCACTAATGAACCTGCAAATATTCGATTTATTTCAAATGTTCAATAAAACAAAGTGAAGCTTGTTAAAAACGATCAAACTTGAGATTATATTATTGTTTTTTGATTCATAACAAACGATTAGTCGTCAAATTCTTCGGCTTCGGCTACCTCCTTGAATGACTTACCAAGCGGTTTACAGATAATTTCCACGAAATCATATAACATTCTCAACTGCTGTGGGACCGTTAATCCGAAAATGGAAAAACATTTCCATAGCCTGAACTGCATGCTCCACCTCCGCGATTTTCTGCCGTCGTAGCTCCAATTTACTACTCGTATTTATATTATGGATATATATATGATGTTTTTAAGATAGTTTAGTTGAGTGGCATCTTTAGGCGAATCCAGCGCACTACTTCCGAAGTGGGAAAGTTGCCTGTATCTGGAGAAAAATCCAACATCGGTATAAAAAGCGTTATAAATTTATTCCGGATAAAGAATACATTTTAGTTTAAATTACAAAAATGCAAATATAGATTAAATTTTAATCTAACAAACAATTCTTTATTTCTGAGAGTAGGTAGTTCCGTTGTCCCGTTCTCCCCGTTCTCCCGCAAAAAGAGCACACTTTCAGTTTTGCGTGTAGTTTGTGCCCAAAAATGAAAATAAATAAAATTTCGTTTACAAACAAACCTGGGATGTTCTTTCGATTTTCAGAGTAAAATTTCGTGAAAAAAGTGAAAAACCTTCGTATATTTTATTGGAACTTGTCCACTATGGAAACTGCTGTGCAGCAACCCGTGATATCAATGAAAACTCAGGAAAGCACAGGTATTTTACGATATTTACGATAAAGTTTAGAAAGAGTTTTTCGGACGTCTAAATTCTAGCGTCAAGGTGGACATTAAACGATTTCTGCCGCACCTGCCTACTACGGAAGGAACCCTTGCTGCCGCTGACTAGTGACTTTAACGGTACCATGATCCCGGAGATGCTTTGGAAGGTGTCCGGTACGCTACTTAATGTGCTCGAGCAGCTACCGCGGACCATTTGCGATCACTGTTTGGCCAAACTGGACCTGGCGTACAACATCGCACAGGAGTTTCGGAAACAAGAGGAACTGCTGAGAAGTTTCTGCTGGAAGGGCGCATTGATCGAACAGTTGGACGGGTTCCAGAAAACCGAGGATGCCTTCAAAGTGCCATACTCGGACGAGGTGCTAGAGAAATTAACACACGCGAAACAGCAGTTCAGGCGAACTGAGACAAATACGCCAGTAGAGGTATCAGAGGAGTGTTTGACTCCAACTGTCGAGGAAGTGGGGGAAATATCCGAATTTGTGGAAGAAGGAACCTCATTGGAGAAAGAAAACCCGCCAGTGATAAAGGAAAAATCTACATCTGTAAGGGACGTGGTACCATCTGCAGATGAAATAATTCCACCAGCAGAGCAAGTTGGTGATTACTGTGTGGAACAATTGGACGATATCATAGAAATGGAGAATGATGTGATTGAAGAGGATATTCAAGCGGATGACCATTTCGAGATGATTGTCGACGAATCTAGTACAGCTACAGAAAGTTCAGTACAAGAGAAGACCACCAACGTTGTTGTTCCGGAAGAACATTCTATAAACGATGATGTACATGTAAAGAAGGAAGAATCTGATAATGAAACGGTGCAATCGGAGGTTTTTTCCATGTTGATACCTAAGGAAGAAAATGAAGAATGGATAGAAACAGAAGAACGACTATCGGAAGGAATAGGAGATGGTAGCGATTCGGAACAATTGGCAATCATAAGCTGTGGTGAATCGGGAGATTCCCAAGATCGTAATTGGTATGGTCAGCCGCCTTCCGGCTTAGAGGTTGTAATGATTGATCAAGAGGAATACATTCGACCAATCCAGGGAGAATCGAAATCAAGGAATCAAAGTATGATGGAAAAAGAACCGACGAATCCATCTGAACAAAATTTGAAAAAAGGAACCAATGCCGATGGTTTATATGAGTGCAAATTATGTGATCGCACTTTCTCTGTGCAGAAAACGTATCTGAATCATCGACGAAGTCATGAACACGTTTTTCACGAGTCGTTTAAATGTCAACAGTGTGAGAAGGTAAGCAAAATACATTTCTTTAAAAAAAATAACTGTTATGATATCACTTTTTCTCAGGTCTTTGGCACGAAAAATCGTTTGAAGCGACACGAGGAGATCCACACCCGAGACCTGTCCTGCAAAGTGTGCGGTAAAGAATTCTCAAACGGCCATGAACTGCGAGCTCATCAACCGCTCCACCTAAAAGGCAAGCGCAAATGCTCGTCGTGCGATTTTGTGTCGTACACAAGGGAACAAATGAAGGAGCATGTACGAACGAGTAAATGTGCGAAATCGCACAAGCCGCCGCCGAAACCTCCCAAGCTGAAAAATACCAATTGCCCATATGAAGGATGTAGCTACAAAGCCACTACGTACGGCGCGATGTATGTGCATAAACGAGCCAAGCATCTGGCGGTGTTCGAGTGCGAAATTTGCGACAAAAAGTTTGCGTTCGCCAATCAACTCAAGCAGCACGAATCGATTCACACCGGTGAGAAGCCCTTTGAGTGTGACTTATGTGCGAAGACGTTTCGGCGGTTGTTCAGCTTCAAAGAGCACATGGCTATTCACGAGGGTCAGGCAATCTATGAATGCGCCATTTGCGGCAAAGTGTTTTCCCGGCCTCGGTACCTGGCGGCACACGTGGCTACGCACTCCACGAAGCGGCCGTTCGATTGCACGATGTGTGGCACCAACTACAAGACGAAAGGCGAACTGACGAAACACATCCGGGCGAAGCACGAATCGCTGGAGTACGGCAACAGTACCGATCTCATAGAGGAGGATTACGATTACTTTGAGGATGAGATATACGTGTAAGTCAGTAGGTTGATAATAGATATTAGGATTGTCTATCATTTTTAATTGAACCATTTGTTTAAGAAACTGCATATGTGATATTTTTGACCAAAATGAGATTTTTTATATATTCTGAATTCTTGTCTAAAAATACGTACTCTTGCAACGAATACGAAAATTTCTGTTCGGCAATACATGATTTTTTTTTCGTTTGTTTGAGAAACTACATACATATACATGTCCTTTGAAGCACAATGTTGGAATACTGCTTCCAGTTTTCGATTTTTGCCGAAAACCATTGATCTGTATCAAAAAAATTAAGACATTCGTTGCTAGTTTGTTAAAGTCATAAATTTGTTGTTTTCTCTGAATTGTGTAAATTGAATAATATGCCGTTTCTCAAATAAATGATTCAATTATCTTGCTTATTAAATTCTTCGAACTAACCTTGTTTATCTTAGTGAAGATTGCTCTGGCGTTCTACGCATAATTGTCTCATGTTACCTTTGATGAAAAAATCTCAAACTCGAGGTAATTTGTCCCACTGAAAAAAATGAGATTGTCTTTTGATCAAAATAAAGACTAAACAACCTTTATATGAGTAGTAGTCTGTATTATGTTCTGGAGAAATGTTAAATTCCAAAAATATTGATAAAATTCTCAGATCCAATTGATTCTTAAATTAGTGGACCAAATGAACCAATTTGTTTTTTTTATCAAAAGTTACATGAGACAATTATGCGTAGAACGGCAGTGCTGTGCTGCAAAATGTTATTAAACAAGTGATAATCATATCAAAAACTTAAAGGTGCAGCCCAATCGGGTTGTACGCAAAGTTGACGTAGGACTACGTAGCTATTCGAAATTGATGGTATTTGCCATAATAATTTGTGTCTTTTGATTAACAATGAGCAACCTTCTCGGAGGTCATCTGAATCAAGAAGTTGAATGGTTGCTCCCAGTTGAATGGACTTCGAGTCTTCAACCGTGGAATTAACATGACTCGTCTGGTTTTTGTAGAGGTGTAAGAATGCCCTTTCGAATTTAGTTCAGTTCGGTAAAATGAACGGTCACCTGAGGACTAACTGCGCGAATTGAGAGTGAGGTATCAGGTATCAGAACGTCGGCTACAGGGGCACGTTCAACTCAATTTGGGAGTTTTGTGCCATCGCCTTCACAGACTTTTTCATCACACATCTGACGGAAAAGGAAGTGAACAAAAGGAAAGGAATGTGGATGGGAGAACAAATGGAATGTTTGGAAAAGGGCCCTTGAAGAGGGCATACAACGCATAAGCGTACAAGAGCTTATAGCTCCTTACCACAACGGGTTATGAACAACAAAATACTCTGAAGGTTCAGGTTTCTGAAGTCAATTTCACTAAGTAAGTGTTTACCAAATATTTGGAAGCGCAATTGTGCATAGACTGGGCAGTTACATATTAGATGATAAGAAGTTCCATAATCGGATTCACAACTATCACAAACAGATGATTCAACACGTTGAATATTTGCCATGTGATAGTTCAGTCTGCAGTGATCTGTCAAAGCCTTGACTAAGACACTGCAATTATGTTTAGACAGATTAGCTAAATAGCTTGCTACTACCGGAGATGGCTCCCGGATGTACAATTTTGTTTGATGACATGCATCCACTCCAATGCCATTTGTGCTGAGTGACAGCCCAAGAGTTGACCCAAAGCTTCACCCAACACTTGGATATTGGAATAGCTGGCTCTTGACCAATAAAGTCATGCGATGCTCCATTACGAGCTAACTCATCAGCCAATTCATTTCCAGCTAAGGAATATAAGCTGTAAAGTATTAACTGAATTCAGTTCCTCAATTTGAGTTCGGCATGCGATTACTAACTTCGACCTTGAGTTGGCCGAAGCGAGAGCTTTAATAGCTGCTTGGCTATCTGAACAGAAGTATATTACTTTGCCCATAATGCGTTGCAGCAGATTGCACTCCACACATGAAGGCACATATTTCCGCTTGAAAGGCAGTGCAGTGTCTCCAGTGAGTGGGACTGTTCCAATCTAAGCTCACCCGAGTAGACGCCTGCACCTGCTCTACCTTCGAGGAGCGAGCCGTCAGTGTAACAAACAATGCTGCTATCCGACATACTTCGCTCCAAGTACCCAGATGTCCACTCTCCCGCGTGGGGAATTGTGTTGAAAATGTCCTAACGTGTGTGAGATCACTTGGAGCAAGGAAAATTTTGTCCCAATTAACCATAAGGGGTAACAACGAAGTGTGTGTAGAACTGCGGTTTACAGAATTCTCTTCCATAAAACCGAGTACCCATAGTCGGTAAGTACAAGAAAATGCTTCTTGTTTGAGATGTATGTGTAGTGGGGCCACGTCGAAGAGAACTTCGAGAGCAGCCGTGGGAGTTGAAAAGAACGCACCAATCATTGCCATTAGGCACATCCTTTGAAGATGGCCTAATTTAGACTGAATTGTCCTCACTTCCCCCTTTTGCCACCACACCACACAAGACATCCATAAGCCGAAATTGGTCGTACAACTGTTTTGTAAATCCATTTGATATATTTGGGTTTAAGACCCCAAGTTTTACCAAAGGTTCGTCGGCATTGGCCGAAAGCCATAGAGTAGAGTGGGGCAAAAGTACGAACTTAGTTTTCAATCGATCATGTGGCCCTTATGAAGCAAGCTTCTGCATATCAAATCAGCGTCGATGATTCATATACTCTTCCTTTATGTTACCCAGTGGAACAAATATTGAAATTATTGAGATTCGTTTTAGCAGAATCCTTATTGCAAGATAACTGAAAAACGCACTCTTACCCCACCGGTGGGGTAAAAGTGCGCATCGGGTGGGGTAAGAGTACGCCTTTACCCAATCACGTGCTTTAAGTATATATTAACACAAATAAGAGTTAATAACATTTAATTGATGTTTAATGAGCATATATTAGGGAATGTTTAAAGATTACGTAACTCTTAAAGGGGGAGGGGGTGCACTTTCATTCGAAAAACCATTGTTTTTTATATATACAAAAAACTACAGAGGTAAAAATATATATCAGGTTTCGCGTGGCATTTTTCTTAAAGAAAGTCCAACAATCACGTAACGTTAAACTTGGCTATTTCATCACCCCTCCCCCCTATCTTACACTATTTGTATGAATCCTCTAAAAATTATATGGATCGTCACACATCTCACAACCCCTCCCAGCTAAACTTTGCGTAATTTATGAATGTTTCTTTTGATTAAATGCAATTATCATTTAGATGAAATTGTGTTTTCGTACTATGTTTAGGTGTACAACAAGTCCTAATACAATTTCATTATTTCGCTTCAGTGCTTTGTTCGCTAAGTCCTTTCTAACACCAAATTACTTGTGATAATTTCAAATTCTGTCCCTTTTTTCTTAGTTGTGGATCTTTACGCTTTAGAAGAAGTGTTATTTCGGCCAGAGATACGGGTTTGACATCATAACTTGAAGATTCATATGCGTACTCTTGCCCCACCGGTTCCTGCGTACTTTTACCCCACAGTCCCAAAAATTATTCAAGTAATGGTTTTGACTTCTTGGAAAACCAACCGGATTGGTGTTCTGTACCATAAAGTACTCTATACAATAGGTTATCGAAATGGTATAATGTTCACCTGATTGAACGTATATATGGTAATGAAATACTAGTTGCGGAAATCCAATTATTTTTAGCAAAATGACCAAAAAGTTATCTAACTCCATATCTCCCTTGTTGTTTATTCAAATCGTTTACAATTACACATGATAATAGTTGGCCAGAATACCTGTCAAGCTGATGCAGTGCTGCTAGTTTATCTTTTTTTATTACTTCAAAAAATCGAAAACGTACTCTTACCCCACGCGCACTCTTGCCCCACTCTACTCTACACGCCTTTTTGATTCTGAACTCAATGTTAGGAGTCCAGAAAAGCTTTGAATCCAAAATTAGACCCACATACTTCCCGTAATGCTGGGTAGACACCTTTACGTGGTGTGTTACGGGGTAAGATCTACCACGGTCACATTGCCAGCTACAGGCAAATCCTGACCCAACGAAAACCTTCCCCAATTTCCAATTCTGTAGTGCTTATGAAATTGTCGGTAAGTCATTAAGTAAATACTACACTAATCCTTCCTTGCAACTTCCTATATGCTTCCCAACCGCAGATAGTAATACTCATGTCCCTGTAATGTTTTTCTTAGATTGGAATCAAGGATTTAACCCCCCTTGATTTCTGATAGCAGTCTGGAAAAGCATTTCAAAAATAACATGAGTATAATTAAAGTGTCCAATCTTCTAATGCTGTGCTAGCGCTTCTTTTATTTTCAGAATTGTCATCACATCTGTTACCGAGGAAAGAAGCTGACGTTACCGTCTACTAATGATGATTTTCTTCTTTCTTCTTCTTTTCTTATTTATAGTGAACGTAGTTATTCTGAACACGACGTCAACCATCATTTGCCGAATGGAGCATTCATAACTTTTAAATAGCTTCGCTCCCAACGAAAAATTCATTAATATAATATTTGATTATTATTTATAATAACTGGAAGCGTTTGGTACGGGAGGTCCACGCTTTCTTCCTATCCCCTCGATTTCATGGTATGGATCGACTTTAAGAGTTTACAAATTCTTAAGTCGCTCAGTATCTAAAAATCATCTCTGCGGTACATACTGCGTAGTTGGCCTGGCCGTATGAAAAGAAAAGTAACGGAATTTAGAAACCGTCATTTTCCAGGATGCTTTCAAGTATTGGCTGCGCAAGTATGAGATTAGATTAGATTAGAATCCAAAATTAGACCCACATACTTTACTTGATCAGTTACATTGATTTCAGAACCAAAAGATGTAATGGACGAATACCATTACGATTACGTTTTTCCGTGAAAAGAACAATAGATGTTTTATTCGGATTGACCGAAAGGCATTTTGCATCAGATCGAATAAGATAGTAATGCACAAACCCACTATCAATGTTAGATAGTCGTCGGCAAATCCATAGGTAGGAAAACCGCCATTATTGAGTAACCTCAATAGCGTATCTGCAACGAGATAATACTTCCCCTTGAGGGCATCCGCAGACACTTAATTTCCTAATCGCTGCTTGACGTAATGTCGAAGAGAGATGTCGGTTTTTAAGCATCTGGTGAATCCATTTGGTAGTAATATTAGGTAGCCCGTGACAACGTGCGGCTTCCAATATTGCATCGAAAGACACGTTGTCAAAAGCACCTCCAATATCTAAGAAAGCACCCAAGCACGATTGCTTTTGAGCGAATGCTTTCTCGATATCGTACACAACCTTGTGTAGAAGAGTCACGGTGGACTTTCCAGATTGGTAATCATGTTGATTAACATGAAGAGAGGCATGTTTGCCAAACAGTGCACTAACGATTCTTCTTCAGAAGAAGTGTAGTCGCCATTTGGCTTGCGAATTTCGCCAACTTGTAAATCCTTGGATCTCGCAAGAATTTTATTCAATCGACTGGCTTTACTCAAATTGGAAACATTTGCACAAAGGTTTTTCCAGCCGGATCGTTCAGCAGATCGTAGAGCCTTCTTGTAAGCATTGCGAGCCAACTTGAAAGAATCCGTCCCTGCTGAATGGCATCTGTTCCAACTCCTTCTACACTGCTTCCTTAGCTTAGCCAAATCGGAATTCCACCAAGGGGTTCCTCTTGAGGTTTTTACAGAACGCAAAGGGCAAGCTTCTTCGAAAGCTTCCACGATGTGCAACGTTGTAGTATCAACTGCATCATCCAAGTCGGTAGGAGTTTCTATAGAAGGTAGATATCCATGAAATTTGGTAGAGAGGAACTCTGTGTAAAGATCCCAGTTTGTTGAACGAGGATTTCTAAAACGCAAGGTCTGCGAAGTAACATTCAAATGATCAAAGTAGATGTAGCGATGGTCAGATATCGATTCCTCATCTGACACATGCCAATTCGTCAACTCGTGACTGATTCTATTGGAGCAAAGGGTTATGTCTAACACCTCTGCTCTATTAGATACCATAAAGGTTGAGCGATTGCCTATGTTAAGTAAACTAAGTTCGGTGCTACTTAAGTATTCCATCAAGCTGGAGCCTCTCAGATTGATATCCGAGCTACCCCAGATGATGTGATGAGCATTAGCATCGCTGCCGACAATTAGCGGAAGGCCTTTTGAAGTGCAATATATGACAACTCGTTTGAGAGCATCCGTAGGGGATGGTTCATCATGTGGTAAATAAACCGAACAATAGACGTATTTCCTGACGGGGGTTCCGCCAGTTGCATCAATTGTGACAGCACATACATCTCTGGTTATTAGTTCAGAGATAAGTGTAGTAACAATAGCATTGTTAACAAGCACACATGCACGCGGCATTGGTCGAGAGTCTACCATTTCTTTACTGAAAGCAGCAAAAACCGGATTCACTAGGTTACCTAGGTAGAAGCTACCCTTGCGAAAATAAAGTTCCTGCATCAAAGCCATTTGGGATTTGCCATTTTTCATAAGTCTGTACTGTATAGATTAATCGATTGATTGAGCTATCTTAACTGAAGCCAGCAAATTAAGATAATGCACTCCACAACCTCAGCATTAATATGAACAGCAACAATGGAACCAAATTAGTATCTTATCAAGAAAGTCAAAGACGAAACACAGAATACAATGTGTATAACGCATAAAGCGAATCCATATAGGTGACAATTTGTTAAAAAACTAAATAAAAACATGCTCATAATCCCACCCTTATTTAACCTCAAGTTGAGATTGAATAAGAGTAGCCGATTATTTCGGAGAAGCAAAAAGTCAACTACGCCATAGCTCCGGTTAGCGCACTAAGGGCTCAATACTCAATACTCAATACTGCATCGATTTGGTTGTCATGCGCGGAGAGTGAAATTTTCTGGCAAGATTATTTGGTTTTGTTTCTGTTAATCATTGGAATTGAAATCGAATTTTTCCGGGCCACTATTTTACACAAAAGAAGGTCAATCCGAGATTAATTTTCTCAAACTTAATCGTTTGACGACGGCAGAAAGTTACCCTTCGGTAGCAGAATCACAAGCGATCGACGGAAGGGATGCAATAAATTTGTTCGAATTGATGGAATCGCCTAGCTACCACGCCAACCGAAAGATTCTCTGGCGGACGAATTTCGAGGAACAAAAAATAAATCGAATATAACGAAACAAACTTTATTTTACTTCTTTTCTCTTCGCGGTTCAGATCGAAAACTCGAGAACAAAATGGCTACATCTCGTTAGTTCATTCTTCTCTCTTTCACCTCTTCTCTCCATTCGTCAGGGATGTTTATCATTTCATCGGGTGGAGCCCACAGCTTCCCCAGTTACAAACCGCACCCGCTGTCCGGAGCGTGTGACTTTCACTTTCTTATCGTCAGTGATGTAATCTCTGACTCATGGACTGCACATAAAGGCTGGTTTAATCCAATCAATTGAAATGCACTGTTTATTTCCGGCAATCAGCACAACGAAAGTCTTATCTTGTCTTCCAGTACCTCGAACGGTCTTCATGCCGTTTGCTTCCGGATGGTACGCTGTGGTGCGAATATGGTTTGTTCCCAACATCCGATTCAACTCGGAAAAAAGCTCCGACTCAAATTGCCTACCTTGCTGTCATATTCTCCAAAGGAATCACTTCAGGCCACCGAGTAAATCGATCTATTATGGTCAAAGGATATCGGCAACCTTTTAACGGTGGCAGTGGGCCAACTAGTGAACCGATTCGATTTGAATATGACGAAATCGCGACCTTGGCACTCAAATTAATTGCATTTTATTCGGCAACTCGACGGTACGAAAACCATATTTTTGGTTAAATACTTTGGCTGTTCATATGCTCAGCACATGCTTCGAAATGGACAAATCGATATGAAATTTGCGAAAAAGAATCCACGTGTCTTGGAGGGACTCGAACCCTCAACCTTCTCACTCAAATTATTCGCATGATGAAATTTATGTGCAAATTTCGCATAGAAACCATCAAGAGGGCAGAAATCTTATTTCAAATGCGTTTAATCAGGGTGGCCACCTAACCGGGAAAAACGGGAAAAGCGGGAAAAAGACGGGAAATTGAAGTCACCGGGAAAAAAGCTGGAAAAACCGGGAATTCAGGACATGTACCGGGAAAAAATAAATGTTCGTCAAGTTACATTCAAAACTCTTCAAAGTTTCCAATAAAGTTGATATAACAAAAAAATACCCTTTAATATTTATTACTCAGTCGCATTCCAGCTGAATTATATGATTTTAGTACCGTCGTCGGGGGTGACAATGGGTCAGATGGGGGTGAGAGTGGGTCACCGTTTCAAGTACTTTGAATGCTTGTAGAATAGATTGAATGTATCTGAGGGCAAGAAGACTAAAATATAAGAGACCTTTTTGAACGGTTTTGCTATCCGACCTCCAGGCTGCCGGTGAGAGTGATGACCCATTCTCACCCCCGATGGCGGTACATGGTGTGTGTTGTCACTAGATCATTTTGATATCAATTTCGAGAGATAATTTTTTTTTTAAATTCTACAAATCATTGAAAATGATATTTTTTTATACTTCATGTAGTAAAAGTTTATGATGGTGAAAGATATACTCAACATGTTACATATGTTCCAAAATTTTTAAATTTTTCAATAATAAATTCATAATTTTATTTTATTGGATAGAACACTGAAAAAAGAAAATAATATCCTAGAAATCTAACATGTAAAATTGAATCAATTACGAATCGTATGTACTGATTGCCCAGAATGTGCTTAAATCTATTTCAGAAAACGAGACGAGTCAGCCTTGGGCTGAAAGTCTCGATAATAAAAACATTTAAAAAATATATTTCAGAAAACAAAATATTATTATGTTGATCAGAAAAGCAATATCAATAACTTTGATGAGATTATCCAGGGCTACTTTAGATGTTTGATTTTCTAAAAAAAAAAGAAACCAAAAAATACCAAATTTGGAACAAAAAGTTACCATCCAACTATCATGATTTCAAACTTCATTGCTTTCTGTGAACATTATGATCTAAGAAGACAGAACCTCACTAGACTAGCATACAATGTACATTGGCTCTATCAGAAACTTACGAAAGCATTTCAATCAAGAAAAAAACTAAGAACAAAATCAATTGTAATTATGTGCTAATGTGGTATTAGTACATTGATCAAGTGCCCCAATTACATATCGACGAAGTGCACAATTTCAGTGTGACTGCTGATCAAAGTATTTCGCATAACATATTGTTGGTAATTTAATGTTTTGTTACAAATTATCAGTTGCTTCGATATAAAAACTGACTGGTCAGAAAATAAAACACCGAATTAAAGTTCAAAAACATTTTTCCACGTAAAATAAAAACCGGGAAAATTTGACAAAATTTATCGGGAAAAGCGGGAAAAAACCGGGAATTTGAAAATCGAATTTCAGTGGCCACCCTGGTTTAATGCAAGTTATGTACAAAACTATTTAAAAACATGATCTTTTGTAATACATTTTATGTGCAATGGTTTCAAAACGAGTTCTATAAGCTGTTGCACTTAAAATGTAATAACAATACTTTGCGGACAGAAGTTCATGGTAGATTATATATAATTCGAGAGTAAAATTTAGTTTGGAGAATCGGATTCAAAGGTAAATTCAAGTAGCTTAGATATCAAAATATGTTAATCCTGTTTAGTATATGCGGCGGATACGTATTTTTTCTAGACACGTCGGCAACAACATTATACCTCGACAAATAGTAAATAATACTTTAAAGTATTTCCTCCTTTGACCTCATCTTGAAGAATCCAGCATGTGCTTTGTTGAATTGGTTATCAGCCCCTTTTCCTGTGGTCTTCGAGTTCGAATCTTTGAACAAGGATCTGACGGAACGAACCCAGAGTGATTGGAAATCGCTACAATCGGGCGACGGCTTATGTAAGATTTCTTTGGGAGCACATCCAAAGTTTCGATCCGGATCTGTTCGATGTAACAAGAATGATTCGGGTCGTTTTTGCACACACTAAAGTGCTATAAGAATTCCTGCAACTTGAATATTTAATTACTTTTACTTTCTGCTGTTTTCTTTCTACTGTGCATTTTAAAAATTAGGTTGAGATAAATAATATAGCTCTTTTTTGCAAATGAATTATTGGCTGTGGCTGATTTTCTACCCACCACTTCCACAGCCACGCGCTATCGTATATGCGCAAATATTATGCATCTCGAGAAAATATAGAATACTGCGGCGTCCTGCTGGCTGCTTCTCAGGTAATCGCAACAGTCACTAAATACGACAGAGTCAATAAAAATCTTACCCACCGTATGCACTCGTCATGATAAACACTCTCCATGTACTCAGTGACTCCAGTTGCCTCTCACTAATACAATCGAGTACTGCTGTCATTTGGCGAAAAGCACGTGGTTTTGTTTTGAGAGGGAAAATTTTCCCTATCTTTTAACCCGGCGGCTATCTTGACGTCTACCTTCGCAGTCGAGCCTGCGAGAGTAAGACCGCCGCGAAAGTCTAGAAAAAGATAAGCGCGACAATACCCAGCATGAGTTAACCGCCAGAAATTTGTATGGCGAAAGACATCTAACGCGGGTTTTCTCAATTTTAGGAACTTTTCATGAAAAACTATTTTGTACCGGACTACCGGTTATGTAGGAAGGTGTCCGCTACTACGTCTACCAAATATTTTTTTGATGAAGGTGCTTAATTTTGAGGAATCGAACCTTAGATGCCTTTCGCCATACTGATTTCAGAAAGTTAACTCCTAGTGTGCCGCTGTAAGCACGCTCAAAGCAGGCGATTCATTGAATATCTTTCGGATGCTTGATTTGTCCAATCTCCACATGTGCTTTACTATTGTATATCCACAGTCAAGCGAGTGCACATTGTTTATTAAACGAGAGGATCGCACTCTATGCCCCCAACAACGGGCTGGGCGGATTTGTATAGAGTGCGAATCAATCACACTCTGCTGTGCACAGCATGCCAAAGGCTTCCTTGACTAAAGCATTTGATAAGTTTGATTGCCCTACGCATGCGGTCGCGTGTACTCAGACGACTAAGGGCCGATGTCCACGTAGCGGTGTTTTACGCTGCGTGCACGCCGGGTTCACGCAAGGTACCCAGCATCAAATGGAGTAATGCACACGTAAACGTGTGATACGACTACATTTGATGATGGGTACCTTGCGTGGACGGGGCGTGCACGCAGCGTTAAAATAACGCTGGTGTGCATCGGCGTGGTGACGCTACCGCGTTTTCCCGGTGCACACCTGCGTTTTTTTGACGCCACGTGCACTCTGCGTTGAAATGACGCTACGTGGGCATCGGGCCTAATGACGGTGGAAAACCGATACTTGATTAAATACAATGAGAGCAAGATTACCGATGGTGAGTTTAAGGGCCGATGCCCACGTAGCGTTTTTTCAACGCTGCGTGCACGTGGCGTTGAATAAACGCAGGTGTGCATCGGTGCGGCGACGCTGCGTTACCGCTTTTTCCCTTTATACACATGCGTCTTTTTAACGCCGTGTGCACGCAGCGTTGAAAAGACGCTACGTGGGCATCGGGCCTAAGCCGTTTGGCAGCGCAGTATCATTACTTGACACTTTAGGGCCGATGTCCACGTAGCGGTTTTGAACTTGCGTGCACGCAGCGTCAACGCAATTGCGGTAGGAAGTACCCAACATCAAATAGAATCATGCACACGTACTTGCGTTAACGCGGCGTCGACACGCGTCTCATTTGCGGCGAGAGTTACCGCAAAGTCACCGCAATTCCCCACAGGAACGCTGCGTGCACGCGAGTATTTTTTTGACATTTCTCTATTCTTTTTCTTTCCAACAAGATTTTCTAATGGGAAAATCTGTGATGTGAAAGAATGTGTCAGAGCGAAATCAAAACAAACAAAAATACTTCGCAAATCAGTTCATTTTGGTTTCGCAAATTAATTTGCCAATTGCAACGCTTTTCAAATCTAGCTTCTTTAAATAATAGCAATTGTAATAGTTCGGAGCGGTAAGTGTTTCTTTCGTTCCTGTGTTAGTACTATTAAGTGTGTAACGCAAATGTCTTTTACCCAAACCCAATTGACGCTATTTGAGCGTGTAAAAGAGAAACGTCAAATAAAAAGGAACTTTGTTTTTTTAATGTTGTTATTCTAAACGAAGCCACACGCGTTCTGATTTGTCTCTTATTAGAAAGAATCTCAAAAGGTTATGTGCCCAGTTTTCGCGATACGGTCGTAATATAGTAAAAGTTTTTACGGGTTTTTCGTCGTTCCGAGATTTAGTTCGGAAAAAGAAATCTGCGTCGCGCTTGATGGAGGAGGAAACAAAAAGTTGTCGAATCAAGCCATTCGATGGCGTCGGTTTCAACAATTGGAGCTTTCGCATGCGAGCTTTTCTCCAGCAGCTGGAAGTTTTACACTGTGTGGAGAAGCTTGCGGAAGAAGAAGAATTTTGGAATACTCCAGTGACAGCGGCGGCTGATGTGAAAGCGGCGAACGAGATCAGGAAAGAGAAGCGTGAAAGGCAAGACAACAAATGTCGATCTGTGCTTATACAAGCGGTGGCTGACAGTCACCTTGAGTATGTCAAGGACAAAATGTCGCCAAAACAGATCTGGGACGGTCTCCACGATATCTTTGAGCGAAAGAGTATCACTAACCGGTTTTTGCTGAAGCGGCAACTTCTCTCGATGCGGTACAACGAGAACGAGCGGTTGCAAGATCACTTTCTACACTTTGATAAGCTGGTACGAGAGATAAAAGGTGCCGGTGCTCGAATGGAAGAAGAAGATGTAATATGCCATTTGATGCTAACGATGCCAGAATCGTTTGATGCCGTCACTACAGCGATGGAAACAATTTCTGAAAGGCTGACGATGGATTTGGTGCGACAGAAGTACCTCGACGTGGAAGCTAAACGCAGGGTCTGCGGCTCGAAGCTGTTACGGAGGATGTGTCATTCATCGGAAAATCCAAAAGCAAATTGAAATGTTTTGGCTGCGGGGAGTACGGGCATAAACGTGCTCAATGTTCGAAGACTAGCGAGAAGAAGAATAGTGGGCCGAAGTCGGTCAAGAAAAGTGGTTCTCAGAATGCGAATATGGGAGCAAGAACGGTATCGTTTGTGGCTGCGGAAAGCCATTGTGAGATGGCGGCTGTTTGTAATGCGTCTGCGGTGCGATGGTTTTTGGACAGTGGCGCCTCTGATCATATGTCCAACGATAAGTTACTATTTTCGAGGATGGAAAAGTTGAATCGTCCGGTTGAGGTTCTTACGGCGAAGAACGGAAGCTGACTATAAAGGTCAAGTTGTAACCAGTGCTTTAGTGGGTGATGAAAAGATTCAGATCACAATGGATGACGTGTTGTACATTCCGGAACTGTCCTTGAACTTACTGTCTTTGCGACGACTAGAAAATTCCGGAAAAAGAGTTGTGTTTTTCGGTGGAAAAGTTAGTGTCGAGGACGAAGAAGGTGTTGTGGCCACCGGAAGGCAACTAGGTCGCCTGTATTGTATGGACTTTGTGAACGATAAAGTGAACCATGACGGTACAGCGCTAGTAAGTGGTCGAGTGTGCAAAAGTTTGCAAGTGTGGCATTGCCGATTCGGTCACCTTGGTAACGAGAACCTCATGAAGCTTGTGCGAAAAGGAATGGTCGAAGGTATGCCGGTGGAGATTATGCGAGGTAATAGTGACCAATTTGTGTGTGAATCGTGCATTAGTGCAGAAACAGACGCGAGAATCATTCAAATCGCGATCTGAAAAGCGTGCTAGCAGGCCACTTGAAATCGTACATAGTGATGTGTGGCCCTATAACTCCGCTATCATGGGATGGTCATGCGTATTTTACAACATTTACTGACGACTATACACATCTGGCAGTGGTTTATCTCATGAAGCGAAAAGAAGAAGTGTACGAACGGCTCCTGGAATATGAGGCGATGGTGACCGCCCATTTCGGAACAAAGATCGCGCGTCTCCGGAGTGATAACGGAGGCGAATACACTAGCAAGGCTGTCAGAAAGTTCTGCAGACAGAAGGGCATTAAGCTGGAAACAACGGTGCCTTATACTCCTGAGCAGAACGGAGTCAGCGAGCGGCTGAATCGTACTGCCGTAGAAAAAGTGCGTGCAATGCTCGAAGCTAGTGGAATGTCGAAAGTGATGTGGGGGGAAGCATTGTACACAGCGATTTATTTGCTGAACCGTAGTCCAAGTGCTGCTGTCGATGGTGATATTACGCCATATGAGGCGTGGTATCATAAAAGGCCAAATGTATCGAACCTTCGCGTGTTCGGGAGCGAGTGTTTCGTACATGTTCCCAAAGTGTTACGGAAGAAGCTTGATTCGAAAAGCCGGAAAGCAGTGTTTGTGGGCTATGCGCCGAACGGTTTTCGTTGCTGGGACGGTGAAAAACTGTTTGTGGCTAGAGACGTTATTTTCAATGAGTCGCAATTTGGAAAACTCACTACAGCGAATAAAGAAAATCGAAGTGATGATAATGAAGTGATCATAATGGACCGTACGTGTAAGCCATCAGAGCATATCGATGCTCCACAACCCGTTTCAGAAGCTGGGGACAGCGTCGGTCCTGATTCTGATTGGGAATCGGCGGATTCATCGCAGGGAGCAGTCGGAGGTATGAACTCGAGTCCGGAAGTGAGCCGTGAATGTGACAATGTGAGAAGAAGCGGAAGAGTGATTACCCCACCACGGTGGATGGGTGATTACCAAGGGATGCTGATTTGGACATAACGGCATTTGCACTCAGTGCGGAAGAATTTTGGAAGACATTCCGTCGGACGTTGAAGTGTTGAAGACCAGAAGTGATTGGCCCTTGTGGAAAGCGGCCATTGAAGAAGAACTGGCATCATTGGACAAGAACAATACTTGGACCCTTGTTGAACTGCCAAAAGGTCGCAAAGTGGTGGACAATAAGTGGGTGTTTAAAATTAAGCGGAATAGTGATGGTGAAATAGAACGGTACAAAGCCAGACTAGTGGCGCGCGGTTTCTCGCAGCGGCGAGGCTTTGACTATGTGGACACTTATTCGCCGGTGGTGAAAATGACCACCTTACGGGTCTTGCTGGCGCTGGCAAATCAGGAGGATTGGGAAGTGCACCAGTTAGATGTAAAATGTGCATTTCTGAACGGGGTGCTAGATGAAGAAGTGTACATGCGCCAGCCGTCTGGTTTTGAGCGGGGAGATTCTCGAGTTTGCAAATTGAATAAGGCGATATACGGATTAAAGCAAGCTTCGAGAAGGTGGAACCAGCGTTTTCACCAGTTCATGATCCAGTTGCAGTTCAAACGAAGCGAGAACGACCCATGCCTTTACAGTTGGTCGACGGGTGGAATTGTGATTTAATTTGTGATCTATGTGAACGATATACTTGACGAAAATTCAATAGA
Organism: Armigeres subalbatus; assembly: GCF_024139115.2. Taxonomy (NCBI): domain Eukaryota; kingdom Metazoa; phylum Arthropoda; class Insecta; order Diptera; family Culicidae; genus Armigeres; species Armigeres subalbatus. The sequence continues at coordinate 419,836,810 of NC_085140.1, read as the reverse complement.
GGCAATACGGAAACTGAATGCAAAGCTGTGCAGTGAGTTTGAAACGCGAGACCTTGAGGAGGTGAAGTCTTTCCTGGGCCTAAACATACATCGTGATCGCAAAGCAGGAGTTTTGACCGTGGAACAGCGAGTTTATGTGAACAGTGTACTTGAGCGCTTCGGAATGAGCAACTGCAAACCATCTGCTATTCCGATGGAACCCGGTTTGAAGCTTGAGAAGAAGAAGAATACGAAGGAGAAAACGACCAAGCCATACAGAGAGCTCATCGGTTGCCTCATGTATCTCATGGTAACCTCGAGGCCGGACATCTGTGCGGCGGTTAACTATTTTGCGGCGTTTCAGTGCTGCGCAACGGAGGAGCATTGGGTTCATCTCAAACGGGTGCTGCGCTATCTTCGAGGTTCCGTTGACTACAAGCTCGTTTATTGCCAACAGCAAGCACCAACTGTACTTGCAGCGTATGCGGATGCCGATTGGGGTAATGACCCTAATGATCGTCGCTCGGTCTCCGGGTTCATCATCAAGCTGTATGGATCAGTGGTGGCGTGGGCAACTCGGAAACAGTCATCGGTTGCTCTCTCTACAACAGAGGCGGAGCTGATGGCCCTCTGTCTGACAAGTTGCGAACTGATATGGATGTCAAATTTGCTCAGCTCTATCGGCTGCATTGTGGAGGAGCCAATCAACATTTTTGAGGACAATCAACCTTGTATTGCTCTAATCGTCGAACCAGCTAAGCAGAAGAGGTTAAAACATGTGGACATCCAAAATTTCTTTGTTCGAGAGTTGGTGGAGAAAAATAAACTGCGTATCGTGTACCTGCCAACAGAACTACAAATCGCTGATATCATGACGAAAGGTTTGGCAGCACCTAGATTCAGAATGTTACGTGAAATGCTGGGGATAATCAATTGAGGGGGAATATTAAGTGTGTAACGCAAATGTCTTTTACCCAAACCCAATTGACGCTATTTGAGCGTGTAAAAGAGAAACGTCAAATAAAAAGGAACTTTGTTTTTTTAATGTTGTTATTCTAAACGAAGCCACACGCGTTCTGATTTGTCTCTTATTAGAAAGAATCTCAAAAGTACCAGTCGCTGTCAAAACACCTTTGGAAAGAACTGACAAGCAACCATCTCAGGCTGGTAGATAGAGTCAAAGTCAACGGTAGTATGTGCCGGATAGTGTTGTGACGTTAATTGTACCAACTTTATCAGAATAAATTGATTTCCGAACAGACGGTGATGTGGCAGTTTTGGGATGAATAACGGACCAGGCAAAATTCAACCAACAAAGTTCCAACCAACATTCCGCGGGACCCTGTATACACCAAGGAAGGCGATACCAGTTCCGCCATGGGAAGAATTATTAAATATAGGTTTGATACGGAGGTTCCTATATCTTGGCTTTTCTATTGCTGATACCGTGGACCCCCGGTAATATGAACGCTTTTAATCTGAACACTTTTTCGTTTGAACATGGTACAAATTAAAAATGGTTCAAACGTCATTTAACACGTGGAATCGAGGAAAGAAAAATGGAACATCGTGAAACGGAATGCAGAATCAAAACAAACCAGCAAAGAGAGCAGCCAGAAACAAGTTTTTCTGATGCAAATAGAGTAACCAGAAGTTCAAACTAAAAATGAACCCCGTTAATTTGAATGAGGTACCGTTCAAATTATCGGGGGTCCACGGTATATGTTCATGTTTTTAGGAATGTCAACGGAAGGAAAACGTCAAATAATGTGGATTGCAATTGCAAGAAGAAACGAGATCAAATAGAGATGGCGAGCTACAGTACTAATGCGTTTCTTCTAGTGTTGTGGGCAACGCTACTGGGATCGGTCCGTGTTGCAGTGAAGTGAAAATTGCAATGATAATAACGACGTTTGGCATTTAGATAGCACTTCTTTGGAAGAACAACGACAAACGTAGCAACACGCCAGCAATCGCTTGTGATGCTTTCGGAGGAGGATTTTGAACACCTTATTTGTAGGAGTAACTGCAGTATCTCACCAAAATGTTAAATGACTTTTTATTCATGAGCAAATGATTACCGATAAGTGGAACTAATAAAAATCGTACCCCAAATGCAACAGATGCTCAATTCAAGACAAGAACAATTGAATGCCTGAATCCACTATTATTCAAGATTAATCTCCTTCTATGAAGTAATAAATTAAGTTGGAAATAAAGAATGAGCAACATTATGAAATTGTAATAATATTCATTTATTATGATTGTAGAAAACATATTGGGATTAAGCAAAGCGAGGCCAAATTTCTGTCTCTCTGTATTGAAAACGTTTTTATTCAAACAATCGAATTGTGCGGCACGATTTCCATTTCACAGATCTACAATTAATTTCGAAAGTTCAAACTTTTCATTTTAGAAGTAATGGTAGACTTTTAAATCTACAGTGAGTTATTTTTTCTACTCTATACTAAAAAGCATTAATTGAACTTTTTATTTTGGAATAATACTGAGTTACCTTTACTAGTCTGTCATCATATAGGTATGTTAAAGCTCATGAAATGTTTAGAATAGCATTATACCCATTGAATATCGTTCAGGGCGATGAGCTTCATACAAATCAAAATCTAAATATTTCACGTTTGATGTCTTTATGTGAATGGAGAACTCGATTCATATTGGAAGAGAGTGAAAAATGACAGACTGACAACAGCTGGCAGGCGGATGACATTTGGTGTGACAGATAGGTTTGACGTTAGAAGTTTTGCGGCAAATTACCGCTTGTCGTGTGCATTCCCAGCCTGATTCAACGCCGAATAACGCTGCGTCAACGCAGCTCTGCGCTCAAGCGAGTAGAGGGATATTTTGAAATCACTCCCATAAACAAAATTATTTTGCAGTTACTTGGCTGTCAAACATTTCCCGCTCTTCGAATTTCTCTTTCCATGCTGCATAAGGGCGCACAAATGCGCTAGACTCTACATGACTTTACGATTGTTTACATACATTCTTGCTCCAATCAGCTGCTGAATCTCGTGAAATTTCGTAACGAATGCTTTTTAGTTGCATTCCTACTAATTTTCCACTCGAAATATATTGTGAAAATATGCGTTTACAAAGAATACAAAACTTTATTTTTTCCTCAAATCATAACAATACTTTTCAATACAAGATATGAAACGTACATATTTAACCACAATCTCCAATGTTTGGCTCCGGCACAATAGAAAATTTTGGCTTCAATTCGACAACCAAATCGATTCTATCCGCACCACCCAGAGAAATACTAGAATAAGAGATCGGCGAAGACGCCATCTTGTTTCCAATCGAACCGTCAAAAGCGATTCCAAATCGACTTGTTTACTTTTTTCACCCATAATACTAATGACACACTGGTGGTATTCGTACCATGGTACAAGTTGTACCACTAGTGTGTCACCTTGTACCATGCTGGTACAACGTGAAAAACTAGGGTATTTAACCGTGGTACTTGTACCATCAGTGTGTCTTTAGTATAAGAGGCAAGCAAAAAGTTCAAGTGATGCCATTTAAACGATTTTATGCATTTTCATACGTTGCCATTTCGTCAGTTTTTCACTCCGCCGGTCTCTGGTTATACACGGAGAAAAAGGAAAACTCAGAAATGGGTGATTTTTCACCCACCTTCGAGAAAAGTGGACTAACCCATAAGGTGGGTAAAACGTCTTTACCCATAAGTGAGTACAGATCTTGTACGTCAAAACGGATGTGCATTTTTCACCCATCTTTTAGAAGACGGATATTCGCTGGATGGGTGAAAAGTACCCATCTACATGAAAAACAATGTTGTTAAATTTAAAGATAATTCAATACAAGATTTTAAATTGAAAATCATATGATATGCTAATTAATTGTTTATTTATGACACATTTGAACTATACATATTGATTCATATATAATATAATGTCAACCATCGAAATGGTTTCTTGATAATCAAACGAAGTGCTTCTGGTAATCCAGTTTAATCCAAGATTGTTCCTTAGTAGACAAAACCTTTGAATCCCCTCCGCGGTGAAACACAACAACTCGAGTGCATTCGGAACCGGAAGGAATCACATGCTATTCGCAGGAAAGCTGGAACCGGGCAGAATGCCAAGGAATGAAGCTCTCCTTGTTCCTCCATGACGATAGTCCATCCATAGATCTTTAAAATCAACAAAGTCTCATTAGAAAAACGAAAATTTATGTATAAAAAATGCTTACCTGTTGGTTTTTGAAAGTTCTTGAGTATATTTACAAATAATTTTCTACCTGATTATCAAAGCGAGCATTTTTACGAAATACATAAAACAATTTACTAACTAAACCACGACCTCGGCCATGACGATCTTTTGATTTTTATCGAAATTGCTAAGTTTATTTTCAGCCATAATAGAGTGAAAAATACCCACATTCGAGACTGCATAACACACTTTCGAGGTGGGTGTTTTTAGCACATTTTCGTAAAATTGAAATCACCCACCTTTTTGACAGCTCCATACATCTGTTGAAAGTGGGTGATTTTGAAACATAAAATGTGCTCGAAAATCTCCGTGTAGGGTTGCTAATCCACACCACCCATCAGGGCGGGTGATTATTGTGTATCCGGAATAAATTTATACCGCTTTTTATACCGAAGTTGGATTTTTCTCCAGATACAGGCAACTTTCCCAACTTCGGAAGTAGTGCGCTGGATTTCCCTAAAGATGCGCTAAACAACGCATCCATTAGATTGACAGATAAAACTTCGGAAGAAAGTTCGGTTCGGAAGTCCGGACTTCCGAATTCTAAGTTGGTGCTACGCCGACAATAAAATGCTCGCGACCGATACACGTAAAAAAATAACCTTATATGTTTTGGCAAAAACTATTCGAAAATACTTATACTCTTTATTATGCCACCTAATGAATGATCCCATACCAAAACGCCAATAACATTCATAAGTTAATGAAAAGTATAAGTTTTTTTTTTTTTTTTTTTTTTTTTTTTTTTTTAGGAGACTTTCAACCCTAGGCTGGCTCGTCTCCGAAAAGTATAAGTTTCGGAATGTATGTGACTAATGCGATGTATAAGTTTTTTCTTATACATATCATTAAGCGCCTGCTTCGGCAAAAAAGTATTAGAAATATTAATAATAAATAACATTAATTTTTTTTACGTGTAATGAGGAGGAGGAGTAAACGAAAATCTCCGTGTGAAGCTTTTTCTGCAAACATTTTTTTCTGAGTTCTGACTTTTATAGAACGCCATGTGAGCCCTTCTGTTGTCAGCGTTATAAATATTTTGGGTATTTTGTTTTTGTTGCTTGTTTCGTTCTTGTTTGTCCGGGTTTTCTCGTTTTTCTCCCTGCTGGCAACTGCGAGCACGTTTTGTTGATTTGGTTTTCTCTGGCGTTATCTCCTGGTGGTTCAAAAATGTCTAAAATAAAACGAAAACATACCGTTCCGGCAGCTAGTAAGCAGCGACACCAAATGGAAGACGACAGTGGATCCGATTACGAAGTGGACCGTCACATGACGCTGACAAAGATACCGAAAACCGTTGCCGAAGAGTTTCCCCTCCCAAAACAAGTGCGCAAAGATGTGGTCAAGCGTGGATCGGCTGTGCAAGTATCGGAAGATGAATCTAGCGAAGAGGATGAGGATGACGAGGATGTTAATCTACCAACATTGACCAAAGGCCAGATAGCCGATATCCTGCAGACGATCAAAAATAACAAACGATTAGTGTTGAACGTTTCGAACGTGAACTTCTCGACGGCGAAGGAAGAAATCGAGGAGCATTTTAGGAAGGCGGGTCGAGTGAAGAGCGTTCGAATACCGAAAAGACGGTCGTCCGGATTTGCGTTTGTCGAGATGCTCGATGCAGAAGGATTCCAGGTAACTTTATAGGAATATGCCAATCGTTACTGTTAACTGTTACACATTTGATTGTATTTCCAGAAAGCTTTTCTTCTACACGGGTCCTACCTTGATGGTCGTCAGATACGGGTTCAATTATCGGAAAGTGGTAAAAAGAAATCCCACCAGAAGATTTTGCTGCTAGAGCAGAAGAATGCGGAGATCAGAAAAATGCGAAAAAAGAATCGAACTAAACCGGAAACCAAAGAAATCACTCTGGTACCGAAAGTGCAGCCGAAAATCGTCGAACGGGATCCATATTTGGACAAGAAGAAAACAAAACCACCGACCAAGAAGGAAATCAAGGCCTACAAAAAGCAAGTATCGTTGAAAGCGAAATTCAGGAATGTGGAAATGAAAGGAATAAAAGTTTAGGGTTGGAGATGATGCTAATCCATTTAAGAAGAAGCTTCGAACTATTTCCCTTATCCGGTACGACGTAGCTGAACACAGCAGTCGATAGGTAGGTGATATTCGTTTAGATCTTAGCAAGGGCAACATTTACGAGTAATCGTAATGAGTAACATATTTTAAATCAATTCTGTTCTGTTTCTTGCTTTACGATTACCGAATCAATATTTTCTATGTTTGCTCCAGCAGTGGTCGTAGCTTTTTTATGCGTTTTTTCGTGCCTCACTAGCTCTGCACGATATTTGAATTTTTTGCTGCAGTGTCCGCATCTAAAACAAAAATATGTCGTTTTCAATCTAACCACAGTTGAAACAATCAAGAATATAAATTACTCAAAGTTCATGGTAAAATCGGTATGCTTCAATAGGTGCTGCTTAAGACTTCGTTGGCGCATAAATATTTTGCCACATATTTCGCATGGAAACGGCGTTGTATTGGTGTGCGCCGCCTCGTGTTGATCTAAGGTAAACTGAAAAATTATGGAAATAATTATTAATCGACCGGACGTGACCCACTCTTCTTTCCTACCTTGGAGAGGAAACTTTTCGGACATTGCTTGCATTGAAACTTCTTAACTCCGGTGTGGACAAACTGATGCATCTCCAGCCGCTGTCCCGTGGCAAACCGTTTCGGGCAAAGCAAACACTGGAACTTGAGCTGGTGGATCGCCTTGTGATTGTAAAACGCTCCTTTTTTGGTGGTAGTGTAGGAACACCCCTCCACATCGCACGATAGAATCGGTAGTGGACCTTCCGGTATTTTAGGTTCCTCGTGAATCGAAGCAATGTGCGATTTGAGCACAGATTGGAGCCGGTAGCGCTTGCCACATATATCACAGCCGAAACCTTTCTCACCCGTGTGAGTGCGTTCGTGTCGGTTGCGGACACTCTGCGTTTTGTAACTATTAGGGCAAAAATGGCACTTGAAAGGTCGCTCGTTGGTGTGACTCCTTTCGTGGCGAATCAGATGCGTTTTGGTGGCGAACTTTTTATCACACATCAAGCACGTGTACCGCCCCTCGTCTCGTGCCTTGTGGAAGCGCATATGCCGGTCCAACGTTGCTTTGTTGACCAGTTTGACGCCGCAGGTCTCGCATGTATATTCGGTGTCACTGTTTTCGCCATGGTAGATCTGCATGTGACCGTACATGGCGACCATCGTACATGACCTAAACGGACATTTGGTGCACTTAATTGCACTGGCATGCATCCGGAAGTGTTTGTGTAGCACAATAAGCGAAGTGATTTTAACCGGTTGGTCACTTCCGTTTCCACATTCCTCGCAATGATACGGAATCATTTCGACGTGTGCCGGAAGATGAACCTCTAGACTTTGGGCATTTTCGAATGTTTCCTGGCAAATGTAGCACTTGTTAGGATCAAGCTTTGCTTGTTTGATTTTGCGGTTATAGCGATTCCTCTTCCGAGATTTGGTGGGTTCTGGGTCCGGTGGCGCTTCCGGCTCTAAATCGAGTTCTGGCTCCTGCTTTATGTGGCCATCCTCAACAGGTGGACAATAAACAGTATCAGTTACCGGTTGTTTTTCCAAAACCAATTCAGCCTCTTGCTGATATTCCAACAATTGGTCAATCATTGTTCGAGTTTTTACATAGCTAAAGCTTTGTAGTTTTCGATAGCTTTCTATGAAGCATTGGCGGATGTTGTAAGCGGTTTCCAGTGAATTCTTACAAGATTGACATACTTTCGTAGGCAGTTTATCCTCTACGACTAATTCCAGGCCGGTTACCGACTGAAACATTTGACGGATTGTTAGTTCTAGATTGAATGATACTGAACTGTTTTGTAAACAAAGTCGACAAAATTGGTTCAGCAGGCATACGTCTTCAGATATTGCACTCGAATAATTATTTTCGACGGGTTCTTGTTTAACTGTAAATGTTGATAGATTTTGATTATTGGAAATTTGAACAGAATTATGTTAGTGCAACTACAAACCTTCAAAAGTCTGTTCTATTGTTTGGTCCATTTCAGCTGATTCCCGAATATAATGCGACATGGAAAAATATGTTAAAATAATTTAGGGATGTAATGATTTGTTATTGATTTTATAATAAAAAATAAGGTCGCATTAGATACTAACTGTTGTGTCAACCACAATAAAACAAAATTTGTTTTGAGTTTGAGCTGGCTGAGAGTTATATAAGTGACAGTCTGTTCACTCGGTTTACTCCGTCAACCTTACCACCTCACCACCCACCATACATTAGGGTCTCGCCGACATTTCTCATCAACACGAACGCAGGTTCGTGGTTGCAAACAATCCCATTTGATTTTGCCGTGACAGCTGCTCGTGGTTGCAAACAAACCGAGTAAAAGTGTGAGTGAAACGTGCGTGTACGTACACGATCGCTGAAAGCCTAATTGCATCAAATATATTATATTATATTAACAATATAGCTCACTCTCATGAAATACTGGCGACCCATCCTTTAGCGTATGTGGCGCCACCCGTGGCAGAAATGCAACTACTACACACTAAAATTTCGCGCAACGCTCAAGTGTTGTCAAATCTGAATAGCAAGAGTCCTTCATGAAAAGGACGCAATGGCAAAACTGTGGAATCGATACAATTTTTTACTAGTTACTTCATCTTGTTTGAGATTTTTATCGATCATTTTTCGGCGAGGCCCATCGACAGGAAGCCTAAACTCGATTTTTGGAGTTTGGACACTTCCATCCAGCAGACTCTTCTCTTTTTTATTTCTGTTGAGGTGTACCACTGCGACTAGTTCCTCCTGGCGCGGGGTTCATTACGAATCATAACAATACACCATGTCAAGCAATTGTATGAATTAAATTATTCTATGAATTAGTGAGCTTGAAATTTGATTTTTTTTTCCTGCGCTAAGTAGATTCGTGCCTATCGAAAGATACACAGTACACGCTATTCTGAGATTCCCAGTGACAGAGTAGATTTATCTCATTTCTGCGACCTCTAGATAATTCTCGAAACCTGGGTAAACGTGATGAATCTGGCCCAAACCTGGGTAAATTGAACTTCATCATTTTCGGATTTAACAACATGCTTCACGAAAGCAAAAGTAGGGTAAGAATAGTGAAATACTGTATGGAAGCCTACTGCGTTCAATGGATAAAATGTCATCAGAAAAATGGATTTATTTTTCAATTTCTAACCATTTCACAACGCCCAAGATCAACAATATCTGGGAGAATTTTACTATAGATAGTAGAATCTATCCAGTTTTCCGCGAGCGATAATGGCTGCCAGCTTAACTGCGGGTTAGTCTCTGATTTGACGTTTCTGGAGGTCAACTGCACCCACCATTCGAGCATTTCGATCACTGTGTATATAAGAAGGCTTGAATTCATTGAATCAGCACCTTCTTATATGCAACATTGGTCAGAATGCTTGGAACGATGGGTGCAGTTGACCTCCACAAACGTCAAATCAGAGACTGACCCGCAGGCAAGTTGGCGGCCATTACCGCTCGCGGAAAGCTGGATAGATGAGCGAAAGCATGGATTGGTTCGTTTTTTAACCGTGTGCCAAACCCATATGACATCACACCGCTTTATATAATCATTGAAATCGTGACGTTATGCTAGTTTGGAGACATGTTTGACAGTTCGTTAAGAGACAGAGAATTATTTATCTTCGCTCATCTATTGGAAATTTTGCTCCCATGCAAAAAATATTGACTATCAAAATATTCTCCCACCAGATTCTTCATATGTATACATATATATGGATGACGTCCCTACTACAAGAACTTTTTGGGGTGTGAAAAAAAAAGATGCAAGAATGATATTTTGGATTGTACTTTCGCTAATTTCTATACAATTGGACGTGTGAGCATTTGTTTTGGTGTTTCGAAAAATTTGCACGGTAGTCTATTCTTTGGTGAGAAAAGCATTATATATAACACTATCTATAAACTTTACCTAAGTCTGACTTATAGACCCGTAGAAGCATGTTTACCATAAAATAGGTAACTGTTTTTTTGACTGGGTGACTTTTTACTCAAAAATGGGTAGAATGAGAATAGCCTGTACCAGTGTCAACAAACATTTTCGGGAGAAACGTCACATCTACACGCTTAAAAGATAATGGCCAAAACAAGTTTATTGACCATTTCAGATAACAGATAGTAAGGCTGTCTCTATTCAGGGATGCCAGACATACAGACATGTCTGTATTTATACAGACATTTGGTCTTGCATACAGACATCATACAGATTACAGACATTATACCGTGGACCCCCGGTAATATGACCGCTTTTAATCTGAACACTTTTTAATTTGAACCCCGTTGGTTTGAACATCGTTCAAATTAAAAATGGTTCAAACGTCATTTAGCACGTGGAGTCGAGAGAAGAAAAATGAAACATCGTGAAACGGAACGCAGAATCAAAACAAACCAGCAAAGAGAGCGGCCAGAAACCAGTTTTTCTGATGCAAATAGAGTAACCAGAAGTTCAAATTAAAAATGAACCCCGTTAATTTGAATGAGGTACCGTTCAAATTATCGGGGGTCCACGGTACAGACTTTTGATTAAAGTTACAGACTTTTACAGACATTCAGTTTTCGAAAACTTTGGGCGGCCAAACAGAATCCTGTTAGGCTATCCAATTAAACCATTTTGGGATTCCAAACAAAATTGTTATGGGATTTCTATAAAGTTTCCAAACGGCAACATTTTGGAATTCCGAGCGGAGCCTTTTAGGCTTCTTAACGGGATTCCTTTTGGGTTTCAGAGAGATAGGACGCAATTTATTCTAGCATCACCCGTTTATTCCCTCTCGGCTTTGATTGACAATCTAAAACCTGAAATTTGCGTCGAAAATGTGAAAAAGAAGTGATATTGTACGTGTTACCGATATTGTACCGTTATGTTCCATACTTTTGTAAAACGGAAGTTCGTGTAAGTCGATTCTCTCGTACGCAATTTGTCGCGGAGGATTTGTCCATGAAATGTAATGAAACCAGTTGAAATGTTATTATATTATATTCGTTAACAGACAATTCTGTATTGTTAAGTTAAACATAAATAAACTTTGTTTTAGGCTGCGTCTTTTTGTCAAAAAAATTAAATGGAACAACCGGTTATAAGCATCGCTCTTGTTTTCCAATAATAACAATTTCACAAACTATTCGATTTTTGTCAGAAGTAATCTTTCTCTGTGAGTCGGGTTATCCGACAATTATTGAATTGCTACTTACAGTTTGATTTGATTTCGATTCGGGAAACTCTCTAAGAGCGCATATAAGAAAAAAAAGTGTGGTTCTCAATCATTATTTGACTAGGTGGAATGATATCAACAACATCTTTCATCAACACAGTGAGTACCGAATTTTTTGTTCTTGATTAGGCTCTCTCCGGAAGAACTCCTCATTGAGGAATGGTCTTCTCACACATCGTTGTCGTCCTCACACGCAGTGTTGGTTCATTTACACAATGAGTTTTTGCGCTGCTCACGGTGGTGTGCGATGAAATCATCACATGGTGCACAGTGTGGGTGGAAATAACAGCTCTGATGCTGTGTAGAAGTTCCATAGGTCACATCACTTTCCATGGTGAATCCCGATCTATGTTACTGATTACCCCACCCAACTAACACTACTTCCTTCCCGTGGTAAATGTGGAGATGCAGAGGTATTCTCGGTCTCTAGTAGCAACAATTACCACACACTCACATTCCCTCCCTTTCCCAACTGACTGTAAGGACTTGGCCGGCGCCGTTATTGATCAATATTTGCGAGCTGCTGAAACGTGCACTTCGAGAATAGTTGGTAAATCCCAACCACTATTTACTTGGATCATAGTGCAATTTGCACCAGTTCTGATCAATCACGGAGTAGCAAACCATTGCTATGTACAGTCAGTCTAAGCTAAGCTAAGCTAAGCTTAACAGGATTCCTTTTGGGTTCCAAACAGAATCCTTTTAGATTTTCAAACGGAAAGTTTCTTTGATTCAAAAGATTCCATTCAGAAGTCCAAAATTAATCCATTCTGAAACCCAAAAGGATCCCGTTCAAAAGCCCAAAAGAATTACATTACGGTGCCCGAAAGACATCCATTCGTACGGATTTCCGTACAGAATTATGTGAACTCCCGAACGTAATCCTCCTGGGTTTATTAACGGAATCTCTTCGAGTATTCGAACGAAATTCTTTTGGGCTTACGAAAGGAATCTTTCAACGGAATTCTGATGGGATTCTGAACATAATCTTTCTTGAATCTCGAATGGAATACTTTTGGTCTTCCGAACGGCATCCTTCTGGACTTTCCAAGGAAATACTTCTAGACTTTCGATTGGAGCGTTCTGGGCTTCTGAACGGAATCTTTTTCTGCTTCTGAACAAGGGATTCCCATTAGAACACTTGATCTATTTCCTACCGAAGCCTTGAAAGGGTTTTGCTCGGAACTGCAAAAGGAATCGCTTCAAAAAACCCAGAAGAGTTCTTTCCGAAAGCCAGGAAGAGCTCCGTTCAGTTCTTCTTTAAGTGATGAACTTTGTACTGAACTTAAAAATCATTCTTATCCAGTAATTTGCGCTCGGTAATGGTGGCCGAGTGAGTTCCGATGAGTAAATACCTTTTTGACATTCAAGAGGTAGAAAATATTTACGTATTTTAATCAATGTAGGCCTTGATTCAGTAAGAAGCATCAGAACTCTTCAAACAAACAACAATGTCAAACAATTTCCTTCAAGTTATTTAATGTTTTGGTATAAATAGTTTTCTCATGATTTTTTTGTTAAATTTTGTTTATTTCCTAGAATTTGGAAGCCATAACCTTACACGTAGCTATCATGAATAAATATTGTATCTACTCGTAAAGTCCATCAAATCATTTATACTGACATTCGTTAAAGAATTGTTTTATTTTACAGCTTGGCCATAGGATGTTAGAGCTGGAGACGACGCAAAAAAACGCAAATAACTTTTATGAATCGATATTTGTTCACACATTTTCAATCTAAGCGTCGCACTGGACTTATTGATCGCTTCTAGTGGTACAAACCACTATTGGTTCTGTTTCACGGAAGCTTTTTTTTATAAATCGAATAGTCAATTCCGTTTCATCAATCCCTTACATAAATCCTCCAGAGTCCGCAAATCGATGCGGAGTAATAAGACTGCTGGTAGTCTAACCGAATTGTACTATTCTGGTTGTACTGGTACTACTGGTACTGGTTGTAAGTGGTTGTAAGCTCGTAATGATCAATTTAACACTCGTGATTTACCGGGTTTAGTATTTTGAGAATTCATCAAAACTGCATATTTATCAACATTTGACTGCTTTGGCCACGATAATCAAGGTAGATAATTGCGAAGGAAATAGTTTGTTTTATATATGTTTTAAATTTTAACTGGCATATTGCTACCACGGGTTAACCATTATTATTAATTATGTTAAGTGGATTCATGTACAAATATCAGAACGAATGGCTTCACCCAAAAAAATCTGCACGTTGTTTCCACCTGAAAAAGTACGTAGATTTTTTCCACCTGAAATTCACGTAACTTTTACCTGATTTTTCGATAGAATTTTCATTCTACGTGAAAATCAGGTAAGTTCTACCTGAGTTTTGGATAGAATTCACCGGACACGTAAGTTTCACCTGAATTTTTCTGAAGCATTTGCAGCTACGTGTGCACGTAAAATGTACCTGAAAATTCAGGTGGAAACAACGTTTAGATTATTTGGAGTGTTGATATGGTTTGATATACACTCATTTCTTAGTTTGTAGCATCTCCAGTGTCACCACGCTAAGGTAGAGGAATGTTGTGGCACATATTCCTAGAAACTAATATAAAATTAATTAAAAAATATATCAAATATTTGAAAACTAGGATACTATATAGAAAACATTTGACATGGTTGCATGGTTTTTGAATAATTTTCTAATTCCTGTGTGTTCTAAACTCCATACAGACAAATACAGACATTTTGTTGAGATTGATACAGACTTATAAAAAATGTATCTGGCATCCCTGTCTCTATTTCGATGTATGGGGAAGAGCGAAGTGACCTATATTGTTAATATAATATATTTGATTGCATTCACTGAGCCAAAATAAAAGTTAACACAGTTCTATACTGCCGTTATACGCATAACTGTCCCATGTACACAGGAAATCCCAGCAAACATGGGACAAATATGCGTATGACGGCAGTATACTGCCCTTCTATGCATAATTGTCCCATGTTAGTTTTCGTGGATTTTGACTTTTTACCATAGATCAGTCCATTTTGATGTATACATTTAGAAAAGTTTGTTCGGAAAATCATTGAAAACAACATCAAGTCTATTTGTCCTAGTGCTTAATTTCTGCGCATAATTGTCTCGCGGTGATTAAATGCTTCATTATGGCGGATTCTGCTATTTTATGGAGCAACACACCCATTAAAATAGTATCAGGGTGTCCATCCAGTCGGGAAAACCGGGAAAAAACCGGGAATTGGACTCGACCGGGAAAAATGCGGGAAATCATGTAATCAATCGGGAAATTAAACTATTGATCAAATTATGAACATTCATTACCAAAGGTTTGAGATATTTTTTTCTATTGTCTTTAAAAGCTATTATTTGAAAATAATATGTCTGGAAAAAGTACGAGTCACTCAAAAACAAAAAAACTTTTCGCCTTTCGGTAATAATAATGATACAAATTGTATAAAACAAAGTTTACACAGGCTGGGGGTCGCAACTCTTTGGGAAGTCGGGTGGCAAATCTTTGGGAAGCTACATATGGTATGAAAAGTATAGACATTTTTAAGCGTCGTGAGTATTTCATGGTTTCTGAAATTGTTAATGACTTATCACGATTCACTACTACATATGTTAAATATATTTTAAATCTATTGTCATTGGCGTAACTACCTCGGATGCCTAGGGGGGGCTATAGCCCCTTTTTATTTTTTCTCGAAATTGACCCTCTTTTTGAAAATTCTGAGTGACAAATGCAGTCCAAACACCTAAGGCAATTGTGGATCCATCACAATCAATCATATTATTCTCTTTTCTCAAGCACGTGCACGTGTGCACGTGTAAGCAACAACTCACAGTCTATGTTTAATTGCGCTCGACTAGCGTCAGGTAGTGGATATATTTGCATACTTCATATTCAATCTATCTCAAATGAAAAAAAATAGTGCAACTTTCCATGGATTCCGCCGAGAATCTTCCAAGAATTCTGATGAGAATCCTTTAGTGATCCTGACTGGAATGTTCCAAGGACTCCGACGGGAATCTCTAGATATTTCGACATGAATCCTTCAAGAATACCGATGGGAGCCTCCAGGGATCATGAAGGGAATCCACCAGAGATTTCGGAGGGAATGTTTCAGGAATTCCAACGGAAAAATTTCAAGGATTCCGACGAGAATGTACCAGGGATCCTTCACCCTCCAGGAATTTCGACGGGAATATTTCAGGAATTTGAAGGGGAATATTCCAGGGATTTGGTCGAAAACCCTCCAGGAATTCCAATATGATGGTTCCAGGTATTTCATGAGCAATGTTCCAGGGATGAAGACGCATATCGTCGAAGGATTCGGAAGCAATCCGTCGAAAGACTTCGAAGCAAATCGTCGAGCGACTCCGAATTAATCCTTCAGTTATTTCGAAAAGAATCCTCCAGCGATCCCAAAGGGAATCCTCCAAGGATGTTGAAGCAAATTGTTGAGGGATTCCGATGCAAACCATCAAAGGATTTCGAAGCAAATCGTCGAATGGTTCCAAAAAAAATTCGTTGAGGGACTCGAACAAAATCTATGAGAAATTCTGAAGCAAACCGTCGATGTATTCCGAAACGAAACGTCGAATGATTTTGAAGCAATTCTTCGCGGGATTCCGAAGCTAATCGTCAGCCGGATTCCTCATAGTCTAGAGATCCCAACGCAGATCATTTGCAAAACGTCGAGAAACTCCGAATTAAATCTTCAAAGGATTACGAAGCAAATCGCTTCGATTCTGATTTGTCAAGGAATTCCTAAACCAATCCTTAAACGAATCTGGAGATATTCCGGAGCAAATCAACGAGAGATTCTAAAGCAAATCCTCTATGGAAGGATAACAATTAACAATACTGGAAAGAATCCAGTAGGAATTCTTCTGGATTACGATTGGAATACTTCGATGAATCCGAAAAAAAAATCTTTAGAGATTGAAGTTAGAATTCTTCTCGAATTCTGATGAGAATCTTTCTCGGATGCTGATGGGAATCTTTCTCTGAATTCAGAAACAAGCTAATTTTTATTCCACTCATTTCATTAAGTATGATAGAGTGAATATGAGAGATAACTCTTTAGTCTTCAAACTTTTTCGGTAATTCATTACGCTATATGTTTAAAACTGATATCACTGCTAACTAACTTATCAAATCCTAGGGGGTGGCTAATTTTTCTCTAGGAAGGGGTAAGCCCACCCCCGCCCCCCCTTATTTACGCCAATGTCTATTGTCTTTAATCGATTTCCGCATTGCATTTCTAAAAGATTCAGAACTATAAGGCTGTGTCTTTTTTACAAGTTAAGCTAAAAATGATAGTGATAGCTAAAAAGGAAGTATGAAAAGTCCTTCTGTCCTCTGACGGACATCTCATTGTACCTGTGGATTCATTAAAAACAAGAACTTTTTTTCAAAATAACCGAAATTTTGATCGCTTTTTTAAGCTAAGAATTATTTGTAAATCATGTCGATTTTTTATGATTTGATTAGGTGGATTACATTGCTTTAACATCTATTTTATTTTCTTTGAGATGTTTGTCGTCAATTTGTCGAATGTCGCTCAATCTCCTACTTATACACTAGTGAATAACAACATAAATTGAAAGATCTTCATCGTGGGCCTGAACCAGGAAAGGAACCTTGAAAGAAAATTTTCTGAGGAAATTTCTCGAGGAATTCGAAGAGCAAGGCATTCTCAAGAATTTCTAATGGAATTTATTGCTGAAAATATCTCCAAAAGTTTCAAATTATGATAAATATTTTAGATGTTTTTCCCATGAGAACAATCTAATAGGAATAAGAAGTATTCATGAGAAGACTTAAAAATCTTTGGAACTATTATTTTTTAATAATTTTGTTCAAAAACCCAGATCAATCCACCTAGCGTTGGTGGTGCCTTTCTCGCGCATTAAAAAAAATAAGAAAAACACATAAGAGAGGTCGAAATAGCACTTTAGAGGGATAGATTTTACTTTTTCCATCAATTCATATGCATTTGCGGTCATTTGAATGCATTGCTGCATGCATGCAGCGGCCGAAAAGCCGCTCGGTGGGTTTGGCTGAACCCCGACCGTATCATAAACTCAAACTTCAAACTTCAAATGTGGTGGGAAGTCGGCATGAATAAACAATCTTGAAAACAATATTCAATAAGATCGATTTAAGAAAGTGTTTTTGATCAGTGAAAACAAAAATTTGGGTCTTAGAGGGTTAAAGAACATCATCAATAAAATTCTGAAGCAATTCCAAGGGATCCTAGAGTTATTTTCAGAAGATTATTTGAGATTAATCCTACCTTTAAGAAATGAAAGCAAAATCTAAGTTCCTCCATGAAGAAATTGCGCTTCTGCTTTTTCTGTTGTATCAGGAAATAACTGAATTATTGATTGAATGTCTTTATTGAAGAGATTTGCAGCCCTATGCTGGCTCATCTTTGGAAATTCCCTGTTCTAGGATTAGAATCCACAAGAAATTATTGTGGATTCTAACTCCTTCGAGTCCACATGTGACAAAACTGGGATTGATTCATGCCGAACGGGTCTACGAGCTTCCTGAAGGAGAAGTCGAGTAGGCGACGAAAAACTACTCCTTAGAAACTGTTTATATTAAATAAATAGAAAAACGAACAGTGGGTAATCTGCCGTCATACGCATATTTGTCCCATGTTTGCTGGGATTTCCTATATACATGGGACAGTTATGCATATGGTCCAATGCACCGAATGAACACAATGACGTTTGAGACGGGCGCTGTTTACTAAAAATGAACACTTGCATGAACTCGATGAATGAAAAAGTATTCATTCTTAGTAAACAGCGCCCGTCTCAAACGTCAATGATGAACTCGGTGCATTGGACCATAACGGCAGTAATGTCTGTGATATAACCGCTAAGTAGACGTAGGACTTGACTTGACCATGCCTTTAAGATACATAATATGTCCAAATTTCTCACATCAACTATTTTGGATAAATAATCGGCGTTGCATACCATTCCTTGGCAAAATCTTCTCATCAAACCGACACAGAAATTAAATCTACCTCGAACAAGAATCATCAAAAAAATTCAGGAAGTATCTGTCCGGTCACAAAATATTAGCCTCGACAGTGGCAATCTTACCACTGAAGGACTGCCTGAAATAAACCACAAGTTGGCTCAGCAGGGGCTGTAGACTGTATCTCAGCCCTTCCACTGAAGAGCCTTCTAATCCGTGCGATAGCGACTGAAGGAGAACATTATTTTTAACTCTTAGAGCCTTGAAAAAGGCTGTTTGCTTCGGCTAAGTGCAAAAAGTAAGAAAACGATCTTTTCAAATAACCGCGAATTTCTGTAAAGACTGAATGCTCTGCGAGCGAATGCACTTTTCTTTTATACCTTATTTTGAATCTTCTCTGCTTCCCAATTGGTGGACCAATCAGCTCGTGTCTTGTATCCCGCTTCTTTGTCAGCCAAAGCGTCATCATCATCAACGCGTTCGAGAAGGGCTTCTTATTTTTACGCTTGTTGCTCGCTGCTGGCGTATATTTCTAACAGGACTTTTTGCTAGATACAGGCAAATAAGCCGGGCAAGCGAGCTTAGAATTGCAGTTCAGGTGGGAAGTACGTGTTCTTTTCTGAGACAACATTGTTAGTAGTAGAAGGAAGAAAACACCCGGACATGGGATTTCGGGTGATAAGATTTAGAATTGGTAACATGGGACGATCATTCAGTCACTTTCGCTTTGTGTGCGGTCAGTATCAAACAATGTTTTTCTAAATATTTTTTTATCAATGCCAAAAAATCCAACATTTGATGAATAATCGATTGATAGTTTATTAATGTTTGAGCTGTGTGATTATGTGAAAGGTTTGGACATCTTATAAATCTTTAAAGGCATTGTCAAGTGAAGTCCTTCGTCCACTTCGCGGTTAAGTCAGAAAAATTATCCACTGTTAGTTTTAACAAAAGATATTTTAGTTACTAGATAAAGATTGTCGCTGTCGTCGCTGTCCGGAACATCTTTTGCTGGCGAGGATAGGGGAGCTAAATGTCAAAGAAGGAAAATCCATACGATTTGACAGGTATATACCACACATGTTTCGGACAGCAGAACAAAGGGAACAGTAGCGACAATCTTTATCTTGTAACTAAAATATCTTTTGTTTTAACGCTATTTATGAACCTCACGCATAAAATGTTATCTCTAGAATATTGGATTTGGCAACCAAGTACAATTTCTATCCCGAAGGGTATTGAAAGCATTGATATTGATCTCTATTATTGGCTCTCTGAAGAACCGTTTGTTTTTTGGACATACATGCTGCATCATGTGGCTTTTCTTCGGCCGGTCTCGGCTCAGCACCGATGCCGGCCGGTCTCGGCTCGACTCTGCTGCTGCTGCCGGTATCTGCTCAGCATTGCTGCTTTGTCGGGTCTGTAGGGTGGACTGCTGATGTACTGGCTAGGTTTCGGCTGATGATGGTCGCTTCGATGGTGTCGAGCCGAAAAGCGGTCGGTGCAGACTTCATTCCCTGCTAAAAGGTGTGAGTGCTGTTCAATCGATGATGCGGTTGCTTCGCTTGTCCCGGTCAGAATGAAAGGAAAAAATCGCGTTGCGCTATTTTATGGCTTCTCGGCAGACCCAGCGGCTGCTCATTCGCTGGTGTCTGCACCAATCAGAACATGGTAATGGAATGATGCAAGAATTATGCGGTACCCATATTTATAGGTTCCCTTGATCTCAATGTTTTTCATTGAAAACAGTTTCATGCCTATTGAAACAAGTTTTTCGGGTCTTATCAAGCATGGACATGGAAGGCATACTTGAAATCTGTCGATTGAGGGGCTTACCGCAGAAATTCGTCCACTGAGACGAACGCTATTAACGTTTAAAATCTTTCAACACAGCGTAACGCGGCCGATTTGAATATTTTGAAATGACACCCGGTATAGTAAAGAGAGACGTAAGTCCAACGTCAAAAAATAATTTTTTTTTCTATGTTTGTTAATCATCCAATACAGACGTGTTTCGTTACTGCCTCATATTAATAGTCCAATAGGTTATGGGCCTTTATTGAGGAGTTTGAGATTTCGAAGAAATTGGTCGAAACTTTGGAACCGCTCAAGATGGACACAAATAAGGTCATGATGGAGCGTCTGAATAACGCTAATTACGAAGCCTGGAAATTCAGGATCGAAATGCTATTGATTCGTGAAGGATTGTGGAAGCATATCTCAGAGCAGGTCCCAGATCCAATGACGAATGACTGGAAGCAAGGAGACTATCGAACGAGGGCGATCCGAAATTGTCAAACTTCCAAAGAAACCTGGGAGGTTTTGAAAAAACCTCACCAGAAAGTTTCACTCACGTCCCGAGTAACATTGCTGAAGAGAATTTGTCAATTACAATTCCGTGATGGTGAAGATATGGAACAACATCTTCAGGAAATAAAAGGTCTTTTCTTACGCCTATCAAATGCTGGCCAGAAGCTCGATTCGCAGTTGATGGTCGCTATGGTGCTGAGAAGTCTACCAGAAACCAGCCGGTCAGATGACGAGTTGACCATGGACCTCGTGAAATCAAAGTTAATGGATGAATCGGTGAAACGAAGAAGGAATCCGTCGCGTAATGAGTCAATCTTGCGAGTTGAAACGTCGAAGAAGCAAATCATTTGCCATTTCTGTGGACAACCAGGCCATGTCAAGAAGGACTGTCGGCAGCTATCAAACCAGAAGGTGGAAGAATCCCGTAGGAAGTTCAAACCGAAATCGAAGGTAATGAAAGGTGTATGACAAACCAAACAAGACAACCACCTGGGTCGTTGATTCCGGTGCAAGCGCTCATATGTGCACTGATAGAAGTTTTTTCAAGTATTATGAAAACCAATCAGGATTAACTGTTGCGTTGGCAGATGGAAGTGAAGTAAATGTAGCTGGAAAAGGTTCCGGAACTCTATGCTGCGATTTAGACGATGAAGAAAAAGAAGTTACACTCAGTGATGTTCTGCATGTCCCCGAATTAGATACAAATCTGGTGTCAGTTGGGAAGTTAGCCGAGAAAGGAGCTGAAGTAATGTTCACTGGATCAATTTGCAAAATATCAAAGAGCGGACAGACTGCTGCTATTGCTGTAAAAAGAGCTGGACTTTATCACCTCCAAACAGCTAGAAGAAAACCGAAAGCTGGTTTAGCGAAGCATAATGAAAACTGCATCCATCATTGGCACCGTGTACTTGGCCACTGTGACGAAGAAGCAATCCGGAAGATAGTTCGCGATGATCTCGCAACAGGTGTGAAGATCGAAACGATGACTATGAATGTTGTATGGAAGGCAAGATGACACGACTAGACCTGTGCGCCGCCGCGCCACGCCGCCGCCGCCGACCCTTATTGACGTACGCCGACGCCGGTCAAGGTGTCGGCGGCGCGCCATACGCCGGTTGGCTCCACGCCGCCGAATTTCGTATTTCACGCCGATGTTTGGCCATCACAAAAATCACATTATGCAGTGCGTTTGCATCTGCCGAACCAAGGCAACCTATCAAGCATTAATTAAATAGCTATTATACTTTTAGCAAATTTGTTTACTTTTATCCCTGTCACTTTAACCACAGAGAACAGACATGGATGCTCGAACAAAATTTCGGTAAAAACGTGTGTAAATATTAAAATCGCACCTCAGCGCCGCCAACGCAGGCTGCCCGACATAAAAACTCAATCTGACCAAGTGATGGCGTTGGCATACACTACATAAACAATGTAGTGCTGCCACCTAGGAGCAAGCCTAGGAGCAATTCGGAATGAACACTAGCGCTAAAAAGTAAAACACGGCAAATTTTAACCATATTTATCAGCACACTAGCACCGCGCAACGGGGCATAACGACATAGTTCAAAATAAACAGTACAAACTTTACACAAGCACCCGAATGAAGATGAACGTCTGTTCTCTGTGCTTTAACTTGCTTTGGCGTGTTAAATGTTAGATCATCCAAAAACTTCTTGGCTACAAACCTACAAATCAATGAGCATGGCGATTAACTTCTAATCTCATATGTAGCTTCATGTGGAATAAACTTATTCTGGTCGCATTGGGTGGTTTATCATCTTTTTAAAGGTTGGAATGTTACATATCTTAATTGGTCCAGTGCTTATACAATCAGTTTTTATGTATACAGCTCGGCAAATTCCACACAGCTGTTAGCCCAGCAAAATAAAAACTGATATCCCGGCAAAAATAACGTTTGTTAGCTGGTTTTCGGCAAATAATTTGCTGATTTTCAGCAATTTTGACAGAAATCTCGGCAAAAAACACGTTTGCTGGGGCTCGGCTGATCGAATCTCGGTAAAAGTTCAACAAATTGCTGAGATCCCGGAAAAAAATTAAATGTGTACAAACGCGACTTCGAGTCGAGTCAAGTACGAGACACTGAAGACGGCCTTACCTTTGAGGTCGAAATACGTATCTGTCAAGATACAATTAAGTGGTGGAATTCAATGGGATGGTATTAACTCGTCTTATGACAAGTGAAGACATTCCACTAAAAAGCTCAAAATAATTTTCTTATTATTATAGAGGTTTTCAGCCCTGGTTCACCTCTTTGAAATTCATTTAAAAATACAGTTAGAAAATCTTTTCAGGTTCTCTTTCGGTTATTCTTTCAAGAATTGAATCGGAAATTCCTCCAGGAGTTATTTTTTTTCAGAAACTCCTCCAGGTGGTCCTTAGGAAATTCCTTGAATAAACTATACAAAATTCATACAAGAATAATTCCGGAAAGAATTCTCATTTGGAGGAATTTTTTAAAGGAACTTTCGAAGAAATTTCCAAAGGTCTTTGAGCGTTAAACTTATTTTCAATTAAGAAAAAACACTTAAACATAGGTTCAAAAAAATTAAAGGAACTTTCAAACCAAATTTTAGAATATTTCCCAAAAGAATGTCTGAAGATATTCTCGAAAGAATTCTTAAAGGAATTTTAAAAGAAATTTTCGAAGTTCTACAGGAATTTCTGGAAGAGTTGCTAAAGGAATTTCCGGAAGAATGTTCGAAGGAATTCTTATAGGAAATTCAGAAAGAATTTCTGGAGAAAGTTATAAATAAATATCACAGGGAAATTTCGAAAGAATACCAAAAATATCTTCTTAGAGTTTCCGAAGAAATTACTGGAAGAATTTCTATTAGAAACTCCTAAAATAAATTCTTGAAGGAATTAAAAAAAACTAAATCAAATTCCGAAGGCTTTCTCCTAATGGGATTCCCGGATGTATTCCTCAAACAGTGTCCGTAGGTATTCCGATGGAAATTCATGAAGGATTTTCCATGGGTATTTTCTAAAGAATTCTTAACCCTCGAAGACTCGTGCCGTTGTAAAAAGTACAACACTACCTAAAAAAGCTCGCTTGTCGTACTCAACGGAGGCGAAACTACATGAGTGATTCAGGACTAAGCGAGTCCCGGAAGGTAAAAGGAATTTCCGAAGATATTCTTAAAAAAGTTTTCGAATGAATTTCCGAAGAAATTCCCAAAAGACTCCGTAAAGGAATTTCCGAAGCAATCTCTAAAGTAATTTCCAAGGAAATTCCTAAAGGAGCTTTTGAATAAATTTTGGAAAGAATTTCCGAAGCAATACCCAAATAAATTTTCAAGGGAATTCTTGGAGAAAGTTCTGAAGGAATTCATAGGGTAATTCTAAATTAGTTCACCGAATTCCTTTTTCGAATTTTCTAAGGAATATCTTGAGGAATTTCCAAACGAATTTCTGGATTTATATCTGAAGTACTTTCCACTGAATTTATGTGCTGTGATGCGGCACTATCCTAGTGGAGCATGTAATGTAAACTTTGCTGTGGAGATACAAGCTATAGCTATAAGCATGTTCACCCTATCAGTCTATCTGTAACTAGCAATGAATCGCCTGCTTTGAGCGTGCTTACAGCGGCACACTAGGAGTTAACTTTTGGAAATCAGTATGGCGAAAGGCATCTAATGGTTAATATCTCGAAAATAAGCACCCTAATCGAAAAAATATTTGGTAGGCGTAGTAGTGGACACCTTCCTACATAACTGGTACCAAATAGTTTTTCGCGAAAAGTTTTTACTGGTGAGAAAACCCGCGTTAGATGTCTTTCGCCATACAAATTTCTGGTGGTTAACTCATGCTGGCTATTTTGCGCATATACTATAGCGCCTGGATGTGACAGCGGCGGGTAGAAAATCAGCCACTGCCAATAATTCATTGTACAAAAACCTAAAATACAATAAAAGCATGATAGGCCTTGCTGCGTAATTTTTTTTTCTCAGCTTAAAATCATTCACGCCGATTCACGCCGCCGCCGCCGCCGAACATTGCTCGCACGGCGTGACGCCGCCGCCGGTGTAAAATGGCCTTACGCCGCCGTCGTTCACAAATACTTCGGCGCACAGGTCTGAACACGACTACCTTTTCCTACACTGAGAACAAAAACATAGTAACCACTACCGAATCATAGGGTAAAATTAAAAACATCGCACCATTTGATTTCGGTAGAACGCTTACTGCAATTGAAAACACCATTTCCGCGGTGGAAGTTACTATGCTCTGACACATATGGTTGGCATAGTACGATTTACTATGAATGTGGTGAAATTGAAAATTGCTTCGATGAGAAAGTGACATTTATGGGTATGGTTCAATTTGACCACAATGAAGATGATTTTACTATGGCAAAATATCGGGCATGGTATTTTTAGCTATGTAAAAATAGTCATGGTAGTACAGACTTTTCATGGTTCAAATGGAATAAATATTAGGAATTAATCAGGTATTTTTTTTATTTGGTACAGTTTTTTTTATAAATTTGGTCATCAAATTATATAAAATATTTCTTCAACCTTATATAATATTTGTTTCCTATGCAGTACAAATGAATAGGTGGTCCATCGAAATCATCCGCATTAATTACCCTAAATATAGAGTGAGGTTGACCAACTTCAAATGAAGCGAAATGTTCTATGTAGCCCTTAACTAACCGTTCTTGACATGCTATAAACAAGTGCTCATCCTTTAATAAAATATCTTTGATCTCGTATAACTGTACACATTTCATATTGTTTTTCGATATTGTAAGAAAATAGCCAACTTTATAATCGGTTCCCCTATACTTTACAAAATTCGTGACTGAAAAGTTGGTTGTTAGCAGCGTAGTAGTTAATTCCAATTTAGGAAAATATGGAAGATTAACAAGTTTAATTTTAATTGGTTGTTTGGGTTCTAGTATTTCAGCAAAGTTGGTTTGATTTTTGATATTTTTAATGAAGATAATATGAGCTTTTTTGCATAACGTCAAACAAATATTTCGGCGGCTCGTTATGGTTCTACAATACTTTTTAAATATCTGATGAACGGCTTCAAACCGAAAGCTCCATGTGTATCTAGGTGGACCTATTTTTCTTATGGCTTGTGCATAGTGTAAAATAATGTGATACTTAGGTTTAAGATTTCCGTTGAATAGCTCAATGTATAGAGAGTGATGATACGTTATCTGTTTTTCCAAAACACCTATCATTTCTACGTCAAAGTTTGGTAACAAGACTATATCAACTAACTCTACTAACGATAGAATAAAATTCCACACTCTATTACTTTCTGGCATCAATTCTCCGAATATCAAAGGAAAGTAATGGATGAACATCAACATTTCTCTAGCTGTCATCTTGAAGTTAGAAGATTTTATCTGTTCCTTTGTAATTTTCTTAAAAGTATTGCGCTTCTCGGTATCTCCGAAGTTAAACATTTGAATTTTGTAGTTGATTGTCGACAGAGATATGTGTAGAGTTTGTATCAGGTAATTCAAAACAAGAGAAATGTCATAGCTACAAATTCCGTGTGAAAAAAAATCGTGCATCACATCTACTACTGCAGAATCAGCAACGTGATAATGTGTAAGCCTATTAAACTCCGAATTTTCTCTTATACCTGTCTCTTTATATGGTTTATGCAAATCTACCTGATAATTTTCTTTCGATCGGTTCATATTGGTATCAAGTGTTACCGCGGATTGCGCATCGTATTTATTGATTTTGCAAAATCTGCAATAGTATAATGAGCTAAACGACATGGAATATCCCATCAAAGTGTTGATGCCCAAATTGTCTCCTAATATTCCTAATAGAACAAAATGTACTTTTACAATGCTGCCATTAATCGTCAAATCTAGCCCGTTAGTTTCCAAATCTACTAGAATATCGACTAAATCATGCAATGCTTTAGACGACCCGAGGTCAGACATATCGCTCGCCTTCACAAAACCAGCTACGAAGATGTTATCTAATCTTGATAATAAATGTGAAGGTATGGTAGGGAAACTATAATATAACGAACACACTTTATGTGTCCCTGAGTGAGCGCCAATTGCATCATTCATTTCGGCCTCATCTGAATATAAAAAATAGGGTATGATTATCTTATTCATGCATTGCTGTCTGATAGATTTCCACAAAGACGTATTGATGACATTAGTTGCTGTGTCCTCTAGCTCAAGTCTTCTCATGTTCTCGATTGTTCTATCAAATACGCTGGGGCTTTCGAAAAAAAATTAATTTGATGTGTAATAGGCATAAGGCATCCTTTTGACTTTACTTGTCCGTCATTATCGTGAAAATTTAGTATTTGGAAAGGCGCGCCTAACCCTAAGCTACGCGTAGTAGTGTTGAATGTTTGTTCGGTTGCAATAAATTTGAAAGGATCCATCAGTTCATTTAAAATATGACGTGTGTTTCCATCTTTTGGAATAGATACTACACTAGTTATTAATTCTAAAATAGGTTTAACTATATCCTCCGTGATGTTTTTCTGTATGTCTAGTACATCCTTTCTGGTGAAATTCGTTTTACTGTATAAATTTAACGTGAAACTGTGAACTTTTTCTCTAAGAGTAGCCCTTAATTCTAAAATAGCTTCTTCACTTAAATTTGAATTCTCTACAACTTTCTCTTCACTTTTGGGATCGATGGTCTCCTTTTCAGCGTCATCCATCGCAAAATCGTTGAATTGGTCTGTTTTAATTTCATCACGGCGTAGCGGAAAGCTTTTTTGGTGTTGTGGTTGAGGTGCAGATTGGAACAGGTGCTTGTGTTGCCCGATGATATGCCGTTTGAACCGATGAATGTCTTGAAATGGCGTGATGGGAATGCATGCAGTACATTTGTACATGAATACGGGTGGTGTGCCATGATTAATTGTTAAATGATCGATGTAGTCCGACAATGTACTTTGTATTTCCTCACACAGGAAGCACTTCATGTTGTTGATTTTTCCAGGAATGATAGAAGTTCAAGCACCTGACCGTTTTTGGTTTTACGGCTGCAGTCTACGTCATAGAAATATTTTGCAACAAAGCACCAAAACAATTCACAGCTTTCAGGGAAGTTGTAGTTTAGAACAAGTTTCAACTTGATCACTACATCAATACTGCGTAGGAATGTTGGTAGACGGTACTCAAGCCATTGAGTAACGACGTAGAATGCGTCAAGCTGCTCCGGCCTTCCTACCACAAATATACGGGGTGAAAACTGCAAACCGCTGGATTCTGTTTCCGCTCTCAGTGAATCTCTTTCCTTCGTGTATTCCTCCTCCGTTTCGCATATGTAAAAACTCTCAATCTGGGCTTGCAGGATTGTTGGCAACTTTCGCGTCGATGTTCGAGATGGCTTGATTACAGCGTGGAAGACGGAACAGTAAATAAAATTCCGTGTATCTGAAAAAAAAAACAACAATATGAAAAACTAAAATGTGTCCATTTGTGGGATGCCAGCAATATGAGCTACATCACTATACATTGATAAACTTTATATCAAGATGGTTTATATCAATTGCTTTTTATCAATCGAAATAGCTTGTACTGTAAACATAGCTTAAGAATGTATGCGATTTGTGGATCATAAATAGAAAACATGATAAGTTTGCTTACCGTCGGCGAGTCTGCGATTGTTCAAGTAATCCAACAGTTGAAGAGAACGATGATCCCTGATGTCGCACTGGTCTATGTACTCTCGGAACTTCACGAGAAATGTGTTCCAGGTATCGTAGAGCTTGTTTGTTTGCGCGCCGTTTGTATTCCCGTATATATATCCGTAGTCAGCATCGATCTAAACAGGACATAATTATTTTGTTTTATAAGTGACATAATAGTGCAATCAAATTTGTTTATAGCGTGACTTATCAAAATAACTTAAATCATGACTATGTTTTGGATAAGTCGTATATTGGTAGAGTGAGTTTAATATTTGATCACCTGATTTTAACAATAGTGAAGCATGGTGATGATATCAATTAAGGTTACACAGTCCCCTGGCTTTAAAACCCGTTCCAGCGAAAATATTTGAATTGATACTATTCATCAAGTGATCACAATGAATATTAAATGGTCTACTACTTACCAGTAAATATCCATTTCCGTCTGACAATCGTGGCCAATTTTTTATAACGTTTGATTTACTAAATTAATGATTTCGTGTGTGTTACTTCTACGTGAAGTTAAACGATTTACAATGATATGGAAATGCTAATATCATCTTCCAAACTTGGACGTACATGTTCATGATAGCATTAGAGGCGAAAGTATAGAATTGATAGTTCCGTTAGGATACGGCAGGCATGAAGAATTTTTTTATAGAAGTCGATTTGAAAGCGAGCGGAGGGCAATATTTGTGATGGCACATATCACACGACCTTCCTTCTGCCAAGCTCCCAATTCTATACTTTCGCCTCTAATGCTATCATGAACATGTACGTCCAAGTTTGGAAGATGATATTAGCATTTCCATATCATCATTTTCAACGTTTGATTTGTTTGTATCTGTGTCGTGACTAATGTGAGGTATGCGCAATAAAACTGAATCGTTCCACCGAAGTAGGACTTCATCAAACGGTTCCAAATTATTCCTTAACCAGTTTTTTATCGAAGTCAGACGATTGATTTCTGAAATATTTGATAATTAGTGAATATAATATCTCGGGTACTTATTCAAAAGGACGTATGTGATTTTGTAAACAAAGATTCAAACGTTGATTCGTCCAAACTGATGGCACTCCCACGCAAACCAACACCACCAACAGATAGCCGAAGGCTTCCCCTACCTATCTGTGGTGATGGTTTGCGTGGGAGTGCTATCAGATTGGACAAATCGACGTTTGAATCTTTGTTTACAAAATCACATTCGTCCTTTTGAATAAGTACCCGAGAATGTTGATTTTAAAGCTACCCACTGAGCGAGACAAAGGGATAAAGCGTGATTAGATAACGTTGAGAAATAAGTGTCAGTAAACGAACCCAGCACATTCTCCGTGGCGAAGAAAGCGTTTCATACTTAACTTACCTTTCTCTGTTAAGTTCGATGCTTTTGCCTTACAAATCGTCCAGGGATCTGAAACTTCCGTACGTCGTCGATTAGGTAAACTTGCTTTTTTCCTATTGTGGAATCGATCGTACAGAAGTCCAGAGGGATGCTTTTTACCAGATGCTGCGTTTCGCGGATTATAATAGATCACCTGCAATGAAAAGTTAGTTTGAAATTGTTTAGTATAGAAATTCATTGAAGGTGAAATTTTAAATTACAGATAATTCAGTTGGAAATCGTGCAGCAATAAGCTCAGAGTAACGATCCATATCAGCTAATGTAAAGTAGGAATTATTGGCGATGTAGTAATCTACAATAGTATGTGCTAGGTATCTCCGGTGTTGCAAATCAAGCCGCCTATTTGCTTCGTAATATTGGCAGACAATTTTGCCTTTCTCATTCCTTTCGAGTATGCTGAGAAGCTCGTTGTTAGTTACTGCTGTTTGAAGAAATCTGCGTTGAGATGGTCCTGGCAGAGTGTTTTGGCTCGAAGGTGCTTCGTTAATCGGATTAATCAGCGGAACTGTTGGGCGATACAAAGCGCTTTCGGTCCACTGCTCCAGTTTTGAGCGCAGAGCATGTTTATGTCCCGTCCATTTTACAACGGAGAAAATATCGTTTAGCGCTTTTTCATCTATGACTTTAAGATAGTCTAGGGTGATTCCGTGACCTAAATATGTGATACAGCTAGTACCGAGATTTGATGAGAAAATGATCACCAATTACTTACTTATTAGAATGGAATAAACGGGGGTTTGTAGCTTCCAATCGTTTTCAATAATGTCCCGCAAATCCGGTTGCTCTTCCGGCTGTTCGTCAGTCTCTGAAACCAATTTTTATTCGTGACTTCAATACAATGATAGGTGTGACTAATTGTTAATAATTCACCTTCAATCAGTTGGTCTTCAGCAAGAAATTCTTCCGATAAAACATCGATTTTGAACTCTGCCATTTTCATGAACATGCACTTTCAAAATATTGCGATACAAAATGGCCACCTGCACGAGCTCGGAAAGTTTAAACTGAACTAATCATTAGCAGTGTTAGCAAACATTTATATTGTCGTGATTACTATGTTTTGATGTAAAGCGGTATTTTGTTCACAGATATTCAGAGGTTATATTGATTACAAACATTATTAATATTACTATGATATGGATCGTGTAACTCATGGTAAATTTAAATGAACTGCAGTAATCGTAATATTTTTCATGGTTTTGGCTACAATATTTTGTCATGGTAAAACCAAACGCATTACTGTAGTTCTAGATACTACATAATTTGTATCAGTGTAAGCAAGCGAAAACACAATCAAATAGAGCACTAGAGCTGGTGCACACTGATGTATGTGGTCCTATGAATACAGTTACCCCAGGAGGAACAAAGTATTTCATGACAATTATTGATGACTTCACAAGATATTGTACAGTGTATTTCCTGGAGCGAAAAGCTGAAGTTGCTGATAGAATGGAAGAGTTCGTACAAATGACGGAGACGCGTTTTGGGAAACGACCTGCCATCGTTCGTTCAGACGGCGGCGGATAATACAAATCAAAACGGCTGGAAAGATTCTATCGTGAAAAGGGATCACACCACAGTTTACAGCCGCGTATAGTCCCGAGCAAAACGGAGAAGCTTAGTGGAGATGGCGCGATGCATGCTAATCGATGCAGAATGAGTTATATATACTGGGCGGAAGCAGTCAACACTGCCGCGAATGTTCAGAACATGCTACCATCCAGTGCTACCGAAAAGACACCATTTGAATGGTGATATGGGAAGAAACCGAATTTAAAACACCTGCATATTTTCGGATCCAGCGCTTTTGTCCATATTTCTGATCAAAAAAGAATCAAGTTGGATTCGAAAAGCATTAAACTTACATTTGTGGGATATTCGGATAACCAGAAAGCCTATCGTTTGTTAGACCTGACAATCAACAAGGTATACCACAGCAGAGACGGTCGTATCATTAATAAAAGTAAAACTTTGCTGAAAATTTTAAAACCATCCGAGTTTGTGGAGTATGATATACTCCTTCAAATTTCACGTGAAGCTGTTGATGAGCCACATTATGAGATCGTCAATGATGATGAAGATGTACAATCATCCTCAGAAGATGATAATACGTTCTTGGATTGTAGTCAAGGTACACAAACAGAAGCTTTATCAAGTGGAATAGAATAAGAAGCCAGCGAATGTCAGATAATCGAATAGAAGGGTCGAAAGGGTCGATGGTCCGGAGAGTGAATTTTGGAAAGCTGCTATCAAAGAGGAGTTACAGTCTCACAGCAAAAATGGCACATAAGAAGTTGTACCTTTGCCACCTGGACGCAAAACAATCGGCTGCAAATGGATCTTCAAGCGAAAGGAAGACGAAAAGGGTTACGTCGTTCGATATAAGGCACGATTAGTTTCCCAAGGATTTACTCAAAGATTTGGATCGGACTACTATGAAGTGTTCGCGCCTGTTGTTAAGCAAGTGACATTCAAAACTCTACTATCTATGGCCCACCAACGGAAAATGCTCATCAAACACATCGATGTTAAAACAGCGTATTTGAATGGAGAACTTCAAGAAACTGTTTTTATGCGGCCACCCCCTGGCTGTGTTTTTGGAGATTCCAAGCTAGTTTGTCATCTGAAAAAAGGAATTTATGGACTAAAACAAGCGGCAAACATCTGGAATAAAAAGCTAGATTCAGTTCTACGGAAACTTGGATTCAAATCATCTGACAACGATTCTTGTCTATACTCGAAGCATAACAGTGATGGAACAATCTCTTACATTGCCGTTTATGTTGATGATCTTGTTGTTGTCTGCAATTTTGAGGAGAAGTAAGCAACTATTGTCAGAAGCCTAAACCACTATTTCAAGATAACGCCTTTGGAAGATATTACACATTTTCTTGGTATTCACGTTACTTGTTATGAAGATGGCATATCCCTGAATCAGAAAACTTATATTCAAAAACTGTTGAACAAATTTTGTATGCAAGATGCAAAACCATAAAAAATTTCCCTTGATCCTGGATACAACTGAAGGAGGAGAATGTTGAACTACTGCCGAACAACCATCAATCGCCAGTTTGATCGGAGGATTGTTATACATATCTGTAAACACAAGACCAGATATATCCGTTGCCGTATCCATCTTAGGACGAAAAACCAGTAATCCATGTCAAGCCGATTGGGTGGAAGCGAAACGTGTACTTCGGTATCTAAAAGGAACCATGGATCGCGAACTTGTTCTAGGTCGCGACTCTTCGAACTTGAAGTTTTCTTGGATGCAGATTGGGCTGGTGATACCGCTGATCGAAAGTCAACATCTGGATTTCTTTTTCGCTACGCAGGAGGTATGATCGGATGGAACGCAAAAAAGCAAGATAATGTTACCCTGAGCAGCACAGAGGCTGAATATGTAGCTAAGGCTGAATGTTGCAAAGAGCTGAATTGGATACTTCGTTTACTCGATGACCTTGATATATAAACTGTACTACTGTGAAAGTGAACGAAGATAATCAAAGCTGTATCAAACAACTCAGTTCAAGTAACATCAACAAAAGATCAAAACATATCGAAGCAAAGTATCACTTTATTCGAGAACTCAAACAAAACGGTATCATTGATCCACAATATTTGATAACCGAAGAAATGATAGCGGATATGTTAACAAAACCATTATTGAAGACAAAACTTTTGAAGTTTTGCGAGTTAGCAGGAGTTATCTCGTCGAGGAGGAGTGAAGGAGAAGTCGAGGAGGCGACGAAAAACCCTTAGAAACTGTTTATATTAAATAAACAGAAGAGAAAAAAATTTCATTCTATGTTTGTTAATCATCCAATACAGTTGTTACGACTACTGCCTCATATTAATAGTCCAATACTTCCTAGTTCTTCCTCTAGTAAAACAAACAAAAATATTAGCTGATTTTTTGTTTAGATTTGCTAATATGATATTTTAGGCTCTGTCTCATTTGGAGAATTAAACTTAAAAGTGACAGTTCGAAAATTAGCAAATAACCCAGTCATAAGAATGGCTGGTGCTACCCAGCAATTCCAATAAGAAATCGATGCAAATTGATTCGATATCTGTCAAAAGTAATCTTGCTCTGCAAGCAGGGTTATTTGATAATTATTGAAATGTCACTTTTAAGTTTAATTCCAGTTTAATTATCCAATTGAGACAGACCCTTAGTATCAGTTTCTCCGACCGGGAATCTGAAAATCGATTTTGAATGGACACCTGTAGTATTTTCTGCTTAGATCTTCCAATCTTAACATGTTCAACTGGTTTAATGGAAGCATTCTGTACAATACTCATTTTAAGCGACACAATCACTTCAACCACGTGGATGGTTCACTTCCATAGATAAAGCATGGAGAGACAAACGCCAATCGCAGTAGTCATTCACGAAATCATGCACTGAGCGAAACTGATATGCGTAGGAACCACCAAAAAAGTGCTGTATTTCTCGGCATTACTGTCCCGCTAAACTAACATGTTCAACTTTTGGCAAGTCAATTGAATTCAACTGAGTTGTTCAATTCACTTGCCCTGTCAAAACGTAGCAGAAGATTGGTTGTTCAAGCCATATACAAAAAAAATCGGAATCTATCTATCTTCTATATATATATATATATATATATATATATATATATATATATAACTCAATGTTTGTATGTTTGTATGTATGTTTGTATGTATGTTCCAGCATAACTTCTGAACGCATTGGCCGATTTCAACCAAATTTGGAACACACATTCTTTATCTTAAGGAGACGACGATAGGGGGGTTAGGGATGCTCTTTTAGAAAAGTGGGAGGGTGTGGGGGGAGGGGTATTGCTAAGGTATCAATCAACTCAGTGTACCTTCTGAACCCCTTGGCCGATTCCAACCAAATTTGGAACACACAATCTTTATCTTAAGGAGACGACGATGGGGGTTAGGGATGCTGTTTGGAAAAGGGGGAGGGTATGGGGGGAGGGGTATTGCTAAGTCATCGATCAACTCAGTGTACCTTCTGAACCCTTAGGCCGATTTCAACCAAATTTGGAACACACATTCTTTATCTTAGGGAGACGATGATGGGGGGTCAGGGATGCTCTTTGGAATAGGGGGAGGGTGTGGTGGGGAGGGGTATTGCTTAGTTATCAATCAACTCACTGTACCTACTTGTTGTATCTATCTACTAATAAAACACAACACAATGGGATTTATCACTTATTACTTTTATTAACGTATAGTTGCACACTCGCGATTCACAACTCGACCGATGGCTACCGTTGTCACGCACGTACTGCCCTTCTCTACCGCCACTTGCTATCCACCTCTGTAATCCATACAGTGCTGCTAGTACCTCAGATTTTACTACATACCATCTTTCAATCGGAGAACCCTACAACCCTCCCTTCCTTTCAGACTGTTAATGTGGGATAAAGTCTTTGAAACGATTCGGTTCACCTCTTGATCTTGTCGTTCTTCTTAGGTGTGATTCATCGGTCGTTGGCTCGATTGATGTTTCAGATTCTTTCGTCAGATCTGTTCCGGATAAACGATTATCCTTACAAAGTCCAGGAAGTTCTAGTTTCTTGAGATGCGTTACGTTTCTTCGAAATTCTTTTCCAGTTGAACAAGATCGGATAATCGTATCCGCTCCCGTTTTGCGAATTACTTCAAATTCTTCTGTCGAGAAATCCGTATCTAGTTTGTTATCCTTTTTCATCCGTTTTACTATAACCCGATTGCCTTCTACAATATCGCTTTCCTTAGCTCTTCTTTTACCGTCAGTATACACCCTCCCCTTTTCTTTTATGATGGCGTCTCGATCTCTAACTTCTTCATCTTCCAGCCGGCTTGGTGGAATTTGTGGAAGCTTAGTTCTCATTCTTCTACCAAACATTAGTTCGGCTGGTGACTTGCCGGTTGTGGAATGATTAGTGGAATGATAGGTTAACAGATATTGACGCATTTCTGCCCTCCAGTCTTTACCAAGTTGTTGGGCAATTCTGAGTCTTTTTAGCAATGATCTATTCTGACGCTCCACTTCTCCATTCATCGCCGGCCAGAAAGGTATAGTGTTTATCAACCTTATCCCATTTGCTTCACAGAAATTGCGAAATTCCTCGCACTTCTCATTAAGCTGGGGACCGTTATCAGTTCGCAATGTCATTGGTAAACCATACCGACTAAAAATTATTGCCAGTTCGCTTATGGTATTACTAGCGGTAATTGATTGCATTTCACTGACCTCCATGAAACGACTGTAATAATCTATTACAACTAGTAGATACTGTCCATCGGGTAAAGGTCCGAGAAAATCAGCGGCCACATCAATCCACGGCTGATCAGGAAGTTGTTTTCGGATTAATGGTTCTGGGGAATTGGGGGCAGCAACTAAGGCACAACCTTTGCATTGTCTAACAAATTTCTCGACCTGTTGGTCCATCTGTGGCCACCAAACGTTAGTTCTAAGATGACTCTTCATCATCCGCATGCCGGGGTGTCCTTCGTGTGCGAGCATAAGAACATGCTCTCGAAGATTCCTTGGAATAATTATCCTATCGATCCGCAAAGGCACGTCTCCCACTATGCAAAGTTCATTGGCAATTACTTTATACGATAAAGGTAAGCTGTTTTGATCCCCATTTCTGATTAATTGAACAAGTTCGATTGTCTCAGGGTCCATTCTGCATTCTTCCTCAATTTTTTCCCATTTCAAAGCAAAGGTCAATGCTGCAGTTACAGCCACTTCTCTAATGAATAGTTCCTCTTCAGCATCGAACGGAACTGGCTTCAAGGAAACCAAACGAGAGAAAACATCGGCTATGTTTTGTTGACCCGGAACGTGAACCACCTGATAATCGAATGCTTGTAGCCTTAAAACCCAACGCTCAATACGTGCACACGGCTTTGATCGCGGGGTAAACAAAAACTCAAGCACTTTGCAATCTGTGATGAGATCGAATTCCCTACCGTACAGGTACATGCGGAAGCGTTCAACACTCCAGACAAGAGCTAGAGCCTCCTTCTCAGTCTGGCAATATCTCCGTTCGGTCTCTGTAAGTGACTTCGAAGCGTTACAAATAACTCTTGAATCGCCTTTGGCATTCTTCTGGATTAGAACAGCACCTAGACCAGTTGGACTGGCATCAGCAATCACAGCTGTATGGTCTCTCGGATCAAAGAAACCTAATTTTGTTGCAGACGCTAACGCTTCTTTTATCGCCTTGAAGGAGTTTATCTGAAGCTGTCCCCACTCAAATTTGGAGTTCTTTTGTGTAAGCTGCCTTAGAGGTTCTGCTAAAGTAGCCAGATTTGGGATATGCTTGTTCATATAGTTTGCCAACCCCAAGAAGCTTCTTATTTCGGCCTCTGTGGTTGGGTCTCGAAATAATAGAACCGCATCAATCTTTGTTTGCGAAGGACTAATGCCGCTTTCCGATATGTGATGCCCCAAGAAATCTAATTCTTTGACGCTGAATTTGCATTTCTCCCAATTTGTATTTCGCTGTTAGCCTCCTTGTTCCCTATGCTGAACACCTTCTTGGGCTTCGAAGCTATTCTTGCATCTGGCTTCCGCTTCCGACACATAACTTCATAATGGCCCAATCCCTTGCATCGACGACAAGTACGCCCTTTCGCTGGACAATTAGGTGACTTTGACACATGTCCAGTGTTTCCGCAAGCGAAACAGGTCACGTTTACGTTATTCCAATTTGATGGATTGCCAGTAGAACGGAAACTAACAGCCGAGTTTCTTATGCCAGCCTTTACATTCCTTTCCCGGGTGAATGGTCGCGATCCTTGAACTTCGTAAACGGTTGTTTCTCGATTACCTTGCGTTGATTCCTTCAAGTCCTTCAATTGCTGTTCTGTGCCCTCAATACACGCAGCGATCTCTTCAATCTCAGCTAGATTACGATCTTTCTTCAAAATACTTCTCCGTAGTTCTTCTGAACGACAATTTTCCACTATGATATCTATTAAGTAGATTTCCCTCAAAACATCACCCACCTCTGGTTGATATTTTTCGAACCCGCAATTGGCAGCCTGCTGACGTAGTCTAATCAAAAAATGTGAAAACTTTTCACCTGCCTCCTGCTTCAATTGACGGAGCTTTCTCCTTTCGATAACGTCTTGCTTTCCCGGTTGAAAATACGCGTTTAAGATATCGATTGCCAAATCATAAAACTTTGGCTCCAATGCCACAACAGGAAACTTATTATGATCTGGTAGACTTCTGAACACTTTCTGAAGTTCCACGCCTCCAAGATGGAGAAGTTTGGCTTTCATCATTCGTTGATCTGTGATGCAATATGCATCAAAGTAGCACTCAAGAGATCCTTTCCATGCTTCCCATTCACGAGAAAGCTTCTGCTTCTCCATGGATTCGCATCTAAAAGGTGGAATCGGTCTGGCTTCCTCCATCTGTAAATGTTATTGTTTTTTTTTCACAATGCTTGCTTTTAATTCCAACATCATCTTAATAGGAATTGCATTTCAATACCCCGAGTGAGAGCATGTATAAATTAGAATCTTCATTTATTTTATTTATGAATGAAATTTCAAAATTATATCTAAATAAAACTTATCAATGACAACACAATGCGAACAAATAATTTATTTCCAACTTTTCGTTTCCAGCTTGTAAAGCTAAATACCCATTTCGCCTTCAAGTTATTTACGTTCAATAAACCATTGAATGTGTACAAGATTAATCCACTTACCTTCAATGAACGCCTCTGGCTTAACGGATGTATTTACTTTTTTTTTTTAATTTTATTTTTTTACATTTTCAATAAAGGCTGACGATTCAGTAGAAGAAAAACGCCTTCATCTAATATGACTCACCTCCTTGAAAATTTTATCGATCAAGGATAAGTTTTCCTCTGGTTGCAAAACCCCACATTTGTTCACCTCTATGAACGCTTCTGGTTCAAAGATATATTTATATATTTCACAATGTTCCCACACCTCCTTCGACACTGTTGGTCCAAAGGATACATCTACTTTCGCAAACTACTATTTTATATCCACACCTCCTTCGTCGCTACTGGTTCGAAGGATATAATCACTTTCGCATATTACGGCACTGTACATCCACACCTCCTTCGACGCTACTGGTCCAAAGGATACAAATACTTCCACACAGTACTGTATTATATATTCACCTCTCTTGACATCCATATCGTAAGAGATACAACTGCTTTTGCATACACATTCTTTCTCTTTTTCTCACATTGCAACCTGCTAAGCGGTAGTAGTCATTTTTCTCTTCACTTTTTCTTATGCTCACATTTACCATCAAACGCCTCATAATATTTGTTCATCTCAACTTTGAATACTAATACCATCGTGAGTCATACTGGCACCTCTAGTCAGCAACAACGCTACTCTTCATGTTTCTACTCCTTTTCACGTTTCCACCACCACTCTAGTAAACGTTTTGCTGAACGAGCACTGTTTTCTTCTTATAACCGTCATCTTTCGAGCCAAGCTTCAAACAAACCTCCGATGCCACTGTTACTGTGACCTCCGAAGCTACTACCACAACAGCCTACATTTTCAAAGTAGTAGTAGGATTACATCCTATAGCACAGTCATCGTTGATGATTTTAATGATTCCCTACTAGACACTACCACACTTACAGCACGACGCGTTCGTTGCAACGAAGCGGGCCGTTTTCCACCATTTTGAAAGCTTCAACCACATTCTTTTTTTCAATAGATTACTCCAAATATTATACAGAATTTTAAAACCACCATTACCACTTTTACATGCTCTCAGTCGGGTGTAATGAAAAGCACTTTTCGATCAGCAGTCGTTCATTTTGAAATATTTCTACACATTTTCTTTTCGGCTGATCTCAATTTTCGAATAAAATACGATTCATCCACGCTTACCTCTCTTTATCCTCGTCGCCAGGTTGTTGTATCTATCTACTAATAAAACACAACACAATGGGATTTATCACTTATTACTTTTATTAACGTATAGTTGCACACTCGCGATTCACAACTCGACCGATGGCTACCGTTGTCACGCACGTACTGCCCTTCTCTACCGCCACTTGCTATCCACCTCTGTAATCCATACAGTGCTGCTAGTACCTCAGATTTTACTACATTCATTTAATCATTTATTTAGGCTACATCTATACAGATAACACTGAATCAACAAGTTGACGCCACAATACACGGTGCGAGGCCGCATCTCTCCATCCTTGAATACGCCCCACTCTCGCCAAGTCGTTCTGCACCTGGTCTGCCCATCTCGCTCGCTGCGCTCCACGTCGTCTCGTACCTGCCGGATCGGAAGCGAACACCATCTTTGCAGGGTTGCTGTCCGGCATTCTTGCAACATGCCCTGCCCATCGTACCCTTCCGGCTTTAGCTACCTTCTGGATACTGGGTTCGCCGTAGAGCTGGGCGAGCTCATGGTTCATTCTTCGCCGCCACACACCGTCTTCTTGTACACCGCCAAAGATGGTCCTAAGCACCCGTCTCTCGAATACTCCGAGTGCTTGCAAGTCCTCCTCGAGCATTGTCCATGTTTCATGTCCGTAGAGGACTACCGGTCTTATTAACGTCTTGTACATGACACATTTGGTGCGGTGGCGAATCTTTTCGACCGCAGTTTCTTCTGGAGCCCGTAGTAGGCCCGACTTCCACAGATGATGCGCCTTCGTATTTCACGACTAACGTTGTTGTCAGCCGTTAGCAAGGATCCGAGGTAGACGAATTCCTCGACCACCTCGAAGCTATCCCCGTCTATCGTAACACTGCTTCCCAGGCGGGCCCTGTCGCGCTCGGTTCCGCCCACAAGCATGTACTTTGTCTTTGACGCATTCACCACCAGTCCAACTTTTGTTGCTTCACGTTTCAGGCGGGTGTACAGTTCTGCCACCTTTGCAAATGTTCGGCCGACAATGTCCATGTTATCCGCGAAGCAAATAAATTGACTGGATCTGTTGAAAATCGTACCCCGGCTGTTACACCCGGCTCTCCGCATGACACCTTCTAGCGCAATGTTGAACAACAGGCACGAAAGTCCATCACCTTGTCTTAGTCCCCGGCGCGATTCGAACGAACTGGAGTGTTCGCCCGAAATCTTCACACAGTTTTGCATGCCATCCACCGTTGCTTTGATCAGTCTGGTAAGCTTCCCAGGGAAGCTGTTCTCGCCCATAATTTTCCATAGCTCTACGCGGTCTATACTGTCGTATGCCGCCTTGAAATCAACGAACAGATGGTGCGTTGGGACCTGGTATTCACGGCATTTTTGAAGGATTTGCCGTACAGTAAAGATCTGGTCCGTTGTCGAGCGGCCGTCAACGAAGCCGGCTTGATAACTTTCCACGAACTCGTTCACTAATGGTGACAGACGACGGAAGATGATCTGGGATATCACTTTGTAGGCGGCATTAAGGATGGTGATCGCTCGAAAGTTCTCACACTCCAGCTTGTCGTCTTTCTTGTAGATGGGGCATATAATCCCTTCTTTCCACTCCTCCGGTAGCTGTTTAGTTTCCCAGATCAGTTTGTGCAGGCAAGTTGCTGGTTTTGCCGGGTCCATCTTGATGAGCTTAGCTCCGATATCATCCTTACCAGCTGCTTTATTGGTCTTTAGCTGTTAGATGGCATCCTTAACTTCCCTCAAGGTGGGGCTTGTTGGCTTCCATCGTCCGCTGAACTGACGTAGTCGTTTCGTTCGCTGCCTTGGCTTTCACTCCCTGTACTCTCAGCGCCAATCAAATGTGCTGCTCGCAGTGCTGCTTCCACCTTTCGATCACCACTCGGTCGTCAGTCAAGATGCTCCCATCCTTATCTCTGCATATTTCGGCTCGCGGCACGAAGCCTTTGCGAGATGCGTTGAGCTTCTGATAGAACTTGCGTGCATCTTGAGAACGGCACAGCTGTTCCATCTCCTCGCACTCCGCTTCTTCCAGGCGGCGTTTCTTCTCCTGAAAAAGGCGGGTCTGCTGTCTCCGCTTCCGTCTATAACGTTCCACGTTCTGCCGGGTACCTTGCTGCAGCGCGACCGCCCGCGCTGCGTCCTTCTCCTCCAGAATCTGTCTGCACTCTTCGTCGAACCAATCGTTCCGTCGACTTCGACCCATATACCCGACGTTGTTCTCCGCTGCGTCGTTAATGGCTGCTTTGACTGTATTCCAGCAGTCCTCAAGAGGGGCCCCATCGAGCTCACCCTCTTCCGGCAACGCTGCCTCGAGATGCTGCGCGTATGCAGTGGCGACATCAGGTTGCTTCAGTCGCTCTAGGTCGTACCGCGGCGGTCGTCGGTACCGAACATTGTTGATGACGGATAGTTTTGGGCGCAGTTTAACCATCACCAGATAGTGGTCAGAGTCGATGTTAGCGCCACGATAAGTCCTGACGTCGATAATGTCGGAGAAGTGCCGTCCATCAATCAGAACGTGGTCGATTTGTGATTCTGTCTGCAGTGGCGATCTCCAGGTGTACCGATACGGGAGGCTGTGTTGGAAGTAGGTGCTGCGAATGGCCATATTCTTGGAGGCGGCGAAATCAATTAGTCGTAGGCCGTTTTCGTTCGTCAGCCGGTGAGCGCTGAACTTTCCAATAGTCGGTCTAAACTCCTCCTCTTGGCCAACCTGAGCGTTCAAATCTCCTATGATGATTTTGACGTCGTGGCTTGGGCAGCTGTCGTACTCACGTTCCAGCTGCGCGTAGAATGCGTCCTTATCATCATCAGTGCTTCCGGAGTGTGGGCTATGGACGTTGATTATGCTGAAATTGAAGAACCGGCCTTTGATCCTCAACCTGCACATTCTCTCGTTGATCGGCCACCACCCGATCACGCGCCTTTGCATGTCGCCCATCACTATGAAAGCTGTTCCCAGCTCGTATGTGCTGC
This sequence comes from Armigeres subalbatus, assembly GCF_024139115.2. Classification (NCBI taxonomy): domain Eukaryota; kingdom Metazoa; phylum Arthropoda; class Insecta; order Diptera; family Culicidae; genus Armigeres; species Armigeres subalbatus. The sequence continues at coordinate 419,794,036 of NC_085140.1, read as the reverse complement.
CGCAGCTCTGGTAGATGGTATGATTACCTCTAAACGTTCGCACCATTGATCCCTTCCAACAAACCTCCTGCAGCGCTACGATGCCGAATCCACGGTCCTTGAGCACATCGGCGAGTATGCGTGTGCTCCCGATGAAGTTGAGAGATTTGCAGTTCCACGAACCGAGTTTCCAATCGCTAGTCCCTTTTCGTCGCAGTGGTCTTCGCCGATGGTTCCGGTCCGTACTCTCTTGTTGATTGTTCGTTGCTTATGATTTTTTAAAGGCTGGCTTGCAGGGCCTGACACCAAACCCCCTAAATTTCCGGAGGACCATTCCTCCTTATTTCCGGTGGACCATGGTGCACAGTTTCACTTAGAGTCCCTCGCTGGCACTCGGACGATGATCAGCCGCCCGATTTTACTACATACCATCTTTCAATCGGAGAACCCTACACTACTGAACCCCTTGGCCGATTTCAACCAAATTTGGAACACACATTCTTTATCTTAGGGAGACGATGATGGGGGGTCAGGGATGCTCTTTGGAATAGGGGGAGGGTGTGGTGGGGAGGGGTATTGCTTAGTTATCAATCAACTCAATGTTCCTTCTGAACCACTTGGCCGATTTCAACCAAATTTGGAACACATATTCTTTATCCTAAGGAGACGACGATAGGGGGGTTAGGGATGCTCTTTGGAAAATAGGGAGGGTATGGGGGGAGGGGTATTGCTAAGGTATCGATCAACTCAGTGTACCTTCTGAACCCCTTGGCCGATTTCAACCAAATTTGGAACACACATTGTTTATCTTAAGGAAACGACGATGGGGGTTAGGGATGCTAAGATAAGATTGGGGAGTTAAGATTGCTGTTTAGAAAAGGGGGAGGGGTATTGCTTAGCTATTGATCAACTCAGTGTATCTTCTGAACCCATTGGCCGTTCTCAACCAAATTTGGAACAAACATTCTTCATATTAAGGAGACGACGATAGTGTGGTTAGGGATGCTATTTTAAAGAGGGAGGGTATGGGGGGAGAAGTATTGTTCAGCAATCGAATCTAATGACCGATTTGAACCAAATTTGTATCAAATATTGTATGTCCTATGGAAACAATTTTACTGGATGTGGGTAGGTCATTTTAAAAGAGAGAGAGTGTGAGAGAGGGGTATTGTTTAGTTATCGGTCAATTCAGCATAACTTTTGAACCCATTTACCGATGTCCACCACATTTGCAAACCATATTCTCAGTTTAAGGAAGACTATGTCAGACTGGGTGGGAGTGTCATAGCTGAACGAGAGAAAGGGTATATTTAGTAAACGAACAGTTTAGTATACCTTTTTACTGAATGGGTCAATTCACACAAAATTTGTAAACACGTAATCTCTGCCCAAAACTATTATAGAGAGGCTGGGAGACACTTTTGGAATGCGGGAGGTTATTGGGGTTGGGTATTGTTTAGAAAACGACTAAATTTAAAATCCCTCTCCGGTGTTGAACTTAGTCTGTATATTAAAAAAAATACCTTAACAAAGATTAAAAAAATAAAATCCCTCTTATTTAGTTCATTCGAGGTTCTTTGACATTGTGCAATGCTCCGAAAACGAATTTCCTGAATTCCTCAAAAATAGCAAATCTTCGACAATAACATTTTCCCGGTAATAACATTTCCCCCAAAATGACTATAACGAAAATGATATTTCCCGAAAATGATACTTCCCGATACATATACCCCAGAATATGACGTTTCCCTTAAAACGACATATCCCTGAATGAAGCAGGCCATTAACATAAAACTATTTGGCCTAAGATCATTCGACATGAAGGTAATTTGGGATAATTATGAAAAGCATCAGAAAAACCTTTCATAAAAAGCATGCTGGGTATAGAACAATGGTAATTGTTACCCTTCATCGGAATCATGGTTTGCCCAGTGAAAAGCAACGATTCATTTGTTTCCTTATGGATGGTGGATGTGATTGCTTATTTAGAAGTAGGCATTTGCCCGGAATAAGGCAATGGTGAGTGTGATCCCTTCTTTATGTTGTGTTCAGTGTATATAGGTAAATATAAGACTATGTACAATAAATATAATTTAATGTGTAAATCCAATGAATTGAAATTAGAATTGTGAGCTAACGGTCGTAACTCCTCGGGAGGTTTTGTAAACACAAAACGAAGAATAAATGTTCTCTTTCGATTCTGGACGTTGGACAGTAAACATCGTTTTTCTATTAGCTTATCCAAAACTTCTGCTCATTCTTTGCATCTGGTTCTGGGCCAGCTTTTGGTAAATTATATCACCGTTGAGTTTTCAGGTTGTTGAATCAGGTAAGGTAGAAGTAAGATCAAGGACAAAACACAAAACTTTAAAAATGGGGGTTTGCCCGGAATAAAGCATTGGTGGGTGTTTTTCCTTCTTTAGCAATTGACGTTTGCCCGGAATAAGGCTATTTAAACCAACGATCTCTTTTTCAAGATCAGTCAATGCTTCCAAAAGCCTTCTTTAAATCAAATGATGAAGTATCAATAAGTTAACACAATTACTCTGTTGACCAATTGGTTTTATCTTTTTTTGATTGTGAAAAAACTGAAAACCAAACTGGCAATTCCGAGCAAGGCCGGGTACATAAAGCTAGTCATTTAAAAAAGTAAAAAAAAACCAACTAGAAGGAAAATGGGGTTTGCTCTCTGACAACCATAGGGGGCCATCCAGAAACCACGTGGTCATATTTTTGAAGATTTTTAACCCCCCCTCCCCCCATGTGGCTTATCGTGGTCATTTGGCAGACCTACCACCCCCCCCCCCCCTTTGACCACGTGGTTTTTTCAAGTACAATTAAAAAAAAAAACCTTGTATCACTAAAACATATGGTTAATCCGATCAATTTTGAAGATGGACAATTTTAACCGATTCAAAATCAAACTGTATGGAAATTATGAATTTTCATTAATTCGAACATTATGATTATGTTATCAAGTTGTAATGTCTATCAGGTATTAGTATATCTAGAACTCGCACACCTTCGATGCATCAGGAGGAAACAAAAAAATGTGAACTCGCGAATATGTTATAAAAATTTGTAATGGTTTAGAAATATTCCAAAATATCCCTATATTTTTTATTTATTTTTATTTCTTTATTGGTGATTTTTTTTTAAATAATTATGAAGTTCATCACTGAATATCCCTATAGATTCCTAAGAGTATTTGGGACATTCCGTAGCTCTGGAGGTACTGGAAATTCTTAAGATATATTAACCTCAGCGAAGCATCTGAACTGAACTGAAGGTTTTTCTAAGGACATACACGTTTTATTTAGAATCTCAAAACTCTCTTCATTATGCCAAGATTCTATGATTCTAATTAGAACCGTAACACAATGTCCTTAGCCTTCCTTTGCCTGAATTATACAGTTTTGGCTTAAAATGCAAGTTTTCATTTTAAATCTACAGTCTTTAATATCTTTGGGTTCCTTTTGGTATTCTAGAATTGTTATATTTTGGTATTTAACCCTCTCAGGACGATTTTTTTTACATGGATTTAACGTACATATTTAGGGTTTTCACTCGATCCTGCCAAAACTAGTATAGAAAGAGCTAAAAAGTCGTACTTTTTTCGGGTGTCATAGGCCAAACTGCTCTGAAGTACATATCCTCGAAAGTATCAAAATCATGTCAAGAAACAAAATGTCCTAAGACATGATATTACGGAGTTTTGAAACGACCCGATCAACCAAGTCCTGAACGATGTATCCGTGCATCGCTAAGCATCCAAGCAGGTCCATTGAGCCAATGCGATTTCATTTATTACTTTTAAGACCTTCCGTGAGTCGATGTTCTGAGATACGATATCGACTGAAATGAAAACTCAGCCTAAAAAATTTTAAAAAATTTCCATAACAATTAGGAAATTCTAAATTAATGAGTTCGTGTGTGTTACTTCTACGATTTACAATGATATGGAAATGCTAATATCATCTTCCAAACTTGGACGTACATGTTCATGATAGCAGAAAAGAGAGAAAACAGAACTGTGCAATAAAAATCCTATTCGACTAAATGCTGATGTCATATTAGAAATTTGGGGACAGTACTCGTCGATAGCAAATCCTTCCGCACGCGATGGCACATGAGCAAGTCAAACCACCTTCCTTTTGCCAGTGGGATATATCAGCTTCTACACTGATATTCTTCCCTCCCCCTTCATACGGGAGCATGGCAGAAGGAAGGTCGTGTGATATGTGCCATCACAAATATTGCCCTCCGCTCGCTTTCAAATCGACTTCTATAAAAACATTCTTCATGCCTGCCGTATCCTAACGGAACTATCAATTCTATACTTTCGCCTCTAATTCTATCATGAACATGTACGTCTAAGTTTGGAAGATGAATTAGCAATAAAAAAATATCAAATTTTCTACAAATAATGCAAAATTTCCATAAACAATTAAGAAATTTCCACTAAACAAAAATAAATTAGCACTTTGAGAAGCAAAAATTGTAATTTCAAAATAAGAATTTTCCATGAAGAAAACAAAATGTTCCACGAAAAAATTGCAAAATTCCATGAATAAATCAATATTAGAAAAAATATTACAAAATTTTCAACAAAATAAATATTTTTTAACCAAAATTAAATCCTTTCCATGAAAAAATCAACAATGAGCATTGAAAAAAAGGAAATTTTCTATCAAAGAATATAAAAAAGCAATAAAATCAAGCATTTTCCATAGATTAACCCTTCTTTAAAAGCGTTTGAAGTTCATGGAAAATTTTATCAATTTGGTTGCTTTTCTTTCTTATTTTTTATTGCTCTTTATTGATGTGAAAGAAACCCAGCATTGCCCAGGTGTTGCAAATGTCACAATGAACTATTTGCAGCACCGCACTCTAGATCAATTTCCGTGCGTTTGTTTTCTTTTCCTCAACAGCTGACCAAAAATTGTATTTTAATGACTTTTTACATTTCCCCGTTAAATTCACTAACTTTTTGTATATACAAACATTGCGGATCCCAAAACGAATCGATTAGAGGAAAATCTTGCAAATCGGTCAACCCGTTCGCGAGTTAAATCGTCAGGAAGGAAATCTCAGCTCATTTTTATTATATAGAGATTATGTGTAGAAAAAAATATTTATTTTATGAAAAATTTTGTAATTGTTTATTGCTAATATTGATTTATTCATGAAAATTTTGAATTTTTTTCGTGGAACATTTTTATTTCTTTATGGAAAATTCTTATTTTACAATTGCAGTTTTTGCTTTCAAAAGTGCTAATTTATTATTGTTGAAATTTTTTTCGGAATTTACGCTGGAGTTGATTTGTTTTTTTTTCATTAACAATTTGTAGCAAAATTTCCAAGCAAAATTTTTCACAGAGTATTGTTCAAAAATCATTCGGAATGCCAGCACTTTATCAGGATTGCATGAAGTAAAGTCAAAGTTTTTACAGGCAATTTCTTTACTGGATTTTTCCTGAATATCCACAAGGGCTGCAAAATGGTGGGTTGACATCAAGGAAGGAGCGCCCAACAGAGCTCTGGTCCCCACAAGTCCCTATCTCACGCTTCCACGGGTCGTCCGATGACAAAAGACCGCCAGCTAAGGGTTGTGTACTTAGCTGGTAGTGCAGCCTGGGCACTGTTGTCCTTCTGACATCAGCTAGAGTGAGAAGGTACGCCTCGAGCGTCTGTTCACCAGGAGGTGCGGCTCAAACAGCGTCTGCCTGGTACCCAGCGGCTGATTAACGAAATGCTGTATCGCGTCAGCTATACCTAAGGTGGCAGCCCCATCATCGCGATGTAGGTAACGCGACCCCGGTAAGGTAGCTTACTGAAGCCTCTCAAATACCACGAAAAATGGAGATAGAAGAAAAAGAGAATGTTATTTTTGGCAACCGACCCGGCAACGAAAAAAGGACCATGATTGGAAACTCGGTACCTGGAATGTCAGGACCCTAAATGAACCTGGACGAGTGAGCCTTCTGGCTCGTGAACTGCAGATTGGAGTGAACGTGGCCGCTATTCAAGAAGTCCGATGGCCCAAATCCGGAGAACGTGAATTCCGAGCCGTGGACCCACTACATTCAAGTATAATATCTATCACAGCGGCGGTGAAAAAGCAGAGCATGGAGTTGGTTTCGTAGTGATGGGCAAGCAGATGAAGCGAGTGATGCGGTGGAAACCCATTAGCGAACGAATCTGTGTGTTGAGGATACGGGGCAAATTCTTCAATTACAGCCTAATCAACGTTTACGCACCGACAAACGATAAATCCGACGACGTGAAGGACACGTTTTATGAATGTCTTGATAAAGCCTATGGAGAGTGCCCAAAGCATGACGTGAAAATTGTTATCGGAGACGCTAACGCCCAGGTCGGTAGAGAGGACTTTTTCCGTCCCATAATCGGTAGGGAGAGCCTTCACTCCGCTACCAATGACAACGGCCTACGGCTAGTAAATTTTGCTGCTGCCAGAGGGATGGCCATCAGTAGCACCTACTTTGCACGAAAGAACATCCGAAAGCACACCTGGAGACACCCAAATGGTGAAACTTGCAACCAGATAGACCATGTTCTGGTGGATGGGCGCCATTTCTCGGATGTTATCGATGTGCGGACATTCAGAGGTCCGAACATTGACTCTGATCACTACCTCGTTGTCAGTAAAATTCGATCACGGTTGTCAACTGTATCGAACGAAAGATCACAGCGAACGATGCGTTACAATATCCAGCGATTGTCGGCGGAAGGAGTATCGGCTGAGTACCGCCAGAAGCTCGACGAACGGATAAGTGCAATCAACGTTAGCGACAACATCAACGATCTATGGGAGTCGATCCATGGAGCGGTGAGCACAACAGCACGAGAAGTGGTAGGCACTGCACAGAGGCGACCCAGGACGGGTTGGTTCGATGTGGAGTGTCAGAGAGTGACAGACGAGAAGAACGTTGCCAGAAGCCGGATGTTGGTGTCAGGTACCCGATCGAATAGAGATCGGTACAAGGAAGCAAGAGCAGCCGAAAAACGAACCCACCGCAGGAAGAAAAGAGTACGAAGAACAAGTTATTAGTGTGGCGCAGGAAAAAATAGAGCAGAACGATATGCGGAGGTTTTATGAGTCTGTCAATGGCGTGCGGAGAAAGACAGCGCCATCTCCCGTCATGTGCAACGACCAACAAGGGAATTTGCTGACAGACAAAACTGAAGTGGCTGCCAGGTGGAAGCAACACTTCGAGACTTTGTTGAATGGAGGAAGTGACGGTGCATCGGTGAACAGAATAAATATTAGCGACGATGGACAAGCTGTGGAGTCACCTACACTAGATGAGGTTAGAAAAGCTGCTAAAGAACTGAAAAACAATAAGGCTGTGGAAGGCTGAACTTCTCAAACATGGCAGTGAGCAGCTTTATGAAGTTCTGCACCATATTATGTCGAAAATATGGGAAGACGAGGAAATGCCTGCTAGCTGGTTAGACGGCCTCATTTGCCCTCTCTTTAAGAAAGGGCACAGACTGGAGTGCGCCAATTACCGAGGAATAACCCTCCTTAATTCGGCGTACAAAATTATGTCCCGTATTCTGTTCAACAGATTGAGACCGCTTGAAGAGTCCTTCGTCGGCGAATACCAAGCAGGTTTTCGTGAGGGCCGATCAACGACGGATCAAATGTTTACCCTGAGACAAATCCTTGATAAATTCCGGGAGTACAACTTGCAGACACATCATCTGTTTATTGATTTCAAGGCGGCGTACGATTCAGTGAAACGGAATGAATTATGGCAAATTATGCTTGAACATGGTTTTCCGGCGAAACTGATACGGCTGATTCGTATAACGTTGGACGGATCGAAATCAAGTGTAAGGGTTGCGGATGAAATATCGACGTCATTTGTTACCTTAGATGGATTAAAGCAGGGTGATGCACTCTCGAACCTATTGTTCAATATAGCGCTCGAGGGAGCGATTAGGAGAGCTGGTGTGCAAAGAAGCGGTACCATTATCACAAAATCGCATATGCTCCTGGGATTTGCGGACGATATCGATATTATCGGAATTGATCGCCGTGCCGTGGAAGAGGCTTTTGCGCCTTTTAAGAGGGAGACAGCGAGGATTGGACTCACGATAAATACCAGCAAAACGAAGTACATGGTCGCTGTCAATCAACGTGGGTTCATTAGTGGTGGTGGTAGCGAAATAGTGCTGGATGGTGAAAAATTTGAAGTGGTAGAAGAATTTGTGTATCTTGGAACATTAGTGACGTGCGATAATGATGTTACCCGCGAGGTGAAAAGGCGTATTGCAGCTGCAAATAGGGCTTATTACGGACTTCGTAACCAGCTTAAGTCCCGTAGTCTGCAAACGAAAACAAAACTCGCGCTGTATACTATTCTGATTCTTCCGGTGGCTTTATACGGCCATGAAACATGGACGTTAAAGGAGGCTGATCGGAGAGCTTTCGGAGTGTTTGAGCGTAAGGTGCTGCGGACAATACTCGGCGGTAAACAGGAGAACGGTATCTGGCGGCGTCGCATGAATCACGAATTGTACCAGGTATATAACGGGCTGGATATTATTAAGCTTATACAACACGGCAGACTACGGTGGGCTGGTCACGTTGTTCGTATGCCGGAAGAACGTCAAGCGAAGATAATATTTAGTAGAGAACCCGGAAGAGGCCGCAGGCTTCGTGGAAGGCCGCGTACACGATGGCTTTTTGCAGTTGAAGAGGACCTGAGGGCGCTCAATGTTCAGGGCGACTGGAAGCGATTGGCCCAGGATCGAGTCCAGTGGAGAAGGATACTCCATTCGGCGTAGGTTCATCGAAGAGCTGTAGCCCATCAAGAATCAAGAATCCACAAGAAATTCTTTTGAATTTTTTTCCTGGATTATTGTAAAAACATAAACTATTCACAAAATTGTAGCTGCAGTCCGCTAATGCAAAAGTGTCAGCGGCGTGATGCCAAAAACCATCTGTGGGGGTGGCGCGGCGGATTTTTTCTTTAAATTTTCCCATTTTTCCTTTCCAATTTTTTATGGAAATTGAGACTGAATCGCAACCTGTTTTTCGTTTATTTTTTTAAGGAAATGGGCTAAGGCTAAGATGGTCAAATAACGCAGATACGCATCGACGTTGCAACCGACGCACACTGGGGATTTTCAAAAGAAAAAGGCTCGAAATTCATTTACTCCAGCTGACGCTGCAAAATTTCCAGAAAACATATGTTTCCTGAAGGGAAAAAGTGCGTTGAATCGATTGAGCTGGGTTTCGTGTTGGTCAGACCACTTGAAAGGGCCCATTTTGCCCCGATTCCCCTGAAAATCATAATATTTCTGCTATGCCTCGAACTGACGCTGATATTTCTTCAAAAAATATATGTTTCCTGAAGGGAAAAAGTGCGATGAATCGATTGTGTGGGGTTTCGTACTGGTCAGACCACTTTAAAGTGCCAATTTTGCCCCAATTCCCCTGAAATCACAATAATTCCGCTATGCCCCGAACTGACGCTGCTACTTTATCAATAAATATACATTTCCTGAAGGGAAAAAGTGCGTTAAATCGATTGCGCTGGGTTTCGTGCTGGTCAGACCACTTTAAAGGGCCCATTTTGCCCCGATTCCCCTGAAAGTCATAATATTTCTGCTATGCTTTAAACTGACGCTGATATTTCTTCAAAAAATATATGTTTCCTGAAGGGAAAAAATGCGATGAATCGATTGCGTGGGGTTTCTGCTGGTCAGAACACTTTAAAGTGCCCATTTCACCCCAATTCTCCGTAAAAGCACAATATTTCTGAAATGCCTCAAACTGACGCTGATACTTCTTCAATAAATATATGTTTCCTGAAGGGAAAAAGTGCGATGAATTGATTGCTTGGGGTTTCGTGCTGGTCAGACCACTTTAAAGTGCCCATTTTGCCCCAGTTCCTTGAGATTCAGAATAATTCTGCTATTCCTCGAACTGACGCTGATGCATCTTCAATAAATACATGTTTTCTGAAAAGAAAAAGTGTGATTATCCGATTGTTCGGGGTTTCGTACTGGTCAGACCTCTTTACAATAACAGTTTTGCCCCGATTCCCCTGAAATCACAATAATTCCGCTATGCCTCGAACTGACGCTGGTACTTTATCAATAAAAATACATTTCCTGACGGAAAAAAGTGCGTTAAATCGATTGCGCTGGGTTTCGTGCTGGTCAGACCACTTTAAAGGGCCCATTTTGCCCCGATTTTTCTGAAAGTCATAACATTTCCGCTATGCCTCAAACTGACGTAGATATTTCTTCAATAAATATATGTTTCCTGAAGGGAAAAAATGCGATGAATCGATTGCGTGGGGTTCCGTGCTGGTCAGAACACTTTAAAGTGCCCATTTCACCCCAATTCTCCGTAAAAGCACAATATTTCCGCTATGCCTCGAACTGACACCGATATTTTTTCAATAAATATATATTTACTGAAGGGAAAAAGTGCAATGAATCGATTGCTCGGCAGACATCACCGGAAGATAACATGTTCGATTTGATGAAAACGGCATTGGCTAGATCAGATCCGAAGATAGCTTGTATGGTGGTCAACAACTCAAGTAGAAGAAAAAGACGAAAGGATGATGATTTCGAGAGACAAATGGATGCTTATACAATCGAATCTAACTGTACAGTAGAGTGGCTCAAATTAGTATGGGAAAAACTGTTTTCAATTTTTTTGATGGGCCGCCCTCTTATTCGGTTCTATTTGATGCCCTGATGCTCTGGACAAAATTTTAGCCAAATCGGTCAACGTTTGGGCTGTGCTAAACTTGTTGAAAGTTTATATGGAAAAATGTATCCAGAAACATCCAAAAACAGTGAATTGCAGTTGGACGGTACAACTTACGAAGGAGAACTATGATACTTATTCAGATCTTGAAGAATTTAATACAGAGAATATTGAAGCTTGCTAGGTTATTAGCATTTCTCTGAAGTGGGGTTTGAGCAAATTTCGTTTCTTTTACCTTTGAAAAGAAATAAATTCACCCCTACAACACTCCAGTAAAATGCTAATATCTTTGCCTAATAAACTCTAATCTTCTCGCGGTTTTCAGCATAACATTCTGTATTTAATTCTACAAGAACTGAATGAGTATCATTGTTCTTGATCGTAAATTGTGCCGTCCAACTGAAAATCACTGTTTTTAGATATTTCTGCATACATTTTTCCATATAAACTTCCAATGAGTTTAGCACCGCCCAAACGTTAACCGATTCGGCTGAAATTTTGTCCAGAGCATGAGGGCATCAAATAGAATCGAATAAGAGGGCGGCCCATCAAAAAAATTTGAAAAAGTGTTTATTGAGCCACAAAACTGTACAGACACGACAGTAGACAGCTTTAGTGATGATGACGCTTTGGATTATAGCGATGAAAGTGGCAGGGAGAGCGGAAGCGATAGTGACAGCATGTTTTGAAGATGTCAAATTAAAGAAGTTCTTTTGGTGGCCTGAAAAGGCCCACATATTGTCTTTTATTTTCCAATCAAGCAATTCGTAGTCGGAAACTGTGATTTTCGAGAGAAATGGGGCAAAATGGGTACTTGGTACGTGGCTTAATTAGCACGAAACTACATGCAATCGATACATCGCACTTTTCCTGTTTTGGGAAGCATAACATAGTTTAAGCTATATCAGCAGAAGTTCAAAGCTTAAGTATTGCGATTTGAGATAGGGAAACTTAAGGCAAAATTAGCAATTTATGGTGGTCTGACCAGCATGAAACCCCGCGAAATCGATTCATCGCATTTTTTCCCTTCAGGAAACATATATTCATTAAAGAAGTATCAGCGTCAGTTCGAGGCATAGCAGAAATATTGTGCTTTTACGGAGAATTGGGGTGAAATGGGCACTTTAAAGTGGTCTGACCAGCAGAAACCCCACGCAATCGATTCATCGCACTTTTTCCCTTCAGGAAACATATATTTATTGAAGAAGTATCAGCGTCAGCTCGAGGCATAGCAGAAAAATTATGATTTTCAGGGGAATCGGGGCAAAATGGGCCCTTTAAAGTGGTCTGACCAGCACGAAACCCAGCGCAATCGATTCATCGCACTTTTTCCCTTCAGGAAACATATATTTATTGAAGAAGTATCAGCGTCAGCTCGAGGCATAGCAGAAATATTATGCTTTTACGGAGAATTGGGGTGAAATGGGCACTTTAAAGTGGTCTGACCAGCACGAAACCCCACGCAATCGATTCACCGCATATTTATTGAAGAAATATCAGCGTCAGCTCGAGGCATAGCAGAAAAATTATGATTTTCAGGGGAATCGGGGCAAAATGGGCCCTTTAAAGTGGTCTGACCAGCACGAAACCCAGCGCAATCGATTTAACGCACTTTTTCCCTTCAGGAAATGTATATTTATTGATAAAGTAGCAGCGTCAGTTCGGGGCATAGCGGAATTATTGTGATTTCAGGGGAATTGGGGCAAAATTGGCACTTTAAAGGGGTCTGACCAGTACGAAACCCCACACAATCGATTCATCGCACTTTTTCCCTTCAGGAAGTGTAATGTAATAGAATGCCTAGTATTCATTTAATGTGTACTCCATTACCTGATACCTTATGTAATATGATCTTGAATAAAGTAAAGTCAGTCTCAACAAAACACTCACATGGTGTCAGAAGCAAATTTCAAGCGGCGCGAAAGTTTGGTCGAATTCATTAAAATTTGTGTTCATAATCGCGACGAAATTACCAATACGAGAGTCCGATGAGTGCCGGATGTCCTTCCGGAAGGAAAAGCTGAAGAGAACGGCGGAAATATCCTGAAATAGGCGTGAAAAAAAAATCGGAGAAATTCTCAAGATGGCGGACAGTGCTGCCGGCCTGAAACCGCCGAAGCCGTTAGTGTTGGGTGACAATATGGCGGACCAGTGGAGAACCTGGTACCGTCAGTTCAAGTGGTTTTCAGTTGCAACACAGTTGGATGCAAAACCAAGTGCAGTTCAAGCAGCAACGCTACTAAGTGCGATCGGCGTCGATTGTGTTAGAATTTTTGACACCTTCGGACTGAGGCCCGATCAAGAAGATGACATAGATGTGATAGTGCAAAAATTCAACGAATATTTCACCCCAAAATCATGTACAACGTATGAGCGATATCACTTCAACAAAATTATGCAGAAAGAAGAAGAAGCTTTTGACGTGTTCGTCACCCGTGTTCGTGAACAGGCAAAAAAATGCGCGTTCAGTGTATTGCACGATTCGCTTGTCAAAGATAAGTTAATAGTTGGAACGCGATTCACTAAAATCGTACCCCAGTTACTCAACGACGATCTTACGCTTCAAAAAACAATCGAACTGTGCAGAAACTTTGAACTCACCTCGATTCAAACAAAGGAATTGAATAAAGAAGATAAAGTGGAAGTGCTAAAATCAGTGAAACGACAAGACGAGCCGAAACATCGTCGGGAAGAGGCTTACGAGTGTAATCGTTGTGGACGGAAGCATAAAAGGGGTGCTTGTCCAGCGTATGACAAAACCTGCAACGCTTGTGGGTGGAGAGGACACTTTGCGGTTATGTGCAAAGCAAAGAAGAGGTTGCATAAAAATGTTAGTGAAGTGACGGAACAAGTGAGCCAACGTGAAGAAACAGACGCTGAAGAGTTCTACATTCATGCACTGGGAGATCAGCATGAGGATGACTGGTTTGAAACCATATACATGAAAGGAAGAAAATTATCGGTCAAATTGGATACTGGCGCCCAGTGTAATGTGCTACCCGCAAGTATTGTCGAAAAACTTCCAGTAGCCATTGAGTCTTCGGCAACAAAGAACCTGGTGACGTACAACGGTCAGCGAATTCCCGTGATCGGCGAAATCTCCTCCATTTGCCTCGTCAAAGGTAGGTCTCAACCAATTACCTTTAAAATCGTGAAAGAAAATGTCACGCCAGTGTTAGGTCGAAAAACATGCCTAGCTTTCGACTTGATCGCCAGAGTTAATACGGTCGGAGTAACAGATAGCGATATTTATGACGGCCTAGGTTGTTTACGTGACTTCGTTTATGATATTGATCTGGTAGATGCTCCATCTTGGGAAATTCGACCTTCGAGGAATGTTCCCCATAGCATTCGAGATGAAGTAAGAAAGGAACTGTCCTGCATGGAAGCACTCGGCGTGATAGCTAAGATACATGAGCCGACTCCTGTTGTTAATGCCATGGTGTTGGTTCGGAAAAAGGGGAAATTAAGAATCTGTATCGACCCGTCACAAGTTAATCAAAACATACTGAGGAGACATCATCCGCTTACAACTATAGAAGAAATAGTGGCACGCCTCAAGGGCTCTAAGAGGTTCACGATTTTGGATTGCAAAAGAGGATTTTGGCAGATACAGGTTACGGAACGCACATCTAAATACCTCACTTTTGGAACTCCATGGGGACGGTATTGTTGCAAGCGACTGCCATTTGGTCTGGCCTCTGCTCCCGAAATTTTTCAAAACGTTATGCAAGGTTTAGTTGGAGATATCGACGGCGTAGAGTGCTCAATGGATGATATACTGATCCACGCCAGGAACTCAACCGAATTAATGAAGATTACTGATGCGGTAATCAGCAGGATCAATAAGGCAGGTTTAAAACTGAACCGTGAAAAGTGCATCTACGATCAAGCATCGGCTAAATTCCTTGGACACATTATATCTGCGAACGGATTACAGGCGGACGACGAAAAACTAGAAGCGATTCGTAAGCTTTCGATTCCGGTAAACAAGCAACAACTACAGCGGGCGCTAGGAATGATTACGTACCTAGGTAAGTTCATCAAGAATTTGTCCGATATAACAGCACCACTGCGAGCACTGTTGGTGAAAGATGTTGCTTGGGTATGGGGTGTAGAACAAAATGAAGCGTTTGAACAAATCAAAAACATGATGATTTCTCCACCCATACTAGCGTTTTATGATGTTAATGCACCTGTCACGTTGTCGGTTGACGCTAGCTCCAAGGCGATGGGAGCGGTACTGCTACAGCGTGGAAAACCAGTAGCGTATGCTTCGAAATCATTGAGTCCTGCGGAGCGCAACTACCCGCAAATCGAAAAGGAAGCGGCGGCAATCCGTTTTGCGTGTCAGAAATTCCACCAATATATCTACGGAAAAGATTTAACAATCGAAAGCGACCACAAGCCACTGGAATCAATATTCCGGAAACCGTTGGACCGTGCACCGCCCAGACTGAAGAGAATCCGGTTGGATGTAGAGCAATACAGTCCTAAGGTTGTCTACGTAAGAGGAAGAGATATACCGATTCCAGACATACTGAGCAGAGACGTTGCAAATTCAGAGAACGAGGACGTTGATGAGGAACTAGAGGTGCACATTGTTCTGCAAATGTCAAAGAGAGCTGCGAGTGAACTACGGGACCACGCTGCCAAGGATAGCGAAATACAACTGCTGAAACAAGTGATAATGGCAGGATGGCCCGACCGCCGAGATGATGTGGAACCTATTGTGCGTAAATTTTGGTGCTTCCGAGATGAACTTTCTGTATATGAAGGAATCGTTTTTAAAGCAAACCAGGTTATGATTCCAAAAACGCTACGGAAGAAAATGCTGACTGAAATACACAATGGACATCCCGGATTACAAAGTTGCGTGAAACGAGCTAAGCAGATCCTGTTCTGGATCAACATGACTTCGGACATTCAGCAAATGGTTGACGAGTGTCAAGTTTGCCAGATGCATCAACCAAACAATACCAAGCAAACCATCATATCGAAAGAGATTCCAAGTCTACCCTTTGAGAGAGTCGCTACGGATCTATTCCATTTCAAAGGAAAGGAGTATATTCTTCTAGTGGACAGCTATTCTAGCTTCTTTGACTTCAAGGAACTACCAGACATGTCTTCTCGCACCGTGATTACAACACTAAAGGAATGGTTTGCTGTACATGGAGTGCCTGCAATATTGGAATCAGATAACGGACCCCAGTACTCATCAGAAGAGTTCAAAGCGTTTGCAGTGAAGTGGAATTTTGACCACGAAACATCTAGCCCGCACTTTCCTCGTGCCAATGGTCTAGCTGAGAGATATGTTCAAACAGCAAAACACATACTCAAAAAATGTGCAGAAGATGAATCAGATGTGCAACTAGCGTTATTACATGCTCGGAATACCCCTAGATCCACCGAGCTACCAGCACCAAGTGAAAGGCTAATGGGACGATTAACACGAACAAATTTACCGGCAACCGATGTACATCTGCAGCCGAGACTAGTTACGGGCATTTCGGGAGCGCTAGCAGAAGCACGCAAACAACAGAAGCAGTATGCGGACAGAGGAGCAGTAAAGGGCGCAGTATTCCAGCCAGGTGACGCTGTGCTTCTACAGAACTGTAACACCAAAACATGGAAACCTGCAACAGTGGTAAATTGTACGGATGGGAGAAGATCGTATGTCGTGAGGGACGAAGAAAGAACGCTTCGCAGAAATTCACATCACCTGCGCCCTGCGAAAATAGTTGAAAACGAAAAGCCAGCGGAAAATCTACAGGCAGCAGTTCAACATCAATACCCGATATTTGAGGAAGATCACTCAAATACGTCTGAAACTGAAACAAGCGACACTTTTGCCGGCTCCAGGTTTTCATCTCAACAGCTAGAGGAAACTCAGATGTTCAACAACGACGATGATGACAATCAGCAGCAAACAACCCGCAGCGGTCGACTTGTTAAACAACATAAGCTCGATGATTATGAATATTATTAACAACCACAAAAGGGGAGATGTAATGTAATAGAATGCCTAGTATTCATTTAATGTGTACTCCATTACCTGATACCTTATGTAATATGATCTTGAATAAAGTAAAGTCAGTCTCAACATAACACTCACAGGAAACATATATTTTTTGAAGAAATATCAGCGTCAGTTAGAGGCATAGCAGAAATATTATGATTTTCAGTGGAATCGGGGCAAAATGGGCCCTTTCAAGTGGTCTGACCAACACGAAACCGAGCTCAATCGATTCAACGCACTTTTTCCCTTCAGGAAACATATGTTTTCTGGAAATTTTGCAGCGTCAGCTGGAGTAAATGAATTTCGAGCCTTTTTCTTTTGAAAATCCCCAGTGTGCGACGCTGCGTTACCGGTTATTTTCGATGCACACCTAGGTACGTCTTTTCAACGCTGAGTTGAAAAGACGCTACGTGGGCATCGGTTCTAAGATGCGCTTTGCGTTTGATGATTTGTATTTTTTACACCGCTATTGTTATTCACCAAAAACTTTTCGTATGAAAAAGACCACGTGGTTCGAGAGCAACACCCCTCCCCCAAGTGGCTTATCGTGGTCATTTTGCAAACCCCCTCCCCATATATGACCTCGTGGTTTCTAGACGGCCCCTAGGTTGTCCGGTAGTGCTGACAGAAACATTTATTTCTTGCATTTGGTTTCTATCAATTTTCGAAACGTAATAACATTTTTTGTAGACCTTCCAGCTACATACCTTCTGTGTTTCGGCATCTTTTAGACTATATATTAACGTTAACGCGACTAAAGCTGTTATTTTTCTGATCATTTTTTTATTTTTATCATTGCGTCCATAACTGTTCTAATGGCTAATCCATTACCTGTATTGCAATTAAAACAAATCACACATTTTTTATTTGTCAGATAATGTAATCGAAAATGTAACATCATCTGCTTCTTCAATTTTACATTCTTGTCCAGACTGACTCAACTGTAAGCCAAATTCTGCATTATCGCCCTGCCCTTGCTGGGCACCGTGATGCTGCTCTGTTTGAGCCTGATCCTTCTTATCTCCCAAATGCATCGCTGTCTGATGTCTTCGCACTAAATTCGGCTCTGCGAATCGTTTTCCACAATCCCCGCACGCATATCGTTTCGAATGGCGAGCTTTGTGGCGCGATATGGCGGTACCGCTGTACGTTTCATATCGACATCCTTCCTTCACACACTGAAACAACTTGCGTCCGTCCGGTGCTATGACGAAAGGATTTCTATCCGCCCTGAGTGCCGGAGTTCTGCCCATATGGAAACGCTCCTGATGCTTTCTGAGTGTCACGCTATCTCTGAAGCTGCGACCACAATCCTCACACCGATGGCACCGTTCGTTTGTGTGGATCCGTTTGTGTGTCAACAAATTGCATGCTCTGCTAAACCGTTTCGGGCAGTACGGACAAGCAAAATTCTTTTCACCCGTGTGCTTCCGTTTGTGTCTCGTCAGCAGAATACTGGAACCGCATGTTTCGCCGCAGACATCACACCGATACTTGCCATTGGCTTTGTAACGGTGACGCCGCACGTGTGCCTGGAACGAACGCTTCTGGTTGAATGTCTTGCCACAGTAATCGCAAGTCAGTCCTTCCGTGCCAGACATGTGAGTACTCCAAATGTGAGTGTATTGACTTCCGCTGGATATAAATCGACGATAGCATTTTGTGCACTTATATGGCAAACGATGCATCAAACGGTGTCGATTCAATGTTATGACACTCTTAGAGATGACCGGTTCATCGTTGGTGCTGCATGTTTCGCAACGATGAGGAACCATTTCAATGTGCACATTAAAGTGCTCGTCTCGCTGCTCCAAGCTGTCGTGCGCTGTATCACAGATATAACAGGTTGTCTGAGGGAATTGTGCGAGCAAATTTGCATCAGCCTTTGCATTTCTATTGATTCCACTCAGATCATTTTTAGGGCGCTCCTTTTTCCTACTCTTGGGCTTCACTAAATCTTTCCATGAATAGACGAATTTCTCGCTTTTAACTGGCGTAGTATCCGTGTTCTGCATACTTGGTCCATCAGTTTCGAGAATTGCTACTTTCATCAACTCATTTTCTAAATCCTCGTTTTTTATCTTAACCGAATCGGTCAATCCTTCAACTGGCTCATCCGGTATTGACGAATCCCCCAGTTCATCTTCAAGACATTCGTACTGTTCAAACTCTATAATCTCCACCTTTTGATTGTCCGTTTCTTCATCAACGGTTTCCTCAGGTAAAACTCCTTCTCCTTCCCGAGAAACATTACAATTTATTTCCTCAATCTCGGCTTTGGTCGTCTCCAGGACATTCCTACTCTCCTTCAACACCTCATCAGTATAGCTGCCAACGACCGGCTCAAACTGGGCATAATATCCGGCCAATCGATTCTCCACGGCCATTTTGAGCAGCAGTTCAGTGCCATTGAGAAACTCCTGTCGCACGTTGTAGGCAAAATCCAGCTTGGTCATACAGTTGGAGCAGATCTTGGTTGGAAACAGAGGGTTAGCCTCGAGTTCGACCCCGGTCACCATTAGCAGCATTTCCATGACCGTCACAGTTTCTATTTTGGCCACCAACGGGAGAAGGAAACTGGAAGACTTCTTTAGGCACAGTCGGCAAAAACGATTGCGTGAGGCGAGTGCCGATGCCGGGTAGACGGGTTCGCTCGAGGTCATTACTGGCGGGATATGTTTTGAATTTGAATGGCAATCACTTTTTATTATATTATGAACATACTCACTATCTTCGTCAAAGTTGTCCTCAGTGTAATTGCGGGGTATTTCCGGACAGGTTCGATTACTGGTATTAATTGATTGCATTTTATGAATCGCTCGAGCTGGGTCTGTTTTTAAAAGTTTTATTTTATTTTTGTGTGGTTTTGTTGTTGTGTTGTGATTCTCTCCATGGAGAGTCTGCAGAGTCTATTATATATACACGCTTAAAGTAAATTACACATCGCATGAATAATTTTCACACATGACGACGATGACACGAGAGAATAGCAATCTGTGTGAAAATTATGTGTAAGACATGCACAGTCGTTGTGTAATGTCTTTTATTCTTTTAATATGTGTAAGAAACTTTGCTTCGAACTGTCAAGTCCATTTTGATCGCCATGATGGCGGTTGCGTCCAGCATGCACCGCAACGAAAATGACTTTTTCTGTGGATTTTCGTTATGTTTCGATACGATACAACTAAAATGTGCGACTATATATGTTTGTAAACATCGCACTTTAGTTTGGTCATATCGAAACAAATGGGGACTCCTCTGAAATAGTATAAAAATGTTGCGATAATTTTCAATTTACATGAAAAAATATAATTGAGGTTAGGTCCGTTTTCCGACCGCTCTCTCACTGTGTGAAATGAACTCATCAAAAATCGTTAGCCGTCAATTACACTAAAATGAGTAACATGGCAGTTACTCATAATATGTGTTGTTCCAGGTTAGGCCCGTTTTGTGTGAACGAAACACAAAATTGTGTGAATGACTTTAAGCGTGTACGCAAAGAGGATCTTCTTACACTTATTCTGAATGCTGTTCTTATTATTCTATTTCTAACTTTCATGCTTAAAGTAAATTACACATCGCATGAATAATTTTCACACATGACGACGATGACACGAGAGAATAGCAATCTGTGTGAAAATTATGTGTAAGACATGCACAGTCGTTGTGTAATGTCTTTTATTCTTTTAATATGTGTAAGAAACTTTGCTTCGAACTGTCAAGTCCATTTTGATCGCCATGATGGCGGTTGCGTCCAGCATGCACCGCAACAGAAAGAAAATGACTTTTTCTGTGGATTTTCGTTATGTTTCGATACGATACAACTAAAATGTGCGACTATATATGTTTGTAAACATCGCACTTTAGTTTGGTCATATCGAAACAAATGGGGACTCCTCTGAAATAGTATAAAAATGTTGCGATAATTTTCAATTTACATGAAAAAATATAATTGAGGTTAGGTCCGTTTTCGACCACTCTCTCACTGTGTGAAATGAACTCATCAAAAATCGTTAGCCGCACGCTTAAAGTAAATTACACATCGCATGAATAATTTTCACACATGACGACGATGACACGAGAGAATAGCAATCTGTGTGAAAATTATGTGTAAGACATGCACAGTCGTTGTGTAATGTCTTTTATTCTTTTAATATGTGTAAGAAACTTTGCTTCGAACTGTCAAGTCCATTTTGATCGCCATGATGGCGGTTGCGTCCAGCATGCACCGCAACGAAAATGACTTTTTCTGTGGATTTTCGTTATGTTTCGATACGATACAACTAAAATGTGCGACTATATATGTTTGTAAACATCGCACTTTAGTTTGGTCATATCGAAACAAATGGGGACTCCTCTGAAATAGTATAAAAATGTTGCGATAATTTTCAATTTACATGAAAAAATATAATTGAGGTTAGGTCCGATTTCCGACTGCTCTCTCACTGTGTGAAAAGAACTCATCGAAAATCGTTAGCCGTCAGTTACACTAAAATGAGTAACATGGCAGTTACTCATAATATGTGTTGTTCCAGGAGAGCCCCGTTCTGTGTGAATGAAACACAAAATTGTGTAAATGGCAGTTACTCATAATATGTGTTGTTCCAGGTTAGGCCCGTTTTGTGTGAACGAAACACAAAATTGTGTGAATGACTTTAAGCGTGTTCACTTTTGTTCAACCCTTCAAGTGACTTCACGGGAGCGTCCTCTTCTAAAGCTTTTTAATTCGATAACCTAGTCACCCACAGAGTGCAAACACGTGAGTTTCTTGTTGCTACTTTATTGGGGAATATATTGATGTTTTTTAAAGCTGTTTCTAGATCAAATCTAATACATTTTAATTCATGCGTTTTAATTCGCCATAATAATCATTAGGCGATAACAATACTTTCGCCTCACCAACAAGCATTTGTTTACTTTGCTCGATAGGTACACGCTTAGTTCAGTCCACCCAAATATGGGTGAAGAATACCTAAAATCACCAAAAAGTGCACATACCTAGATATGGGTGAAGTGCACTTTACCTATTTATGGGTAAACCTTC
Organism: Armigeres subalbatus; assembly: GCF_024139115.2. NCBI lineage: Eukaryota > Metazoa > Arthropoda > Insecta > Diptera > Culicidae > Armigeres > Armigeres subalbatus. The sequence continues at coordinate 419,772,235 of NC_085140.1, read as the reverse complement.
GGGTAAGCCCAGTTTACCCAAATATGGGTACTTGCATAGGTGATTTATTGGTAACTTTCACCCATATTTGGGTGATTTATGATCTTGTTTTTAGTTTCAAATTAAAGAAGCCACAAAGAATCATATTAATTTATTAAACATAATAATAAAATCTTAAGGTATAATCGTACAATCCTGGTCGTTCAAAATATGATCATGCAATTTTCAAGTCGCTGGCGCGGCAACCTACAAAGCGTTTACAGCCATTAAGCCGGGAGCGATTCCCTCAGTAGCTGCTTCTGGTTGAGAATCGCAACCAAAGCTGTGCGAAAGATTACTAGTGAGGTCGACATACATCTCATCACATGTCCCAATTCCAAGTCCTGTGTCCTTGATTCCTCGACAGACAACTGTTAACAGAGAAGAATACTGAATATTTCTATTGTATCAGTACGAGTCATAATTTGAACTTACCTAAAAGTGAAACGGTTTTAGTAACGGCTGTGGGAGGAGCAGGTGGGCTGCTGGAATGTGGTCTGATGCTCTGATGGTGGGGTCTTTGAAGAGCATACTAACCGTCCTAACTTGGCGGTGTTTGAAGGAAGCAGCTAGTTGTGGTGTTCCACATAGTCCACAATTTCCTGCTTGAAACGGCCTTGAATCGCGTCATTTATAGGTTTTCTAAAAAAGAACATAAATAATATAGTACTTTGTCTAGTACTAAAGATATTTATCCCGCATTACTTACCGTTTCATTTCGGTATTTTTCCGGCAAATTCCGAGGGGTCGTAGTGCTGTTTGTTAAGCAAAGGCATCAGTCGATTGATGAGTAGATGGCTGGAAGCCTACTGGTCACATTAATAAATTGCTTTGTCGACTGTATGCTTGCCGAACTTCTATCATGGGCATGATCGAGAACGGAACCGTTACCTCCGCAAATACACATGATGTGGATGTTTCGCGGCTTTTGCTGGTCCTATAAAAATGAAGAAAATAGAATGTCACTATGGAAGTTAGAGGAACAGATCATTATTGAACCTTACCTGCTGCAACAGATGCTGATTGCGAAGAGTACCGCTCAGCTGGGAAATGGTTCCCTCAAAGCCTTGAGGATGACAACGGTGAGTCGGATTAGTCCGCCTGATCGGCCAGTGTGACGACCGTAATAGTGTCGCTGGTGCTGGATGCTCCACGTCGTAATAATTTACCGAATACCGTGGAACGCACCGTTTTTGAGACCTTATTTGGGAGCTAATTCAGTTACAACAAACAACAATAAATTTTGTGAACTGTAAACAACAAAGTTGAAAATTTTCACCCAAATATGAGTAAATTAATTTACCCATAAATTGGTAAAACCACTTTACCAATAATATGGGTGAAATTCACCTATTTTCTCTGTACATTTCACACATAATATAGGTTATGTATACAACACCCAAATATGGGTAATGAATAATATATATATATATATATATATATATATATATATATATATATATATAAAATATAATAAATATATATAGAGATGAGTGACGTTTAACGCTCGCACACTGATGTGCAATTCGGCATGTGTAAATACATGTCTCGGGTACTTTTTCAAAACGGCGTATGTCGCAAATTGTAAACAAACCCGTTTTTAACAGCATATGGCATTAAATTCATCTAAAAATGTGTATATCTTCAAAGCTACATGAAAATGTGTTTTTAAAAATGTAAATCATTTTTTTTCAAAACGGTGTAACATCATTGTTGAAAATATTGCACATACACCGCTTAGCAGAAAATGTACTTTAAAAAGTTTTTTCGAACAACTAAATAGTTTAAAACATGCGTCTGCTTGTACTTTTTCATCACTGATTTCAAAATTAAACATGTTGCTTGAATATTCTGATTTTCGTTAAGAAAAACATTTACGTTGTTTTTCTGCAGCAAATGTTGTTACGTCGTGTTGTAAGTGTTGCAACTTTTTTGTCGCATGTGCGTGAAACGTTTCAACTTGACGCAACATTTCGACGTATCAACAATGCAGCGTACGGAGGAGCGTAACAAAAGATATTTTAGTTACTAGATAAAGATTGTCGCTGTCGTCGCTGTCCGGAACATCTTTTGCTGGCGAGGATAGGGGAGCTAAATGTCAAAGAAGGAAAATCCATACGATTTGACAGGTATGTACCACACATGTTTCGGACAGCAGAACAAAGGGAACCGAAGCGACAATCTTTATCTAGTAACTAAAATATCTTTTAGCGTAACATTTCGACGAAAGTAGCATGACCTCGATCATGCTGACGTATCAAAACGACGTATGTGATTTATCTGTTGCAGAACGTTGTAACATATATTTTTATCAAAATAACTGAAATGTTCATACGCAGTGCAGATTTCAGGGTCAGTGACGATGAACCTTTTCATAATGTATCATTGAGGTGTATTCAATTGCAATAAAAATGTTTAGTTTCTAAATAGGAATAAAAAAAAATCTGAAAACTTCCAAGCTCATTTTCTCAGCTTGATCAAAATGTTACATACGCCGATTTGAAAAAGTTCCCGAGATGTTTGTTTTCCTTCTGCTCATAACCTCAAAATTGATCGAGTCATCACGATGGTTGCGAAGGAGTCAAAAAATATATGGAAAATATACTCATTTTTACCCAAACTTTGCTGAGTAGCACCATCTAGGAGTGTTTGTTTTCCTTTTATCGCCACTCACACATTCGGACGTGAGCATCTCAATAGCAAAAGTCAAAATCACCGTAGCAAACATAAAATTTATACCTAAATATGTTTACTCTTTTAGAGCCCCGCACATAGGATACGTTTGCGTTGCGTTTGACACATTTCCCATGGGAAAACTGTCAAACGCAACGCAAACGTATCCTATGTGCGGGGCTCTTATTCGTTGACTTACACAGATTTATAACTTAAAGCAGACCTTACACGAGGCATATATTGACAATACTTTTTTCGTCAAACTTTTCATCAAACTTTTCTTCAATATTTTCACTGATTAGCCGGGATGGCCGTAGCTGAAGAAAAACTAAATTTTTTCTTGAACTAATATGAATCAAATAGCGGTATAACGCACAAAACACGCCCACACTCAACCGTCATCGACTCCTGGGGGCAAACGGCGGGGGGAGAGGAGGGGAAATGTTGAAAAGAATATCAAACTTTTCTGATTTCCCTCAATATTTACTTCAATATTTTGGGTTCGCACTCACACGATCAATCTTTTTCTTCAATAATCAAGAGTTTGTCAAACTTTTTCCGTCGTGTGGGGTCTGCTTAAAAATGATTTATTCCTCTGAATCGTGTAGTGCACTAACCGTACACGCCAAAAAAAACGAGTCGTTTACAGGAGTTAACCCAGTTGAAACTCATGGAAAAAGGTCAACTGAATTAAACGTGCACAAACCAAAATTGTCAGAATGCCCAAAACTGTCAAAATTTCCAAAAGTGTCAAATTCATGTTTACTACGGTGCATCTGTATGGGGTTCACTGTAAACCCGACAATACTCTTTAAAGAGTAAAAATCACCCCTTTTCTGGCGATATATGAAACTGTCAAAAAAATGGGTGATTATTTTTTTTGCACAATGAGTATTTTATGCCCATTTTCAAGTTCCTTGTATATACCCTTTAATGAGTGAAAAACAAAATGTACTTTTTGTACGTTTTGTGCAGTTTGTCGATTGTAGCATATTTGCTAGTTATGTTAGGAACAAATATTTTAAAATATTATGAATTATAATATAACGCGAGGCAGTGGCGTAGCCACGGGGGTGGTTTTGGAAATAAACCCCCCCAGAGACAAATTTTTTTAGAAGAAAACTTTTTTCGAACCTTCTCGAAATTAAAAAATGTTCAGAAAACCCCCCCCAGACCAATTTTCTGGCTACGCCACTGACGCGAGGTCATGGTGACGGGGTCATGGATAGCAAAGCTAATACGGCAGCCAACGGGAATTAGGAGCTGTTCCAGCTGTTCCAAGACAAGGATGTCCAAAATAGCTGTTCATGAGGATTGTAAGTTGCTTGCTGGATACGCCGAACTTTTCCATTTTAATCTTACGTTTCTTTCCAGAATTGAATCATGAGACTGCGGTAAATATATTTGATGCTGTACATGATGCAGGGATGCTACGATATGCTGTTGTATTTCGGCCAGACGTCACAGGAAAATCGGACTTTGTGGAAGTGATTACAATGTAAGCTCCTCGTAACCCGGCCCACCTTCACAAAATAATTTTTTTTTCACCCGCAGGCCGCAGTACGAGGATAGTGCTGGATTGGTCCGCGTTAATATGGATTGTGTCGTGCTTGGGTACATCGAGGATGTGAAATTGGTACTGCCAGTGCACAATCTGCAGAATGCCAGCTTCATATCCAAACTCCCCTGGCGATTCCGTTGTTGCGGCGATCGGCAAAGATGGTTGGCACAAAACCATCAATTTGGTTGACTGGTTCCAGAGGCGGCCGCCGAACACGCATAAAACGAGTTCTCCCCTTAATGATGGAATCTGTTCGTCCGATGGGTTCCTCGATGCGACCCGGTAAAACAGATTTGCGAACAAAAAAGCAAAGCTGCTGTTCTAAATATGTCTTGTCATGTATCTACAGGAAATAAAATATAAAATAAAGAGTTTTTCTACACATACCTTGTAATTGCGTCACTTTTTTCGATGAGTAACATTAAATTCAGGCCATTTTTGCCTTTCTCGTATTTAAATAATCAAGAGTAAAAAATACCCATTTCTCCGAAAATGTTCTTTCCTATAATGGGTAAAAAGTACGCCCGAATTTGACGTACATGCCTTTTACTCATTAATGAGTAAACGCTGTTTACTCTTTTAATGAGTTGAACTATTTAACTTCAAAATGGGTACTTTTTCACCCATTAAAGAGTACTTTGCTGGCACAGTGTTGACAGCTGCGCTACACGGATAAAAATATAAAAGCTAAATAGATTAAAATGTAAGCTAAAACCATATTCGGTCTATCCACTCATTGCTGGGATTATTTTTGATTTCTAGATTGCTTTGAGAATAGGTCGTATGTGCAAAAGAGAGACTCTCTTTGGTTACGCTCTCTTTCGCTAATAGATCCGCTAGTTTTGAATTTTCTGCTACATTTTCACTACAGCACGCTAGACAAAGTTATTGCCTTTAGATATCCGCCAAAAAATCCGAAGTAAACTTTTGTATAGTTTTGTAATAATCACAAGAGAATGGAACCAAAGAGAGACTCTCTTTTGCACATACGACCTATTCTCAAAGCACTCTAGATTTATTCTTTTGAGGATTAAAGTTGATTTAATCATTGTAAGGCTTTCTTTGCTATAATTGTTAGGCAATGGCGTGCATATTGTTTACATCTAAATCGAACATGAAAAAATGAAAATGAAAAACCAACATTTAGATGACGTCACGACGTTTTGAAAAAGGAATTTGAAAAAAGACGGGATTTTGAATAAAATTGTGATCACGAACCCGGATAAAAAAAATCATTGAAAAACAATAAGTTTTACTGTTACAACACTATTTAGTACTTAATAACAACCATTGAATTAAAAGGAAATTATACAATAAAATTGCATTAGAATTAATGGTTTTGCACGATAAAATGAATGGTAAATGGGACTTTTACAATAAAAAAAGGGGGGTTGTTAATTTGTTATGTATCTTTACAATAAAAAATTCGCATATTTTCCATACAAAATTTAGAGCAAAACAATTGATTCTACAGTTCTTTAATGGGATGATTTCTACGGACCAAACAATAGAAAACAATGTGTTTTAAATGTTTTTCCTGATTTTTTTTTATTGTTTTACCATAGTAGTACAATAGGAATTAGAATAAATTTCACTGCAGTATTACAATAGAAATACAATACGATTTAATGTTTCACAATTTATTGTATTAACACATTCACATTTCTTGTGACATGCAAAAATGAATTATTCACATCTTCACAAAACATTATTACACTTTGATATGTTGAATTGACATTACATAGTGTAATGATATTTTGTAATGATGTACATAATTTTTTTGCATCTCACAAGAAATGTGGATTTTTCCTGTTGATAGAATAGATTGTGAAACAAAGAAATATACTGTAGATTTCATTCGAATTCTGATTTATTATTAGATTCAATATACAGTATCCCCCGCTTATCCGGCCTTTGCTAATCCAATGACTCGTTAGTCCGGATCTCGGAGCTCTCTGGATTAAAAAGTTCGGAGTTTTCCGGATTAAAAAGTGTCAACACTCATTGAAATACATTATGCTGTCAGTTTAACATTGCAAGTAAAACAACACAATATTATTTTGTCTTAGCAATCGTTATTTAAAAGACTTTCTTTCTGCTTGTGTACCTGGTCGATTTTTTTAATCTGAGATATATTTGCCTGTAGGACAGGAGGCGTTGTTGTTATGTTCGTGGTCGTGGAGCAGTCCTGGATTCACGCATATTTGGAAAAAAAATTAGCAAGATTGAATAAGACTATTTATTAACTTAACCCTGAGATAACCCACAATACTTACGATTTCAAACATACTCGAGCCATGCTGGTTTCTGGTTGTTGATAATTGGTATAAATTTTCTATAGAGGCGTGGATCTTCTAGTGGGCGTTAGCAAAGCTAAGACGTTCCTTTGGTTGGTCCAGCGAAGCATTGGAAACGGTAGCGCACTGCAAGGTTGAAAGACGAAGGCGAACAGGGCATTCCTGATTTTAGCTCTTACTGTTGGACGACTGGAGTTAATGTGGTATCAGCACGTTGGAATGGAATCGCAGTAGTTTGGCCAGACGCGATAGGTTGCTAGGATCTTCCGTGATCCATATTGACTGAGCAAATTAAAGAAAAAGAGAAAAATTGATAATCGATAGACAGATGAACATGTTTGCTGTATGAAAAAATTGCACCTTACCCTCCTATCTTCCCGAAAGACGTTATCCTACACTAATAAAATTCCAAATGTATTGCCTATTTGGAAAGAAAACATACTTTTCATAAGGAATAACGAACACACTTAAAAATTTCCACCGATCTCGGCTGTGCAAATCTCGGTTAAAGTTCGTTAACTGAAATATCGGCTGAATGGACGTATGATTACGGCGGCTCCTTTGAGTGCCGCAGTAAACAAATTGCTTTTTCTGCTGAGATATCAGCAAAAAGTCAAGAACCGAGCGCTCGGCTGTGCGGATCTCGGCAAAAGAATAAAAAAATGCCGAGCTGAACTAAGTGTGAACATCATTGTTATTTGCAGTTACATAAGTGTTATTATATACATTTTCCCTTTTATGTGGCAGTCTGTAACAGCTATATGAACTCCTTATTTCAATTATGTGTGGTGGGTTGCTATGATTTTGATTCGGGAAATCTAATAGTCAAAAATTATTCAATTCTACCAATGATGCTTATGTTTGAGCTAACAAGATATGGCAAAGAAAATGGAACACTTTCGGCTGGACTTCGACCTGTTTCAAAGGTATTTTTTAAACATTATTAACATTTACTTCACCATACCTAAAATAATCGCAATGCATTTGTCTCAGGTTTAGGATCCTGTTTTTTGTTCCAAGGATTTTTTTTACTAAATCATGCCATCGGTTGGATACCTCGACTACTTGCATAGTTCCAATCTGAGGACGGTGGATCGCAACCGTCTTTACTTGGAACCCAAAATTTCCGTGAGCAAAACATAATGGAAAATGGTAAGTTTATTTGAACAAGTTTCGGACAAAACCATATAAAACATCATGTTTCATTCAACTTACAGATTCCGTTGAGGCAGGTGTGGAAAAATTGTATCTGATCCGGCATATAGAATCGGGACGAAATACGCAGTGGTCGAGGAATTGGCGGCATGTACTCCAGTATTTTCGGAACTCGAGATATGGAAGACTCTACGCAAAGACCAAACATGTGCACATTTTCTTTTATGTATTTTCATTTGTATATTGGATACAAAATATATTTTTTCACCAGAAAATAAATAATCCGGGATGCCCCAACATTGAAAATGCTAATAATTTTTCAAAATAATCCAAATATATTATATAATACTCAAACATAACCTTTATGTGTGTGCCATTAATCAAAATTATTATGCTCAAACATAAAAATTATTGCGTTGTGCGACATAGGTTTTATTTGAAGAAAAATTATAGGTTTTATATTCCTCAAACATATTCATTATTAGTGGCTTCTAATTGCAAAAATTTATGTGGTTTCACACATATTAGGTATACGGAAATTTGCCTCGGTGTACATCATTAGGAAAAAATAATAGACATTTTTATATGTACTTCGGCGGTGAAAATAAAAGCACCCCGGAAAGGTGATGAAATATTTCTTCCACAGCATTTCAAATTCTCTCTCGTTAAAATGCGTCACATTTCGGTAATCTATTATTGTACTACCAGTTGAAAACCGAAGTGAGCTCTCGCGACAATCGAGTTTTCTCCCGTTTCCTTTGTCGCAACTACGTCGCGACTAGTGCGCATCATGGCGCACGACGGTGGCATAGATGCGCACTAGTCGCGATGCAGTTGCGACATCAGGAAATAAGGAAAACTCGATTGTCGCGAGAGCTCACTTCGGTTTTCAACTAAGCACAATACACTAGTTACTCACCATCCTTACATAACACAGCGGCCAATAATCTACCGTTTTCTGCATCCAACCACAACGAAAAGGATACTTCCGGAGCTTCCGGCACTTTCTGTCAGACATTTTTTTACTAACCGTAAACAAAACATACACGCTCAATATAAACTAGTTATTCCTCGAGTTAAAATAAAAAGATTTTTTAAACAATATTTTTGTTCTATTATCAATTGTTAATACATAATATGAAATTTTTTTATTTCCAATAATAGTATTAGTAATATCCAAAAAAAAAAATCGAACAAATTTTTCCATAATGGAATGTATTGTTATTTTATTGTTTTTAATTTTTGTTTCAAAATAATAAATAGTTCAATAATCTCATTATTTTTATGGTCAAAACTGATTTTCTTATCAACAATGTAGAATTATTTCATAATGGTGTTCTATTTTCAATTAACATAAGCAAACAATTCAAATATAATAAAATGTGATGGTAACATTTGAATTTATTGTGCTTTTAAAGTAAGTACAATAGAGATGTTTTTCAACCATTAAAAATCTACAATAAATGCACAATAGCTTGTATTGTATACCATATAATCTATAGTATTTCAATGGAATAAACCATACAAAGTACTGTAATTTTTTATCCGGGAATGGCAGGTAATTACGGATCGTTTTTAGCAGCCTTTTTGCGGACGGGTTGTAACTTGAGTATGTACTTGTTTAGGTTCCATATGGGAAAACAAAGGAAAACCGACTGGATTTGTGGGATTGCCAAAAGAAACGACACAAGTTTTTCTGGGCTGAAAAATTCCGAAAACAATGGTAATTCCCCAAAAAAAGACAACAAAACCCGCATGACGTCTTTTGTGAAGGAGATGCCGTTTTTTTCGGCATTAGAAAACCTCGAGGAAAGCTTATGTCTTTCCCTTTGGGGAATTCGTTGGATCGGCGCAACTCCGGAAAAGGTGCGACAAAAGAGTTTCCTTTTTTTCTGGCGCACGGCTCAATTTTTCTTTTTGCTGCACAAAGCTGGACTTGAGTAGGGCAAGATGGCGTAGATAATTCGTCCAATAAGCTGGAACCTGGAAAAAATATGAAATGTTGCTGCGATTTGACCTACCTTGCTGAACGACAAAAGAGTAATGAATGTTTTTTCTCAAGTCTCAAGAGTAATAACGCGAGCTTGTTAAGCATTTAAACAATTATTTTTCAGAAAATCATTACAATGCTTAAAAAGCAAGCAAAGCTAAATTCATTAATAATCCTTGTAACAATTATATTTTGAAAAAGCTTTAGAAGGATTAAATAGTAAGCTTGAAGGCCCACTTCGACTTGCAGCGGCTGCGGATCTGGGATGCCAGGTGATACAGTATCCCCCCGCTTATCCGGACCTCGCCTCACACCTCGGGAATTTGGTCCGTGGATTTTTTCCCCATGCATTTCTACATATGCGATGTTTTCGGGATTTCAATCAAATTTAAAATGCACGGGGACCAAAATCCGGCGAAAAATTTTCCCGAGGTGTAAAGGCTGCCTTACACCTCAGGAAAATTTTCCGCCGGAATTTTTCCCCGTGTATTTTAAATGGGGCCAGGATTTTGATTTTCCGTGCCTAAATCCCGAAAACATCGCATATGTAAAATAAAAGATATTTTAGTTACTAGATAAAGATTGTCGCTTCGGTTCCCTTTGTTCTGCTGTCCGAAACATGTGTGGTACATACCTGTCAAATCGTATGGATTTTCCTTCTTTGACATTTAGCTCCCCTATCCTCGCCAGCAAAAGATGTTCCGGACAGCGACAATCTTTATCTATGTAACTAAAATATCTTTTGTAAAAATGCATGGGGAAAAATTCCGTGAACCAAATTCCCGAGGTGTTGTTGGCCAGAGACGGGAACCCCCTCACAAAGAATAACAACTAGAGTTCCCTCTCTACACCACGGCAGGCTACTGACTGATACTTCTGCCAGCAGCTGCAGTTCTCTTTATTCAACAATAGGTATATACAATAATCCATAGCAAACTTCCTTAATCTATACCAAAGAGCAACTACAACTAACCGGCGCCCGCTTCCTATCATCTTCGATCTACAGCGAAGCGTCGCACACTACCTGATATTCCAACACTCCTCCTTAGTGTGCACGCCTCGCCACTCTCCTGGCTCCTTCTAACACCGAGCCTCCCGTCCAGAGCCCCTCCTCGCTGGAACAATTCCTCCTGGTCCAAATTCGTTGCCCGTACAAATGGCCTCCACTCCGATGTTTGTACGACAACATCTCCAGCACATGCGCCTGCACAAGTGGCCCGACTCCGAAGCTTGCACAGCGCCTCTCGATGCTCTGCCGACCAGCTCCTGAATGTTCCGCTCCAAAGCTCCTCCTGGACTGACCAGCCAGCATCCTACCGAACGATCCTTCTCCTGATGAATGCCGTCCGGCGCTACCCAAGACTTACGTGGCTGATCCATGATCCCACTGCGCCACGCGACTTATGCGGCCGATCCATGATCCCACTGCGATAACGTCGACGGCAATAACATCCCACTAAGATGGAGAACGGGAATCGTTCCTGGGCCCATAACCTGTTGGCTATAAGAAGGGAACCCCCTCACAAAGAATAACAACTAGAGTTCCCTCTCTACACCACGGCAGGCTACTGACTGATACTTCTGCCAGCAGCTGCAGTTCTCTTTATTCAACAATAGGTATATACAATAATCCATAGCAAACTTCCTTAATCTATACCAAAGAGCAACTACAACTAACCGGCGCCCGCTTCCTATCATCTTCGATCTACAGCGAAGCGTCGCACACTACCTGATATTCCAACAGGTGTGAGGCTACCTTAAGGCAGCCTTTAGTCCGGATCTCGATAATTCGGAATTTTCCGGATTAAACATTTAAACACATATGCTGTCAGTTTTCAAATTTGTGCTGTGCTTTTGTTTTGGTTCATTTGTATGGATTTGACAGTCGGATTAACGAGAGAAACCTCGATAGTCCGACCATACATTTGTCGGTTCAGCGGGGGGATACCTACTGTATTTAGTTTTAAATATCTTCACAGTCGAGTAAAAATGTCTTCAGATCTGACTTATTATTTGAAGAATAAATTAAACTGAGATTAAACTTAAAAGTGACAATTCGAAAATTAGCAAATAACTCGGTCATAAAAATGGCTGGTGCTACCCAGGAATTCTAATAAGACATCGATGAAAAATGATTCAATATCTGTCGAAAGTAATCTTGCTCTGCCAGCAGGGTTATTCGATAATTATTTAAATGTCACTTTTAAGTTTTATTTCAGTTTAATTCTCCAAATGAGACAGACCTCAATATCAAAATTATGATTATTATTTTTCAGGCCGGTTTACACGTGTAGCACTTTTTCGGATTTTATTTTCGATTTTAGAAATAGTTAGAGGTTTAAAAAAAGATGGGTTCTTCGGGAAAGTTGACCTTAAATAAGCCGAAATCGACTGAGGCAATAAAAAAAGATATTTTAGTTACCAGATAAAGATTGTCGCTGTCGTCGCTGTCCGGAACATCTTTTGCTGGCGAGGATAGGGGAGCTAAATGTCAAAGAAGGAAAATCCATACGATTTGACAGCTTGGTACACTACTAAAAATCCACACATATTTATTGGCAAAAATTCATAGATTTAACTTATGATGTTTATCAGCGCACACATAATCATTCTCCACGCGAACTACTAATAAAATATAGATCAAAATAAATTTTATGTGTGGTCGCAAATTAGCAATTATTTAATTTATGTGTGGTTCTATATCGATTATATTAGGGTGGAGCTATTGCAAAAATGTATAACGGCGACACATATATCTTATATAGATATTTTTGGCAGTGTACCCAACATGGTCGGGACGGGACAAAAGTGTTACATCTGTATTGTGCTTCCAGTTGAAAACCGAAGTGAGCTCTCGCGACAATTGAGTTTTTCCTTATTTCCTGATGTCGCAACTGCATCGCGACTAGTGCGCATCTATGCCACCGTCGTGCGCCATGATGCGCACTAGTCGCGACGTAGTTGCGACAAAAGGAAACGGGAGAAAACTCGATTGTCGCGAGAGCTCACTTCGGTTTTCAACTGGAAGTACAATAGTACATGTGTGCACAGGATTCTGTTTTTACAAGATTTTTTTCGCTCGTAATTTTCATCGTGAGACTTCAATTTGCCACCAAAGTCTATGCAACATGTTCCAAAAAATCCTATATAATTCTAAGATTTTTTTGATTTTTTATTTTTACATGGTTATTAATGTGTAACACATATGGGATGAGTGCAAAATTGAGAAAATGTAAATTGTGTGAAAAAAAAAACCAGTGTATTATGTAACATATATAACATGGATTCTATCTAGATGAAAGGATTTTTATTTGACAAGGTATGTTCTCTATACCCCACTTGGAAGGATATCTAAAAGAGAACAGGAATCTACCTGGATAAGATGCAAACCACATTAGTCAAGATTCATTTTCATCTTAGGCTCGATCCAACTCCCTTTTAAGCTTTTTATGTGTGTGTGTTTACCCACACTCTTGTGAATCGAAGCGGTTCTGTCAAAAAATTTCTCATTCAGTCAGTCCGTAGTCCGCGGCGTCCGTGCATCTTCTTGCATCGCCATTTTATTTAGTTCGTTTTCCGCCGGTGAATGTAAAATTTAATTATGTGCATTGCCGTGTAATTAACAATAACAGGACATAAACACTCTAGGTAGCTAAAATAGTTTTGGATTGAGGATTTAATGTTAAATGTATATTAAATTATATGAATTTTATTATTTTGCAATGGCGCAGGAAGTATCAAATAACGGAACGAGGATTGACCGATCTGGAACTGGTTCTAACGGCAGATATGCTTGACGAGCGGCGCAAGACGGAGGCAATTGTAGCATTTGCGATACGGCATTAGAATTGCCGAGCTGCGGAGCCATCTTCGAACCCACGCGGAACCAAACTCATGTCGACGTTAACGTCCACACCAAACCGTATGCTGAGGACTTCTAGGAGAACCATCAGGCTCAACATGTTTGCACGTGAACACGGAGAACACATGTTGACTGTGTAGCCATATTTTTTCCGGAGAAAACCAATAATGGATCATGCTAGAGATCATTACAAACCGGGAGAACTGTTTGTTTGTCGACAATGCTCACGAGGGCTCCGAGCACAGCTTGTATTGCGCCATATGGAGCAGCAATGTCAAAATTTGGAGAAGAAATTCATGTGAACTTCAAGGCTGAACACTTCGACCGGCACATTAAAACACACATCCTGTCTGATAAGAAAGGGAATGCTGTGGGGACTCGGATTCATTCGGGAATCCTGTGGGGATTCCCACGGGAATCCTGGAAAGATTCCTTAGGAAATCTTTTGAGGAATCCTGTGCACAGGGGGATTCCTTCGGGAATACTTTGGGGATTCCTTCGGCAATCCTGTGGGGATTCCTACGGGAATCATGTGGGGAGTCCTACGAAAACCCTGTAGAGATTTCTAAGGGAATACTGCGGGGATTCCAACTAAAGTCCTGTGTGAAAAGCTCTCGCAATAATGTAAACAAAAACTAATAAAATAGATATTCATAATAAAATTTATAACAAAATGATTAAATAGTTTTCAAAGGAAACAAACCGAAAACAAACAAGAACAAAAAGAAGAAGAATCACTAGGTACCCATGTCTATTAGATATCTCTACGTTATCTAAGAGAATCGATATGTCAAATCCCTTCCGGTTCAAACGGTCTGCTCGTCTAAAATTTGAGGTAGATTTAAACGGTTGTTGCATTTGAGGCGGATTTGAGGTCTGACAGGTTCTAGAAATCGACCAAAAATATCTAGGAGACTCATTTTTTTTGTCTCAGAGATATCACGGGAGATTTCTAGAAGACGTTTCCGAGCGGGACATATTTCCACTCAACAATAGCACTCCAAATAATCTAAACGTTGTTTCCACCTGAATTTTCAGGTACATTTTACGTGCACACGTTGCTGCAAATGCTTCAGAAAATTCAGGTGAAACTTACGTGTCCGGTGAATTCTATCCAAAACTCAGGTAGAACTTACCTGATTTTCACGTAGAATGAGAATTCTATCAAAAAATCAGGTAAAAGTTACGTGAATTTCAGGTGGAAAAAAATCTACGTACTTTTTCAGGTGGAAACAACGTGCAGATTTTTTTGGGTGAGGGTAAGGAAGGTATTTCGGACCACCAGTTCGACGGCTCATATTTTGGACCACTGAGTGCAAATTCCTCTTGGTGGTCCAAAATGAGAACCCCCGTAAGGGTGGTCCAAAATACATCCTTTACCCTATATTATAGATCAGCGGTTCTCAACCTGGGGTACATGTACCTCCGGAGGTACCTTAGCTGACCCCAGGGGGTACCTCGGACGAAAATGCGTAATGGCGGACATATTGGTAAAGTTTTAATAATTGTATAAATTTGTATTGCAAGACTTTGTATTGTACATAGCAATTAGTAATTAGTAAATCAAAACATATCACAGTACACAAATGATCAAAAGAATCTTCATAACTAACATATTTATTCGAAACTAAATTATGAAATATGTTATAATAATTAACTTAACGTAACTTAACTTCTAATAACTTAACTTAACCTCTTAACTAAAATATTAAATTTGAAGGTTCAGAAGCCTTGAAGCATAAAGGCTTTTTTTTCAAAAAAGGGAAACTTCTGAGAGCCTTCTACGCATGAAACATTAAATTTGAAGGTTAGCATAAAGGCTTAAAAAAAATTTTGGAGGCCTTCTTCGACGCGGCTCAAAAGCCTCCTTCCAAGACTCCTTCAAAAGACTTCGAAACCTTCTTTCGAGGGGCTTAGAAATCTTATTTCAGCCAGCCCCCTTTCAAGTGGTTCGAAAGCCTCTTTTCGTAAGGGTCGAAAACACCATTTCAGGAAAGTCGGAAGCCCCCCTTTCAAAAGATTCGGAAGCCCTCTTTCAAAAGGCTCAGAAGCCAACTTTCAAGAGACTCGGAAGCTTCCTTTTCAAACTTCCTTTAAAGGGGTCCGAATTCTACCTTCGAGAAGCTTGGAAGCCTATTTTTAAAAGGCTCAGCAACGTCATTTCAAGAGGCTCGAAAGTCCCCTTTCATGAGGCTCGAAAGCCTTCTTTTAAGAGGCTCGGAAACCTCCTTTCGAGGGGATCTGAATTCTTTCAGCCAACCCCCACAAGTGGTTCGGAAGCACCTTTTTAAGAGGCATGGAAATCTCTTTTCGAGGGGCTCGGAATTCTTCTTTCAGTCAGCCCCCTTTGAAGTGATTCGGAAGCCTCCTTTCAAAACAGATAGGGAGCCCTCATTCAAGAGGCTCAATGCCCCTTTTTTGAGAAGGTCATAAGTCCCCTTTTCCAGGGTCGAAAGCCGTGTTTCAAGAAGCTCGGAAGCCCCCTTTCAAGTGGGTCGGAATTTTCCTTTCGAGTAGCTGGGAATTTTTCTTTCAAAACGTCTACTTTTTCAAACGGCTCAGCAACGTCATTTCAAGATCTGCAAAGCCTCCTTTTGGAAGCCTCGGAAACTTCCCTAGAACTCGTAATCATTCTTTCAAGAGACTTGGAAGCCTACCTTCAAAAGGTTCAGAAACGCCATTTCAAGATGCTCAAAAGTCTATTTTCAATAGATTCAAAGGCACTTTTCAAGATAATTTTATAAGTTACGCTTATTGAAATAGGGGGTACCTCAATGAATACAAATACACGAAGAGGTACCTCTCAAGAAAAAGGTTGAGAACCGCTGCTATAGATTAACCCATTTTTTTCGAATCTTTCGGAAGACTATCGTCTCAGATCCGAATAAAACTAACGCACATCGTTGATGGTGCACGAGGAAGAGATCGATTGATTAAAATAGGCCCTCAAGCAGGAGTATTAAAACGAAAATCAGCCATCAAGCGGGAGTACCCACGGCGGGATCTTCCGCCGTCAACTTTTAGCTGTACAACCTAAAAAACGCACTCAGTGAAGTTTTATTTCCGGGGAAAACCGCCAAAGAGATGACCTGGCTGCTAATTACAGAGAAGGTCAGAAGCCATCTGGATATGTGAACATCCATAAATTACGTAACACTCAGAGGTGAGGCGGGAGAGGGTAGGTTGTTGGTATGGCCTAGGGTGTGACGAGCCATACAAAATATTCAGATGCATCATACAAAAAGTGTGACGAGCCGTTAAGACATAAGGGCCACAAAGTGCGACAAGGTACCTAACAAAGAGTGGCTAATCAAGACGCTGCAGGAACTGTTTAGAGCCAGCTCCATTCCGAACCCGTTTTTTACTTGTTTAATTAACATCAAATGTTTTTCTCAATCAACAGAGCTAAGAGCAACTAAGCCAATTTTGTGATAATGAAGATAAAAAGGCATGCAGTAAAGCAGTTTCTTCAATGTGGCTGAATATTATCGCCGCACATTCCATTTGTGACCCACTGTGCAAGAGCCAACTTCGACCTCCGTGCTTTGTTTCCTCACGCCGTTTATGTATCTTTGGTCTGCTTGTCACCCTTGTCAGTGTCACATGGATAAGCGCGACGTGTCGCGTCGCAATGGTAATAAAAGTTTTGTCAGCATAAGAAAAATCAAAATAATAACATAAACTCTGCGAATATCTACTTTCTAATAAAATAATTCAAATTTTACAATATTTGGATAGTTTTAACTGTCATAATGGAGGAAATATTCGAAGAAATTGTGTACGGTAAGTGCAGTGTATATTCTTTTGTGCTTCATTCATTACGTCCATGAATGGACTTAGTGGGTAAAAGTTTGAGTGAAAATGAATCTTATTGAGTCTTGTACTTTCAATAATTTATAAGTTGTAATTGTTTGTTTTCAACGATAACCAGTTAGTATTTACGGTATTTAAGTACTTTATATCAGGTTGCAATATTTTTTTTTCTTTTGTTTAGTATACCCCTATTGTATAACATAATAAATTATGTATAACATAATTAATTTCAGTAAAACCGGAGCCAGAAGAACCGGTGGATTATCCTCTGTCACAGATAGAAGTGATAGCTTGCCCGCTGGAAATCGACATTCCGACGAACAGTCAGTTGGTGAACCAGTACTGCCGATTGTGTTTACGCGAGATGTCGACCCTATTCCCTTTGATGTCTCGCGTGCAGAACGTTATGATACCGGATATGATAGCAGCGGTTACTGGCATCTGCGTTAACTTGCGGGACAAGCTGCCCAAAAAGGTATGCATTCAATGTTTGGTAAAGGTGGACTATGCTTACCACATTCGAAAGGAGTTCGCCGAGAGCAATCAGGTGCTGAAAAATTTCGCCGCCTCCAGGGTTGTGAAATTGTGGGACCTTTTGAAGAATTATCAAAACGGTGTTTTGGCGAAGTCGGAAACAAGATCAGAGAAACTTTTGCGAGAAAATAGAGATATCATAAGAATGCGGTTGATCAAAAAGGAGGAGCAATTGGCGAACATGAGTGGGGTTGAGTTGGTTGACATGATTGACATAGCTGAGTCTAAGCCGTTGGTAAATACAGAAAGAACCACCGAAAGCCAATCAATTCCACACAATCATGAAGTGAAAGCTGAAGGTGAATTGCTGTCGCAAGAAATTGAAATGCAGTCTACAAATGTAACGGATAATCAGGAATGGTATTCGGAGGACAATTCTATCGAAGAAATTATATCAGTGAAAGAAGAACGTCCAGAAAAAAATACCAAGGAATCCAAAACTATGAAAATACTTCATCACACATTGGTAGTTGAAGATACTGAACCTGATCCAAACAAGTGCTATATTTGTCTTGAACAGTTTTCAAATGTTAACAGTCTTGAGATGCATTTGCCAGACCACATTGGAATGGTACCTTTTCAATGTCAAGAATGCAAAGATACCGTCATGGAGACAAAAGCTATCGCTACAGTCATTATGATGCATCGTCATTTCCGGATGCACGCGGCTCTCAACAAATGTCCGGAGTGTCCCTTCCGTTGCTACAAAGCTGGTAACTTATACAGTCACTTCAAAAGATATCACATGACAGATTCCAAAACGGAGCGCACGTGCGAAATTTGTGGTGCCAAAATAAAGAACCCGAAAACGTTCGAAAATCACAAGCGTATGCATAAAGCGATAGAGGAGAGTCGGTTCACGTGTTCGTTTTGCTCGAAAAAGTTTGCAACTCGAGCTCGTTTGCAGCGCCACGAACGGATCCATACGAATGAACGGCCCTACAGTTGTCGTTATTGTGTCAAGGTTAGTGTTTTCGATTGATGTTCAATCGCAGATTTTTTTTTAAATTCTAAGCTTGCCCATTTGGCATAACATATGGAATAGACTGGCGTTAAGAAGACCTCATTGTTGAGGTCAAAATACGTAACTATAAAATCACGTCAAGTGATGGTAGTAAATGTTCTATATGTATACTATTCCCCAGGAAACCAATCAATCCTCAGAATTTACCGTTCCGCAGAATGTATCGTTCCCCAGAAAACAAAATATATACAAAAAAATGATTTAATATTCTTGTTTCCTACATCAGTGCATGGGATGTCCTACGAAAGACTGAACTCTTGAAAGGCTGAAGGTTTTAGAAGGTTGAAATTGATGGGATGAAATGAATCCCAACCATACGAGTTGTTGTGCCAACTGTGTTAGAGTGATTCAATAGTGAATAATGAATAAAGAATTGGGTCCTAAAATGAAGAATCGATATTTGATTTTCCCTCAGGGAACGATGAAGTTAATAATCCTGCACACGTCAGTTTTTCTTCCAACTCAAAAGGAACATTGATCAATTTGAAATTCAAAAATTGATGGAAAATGCTTCCTTGACATTTTTGGCCTGGTTTTACGTACGGAATAATCACCCTCATTCTTGTTTACGTTCGAAGCGGATACGTTAGAAAGTATCGCCAATTCGCATTCCCGTTTTCGTTCGAACCAATTCTCACCATTCGATTTTTCGAACATCACTCTTTCGAATGATTAACCCATTCCCGTTTTCGTTCGAATGCGTATTTTAGTATGTTTTCAATTCGTCACTCTGACCTTGCGAATTGATACGTTCGCTTTCTCAGGTTCATTTGTTCTGATATGTTGCCTTTTCTGCAAGGGGTCGTACACTTATTACGTAAGCACTTATGGGAGAATGGGGGTCTGTCATTTTCTTACTACCCGTAATTCTGGGTAGATACCTTTACGTGGTGTGCTACGGGGTAAGATCTACCACGGTTATATTGCCAGCTACAGGCAAACCTGACCCAACGAATACCTTCCTCATAATCCAACTCCGTGGTACTTATGAGGGTGTCGCTAAGTCGGTGACCTCTCGTTAAGTAAGTACTAAATCAACACTTCCTTTCTCTCCCTAGTTACGGTGAAGATGGGCGTGGCCAGGAGTAGTAATCCTCATGCTTTTGTTATTTTTGTTTAAGACTGGAATCAAGGACCACTCCCCTTCTTGATTTCTGATAGCATTCTAGATAAGGATCTCAAAAGTAAAACATGAGTATCACTAGTGTTCAATCTACGAATTACACCGTAACAATGCTAATGCTAATGGGGGTCTGCCGTTTTCTTACGCTTCATATAAATAAAAAATGATTTGTATGGGAAAAATCCTACATGGGCGAAGGGTTGGTTGAAAACCCCAGAAAAAATGCTTGCATAATTAGTGTACGGCCCCCAACAGACGTTGCTCACCCCAAAACATGTCTTAAACAGTCTCAAACAACCTCGGAGGCGAGCCAGCCTGGGGCTGCAAGTCTCCTTAATAAAGCTAATAAAAAAAAAAGTCTCAAACAAAAAATATAATTGTTACTGACATAGACTATCATTAGAATTTATACAACATCGGTTAATGTATTCTTGACCGATGCACTATCGTTTGCAAACATAAATGAGATAGGGCTTTACTGCCGTCATACGCATATTTGTCCCATGTTTGCTGGGATTTCCTATGTACATGGGACAATTATGCGTATAACGGCAGTTTAGGACCCAATTAAGAATAGAGAAAGAAGAATAAAGACAACAGAATGCACAGAGAAGACGGAGGAAAAAGAAGGAAGAAGTAAAATAGAAAAATGAGGAGAAGGCAGAAGAAAAACCCCTGATTAATCCACTTAGCGGTGTTGGTGCCTTTCTCGAGGAATAAAAATATGAATGTGTATTTTTCTGCTTTGTTCTCTCCGAGGCTGCTAAATTGGTTGCGACGAGATGGACGCATGGAGAAAAACAGAACTGTGCAATAAAAATCCTTTTCGACTAGATGCTGATGTCGTATTAGAAATTTGGAGACAGTACTCGTCGATAGAAAATCCTTCCGCAGCTTCAACACTGATATTCTTCCCTCCCCCTTCATACGGGAGTTTGGCATAAGGAAGGTCGTGTGATATGTGCCATCACAAATATTGCTCTCCGCTCGCTTTCAAATCGACTTCTATAAAAAAACATTCTTCATGCTTGGCGTATCCTAACGGAACTATCAATTCTATACTTTCGCCTCTAATTCTATCATGAACATGTACGTCTAATTTTGGAAGATGATATTTGCATTTCCATTATCATTTTTTAGCGTGTTTTGTGCATAAAAAATGGTATTTTGGCCATAACTTCTGAATCCATACTCCGACCTTGCCAATTTTCAATAGCAAACAATGGGACAGGATTCTCCGAAACGTGTTGCGAGTAATTCGGACAATGCTTCCAAAGTTCAAAAAAATGTGTCTAAAAAATTGTATACATACACACATACATTAGGGTGGTTCAAAAAATCGATTTTGCTCCACAGTGCTCATTTAATTCTTTACCGTGTTCTGAGTGTCGTCTGAAAATTTGAGCTCATTTGGATTAAAACTGATTTAGCACAAGCCGTTTCAAGTTTGCATGCAAGTTAGTATGGGGAAATTTATTTTTTCTTTATGCTGTTAATGACGTTTCCCCATTAAGCGCAGGTTAAAAGAAAACCTACATAGCTAAAAGGAATACTCAACATCTTTCACCCAACGAAAACCGCATGTTGATTGATCAACCCAGTAATTAGTAATCGATTTTAATACAGGTTGCGAATCTTTAGTCATGATCGTTAAACTTCTTTGAGGACATCACTGAAATGTGCAGTGCAACATAGTAGCCTTTCGCGCCACGAGCAGCAATGTTGCCTGTTGATGAGTTATGCAATTAGCTCCAGAAAACCACGGTATAGATTAAATTCGATTACTAATTATTGGAACGATTAATTGAGATGCGGTTTTCACTGAGTGAAAGCTGTTGAGTATCCCTTTTAGCTATGTAGGTTTTCTTTTAACATGCGCTTGATGGGGAAGCGTCATTAACAGTATAATGAAAAAATAAATTTCCCCATACTAATTTGCATGCAAACTTGAAACGGCTTGTGCTAAATCGTTTTATTCCAAATGAGCTCAAATTTTCAGAGGACACTCAGAACATGGTAAAGAATCAGATGTGCACTGTGGTGCAAAATCGATTTTTGAGCCACCCTAACATACATACATACACACAAACAGACATCAGCTCAGTTTGTCGAGCTGAGTCGGTACAGTCGCGATTCGCTGTTTGTGCCACAACCTCGACCCAACTAACGAATTCGGTTTTTTAATTGGGTCAACTGACAGCCATTTGAACACGTGTAGGGTAAATGATGTATCTTGGACAAGCGCAGGACATTCATTAGGAAATATATCGAGATTGAATAGTATAAACCAATTGAAAACCACTAGGTTCATCCAAATACATAACCTATGATTAGTCTTGTGTCTCCATTGCCCAATTTTTGAGTAAATTACGTTTACTAGGTGTAAACTGTGATATACTGCGAACTGAAATATTTTCTTTTTGGACATCAAATATATAATTTCGACATGGAAAATGCATATATTTTGGACGGAGTCATTTTCTCCTAATTTAAAAATGGCCACCTACAGATCTCAATGGTATGACCTACTTACACGTATCCACATTCATTTAAATGCATTTATTTGCTTAACTGACATAGATTAGACCAGAAATTAACATTGTTCCGCAATCTTATCGATATAATTGAAAACAGCCTGAAAGTTGTACATGGGATGACCAATAAATGTCTGATGCATAAAAACATAACTTCATTTTGGTCACTCCTTTTTCATCCGTCTCAAGTTCATGTTAAGCGATTGGAATATGTTAGTTTCTCAATTACAATCAAACTTTGGCCGCAAGACCTCAAGATTGCCGTTTGAACCAATTTAAACGTGTTTCAGGTGCATGTTACGAAGAGTCCTATAATGCATGTTTTCCTGCATACTGGCGTCCAGCAGGCACTTTGGTAGAAAGCTTTACATTTTAGGTAATTTTAAAGATAAATAATAGTTGATTTGTGAATTCTCATTAGGAGCCGCTAGAGTTGAGGTAAAAGTATGCAATGATCATACTTTCGATAAAAAAATTCTTACACATTATCTAAAATTGATCGAAGAAGCTCAGGCTTGTCCAAAATATGTACATGTCCAAAATATATCATTTATTTCATTATATCATATATATATCATTTCATTCGACTTAAAAATCACAAATGATGTCCAGTGATGCCCAAACCCGTTTTCAGTGTTTACACTGAATTTTGGTGTAAGGACCCAACCAGCGGAGGCCCAATTAAAAAGTGACCCAAGTATTAGGATCCCAACCAGCGAATCATGACTATATAGGGTAACTGTCCTATTTTGGACCCCTAGAGGAAGTGCATCCCAATATATGCTTATATCTATTGAAATACAGGTTCGATATGGGCGGAAATGACACCATTTCAAAGATGAAAGTGTTATTTATGAAATAGAAATTCGAAATGAGCTTCAGTTATTGATAAATCAGTGAAATTTGCCATTTTCTGAAATGAAAATATTCTTCGTTTTGGACAGTGCAACATATTTTGGACACCCCCAATTTAGTCTCTTCAAATTCGAATTTCTAATTTACCCTGGTCAATTGAGCCGAAGCAAAGTCTTATCTTTCGATTGGCATGCATCAATGAGAAGATTCCTGCGTTTTAAATTCACAGTTTCGACAAAAACTTATTGTGTGCGTTCTGAGATTTTCAGTAACGCTCGCCTTCTTGAACAAACTAATTTTCTCAAAATTTCATCTAAATATTGCTTTTTCGCACGGGAAACCAGTGAAACAGATGCTGAACAATATTAATTTCCTGAAGCCAATGGGGGAAAAAAGATGACAGGTTGAGGAAAGATTATAAAAGATGGAAGATGGAAAAAGTTAGAAGGAATAACGATGAATGAAGAAGGAAGGAGAGTGAAGAAGAAGAAAGAAGGAAGAACAAGTGAATAAGGAAGAAAGAAGTAAGAACAAGAATGAAGGATTCATTCCGTGCCGATAGTTCGAACGAGCCAGACGTGTGTGCTGTGTCTCATCGCGGGTTTTGTTCGGTAGTGCGTGTCTATTGTGTGGTGCCTACCTACGGATCCAAGGCGATTACTGTCGGCGAGCGAAGTAGCTGCTTCTGGCGACGCCAGTGAAGCAGGCTATTGTTTCTGCTGCTACCTACAGCAGCAGCGCAGATAAGTGGAAGGCATTGTTTTATTGTTCTCCCATCTCTCTGATACAGAGTGGGATTAATTATAATACATTAAATTAGTTTTTTTATATTTTTTCTAATTTGCTATTAGTTCTAAGTTAGTTTAAGAATTAATAGTCCTTCCACCTTGCGAGGTGAGAATGGAGGCAGAGAGACTATGGGGGCGGTAGTCCTCTGAAAGATGTCCGCACACGATTGTACCATGCGGCTTCGCCTGGGCCTTGGGTTGTTTACTTTCGGCAGAAAGTGAAAAGTCTAGACTTTCTCGGCATTAAGCGAGATTTGACGCGTCGTTTTACGAAGCTTGATTTTAGTCAGATCAACAGGAACAAGCTACGAATCACCGCACCTACATATCAGGTGGCGAACGAAATTGCTAAAGACAAGGCCTACAATGTTGAATATTTGGTTTATGTCCCCTCGCGGGAGGTCGAAATCGAAGGTGTGATCAACGCAGCGAGCCTGACTTGCAATGATGTACTTGCGGGAAAAGGCCGCTTAAAGAACGCAATGGAGTCTACCGTGGATATTCTGGATTGCAAGGAATTGCATTCAGCAGCCATGGTAGACGGCAAAAAGGTATATTCTAAGTCAGGCTCGCTTCGGGTGACGTTCGCCGGTTCGATGCTCCCAAAATATGTCGATTTAGAGAATATGTTGTTTCCGGTGCGTCTTTTTGTACCAAGGGTATTTAATTGTACCAATTGCAAACAACTTGGTCACACTGCCGAGTTTTGTGACAACAAACCACGTTGTGGTAAATGTTTCGAAAGACATCGGGAGGAATCCTGCCAGCAACAAGCCACAAAATGTGCTTATTGCGGTATGGCTCCTGCCCATGGTTTGCAAGATTGCCCGGTGTACAGAAAGCGCACCCAAAAAGTGAAGCGCTCGTTGGTACAGCGCTCCAAGCAGACTTATGCGGAAATGGTTAAAGCGCAAGACACATCCGCCGATACCACTGCAAAGGCTGCTATTTCAGCTACCGTTCAAGTAAGTGATTATTATGATTCCATATGCATTGACGAATTGGACTCTGACACAGCTGATATGGATGATTCTACGGAGGTACACGTGCCCGAAAAAGGAAGCAACCGTCTTCCCAGGATCGCGCCGTAAGAAATCAAAAGTCATCCATAAAAGCTTGCCCAAATCTGAAGGCAATGGGGGATTATTTAAAATCCCGAAGCAACCTGTCTTCACTGCTCCTTTGGATCCATCTTGCAGCAAGACATTCCCGCCATTGCCCAAAACCGATGTTTCCAAGAAACATCCGGCTAGGAAGAATCAATGAAGAAAAACTTCAATTCGTTCTTCCCAAAAAAGTACCCCGTCCAAGCGAGGATTGATCTCCTTTAAGGACCTTGTGGACCGTTTTTTGAATTTATTCAATATTCCGAATTCATTGAGGCCAATCATTGACCTCTTTATACCAACAGTGGAAAGTTATCTGAAGCAATTGACTGTTTCATGGCCCCTTCTTGCAGGAATTGTATCTTTCGATGGATAATACGGCTATTCCACAAGATACAATCACTGTGCTGCAGTGGAACTGTCATAGTTTGAAAAATAAATTAGACGTGTTCAAGTTTTTGATTCGCAATTCCGATTGTGACATATTTGCACACTGTGAAACATGGCTTTCTACTGAAGATGAAATCAACTTCCACGATTTTAATATTATTCGTCAAGTTCGGGATGATCATTATGGTGGCGTTCTTTTGGGGATCAAAAATGCTACTCCTTCTACAGAATTCCCATTCCGACTGTTCCCGGCTTAGAAATCGTCGCATGCCAAGTAAATGTGAAGAATAAAGACCTTTGCATAGCTTCAGTGTACATTCCTCCAAATGCCTCTATTAATCGTCGACATTTTTGGAGCGCAGTCTCCCTCCTATCATCTCCCGTATTGATATTGGGTGATATGAACGCACATGGTATTGGATGGGGCGAAACGTATGACGATTATAGAGCGCCTATTTTCTATGATTTGTGTGACGATTTCAATTTGAATATTTTGAACACTGGTGAAGTAACTCGAATAGGACCAAATGGTCAACAAAGCCGTATTGATCTGTCTTTATGTTCAAATTCACTATCGTTAGATTGCACGTGGAAGGTTATCCAAGATCCCCACGGTAGTGACCATATGCCGATAGTTAAAAGTATAAAAGTAGCTATCAACAATCTGAGCCAGTTAATGTTCCTTTCGACCTCACGAAGAACATTGACTGGCAAAAATTTGCATCGGCGGTGAATATTGGTATTGAATCAACTGATGTTCTTCCACCGCTGGATGAATATCGATTCCTTACCGAATTAATTAAAAAAAGCGCATTAGAAGCTCAGAAACGACGCGTTCCAAGTACAACCGTCATAAGAAGACCAGCCACTCCTGGTTGGGATGATGAATGTACTAAAGTTGTATTCTGAGAAATCTGATGCCTTCAAGGCTTTCCGTAAATACGGAAGGTCTGAGCTTTTCGAAGAGTATTTGAGGCTTGAAAGAAAGCTCAAAAATCTTCTCAAGGCTAAAAACGTAGCTACTGGCGACGTTTTGTCGAGGGACTATCGCGAGAAACCTCAATGAC
Organism: Armigeres subalbatus; assembly: GCF_024139115.2. Lineage (NCBI taxonomy): Eukaryota > Metazoa > Arthropoda > Insecta > Diptera > Culicidae > Armigeres > Armigeres subalbatus. The sequence goes on along the minus strand of NC_085140.1, from coordinate 419,745,445 downwards.
AACACTTTGGAAAACGGCCCGCAACATGCGGAACCGCACTTCCACCAACGAGAGTGAAGAATACTCCAATCGATGGATATTCAACTTCGCAAAAAAGGTCTGTCCAGATTCCGTACCAGCAGAACCGCTATTTCGAGAATCAGTCAATGATCCCGGTTCTTTGGGTGGACCATTCACAATGCTGGAACTTTCTATGTCTCTTCTTTCATCGAATAACTCTGCTCCGGGATGCGATAACATCAAATTCAATCTTCTGAAAAACCTCCCAGATATCGCAAAAAGACGATTACTTGACCTGTACAACTGTTTCATGGAGTACAACATTGTGCCACCTGAATGGCGACAGGTCAAAGTAATAGCTATTCAAAAGCCTGGGAAACCAGCGTCTAATCACAATTCATACCGACCGATTGCCATGCTATCATGCATGAGAAAATTATTGGAGAAAATGATCCTTTCAAGAATCGACCATTGGGTCGAGCAAAATGCATTACTGTCAAATACTCAGTTTGGATTTCGTAAAGGTAAAGGAACAAACGATTGTCTAGCGTTGCTTTCTTCAGATATACAACTGGCTTTTTGCGCACAAGGAGCAAGTGGCGTCAGTATTCGAGGATATTAAGGGCGCTTGTGATTCAGGTTCCAGTGAAGTACTGTCAGACAATCTGCACAGTAATGGGCTACCCGTATTTTTAAATAATTTCTTGTACAATTTGTTGTCAGAAAAACAAATGAACTTCACACTCGGCACTCTGACAACTTCCAGAAATAGTTACATGGGCCTTCCCAAGGTTCATGTTTAAGTCCTTGCTTTATAATTTCTATGTCAAAGATATTGACAATTGTTTGGAAGGACAATGCACGCTCAGACAACTTGCAGATGATGCCGTGGTCTCTCTAAGAGGTCCATGTGCAGCTGTCTTGCAAGGACCATTACAAAAGTACCCTGGATAATCTGACTGTTTGGGCCAGACATCTAGGGATCGAGTTTTCACCGCAAAAACTCAGTTGGTTGTGTTTACTAAGAAGCGGTATCCTGCTCAACTGAAACTCAAGCTGTTGAATGATGACATCAACCAATCTTTATCTTCTAAATACCTTGGGGTCGTGTTTGATTCCAAATGTACCTGGAAACTCCACATTGAGTATTTGATACAAAATGCCGGAAAGGATCAATTTTCTACGTTCTATCTCCGGAACATGGTGGGGTGCTCACCGGAAGACCTCATCAAACTCTATAGAACGACTATTCTCTCTGTTTTAGAGTATGGCTCCTTCTGCTTCCTCTCAGCAGCTGATTGCCACCTGATCAAATTGGAACGAATTCAGTATCGTTGTTTGCGTATTGCCCTTGGCTGCATGCATTCAACGCATAACATGAGCCTGGAGGTGCTTGCTGGAGTCACTCCTTTAAAGCACCGTTACTGGGAGCTCTCACTTAGAATACTCATTAAATGTGGGACAAGTAACACACTTGTCTTACATAACTTCGATAATATGCTTGAACTAACTTGTCGTTCAAGATTCCTGAGAGTTTATCTCAACTACATATCATCAGATCTTTGTCTTCCGTGTTATAATCCACCTCGAGTTCACTTCACCAACGACAGTTCCTCAATTGTATACGATCTGTCCATGAAACATGCTATTCAAGGAATACCAGATCATCTTCGACAAATATCCATTCCCTCACTTTTTTCTGAAAAATATGAACATGTCAATTGCAACAACAGATATTTCACTGATGGTTCTTGCATCAACGGATCCACTGGCTTCGGTGTTTTCAATGTAGCTGAGCTGGCAGCAATTAACTTCGCTTTGGGGATAATTTCCAATCAGCCCGTAGACCATTATTTCATCTTCTCGGATAGTCTTAGTTCTATCGAGGCACTCCGGTCGATGAAACCTGTTAAGCACGCATCTTACTTTCTTACAAACATAAGAGAGCAGATGCGTGTTTTGATCGAAAGATCATTCAAGATTACCTTTGTTTGGGTCCCTTCTCACTGCTCAATCTACGGCAATGAGAAGGCAGACTCGCTGGCAAAGGTGGGCGCACAGGAAGGTGAGGTTTATGATAGACAATTCTCGAGCAACGAGTTTTCCCATTAGTCCGTCAGAGTACTCTTCAAAGTTGGCAAAATAATTGGACACACAACGAACTTGGACGGTGGCTATTTTCTATAGTTCCAAAAGTTTCTGGGCGAGCGTGGTTCAGAGGTGAGGACTTAAGTCGAGGCTTCATTCGCATGATGTCGAGACTTATGTCTAATCACTATTCACTAAACGCACATCTGTACAGAATAAACCTTGTCGATAGCAACTTATGTAGGTGCGGAGCCGGTTATGATGACATCGATCACGTAGTTTGGTCCTGCTCGTAAAATGACGCCTCCAGAGAGCAATTATTGGATACCCTTGTGGCCCGAGGTAAACAACCCTTCAGGGAAGTTCGAGGTGTTTTGGGAGATCGTGATGTGGTCTATATGCAGGCCATTTATAGTTTTCTTTGTGCCTCTGACATCAAAATCTAATAGTTTTTTTTTCTTTTTTCAAAGTTTTTTTTGTGTGTTTAGTCTCTGCTTTCTGTTCCGTAGAGCACCATAGCTCTGCCATCCGGAAGATGCTCCCAGTCGAACCATTCCTCGAGCACGACGACACGCCACATCGTCCCTGACGCCAAATACCCGGATGAGAAGCTGAAATTCCCTGATCCCAAATCCTTAGCCCGGTCCATCCTTAAACATTGTAAACTAACCTCGAGTCACCACGAGTACGCTGGCTTCTACCCCTCTCTTACTAACTGAAAAATTAAATGATATTGATTGTATATATCACAAAGAACCATGGCTCCGTAAAGTGTTATACACGCCTGAGCCTACCAAATAAACGAACTTGGAAAAAAAAAAAAAAAGAATGAAGGATTCCTTATTTCTTCATTCTTGTTCTTACGTTACTTAGAGGAAGGAGGGAGGAAGAAAGAAGAAGCTAAAAAGAAAAAAAGGAAGGAAAATCAAGAAAACAGAACTAAAGAAGAAGAAAGAAGAAAGAAAGATTAAGGAACAAGGGACAAGAAAGAAGGAGGAAGAAGGGACGAAAGAAAGAAAAAGGAAAAGGAAAAAGGAAGAAAGAACGAAGATCGAATAAGAAAGAAGGTAGGATGAAGAAAGAACAGAGGAAAAGGAAGAAGAAACTAGGAAAAAGAGAAGGTAGGAGAAAGAAGGCAGAAAGGGCGAAGGTAGATGTAAGAAAAAAAGAAAGAAAAAGGAAGAAAAAACAAGAAAAAGGAAGAAGGAAGAAATAAGGCAAAAAAGAACAATGAAGCAGGAATAAAAGGAACAAAGAAGAATGAAAGAAGAAGAAACAGAAGAAATAAGTAGGAAGAAGAAAGAAGGAGCAAGGAAGAACTATGGAGGAAGAACTAAGAAAAAGGTAAAACGAAAAAGGAAGAATTGAAGAAGCAAGAAGAAAAAATTAAGAAAAAAGAAAGAAGAAGAAAAAGGGAGAAGGAAGTAGGAAGAAAGAAGAAAGAATAAAGAACGAAGTAGGAAGAAAGCTAGGATAGGATGTGACAATTCAATTGAGACTGCCTTGTTGTTTTTAAGTTAGTTGCTCTGACGAAGTGGCCGCCAGTGTAGCCAAATTAATTTGGAACAAAATCTTCCAAACATCATGTGTCAAAACTTGATGTTTTTCTTTCCGTTCCATCCATTATTTATGTAAGAGAAGCGAAACACAGAAAAACAGAGAGTCATTTTTGCTAATGAAATAATAACTTTGAGATCGAAAATGACACAAAAGTGAATAATAATAATGCTTGAAATCAACAGTTTTAAGCCTTTGTAACCCTTGAGAATAATTTGTGCGTGTAAATTTACGTTTTTAGAACTTTACAAATCAGCAACACGGCCAAACCAACAACATGCTGCCCTACGAAGTAATTGATTGTCATTTTCAACCAATCAGAAATCGGAACGATTGTGACAGAAAATCGGTTCGATTTTTAATGACTACTTGACACATCCCTCCTTAGGGGGCCCTCCTTAGCCGTGTGGTAAGACGCGCGGCTACAAAGCAAGACCATGCTGAGGGTGGCGGGGTTCGATTCCCGGTGCCGGTCTAGGCAAGTTTCGGATTGGAAATTGTCTCGACTTCCCTGGGCATAAAAGTATCATCGTGCTAGCCTCATGATATACAAATGCAAAAATGGTAACCTGGCTTAGAAACCTCGCAGTTAATAACTGTGGAAGTGCTTAATGAACACTAAGCTGCGAGGCGGCTCTGTCCCAGTGTGGCGATGTAATGCCAATAAGAAGAAGAAGAAGAAGAGGAAGACTTGACACATCCTATCCTAGGAAGAAAGAACGAAGAATAAAGAAGGAAGAAGAGAGAACAAAACATAAAAAATAAAGAAGTAATCTTGGCAAGAATCAAAAACCTAATGCAAGAACCAAGAGCAATAAAGTATTGTTCCTTTCTATGCTAACTCTAAATTTCTTGTCCTGTGCAGACTAAAAAATGAGAATTCCATATAAAAATTGAAAGACAACAAGGATTCGCATGAAGGTATCGGTTCATTTTAGTTATTAACGTCAAATGTGAATTCATCCATTAAAATCGGTTTCCCATTTTTTATGCCCTTCGTGTTCTGCCTTATGAGCTTTCAGGTTTATGTGATTTAGCCTTATATAGAAGTCCCATCGCAAGACCACACATGGTGTTATGACCAAAACAGAAATAGTAAATTTCTTCTTATTTTGAAGCACGCCTTGATTGTGGAATACCACCCACGCATTTGCCTGGAATAAGGTGAATAAGTCAATTCTTTTTAAAAGGTGCATTTTCCCGGAATAAAGAAAATGAGTTTAAAATTTGTCGGTGTTACGTACGCTTGTGTCCAAAATAAGGCACACGAATAGATGACTTTCTTTTTTAGGCCCGATGCCCACGTAGCGTCTTTTCAACGCTGGGTGCACACGCCGTTAAAAGGACGCAGATGTGTATCGGGAAAAAGCGGTAACGCAGCGTCACCGCACCGATGCACACCTGCGTTTTTTCAACGCCACGTGCAAGCAGCGTTGAAAAAACGCTTTGTGGACATCGGCCCTTAAGGCATTGACTCGGTAACAAAGAAGATTATTCCTTCTTTTGAGGCACGCATAGGCCCGAAAAAAAAAAACAAAATGAGTAAATCATTCCTTCTGGAATAGCACGAATATGCCCGAAATAAGGATAAAGAATAGAATAGATTTTTTATTCTTTTCAAATACGCATTTGCTCGGAAAAAGGCAAAATTGTGATATATTCTCCATCCACACGAAGATTACTTTTAGCATTTGCCGGGAATAAGGTTAATCATAAATGTACACATTTGTCAACTTTTTTAAGCATGTGTTTAGTGTTTCATTGCAATTTTTTTTTCGCTTTTGTTTATCAATAAGATAGAAATTACCATTCATGTCATTCGGTCAACGGTGTGAATGTAATAAGGAAATTTTTTTCAATGATTGTTCAGGTTTATAGCAACTATTTAAAGGTATTAAAAACAAATCTGGGAAATGATTTTCTGGGGAACGATTTTCTGGCGAATGGTTTTCGGGGGAATGTTATACAGTTATGTTATATGTTACAGGGGAATGTTATATGTTACAGTTCGAACGAAACCTGTAAATTTCCGTTCAAGTAGATGTAACAAATTGACCTCCGTGTTAAGCAACGTAAGGTTATAGGTTATTTTAAATTTACACGTGCTGTAATTTACGAGTTTATATTTTTATAAGAAAATAAAAAAAAATGCGACCAACATGGGAATCGAACTTCAATCCACAGAGTGAGAGGCCACCTCGTTAGCCACTCGTGCATTTCAACTTCTTAAAAGCGAGCCGACCAAAGAGTATCAAGTTAAGCGTTCTGTCGATTTGATTATTCTTCATCAGACTGAAGTTATCGTTTAAATTTACATGACACGGAAACTTTTTCGAGACGTAAAGGTTTGAGACTAAGTATACTGAATACATCACAGATTTCTCGAAGGGATGTTATAAAATCATTGAGTTACAGCGATGAAATGCTGCGTTATGAGGGCCACTTTGTACAAACATTCAAATATTTCAATATGATTGATGCTTATATGAATAAAATAAGCGCCAGCTGCGGTTCGCTTGAAATGGAGTGGGATTTGTTTTGATTTGTTTTTTACAGCCACGTTCTCCTACAACAAGGTTTCCGTTTGACGCATGTAAAATTAAGTCATATTGAATGGAAATATCAACGATTTTATCGTTTACATAACAGAAATTGAAAATTATGATCTAATACACATTCTGTTGCCAAATTTTACATTCAGTAAGGATTTCCGTCGTGGCTAATTTTCAGATTATTTTACTGTGAGAATCAAATGGAATAAGGTTAAAAGACTATTATTCTTCCATTTACTTCCACTATTAACTTTTTTTTTTATGTATCAACAATCAGATACGCATTTCGTTTCCTACTTGGAAACTTCTTCAGTGTTTGTTATCTTCGGAAGTAAATGGAAGAATAATAGTCTTTTAACCTTGTAGCATTTCCCCTAAGACGCTCTAAAATAATTAATCATCAAATGGAATAGCATTCGTTTCATGGCAAATACAAAAATTATACTAAAACAGCTTTAAAAATAATTTTATTGTCGAATCATTTGTGTTTGAACGCATGTTTTAAAAGAATGATCTATCTGATTCATTCCTGGCAAACACATGACTTTAAATAAGGAGTCATCTACCCTTCTGCCGTATTCCTCATTCCTTTGCTATGCAACTTGTTAATCAAATTTTATTGCACCATATGGGGTTTTCTTCCCTTGCAAATATTTCTAAGCAAATTCAGTTACGTAAAACATTGTACAATTTAATTATAAATTATTTTATTTTCAGTCTTTTACAAATGAAACTAGTTTTCAAGCACACGAACGGCAACATACCGGAGAGCGGGGCTATCGTTGCGAAGTGTGCGGTAAAGGTTACAGCACGCATAACGAGTTGAGTGCGCATTTGGCGTCCGCTCATAAACTGGCAACAGTTAAGCGGAGCGGAGAAAATGCCATCCATAGAGGAAAGTATTCAAAAATACTATTGAAATGCGCGTCTGAAGGCTGCAACTTTGAGACAACAACTTACTCCAAATACTACCAGCATAGGGCGAAACACGTCCTGAGCTTCCACTGCCAGTACTGCGAAGAGCGATTCCCTACCAAGCAACGGTTGGAAATGCACGAATTCGTCCATACCAACACAAAGCGATATTGCTGCGACATTTGTGGCAAGAACTTCCGGTATCGGGTAAGTAAACTACAACTGCTTTTAACCATTGGCAGACACACGAATGAGGCGTACTTGCGTTAACACAGCCATGACGTCGACCGCGACGTTTTTCGTTGACGTACACGGACTCCTTTTCAGCACTGATTGGACCAATCTATGTATACAGTGAGGTTGATTGCCTTATTTTCAAAGTTAGTTGAGGGATTCAATATTCGTTACCCCATTGTTTACTGGGTAGACCATTTCCCAACTAAAAGGTATACTAGAATTTCGAGTCGTTGTACACAATTTATGTGCAGAATCATTGATACCATTAGTGCTGATAGAATTATTCCCATATCTCAATTGTTGAGCTCCTACGCGCGAGCAAATTTGTTAACGTCGCCGTGGAAACTGCAAGGTAGAACAGTCTCGCATGGCATGTTTGTTTGTCAGTGGTTAATTCTTTCTCAGTCAGTGTTAGAATAATTAACTTATTTACAATGAATATGTTGCAGGTCAGTTTTGTCGAGCACATGGATAGTCATAATAATAAACGAACGCATACCTGTAAAATATGCAGTTTATCGTTTGTCAGACAGCGCAATCTTAAGGAACATATGAAAAAACATTCAGACGAACTAGAATATGCGTGAGTTAATTGATGATGGTGTATACTCGATTATATCCAAGTGTTATAATGGAACCAATTGCAGGTGCCGTCACTGTGGTAAAAGTTCAGATATCGAGCAGATCTTTCAAAACACGTGAGAACGCATACCAACGACAGCAGTAAATCAAAACCGGAGGCAATGGTCGAATCGGATGGCTCAAATGAGTTGAACGATATGGTGGATGCAGAAAACTACGCAATCGAGTATTTGGAAGGATAAGGAAGCTAAGTATAATTGTAATTTAATACGATATACGATACGTTTATGATAAATTAAATTGCTTTTTATTCATAGTGATGACCAAACAAATGCTTTTGACTCAAATCACTAAGGCCGGCCCGGGTCTTTTGCCTCCCCTTTTGATTTTTGTGATCAAATTTATTTGTCTCAAAGGAGTATTCAAAGAAAGTTGAAACGTAATTGATACTAGGGTTATGTTAGCCAATTTGTGGTTGAGCACATTTATCGTTTTAAATCTTCATATATCAAAGCTCCCTACTTTTCGGTTCAGAAAGGGGTATGGGAAAGAATTACATGGACGTTAATAAGTGCCCTGAATTCAATAAAAAAAACTTCAACTTGAATACATTCCACTAAAAGAGCTTTATATATTTTTCCAAAAAAAGCTTGTGAGGATCACTTGAAGGTGGGATAAAATATCATTCATCTTCATGGATGTAGAAAGCATTTACCTCCAGCATAATAGTTTTAAACGAACTGTTATCAACTGATGGATTGTAAATTGAATTCGCGTACCGTGTTGTGCCCTTATTCCAATCAGCGCCTATATCCGTTCACGCACGACAATATTATAAATAATAAAGAATTTTTGTCTAAAAATAACAGAAAAATATCCTTGTACTTTTCTATGGTTATGTATGCATGACATGAAATGAAAAGCAGCGTCATTTTTAGCGATTAATAGTTAAAATTTATACAAACGAGCGCCATTTTGACTGTTTTCATTAACCCACATGCTAAAAACCTCTGTCATAATATTTTAGCATTTTTAGGTGAAAATTTGCCCTGGATTTCAAACACAGCAGCATAACAAGATATAACAAGTAAGCGTATTACCAAGTAATAGTGTATTACCAAATCGATGTCTGTATTTTACCGATATAAAATGCTGAAAAGTGATAGTTGGGTACATCTAAATCTATTCGTTCCTTATTCCGTTCTTTGTGTTTGGAGCATGGATTCCGAAAATTCCGTTCGTGAGAATATAATCTATGAGCATGAAAAGGTTCATGAAGCCATATGAATGGTGATCTTTTGAAATAATTTCCCGCAAGGAGCCAGACCGGAAGGAATTCCGTTTACGACTCGACTCGAAAAGGTTATAGGAATGTTTTTCAACTCATGCCGGGAGTCCACTATAAAAAAAATCACTGCCGTCTCTGAGCTACAAATAAGATTATGTTTTACCAAAATTCGTGAATACTTTGTAGAATTAGGGAATATTCCATTTGAATGAAGCAGCGGTACGAACAATTCCAAACAAACAGAGACATTGTTTTGGAAGGTTCAGGTCAGAATTGAAGGCCAAAGTATCCAGTTCAGGCTCTAGTCAAAATTACGTTAAGGATAAGCAAATCGTATCTGTTCTTTTCTGTGGTAGCTCATGCTACTGGGTATCTGGCATCAATATTCATGTTGAATATATCTCGAATGCCAACTTGGCTAAACTAAGGAAGTATCATTCATTGTATTTTGAATTTGGAAGAAAATAACATTTTAAGGTCAATCAAAGTTAATTGCCTATTTCCGAGGATTAAACCAGTTTAAACCACCCGACTTGGACGTTAATTTACAATGTTATGAAACTCATATGTGAATATGTACGTTATGTGGAAATATTGATTTGGAAAATGTATTGGAGTAACCACTTTCCCTTCGATGGGACTCGAACCCATGACCCTACAGTACGCTAGACTGGTGCTTTAATCAACTAAGCTACGAAGGACCTCCGTCGGCCTTCGCTACCTAGCGGCTACTGAACGAGCTCGAGATTCCCAAATTGGACGCATAGTCAAATCACTCGCAATCCATTTCTCAAGCCAATACTTCCACATGTGTATAGTACACGTCCACATTAGAGAAGCGTGAGTATTTAGAATGTCTGGCGGCTGTACACATTCTTCATCAGCAACTGTGCTGATCAAGTGAGGTTGTGTAAGCTATTTGCCAGTCGGTCGTCAAGCTCTAGTCTAGCGTACTGTAGGGTCATGGGTTCGAGTCCCATCGAAGGGAAAGTGGTTACCTCCAATACATTTTCCAAATCAATATTTCCACATAACGTACATATTCACATATGAGTTTCATAACATTTTAAGCTTTTTATTTGCATTATTGATGAATGAAAAGATGAATTTTTAAGAAAAATGATGCCTGGTATTAGCATCTCCCAAGAAATAAAATGTTTTTCGTGTGATTGGAATTAGGAACATTAATGAACTGAATTAGGAACAATGTCATTTCAAATGATTGGTATTAGGACCACAGAATGGGTCAATTTTGTTTTCACTATTGGACCCCAAGCCTATGAATGCATCCCAACATATTTTATTTTTAATTGTATATAGAAAATGACGCTTTGTAGCAAAATTGCAGCTTCAAAATACTAAACGGCTATTTTTTAGAGTTTTTAGACATAGCGCATGGTCTTAGGTGAACGGAGAGTAAAGCAAAACGACCGGCCGGTCGCCGTAGTTTTGTTCTGCTTTGCGCTGGTGAGTAAATAAATCGGAAAGTGAAAGTTTGTTTCTTGTCCAGTCGTGTTTCTCCAGTAAGCGAGTAAGTAAGTGCAGTACGTGTTTCAGTCGTCGGAAGAATAATAAAATATCTATTTCGTGTTCGTTGGCTCATGCGCATGTGTTGCCCTGTGCTCCGGTCGAGACAAGTGTGATCTCCAAATGTTTGCAGTAGCTATCGGGCAAGTAAGTACAGAGTACTGAGCGTTCGTTCGGTCGTCCAAAACGTTTCTCCTTTGTTTTCGTATGCCACCGGGCGTGCATGATTTAACATTTTTCTCGTGGCGAGACAGCGAATTAGTGTTATTTTCCATCCCATAGATCGCATCACTTACCGAAGTGAATCCAGATAAATTGTCCTTTGTAACTAAAACGATATCCTATCCCAAGACAATCGTGGAGATGCAGAGGTATACTCGGTCTCTAATCTCTAGAGAGTCGGACTAACAATCCTTCCATTCCTATATGACCGTAAGGACGTGGCCGGTGCCGTTATTGACTTTAGATATTTGAGCTCCCGAAACGTGTACATTGAGAATGGGTAGCTAGTCCCAAGCCCCATTTATTGTGTTCTCTGTACAATTTCGCAAGTTCTAGTCAATCACGGAGTAGCAACTACGAATTCATAATGCTCATTCTCATAGCTCATGGTCTTAGGTGAACGGAATAAGGGCACAGCATGGTACTTTAATTAACTTTCATCTGCACATATCGAACTATTTTGAATGGCCGTCGTGAGATTAACATCTTTGAAATACCGCTTATCGATGTTTTCTCTTATCTACTTTCATGTACTCAAAATTTTACTGAGGATAATTGGAATTCGGCTCAGAACAAATTAATGGATTATCGCTTCAACATATTTCAGTCTTACGTGTGAATTGGAGCAAGTGAGAGACAACTTAGATTATCAATGACACTTTCACTTGCTTCAAAGGTGCTAAAAGTAAAGAAATTTTGTTCTGTATTAAATTATGATATAATTTGATTGACATGTTTGAAGAACCGACTTGGAATCAAGTAAAATCCCACAAGGAACTGTTAGACTGTGCGTGAAGAATTTACCTTCGTAGTCGCGAATTAACACTGAGATGGTAATCAAAGACATATCCTGTCGTTGTGGTATCATACATTGACTATTGTTGTTTAGAGCCGTGTCACATAAAATCAGGCATTAACGCTATGATTTTACGGAGGTGATCCAACGAATGTCTTGAAGCCTGGAATCGTAGTGCATTTCTTTCCTCAGTGATGATTATGTGAGATCTCTGCTTTAATGCAATAAAAAAAACCCGATTAATCCACCTGGCGGCGATGATGTCTTTCTCGTAAAATGTAATAAAATAATTTCATTAGAAAGGCTAAAAAGCACTTTAGAGGAATAGATCGCATGTTTTGTATTATTTTACATTAATTGCCACAATAACGGATTTTTTTAAATTTTTATTTTTTTTTGGGAAAAACAATGATTTTTTAATAATTGCGAAATGCAATGTCAGATCGAGCCTTCAATAGCAATGGGACAATGGAACTGCATTTCCCGTCGAATGTAACTTGTTGCTTGGTAATGCTAAGTTAAAAAAAATGTGTTCACAAAATTAGTACACACACACGCAATAAAAGCGTTCCCGAATTCGTATACAACCGTGATTCATTTCATGGATACGGGAACACCAATCACGTTTTCCAGAACGTTCCAGAAAACGTGACTGTCTTCTCGAATCAGTGACTGTTGTTCCCGAAAAAATTCACCGTGAACGAATTCATGAACACTTTTTTTTTCGTGTACGTACATACATCACCTCGGTTCGTCGAACTGAGTCGATCAGTATATAACACTATGGGTCTCGGGCCTTCTATCAAAAGTTGTTTTCGAATAATTCTATAGCCTTTCGGTACTATGTTGTACGAGAAAGGAAAAAATTACTGTTTGGTAGGTATACTTTTTTTAACAATTTATGCCACGTTTATGCCAGCTCCACTACTAGCAAATATTCCTATTGCAGAACTTAAATACCGATCAGAACATCCTTTATTTATTTATTACCAGACTAAGGCCGGAGTGGCCTGTGCAGTACACAAAAGTCTTATTCATTCACCTCGGTTTATGGCTGCACGTCGCCCGCCAATCACGCAGTCTGCGGAGGGTCCGCAAATCGTCCTCCACCTGATCGATCCACCTTGCCCGCTGTGCACCTCGCCTTCTTGTGCTCGTCGGATCGTTGTCGAGAACCATTTTTACCTGATTACTGGCCGACATTCGTGCTACGTGCCCGGTCCACCGCAGTCTTCCGATTTTCGCGGTGTGAACCATGGATGGTTCTCCCAACAGCTGATGCAAGTCGTGGTTCATTCGCCTCCTCCACTTACCGTCCGCCATCCGCACCCAGCATAGATGATATGCAGCACTTTCCTTTCGAACACTTCCAGTGCTCGTTGGTCCTCCTCGAGCGTCGTCCAAAGTACGTACGATTTCCTGTGGTGATGCGTCTCCGAATTTCTCTGCTGGTATCGTTATCGGGGTCACCAGTGACCCCCAGTACCCGAATTCTTCAACCACCTCGATTTCCACCACCAATACTAACTCGTGGTGGGTGGCTCACAATGTCCACTCTCGAGCCTCTTCCTATCATGTACTTCGTCTTCGACGTATTGATGACTAGCTCAATCCGTTTAGCTTCGCTTTTCAGTCTGATGAACCTTCCTCCATCCTCTCAAAGTTGGGTACCATAATATCAATGTCGTCGGTGAAATTAATTAACAGGACGGACTTCGTGAAAATCGTACCACTCGTGTCAATCCCTGCCCTTCGTATTACTCCCTCCAAAGCGATTTTGAATAGCAGACACGAAGACCATCGTCTTGCCGTACCATTACCTGCGCGTTTCGAAGGGACTCGAGAATGCCCTGAAACTCGAACTACGCACATCACCCGATCCATCGTCGCCTTGATCAACCGTATTGGTTTATCCGGAAATCCGTTTTCGTGCATTAGATGCCATAGCTGATCCCGATCGAGTGTATCATATGCGGCTTTGAAGTCGATAAATAGATGATGTGTGGGCACGTTGTATTCGCAGCATTTCTGCAATACCTGACGTACGGCAAACACCTGGTCCGTGGTAGAGCGTTCACCCATAAATTCTGCCTGCTACTGCCCCACGAACTGTCTTGCAATTGGTGTTAGTCGGCGGCATAAAATTTGGGAGAGTACCAGCAATGTGATTGCGCGGTAGTTGCTACAATCCAGTTTATCGCCCTTTTCGTAGATGGGACGCAAGACACCTTCCATCCACTCCTGCGGCAAAACTTCCTCCTCCCAAATCTTGGTAACGACCCAGTGCAGCGCTCTAGCCAGTGCCTCACCACCGTATTTAAACAGCTCTCCTGGTAGTTGGTCAACTCCAGGGGCTTTGTTGTTTTTCAGCCAGCCGATCTCCTCCTGGATTTCCTGGAGATTCGGAGCCGGAAGTCGCATGTCCTGCGCGCGTGCTCCTAGGTTCATTACCATACCGCTAACGTTGCCTGCCACATCGCTATTCAGATGCTCTTTGTAGTGCTGCCGCCACCTTTGGATCACCTCACGCTCGTTTGTCTGAAGGTTCCCGTTTATGTCCTTAAAAATATGGGGGTGTGGCACGTGGCCCTTACGTGAATGGTTTAACTTCTTATAAAACTTTCGTGCGTTATTAGCGCGGTACAGTTGCTTAGTCTCTTCAAGGTCCCGATCTTCCTGCTGGCGCTTTTTCCTCCGAAAATTCGAGTTTTGTCTGTTCCGCGCCCGTCTGTATCGTGCCTCGTTCGCCCTCGTGCGGTGTTGCAGCAATCTTCTCCTCAACTAACTGCTCACATTCGCCGTCATACCAGTCGTTTCTCTGATCCGGGGCACCGTGCCAAGTGCAGCGGTTGCGGTGCTACCAATGGCGGATTGAATATCTCTCCAGCCATCTTCAAGAAACGCAGCGCCTAGTTGCTCTAGTTGGGAGTGCCACTTCCAGCTGCTGCGCGTAGTCTACCGTCATGTTGCCGCCCAATGTTTAGCCGCGGCGGATGACTCCGACGCGTGTTGTACACTGTCGAGAGTTTTGAGCGCACACATTCTGCAACGAGATACTGGCCGGATTTAATATTCGCACTGCGGTAAGTGCGGACGTTCGTGATGTCGGAGAAGAATTTACCTTCGATTAGAACGTGTTCAATTCGGTTTTCCGTTTCTTGATTAGGTGATTTCCATGCGGCCTTGTGGATATTCTTGCGGGGCAAGAAAGTGCTTCGGACTACCATTGCGCGGGAGGCTGCAAAGTCTATGCATATTTGGCCAATGGGCATTGTCGTTGTCCGATGACCGGTCTATAAATTTCCTCCCTTCCTAGGAATGTCGCCGATGACGATTTTGACGTCCCGCAGTGGGCATCCATCGTATGTCTGCTCCAGCTGTGCATAGAACGCTTCTTTCTCGGCACACGGTCGCTCATGCGGAGCCTATTTGCGGATACTTGCAGCTTTTTATAGAAGTTTAACAGAGCCCACTGTCAAACCCCACCACATACTAGGCAGGCACCACAACTCGCTGATGGGCTGGGGAGGGATCGTCACGCCCTTGAACATAGTCCCTGCTGCCCCCAAAACGTAGTGGCATTAAATGAAAAGTACTAAATATGTCTTAGACAGTTGAATAAAACTTTGGGGTGACAAAATCGGGTTGAAAACGTGATAAAATCGGGGGGAAGACAAATACAGAGAGTGACAAAATCGGGTCAACACTGTATCTTGCTTTCGTATTCATTTATTTTATAATATATTATCATTCAAAATTATTCAATTATCAGATTCGATAATTTAGTCACAGATTCGAAAATTTGAGGGACCCTCTTTAGCCTAGCGGTTAGAGCAAGAACATGTTGCCAATTCGCACTAAGTGCCAATGAAAAACACCCAATATTACGCAAAAAAATTGCGTATAGCGGTTCAATTATACATAAACTGTATCGAACATACCCCAGCTCAATAATTGAGGATTATCTATACCAAATAGGGACATAAAAAGATATGAATATATTGCCGTGTTCTTTCGACAAGCAAAATATCCCAGGACAGTGAAAAAGCTGCTTGGTGTGGTTTAGCTGGACCCCAATCAAATGATAGAAGGTAACTTGATGTCAATGTTCATACATTCAATTTCCTTGGTTCTTAACTCGTAATAAAGCTCGTAATCTGAATAAGCCCGCAGTACACTATTTGTCATAATGACAAATATTTGTCAAGTTGATCCGGACATCTATCAAACCGATTAGAAATCGACTGGATATCAGGCTGACTTGACAATTATTTGTCATTATGACAAACAGTGTACTGGTAGCTTAAGTATTTGAAGCGTGGGATCGCCAATATCACTTAATAAACTAAATGATAATATTGTAATGTAATACCTATATCTCAATCATTGAGTTTAGCTGCGTATCCAATGGAATTCGGAAAATGAATCTACTGTCGTATAGGAAAAATAGTGCTACATGCTCACCATACATCCTATTTCAAAAATCAGCTTCTGTAATGAGTAGCTGGCAAATGAGTCAAACTAAATGATTGGAACCATTCCTGATGATATTTAGTATTGCTCCGTTTCGTGCAGCAATCACCCGTACATAATAGTGGATTTGAATCGACGGAACTTTGGAGGCTTTTGATTTTGTATCGGCCTAGATCTAGTGCTGATGAGGCGCACGACGGACAAAGCTATCGCCTATGGCTGGGAGCAACACAACAGCCAACAAGCAGAGCACAATCAGCTAGCGGAGAGCCAGTCGTTCGTCAGAAGCATTGCTCGATTCGAGTTTCGAGGGAGACTCGTTCTTTTTTCTCCTTTTTCTTCTTCCCCCCCTCGCCTGACCGCGTACTGTTGTTGTTTTTGTTGTCTGTTGCCTTCGCGCGTCGTGTTCCTTTTGCTTTGCTGCTTGCTTACCGTCGCGTCGTCCGTGGCCTCTCTGGCTGATGCTCTGCTGTTGCTGCTGCCGTGCCGTCGTCACCCGTCGTCGTTGCCGTCGCCGCCACTGACTCGACTGTGTGTTGGATTCACTTCGCATTCATTTCAAGCGATGTGAAAATAAAAATGGCTGTAAATATCTCGATATCCAAGCATTATCGGTGAAAAATAACAGTTTGACGGTATTTTTGAGCAAATTTTAGCCCAAAACTTGGTGCCGTAGTTGTGTGATTGTCCGGAAAACACCGGAGCGGTGAAATTCGGTCATTTTGACCCGTGGAAAGTGGACTTTTGTTGATTTTAAAGAAAATACTCAGTGGTGTCGTACTAAACGCAAACTTTTTACTCAGTCAAGTGAAGTGGTATTCATCAAATTATAAAAGGTATTGTTGAGGGAAGTTCCGGTAATGGGAAGAAATTAGTGTCGTAATTAGTGTAATGCAGTGATGTGGATATTCGAAGAATATTGATGAGATTTCGTGTGTGAGCCAGACGTCGTCAACATCAAACGACGCCGCTGTCCAGTCAGTGTCGCAAATTCCAGGGCCGAACAATTGAAGCTGAAGGTGAGCTTCTTACGGCTGTTTCCATGATGGTCGTTGTCTTAACACATTAACTTCCTCCGGTCAGTCGGTTGGTGAACAAACGAACACGGGCAGGTATGGGTGGCGAGAGAATGATGTTGAGTCTTTGTCTCCAACTTGGGTCGCTATAAGCTGGTCAGCGCAGGCTGAAGCATAGGCTGTTTTTTTATTGGATTCGCGTAAATTGCTCTTTCTCCCTCCCTCTATTTCAGTGTTTCTCAAAGCATGGTTCTCTGTGGTTCAGCTTGTGTTCATATTTTGAAGTATTTAATTTGTAAATTATTATTAATACGTCAACCTGTCGGTTATACACCATACATCAGGTTAAGGAAAGTTTTTACAATAATCTAGGATCGGACATTTTCAGAGGAATAAAATCTAATCACAAACAGTGATATCTATTAATAATTTATAGGCTAGTAAATTTAGAGCTTTTTTTGAATGTGGGAAATGCTTGTTGAGCCTTCACTTAAATAGGTAATCTATTTCATTTAAGAATACCGTCAATCAGCATGAACATAGTCCTAATGATGGGCAACATCGAAACCGGTCGACTTAAAATGTAATTAAAAAAAAGAAAATCTTAGTTGAATAGTGTAAAACGATACGTGTTTTGTTTTGCCTCGCTTTGCGTTTTATTAGTGTCGTGTTGTTTTTACGTTAGCATAAAACACAAAACCCAAAAGTAAAACTCTAATGCGCATCGATTTTACTGATTTTAGGTCCTAAAATTATTTTTAGCAATTTCGGATCATAACACCTGATTTTTTTAACGTGTTCGAGTAATACTTTTGCTTACTTTTAAATATGTTACATTATGCAACCCATTTGAGGATTTTTTAAGGCTTTGCTGTGTACTATTCAGCAGTAATTTTGTCCACAGAGGCTCTTGTCTAATTTCTTTCTGTTTTTTTAAAGGAACACATTTAGTTCTATAATAATACTAATACTACATTTTATTATTCATGGTACTTGATTTGGAGATGATCTTAAAGTTGATGCAATGGAAGAAGATAGTGGCACTACAAAATAATCTGGAGGCAGTGATGCAGTAGTAGACTTCCATCATCCATGTATCTTCAAAACAGAAATGTGTACTCCTGAATCTGCAAGAAGAGAGGTTGTTGACCGACGACAACAATGTCCGTTGTATTCTTCTGGTGAACGTAGTTTTAAACATGCTGCGATTCTTTGCGACATTTTTGCAATCGTGTTAATCCCAATAACTTGTTTTGTACACCTTCCTGTACGATATGCAACGAAAAACCGTATGTGTTACCTAAGCCGGACTAAGTGCAGCTTTGAGCAGATAAGTTGTCCCTAAATATTTTATGTCGTTGGGTGATAATTGTCGCGACGTCATACCTCGTATACACCAACAATCATCACAATCTGCAGGATGATTCAGTCATGAACGTTGGTTTTTTTAAACGTAAATTACCTTTAACCAAGATACGTTTCGCCCTCGACTTCTTCTAGAAATTTGAATATTTGTTTTTTTGTAAAAAAATGTTATTTTTTTGGGGGAGAAACCATCTGATTTCCGTTTCAATAGGGCTATGTATTAGGTTTTTGAAATTTGAAATTTTAATACCCATATTCATGTTGATTGTAGTTTCTAACATGGAGTAGTTGCTCCATTTAGTTGATGGCTTGTACTTGGACATCTCTTTGATAAAATGTACCAACAAGCACTTTTTGTCCATTTCTTAAATATTACTTCGTATTTGCCATTCGTCAAATTTCTTGATTTCACCTTTCGTACAGCTTTTTATTTCTCCGGGAGGGACTGGCTGAAGTTGCTTCTGCTGCCGGTTCAAAATCCAAAGTGCAATCAAAATCTGATTCGCTCATCTTGAGATTTCCTTCTTTCGACTTGTCTTAATCAAAACTTGAATGTAGTGACAGTAAGGCTTTAGTCCTAGGTGAGGCTATTTGTTTAGATTGGACCTTGTGTAACAAGCTATTCTATCGGGCCTCACGTTAGGCGGCAGTTTTTCATACAAACCTAAAGATCCGCAATCAACACGAAACAGTTAACAAACAGTTAACAAATTAACATAATGCATGTTCTTGGTGCCCTGAGAGAGACGGAAAGGTGATGCCTAGTATGGGATATGACTAGGTTTCATGTGAGATTTCGGTCCATCGGCCAAATCCCGCAAATACATTTTCATTACGTATTGCGCATTTTGTCTACAGCAATTAGTTTGCTGTATTCATAGCTGAGCTTTTGTATAGGATTCTTATCCTGTTAGGGCACATCGAATCAATTAGTGCCATTTGGCATAAACGATTCGATGTCTGTGTCTGGAGCAATTCACTACTTAACATTTTATTGCCTAAATTAAGGCATTCTTCTTGATTCCGCACGCAGAATCAACTAAGGGGCTGTCCACAAACCACGTAGACCGAAATTTCACATTTTCAAACCCCCCCCGTCCCCCCTGGTAGACTTTCGTAGACTTTTCTGAAACCCCTCCCCACCCCCTTTGAAGTCTACGTAGACTTTTCTAAATTTTACAAAATATCACATGCGATTTTAAAAATATGGAGTTCAACCATGTTTTGAAAATTCAGCTATTCAAATCCATTTCAGTGTTTACAATAAAATTCGAATTTGAAACATAACAAAATTAAACATAACAAAATAGTCCATAGCTCCTGAAACCGAATCTCAAAGCCAATTTAATTTCTGTTGAACTCGATTCCTCATAGAGGTTTGCGCCACCACCAGAATTTCCTGATTGATAACCTTTAAAGTTTCCCGATAATACTCCAAAGAACTGTCCGTAAAAATTTCGATGCTTTTCTTGAAAATTCCATGCAACATCCGTTGAAATCCCAAGAGTTTCTTTCTAAAATTTTCAGTGAAAATTTCAATTTATTTTCCGAGGTAATTTTAAGTTTAAACGAACATTTCGAAATATTTCCCGTGGAATTTTAGAATTTCCTACGATATTTTTGAATTTCTGTTTCAAATTTGGAGCAAATTCCACATTCCAAAGATTTTTCCGAATAATTTTCGATGGAAATTATGAAGAATTTTCGCCTAATCTCGTAAATAAAGATAATTTCATTCAATTCAAGAATTTTCATTTGAAATTTTGGTGAATTCCTCGTAAAAAATTTGAATAAATTTTCGTGGAAATTATAAAGACTTTCTTACAAAAATTGCAAATATTTTATTTGTGGAAACTCAAAGAGTTTTTGGTGGGAAATTCAAATAATTTCTCGTTGAAATTTTCAAAAATTTCTATAGCCATGCCAAAGATTTTCCATCAATAATTCCAAAGAATTTGCATTAGAACTCCCGAAAAAATTGCCGTAAATTTTCTAATAATTTCCCATGGACATTCCGAAGAGTTTCGCTTATATGTCTATAGAATTCCTCACAAAAACTCCAAAGAATTACCGAAATTAGGAAAAGTTTCCCAGGGACTTCCTAGAAAATCTCCAATTGAAATTCTGAAGGGTTACTCGCGGAAATTTCGAAGAATTCCCTTTACAAGTTTTAAAGAATTTCTTTTGGAAATTCAACTGACCTTTTCTTTGATATTCCAAAATGCTTCCTTTGTAAATTCCAAAGAATTTTTCGTTTAAGTACGACATATTTCCCGTGAAAATTCTGAATAATCACCTATCGTTTCCATAGAAGCTCCTGCCGAAAAACATAAGATATTCTAGTAGAATTTGCAATAAAATCCGAGTGGAATTAAATAAAAAATCGAAAGTTTTTATATAGAATTTTCCTGCTCAACAAAGAAGAATTTCCAGGTGAAATCTATGATAGTTTTAAGCCGTAGTTCAGCAATAAAAACTTTAAAATTCAAACTAGTGAACTTCCCACAAAGCTGTTGCATAAATTGCTATAAAAAAAGTCTACGTGGACTTTTGGTATACCCCCCCGTCCCCCTTCGTAGACTAACGTAGACTTTTTCGAAACCCCTCCCTCCCCCTCAAGAGTCTACGTGGTTTATGGATAGCCCCTAACAAAACTAGCGCAATCCAAATCCAATACAGATGACACAGACTCAATCGAGTATTAATAACTATTTTAACAAAAATAAATAAAACCAACCGTAACATAATTTCCACCAAGGCACCAAATTTCTCATGCATCGATTCCCAGATTCATGAAAAATCTTAAAACCGTAATACAACCTTATTCAATAGCGCAACACTTTCATGAATCGGAGAACCGTCACCTAGTGATGAAAAACATTGACTAGAGAGCAAGTAGACATTTTTAAACTTAACCCTAAGCGACAAATATCAAAACCAAATTTATTCTAAAACCTCATAAACAGCAGCGAATCCTATCAAAAGTTGTATGAATGCCAATGAGATAATTGTCCTATAATCAGATGCCAATCTTGACAAATTGTCCTATAATCAGATTCTTTGCTACACTAAGCTTACTTACTCTGTTGATCCTACAATTTCATTTGGATTACAAATGATTCTCACAAAAAATCAAATGAATCACACACTAAGCAATCAAATCGATTCTTGCCGTAATATTGCGGTGTTGAACTTAATCTAGAATTAAAAAACCCTTAATAAAGAAATAAAAAAAAAAAATGCCATAATATCAAATCGTCCTTCGCCATACGAGCGAATGGTAATGGGATCGAATCCCAGACCCTTCCCCAAAAACCCACGTCGGTCGCCGGATTCGCAGTCTATGCGGTGGCGTATTGGGGAAAGCCCTCACCGTTACGACTGCCTGATGACGCCTGACAAATTGTTCTTCTAGAAGGCAGTCGGGGTGGCCACCGAACCGGGAAAAACGGGAAAAGCGGGAAAAAGACGGGAAATTGAAGTCACCGGGAAAAAAAGCGGGAAAAACCGGGAATTCAGAACATGAACCGGGAAAAAATAAATTTTGGACAACTTACATTCAAAATTTTTCAAAGTTTTTAATGAAGTTGATATAAATGGAAATATTTCTCGCGTGATTTTTGAAAACGTCGTCCAAATGAGAGACTCTCTTTCATTACGCTCTCTTTTGCTAATATCTAGGCTAGTTTAAAATTTGTTGCAATATTTTCACCTCAGCACACTAGTCAAAGCTATTTTCTTAATGTGCGTTCATCTCTTAGATGAAAGCAATGCACTCTCCAATAGACGAGATCTGTCCTAGCCACGTCCTTGTGAATGCTGAGGAGGAGGAAGGATGGCTAGTTGGACACCTACTTAAGAAAGATGCAGAGTACTCTACGACCTCTCATAGGTACCACAGGAGGTTTTGGAATTGTTAGTGTGGAAGAATTTAACAGTAGGAATCGTTTTGGTAGAACGTAAAACACAGAAATAACTAAGATAGAAATACAAAGTAGGAAAGGGACGAGTCTGGAATTGAACCTACGACCACCTGCTTATAAGGCGAAGCGGTAGTCACTAGATCACCGAGCTCTTCATAGTTTAGTATTTTTCCACAACTGACCTAATCTAATAGAAGGGTATGATGGTGAAAAAGATACTCTAAGATAGTTTTCTAATTTGTTACACGGGGAATAATGAAAAGGTTCCATAGCTTAGAACATTTCAATATACTAATATTGAATGGGAACGTTCAAAGTTTCCAATAAAAAAATCCAAGATTTACTTTCTAGACATTAATTCTAGAAATTAAAAAAGTAAAATTGAATAAATTACGAATCGAATGTTTTGATTGCCTAAAATGTGTTTAAATCTTTTTTAGAAAACTGAATCATTATTTTGGTCGGAAACGAAGATTGTCTTCGGGTTAAATCTTTGTTCTTATTAGTTAATTAATAATTTAAGTATAAAGGTAAGAAAACTATTACCCTGATTTTTTTAAGTTAAATTAAAACCGGGAAAATTTGACAAAAAATACCGGGAAAAGCGGGAAAAAACCGGGAATTTGAAAATCGAATTTCAGTGGCCTCCTCCAACGTTCCCGGATAAATGGCAACCTAACAATGCAATGATTATTGGATTAACGACACGGACAAATGGACACAATGGACACACGGTGAATTGAACCAGCAACGAAAACAACAATGCATAAAGGAAAAATCTAAAAATAGGTTCTGTGTGGATTCTGGCTGTAGAATACCACAGTAGATATCGGTACAGTAGGGGTTAAGTAATACAGAGTGCCTACCAAATAAAGAAAGAAATTAAAAAAAGGTTTTCTTCTTGAATCCAGCCACAGAATCAACTATCAGAACTGACGCAATCTAACACAGATGACACAGACTCAATCGAATATGAATAGTTATTGGAACAAAATACAATCAACCGTAACACTTGTTCAAACCACTTACAATTATTCTACTAATTACCAAACTAATATTTTAAAAACTTTTTTTACATCAAGAAGATATGACTCCATAAATTTTTACACAATTTCAGTAATTTTTTTTCAGAAATTTCAAGATCCTCCTGAGATTATTTTTGAAGCACTTTGATTTCCTTTGACGTTTATTAATTTTTTATTGAAATTTGTATTTTTTTATATTTGTCAAAAAAAGTACAGACGTAAATTTATATGGATGTTGTTTAAAAAGTTTATCAGTAATTTCATCAGCAAAGACTCGAAGACTTGCTACCCATCCCTACGCCATGTCGTTTAAGTTGTCTACACGAAATCAAATTCCTCTATCTTCTTCTTCTTCTTATTGGCATTACATCCCCACACTGGGACAGAGCCGCCTCGCAGCTTAGTGTTCATTGAGCACTTCCACAGTTATTAACTGCGAGGGTTCTAAGCCAGGTTACCATTTTTGCATTCGTATATCATGATACTTTTATGCCCAGGGAAGTCGAGAGAATTTCCAATCCGAAAATTGTCTAAACCGGCACCGGGAATCGAACCCAGCCACCCTCAGCATGGTCTTGCTTTGTAGCCGCGCGTCTTACCACATGGCTAAGGAGGGCCCCTCTATAGTGACCCCAATAAGAACGGAAAATACTAAAAAAAATACTTAGTATATTGATGAACAAATGATCGTGTGAGTTCCAAGTTGCCAAGTATTGAACATTGGTAGGATTTTAAAAAGTCAAGTACTATTGAAGATTGGCGTATCTGCGTATCATTGAAGACGGCGTATCTGTAATGTTTATAACGTGGCGAAATAAATTAAATAGTACTAAACTCGTCTTATGACATATTAAAAAGGTTATTATTCAATATACACTGGATTCTGTTTTTACACGATTTACATTTTCTCAATTTTGCACTCATCCTGAATGTTTAACGCATATTAATTATCATGTGATTTTTCTTTGATTTATTCAGGATTTTTTTGAAACATGTTGCAAAGATTTTGGTGGTAAATTGAAGTCACACGATCAAAAACACGAGCGAAAAAAAATCGTGTAAAAACAGAATCCTGTGTAAATAAATTTCTTCGTTCTTCGCGATCAAATGTAGGGTTATTGTTCCTGGACTTCTTCTCATAGCTCCAGTATTCATCATCGAAAAACAAAATAATGAGAAGGTATTTGATTTGTTTCATATTATTGTAACTGAAGTCGAGTCAAGTACGAGACACTGAAGACGACCACACAGTTGTGGTCGAAATACGTATCTGCAAAGATATCGAAATAATTGGTGGAATTAAATGGAGGTTACTTAACTCGTCTTAGACGGTTGAATACATTCCACTAAAAAGAGCTTAACATATTTTTTTCTGATATGAAATTGTTTTGATGTTCGATTCCATCCCGATTTGATGTGTCGGTTTTCACCTTCATAGGGTGAAACCCGCCCTCAGGTTCGACTTGAAAATAGACTGTTCTCGTTTTCATCAGAAATCAAATTTTATCAAGAAACATTGTCGTGAGACCTCATGGACTTATGCATAAAGTTACAAAGTATGCTTGTATGAAAATTCTAGATTGCTAGATTGCGGTAAATTGCTTCATAGATTGGGAAGCTGTAAATTAGCTTAAGGTGTCGATTTCACCTATTTTTCCCCTATTTGAAAATGAATAATTATATTAATTCTCGTCATTATTGCATTGCTAAAGAAATCAGCATACGAAAAGCAAACTTGTTCGTACTGTTTTGGATCGTCTGTTTTTCTTCATTATTAAGTATGGCACGAAAAAATTAAACATAAACGACTTCAATCATTTAATCAACAGTCTATTATCAGATCTGAATTCTAAACATTTGAAACCATAGTAAATCCAAAAATCCGCATGATAAACCTTAAAAGCCGTTTAAAACGACTTCTTCGGAATCGGCTTTTTTGCTGTTATTAGGCGCTTTTTTAGTTATTTAGAAATCGCGTAAATAATCAACGCACCTAAATCGCAAAAACCGCGCTAATCCAAAAATCCGCGTTAAAAGCGACCCCAGTGTATGTAAATTTAAAAATGATTTTGCGTTGCGCATAAAAATGATTTCGCACCACAAAGCTGCATTTTCATATCAGTTTCAAGTTTCAAGTTTCAATCTATTCAACTTTGAGAACGCCTGCTTTGTTCAGTCGACGAAGTTGGGCGCTCTGGTCGGTGCGGGCCATCAAGGGTCGGAGGCGGTGAGGTGTTTCCAGTTTCTGAGAAAATCAATAAAATCAAGATTCGTGTAAATCGTAATGATCGCGCTAAATTGCAGCCAGCCAATATAGCCAGCAGCAGCGGGCGAATTTCGAAATTGTCGACTAGACAGAGGGTGGGGGTGGTGGTGATCAGGGTTTTGTGGGAGAGGTTACTGTTGTGTGAAAAAGAAGAGCGCCAAATATGTAGATATGCGAGAGTGAGATAAAAAGCTGTATAAATAAATCATTCATTTATTAAACTTCCAATGCAATGTGTGTAGACAGATGGGGAGGCAGATCAGATTAAAATGTGCTGTGCGGGGTAATTGCTATCGCGATGAGGAATGATTGTCACAATTATTTAGAACGTTTTTACGCTAGCAAATTGTTTTATATTAGTTTAGCATAATACTTAATGGTAACTAATCTCCTTATATGTAGTTTATGAGAATAAAAGATCGTATTATACTTTTTCCATTTAATTCCACTACGTTTTATTATCTTTACAGACACGTACTTCGACCTCAACTGTGAGGCCGTCTTCAGTGTCTAGTATTTGACTCGACAGTCGTAGCCCACAAATTTCTAAATCAGGCCTCCCTGAATTGTCAAAATCGTTGTAACATAGTTACAACACATCTAATTATACCCTAAATTTGCCTACCCCAGTTATTTTGGGCATCCCTGTATTTTGGACGAGAAAGAATTCAGAATATATGAGAGTTTAATTTTGGCCAAAAATGTCACATATGCAGTTTCTCAAACAAACGGTTCATTTCTAATATAACATCACTCTCAAATCAAATCAAAGTTAATTGCATATTTCCGGGGATTAAACCATCTGACTAGGACTTTAATTTACAATCAAGTTTAGCATTATACTTATATGTGAATATGTACATTATGTGGAAGTTAATTATTTGAAAAATGTATTGGAGGTAACCACTTTCCTTTCGATGGAACTCGAACCCACGACTCTACAGTAAAATCTTGTTTATTTGGAAATCTTCCTTAAATTATTTTCACCTTTCTCGTATACTAAGTATACTAAAGGCTATATGATCACTCCAAATACTGATATTATATACTGATCAACTCAGCTCGACGAATTGAGGCGATGTCTGTATGTATGTGTGTGTGTACAAAATAAATGTGAGACACACTTTTTTGTACTTTGCCTTATCCGATTTGGTTACATACGACGCGGAATTCTTCCTAATTTTTCGTCATTGAAAATTTGGTCTGCGTTCTGAAGTTATTAACAAAACATTGTTTTTTTCATTCATTTTTCAAAGGCTACTGCAATGCATTTAAATAATGTGAATTAATGGAAATAACTGAATCTATATCCCTAAAGTGCAATTTTGACCTTTCTTGTGTGCTTTTTTCGTTACAATTCATAATACACGTGTTACGGTTGGGTTTATCTTGTTTGAATAGTTGTTAATGATCGATTGAATTTAGGTATCATTGGTATTAGATAAAATTTGTTTTATTTGTTGATTCAGTGTCTGGACTTTAGAGGAAAGCCTAAAAGTAGGCTAAAGCCTAAAAGTGATTTGACCCAAGTTTGTTCCAGACACAGCCATCGAATCGTTGATGCCAAATTGCATTAATTGATTCGAGATGCCCATATAAGATTAGAATTCTACACAAAAGCTCCGCTATGAATACAGCAAAGTAATTGCTGTAGACAAAATGCACAATTCGTAATAAAAATATATTTGGGGGATTTGGCAGATGGACCATATGAGATAATCTCATCTCGTCATTTCCCGTAGTGGGCACCACCTAGCCGTCTCTCTCAGGGCACCAGAAGAGAACGTGCGTTATTTTAATTTATTTGTTACATGTTGATTGTCCCAAGAGAAGACTCAAGTCCTGGTGTTGGACGGTGGGACGCTAAACAAACCTGACACGACAGCCCCCCGACGAGACAGGAAGTTTACCCAGGTCCAATAAGCCGCCTTTAAAAACAACCATTACGAACGACATAGAAGATAATACGACTCGATTTAATCGGCACGGCCTAGGCGACGAATACAGAATCACGATTGGAAGCTTGGAACATGGAACTGTAAGTCGCTAGGCTTCGCAGGTTGCGACAGGATAATCTACGATAAATTACATCCCTGCAACTTCGACGTCGTAGCGCTGCAGGAAATCTGCTGAACAGGACAGAAAGTGTGGAAAAGCGGGCATCGAGGGGCTACCTTCTACCAAAGTTGTGGCACCACCAACGAGCTGGGAACCGGTTTCATAGTTCTAGGAAAGATGCGTCAACGTGTGATTGGGTGGTAGCCAATCAACGCAAGGATGTGTAAGCTGAGAATAAAAGGCCGTTTCTTCAACTATAGCATTATCAACGTGCACTGCCCACACGAAGCGAGACCCGATTACGAGAATGAAGCGTTCTATGCGGGACGTCATAATCGCAAGAATATCCACACCGCGTGATCCCGGTGGTCTCATTGAGAAGAGATGAGATTTTTATTCAGATAATTCTCAAACTTAATGTGAGGCTTTTTTAGATTGAGGTACCGCTATTAACACCCATCGAGAAATGGCTTAGGGTAAATCCGGGTGAGATGCCACACCTTTTTAAAAATCGACATTTCTCCAAAACAAAACGTTAAATTGAAACTCTTTTTATTGCTGTCATCCACAGTAACATTTTGGCATTGGTTTTAAGGCACTCTTGTAGAGTAAATAATGGTCTTCAAGAGCGTTATAAAACTAAAAATGTTACTTGGGATAAGACGAGTTTAGCACAATTCCATTTAATTCCACCACTTCGTAATACTTTTACATATACGTATTTCGACATCAACTGTAAGGTCGTCTTCAGTGTCTCGTACTTGACTCGACTTTCTCTTTATATTGCTTTTGATAGTTTAGGGATCCCACTACATTTTGTGTAGAAATCATTCGCAAAACAAATACATAAAATTTCACTGTACTATTAATATTCAAATAAAAAAGGCAAATCCGGGTGAGACGCCACACCTCAGGGGGAGACGCCGCACGTAGAAAATGTTGAAGAAATGAAATTAGGCCGTTACAAATGTTAAATTTAAATTATGTCCTACTAGTTTACGAAAGGTCTAGGGGGTGGGGATAATAAAAAATAAATATTAAAACGGAATAAAACTCCTCGGATTTGTTAGTTTTGAAAATCCACAAAATTGCCCGAATTTTTTGTTGTTGCCATCTCAAAAAATAATTTTTGGGCAAAACAAACCGAGGGGAGGGAGACATACCTAATTGTTTTCAAATATTTGTATCGGCCTTATAATTTGTTTTTTGGTGTTGAACGTACTTTTCAGAAAAACATAATCATTTATAGGGTAACGGTACCAATAGTGGAGGTATTAGTAGACCAACAAAAGATTTTTTTTTAAATTGATAATTATGGGAAATTTACAGCTTTAATATCTTAGCCAATAGATAAACTAATAAATTTGCTAACAAAAATGATAGATGTCATATAACATCAACAATTACCAAATATTGCTTGCACCACTATGGGTACACTGTTTCTTTAGTGGCGGTAAAAATTAATTTTGGTTCCTATAGTGGTGCTATTCATTGATTTCTTATGAGACTCGCCACTATTGGTACAGTTACCACTATAGGTGCAAGGGAGTCAATTTTATTAAGAAAAATCATTGTTTTCAATAGTTTTTCAAGCAAAATCTTAGGATAAGTTACATTTAACATGATATTTAAAGCACAACGCATCAACTGAAACCATCGTGCAGTTTATAATTATGATAAATCCCATTAAAACCCCACTACCTCCACTATTGGTGCTACCTCCACTAAGGTATGCGCCCTATTTGTATTTCAACCCAAAAAAAATTCTTCGCGTAAACAATTTCTTATGGCCACTGAATTACAATACAGTCGAGGATATTAGTCATTAATAGGATTTTACTTTGTTTTTCCAACAATCAATTAAATAAATCGTCAAAAAAAATATATCCATAGGTGGTTCAAAATCGATTTTTCATAGTGCTCATCTGATTTTTCCATAGTTTGAGTGTCCTCTGAAAGTTTGAGCTCATTTGGAAACGATTTAGCGAAAGTTTGCATGTCTAGTATGGGGAATTTATTTTCTCATTATACTGTTAATGATCTGAAAATCAACTACATATAAAGGATACTCAACAGCAATCACCCAACGAAAACGCATGTTGATTAATCGTCAATAATTAGTAATCGATTTTAAGACAGTTGCGAATCTTTAGTCATGATCGTTAAACTTCTTTGAGGGCATCACTGAAATGTGCAGTGCAACATAGTAGCCTGAATTTGTGTGTGCTATTTCGCGCCACGAGCAGCAATATTGCCCGTTGATGAGTTTACATAGCTGCAGAAAATCGCGGTATAGATTTAATTTGATTATAATTACTGGAACGATTAATTGAAATGCGGTTTCACTGAGTGAAAGCTGTTGAGTATTCCTTTAGCTATGTAGGTTTTCTTTAACATGCGCTTGATGGGAAGCGTCATTAAGTATAATGGAAAATAAATTTCCATACTAATTTGATGCAAACTTGAAACGGCTTGTAAATCAGTTTTAACTAAATGAGCTCAAATTTCAGAAACACTCAGAACATGGTTATGAATCAGATGAGCACTGTGAAAAATCAATTTTTGAACCATAATATCCACGACGCTTTTTAAATTCTCTATTCTAAGATGGCCTATATTCTTCATTGCAATGCACTTTCATGCCCGCTTTTCATTTGTATCTGTTCTTAATTCATATCATGTTCCTATTAATGACAACTGGAAAAGAAAAAAATGGGCCCAAATTAATTTATTTCTCATTATTGTGATGTTTTTAGTGGTAAGCACGCATGATAATAATAAAAACACGACACTGATTAAGTCGAAATTGTTCCTTGTTAAAATACCATCCATTTCGGGGCATGTTATTAATAAGGAAACAATAGCCAAGAACGTCTGGAATTTAGAGCAGGATTCTCCTCCCAGTCCCTTGCAACATTTTGGTCTTCGTATATTATTTGATTTTTCCACTTAATGATAGTATTTCATTATTGATTGTTATTTCAATAGTAGGTAGGTGCGGCATATCACCTGATTTTTTTGGCATCTATACCGATTGCAGATAGATGCCACATCACTTTAATTTTTACTCAAAACATAAATTGCTTCCATACATAACTTATAAGGGTTTAGAGGCTTCAAATAATAAAATAAACATGTGGATTTGTGAGAATTTTCCCAAAACTGTACAAAAAAATCTTTATTAAAAATAGCATCAGAAATTCTATGGCCTCCGCGGCGTAAATAAAAATGTTTAACCATTATATTACCATTTTAGCTCAAAGGAATGATATTACTACTTACGTTTTTGTTTTAGCTACAAAAGACCGGATTTACCCTATACCAAATCTCAAAGAGGCCTTATCCCACAATAAGTGGGATAATACTGATTTTGGTCATGCATCGGCTGAAAACCATATTTTGCTGCTTCATTAGTTCCGAAATGCTTTTTGTAGAGTACTGATTTTATTGCGTTTGGTATTTCGGAATATCAGTCACAGGGTTCAGTAAATCCAACAAATTCGTACCCGCTTCTTTCCTAATTAATCAACGCTATGGAGCTTGAAGATTCGTCGTCGGCTTCAAAATCAGCCTGAGATCGAAGAGTTACGTTTTATAATTTACTTAGGAAGTTCCATAATGAAGTAGAAAATCTTTTATAATTTACTCCATTGACTCCACCCAAAAGGTGCAAAAGGTGAGCATCTAAAAGCAAATTAGTAGTTTCATACTCTTCGACCATTACTCATAAGTATTAACAAGAACAGTAAGAACTAGAGCAATGTGTTAGATCTTCCGTGCATTACGAAAAACGTCTACCTAGCATTATAGGTTCCGTTAACTGCCTGGCTAATTGTTTCACCCAGGCCAATAACTCCTCAGCGGGTCGCCTGACACTTGGGGATTCGGGTTAGGGAGGTCATATTGTCAGCTTCAGTGTTGTACCGAGCCTGGATATGACCAGATTTTTTATGCACTACTTGAGATCCCATTACGTATCCATATCCCAGCGTAACGGTAAACATCTTTTACTCACTCTGAACCACTGTATTGCTTATAATTTAAATCCCATGTTTGCTTGATTTCTATCACATGGGAATCGTTATATTTATAGCAGTGTATAAATCAATGATTTAAAAGCTAATCTTTTGAATTGCTATTTTTACATTTGGAGGAATGTTCTTCACTTTTCTCTCTATAACCTGCTAATATTTAAGATCGGTTTTAAATTCCTGTACAAGAGCACAGATTTTCTACTTCATTATGGAACATGTAATGCACTCTACATATCGTTAAATCAGGCGGTCTCTTGTATGTATGTACATAAAGAAAGATCTACGCTTATAAAACCAAACTTCTACACCATGCTCCCAGGTGGAATAATAATTTTTAAAACATTTGTTGGCTAATTCATGCGTTTATCGGAAAACAACTGGTATTGGGCCTATGTTGAATGTGGTCTATAACGCTGAAACCATTGACCTATCCACTGATCCGAAAAGTCTTTGCTGCTAATTTACTCGCCTTTCGTATTTGCTTGCTCCACAATCTGCGATCGCTTGTTTTTGTAGATGGCTTCTTCTCCCTGCTGGTGCTGCCCAACGTCAGCAACGTGCGACTCGTCTCGGTTCGTACTCCCACCTACGCTTGGCACCGATTTTGCGTTAATGAGAAAGTCTGAAAACAAAGAGAGCATATAGAAAACATATTTTGATATAGATATCAAATTGAAATCATAATTTGTTTTCAAATATGAATCATCAGACTGATTACATATTTTGATCTCATTTGCTGTTGATTTCTAAATTGTATGATCTGACATCAAACTGTGTACTATGTTATCGAAACCAATATCAAAATTAGTTTTAGATTTTCTCATCGATAGCAGAAATAGTTTTCAATTTGATGTCACAGGATTTTCTCTGTAGATTTTGATCTTTTAACGTTAAAACGACCAAAGGATATCAACCTAAGTTATCAAAATTGACGACTTCAACAACAAAAAGTTATCGATTGTGCTCTCAAGCTTCTCGGAAACTTGAGCACTTCTCTTCCAGCCATCAGTGAACGCAACGGTAGTGTGGGAAACCAGGAGTCAGCAAAGGCGCAAGGGTATCGTCGTTATTCGCTTCATATCCATGGTTGATTTATACGATTTATACATATTGTTGCATACGAGTCGGGTCGCCTGAATCAGCGGTTCGATATCGGATGAAACAACATGGCATCGGTGAGCAATCGAACCGAGTCCGACGTCATTCGCCAAGCAGGGTACCGATGCGCAATGAAATGAATTCACAAATACACGTGCTTTTATTTACTCGTGGCGCTTAAACAACACGGTGAAAGTGTCCGATTTTTTGGAATTAATTATATTGGTCCTAAACAATTATCGTTCTTAATAGCTCAATAGTAAATATGGTCACTAAGTATATAGGTGAACAAGTTCATGCCAAGTCTAGCTGTTTGAGGCTGCAGGCAATTTGACAGTATGTAGGACAAAGAACAAAAGGTGTTTGGTGGAATATTATCACCAATACAGAAAAGGAATAATATATTGTATTCTTCTAATGCAATATGGAATCTCTCGTAAATTACAAGCTGTTTTAATTTTGGACCTTCTCACTTGGACCGGAAAGGCCAATGTCGTGTTGAGCTCCGTCGAGTATCCATCGAATCTCGCGCGAATGGAACATCAGAAGCGTCTTGTTGCCCTACTGTACTATAGATGGTCTGCCGAGTGCTCTTTTGTGTGCACCACCTTCGTCGTCATATCTCATGTTTGAGAAATGTGATGCTTCTGGTTCGGTGGGTACTAACGGCAGCAAATGGCTGAGGAAGAAACGACGCCGATGACGATGATGCGAGATGAACATTACACCATCAGCCAAAAACAGCGCATCGTATCGGCGAGGGAAGGTTGAGGGCAACGCATATCGCAGTGTTTGATTTCCATGGCCCGAGAAGAGCCGAAATGCTCTGAAGTCGTCGGATGATGAATAGGGGTGTGCTGGTGAGGTTGTTGTAGAATGAAGAAATACATGGATTGGATTGGAGTAAAATTCACGGGTGAAAGACGAGGTGACGCCATTTTATTGCGGTCAAAGAATTGAATGCTGTGCAAATTATGGGAAATGAGTGCGAAATGGGTGGTTTTACGCAGGGTGGTAGGGTAGGTTTTTGGCGACATTTGAAACGGATTGTTTCAAATAATTAGTATATTTGATTGTGTGAATGCAAATTGTATTCTTTCTTAAATCTGTGATTCTTCTTTATTGGCATTACATCCCCACTGGGAATTGCCTCGCACTGTTCATTAAGTTTTTCACAGTTATTAACTGTGAGGTTTCGCAGGTTACGATTTTGCCTTTGTATACATGAGGTTTATGCCCTGGAAGTCGAGAAAATTTTAACCCAAAACTTCCTAGACGAGACCGAATTGAACCCAGCTACCCTCAGCATGGTCTGTTTTTGCTGCGCATCTTGCCGCATGGCTACGGACGGCCGAAGATAAAATTCTGGAATGAAATAACGTCATAGAACGGATAAGTACTCTTCTTCTTGGAAATGATTCGAGCTTAGTACTTTAGCATTTCCTCATATAATTGAAAGCTTTTCATGCCCACACATGAGTAATGAGTAGTACTTTGTGGCAAGTACAATGGATACGTTGAAATCCACGCTTCACGTTGAAATCTTTACAGATACGTATTACTCTAATCTACTGTAAAGCCGTGTTCAGTGACTCGACTCGACTAAGGTCGGAATACGTATTTGTAAAAATTACAGACAAACGTCTCACTCAACACATGTTCCTTCGTTCATTTTTAACGGGAATTAAATTTTTGTAGTGGTCTATAAGCACCGATGACGATAGATTTAAGAAAAGAATTGAAGATCACTTAAAGAATATTGATGAGTATTTCCGAAATAATTTTCATCCCATTCTGAGTTTTTCGCGAGCTTCAAGGAGTCTCACCGAAATGTCCACGAAAGAGATTTTGAATTTGCAGGAAGTTGTTCCAAAATTCCACAATATATTTTTTCGAAAGTGACGTGGGAAATTTCCAGAGCTTCGATTAAACATTCTTCTGAAGTCTTCTAAATTTTATCTGGATTCAGGTGACAAATTTTATCATCCAAACAGTTTCAATTCAGTTCGATAAAATAGACTTAAAATGATCATTTATCAAAATTTCCTGCACTAATTTCACTTAAATATACGTCATAGTTAACATTTGATTGTTTCTTTTTTCTAGGTATAATAAAATACATCTACAATATATAATTGATTTAAATTGACCGCTCGAGGTAAGTTTAGAAATTAGTTAGTTCCTTTCTAACTTATGTTTTGTCATCTCATCAATGTATGCTTCCAATACAATGTTTGTGATACTACGTACGAGTTTGTATACGAATGCTTGATTGAATATGCAACCGAGTGTTGCGCTGAATCATGGACGAGATTTTTCACGGATATCTTTTAAATCAAACGATAATAGACACTGAACGTTGTCGGAGCAAAACCGAATGTAATGTCTTATTCCAGGTCGCCTCGTTCTTGGCCGAAGTTGTAGTCTCCTGCACGACGGACGGCCGCACACATCTTCCTTGATTGCAACAGCCAGCGAGTGGGGTCTACTCCGGAGCCGACGTCCTCTTCCAGGTTCTCTGATAAATATGACTTTTGTTGGTCTCTCTTCCCGCATACGCACTACATGTCCAGCCCACTGTAATCTGCCGTATTTTATCAGCCTGCCGATTCACCATTTTCAACCACGCCGCCAAGTATTTAACACAGTATTTTCCACTAAAACGCTCGAGAACTCGATAGTCTGCCTCTTTAACGTCCATGCCGTCGGGCGACGGACGAATCAACAAAGTGTACAGAGTTTGTTTTTCCGTGTCTGTAGGCTGCGAGGCTTTGGTTGGCAAACCATAGAAAGTCCTACTTGCAGCCGCAACACGTATTTTACCTTCGCATAACGTCAATATCACATGTAACGAGAGTTCCAAGATATGAATAATTCGTCGACTATCCGATCGTATCCCATCCATTTCCTTCCGGGACCAACACCGTTTAGACTGCTCACGTTCTCTGCCAGCCACCAAGACATAGTTCTGACAGAGTTTATGATCAGTCCTAATCTTTCAGTCTCCCGTTCAAAAGGCACGAAAGCTTCTTCCATCAGACGATAATGATTGCAATTTTGTATGAAAACTTTTCACGTGAAAACAGTTAGTGAGTTCTTTTTCTCAAATTGTAACAACGATAAGAGTTTGCAGTAGCCATCGAGCAAGGGAGTACATGGCGTGTTTTAGGGTCGCGAAAATGGTAAATTATCTATAGAGTTGTGAAAGTAGGGTCCGTTGAACACGTCGATTTTTATTTTCTCGTCCATACCTGGACCCAAGGCCGGCGGAGCTTAGTGCGTGTTTTCTCTTGTTTCGGACAGCAGAAAGATCGCGCGATCTGCCGAGATATTCTGTTGTGCAATGTGCGGCCGGCAATAAAGTTAATCAGTTCAGTGCGTGTTTTCTCTTGTTTCGGATAGCAGAAAGATCGCGCGATCTGCCGAAATATTGTGTTCTGCATTGCGCGGCCGGTAATAAGAGTAGCCATCGAACAAGTTAGTGCAGTGCGTGTTTTATTCGTTAAGTGCGCTGTCGAAAAAAACGCGTTCTTCAATAGTTTGCTGTAGCCATCGAGCAAGTGAGTACAGAGTGCTGCGCTTCCGTGCGTCGTCCAAAACGCGAATCTCCTCAGTTTTCATATGCCACCGGGCGTGCATGTTTTAACTTTTAACTCGTATTAGTGTTATTTCCCATCCCATAGATCGCATCGCTTAGGGAAGATCCATAAAGTACGTCACGCAAAATTTGGCTATTTTCAACCCCCTCCCCTTCGTCACACTTTTGTATTAAACCTCTAAATTTTTGTATGAGTCGTCACGCTGCTCGAACCCCCCGTCCCCCTTAGGGCGTGACGTACTTTGTGGATATGGCCCTTATTAAAGTGAATCCAGATAAATTATCCTTTGTACCTAAAACGATATCCTATCCCAAGACAATCGTGGAGATGTAGAGATATACTCGGTTGCTAGTAGCAACGAGAGCCGAACTTACAATCCTTCCCTTCCTATAAGACCGTGTTAGAAAGTGACCGCCCCCGTTATTGACTAAAAATATTTGAGCTACCGAAACGTGTACATTGAGAATGGGTAGCTAATCCCAAGCCCCATTCATTGTGTTCTCTGTACAATTTCGCAAGTTCAGTCAACCACGGAGTAGCAACTACGAATTGTGCGGTCATAATGCTCATGCTCAAATTGTGTACTCAAACGATAATAAACAAATAATTTTCATTTGGAGAAGCAAAAAGTAAGGAAAAGAGTTCAAAAATGTAACGGTTAATGCTACAGATTAAGATGCAGGCGAGTTTTTATCACTTGATAATTCAAAAGTAAGATCGCGGGTGAGTTTTGATCATCCTCGTTTTTTTGAAAATTTGATTTTTTCCATCCCTGATTCTGACGCTTGTTTTGGATCCATCTAGTGTCGAACAAATCAGCCTAATAAGCTTTGCCGGAAAGCCATTTCCTAGTATTCTATGCCACATTTCGTTTCGTTTCACTGAGTCGTACACTGCCTTGAAATTTATAAACAAATGATGAGTCCGCAAATTGTATTCCTGGAATTTATCAAGGATTTGTCACAAAGTAAACATCCGGTCCGTTGTTGATTATCCTTCTCGAAAATCGCTTTGATATTTTCGACAAAGGTCTCCCGCAAACGGATGCAGCCTGCTAAACAGAATTCGAGATTACTTTGTATGTAGGCGGTGTTAAGGAGTGTAATAGCTCGATAATTAGTACAATTGAGTCTGTATCCTTTTTCTAGATAGGGCATATAAGGCCATCAAACCAGCTCGAGGCAATCACCTGGTGGATTTTTTCGTTCAGCCGGTCACTCCCATCTTTTAGAAGCTGGGATTCCGTCCTTCCCAGCGGCCTTGCGATTCTTCAGCTCTTGAACAGCTTTTCGTACAAGCGTTGATGGCTCCACTGCTTGTCCTTCATCATTATTTCTGATTCTGTTTATGCCCTCTCTGTCCGATTGTCCATTCAACAATAACTCAAAGTGTTCCTTCCACCAAGCAGCCAACCTTGCTCACTCTGTCAACAGATTTCCGGAGCTATCATTGATCATGACTTGCACCGGCGCGCTGTTTCTTGCACATGTTGTTGATCGTTTTGTAGAACTCCGTGCGTCGTCTCTAACAAAGCTTCCCTCTGCTCTCCAAGAGTATTTATTCGTCGTAACCCCGTTTCTTACGCCGGTGACGTTTTTTCTCAGCTAGCTGCCCTGAGCTGCAGCTGAGAAACACTGAATATAAACGTTATTTATACCAGCTAAATGTCAACAGTATAACTTTTGTTTGGCATTATGATTTCGTGGTAGAATGAAAAATGAGCTCGAAAAGTAACGGTCAATTCTTCAAATCAAGGTACGATTTCCAAACGATTTTACTCGCTGGCGAGTTTTTATTATTTGATATTAATTGAAAAGCATGAGCAATTAGTCTTTGGTTGAGAAAATTGCTAAATCGACTAAAGTGCGAGCATGATTGTTTTCTCCACAACACACCAGATCGTTGAAATTTCTTGATTATCCGACACTTCCAGTTAAATTTTCAGCTTCCCCATATACATAAGCACTGTGGATCCCAAGACGAATTATATTGCGGTTACTCAAGACTATTCACCGTTCCTGAATGAGCACATGCCCTTGGATCATATGTTCCGGGAGCTGCAAGGCCATTTGAAGTACTTATTAAACTACAACGCTTGGTTCTCAGATACATATTTCATTATTCATTTATTATTATTTATTCAGACTAAGGCCGAAGTGGCCTGTGCGGTATATAAGAGTCTTATCCATTCGGCTCGGTCCATGGCTACACGTCGCCAACCACGCAGTCTACGAAGGGTCCGCAAGTCATCTTCCACCTGATCGATCCACCTTACCCGCTGCGCACCTCGCCTTCTTGTGCCCGTCGGATCGTTGTCGAGGACCATTTTCACCGGGTTACTGTCCGACATTATGGCTACGTGTCCGGCCCACCGCAATCGTCCGATTTTCGCGGTGTGAACGATGGATGGTTCTCCCAACATCTGATGCAACTCGTGGTTCATACGCCTCCTCCACGTACCGTCCGCCATCTGCACCCCACCATAGATTGTACGCAGCACTTTCCTTCGAAAACTCCAAGTGCGTTGGTCCTCCACGAACATCGTCCAGGTCTCGTGTCCGTATGGGACTACTGCTCTAATGAGCGTTTTGTAGAAAGTCAGTTTGGTACGGCGGCGAACTCTATTCGATCGGAGAGTCTTGTGGAGTCCAAAGTATGTACGATTTCCAGCCACTATGCGTCTCCGAATTTCTCTGCAGGTATCATTTTCGGCAGTCACCAGTGAGCCCAAGTACACAAATTCTTCTACCACCTCGATTTCGTCAACACCGATGCAAACTCGCGGTGGGTGGCTCACATTGTCTTCTCTTGAACCTCTTCCTATCATGTACTTCGTCTTCGACGTGTTGATGACTAGTCTGATCCGCTTGGCTTCCCTCTTCAGTTTGATGTAGGCTTCCTCCATCTTCTCAAAGTTACATGCCATAATGTCTATGTCGTCGGCGAAGCCAAATAGCTGGACGGACTTATTGAAAATTGTACCACTCGCGATGTTGAATAGCAGACACGAAAGACCATCGCCTTGCCGTAACCCTCTGCGGGTTTCGAAGGGACTCGAGAATGCCCCTGAAACTCGAACTACGCACATCACCCGATCCATCGTCGCCTTGATCAACCGTGTCAGTTTATCCGGAAATCCGTGTTCGTGCATAAGCTGCCATAGCTGGTCCTTATCGATAGTATCATATGCGACTTTGAAGTCAATGAATAGATGATCTGTGGGCACGTTGTATTCGCGGAATTTCTGCAGTACTTGGCGAATGGCGAACACCTGGTCCGTGGTGGAGCGTTCGCCCATAAAACCCGCCTGGTTCTCATTATCGTGATGTTTTTAGTGGTAAGCACGCATGATAATAATAAAAACACGACACTGATTAAGTCGAAATTGTTCCTTGTTAAAATAGCATCCATTTCGGAGCATGTTATTAATAAGGAAACAAATAGCCAAGAACGTCTGGATTTTTGGAGCAGGATTCTCCTCCCAGTCCCTTGCAATATTTTGGTCTTCGTATTTTATATGATTTTTCCACTTAATGATAGTATTTCATTATTGAAGTGTTAATAGTAGGTAGGTGCGGCATATCACCCTGATTTTTTTTGCGGCATCTATACCGATTGCAAGGGATAGATGCCACATCACTATAATTTTTACTCAAAACATAAATTGCTTCCAAACATAACTTATAAGGGTTTTAGAGGCTTCAAATAATGAAATAAACATGTGGATTTGTAAGAATTTTCCCAAAACGGTGCTAAAAATCTTTATTAAAAATAGCATCAGAAATTCTATGGCCTCCACGGCGTAAATAAAAGTGTTTAACCATTGATTACTATTTTGGCTGATAAGAATGAGCAATTACTACTTACGTTTTTGTTTTCGCTACAAAAGACCGGATTTACCCTATACCAAATCTCAAAGCCGCGGCCTTATCCCACAATAAGTGGGATAATACTGATTTTGGTCATGCATCGGTACTGAAAACCATATTTTTGCTGCTTCTTATTAGTTCCGAAATCGTTTTTGTACAGAGTACTGATTTTATTGCGTTTGGTATTTCGGAATATCAGTCACAGGGTTCAGTAAATCCAACAAATTCGTACCCGCTTCTTTCCTAATTAATCAACGCTATGGAGCTTGAAGATTCATGTCGTCGGCTTCAAAATCAGCCTGAGATCAGATGGAGTTACGTTTTTATAATTTACTTAGGAAGTTCCATAATGAAGTAGAAAATCTTTTTATAATTTACTCCATTGACTCCACCCAAAAGGTGCAAAAGGTGAGTCATCTAAAAGCAAATTATAGTAGTTTCATACTCTTTCGACCATTACTCATAAGTATTAACAAGAACAGTAAGAACTAGAGCTAAGTGTGTTAGATCTTCTCCGCGCATCACGAAAAACTGTCTACCTAGCATTATAGGTTCCTTTAACTGCCTGGCTAATTGTTTCACCCCAGGCCAATAATCCCCTCAGCACGAGTCGCCTGACACTTGGGGATTCGGGGTTAGGGAGGTCATATTGTCAGCTTCAGTGTTGTACCGAGCCTGGCGATATGACCAGATTTACCCTGTTATGCACTACTTCGGAGTATCCCATTACGTATCCATATCCCAGCGTAACGGGTAAACATCTTTTTACTCACTCTGACACCACTGACTGTATTGCTTATAATTTCATAAAAGGCCCATGTTTGCTTGATTTCCTATCTACATGGAACTGTTATGTATTTATGAGCAGTGTATAAATCCAATGATTTAGAAGCTAATCTTTTTGAATTGCTATTTTTACATTTGGAGGAATGTTTCTTCACTTTTCTCTTCATAACTCGCTAATATTTAAGATCGGTTTTCAAAGTTCCTGTATACAAGAGCACAGATTTTCTACTTCATTATGGAGCATGTAATGCACTCTACATATCGTTAAATCAGGCGGTCTCTTGTATGTATGTACATAAAGTAAGTATCTACGCTTATAAAACCCCCAAACTTCGTTATACCATGCTCCCAGGTGGAATAATAATCATTTTTAAAAACATTTATGTTGGCTAATTCATGCGTTTATACGGAAAACAACTGGTATTGGGCCTATGCTTGGAATGTGGTTCATAACGCTGAAACCATTGACCTATCCACTGATCCGAACAGTCTTTGCTGCTAATTTACTCGCCTTTCGCATTTTGCTTGCTCCGCCACAATCTGCGATCGCTTGTTTTTTGTAGATGGCTTTCGTTTCTCCCCTGCTGGTGCTGCCCAACGTCAGCAACTGTGCGGACTCGTCTCGGTTCGTACTCCCCACCTACCGGCTTGGCACCGATTTTGTCGTTAGCTGAGCACAGGAGCAAAGTCTGAAAACATAAAGAGAGCATATAGAAAACATATTTTGATATAGATATCAAATTGAAATCATAATTTGTTTTCAAATATGAATCATCATGACTGATTACATATTTTGATCTCATTTTGCTGTTGATTTCTAAATTGTATGATCTGACATCAAACTGTGTACTTATTTTGTTATCGAAACCAATATCAAAATTAGTTTTAGATTTGCTCTCATCGATAGCAGAAATAGTTTTCAATTTGATGTCACAGTAGGATTTTTCTGCTGTAGATTTTGATCTTTTAACCGTTAAAACGACCAAAAGGATATCAACCTAAGTTATCAAAATTGGACGACTTCACAACAACAAAATTAGTTATCGATTTGCTCTCAAGCTTTGCTCGGGAAACTTGCCGAGCACTTCTCTTCCAGCCATCAGTGAACGCAACGGTAGTGTGGGAAGACCAGGGAGTCAGCAAAAGGCGCAAGGGTCGACATCGTCGTTATTCGCTTCATATCCATGGTTGATTTATACGATTTATACATATTGTTGTGCACACTGAGCTGGGTCGTCTGAATCAGCGCGGTTCGATATCGGATGAAACAACATGGCATCGGTGAGGCGAGTCCGACTGTCATTCGCCAAGCAGGGTACGTACCGATGCGCAATGAAATGAATTCACAAATACACGTGCTTTTATTTCATCGGTGGCGCTAAACTTAAACACGGTGAAAGTGTCCGATTTTTTTGGAATTAATTACATTTGGTCCTAAACAATTATCGTTCTTAATAGCTCAATAGTAAATATGGTCACCAAGTATGGCAGGTGAACAAGTTCATGCCAAGTCTAGCTGTTTGAGGCTGCAGGCAATTTGCACAGTATGTAGGACAAAGAACTTAAAAAGGTGTTTGGTGGAATATTATCATTGCCAATACAGAAAAGGAATAATATATTGTATTTGCTTCTAATGCAATATGGAATCTCGTCGTAAATTACAAGTCGTTTTAATTTTGGACCTTTCCTCAATTTTCCGGACCGGAAAGGCCAAATGTCGTGTTGAGCTCCGTCGAGTATCCATCGAATCTCGC
Source organism: Armigeres subalbatus (assembly GCF_024139115.2). Classification (NCBI taxonomy): domain Eukaryota; kingdom Metazoa; phylum Arthropoda; class Insecta; order Diptera; family Culicidae; genus Armigeres; species Armigeres subalbatus. Next base: position 419,702,415 of record NC_085140.1, on the reverse strand, counting down.
GCGAATGGAACATCAGAAGCGTCTTGTCGCCCTACTGTACTATAGAGGTGGTTGGGCTGCTGGTTGCGAGTGCTCTCTTTTGTGTGCACCACCTTCGTCGTCATATCTCATGTTTGAGAAATGTGATGCTGGTCTGGTCTGGTGGAAGGTACTGCAACGGGCAGAATGGCTGAGGACAGAAACGACGCCGATGACGATGATGCCGAGATGAACAATTTTACACCATCAGCCAAAACAGCGCATCGTATCGGGCGCGAGGGAAGGTTGAGGGCAACGCATATCGCAGTGTTTCCGATTTCCATGCGGCCCGAGAAGAGAGCCGAAATGCTCATGAAGTCGTCGTGATGATGAATAGTGGTGTGCTGGTGAGGTTGTTGTAGAATGAAGAAATACATGTATGATTGGATTGGAGTAAAACTTCACGGGTGAAAGACGATGGTGACGCCATTTTTATTGCGGTCAAAGCAATTCCGAATGCTGTGCAAATTATGGGAAATTTGAGTGCGTTTAAAGTGGGTGGTTTTACGCAGTGGGTGGTAGGGTAGGCTTTTGGCGACATTTGAAACGGATTGTTTTCAAATAATTAGGTATATTTGATTGTGTGAATGCAAATTGTATTCTTTCTTAAATCTGTGATTCTTCTTTATTGGCATTACATCCCCCACTGGGATATTGCCGCCTCGCATTGTTCATTAAGTTTTTTCACAGTTATTAACTGTGAGGTTTCCAAGCGAAGTTACGATTTTTGCCTTTGTATATCATGAGGTTTATGCCCTGGGAAGTCGAGAAAATTTTTAACCCAAAAACTTCCTAGACCGATACCGGGAATTGAACCCAGCTACCCTCAGCATGGTCTTGCTTTGCAGTCGCGCATCTTGCCGCATGGCTACGGACGGCCCGAAGATAAAGTTCTGGAATGAAATAACGTCATAGAACGGATAAGTACTTCTTCTTCTTGGAACTTGATTTGCTACTTAGTATTCTATTAGCATTTCCTCAGTTATTAATTGAAAGCTTTTCTATGCCCCACATTGCATGAGTAATGAGTATGTACTTTGTGTGGCAAGTACAATGGATACGTTGAAATCCACGCTTCACGTTGAAATCTTTACAGATACGTATTACTCTAATCTACTGTAAAGCCGTGTTCAGTGACTCGACTCGACTAAGGTCGGAATACGTATCTGTAAAAATTACAGACAAACGTCTCACTCAACACATGTTCCTTCGTTCATTTTTTAACGGGAATTAAATTTTTTGTAGGTGGTCTATAGGCCACCGATGACGATGAGATTTAAGAAAAGCAAAATTTTGAAGATCACTTAAAGAATATTGATGAGTATTTCCCGAAATAATTTTTCATCCCAATTTCTCGAGTTTTCTTTCGCGAGCTTCCAAGGGAGTCTCACCGAAATGTCCACGAAAGAGATTTTTTTTGAATTTCCGCAGGAAGTTGTTCCAAAATTCCACAATATATTTTTTCGAAAGTGACGTGGGAAATTTCCAGAGCATCGATTAAACATTCTTATGAAGTTTCGCCGGAAGTCCTTCTAAATTTTATCTGGAATTCAGGTGACAAATTTTATCATCGGTTTCAAACAGTTTCAATTCAGTTCGATAAAATAGACTTAAAATGATCATTTATCAAAATTTCCTGCACTAATTTCACCGTAAATATACGTCATAGTTAACATTTGATTGTTTCCTTTTTTCTAGGTATAATAAAAATACATCTACAATCTACATATAATTGATTTAAATTGACCGCTCGAGGTAAGTTTAGAAATTAGTTAATTCCTTTCTAACTTTGTATTTTTTGTTTCATCTCATCAATGTATGCTTCCAATACAATGTTTGTGACATACTGTACGAGTTTGTATACGAATGCTTGATTGAATATGCAACTGAGTGTTGCGCTGAATCATGGACGAGATTTTTTCACGTGATATCTTTTTAAATCAAACGATAATAGACACTGAACGTTGTCGGAGCAAAACCGAATGTAATGTCTTATTCCAGGTCGCTCGTTCTTGGGCCGACAGTTGCTAGTCTCCCTGCACGACGGACGGCCGCACGCACATCTTCCTTGATTACACACAGCCAGCGAGTGCGGGGTCTACTCCGGAGCCAACGTCCGATTCCAGGATCTCTGCTAAACAACACTTTTGTTGATCTTTCTTTCGGAATACGCACTACATGTGCTGCAGCCCACTGTAATCTGCCGTATTTTATCAGCCTGCCGATTCACCATTTTCAACCACGCCGCCAAGTATTTAACACAGTATTTTCCACTAAAACGCTCCGAGAATTCGATAACCTGCCTCTTTTAACGTCCATGCCGTACAGGGCGACTGGACGAATCAACGAAGTGTACAGAGCTTGTTTTGTCCGTGTCTGTAGGCTGCGAGTCTTTGGTTGGCAAACCATAGAAAGTCCTACTTGCAGCCGCAACACGTATTTTACCTTCGCAGCTAACGTCAATATCACATGTAACGAGAGTTCCAAGATAATTGAAAAATTCGTCGACTACATCCAATCGTATCCCATCCATTTCCTTCCGTGACCAACACCGTTTAGACTGCCACGTTCTCTGCCAGTCACCAAGTACATAGTTCTGACAGGGTTTATGATCAATCCTATTCTTTCAGTCTCCCGTTCAAAAGGCACGAAAGCTTCTTCCATCAGACGATAATGATTGCAATTTTTATATGAAAACTTTTCACGTGAAAACAGTTAGTGAGTTCTTCTTCTCAAATTGTGTACTCAAACGATAAGAGTTTGCAGTAGCCATCGAGCAAGTGAGTACATGGCGTGTTTTAGGGTCGCGAAAATGGTAAATTATCTATAGAGTAGTGAAAGTAGGGTCCGTTGAACGCGTCGATTTTTACTTTCTCGTCCATACCTGGACCCAAGGCCGGCGTATCTTAGTGCGCGTTTTCTTTTGTTCCGGACAGCAGAACGATCGCGCGATCTGGCGAAATATTGTGTTCTGCAATGTGCGGCCGGTAATAAAGCTAATCAGTTCAGTGCGTGTTTTCTCTTGTTTCGGATAGCAAAACGATCGCGCGATCAGCCAAAGTATTGTGTTCTGCATTGCGCGGCCGGTAATAAGAGTAGCCATCGAACAAGAAAGTGCAGTGCGTGTTTTATTCGTTTAGTGCGCTGTCGAAAAAAACGCGTTCTTCAATAGTTTGCTGTAGCCATCGAGCAAGTGAGTACAGAGTGCTGCGCTTCCGTGCGTCGTCCAAAACGCGAATCTCCTCAGTTTTCATATGCCACCGGGCGTGCTTGTTTAACTTTTAACTCGTATTAGTGTTATTTCCCATCACATAGATTGCATCGCTTAGGGAAGATCCATAAAGTACGTCACGCAAAATTTGGCTATTTTCAACCCCCCCTCCCCCCTTCGTCACACTTTTTGTATTAAACCTCTAAAATTTTTGTATGAGTCGTCACGCTGCTCGGAACCCCCCCTTCCCCCTAGGAGCGTGACGTACTTTGTGGATGGCCCCTTATTAAAGTGAATCCAGATAAATTATCCTTTGTACCTAAAACGATATCCTATCCCAAGACAATCGTGGAGATGTAGAGGTATACTCGGTTGCTAGTAGCAACGAGAGCCGAACTTACAATCCTTCCCTTCCTATAAGACCGTAAGCACGTGGCCGGCGCCGTTATTGACTTTAAATATTTGAGCTCCCGAAACGTGTGCATTGAGAATGGGTAGCTAATCCCAAGCCCCATTCATTGTGTTCTCTGTACAATTTCGCAAGTTCAGTCAACCACGGAGTAGCAACTACGAATTGTGCGGTCATAATGCTCATGCTCAAATTGTGTACTCAAACGATAATAAACAAATAATTTTCATTTGGAGAAGCAAAAAAGTAAGGAAAAAGAGTTCAAAATGTAACGGTTAATGCTACAATTTAAGATGCAGGCGAGTTTTTATCACTTGATAATTCAAAAGTAAGATCGCGGGTGAGTTTTGATTATCCTCGTTTTTTTGAAAATTTGATTTTTCCATCCCTGATTCTGACGCTTGTTTTGGATCCATCTAGTGTCGAACAAATCAGCCTAATAAGCTTTGCCGGAAAGCCATTTCCTAGTATTCTATGCCACATTTCGTTTCGTTTCACTGAGTCGTACACTGCCTTGAAATTTATAAACAAATGATGAGTCCGCAAATTGTATTCCTGGAATTTATCAAGGATTTGTCACAAAGTAAACATCCGGTCCGTTGTTGATTATCCTTCTCGAAAATCGCTTTGATATTTTCGACAAAGGTCTCCGCAAACGGACGCAGCCTGCTAAACAGAATTCGGGAGATAGCTTTGTATGTAGGCGGTGTTAAGGAGTGTAATAGCTCGATAATTAGCACAATTGAGTCTGTATCCTTTTTTCTAGATAGGGCATATAAGGCCATCAAACCAGCTCGAGGCAATCACCTGGTGGATTTTTTCGTTCAGCCGGTCACTCCCATCTTTTAGAAGCTGGGATTCCGTCCTTCCCAGCGGCCTTGCGATTCTTCAGCTCTTGAACAACTTTTCTTACAAGCGTTGATGGCTCCACTGCTTGTCCATCATCCTTAATCCTGATTCTGTTCATGCCCTCTCTGTCCGATTGTCCATTCAACAATAACTCAAAGTGTTCCTTCCACCTAGCAGCCAACCTTGCTCACTCTGTCAACAGATTTCCGGAGCTGTCATTGATCATGACTTGCACCGGCGCGCGTTTCTTGCACATGTTGTTGATCGTTTTGTAGAACTCCGTGCGTCGTCTCTGACAAAGCTTCCCTCTGCCTCCAAGAGTACTTATTCGTCGTAACCCCGTTTCTTACGCCGGTGACGTTTTTTCTCAGCTAGCTGCCCTGAGCTGCAGCTGAGAAACACTGAATATAAACCTTATTTATACCAGCTAAATGTCAACAGTATAACTTTTGTTTGGCATTATGATTTCGTGGTAGAATGAAAAATGAGTTCGAAAAGTAACGGTCAATTCTTCAAATCAAGGTACGATTTCCAAACGATTTTACTCGCTGGCGAGTTTTTATTATTTGATATTAATTGAAAAACATGAAACATAAGCAACTAGTCTTTGGTTGAGCAAATTGCTAAATTGACTAAAGTGCGAGCATGATTGTTTTCTCCACAACACACCAGATCGTTGAAATTTCTTGATTATCCGACACTTCCAGTTAAATTTTCAGCTTCCCCATATACATAAGCACTGTGGATCCCAGGACGAATTATATTGCGGTTACTCAAGACTATTCACCGTTCCTGAATAAGCACATGCCCTTGGATCAAATGTTCCGGGAGCTGCAAGGCCTTTTGAAGTACTTATTAAACTACAACGCTTGGTTCTCAGATACATATTTCATTATTCATTTATTATTATTTATTCAGACTAAGGCCGAAGTGGCCTGTGCGGTATATAAGAGTCTTATCCATTCGGCTCGGTCCATGGCTACACGTCGCCAACCACGCAGTCTACAGAAGGGCCGCAAGTCATCTTCCACCTGATCGATCCACCTTACCCGCTGCGCACCTCGCCTTCTTGTGCCCGTCGGATCGTTGTCGAGGACCATTTTCACCGGGTTACTGTCCGACATTATGGCTACGTGTCCGGCCCACCGCAATCGTCCGATTTTCGCGGTGTGAACGATGGATGGTTCTCCCAACATCTGATGCAACTCGTGGTTCATTCGCCTCCTCCACGTACCGTTCGCCATCTGCACCCCACCTAGATGGTACGCAGCACTTTCCTTTCGAAAACTCCAAGTGCGCGTTGGTCCCCCACAAGCATCGTCCAGGTCTCCTGTCCGTAGAGGACTACCGGTCTGATGGGCGTTTTGTAAAGTCAGTTTGGTACGGCTGTGAACTCTATTCGATCGGAGAGTCTTGAGGAGTCCAAAGTATGTATGGTTTCCAACCACTATGCGTCTCCGAATTTCTCTGTTGGAGATGACAGTCACCAATGAGCACAAGTACACAAATTCTTCTACCACCTCGATTTCGTCAACACCGATGCAAACTCGCGGTGGGTGGCTCACATTGTCTTCTCTTGAACCTCTTCCTATCATGTACTTCGTCTTCGACGTGTTGATGACTAGTCCGATCCGCTTGGCTTCCCTCTTCAGTCTGATGTAGGCTTCCTCCATCTTCTCAAAGTTACATGCCATAATATCTATGTCGTCGGCGAAGCCAAATAGCTGGACGGACTTATTGAAAATTGTACCACTCCAAAGCGATGTTGAATAGCAGACACGAAAGACCATCACCTTGCCGTAACCCTCTGCGGGTTTCGAAGGGACTCGAGAATGCCCCTGAAACTCGAACTACGCACATCACCCAATCCATCGTCGCCTTGATCAACCGTGTCAGTTTATCTGGAAATCCGTTCGTGCATAAGCTGCCATAGCTGGTCCCGATCGATTGTATCATATGAGGCTTTGAAGTCGACGAATAGATGATATGTGGGCACGTTGCATTCGCGGGATTTCTGCAGAACTTGGCGAATGGCGAAGACCTGGTCCGTGGTGGAGCGTTCGCCCATAAAACGCGCCTGGTACTGCCCCACGAACTCCCTTGCAATTGGTGCTAGTCGACGGCATATAATTTGGGAGAATACCTTGTAGGCTGCGTTCAGCAATGTGATTGCGCGGTAGTTGCTACAATCCAGCTTATCGCCCTTTAGGTAGATGGGATACACGACACCTTCCATCCACTCCTGCGGCAAAACTTCCTCCTCCCAAATCTTGGTAATGACCCAGTGCAGCGCTCTAGCCAGTGCCTCGCCACCGTGTTTAAATAGCTCTCCTGGTAGTTGGTCAACCCCAGGGGCTTTGTTGTTCTTCAGCCGGCCAATCTCCTCCTGGATTTCCTGGAGATTCGGAGCCGGTATAGAATTATGTCCTGCGCGCGTTCCCCCGCGTCCATCACCATACCGCCATCTTCGTCTGCCTTATCGCCATTCAGGTGCTCTTCGTAGTGCTGCCGCCACCTTCGGATCACCTCACGCTCGTTCGTAAGAAGGTTCCCGTTTATGTCCTTACACATATCAGGCTGTGGCTGTGAACGGTTTAACTTCTCATAGAACTTTCGTGTGTTATTATGTGCAGAAGCCATGAACAGAATATGAAAACATGATATGGACTTGATTGATATATTAGATAAAAGAACAGGCAACAATATAAAAAATTTGCACCGAAATATCATTTTAATATCAAGATATGCTATGGATAAGAACAAACTAATGGCACATGATAGTGATCACTTATTACAAATAGCATAACTTCATGATATTTTAGTATTTTGCACTTGATATTATCGTCTGATCTTTTATCTCTTATATCAATCATGTCCATATCTTATTTTGCCATCTTATCAACATTTTATTAATGAGCTATTTTCGTCTACTCGGGTTTGAATACACATGAAAAAAGTGGTATAGATTTTGGGAATTGAATTGTAAGTTCGTATACAAACGATTTTACTTGCTGGCGAGTTTTTATTAATTGATATTAATTGAAAAGCATAATCGTATGTGAGTGGTCTGGTCATCACCACCATTTTTTTATTTGCTGCAAAAAATGATGAAATCATTTTCGTCTTCATGGGGTCTATTTTGTTTTGACATTTTAGCATGTAGTAAATGGTAGTAAACTGTAGTAGAGGCTAAGTTTGAATGTAGTATATGCCATAACTTCGATTTTTTTATTCATATCAAACATGTAGTTTTTTCTGTAGACTTTATTTTTGAGTAGATACTACAAGCGTTGAGTTTTGTCACTTTTTATTCATACGACACATCATTCTCAAAATTGGTTTTTCTCTGAATGGTGAAACGGAAACGGATCACCATATAACTTTTAAAGCAGGATCGCGTGTACTTTGTTATTGTTTTTGTCTCACATTCTTAAGACAATCCGCCGAAGATCTTCGGAAATAACAACGGATTTGAATTTAATTTCTCATTTAGGAATTGAAATGCACTACGGGGTATCTTCATACAAATAAGCAGACAATAATATTGTTTTCTTTTTTTGAGCATATAAGACGTTTTTGATTTTGTTAAATGTTGTTATAAAAATATATTTAGTTTTAATCATTTCGCGACGTATTTTGGAAAAGGGTCTAAAGTTTTTATTTTTGAAAAAAAAAAAATATCCAACATATCCATGCAACAATTTGAGCTGGAAAGTATTAACTTTTCAGCACGAGTGCATTCCAGAGTTCCAAATACTGTCTCGCTTATAGCCTATTCAGATTACGCCATTTATCCTAATAAATATCGTGCTAAAGTAGAGAAGGAAATTGGATTTATGACTTGATGCCAATCAAGTTATTCTTTATCATGATGATTTTTATCTTAAATGGCATATTCTGAATTGGCTATTATGCTTATTACAGTATTGTGCAAAACACAACAGAGAAATGAATGTGCTCGAATGTTGAATGAAGATGATTGTTTCTTTATATACGAGCATAGAGTGTAAGTGTATGTATGTATGTATGTATGTATGTATGTAAGTATGTATGTATTTATGTACGTATGCAGTTAGCCACCATCCTAGCTTGAGTCTTGCTCTGCATGCGGTTACGGACAGTAAGGTTAAATTTCAATATCGTTTCGAATTCAACATATTGCTGTATGAAGGGCTAAAAATGGGGGTGGTGGACCTGTAAGGACTTACACGAAACCCACGGAAAAATTAGAATCTCCTTCCAGCAGAATGATACAACGAAAAGAATCATAAAGTTTGCAATACTTGTCAAGCTTTCCACGGGATGAGTTGTTAGAAGAAGGGCGCGTAAACTGGTTAACAATTGTTGAAAAAAAGGACAAGACGGGAACGACTACTACTTGCTACTACTACTACCTTCCTTGTATCTGATTGGCTACCACTTCATTGTCCAGTTGTAACTTCATTGATGTCCTGATGCATCCTCCCAGCAATATTGTAAGGGGAATTTGGGCATATGTAGAGAATATAATTTCATCTTTATGAAATAGTGATCTGGCAAATAAACCTAAATACAATAAACGAACATAAATAAAAATATCCTAAAACTGCAAAGCTGATTAAGAAAATCTAGTATAAATCATAAAAGAAATATACTAATATACGATTAAAAATCCTCAGTCTGCACCACGCATTTATCTATTATTAGCACAATTCAAATTCAGTTTAATAATTATTGTTCGCATATTGGGTGATATTAACAACATGACAAATGAGCAGCAAAAAACTTTGGAAGCCCATGCGTGCAGTGCTCTATATCGCCTTAAAAAATATCTCTCACCAGCTGGGGCCCTGCCCCCCTAGACTGGGACTCTAGTTACGCCTATGCTTCTCGATATCTGGCCTATCTGGTTTTGTTTTTTTCTCACTCACTCTGTTCGATCAACTTGTTTTCATGGCTTTTAATGATTCCAAACATTGTTGGCCTCTATTTTATCGTTGTTTGTTATCTTTGTTAGACTGATTTCTGCAAACCCTGCTATTTTTTTTGAAACCCCCCGAATCTATTAGGGTAATTCGCCAAATGTTGAACGGCTAATTTCTTCGCCTATTGTTGAACGTACGTGTATTTCTTATGGGAGTACAATAGGCGAAGAAATAAGCCGTTCAACATTTGGCGGTTTCCCCTATTTATGATGACAGCTTGCTAAAAAAAATTCTATTGGATAAAAAACTCCAAAAATTAAAATCTAAAAAATCAAATGTAAAAACAAAAATTTGGTTTGTAGAAGGTTAATCAGGAAACTTCGGAGAATTAACTGTTATCATATCAGTGCAACATTTGGGAAGACGTTACTCATCGTTACTCATGGATTAGTCTAAAACCAATTGATAAATGTTTGTTTGTTAATAATTATCCGATAATCTTTATCTACATGGACTTATTCCGTATTGATGCTCACTTTAAATAAAATAAAACACTCAAAAAATCGAAAGCACAGTGCTACTACAATCAAACCATTTACCCAACACTTATAAAGTGTGTACCTCCATAACCTAAGGGCTTCGCTGACTTTGGACGGAGAAGATAACTTTTTCGCAAAGGAGAGAGCGAACAAAAATGAGTGTCCACCAGATCTATCCTGCTGTTTCCCTATGCTTAAATGGCAGCACTCAGTCGTCGATGCCGGAGGAACAGATTATGCTCCGAGCTAAAGACCGATATGGCGGTGGTAAACGATGCAATATTCCACCCAATAGAATTGAAATCATTACTGCCTCTGTTAGTCAGGCAGTTTCGCTCTTAAACGAGATGTGAATGTTGCATATCCACACACATTGGTATTCACCTTCGTCAGTTCACACTGTCACAGAAACGCATCGCGAAACAGAGAATGCGATAAAAAATGCACCTATGAATATGAAAAAAAAAAATCTAATGAAGAGTTCGTCCCGAGCATCAGTACCATTTACTTGTCTTCATTACAATGTCATTACTTTTTGGCAAACTGATCGCACCGGGAAACAACCGCTACTCGATATTCAAATTGGGTTTTTCGGTTTCCTGCATTGGCAACATGGGTTTGCGTCTTTCACGATGTGAACGCGGCGAGGGTGCATATTTTCGAGAAGCTTCTCTTCCACAGTCAGGGTGTCGTCGCGTCGATTATGATGACTCTGCGAGGCTCGTCCGGACTCTGTGAGTGTGCGTGCACCGGTACGAGCTTGAAAACAGTTTCCGCCATGTGGCCGAGCATGTGTCTCGTTTTAAAGCGATTTTTTGGGGTCGAGTTTTTTTTTGCCACATGAAAACTTTTGTCCTAGGTGTTTCTATCGTATCCCTTCTCTGATTGATGGCATATTATGCGGAATATTTGAAGCATGAAGAGCATAGTAAATCAGTAAGACATAGATTGAAGCTGCAGAGTGGAGAATATTGAAAAATCAACAATGCCCGATAGATTGAAAACATCAAAGGCGACATTATAATCAATCTATAAACTGGTAACTGTTGTATTTACACTGGGGTCGATTTTTACGCGGGTCTTTTGACGATTGACCCGTATTTTGGTTTCTAAGAAGTATTTGGTCACCTTGATCCAGCAAAATATGAAATGCCTGTCAACTACCGCTACCGCAACGGCTGATTCTGGTCTCTTTATGAGGTGCTTTCTGCATGTTTAATCTATCATCCAATTTGATGAATGGCGGCAAATTAACTAGACATCATTTCAGTGTCCGAAAACGTGGATATGCTTCAGTATCACTCACTTTGTTTACCTCCGCTCAAGCTTTGTACACGTTGAGCGTATGAGTCATGAGTAAGCATCGCTTAAGAGTTATGCAAAGGTGAAAAACTTGGTCCTAAATCTCAAAAGGGTCATCCTTTCTCAATTCCCGGACTAACAATAATTGCAGTTGGTGATTAAAGTACAGTGTGAGTTACAACATGAATACAGAAATTGCGGTGATTCAAATGGGAATTTTCAGCATGATAAAAATATTTGAACAAGCATAATGCCTAATCTACATTTTCCTTGTTGGCAATAGATGAGATTCGATTTCCCATCCGTAATTATTGGCCAGCACGTTATCGAACAGACCATTTTCTGAGCTGAATGAAAACACGATACCAGATCGTACTTACCAATAACCGGCCATACTCGCGCTTATCGATGATGCAACCACCAGAGCAGGAATGGGAACCACCAACCCACATATAAAAATGACACACATGAGCTCCGCTTTCGGAAACATTGCACGAAACTCTCGGTACCGATGGTATATGGAACGGAGGGACGGTCAACTTCACTCCTCCCACAGTTGATAAATCAAACGTTTTGTGTTCGACGTTCGTTCCACAGAGCGCTACCGTGTTCAGGAGCTTCCGCCCGCGGCATCATCCATCGTCATTACCGTTGTCGTCGTTGTCGGTTCGTGCCATTTCTATGGCCCCGGTTCTATGCGTCGTCATCGTCGCCGTTGGTTGACTAATAAATAATTCTCATCACAATTTGCACTCGGTCGCCGTTCCCAATCTATAAATGCATTTCGGTTCGCTATTTTGAGAGCGGATACTAATTTTACCTTTCTTTTAAAGAGGAAGAAAAGATTTGAGGCAAATCGATAAATCAAGTTTCGATTAAAATTATTTGATCAATATCTCCGTTTATGGTTTTGTGTTTGTTTCAACTGAGAAATTCACAATTCTGAGTAGTTGAGTAGTCCAATTTTTTTTCTGTATTACATTTGTACCACAAGAAGGGTTTAGCTTTTCCATAAGTGGATTTGATTAGTTTTTTTCAATTCCATCCGTTCATCCCAATGCTTTGTGTGTGCGCTGCTCATCGTCGGATCCACCGACCGGTTTGATCCTTCACGACCGACCAACCATCCACCCCAGAGCGGTGCACTTTCTAGTCAATAAATTCACCGCCTGTCTCTAATTTTATATTGCATTAAACAAATGCACGACGACGGACGGACCGTGTTCCAATGTTCCTGAGTTGGAAACGCGACCTCGTCGGGCAGTGTAGAATTCCGGCCGCGCGGCCTCCGCCGTGCAATTTCCAACTTCGTTCAAATCGGAAAGAGATGACGATGATGATGATGGTGGTGGTAGCTACCTACAAGGAGTACCCCATTTCGTCGAGTCGACTGTCGTATCCCAATTGGCAGCGATGGCGAAGGCTCCCTCGGGGCGGATAAAGGTGGATCACATGGCACACGAACGGAATTACGGAGAGGGAAGCCTATACTCGCATATACACAAAACTGGTTGGCTGTTGAAGTGAAGGCCGTTGTTTCAGTCTCCGGCTGATGCTGATATTGGATTTGTTTGTGCGCGATATGAGAAAAATGTCACCCAGCGACCATCATCCTCGAGGTTGACGATGTCCTTGTTCCGGACCTCGGCGGTCGTTACTCAATGGGTGGGCTGCCGGTTCTGCTACAGATGAGGCTCTGCTGTGTCGTTTTTGTTTCGAAATCGGACTAACTGCCTGCGATGGATGAATTCGGCCAGTGCCAAACCACGGTGAAATGAGTGCACGAGTCGTCATTCGGCAAAGTAGATAAAAGTTTTGGGGGGAGAATGGAAATGGTGTGCCCCCTGGTATATTGGGCAAGAGGAGGAACAAAGAGAGCCAGAGCTCTGGCATCAAGTTTTAATTCATTTCTCTACCAGGTATGTTGCAACTGATGCATTGCCGGATGATATGGGGAATGTGTGACGCAAGACGTGTGTATGTGCAGTGTTGAATGGTACATGTAAGATGATCATGTTCTATTGGAACACACTGCTGCAACCAGCGCAGTAGTTTAGCGTATGGCCGAAAAATCGAATTCACTCATCTAGTAGGGATGGTTACGCCTTTCTCTTGCATTCTACAAATCATTGAAAGTTTTTGAAAACGGCGACGACTGTCCAGAATATCTTATTTAAGTCATCTAAAATCTCAAGCGAGCTGGATGCAATATTTACTTAGGCAATATCCACAAAGTACGTCACGCAAAAAAATGCTATTTTCAACACCCCTCCCTCTCTGGCACACATTTTGTATTAATCCTCGGAGCTGCCCCTCCCTCTTAAAGCGTGACGTACTTTGTGGTTAGCCCCTAATTCTGCCACACTTACGATGTTGGTATGGCGACGAATCATAAACTTTCCACCTGCAGATCGCTAAGAAAATCTGAATAAGATTGCCCAGCTGAGAAACAACAATGCACAGTGGGGCGTTTGGCAAAAATCGTGAACTTTTTTTTACCACTTCAGGGTGTTATTTTTTTGCATCGGTGTCTTTGGGAATAAATTTTACACAAATATCGCATCGAATGACGAGAAGTTGTAGTTACAATTTATGCCACAGGTGGCGCTGCAAAATGTAACTTCTTTAATAAACGATTTTTAAACATGGTGCCTTTGGCAAAGTTGTAGTGTAATTTATTATGAATTTTATTGCTGAAGACACCGAGTGTCCATCTATCATCGTTTTTGAAATACGGGCGTTTTTTATTGACGGACCCTAAAAAAACAGTACATATTTAAAGATATTTTAGGTGAATACAACGTTCTATTTTTTTTAACTTCATTAATGTGTTTTTTTAAATTCTAGGATTAAGTTCAACACAGATACAATGTTCTACAAAAATGTATAAATAATCAAAATAGATCACTTTCTGGAAAATACCAGGGATGTGTTTTGCAAACATGAATTGTTATCGGCGATTTAAGGTCGAAAATAGTGATATTTGAAGACTTCATATGCAATAGAGGGGCAAGGATTTAAAATAAAAGGATTTAAAATATCTGGTCTGTAGTTTCACGTGTATCCAAACAATATTTCTAAATTTCATAAATCGGCATGTTCAACTGATATTTATATAATAATTGAGATTTCACCACACTGCATACCACGCTGTTAAATGTTAATGTCAAAAGAAATGCTGCGTGAAGCTATTTTTCTGTTCTCTTCATCCAATTATTTCACACAACGCAAATCTGACGTCATACGCTACTAGAGATGTCGTAAAATCACGAATAATCGATTATTAACAAATCGATTATTCTTTATTCTTGTCAATCATTAAATCGATTCATCGTTGGGTAGCAATCGATTTAAAATTAATCGATTATCACAACCAGAGCTTAAAATATTCATCTTCATGAAGTAACTTCAGTCCGAATTTTGACAAACAACGCATGAATATTCAAAACATAGAATGACATAGTCGGACGACTACTCCACGAATTCATTCATTCGACTGTCACTGAATGTGTTTACTATGTGCAGAAAAAAGCATAATTATGATTGTTTATGTTGATGTTTACCGCTGAAAGTGCCTCGCGGATGAAAATCAGATTCTGTCCTGTGTGATAAATCACTTTACTCATTTGAATCGTGTTCAGATTTCAGATAATTTATCAATTTGTGAAATGTGCATAAATATTCAATGACTAATATTCAACTGAATATTGACTGTCCAGAGCCGACTATGAATGTGTCGGAAGTTAACTGACAAATGAAGAATAATGGACTTCACTAAAAAATTTCGATTATTTTACACTCTGATCACAACGATGAATAGATTCCCGATTAATCGATTAGTAGCTTATCAATTACTTTCGATTCTTGTCGATTATTGAATGGATTAATCGTTGGGAAGAAATCGATTTGGAATTAATCGATTATCTCAACGATTAATCGATTAATCGAAGTATATGTGATAGCGCCTGAATGCTGACAGTGGTGGGTAGAAAACCAGCCACTGCTTGGGGTTCAATGCTAAGTCTATAATGTGAAGATGTCAACTCATTCATTCTTTCGCGTAGATGTTATATAGATGTCGCAAATTAAGCGACAACTTCGATTAATCGATTCATCGTTGTGATAATCGATTAATTTTAAATCGATTACTACCCAGCGATGAATCGATTCAGTAATCGACAAGAATAAAGAGTAATCGATTTGTTACTAATCGATTATTCGGGATTTTACGACATCTCTTGTAGCGTATGACGTATTGCCTACTTTATTTACCTATACAGTAAATTACTTATAGGTAAATAAAGTAGGCAAATAAGATTAGATTAGGTACCTAGCGTAGTATAAATAGTGCAAGTTGCGATTGTTTTCTTCAAGTCGAGTCAAGTACAAGACACTGAAGCCGACCACACAGTTGTGGTCGAAATACGTATCTGCAAAGATAACGAAAATTAACTGGTGGAATTAAATGGACAGTACTTAATTCGTCTTAGACGGTTGAATACATTCTGCGAAATGGGATTGGGCTTTTCTGCGAAATGGGATTTTTGCCTTTTTCGCTTGTATAAGACTGCTTCGATTACTTCGGATTCCGATGATATTTGCCGCTTTTTTATACGCTTTCTTTACTTTCTGCTACAATTTCCAATTGCAGTGTTTTCCTCTACTCTACTCTACTCTCTATCATAAAAACCGGAAGCTGTTTCTACTTTTGTGGTAGAATTGGACAAACCTTTTTCTTTGCGTTTCTGATTTGCATAAAAACACTTCTCCTTAATTTCATCCTGAACCTGATGGACTCTACCTTAACCCTTTCAGGCCCAAATTTTTCTAATCGGTATTACGCAGTAAATTTGATATGTTCCATTCTTTTTCGTGATTCTCAATGGAGAACTGACAAAACAAGTTGAAAAATATGTTTGCGGGATGTACTAGATCATCCAAACTGTCCGGAACTTGCATTCTACAGTTACAATGCGAGCTTGTTTCGTCACTCTTAGCTTGGATATGTATTCAACCATGCCCATAACATATACCTAAAGATCAAAAGACATGGTCCAGAAGACCATGATACATTTTAAGATGGGTTTGGGATATCCCGGGTATTCCAAACCGTTCTTGAGTTCAGAACTTGCGATCTACAGCCCATCTTTAGCTTTTTTCGTCGCTCCAGGCTTGGATATGCATTCAACCATATTTATAACATATTTATGAATATCAGGAAACATGGTAAGATTGTTTTAGGATATCCTGGGTCATCCAAACTATACTTGAAGTCAGAACTTGCGATCTACAACCACCACTCTAACTTTTTTCGTCACTCTAAACTTGGATATGTATTGAACTATATCCATAATATGTTCCAGACGACGAGAAGACAAAGTAAGATAGTTTTGGGACATCCTGCCCTAGCAGCACACATGTTCCACTTATGTTACTGCAAATCGTATGTAACCAGATTTAGTCCCAAACAAGTTGCTGCAACTATTTTTGTCTGACCTGTGCTGCTCGGGTGGGTTATCCAAACCGCCCTTGAGTTCAGAATTCTCGTTCTACGGCCCCCACTTTAGCTCCGCTCCAAGTTTTAACTTTAGCTCCGCTCCAAGCTTGGATATGTATTCAACCATATTTATAACATATTCATGAATATCAGGAAACATGGTTAGATGGTTTTGGGATATCCTGGGTCATCCAAACTGTCCTTGAGTTCCGAACTTGCGATCTACAGCTACGAAACTAGCTTTTCTTGTCACTAGAAACTTGGATATGTATTCAAGAATGTTCGTAACATATTCTAGGAGACCAGGAGACATAATTAGTTGGCTTTGGGACATCCTGGGTTATACAAATCATTCTGGAGTACAGAACTAGCGATCTACAGCCACCATCCTAGCTTTTTTCGCCGCTTTAAGTTTGGATATGTATTCATCCATCAACCATGTCCATAATACATTCCTGAAAACCAAGGGACATGTTAAGATAATTTTGGGATATCCTGGGTCATCAAAACCGTCTTTGAGTTCAGAACATGCGATCTACAGGCACAGCAGTACATATTTTCCAACCGTCTAAGACGAATTAAGTACTGTCCATTTAATTCCACCAGTTAATTTTCGGTATCTTTGCAGATACGTATTTCGACCACACAGTTGTGGTCGAAATACGTATCTGCAAAGATAACGAAAATTAACTGGTGGAATTAAATGGACAGTACTTAATTCGTCTTAGACGGTTGAATACATTCCACTAAAGAGCTATATATATTTTTCTCCATATTTTACAGCTAACCGTAAGCATTTAAAAATCCGTACGTGCGACTATAACGCTGTCACAGTGCAAACATGCTTTATACTGGCTTATAGAGCCTGGCTTATATAGCTTTATATTGCCGAAAAGGCAAAATATAGTGCTAATGGTTACTTTGGGTATCCGTCACTCAAAGCTCTAATATATCGGCACCAACATTTCAAATTTTATCAAAGTTACTATATTACAGGTCTGGTAGCGGGTCTCTTTTTAGTGACATGGTCACTTTTTTCGGGTAAGTCTCTAAAAAGTCTCTTTTTTCGAGCTCAAGTCACTAAATTCACTTTTCCTCGTAAAAAGTCACTATTTTCAACAAATTCGATCAGAATAATCGGTGAGGTACTAAACCCATGATTCGTGTGAAAAGAAATTTTAAATAATGTAACAGTTTCTGTACTCGTCGATAAAGTTGCTTTATAGTAAACTGATAGATGTATAAAAAAAAGAACTCGTAAGGCTTTTTAGCCCGAAAGTCGCTCTCAACTTCTTCTTGCCTTCAAAATCCCCACTAATACTTGACCAACCTTTCAACTCAGTTATTAGCTTTCCAATAATAATTTAATGGACCGATTCTATGTCACTATTCATAAATGTTTATTATGTGAGGTTAGCAGAATGCGATCGAGAATCCAAACATATTCCAAAGCCTAACTGCAGGCTTTGATGATTTTCTCAAATTTTAGAAAATATTATTGAACTCCATGATAGTTAGTTTAAATGAAATAGCGAGGAACTGCTCAAATTATCACTTCTTTAAGAATTTACAAAATGTATTCTGAAGATGAATGAAATGTGAATTTTTAAATATTTTGGAATTTTGAATTTGAACTACCGTTTTATACTCCGAGGAAACTTCTTTTTAAGGAATTTTGGAAGCCCAAACAAACTATTTAGGTTTAAAAATGATTCTTTGGCCTCTGGAAAGAATCTGTGCTATGGTGAATCGTGAATTAATATAATCCCGAAGCAAATTTAACATATTTAAATCTTTCATTTGGAAATTATTTTGTACTAAAATTCTTAGAATAAGAATGTGAAACCCCTTCAGCTTCAAAAGTTTTCCTCTGCATCTTACGTCGAGCCTTTAATCAAAAAAATATTAAAATTTGTTACTATGATCGCTGTTTATTTGTCCATTAACGTTCATAATATATTTTATGATTTGGCAATGCTATTTATAGAAACAGTCTTATTTTCTAAATGGCAATATTATTTCAGTTTTTAAAAGTTTTTCTAAACCAACAGAGGAATCTATTTTCGATTTATGACCTTTGAGAGTCGAAATAATTTTATATCTAGCAATTATTAAATAATTTTCAATCATAAAAAGTCATTTTCACATACAGAGACTGTAGGAAAAAGTTCAAGTCATACAAAACATTGTTCCCGCAATGTGTAGAACTTGTTGCAAAATTGTTGTTTAAATTAAAAACATAGTTTCGGAGACGAGCCAGCCTCGGGCTGAAAGTCTCCTTAATTAAGACAAAAAAAAAACATAGTTCTTGTCGGAGATAAAAAAACCCCTTCAAAGACAAAACAATACTGAAGCTCCCTCTACTCCACGGCATGGCAGGCTGAAAATTCTTCCAGCAACTTCAGCTCTCTTTATTTAATCATCGTGGGTATACAATCTATCAACAAGAATCTTCCATAATCTACCCAAGAGTATCTCACACCTCGTTGTTGTTAGACCATTCTAAATCTTATTCATCAAGTTTTCACGCGCGACTAAACTCGTTTGAAATTTTTAAGGGGCTTGAGTTTTCCATACATAATCCCTTCGTTTCACTCATTTACCGAAAAATCAATCGAGGCGAAAATACAAAAAATCCTGAGGTGAGTTATTTGGATAATTCGAATCATGCAAGATTTTACCATGATTCAAATCGTACATTAGTTTTGAGATCTTGAGTTTTTCTTGACACTGACTGAAAGTCACTATTTGGTCACTTTTTCTGCAAATGAAGGTCACTATTTGGTCTCTTTTTTCGACAACGTTGGTCACTAAAGTCATTATTTTGAGCAGCATTGATCGCTACCAGCCCTGCTATATGTATTTGATTATTACAGTTGGATATATACCAGCACCAACATTTCAAAAGATTTTTTTTCAGCTGTAGATCTCAAATCCCGATCTCAAAGACAGTTTGGATTGTCCAGAATATCTCAAAACTATTTTACGATATCCGTTGACCTCCCGGGAAGTGTAATGGATATAATGGAATTCATATTGAAGCTTTGAATAACGAAAAGAACTTCCAAACAGCTGAAGATCTGAAGTCCTGAACTTGACAGTTTGGATTGCCCAGAATATCTCATAACTATCTTACCACATCCGTTGAGTTACCGGGAGGTGCATTGTATATTATTGAATGGATATTAAAGGTTTGAGTACCGAAACGAGCTCCTAAGCAATGAAACGAATCACCGTTGGGCTGAAAGTCTTTTTAATAAAGACATAAAAAGCTTCTAAGCAGCTGTAGAACTCAAGTCCTGAACTCAATGAGAGTTTGGATTGCCCAAAATATCTTAAAATTATCTTATAATATCCGTTGACCTCCCGGGTGTAATGAATATAATTGAACGGATATTGAGGCTTTGTGTACTGAAAAGAGTTTCTAAGCAGCTGTCCAGCATTGCCCAAAATATCTCATATCTATTTCACTAAACCCGTTGACCTCCCAGGAGGTGTAATAGATATAATTGAACGAATATGGAAGCGTTGATTACCGAAAAGAGCTTCTAAAAATTAAAGCAATTTGTATAATTATTATACGATTGTTAATCAGCCTCAAAAGTTAATTTGTGATATTTCTCGGCACATAGCATTTTTTACCAAAAAAAAAAGCTCATCAATATTCGTGATGTAGCAATGCTCGTTATTAGAATAATCAACTTTACCTACGTGTGGAAACTTAACCAGCACAAATTCCAAATTATGTTGACGGAAATGGTAGAGGCATTCCACGGGGGCATGTCAGTCGATCCTGAGCGACCATTTCGAAAATATTTGAAACTCTGCACAGTTTTCAATTTCATCTAAATCGTCATTTTCGATATCAAATCTTCATATTGAGTCACGACTAACTTTTCAAAAGGGTGTATGTGAAAATGGTTCAAAATATTTAAAAAGCTGCACAGCAAAAAACGGAATGTTCGATTGTTATGATTTTTTCAGCAAAGTTAGACAACTAAATGGTGATTCTTAAGAAAATGTGCACAGTAAAAAAATTTTTTGCCTTTAAAATATCATTTTTGTCACAAAAACTCAAATATCTCAAAACCCTATCTTTTTCGAACGTAATTTTTTTAGAAAACGGTCCATTATATTAGCTATCTACCATAAAAATTTGGTGATGGTAAACTAATAAACAAAAAGTTATGACATTTCAAACATTTCACAATTTTCACATATAGTAAACAAAAAAAAATTCCGTGTATTTTTTTCAAGAATCGCAGATTTGATGCTGATTTTATTGTTAAGGGCCTTGCGTGAGTTAAACAAGTTGTTTGTATGATATTCCATATTTATGTATTCATCGATATTATGTATATTATATGTATAAATATTATATGTATAAATAAATAAAAATGAATTAATATTATCCTAAGTATTAAATTAAATGTGGCAGTTACACAATGTTGTTATAGAAACTCTAAGAGTTTTGGGTTTGAATTTTGGTATGGGTTATGATATCATGAAAACAGTTTATTAATACTTATTTTTTATTTATTTTATTCAAATTTTTTAAAATATCGAACACTTTTGAATTATTATCAGCACAGTTTGAGTATAGTTTTGCTTTAATTTTATTTTCCGACAATGGAATGAAACAGTGAAATTTTTGGGTTCCTTGGATCGTTTTCGCGTTATTAAATTGCTCGCTGAGCTCTGAAGCCTTTATTTCGTACTCTTCAGTAGTAGTAAAACAAAATGATAATTTGGTTAAATCTTTTTCTTTTCTACGATTTGCCCAATCAAAAAGTTCTTTCGCAGTTTTAATTGGATGCTCACGTTCTTTGGCTAAACTTGCTCTTGTGGCCATGCGCTTTATTGTTCCTCCAATAGCATCACAAGGACCTTTGCCATGTGATGTAGCAAAAAAAATGCCATTCTGCATCAATTCCGTACATTGATTTAAATTGACATAGGCTCGAAAAAATTCTTACGATTTTTGTACTGCGACGCTGCTCCATCAGACATGAAATATATCTTTTTGACTTCTTTATGCTTATCAACGCGTAAAAAGTTAATCATTTTTTCAATGAACAAGTTTACGGATACTGAATCGTGTCTTAAATCTTCGGAAATTATAATAAAACTTAAGTGTTCAATTTGCGTACTTCTATTAAAATAAATAACGAATGGATGAATTGTAGCTTGTTGTACGTTCCAGTGATGGGACTGCACTTCATCTTGCAATACAAAGCTGTAATTTTCAGAAAAATCACAAATGACTAAAAATTCACCATTTTGTAATGTATTTTTCGAATTTTTAAAAAGCTGGATTGTTCTGTTTTAATGAAATCGTGAGGGATTAAACTTTCTAATTTCAAGCAAAAATATGACACAAACTCATCTACAGGTTTTACAATAGTTTCTATGTCACACCTATCCGTGGTCACCCATTGCTCAAATGATAACTGATCAATATATTTTTCTTCAAACTCAGCGAATAAAGTATTTTCCAATGATGAAGAATCTGGACAATCCGAACAAGATCGTAGATAGCAATTTGATGTTGTATTTTCACACAAAAGACTACCAGTTAACATTTTAATATCCTTTGTTAAATTGATTCTTTTCAAACTATGTAAAATAAGATTAATATTCTCATGGGTTGTGCACACACACATTATGTGTTCCTGAATTGGAAAGAAGCTTACATTGCCTTGGCCGAAGGCTTGCAAATGAGGAAAAACCTATTTTAATATTATCGTGAATTTCCTTGAAGCGTGTGTACGCTTCTTTCAAAGTCGTCATCATTAATCGTTTTTGGATTGCTTGACGCTTTCCATCTTTTTTTACTGATACATAATCTTTTTGACCAGGCATAGCTCGACTTACTTCCTCATCTTCAAAATATTGAACTACTATTTCTTTTGTCTCATCTGTTAATGCAGTACTAGACCTAGTATTTTTGGTTGAAAGACAGTTATTCTTCAATTGTTTTGCCTCTTTTACTGTATTTCTATTGGTTTTGAACTCATCAATGGCATCCTGAATAGACCACGAACTTGGCAGCATCGACAAAATCAATAATTTTTCTTTCCTTGTCGTGGCTGCATTCGAGAACCTTTCCTTCATATTTATAATTACCTCATCGTAGTCTGTATTTTCCACATCATCAGGTCCTAATTTGAAAAGGTTTCTTCGTTCAGATTCGTTTATTTCACGGTATTTTTCTCCGGGTAATAAACGTCCATCTTACTCCATTTAATCAGAGTCACTTTTATCCCAGCTATGCCCTCGTTAAAGCGTTCGATGTTGACCTTTTGGATACACTCATCTTCCGATTGATTTGTTGAAACAGATTTCGCTGATGGTACGGTGGCAAGGCTCTCAGCACTTAATACTTCTGGTAATTCCTCAGTTGTTGTCGATACATCTGGCAATTCCTCAGTTGCTGTCGTTTTCGAACTTCCTGCGCTCTGCTCAACCGATGATATACAGATTGCTCTTTTGTCAACGTTTAGACGGCAGGACGTGCAAATGCGTAAATTTGTATTCAATGTGGACATTGGAGCATAACCAGTCGCTTTCAGTTTATCTATGGTGCTTTCGGTGAGATTTCGTAACTCTTTTGAACACTTTTTTCCATCAAACGGCCTACAACAGTTGAGAAAGCGGCTACTCATGTTGTTCGTAATATTTCAATAAACAAAATCACTTTTATGTTTTTACTGACTAGTTTGGTGTCATTTGCTTGACTGAAGAAAAAAATTACTATAAGATCTTTAACAACCTTAGTAGTAGTAATTTTTTTGCTTTTTCGTGAGCATTGTCATGGTATGTACCTATCATGCATTTGTTGTTGTTGAAGATACCCGTTTCCTCCCGATCATAAAGTCTATTCTCTAAGAGGTATATTTTTTGCAGGTAAACTATAGACGTACACGTGTATATAAATCTTTGATTTTGCAGCTTTTGTCTTAAAAATAACATTTCTGATATGTTTCTATCAACGTTATTATCAACAGGTTTCAACACTATTAAAAGAATTTTTCGCCAGTCACGTGCAATGAAAGTTATGACACTATCAATACTTTTGATCACAACACTGGATCGTGTCTAAGTTTCTTATAGATGCTATGAATAATTAAATCAAAATATCATGAAAACAACTTGTTTAAATCACGTCCCTTAACAATAAAATCTGCATCAAACTGCAATTCTCGAAATATCTTACACAGAAAAAATTTTTTTACTATATGTGAAAATTGTGAAATGTTTGAAATGTCATAACTTTTTGTTTATTAGTTTACCATCACCAAATTTTATGGTAGATAGCTAATATAATGGACCGTTTTCCTAAAAATTACGTTCGAAAAAGATAGGGTTTTGAGATATTTGAGTTTTTGTGACAAAATGATATTTTTAAAGGCAAAAAAATTTTTTTACTGTGCACATTTTCTTAAGAATCACCATTTAGTTGTCTAACTTTGCTGAAAAAATCATAACAATCGAACATTCCGTTTTTGCTGTGCAGCTTTTTAAATATTTTTGAACCATTTTCACATACACCCTTTTGAAAAGTTAGTCGTGACTCAATATGAAGATTTGATATCGAAAAATGACGATTTAGATGAAATTGAAAAACTGTGCAGAGTTTCAAATATTTTCGAAATGGTCGCTCAGGATCGACTGACATGCCCCGTGGAATGCCTCAGTAGATATCACCAAATATCTCATTGACTTGACAACTTTTATTATCCAACAAGCAAACTATTGAAACAATTTGACCCAACTGATTGTCGAAAACTGATACATTTTTCAAATTTCGGTAGAAAACAGTCGAAGCCTTTCAACAGTAATTTTCAAGCCTATTCGCTAATTTTTGAGAACACAGTTCCTCAACACGGTTTACTGATGTGAATAATGAGCCTGGAACGTTTCATATGGAGATAATTGACCTCCAATGCAGCAACGTGCTGAAATATAAATCTCAGAAAGAAACATCTTTCGTAAGATATTTTCTCTTTTCTTCTTCTTCTTCTTCATTGGCATTATACCCCTCACTGGGACATTGCCGCCTCGCAGTGTTCATTAAGCTCTTCCACAGTTATTAACTGCGAGGTTTCTAAACCAAGTTACCATTTCTGCATTCGTATATCATGAGGCTAACACGATGATACTTTTATACCCAGGGAAGTCGAGACAATTCGCAAACCGAAAATTGTCTAGACCGGAATCGGGAATCGAACCCAGCCACCCTCAGCATCGGCTCGCACGTCTAAGGAGGGCCCGTCTTACCAGAAGTAAATATCTGTGTGAACAACATACTTATCAAGAATGAAAGCAATTAAAAGCAATTGCTGTTCTTCATTATCTTGCTTGTAAAATTCGTTCAACAATTGTGAAATCAATATGAGTCGAGTATTGAAAGGAAGCCAACGGTTCCATCCCCTGTTACGTAAAAAGAAAAAGAAAATAAGCACACAAAAAAGATTGTTTAATCGTATTTAGATTTCTTTTAAACAATTTTAGCCATTCTATAAAACTAAATGCCATTTTGAAAAAATGTTTTTTTTTTTGGTTATTTTGAATATGCACCGAACATATTCTGGCCCGCCAGAAAGCGGCCATTCTGAAAATCGGCCTGAAAAGGTTGGACAGGCCTATCTACAACATCCATAACACAAAGTATGTTTACAAAATAAGTTCGGCCTAAATCGGTTCCGAAATCTGTCATTTTGTTATTGAATAAAGGTTAAAAACAGGACAGCTACTGTGGGAAGGAAGGGATCAACTCTGTATGAATGATTAGCATTGGTCACTATCATCCAAAGTTCAATCACTTGGCGATTCCCTGGGCAGAACTCTTCGGTATCCCTGTGAAATAAATTTAATTTACGCTCGTCACGTATTGATCCGACGAAAACGGAGTTCTATCAATCCTACGATATGCGAGCTCTTGGACCCATCTCTGTTCGGTTCCCGTATAGGGTGAATTTCTCCATCCATGCCAAGCCCAAAAAAATCGATTAATTTTCCTCCATTTCTCCGATCCGAAGTATCACTACGTTCTACTAGCAGCTGATGGCGGTGGCGTTTGTCGTATGCTTCTTTGGGTACATCACGGATTGTTTACGATAAAAAATGGACAATCCTTATCTCGTGTAAATTTTAAACTAAATGTGCGACAATTGAAACCGAAAACAAATTGCAAATCATTACTCGTTTTCCTAGCTGCACTGTGAAATCATAGGTTAGTAAAGGCAAAATGATTATGCTTTCATTAGTTTTCGAGCCTTTGATAAAAACGGTTCCCCGTGTTGACAGAATAACTGCCAGTAGGGGAAGAGGCCCCAAAACGCCCCCCCGATGCAAAACGCCTTTTGTGGTTTCCCTCATATTTACCGTCATTAAGATGGTCATAACAAAACTAGATCTAAAATTATGTAGGTTAGGCGAAAAAAGTTTCAAAATAGTGTATGGGAAGGTCGGAAAAACTTAAAATTTCCACATTTTGAAGAAACATCTAACATTTTGGCGAGGCATAACGCCCTAGTGGCTCTAACCTACAATGTACTTGCGTCTCCACGCACTATCCATACCAGAATGCTGATTCGCCGACGCGTGGTACTTTGTTCCCTAGGAGCTGCCAGCTAAAAGGCGTTTTGCCTCATGAGTTTTCCGGCAACAGAATATCACCACTTTTTTGAAATGTGAATGTTATCAATATGATTGAGATTTTTGACAATTTTTGAATGGCATCAACTAGCTATCTTGTTTAACTGTTGCATAATGTAAAAATACCCATGAATAGCGTTACAAATAAGACAATAAAGCAGGGTTTGCTTAGCTAGGGCATATTGCCCCCCTTCCCCTACCCATTACTGCCATTACCATTTGTCCAAATTTTATCGGACACAGTTTACATCGAAGAGCTTTCTGTTGCTTCCTTTCTCCAACTACTCCGCTGGCAGTCAGTGCGATTCAATGTGTGAACCTTCCGATGATTCGGTGTCGCTTCGATGCGAATTGTACACCGCCGTTACAAGTGAAGGTGCCTCCCGTTCCGGTCCCAGTCCTGGATCCGATCGGTATGCTACTCGAAGCCACCAGCACTTATACATGGAACAACAATCCGTCCTGTACCTTTTTCCATTTCCACCCATCAAACTCCAGTTCATGCCGATAAAGACAAACACGAAGAAAGAGAGCCGGCTCTCTGCTGCCACTAACTAGGGAGAAAGATATGCCATGCCTGCCTACCGACCGTCGAGTCGCCACGGTTCGGTTCTGAGCTTTGCCGTCTTCCTGGTTCACAGTCATAAATCCTCGAAGGAAACATGTTTTCATTTAAATAACAAAGAAAATATATTACTCCTCCGTCACCGCATCGCGACCTTTTGCCGCGGCCCTCGGCCGATGAGTTTCAGTTCTTTTTGTTCAGAACTGTGTAAGGTTTGGTGAAAGCGATAATTTCTAGCTGGGAAAAATTTAACGGCACAAGGTGTTGATAATGTTCAATGGACTGCCTATTGCAAGCTTTTGGAGTAGTGAGTAATATTTACTAAAACCTGCTCTTGCTGGTAAATTTGTTATTTAAATAAACATCATTGATGGATTGGAACAACCATTTTGATAGTTCCCCAATCAGGCAAAATACAACATTATCATTTACGCATTCATCAGAAAGACAGCCGCTCAACCGTGGATTGTTGGGGCTAAGTATAGGAACTTATTGCGTTACGTCTACTCCAGCGTAAAAATTTGATACAATATGCTGTAGTCGCTGTATTAATCTTGAAATCATAGTTTTATCAAAACCATCAGGTACAAGTCTGTTACTAACTCATACAGTTCGGATACGATGTAAACTATTGGGCTGCAGTAAAGATGCCGTTACTACAGTCAGGCTGGCAGCAAAAGGTAAGAAGGCGAATAAACTCACAACTCACTCGCGATTGGCAAATAAAATAAATTACTGTTCGCTGAAGTTGAGCTGGCAGGCTGCAAGACTTGGAGAAATCCTTCAACTGCATCGATTATGAAGGTTATCTTTTTCTTTTGCTGACTCAAGCAAGAAGGTGTAATGAAGCGTTTTCTTTTCCAGCCATCTCGATGGTCGGTAAGTTGATCGATCGATCACGTTTGCTGATGGTGCATGACCTGCTATCCGCACAACCGGGGTCTGAACCATTTCTGCATTAATCATATATTCGAAAGCTGTTCATAAATATGGCCATATACAAGAACTATACATGTATTTTCTTTAATGAATTCCATTTCTGTATCCTCAAATAATTGAAAAGTGTAATTATGAACTTCTGTGGGCTATAACAGTAAATTTTGCACAGGATTCATTGAATGGGCTAATAAGAGTTCTCAATGGAGTCAAGAACTTATCGGATATCTGCGTGTTATCGCTCGTCAATCGAAACACATTGAGTTGAATTAATTTGAAACACGTTTTTCGACGATTGTGTGTCTTTGAAATAACTTTGTTTTTCGTACAAATGAAAAACTTAGTAGTACTCACCAGGGAAATTTCCCATAGGTAACCTCCAGCTAATCAATTATTCCGATTTAATTTCACTGATATGTTGAGGATTCCTCGGTTTCTTGTGGCAATGAGTGTCGAACTTATTTTTTTCTCCTAATCCTAAGAAGACTATTCAATTGACGACTAGCAACTGCGATTTGTACAGTCGATCAAGCAAAGCCAAGCATAGGCATTTTTCGTTAGCCACATTGTTTTGTTTTTCTAATTTATAACTCAGGAGTTTCTAACATTTCGGATATATCTCTTTTGGGTAATTATTATTCGTTTATTTCTCACAAAATAAGTGTAGTTTTGTTATGATGTTCTATCAATTTTATTAAGGCTGGTTTTCTATTTTTCAATTCTTGACAATTTTTGTCGATTCCTTAATTTATCACACATTTAAGTGTTTTGGCGGTCAGTCCGGTAATATTTGTTTTATCTTGAATATTTACGAACAAAACCGATCAAAAGTGATCAATTTGTCACGAACTTAGGTCTAGGTGCATTCCATTTAGTTTCATTCAAACTCACATTTACATGTTCCTCATGACGTGAGCGGAAATGATTCACCAAACGTAAATGATACGAAACTTCAGTCTGATGAGGGGCCGGTGAGGAGGTAATCGGCCGGACCGAAGAACATGTATAACGCGAAATATATAATTTTCCCATATTTTTCTGAGACTGACACAAAAGCGAAATGAATTAAAAAAGTTAACAGCGACCGAAACCTCGCCGAGTTACGGCGACCACAGCGATGGGCGGAACTGCTTTTGGATTCGACCCGATGGGAGGGCGGTGTGGTTGACGCGGAACAGCAGCTTTTTGCCCTCCCCACGAAGAGTGCTTTTCCTCTGCGTTCAGCAGCAGCGAGCGCACACACAGGCATAATTGCACGGCTTCATAGGTTGGGAGGCATACTCCATTCGTACCGTTTCCCTCGCATCAGCACTCTCACCCTTTCGACCTCTGCTGCTGGCTGGTGGCTCTCTTTGTGCTGCGGATGAAATCCGTGGATCCGTTCGTTGTCGGCGCTGACGGATTCTTGCAATCAGGCCGTATTATTGCCACACATATAGCGGGCAGGGTGGGGTCATACATACCTAAACTGTGGCAAATATCGTCGAGAGGGCATTGTAGCGCTACGATGCTGCACTCAAATGGGGGTACAGATGTGTACTCCCGAGTCCCGACTTCAAAACTTATGATAGCAATATCATTGCGCTCGAGTAAGAATTTACGATACACTAACAGTTAAAACTGTTCTTGGCTGTAATATTGCCGTTTAAGTAGAGTTCTATTAGAATAGTCTTCAGGTATTCCTGGTAGAGTAGGATACCTCAACTTGATAAGTAGATGGAGTTAGAGTTGGTTTAATAATACAGGTTCTAAACCTCGCTACCCGCTCACAAAAAAAAATCTGTCCGATTTTGGAGACAGCAGCTGGGATACTGAAATTGGTTCGTTATTCAAAATATGAATCAAATTTAGCATCCCCATAAAGGTTTAAACGATTCAACAATTTTTGGTTCAAGTCTTCCAAGCAATCCTTACAATATAAAAATATGACAATTCGTAAGGTATAAACAACTTCTAATAGTGTAATTTTGAGAAGTGTCCAGCGCTGGGAGATTTTCCTTTAACGATATATTTATGAATGGAATTGAAAGTTTAGTACAGAAAAAACACTTAAATTTTCACAATCTATCATATTTAATAATATTTTTTGTTTCTCCTTTTTCAGGTAAGCAAGACATACTAATCCGGAATCACATAACTGTAATAGTGAGTATTATTTTGAGCAAGACTACAATTCACAAGCAAAAGGCTTAAGGTTGAATTTCATGCCTGCTACTTTCCAATTTTTACAATTACCATTTTTTACTATTTTTCTTATTAATCTTTACTCTGTCCAATTTTCAATTGTGCCAAACGAATTACTACTGTGATATTTATAGAGTGATGTTGACCACCAGAAAAAAATTGCAAAGTCAATATTGAACTAGGGTAACAGGAATTTTTCGGGAGAAAATAGATCAACGGCAAACAACAGCAATCAAAAAAAAATAGATTGTATCAAAGAACCGATGATATGAGAAACTAACGGACACACAAAAATGGTTGTCTTATTTTTTAGGATTTTTTTTAAAAGGGTAAAGAGAAAATACTAATAATATTTGTGGGGGTTAGGTAAGTTATCTTAAGCGTGTATGTAGAAGTTTACCATTCATTAGGTTGTCACATGAATGCGTACGAATTAATCATCCCGTTAAACGGCTACAACCACTTATTCAACAACCGTAGACGATCAGTAAATGGCAAGCCATGCATCTTCCTCTTTTATCGTTGGACCATCGTACCAAACAGACGTGTCAGCAGCGTACCGCTCTGCCAGCAGGATTCTAGCTTCCCACAATGGCGATCCTGCCAGGTTTTGTTGCCTCCATGTGCAACAAAATTGAACACTGATCCAAAAACAATATAATGGTTATTTCTTGGCAACTGATTCATATGGTGAGTGAAAAATAAAGTAGAATAAATTGAGAAAGAATTATTATAGGCAAAAAACGTCGGCTGAAAGTGATTGTTTTGTGATCTAACGTGTTTTTTATGCGAGAGCGAGTGCTTGGAATAGCAATGGAACAAATCTACGAACCAAAATTGAACGATTGTGGTGGCGTGTTTTAGATTTCTGCGAAAAAAATGCGTGCTGCTCGGGATGACCACGCTTGAACGGTTGGCATGTTGCTCGGGACGACCATGCATTGAAAAAAGACATTAAAGGATGATTATAATTTGGCATGTTGCTCGGGACGACCATGCAGTGAACAAAATGGTATCTTAGAAGAAGATTGTTTTGCGTGTTACTTGGAATGTTCGTGTATGAACGGTTTGCATGTGGTTCGGGACGACCAAGCAATTAGAACATTACCAGAAGACTCTTTTGCGTGTTGTTTGGGATGGCAACACCTGAACAGGTTTGCATGTTGCTCGGAACAATTATTTGGTCTTTAAAGGAGACAAATTCGCTTGTTGCTCGGGACGACCACGCTTGCACGGTTGGCATGTTTCTCGGGACGACCATGCATAGAAATAAGACCTTAGAGGATGATTATAATTTTGCTTGTTGTTCAGGAGACCATGCATTTAAATGATTCGGTCTTTAAGGAAGGTAAATTTCCGCGTTAAATGGATTGCATGTGGATCCGGATCGGACTATTTTGCGTGTTATTCGGGATGGCCACACCTAAAAAGGTTTGCATGCTACGCGGGCGTCCATGCATTGAAATGATTCGGCCTTGAATAAAGACGAATTTGTGTATTCTTCAACTTGACGGACTTGAACGACCCTTCGAAAAATGCGTGCTACTGGAAGTCTTTTGGAATGAGTAAATTAGACAAATGCACATGTTGATTGAAATGAGTACAAAATGATGTTATTGCATGTGGTTTGCAATCATGCATTAGTTCGATCAATCGTGATAAAAAAAAATCTTGTCACGTATAAACTGTAATAAATGGAGAGACCGCTATGCATTGTATGATTCTAACAAGGAAACGAAATTGCGAAATGAGTGTAATAACATTTTGAAAAATGAGATTTTTTGAGCCAGATAGCATTTTTTTTTTGTTTCTTTATTAAAGTGACCAGATAGCATAGTTTTTCACTATAAACCGTTCATTTTAAGCTTGATATTTGCAAACAGGCCATGTCTAGATTGTGACTTTTAAGATGCGTTTAATAGTTGACTATATGAACATACATATTTTATCGAAATGAGTGAAAGACTACTAGGGAAGTCTATTATTGTTATTTATTCAGCCTAAGCACGCAGAGGCCTCTGCAGTACGTAACAGCCGTTTCCATTCAGCACGGTTCATGGGTGTACATATGTCTCCAGCTTCGCACTCTACGGTGGGGCCGTAAATTGTCCTTTACAAAGGAAGTCTGAATATCTTTTGTTATATGTGAAACAAAACAGGAGTCTGGATGATTATCTGAAATGGTTTGTGTTTGAAAAACCGCAAAGTTGGTCAAGAAGGCCATTAGGATGGGTTGGGTCTTCGGAAAGATGGGTTCGCAAGGAGTTCACTATTTTTAAGACAAATTTGTGTGATATTTATCAACTAAAAGTTGAATCAGCAATAATTTGAATTGTGAAATCACCTACTTTGTTTACTTCCTGTATAAGATTTAATTAAAACTATGTTCGAGCATTTGAAAAGAATCCATGAGTGACGTCTTGCATCTTAGCGGCGCTAATGTACGCTAATGTAATTCAGGGATGTATATGTCTTCAAATCTGAAATACAGAGAATTGCTCTATTTTAAAAAGTTATGTTGACGATCAAATTAGTTTTGGATGAATTTATGTTGAAGGTCAATTGAGTTTGAAAAAAAAACCCTTTGTGGTTGCATATGTGTAAGTTTGGAAAATGTCATTTTCTTCAAAACAAGTTCAGTTTTGAATACATCTGCTTGTCACCGCTGGTGTACATGATACTACCAGTTATCTCAGATATCTTTGATTCCGCGATATTTAGAATGCTATCGATAACTTGACACGCTCTATATTATTCTGGAGTAGGTCAACGCATTCCAAGAGTCTCTTTATTAGTTTTAAATTGACTACGAAAAAGCTTTCGACCGTCTCATGAGAATATGTGGAGTTAATTTCTGGAAAAAACAGATAGATAAGTCAACACACAAAATTCCGAATTTTTATTTCAAATATAGAATCTGTCTGACAAGTCTTTAAAATTCGTTCTAAATGAAACTGATCAAATCTCACAATTTGCAACAATTTATATAAAACATGTTCAACATATAGAAGCATGTTCATCCTGTGAGTGAGAACAAAGATGTATTATACTAAAATTTACATGAATTGCTTTATTATCCAAGAAAACTATAAAAAAAAACAATAGTTTAAAGGTGCTCTAGCATTACTAGCATTAATTTTACAATGTTCATATTATTTTTGGTAGATCAGTCAGTGCTCAGGTATATTTTTCCCTTTTTTAATGGGAGAAGAAGGGGAATGTGGGGCTTAGGTAAGTTATCTTAAGCGGGTATGTAGAATCTTACCATTCATTAGGTTGAACCATGATTGCTTACGAATTAATCATCCCGTTAACCGGCTACAACCACGTATTCAACAGCCGTAGACGATCAGTAAATAGCAAGCCATGCATCTTCCTCTTTCATCGTTGGACCATCGTACCAAACAGACGTGTCAGCAGCGTACCGCTCTGCCAGCAGGATTCTAGCTTCCCACAATATTTATAATGCAGTATTGGATGAGACATAGTAAGGTGCGAAATCAAGATCACGATAAAAAAGCAATTGAGGAGTCTTTTAAATATCTACCAAAAAGCTACTGTCAATCATAAGTGTAGTTGAAATGAAAAAAAACAACAGAGAAGCAAGTTGTCCTAAGTCCTTAGCAAATTCTGACATAGCGTTGTACGTATATCTCGACTAAATTATGTGTCTGCCCTTAAGGCTAATGGCTTCGCCTGATAGCAGCAAAAAACCGGATCAGCTCCCAGCTGACAATCACAATGCATTTGCAGAACATAAATCTTCACATAGATGATTCACTTCTGAATATATTTTAAATCAACTGGAAAATCTGATGAAATGTTGGAATAAAAAATGTCCTTTCTGCAATGGTTTTCAGACCTGGGGTCTTCTCATTATATAATCCAAAGCGATAATGGACCTATATTCGAAAATCTACAGGACAGGGACACAGACTCTTACTTAACTGTATGCGGTCTATGTGCGGGATGCAAAAAGTCCGACAAATTTGGCGACGTGGTCTTGCCGGCTCCCTAAGAATGTTCCAAAATAGATTCAACTTTTCTGCAAGAGCACTTCAGAGTTGTGGCTAGAGAAGGTGCGAAAGTGGTTGTAGTAAGTAAGACAGGAAAAACAATAAGTGAAGAATGTAAAAAAAGTTAAAAACGGTCCTGCTTTGTGAATATTCGTGAAGTGTGACGACGAGGAACTTGACATCTGCATTTAGAACTTCAGTTTTGAATAAGGTACCGGGAGATACCAACGGTATTACTAATTCACCGCAGTTGAGAAAACCGCGAACTCTTCGAATCAGAAACTTCCTTCCGTATTTGATGGTCACTTCATTTTCCATCGCGCCTAGCCAGCTTTCAGAATGGTCTGAAATTAAATAAAACAAAAAAAATGACAGCGGAGAAAAAATTCTTCCGTCATGGCCCAGGCCTACTCAGAACAATCTCTTTTATGTTACAATTTACATATTTAAAACTGCTTCTGGAAGCTAACAATAGCCCTCTCCATCCCCATCAGTGTTGGTGTTGTGTTTTTCAAAATTTCCTTTGTTTGCTGTTAGAACTGTCATATTTTTCTTGTTTGCTGTTAGAAAAAAACAAATAAGGCAGGGAAACACTAAGACAAATATCGCAAATTTGAACTAGACATCAGGTAAAAATGATAATTTTCATTTTGATTCAGTGTGCAGCAAAAAAAATTCACTCTGTGATAGTGTTGGTAAAATCTGCTTGGAGACCTCAATTTGGTTTTTATCCATAAAGAGATCTGAACTATTCGTTGTTCATTAGAAAATAGCAATTCAATTTTCGAATTTCTTTTCTAAAATTTCTGTATTTGAAAAAAAAAAAAAACCCAGATTAATCCACCTACAGTGAGATTTTGACCCTTCCTTGTTATAAGGAATTTTTTCCAGACTCCAGTATTTAAACCGAGATAAAACTACTCAGCTTCCCACGGTGATTTACCGTGAAGCTGACAAAATAATTGCCTACCCAAAGGCGGATGTCATGGGTTGAATGACAACTTAACGAATGATAACGTACTGTGCTTCATGCTGCCTATCTATAAGGCGCTCGTCGGATTGAATAACTATTGTGACATGGTTAGTAACTATCGTAACGGTGGTTTAATATATTGTACTGTTAATTTCCAGAGACCTCGATATTAATTAATCCAGAACTAACTAAATCAGTCATTGATCTGAGCGAAACTCAATAGCGTTCAATAATAACATATATTTCGCCTTATGGATGCCTAATTTTGTAAAACTAAACTTGTAAAATACCTTAAAAATGAGCGAGATTTTTATGGTAGTAAATTTCAGAATTTGCACACATACGCACACATACATGCATACAAGTGATCTATTAGTGTCTCAAAACATGCTCACATTTGCTATCTAGCTTCCACTGAAGAAATTTTTGAAATCCCTTTCAATTTTTTGCTTTTCTGAGAAGATTTTCTTGTACATGCTTCTATATGTTCCTAAATTAAAATCATTTGTTTCTTTGAAACAAATCAGAAAAATAGGCATAATTCCATGTCATATTATTTGTTATAATTATATTTTCAATGTCAAAGTGTATTTGTTTAAAATACCATACATTTTATTTAATAATTCACGAGATTTCTTGATAGATCAATACGTAACACACCTGCGTAACGCATACAAAGTGAAATTATAGACACTTCCGAAGGAAGGGTCAAAAACAAGCAAGGTGCTTTCGTTCAAAGAAACTTTTCGGTATTTAATGTTTTTTTTCTCTGGGAGTCTAACTATCGGAATTATGAGGAAAATTTAGGAGAATTTTTATCAGCCCCAGGAAACGCTTTCATAAACATATAATTAAATATTTTTGTGACAACAAGAAAAATAGTTTTCTATTCCGAAATTTCAAGAATAAAAAAGAAATTTCAACTATAAGTTTCCACTTCTTTTTCATTTTTGAGCGCTGATAGAAATTTTATTTTTTTTAATTCAGAATATTCGGATTTTATTTGGGAGTACAGTAATATCCCGATTTTATCAACCCCCTGGTCGATTTTGAAATGATAAAACAGGGTATCCCGGATAAAAGTGTACCATAGGCTCAACAGTGTAAACAATTGAATTACCATTCTCTCTACGGTATACAATAGGATATATTGTTTCTTGATGGTTGTCCATATTGTATCAACACCGTGGATATGATACGTCAACATAGTTCTCTAATGTAACAATACTTACAATTGTTTTTAGAACATTTAGTGCATAAATTTTAATTATTGATAACATCTGAAAATGTTGTTCAAATTGCATAATAGCAATATAACAATATTTATCCCATTGCCGCAAATATGCATTATTTTTCTACAAATTTCATTGTTGAACGGTGAAGCCGTTATAATTAAGAAATCCAATATCGTATTGTTTTACTATAAAAATACAATTCAATCTAATGTAATATGAACGGTTTTCTTTGGATATTTCAACAATATATTTACGATACACTCTATTGTTTGACAAAATCAAGTGTATGAAAAAATCTCAGATTTTGTATAGTTACGATACTTAACAACCCGTACGTTCTAATGCGAAAACTTCATTTACAATTTAATGAATGGTTCATAACAATACATTCTAATGTATTTCTATTATTTCATCTACAATAAAATATATTGTAAACTTATTGTGTTGTATAGTGATGTTACAATAAATTGTATTGTTTTTCTATCATATTTTGTATTCGGGATGTGTGTGGCCCCAAATGGCCGGAGCGAAATGTTATGACAGCAGATCTCCTTTGGTGCGTGTGCTGCACGCCACGGAGGTCTGACCAGAAGAGGCCGAGTCATGGCTTGCTGCGCACTGGTCGACTCGCTGAGGTGTTAATGTATAATCACACGCTGATGGTAACTTACTCAAACCCCACATTTCCCTTCTTCTCTCATTAAAAAAGGCAAAAAAAATCCTCTAGCATAGAACGCATTGATTTTTTTTAAAGTTATTTACGCTAGACGAAGATGAACATATTGGTTTTGAGAAACCGATAATTTCCTTTAAAAACTGAACTCCAAAATAAACTTGTCTGATCATCGTGGTTTTCAATCGCAGAACAACGAAATGCAAGTCAATAGGTTGTATCATTAAAATGTTAAACTAAATTGGTGTTATGGTGTTATGGTATTGATCTCACAAGAAACATTTTATATTGTAGCAATAATCTAAATATCTTATACCATTAAATCCATTAAATCCAACTATCAGTTTCACATATAGTAATACCAGCAAGCTGATCTTCAACATATCGATGTTGAACTTGCTAACAACCGCTTAGAACATGTGTTCCCAAACTGTGGGCCGCGACTCCCAGGGTGGTCGTGGGCTGATCAATGATGGGTTACGAAAGATGAATTCATGCTTTTGTCCCTATTTTGTCCAACAAATCTATCACAGCCATTAGATTTGGATCTATGTAGTGAAAGGAGAACAATAAATTTTGAGATTTAGTCAAATACAATGAAATCCAAACAATTCAAATCCAATCCAAATTCAATCCAATTCCAATAAAAATCCAAGCTACATACAATCCAATTCCAATAAACATCCAATCCTAATCCAATCCAAATCACATTTAATCCAAATCCGATCCAAATCCTATCTAAATTCGTTCCAAATCCAATCAAATGCAATTCTAATCTAAATCTAAATCAAATCAAATCCAAATGCAGTTCAAATCCAACCAAAATTTAATCCAAATCTGTTTCAAATCCGTTCCAAATCCAATTCAAATCGATTCCGATAAAATTCAAATCCAACCAAAATGTAATCCAAATCCTATCTAAATCCGTTTGAATTCCAAATCATTTCCAATCCATTCAAAGTAATATAATGATGAGATATGAAGCAATTCATAATGGTTTGTTCGATCTAACGCGAACTCATTTTTATCCAAATTCTGAAAGCCAATGTGGGAGGGTCGCGAGCAATATGCGATTCTGCTAGAAGGGTCGCATGTACAAGTAGTTTGGGAACATCTGGCCTAGGATATGATATTTATCTTAAATTTCGCAGAGATATCATACTTAAATGAGATAGCATAAGTATATATCTATAGTTTAGACTTATGTTAACCAATACTATTAGCCAATAACTCCAAACTTATGACTTTGTGAATGCTGGCAACGTTTTTGAGCTTCGTGAATGTTGGATATCTCATTTAACGGGTAATTCCGC
Source organism: Armigeres subalbatus (assembly GCF_024139115.2). NCBI lineage: Eukaryota > Metazoa > Arthropoda > Insecta > Diptera > Culicidae > Armigeres > Armigeres subalbatus. The sequence continues at coordinate 419,664,131 of NC_085140.1, read as the reverse complement.
TACGACATAAATTTAACGACGTACTACAACGTAATTTCCTAAATAAACTTCAAGATAATATATTAAGCCTGCTAAACAACTTTGTAGCATACGATAGATCTCCCTATCTCTCAGATTTCGATAGAACTAGATTAACTGTCTCATGTACACTAAAGCCGCCAAGTTATACATTTCAAACTAAATTTATTTTAACCAAAATCAGTGCTTCCACGACCCACCTTGTGATTTTCTAGATTGTCAACCCTTTTCTCGGCAGTCTCCCAGACACGCCTTGTGGTATTGCAAACCACAAACCATTTTCCAGCGGTCTCCCACGCTTTGTGATTTTCCATACCACAATCCATTTTCCAGCGGTCTTCCAGACGCTTTGTGATTTTTCATAACCACAATTCATTTTACAGCGGTCTTCCATACACGCTTTGAAATTTTCCAAACCACAACCCGTTTTCCAGCGGTTTTCAAGACACGCTTTGTGATTTTCAAACCACAATCCATTTTCCGGCGGTTTTCCACACGCGCCTTGTGATTTTCCAAACCACAATCCATTTTCCGGCGGTCTTCCAGACACGCTTTGTGATTTTCCAAACCACAATCCATTTTCCAGCTGTCTTCCACACGCGCTTTGTGATTTTCCAAACCACAATCCATTTTCCAGCGGTCTTCCAGACGTGCTTTGTGATTTTCAAAACCACAATCCATTTTCCAGCGTTCTTCCAGACGCACTTTGTGCCTTTCAAACCCCAATGCATTTTCCAGCGGTCTTCCAGACACGCTTTGTGATTTTCCAAACCACAATCCATTTTCCAGCGGTCTTTCCGACGCGCTTTGTGATTTTCCAAACCGCAATTCATTTTCCAGCGGTCATCCAGACGCGCTTTGTGATTTTCCAAACCACAATTCTCGCTTAACTTTTCAAAAGGACCTAAGTAACATTTTTTTCATGAAATAATATGAATAGCGCAATCAAGAGAACAACATGAAAGCTATTGATTGCAGTATTCAAATTAATTCATGAAAAAAATGTTACTTAGGTCCTTTTGAAAAGTTAAGCGAGAATTCATTTTCCAGCGGTCGACGACTTTATGATTTTCCAAACTACAATCCATTTTTCATCGATCATCCCGACGCGCTTTGTGATATTCCAAACCACAATCCAACTCACCTTTTGAAATTAGCGTCAGGATCCAACAAATAACCTGGCAGGATCGCCAAAATGTGTGGCCCCCAAATGGCCGGAGCGAAATGTTATGACAGCAGATCTCCGTTGGTGCGTGTGCACGCCACGGAGGTCTGACCAGAAGAGGCCGAGTCATGGCTTGCTGCGCACTGGTCGACTCGCTGAGGTGTTAACGTATAATCACACGCTGATGGTAACTTACTCAAACCTCACAGTATGTGGCAAAATTGGATTTTTTTTTCAATTTTTTAATTCATTCCACAAATATGAATCATTTTATTTCTTGGAAAGGCCAATTGCGTGAACAGTACCCGTTATTTATTGTCGAAATTGCTTACAGAATATTTCCCAGGTACTCAGATTTCGTTCGTAATAAGCTACAGGTGGAGAAAGTTATTTCATGAAAATCAATGTTGTTTGTGGTATTATTTACGAAAATAAAAAGAATGACAAAATTTGGGGGGGTGACAAAATCGGGTCGAAAACGTGATAAAATCAGGGGTAGACAAAACCGGGGAGTGACAAAATCGGATCAACACTGTACCGATAAGTTCATTTATCCTTCCCGGCAAGCTTCTATTTTAAAAATATTGAACAGAAATAAAAAATTGTTTTTTCAAGTTTGTTGTTGAAATTTTGCCCGAATTCGAACCAACAGAAGGCCAAATCTTAGTTTGAAAAATGAAGGTTTTTTGAGAAAGTGGTAGAAATCTTGCAAGAACTTCCACACGAAATCCTTGAGGAGCTTCCGGATTAAATCCTGGAGAAACTTCCGGACGAAATCCTAGAGAAACTTCTGGACGAAATCCTAGAGAAACTTCCGGACGAAATCCTGAGGAAACTTCTGGGCGAAATCCTGGAGAAACTTCCGGACGAAATCGTGGAGGAACTTTTGGACGAAATCCTGGAGAACTTCCGGATGAAATCGCGGAGGATCTTTTGGACGAAATCCTGAAAGAACTTTTGGACGAAAACCTGGAGCAACTTCTGGACGAAATCCTGGAGGAATTTCCAGACGAAATCCTGTAGGAACTTCTTGAAGAATTCCTGAAGGGACTTCCGGCCGACATCCTGGAGGAACTTCAGGACGAAATCGTGGAGTAGCCCGGACAAAATCCTGGATGAATTCCTTTAGGAACTTCCGGATGAAATCCTGGAAGAACTTCCGGACGAAATCATGGAGGAATTTCCGAACGAAATTCTGGATAAACCCACGAATGATATACTGGAGGAACTTCCAGCCGAAATCTTGGAGGAATTATTGGACGAAATTCTGGAGAAACTTCCGTTCGAAATCCTGGAAGAAGTTTCACATGAAATCCTGGAGGAACTTCCAGACGACATCCTGGAGGAACTTCCGGGCGACATCCTAGTGGAACTTCTGGACGATATTCTGGAGGAACTTCCCGATGAAATTCTGGAGGAATTTCCGGAGGAATCCCTGGATGAACTTCCGGAAGAATTCCTAGAAATACCTAACTGGTACCTGGTACCTGGTTGGCTACAGCGTCGATACACCTATGCCTGGCGTATTGTAGAGCTCCATAATCGTCGGTCTTGGGCGATGTTCCTCCAGTTTCCCCGAACGTTCAGGGTCCCCAGGTCCGATTCCACCGCGTGCAGCCAGCGTGTTCGTGGCCTTCCACAAAGTCGCCGTTCCCTATCTGGTTCTCTGTTGAATATTGTTTTTTTCTTCTGACATTCGCACTAAGTGACCAGCCCACTGAAGTCTGCCGTATTTTATACGATTCACAATATTTTCTTTTTTGTATACTTGATACAGCTCATGATTCATGCGTCTGCGCCACACACCATTTTCTAGTTTCCCTTCGAGTATTGTACGCAGCACTTTTCGCTCGAAAACCCCGAAAGCTCTCCGGTCCGCCTCTTTTAATGTCCATGCTTCATGTCCATAAAGGGCCACTGGTAGAATCAGAGTTTTGTATAGAGCAAATTTCGTTTCCGTCTGCATGTTGCGGAACCTAAGCTGGTTACGTAATCCGTAAAAGGCCCTATTCGCAGCAGCAATACGTCTTTTCACTTCACGGGAAACGTCATTGTCACATGTCACAAGCGTTCCAAGATAAACAATTGTTTTAACAACTACAAACACATCCCCATCAAGCACTACCTCTTCACCAACACCACTAGGTCTTCCCTATCTCTACCTGACGCCATGTACTTTGTTTTGGTAAAGTTAATGGTTAAGCCTATCCTCGTCGTCTCCCTCTTCAGTAGGACAAAAGCCTCCACTTCTGCTCTGCGGTCGATTCCAATAAGGTTGATGTCGTCCGCAAAACCCAGGAGCATATGCGACCGTGTGATGATAGTGCCGTTCCTCTACACGCCAGATCTCCTAATATCGCCTTGAAGTGTAATGTTGAACAATAAATTCGAAAGTGAATCACCCTGCTTCAATCCGTCTAAGGTCACAAACGAGGTTGACACTTCGTCTGCAATCCGAATACTTGATTTCGAACCATCCAGCGTTGCACGTATCAGTCTAATCAGTTTCGCCGGAAAACCATGTTCGGACATTATCTGCCACAGCTCATTTCTCTTCACTGAATCGTACGCTGCTTTGAAATCAATGAACAGATGGTGAGTCTGCAAGTTGTACTTCCGGAATTTATCAAGGATCATCCGCAGGCTAAACATCTGATCCGTCGTTGATCGGCCCTCACGAAAACCTGCCTGGTATTCGCCGACGAAGGACTCCTCAAGCGGTCTCAGTCTGTTAAACAGGATACGCGACAGGATTTTGTACGCCGAGTTCAGAAGGGTGATCCCTCTGTAATTGGCACACTCTAGTTTGTGCCCTTTCTTATAGATTGGGCATATGAGGCCATCCAACCAGCCGGCAGGCAGTTCTTCATCTTTCATCCTCCTGGAAATACTTCCGAAGAAATATCTGGAGGAATGTCCAGGAAGTCGTGAAAAAAAATCCTGAGGAATTCGTTGAGGTACTTCTGAAGGAATTCCGGAGAATTTTGGACGCTTGAAATTAGGCCACGCCGACTCACGCCGCCGCCGATCATCAACGGCGTGACGCCGCCTCTGCCGGTAAAATTGTAATCAGCGCACAGGTCTAATTGTAATCACCAAGATATTTGTCAGATCCAGGTTACTCATTCCAACTATTAGCTATCTAGTGCTATGTGCTGTCAATTATTCCTATTCCAAGCGCTTCTGCCATTTCTTGGTCCAAAACTTCTCGTTTCTACGTTTACAAATACATATTATCGTTTCTACGTTTAGCAAACCTTATTACATTTTTCGTTTGTTTAATATTTCGATAGATTGAAATCAAAAACATTGAAATGTGTGTTTTAAGTAAATTTTATTTGTCGCGGTTTTGTTCTGCAGTCGAGAATTGAAATTTACTTAGTTTGTAACAGCCCTGCAAGTGGTTTTGGTGCAGGAATCATATTCTCGCACGAATCCTAGTGAACCCGGTTTTTGCTGCTTTCAGTAATGGAATGGCAAAACTCTCGATCAATGCCACGTGCATGTCTACTTGTTAACAACGCTACCGTTGCTTCACTTATCTCTGATCTGAACCAACAACCAGAGATGTATGTACTGTCATAATTGATGTAACTGGTGGAGCCCCCGTTTAAGAAATACAGCTATTATTCTGTTTATTTACCACATGTTGAACTTTCTCCTACGCATGCTTTTAAACAAGTTGTCATATATTGCACTTTAAAAGGCCATCAGCTAATTGTTGACAGTAATTCTAAATTCTCATCGCATCATCAGAGATAGCTCGGATATTAATATGAGAGGCTCCCAGCTTGATGGAATACGTAAGTAATACCGATCTTGGCATACTTAACATAGGTAATCGTCTAACCTTTATGGTGTCTGCTAGAGCAGAGGTGTTAGTCTTACCTCTGCTCCAACAGAATCAGTCACGATTTGACAAATTTGCATGCGTAAGAGGAGGAATCTATATGTGTCCATCGCTACATCTACTTTGATCACTTGAATAGTACTTGGCAAACTTTGTGTTTTAGAAATCCAACCAACTGATTTTAGAGTTGCTCTCAACAAAATTTAATGGATAGTTACCATCCATTGAAACTCCTTTTTGAATTGGATGGTGTCGTTAATACTTTGAAAACCTCGAGACGATCCCAATAATGGAATTCCGATTTAGCTAAGCTCAGGATGCAGTGCAGATGGAGTTGGATCAGACGCCATTCAGCAGGGACGAAGTTTTTCAAGTTGGCTCGGAAAAGCCTACAAGAAGGCTCTACGATTTGCTGAGCGATCCGGTTGGAAAAACCTTTGTGCAAATGTTTCCAATTTGAGTGGAGTCAGTCGGTTAAATAACATTCTTTCGAGATCCAAGAATTTCCAAGTTGGTAAAATTCACAAGACAAATGGAGACTACACTTCTTTTGGCGAAGAAGAGTTAGAGCATTTATTTGAAACGCACTTCACTGTATTTTTCCATAAAGAATCTTTGGATGTTCCGGATGTCTTTTCATGTAGTCATGGGTCTTGGGGTCAAGCTCTTAGAATCATAACTACTGAATCGATTTAATGGACACTTATCAGTTTTGCTCCTTACAAACCTCCAGCGGACGAAGGGAGTTATCCCGTTCTATTTCAGAGAAGTTTTGCGCACATCAAACAGGTTTTGAATAAAGAAATTGAAACAGGTTTTTAGTATGCAATTTTACTAATGGGTTTATTTCTATATAACGGACTTGGTGGTCATATGGCTACCACTTCTGCCTCATACGGGGTTAAATTCCAGGCCCGTTTGCTATTCCTGATAGATTATAAGGACGTGGCCAGCGCCGTTATCGATCATTTAAAATACAGGAGTATCGTTTTTTTACTCCGGCTAATCAAATCACCAGAAAAAAAAATCAAATCTGCAATTTAATTACGAAAAGCTTTTGTTTTATTTTATTTGCAGTAGGGTAACCGTACCCTTAGTGGAGGTAGCACCAATAGTGGAGGTAGTGGGGTTTTAATGAGATTTATCATATTTATACACTTTACGATGGTTTCAGTTAATGCGTCGTGCTTTAAATATCCTGTTAAATGCAACTAACCTTAAGATATCGATTTAAAAACTATTGAAAACGATTATTTTCCTTAACAAAATTGGCTCCCTTGCACCTATAGTGGTGCAACTGTACCAATAGTGGCGAGTCCCATAAGAAACCAATGGATAGCACCACTATGGGAACCAAAATTAATTTTAACCGCCACTAAAGGAACAGTGTACCCATAGTGGTGCAAGCAATAATTGGTAATTGTTGATGTTAAATGACATCTATCTCATTTTTAATAGCTAATTTATTAGTTTATCAATTGACCTTCCTTCTTATGCACCCAAACACATCGTTCTATGGTGCCACTGCTTCATCAGTTTTAAAATCACATTGGATTGTTATAAATGACACATCCAAAAATGTTGTCTCACATGCAACAGCTTAATTGACAATCGATCAAGTAATTGCATGGAAGGAAAAGAGAGGAAACGGACTTCCATGGGAAAGTTCTTGAAGTGAGAAGCTTGTGGACATGTTCTGAACAAAATAATTTAGTCATGGAGATACGATCAAATGTATAGAACACCCCTACTTCAGTCCCTCCCATTTCAACTACGATCATGGGCAACATCGTGCCCGAATCCGGTCGACTCAAAAGGTAAATTAAAAAAATCTTAGTTGACGAGTGTAAAAACTATAAGAGCTACGTCTTGTCTCGCGACGCGTTATATTAGCGTCGTGTTGTTTTTATGTTAGCATAAACCACAAAAACCAAAAGTTCATTCATGAAGAAACATAATAATCATATTTTGTACAAATATAACAGTAATATATTCATTTGAATTCATGAATGTAATATACAAGCATGTAATTAAATTTCAATCCCTTTTTAAAGCCCCCTCCCACAATCTAGATACGTCTCATATTGTTAAAATAATAATTTTATATATTATAACATTGAAACTAAAAAATAAAATTGAAAAAAAAACGTAGAAATAAAAATACTCTGGATAATTGAGTCTAAAATTCCGGATAATCGAGTCTCAGGATAATTGAATCTGACCTGTACTAGAGCTTTCGGTCTGTGCACATTGAGTTAGGAGCGCAAACCCCATGCTTCACTCCATTGCACTATGGGGAAAAGGGTGGCCATTAATCGGAAAACTTACTATCTCCTATTTGTATAATTTACATATCATATGTAAGTATATACTCTAGATAAGAGAATGGGAAAATATTAAAGCGCTGTGTTTATTCAGTCAAAATATATGGGCTGGCGAAGTGAAAGCTGATGAAAATAAAAAAGCATTCCTCACTTTGATTTTTATGTTATGAAGTCAATTTTTCTCCAAATATAAGGTTTTATATATCATTTCAAAGCTTAAAACCTAAGCTTTTTGATAGTTAGGTTTGTTTTGCACGCGAAGATTATTATCAAAAAATTGGAAAAGAAAAACATTAATTATCATAATTCTTTGCAATAAAATGGTCCCGCAAATCTAATGTCCCCAAATGTCCCTTCATCTGTGAATGGGGGATGGAAATATAACTCTGTCTGGTGCCACCTTTTAGTGACTAATTTGTTTGCGCATATTTGCGCTTTTACAAGAATGTTGTACCTAATTAAAGTTTTCTTGAAACATGTGGTTTTTATTCTCTATACCCCGTAATGATTAGAAAATGAACAACATTATTACTAGAACTATGGTTGTTTGCTATTTTATGCATGAGGGGCCCTCCTTAGCCGTACGGTAAGACGCGCGGCTACAAAGCAAGACCATGCTGAGGGTGGCTGGGTTCGATTCCCGGTGCCGGTCTAGCCAATTTTCGGATTGGAAATTGTCTCGACTTCCTTGGGCATAAAAGTATCATCGTGTTAGCCTCATGATATACGAATGCAAAAATGGTAATCTGGCTTAGAAACCTCGCTGTGGAAGCGCTTAATGAACACTAAGCTGCGAGGCGGCTCTGTCACAGTGTGGGGATGTAATGCCAATAAGAAATAAAGAAAAAACAAATGCTCAAAAAAATTTTGAAAATTATTTCGCGGGTGACATTTTATGAAGGGTTAACGATAGCCCTTAAAGGGTTAAAAAAGGTTTTTAAATATTCCTTCACATCGTATATGTTACGTAGAAACAGTTTTCATTGAAAAAATATTTTTGGCCGCCCATTTGTATGAGAATTCCCCATAGTGCATTGGCTCCCTGTGCAATCGCGATTGTTCTGATCAATCAAGGAGTAGCAACTACGAAATGCACGGTTTTCATGCTCATGCCTAATCTAAGAAATTTTGGCATTCTTGAAAACCAGGAAGGTGCATTAACCTTCCTAGTGCATTGGGGTCTATTTTGGCCCAGAGATGATTTAAAAACGTTGTAGCTTTGTAATCAAATGAGATAGGGCGTTGAAATTTTCTGACTTTTCCTAACTTTTGGAAATGAAAATTTTGGGGTGATAACCAGCTATCAGCAACCTCTAGGAACGCCACAACAAAAAAAGTGACACATTGTGCATTAGCGGGTCAAAAATGACCCCAAATTGAATTCGCTCCCAAAAGTTTATTTTCGAACCGATTCTCAATCTTTTGGAACCAAATTAAAGGTATGGAATCCACGGATGTCGCTAAGGGCAGATTTTTGCAGTTTGGACATTCTGGTTCCCAGGAATCGATGTTGAAGGAACATAGATTCTTAGACCAATTTTGGCGTGATTTCTTGCCTCTCGAAGGGTGATTTTGGAAATGCTCATTAATTTGCGTAGCAATAATTCTATTAGAATGTAGCCATTGTCCATTTCCATGGATCAACACAATTCCTGGTTATTTCACGGTCCGGTGTCCCTCCGGAAGATCCGGAACATCCGTAGAAGTGGTCAATTCATTGAACTCATCCTAGAAGAGCGCGGTTTTTTTCCAAAGCTTTTAATTATCGAACGCTGAGTAACAAATGATTGTGATGACCCATTGTGATAGACCTGAGTGGCCACCGGAGTTCCTTTAGAAGATCCGGAACATCCGTAAAAAAGGTCAATTCATAGAACTCATCCTAGAAGTGCGCGTTTTTTTTCCAAAGCTTTTCATTATCGTAATTTGAGTAACAAATGATTGTGGTGACCCAATTTGGTGGACCTGGGTGGCCACCGGAAGTCCTGGGTGGCCACCGGGTGCGGTTTTTTCCAAAGCTTTTCCTGATAGTACTTTGAGTAACAAATGATTGTGGGGACCTATTTTGGTGGACCTGGGTGGCCACCGGAGGTGCTCCAGAAGATCCGGAACGTCCGTAAAAATTGTCAATTCATGGAATTTGGCTTTGGGACAGTTCGTCGAATGACGTTTAGTTGAATGACATTTGGTCGAAAGGACATTTGGTCGAAGGAACATTTAGTCGAATGGACATTTAGTCGAATGAACATTTAGTCGAATGGATATTTGGTCGAATGGACATTTAGTCGAAAGGAGATTTAGACATTTCTGGTTAAATAATCCAAAAGATACATGAATAAGCTGGTTGGAGGAATTCAGTGGACATGAGGAATTTCAATCAGCAGCTGAAGAAGCGAATAAGGAAGCCAATGAGGATTTTTCATCTGAGCTAACAGAAACTTCTGGAGACCTGGTGGATTATTGAAAAATTGAAAACCTTCAGAAGTAGCAAAATATATACTGCCGCTAACCGCAAGTCGAGCACATCTGTATATGGGGCTCCATGTACAGATATGCTCGACATGCAGTTAGCGGCAGTATACCTCTATTCTATTTTCGGTACATTGTCTAAAACCAACGATATTAATGTTATTTTGCTAATACTTCATCGCAGTCGGCTTTGGAACATTTCGTTGATTGACATTTGGTCGAATGGAAATGGTTTTTATTCTTTTCATTGATACTCTTTCTTAAACTCAATATGTATGCAATAATTAGTTCAGTATAAAATGGTCTTTTAACCATAATTCGTTAGTTATTGGCCGAAAACTTAATTTCGACCAAATGATCATATGACCTAATCTGCCATCACACGCATATTCCTCCCATATTTGCTGGAATTCGCGATGTACATGGGACAGTTATGCGTGTAACGGTAGTAATGTCTATTCGGCGTCATGTGTAATGACGAAACATCGTTCGACTATATTTCTTTTGACCAGGTGGTATAGATTCAATGTAGGTAGTCGGTTATAGGGGTATCCAGCCGAGAATAATATCGCAATATTCACCGTTTTCGTATTATTTATTCTTTTATCAGCCCATCATTCTTTGGACAATGACTTTTAGGAATACCGCAATAAATCATTTATTTTTTAATTGTTATTGACTTAAGTTCTTTTTTTTTTTTTCAAATATCCATTCGACGGAACGTCATTAGACTAAATGTACCAAGATTATCAATTCGAAAATCCACTTTCGATCAAACGTCATATAACCACATGTACGAAGATTCTTTCAGAAAACTGATTTCGACTAAATGTCAATTCGACGTAGTGTCCTTTCGACCAAACGTCATTCAATCAAATGTCATACGTCTCTAGTGGGTTAAAAATCATTTTCGACTAAATGTCCTTTCGATCAAACGTCCATTCGACGTAATGTCCTTTCGACCAAATGTCATTCGACTAAATGTCATTCGACGAAATGGTATAGATTCATGGAATTCATCCTAGAAGTGCGCGTTTTTTCCAAAGCTTTTCATTATCGTACTTTGAGTAACAAATGATTGTGGTGACCCAATTTGGTGAACCTGGGTGGCCACTGGAGGTCCTCCAGTAGATCCGGAACGTCCGTAAAAATTACCAATTCATAAAACTTATCATAAAAGGGTGCGGTTTTTTTCCAAAGCTTTTCATTATCGAACACTGAGTAACCAATGATTATGGTGGCCACCGGATTTCCTTCAGAAGATCTGGAACATCCGTAGAAGTGGTCAATTCATAAAACTCACCATGGAAATAGCTGAATCACCGAACGCTGAGTAATAAATGATTATGATGACCCGTTTTGAAGGACCTGGGTGGCTACCGAGGTCTTCCGGAAGATTTGGAACATCCGTTAAAGTGGTCAATTCGTGGTGAATGGTGAATATCGATCATGGAAGCAAATTATGCCATACTTGAAAATATTTTCTGGGTTAATGTGATTGTCCTTTAAAAAAAAATAGTGTCATTTTATTTTTTATGAATTGACTAAAATTACAGATTTTTTGATCTTGCGGAGTTTCATTCGTGACTACACACGTTCCTGAGAATGGGTTACAACGATCATCTATTACTCAGGATACGAAAATAGGAAAACTATGACAAGTTTCATGAATTGACCGATTTTACGGATGATATGAATGTACCTGAAGACATACAGTGGGCAATCCATGCGAATTGGTTACGATCATTTGTTTCTAAAATTAGGAAAATAAAAAGGTTTAGAAGAATAGTGTGCTTCATCTTCTATGGAAAACACGCCATTTCTAAGGTGGGTTTTATGAATTGATCTCTTTTACGTGTGATACGGACATTCCGGAGGGCCTTTGGTTGCTACTCACATCCGTGAGAAAAGGTCACGGCAATAATTTCATGTTCAAAGTACGACAAATAAATTAAAAAAAAAATAGGATCTTCTAGTATGTATTACATAAGTTAACCACTTTAACCGATGTTCCGTATCTTCCGTAAGACCTCCGGTAGTCACTTTGGTAAATAAGAACGGGTCACGACATTCCTTCGTATCTTGCTCAGAGTTCGATAATAGAAAGATTTTTTTTAAAGTTCGATAATGAAAAGCTTTAGAAAAAACCGTGCTCTTTTATGATAAGTTTCATGAATTGACCATTTTTACGGACGTTCCGGATCTTCTGGAGCACTTCCGGTGGCCACCCAGATCCACCAAAATAGGTCACCACAATCATTTGCTACTCAAAGTACTATGAGGAAAAGCTTTGAAAAAAAACGCGCTCTTCTATGATGTGTTTCATAAATTGACCACTTTGACGGACGTTCTGGTTCTTCTGGAGCAGCTCCGGTGGACACCCAGATCCATCAAAATGAGTAATCATAATCATTTGTTACTCAAATTACGATAATCAAAAGTTTTGTGAAAACTGCATTCTTCTAGGATGAGCTCCATGAATTGACCACTTCACCGAATGTTCAGGATCCTCTGGAGGATCTCCGGTGGCCACGCAGGTCCATCAAAATGGGTCACCACAATCATTTGTTACTCAGCGTTCGATAATTAAAAGCTTTGGAAAAAATTGCGCTCTTCTAGGATGAGTTCAATGAATTGATCACTTTCACGGATGTTCCGGATCTTCCGGAGGGACACCGGACCGTGAAATAACCAGGAATTGTGTTGATCCATGGAAATGGACTATGGCTACATTCGAATAGAATTAGTGCTACGCAAATTAATGAGCATTTCCAAAATCACCCTTCGAGAGGCAAGAAATCACGCCAAAATTGGCCTAAGAATCTATGTTCCTTGAACATCGATTCCTGGGAACCAGAATGGCCAAAGTGCAAAAATCTGTCCGTGGAATCCATACCTTCAATTTGGTCCCAAAAGATTGAGAATCGGTTTGAAAATGAACTTTTGGGAGCGAATTCAATTTGGAGTCATTTTTGACCCGCTAATGCACAATGTGTAACTTTTTTTAATGCACTAGGAAGGTTAAATTACTCAGAGAGATAAATATTTTCGAGCGAAAATTATAGAATTATTTGATTACATATACATATTTTATCATTTACTTCTACCATATAAACTTTTGTATATCAATAGACACGTGTTTTATTTCCCACATCGAAACTTTTTCAGTGCAGAAACATTGGAAAACTTTTCAAGTAGGAAACAAAATACGTACCTATCTGTTGAATCAACAACAGTGTTGATGCACGAAAGTTTATATAGTGGAAGCAAATGGAGTAGAAAATTTGTAATTCTAATTTCATAGAACGATTATTAGATCACATCTCTTTAACTTTTAATTTTACTCAATTATTTTTCAACAACACCTGCAATCATCTGACCTATTTGATGAAAATATTTATTTTCAATTGCCTTACAGCTACCTACCTACCGCGTGTTTTATTCTCCACGCATAAACTTTTTTCACACGAAAACGTTGAAAATAATGTACGGTTTGGTTTCTCAAATTCTCCGGCAAACATATTCTGTGCCGAGGGATGAGTGTAGAATCGAATTTACCGATGAGGTGGACCCAAAGACAAGCCATGGTGTGGCAATGAGGAGCTTGGGCAAAGGTGCGGTGGGTGGCTCCACACGGGGCAGATCAAGATACAATAGGGGGAAAAGAAAATAAAACTCGCCCGAATGTGTTTGATGATGGTGACGATCCCGTTCATTCGCGCGAGAGTAGCTTCAGCCAAAGCCAGCCAGCAGCGCGCCGCCGACCGACCGACCAACCAACCGAACCGACCGGTAACGACGAGAGAGTCATGCGTCCATCTTGTGAGTGAGCATTGGGATTGGGACGGAACGGAATGGTTCGCTGCTTGCAAATTCGGATGGAATGCTCAGTCAGTCAGTTTCTCACCGTTCGTCGTCCGTAGTCGAAGCAATCTAATAAACGTCGCGTCGTGAAGCGTCGCCGTCGCCTATTGTGATTAGTTTGACTAGTGATTGATTAGTTTGCTTTCCATTGTGATCGAACGGTTTGATTGGACTACTTGGATTTAATTACTTGAAGAGAGTGTTCAGTGGGGGAGTGATGTGGGAGGGAAATTTCTAATGAATGAATGTTGTGAGTAATCAATGCTTGTGAAAATCTAATTTGTGATCTCGTGGATTAACTGTACAATGCGTGGCGTTTATACGGTGACAACGGAGACAAAAGCATTTTGTAATTAAACACTATGGGTTGTGTAATGAATGAAACTGCGGTGGCGCTTTTCGTGCCATCGTCGCCATATAATAGGATCCGCAACACTGCTGGCTCTGCTGTTATTGTTGGGGTTGGCTTCTGTGGTGCTTCTTTGTCAGCGTTGCGCTGGCCTCTACGCGCGCCTTGTCTTTTTGTGTTTTAATCTGATTTCTTCCGAATAAATTTTGCGCCTGGTTCATACACGGAATACGACTCGCTCTTTGCACTCTTTACATCGCTGTTGGCTGTACTGTGATGAGTGGTCTTCTCCAGCAGTAGAGCGGTGTTCGGTCGGTTCTTCGACGGGACAACGGTGTATGTTTTTCTCTGTCGTGAAGCGCTGCGCGCTAGTATCAGGGCTGGTAGTTATCAATGTTGTACATATTTGAGAAATCGTTTTTTTAAATGTCATTAATTTCTTAAGTATTTGAGTTACTTTTTAATATAGAACTGCTCATTGGAATGTGATGTCTTTCAGCTTACGTATTTACATACCATTAATATTTATTATGCTATTTAATATGTGATTATCGATTCAAACATTATCAGGAAATCAGGTAACTAGAAATTTAGAACTAGAAATTTAGAAATTTCTTCAATTAGGCTCTTGCATTTCTAAAAAAAAGGTTGAATGAATTTATAGTTACATAGTGATTAAATTGTCTATCTCTATCAACAAACAGGAAGTTTGGAGTAGAATTGTTCAAAAGTTTGTTTCGACGTACCAAACAAGTTTGAAATAGTAGAAATAGCTTTGAATCAATGATGATTTAACATAATGCTTAGTGAATACTCATCAGCCCTGTCGTAGGGTACGATGGTGACGCGTGAACGTGTATTGGTAGTCTTGTAAAGCGGCGCACCGCGGCGGCGATTTCATTCCGAAAACACTACACTCGTTCAGTGAGAGGGCAGAAAAAAATAAACATTCGTGTATGTGTATACACATTTTAATATGTGTATACAATATTTCTAAGGTGATTTTCTTCATGTTAAATGTTTCAGATGCATTTTTTCGTGCGCTCTCGCACGCCAAAAGGCAGCCATTTTGACTGCTCTCGATTGTGTCACATCAGCAGCAACAGCAGCAGCAGTAGCCCCTGCCCTGTCCGAAGAAAAGAGCCACATACGACGGGAGTAGAGCCGCGCGACAAAGCGTGCAGCCAGACCGTGTGGAATACGCGAAGACAACGACCGCGCGTTCGATTCGTCTCCGAAGAACGCTAATCGAGTGGAATTATAGTGTTCAGGAAGATTGACTTCCTTTTGGAATATTGGTGGATATTTTATCGATAAGAATACGGCAGAAGGTGCGTGATGTTATTGATACTTGTTAGACGGAAGAATTGTGCTTGTAAACAAACAAACAGCTGTCATAATGCGTATGTGTGTTGTGAGCTGCCAGAGTGTATTGCTGTGCACATTGAGAAATATTGAATCTCGTTTTCTCGCTTTTTCTCGAGTGCTAAGTATATGTTAAGCTTATCAGTAGCGACAAGTGACTCGTGCAGAATCATATTTCGCGGTTATTTTGCCAATATGATAATTATTGAAGAAGATAAACCGTTTTTCATTGGAATTGAACTCCGTCGCCATTGGCGGCTATGTGCATGGAATTCTCTTTGTCTCCAACGCCCAGCAAGTGGATAGCAGAACATAGGGCGAACCAACCGACCGCACACACGACACGGCACGGCGTTCGAGTTCATCTCACCAACCACCAGCACCGGTTTTGCGAAAAGGTAAGGCCAACAGGCGCGCAGATATATTGAACCATTTAGAAAAATCAATATTCTTCCATAACACATTCTGCTGAACTCTCCGGAGCTTGGTGTCTTTTTTCCGTACCGACGACCGACCGTTCGTTCCCTGTGATTCGCCTTTGCTGGGTAATGCCTGATGGTGTGGTGCTGCTCAAACTTCATCGTTGTCGTCGTGGTCGTAGTTGTAGCACTGCCATCGTCGTCGACGACGACGTCGTCTTGCTGTTCCTTCTCCTCGCCGTTCCCCCTCACCACCACCTCCGCCTACCCACTTCGACGCTCAACCATCGTACATGTTCTTTGGGATCGAGGTTGGGTTATTAGAGAAGCGCTTCGGCTTCATCGTCGCTCCGGTTGTACCTTCTGCGGGTACCCACTTCCACCGCCACCTGCTCCAGTCTCGGGGCGCTCGTTATTCCGCGTGTGTACGATTCTGGATGTATCGTTTTTGTCGCTGTGCTCGGCACTATGGACCACGAATGAAAATTGGGCGATAAGTCTGTAATACAGACTAAGGGAAGTGTAAATTGAATCAGTTCTGTATATTTAATAAATCTGATTTCTATAGAGGCCAAACTTGCAGCTTCCATTACGTTTTTGGAATATGATCTATTTTGAACGCAATCCTTCGATTCAACAGTAGAATATTAAGATTCTGTGCATTTCAAAGAAAAACCATAGGATAGCTGTTGCATTCTTCATAATATGCTTCTATAATACTCACATTCGAAAAAGGGGTGATTTTGGTTGTGAAGTTTATTTTGCTATAATGCGCGCCAATATTTCTAACTGTAATTGGTATGGGCTCCATTTTATATCTCCGGATCTCCAGTTAGCCTGGTAAGAAATGCGTAGGATTGCAAATCTGATGGTGAGTTCGATTCTCGGTCCAGTCTACGATGTTTTTGGATGGGAAACATTCTCGAATCACTGGGCATAGTGTATCTATTGTACATACTTGCCACACAATATGCATACTCATGCAATGGCGGCCATTGAAAGCTTTGAATTAATAACTGTGGAAATGCTAATAAAACACTAAATTGAAAAGCAGGCCAAGTTCTAGTTGGAATGTAAAGCCGCAGAAGAAGAAGAAGAAGAATTGATATGAACATAGAATTAATTTAAGTAGCTTCTTGTAGATCAATCGGGGAATTCTGTGAACATTAGACATCCTTCGGAATTTTCTCGGGAAATCCTTTGACATTTCCTCGGGAAATCCTCCGGCATTTCCTCGGAAAACCCTTCGGAATTTCCTTGGGATATTCTTTGGAATTTCCTTGGGAAATTTTTCGGAATTTCCTTGGGAAATTTTTCGGAATTTCCTTGGGATATTCTTTGGAATTTCCTCGGGAAATTTTTCGGAATTTCCTTGGGAAATTCTTCGGAATTTCCTTGAGAAATCCTTCGGCATTTCCTTGGGAAATCCTTCGGCATTTCCTCGGGAAATCCTTCGGCATTTCCTCGGGAAATCCTTCGGAATTTCCTTGGGAAATCCTTCGGAATTTCCTTGGGAAATCCTTCGGAATTTCCTTGGGAAATCCTTCGGAATTTCCTTGGGAAATCCTTCGGAATTTCCTTGGGAAATCCTTCGGAATTTCCTTGAGAAATCCTTCGGAATTTCCTCGGATAATCCTTTGGAATTTCTTTTTGGAATTTTCTTGGGAAATCCTTCGGAATTTCACTGCGAGATCCTTCGGAATTGCCTTGGGAGATCCTTCGGAATTTCCTTTGGGAAATCCTTCCGAATTTCCTTGGGAAATCCTTCGGAATTTCCTCTTGAAATCATTCGGAATTTCCTTAGGAAATCCTTCGGAATTACCTTGGGAAATCCTTTGGAATTTCTTTGGGAAATCCTTCGGAATTATTTTGGGAAATCCTTCGGAATTTCTTTGGGAAATCCTTCGGAATTATTTTGGGAAATCCTTCGGAGGCTTCACGGGAAATCCTTTGGAATTTCCTCGGGAAATCCTTTAGAATTTCTTCGGGAAATCCTTTGGAATTTCCTCGGGAAATCCTTTGGAATTTCCTCAGGAAATCCTTTGGAATTTCCTTGGGGAATCCTTTGGAATTTCCTTGGGAAATCCTTTGGAATTTCCTTGGGAAATCCTTTGGAATTTCCTTGAAATCTTTGAATTTCCTTGAAATCCTTTGAATTTCCTTGAAATCCTTTGGAATTTCCTTGGGAAATCCTTTGAATTTCCTTGAAATCCTTCGCAATTTCCTCGGGAAATCCTTCGGAATTTCCTGGGGAAATCCTTCGGAATTTCCTGGGGAAATCCTTCGGAATTTCCTCGGGAAACCTTTAGGAATTTCCTCGGGAAATCCTTTGGAATTTCCTCGGGAAATCCTTTGGAATTTCCTCGAAATCCTTTGGAATTTCCTCGAAATCCTTTGAATTTCCTCGAAATCCTTTGGACTTTCCTCGAAATCCTTTGGAATTTCCTCGGAAATCCTTTGGAATTTCCTCAGAAATCCTTTGAATTTCCTCGAGAAATCCTTTGGAATTTCCTCGAAATCCTTTGGAATTTCCTCGAAATCGCTTTGAATTCCCTCGGGAAATCCTTTGGAATTTCCTCAGAAATCCTTTGGAATTTCCTCGAAATCGCTTTGAATTTCCTCAGGAAATCCTTTGGAATTTCCTCGAAATCCTTTGAATTTCCTCAGGAAATCCTTTGGAATTTCCTCGAAATCCTTTGGAATTTCCTCGAAATCCTTTGGAATTTCCTCGAAATCCTTTGGAATTTCCTCGAAATCCTTTGGAATTTCCACGGGAAATCTTTGGAATTTCCATAAGAATTTCTTTGGAATTTCCTCGGAAATCCTTTGGAATTTCCTCGGAAATCCTTTGAATTTCTAGGAAATCCTTTGAATTTCCTCAGGAAATCCTTTGGAATTTCCACGAGAAATCCTTTGGAATTTCCAAGGAAATCCTTTGGAATTTTCACGGAAATCCTTTGGAATTTCCTCGAAATCCTTTGGAATTTCCTCAGAAATCCTTTGGATTTTCCTCAGAAATCCTTTGTAATTTCCACGAAACCCTTTGGAATTTCCACGGAAATCCTTTGGAATTTCCACGGAAATCCTTTGGAATTTCCTCGGGAAATCCTTTGGAATTTCCACGGGAAATCCTTTGGAATTTCCACGGGAAATCCTTTGGAATTTTCACGGGAAATCCTTTGGAATTTCCTCGGGAAATCCTTTGGAATTTCAACGGAAAATCCTTTGGAATTTCCTCGGGAAATCCTTTGGATTTTCCTCGGGAAATCCTTTGGAATTTCCTCGGGAAATCCTTTGGAATTTCCACGAGAAATCCTTTGGAATTTCCAAGGGAAATCCTTTGGAATTTCCAAGGGAAATCCTTTGGAATTTCCAAGGGAAATCCTTTGGAATTTCCAAGGGAAATCCTTTGGAATTTCCAAGGGAAATCCTTTGGAATTTCCAGGGGAAATCCTTTGGAATTTCCACGGGAAATCCTTTGGAATTTCCACGGGAAATCCTTTGGAATTTCCACGGGAAATCCTTTGGAATTTCCACGGGAAATCCTTTGGAATTTCCTCGAAATCCTTTGGAATTTCCTCGAAATCCTTTGGAATTTCCTCAGAAATCCTTTGAATTTCCTCGAAATCCTTTTGAATTTCCAAGGAAATCCTTGGAATTTCCACGGAAATCCTTTTGGAATTTCCACGGAAATCCTTTGGAATTTCACAGAAATCCTTTGGAATTTCCACGGAAATCCTTTGGAATTTCCACGGAAATCCTTGAATTTCCACGGGAAATCCTTTGGAATTTCCACGGAAATCGCTTTGGAATTTCACGGGAAATCCTTTGAATTTCCACGGGAAATCCTTTGAATTTCCACGGAAATCCTTTGGAATTTCCAATGAAATCTTTGGAATTTCCACGAGGAAAATCCTTTTGAATTTCCACGGAAATCCTTTTGAATTTCTCGGAAATCTTTGGAATTTCCTCGAAATCCTTTGGAATTTCCTCAGGAAATCCTTTGAATTTCCACGGAAATCCTTTGAATTTCCACAGGAAATCCTTTGGAATTTCCACGGAAATCCTTTGGAATTTCACAAAATCCTTTGAATTTCACGGAAATCCTTTGGAATTTCACACGGAAATCCTTTGGAATTTCCACGGGAAATCCTTTAGATTTCCACGGAAATCCTTTGGAATTTCACAGAAATCCTTTGGAATTTCCACGGAAATCCTTTGAAATTTCCACGGAAATCCTCTGGAATTTCCTGGGAAATCCTTTGGAATTTCCACGAAATCTGGAATTTCCACAGGAAATCTTTGGAATTTCCACGAAATCCTTCGGAATTTCCACGGCACATCCTTTGGAATTTCCACGAGAAGTCCTTTGGAATTTCCACGGGAAATTCTTTGGAATTTCCGCAGGAAATCCTTTGAATTTCCACGGGAAATCATTTGGAATTTTCACGGGAAATCATTTGGAATTTTCACGAAATCTTTGGAATTTCACGGAAATCCTTTTGGAATTTCATTGAAATCCTTTGGAATTTCCACGGAAATCCTTTTGAATTTCCACGGGAAATCCTTTGGAATTTCTGGAAATCCTTTGGAATTTCCACGGAAATCTTTGGAATTTCCACGGAAATCCTTTGGAATTTCACGGAAATCCTTTGAAATTTCCACGGAAATCCTTTGAATTTCCACGGAAATCCTTTGGAATTTCCACGGAAATCCTTGGAATTTCCACGGAAATCGCTTTGGAACTCCACGAAATCCCTTTGGAATTTCACAGGAAATCCTTTGAATTTCACGGAAATCCTTTGGAATTTCCACGGAAATCCTTTGGAATTTCCACGAGAAATCCTTTTGGAATTTCCACGGAAATCCTTTGAATTTCCACGGAAATCCTTTGAATTTCCACGGAAATCCTTTGGAATTTCCACAGGAAATCCTTTGGAATTTCCACGGAAATCGCTTGAATTTCCACGGAAATCCTAGGAATTCACAGAAATCCTTTGGAATTTCCACGGGAAATCCTTTGGAATTTCACGGAAATCCTTTGGAATTTCCACGGGAAATCCTTTTGAATTTCACGGAAATCCTTTTGGAATTTCTGAAATCCTTTGAGATTTCCACAGGAAATCCTTTGAGATTTCCACGGGAAATCCTTTGAGATTTCCACGGGAAATCCTTTGAGATTTCCACGGGAAATCCTTTGGAATTTCCACGAGAAATCCTTTGGAATTTCCACGGGAAATCCTTTGGAATTTCCACGGGAAATCCTTTGGAATTTCCACGGGAAATCCTTTGGAATTTCCACGGGAAATCCTTTGGAATTTCCACGGGAAATCCTTTGGAATTTCCACGGGAAATCCTTTGGAATATCCTCGGGAAATCATTCGGAATTTATTTATGAAATCCTTCCAAATTTCCAAGGGAAATCCATCGGAATTTCCTTGGGCAATCCTTCGGAATCTCCTCGGGAAATCCTTCGGAATTTCCTCGGTAAATCCTTTGGAATTTCCTCGAGAAATCATTCGGAATTTCCTCGGGAAATTCTTTGGAATTTTTCTAGGAAATTATTTAGGATCTCCTTGGGAAAATCTGTGGAATTTTCTTTGGGAAATACTTTGGAATTTCCTTGGGAAAATTCTTCGGAATTTCCTTGGGATATTCTTCGGATTTTCCTTGAGAAATTTTTCGAAATTTCCTTGAGAAATTCTTCGGAATTTCTTGCGGAAATTATTCAGAATTTCCTCGGGATGTTCTTCGGAATTTCTTCTGAAAAATCTTTGGAATTTTCTCGGGAAACGCTTCGGAATTTCCTTGGAAATTCCTCCCATTTACATTTGATTTGCAAAATAACGCTTAAACAATGCTCATACGCACACAACGTGCGCTTTTTTATGTTTTAGTTTCTTCTTTTTAACCTCCCAGTGCACGGGAAGTTTGGACAAAATTTCAACTCATCAACTCGTCGGCAAATGGTCGCTGGACGCGCGATCCCAGCCGCTGACTGGCATCATCATTCCTACTGCGGCGGGCGCACCGACGACGACGACTACGACGTCCATTCGCGATGGGAGAAAACCCAAAAAAGAACCCAATGAAGCAATGAAGGGCCGCGCTTGTGGATGATGATAAAAATTAAACTGCTGCCAGCAGCGGTGAGCTTTCGCATCGCACAGGAGGAAAAGGGACCAACAACCGTAGGGGGGAATGAGTGTTCCTCTCCATCATCATCCTCCGTTTTGCCAATAATTGTTCCGAAACTGGCTGGCATCAGCAGCGGCGTGAACCCATCGCATCGAGCGGTTCTTCCTTCGCTGTTCGACTCTGATGGTGACTGGTGCTGGTGGATATATTGGAAAGGAAATCAAAAGGGGTGAGGATGCGTTTTTCTCCCTTGGGTCGTGCTGACGGTTCCAGAGCTGTGCGCTCCGACCGAACCCAGTAGATGGACGACCTGATTCAGGAGCCGACGGGCGGTGAAACGGTGGGAATGTGGAGTTGGATTATAATTTGATTGTTATGTGGTTTTATACTTCGTTCGGAAACTTGCTTGCGTTCAATTCACAGAGGTTACGGGCCGAAATCGATTGGATGCTGAAAATTTTAATCCGCTTGGGTCGTTTTGCTGTGGAGTTACTGTTACTGCTTCTCTTTGGCTGACAAGTTGACTGCTTCAGGTATCGACTATCGATGGGATGCTTTGTAATCCGATTTTGGTGCGTTTTTATGAACATCGATAGTTCTAGTCCGACTTACTTATCGGGCATTAGCTGAATAGATGTCATAAGAGGTGGATTGTAAATAGTCAGTAACAAGTTTTTATGACTAAAAAGTGAAATGTTAAAGCCCTGATGTGAAGGTGTCGTAAACTACCCTACTGTTGCCAGTTATGTACATCAAGTGATGATAACATCAATTCGTGGTATTCATATAAATATCTTCAACGCGTCATAAAATCGACCATGCATCATTCCCCATGCTGATACCAGGTTCCTACTTGTTACTACCCCACCTGTGTTGAATTGAAACCTCGCTACCTTCAGTTTTACTATTGGAAAGAGCGCTTACGAATTTCGATATGTCAGTCCGACGAAAGTTCACTTCCTCCACCACCCGCAATAAGAGCCAATATCTGTTTCTACCCTAGTTCAACCTTCCAGCGTGGAACCCAGCTAGCGTGACTAACAGAAACAAGTGGAACCTCTTTCACCGAAAGCTTCACTTTTGTATTATAACTTTGCGCTCTGTGTTGTGTAGCAGCTTGCCGTTTTCGTCGACCATCAATCCACACACCTACACATTCGCATGTCAGCTCAGCGTGGGTTGGATTGGATGGAAGGTTATGTATCCATAGCAGGAACGTTTGATATCCAAATGGAATGATGTCGTATAGTTGCTGTCGATGGTAGTTGGTGGAGCTTACGGACGCTGGCTTGGCCTCCTAGTGTTGTTGGAGAGCATGGTCCTAACAGCATCTCTTCAAACAGTTAGTTGTTTTCTTAATAAATCGCCCAAATATATTTTGAATAAGGTAAAAATAGAAATCGAAGCATTTTGTTCTCTCTATAGCTGGAAAAGTGAGAGTGATAAAGTATTGTCATGATTCTAAGAGTAGGTTTTGAGCCGTTACGCTTCTACAATAACACTGGGACCTTTCTGATGACCAATGTTGATGCTATTCACAGTACATCTTAATTCTATAGAAATCATAATCATACAGGCTTATGCGTTTACCTGTTCAAGATTATGTTCAGTTTAGTGTCACGGAGGCAGTAACAGAGACTGTTGTACCATATATTTTGCATTCATCAGCTCCGAGGTTACAATCATTGCAAACTCGGTTTTCTCCTCATTCTAACCTGCAATCCTTACATTTCTGTATATTTTTTATGCAATGTCTGTATACAAATCTTTCAATTTTGTGCCTAGTTTAAGTACTATAAAATTATGCCTGCCGAAGATGCTTTTCCAAGTAATAAATCGATGGTTGAATTATAATCAAACTTGCTTAGTTTTGCTCGATTTCAGTCTAGGGTATGGCTACATTATGACTATTGTTATTCTAAGGCTATGTATCACTTGGACCGGTAGCTATTATTGGATGTTTTCATCACTAGTTCACTGTACACTTTTTATTATTCTCAAAATAAAACAAAAATAAAATCCATCACAAAATGTACGACCGGTAATAATAGCCGCCGATGGAGAAAAATACGCTCGCTTTTCTTTCTATCTCTCGACAGCGCCGCAAAGTTAAGGCTTTTGTTTCGCTCCCCACGATTACTTAACTCTGCCATCCTTCGGCCCTTGCTCTATCCGTTATGTCACTCATGGACTGGACTGCCAACCAAAGATCCAAAACGACTTTAGAATTGCATTTATAGCCGAAAAACGGATCAACTGTGGCACTGAGGTGAAGGTGTAGCAAGGCGGTAAAAATAAAGCGAAAATGAAAACATATGTACGGTTTGGTCGTACATATATATCACCCACATATCCTTGACGCCCAGTCGATCGGAATGCGGCACCGAACATCCAATTGTTCCATGATGTGCTAGGAGACAGAAATGGGAAGACCTTTCTTCGCTGCTGGTGATGGAATGAAAAAAATTTCTTTTAAGAGAAAATAGTGATGCAACCTAATCGTGTTTTTGTTTATAGAGAGCTCTCGAAGACAAACGATTCCAATAATCGGTCTGTGTAAAATGCTGAGAATTTACTCCATCTGTGGTGCTTATTGCTAGTGTTAAATATTCAAGTCTTGCGCTTAGTTTCATAGGGGCGTAACTGTATTGATCGATTTCTTTTCGTCGATGTTTTCTTTTATTATTGTAGCGAATTGCGCTAGTATGTCAATGTTTTAATAGTTTGGTGCGATAAAGGATGAATGTATCTTGCACCAGAATCGATAATCATTTGTAGCTTTTAAAGCAATTGAGTTATTAACAAAGATAAAATCGATTAAGAGAAATCGATCAATACAGTTACGCCCTATGAAACTAAGCGCGAGAAGTTAATTACTGGAATACCTTTTGTTTGACAAACTTCTAGTTATATTGAGCAACAATCATAATTCTCAAAAAATGTTTTCCTCCAGCCTATTGTTGTGGCAGCGTTCTATTCTTGCGGCATCGTCTTCCACAAAACTTGCACGTTATATCGCAATAATAGTGCCCTGATGCTCTGGACAAAATTTCAGCCAAATCGGTCCAACGTTTCGGTGGTGCTAGACTCGTTGGAATTTTCTATGCAAAAATATGCAGAAACATCTAAAACAGTGATTTGCTGTTAAACGGCAAAATTTACGATGAAGAACTATGATTACGACTACGCGGATTTTTAGGTTTTCGTGAATTTGGCGCGGATTTAGTTTTAGGTGAAATTTTAATTAATGAAATGGTAAATCTTATGGAACCTATAAGTTAAATCTCTTTACGATATGCCCCTACGGCCTTAGTCTGAGATAATAAAATAAATGGAATATGCTTAGTATCAAATAAAAACAGATCAATACTTCGTTCCATTTTTCTCGATGATGAGTCTATTTTTGAGTCTATTTTGGAAATTGGCGTATACGTCACTTTTTTCAGATTACAGCATGGACGTTGAATACGACGAATAATTTAATAATTCGGCAGCAATATTTCAAAAGGGCGAAACTGCTTTTGTAAACAAGAGCTTCTCGCGTTGCTGGTGGGCTAACACCACCGATGGAAGCAGCGAATGCTCTTCTTCCTTCACATGGATTACGTGGGTGAGCACAAATTAGCTCTTGTTTACAAAAAGCAGTTTCGCCCTTTTTAAATGTTGGTGCAGAATTGAGCGATTCGAATGCAACAAAGAGCTATCATTTTCGTTATTTTTTTCCTTTGGTTAAACTTCAATTGACGTTGTTCGAGAATGGTATAGGTAGTATCGTAATTCGATAATCACCAACAAAATTATAATAAAACGCTTCGTTGTCATTTGACCACTTGGGAGCGTGAACACTATTATTATTTCTTCTGGATTAGGAATATGTTTGTAAAAAGCCTTTTCGCAATGTTTATTATAAATTATATATGTTTGTTAATTCATTTCATTTCATTTATTTAGTCTACATCAAGCGAACACCATCTTTGCAGGGTTGCTGTCCGGCATTCTTGCAACATGTCCTGCCCATCGTACCCTTCCGTCTTTAGCTACCTTCTGGATACTGGGTTCGCCGTAGAGTTGGGCGAGCTCATGGTTCATTCTTCGCCGTCACACACCGCCAAAGATGGTCCTAATCACCCGTCTCTCGAATACTCCGAGTGCTTGCAAGTCCTCTTCGAGCATTGTCCATGTTTCATGTCCGTAGAGGACAACCGGTCTTATAAGCGTCTTGTACATGGCACATTTGGTGCGGTGGCGAATCTTTTTCGACCGCAGTTTCTTCTGGAGCCCGTAGTAGGCCCGACTTCCACAGATGATGCGCCTTCGTATTTCACGACTAACGTTGTTGTCAGCCGTTAGCAAGGATCCGAGGTAGACGAATTCCTCGACCACCTCGAAGGTATCCTGCGTCTATCGTAACACTGCTTCCCAGGCGGGCCCTGTCGCGCTCGGTTCCGCCCACAAGCATGTACTTTGTCTTTTGACGCATTCACCACCAGTCCAACTTTGTTGCTTCACGTTTCAGGCGGGTGTACAGCCTCTGCCACCTTTGCAAATGTTCGGCCGACAATGTCCATGTCATCCGCGAAGCAAATAAATTGACTGGATCTGTTGAAAATCGTACCCCCGACTGTTACACCCGGCTCTCCGCATGACACCTTCTAGCACAATGTTGAACAACAGGCACGAAAGTCCATCACCTTGTCTTAGTCCTCGGCGCGATTCGAACGAACTGGAGTGTTCGCCCGAAATCTTCACACAGTTTTGCACACCATCCACCGTTGCTTTGATCAGTCTGGTAAGCTTCCCAGGGAAGCTGTTCTCGTCCATAATTTTCCATAGCTCTACGCGGTCTATACTGTCGTATGCCGCCTTGAAATCAACGAACAGATGGTGCGTTGGGACCTAGTATTCACGGCATTTTGAAGGATTTGCTGTACAGTAAAGATCGGTCCGTTGTCGAGCGGCCGTCAACGAAGCCGGCTTGATAACTTCCCCACGAACTCGTTCACTAATGGTGACAGACGACGGAAGATGATCTGGGATATCACTTTGTAGGCGGCATTAAGGATGGTGATCGCTCGAAAGTTCTCACACTCCAGTTTGTCGCCTTTCTTGTAGATGGGGCATATAACCCCTTCCTTCCACTCCTCCGGTAGCTGTTCGGTTTCCCAGATTCTGACTATCAGTTTGTGCAGGCAAGTGGCCAGCTTTTCCGGGCCCATCTTGATGAGCTCAGCTCCCATACCATCCTTACCAGCTGATTTATTGGTCTTTAGCTGTTGAATGGCATCCTTAACTTCCCTCAAGGAGGGGGCTGGTTGGCTTCCATCGTCCGCTGAACTGACGTAGTCATCTCCTCCGCTGCCTTGACTTTCATTGCCTGTACTCCCAGCGCCATTCAGATGTTCCTCGTAGTGCTGCTTCCACCTTTCGATCACCACACGTTCGTCCGTCAAGATGCTCCCATCCTTATCCCGGCACATTTCGGCTCGCGGCACGAAGCCTTTGCGGGATGCGTTGAGCTTCTGATAGAACTTGCGTGTATCTTGAGAACGGCACAGCTGTTCCATCTTCTCGCACTCCGCTTCTTCTAGGCGGCGTTTCTTCTCCTGAAAAGGCGGGTCTGCTGTCCTGCTTCCGTCTATAACGTTCCACGTTCTGTCGGGTACCTTGCTGCAGCGAGACCGCCCGCGCTGCGTCCTTATCCTCCGGAATCTGTCTGCACTCTTCGTCGAACCAATAGTTCCGTCGACTTCGACCCATATACCCGACGTTGTTCTCCGCTGCGTCGTTAATGGCTGCTTTGACTGTATTCCAGCAGTCCTCAAGAGGGGCCCCATCGAGCTCACCCTCTTCCGGCAACGCTGCCTCGAGAT
Organism: Armigeres subalbatus; assembly: GCF_024139115.2. Taxonomy (NCBI): domain Eukaryota; kingdom Metazoa; phylum Arthropoda; class Insecta; order Diptera; family Culicidae; genus Armigeres; species Armigeres subalbatus. Next base: position 419,636,300 of record NC_085140.1, on the reverse strand, counting down.
GCTGCGCGTATGCAGTGACGACATCAGGTTGCTTCAGTCGCTCTAGGTCGTACCGCGGCGGCGGTCGTCGGAACCGAACATTGTTGATGACGGGTAGTTTTGGGCGCAGTTTAACCATCGGCAGATAGTGGTCAGAGTCGATGTTAGCGCCACGATATGTACTGATGTCGATAATGTCGGAGAAGTGCCGTCCATCAATCAGAACGTGGTCGATTTGTGATTCTGTCTGCAGTGGTGTTGATACGGGAGGCTGTGTTGGAAGCGTAGGTACTGCGAATGGCCATATTCTTGGAGGCGGTGAAGTCAATTAGTCGTAGGCCGTTTCGTTCGTCAGCCGGTGAGCGCTGAACTTACCAATAGTCGGTCTAAACTCACTCCTCTTGGCCAACCTGAGCGTTCAAATCTCCTATGATGATTTTGACGTCAGTGGCTTGGGCAGCTGTCGTACTCACACGTTCCAGCTGCGCGTAGAATGCGTCTTTATTATCGTCAGTGCGTCCGGAGTGTGGGCTATGGACGTTGATTATGCTAAAGTTGAAGAACCGGCCTTTGATCCTCAACCCACACATTCTCTCATTGATCGGTCATCACATATCGCTCATCACTATTAAAGCTGTTCACAACTCGTGTGTGTTGCCGTAGCTCTGGTAGATGGTATGATTACCTCTGAACGTTTGCACCATTGATCCCTTCCAACAAACCTCCTGCAGCGCTACGATGCCGAATCCATTTGTCCTTGAGCACATCGGCGAGTATGCGTATGCTACCGATGAAGTTGAGAGATTTTGCAGTTCCACGAACCGAGTTTCCAATCGCTAGTCCCTTTTCGTCGCAGTGGTCTTCACCGATGGCTCCGGTCCGTACTCTTTTGTTGATTGTTCGTTGCGTGAGTTTTTTTGGCTGGCTTGCAGGCCCTGACACCAAACCCCTAAATTTCCGGAGGACCATGGTGCACAGTTCTCTTAGAGCCCCTCGCTGGAACTCTCGGACGATGATCAGCCGCCTAACATGGAGAACAGACGCTGTTGTGAGCTGATCCTGACATGGAGAACAGACGCTCAATAAGATTTGCACCATAGTTCCCCACCGGGTTGGTTACCCGATCTTCCCTAAGGCAGCACCGCAGAGGTAGGGATAGGAGTTGCTGGGTAACAGTCTAAGGACCGCGAGATGGGGTCTATTTTATTCCTTCAGGTACGCGAAGTATCAATGGTACGCTTTTACCCAGCATTTGCCGTGCCGAAGTAACAATGGTATGCTATACCCAGCATTTGCCGTGCCATTATGCATTCAGTGGCTTCTAAATTATGTCGCTCCTGCAATAAAGTTATGAGGAGTTAAAGCACAAAGTTTTGCTTAAAATGTATTCATAAACTCTAGTGCATCCATTGCATTGAATATAATTGAGAACGATCTGTTTGCCTCCGTTGTTTAAATACTAACAAACGTTATTTTTAAGAAGATTCACAAGCTTAGACTCCAGTAGTTGCGTTAGCGGGTAAAGTTCACAGCAGCAAAGCTGAAATAATAAAAATGAAAGTTATGCGTTGCTTCCGTATTAAGTGGTGTACCCTTGAAAACGCGCGTACTTTTAAGTTTGTATTCCGTGAGGATTAAAATGATAGCCTTTCGTTACAACTTTGTTATACGAGAAAGGCAAAGACAATCAATGTAACGCTACCTTCTTTTTCTTCAATTGCTCTACATTCCAACTGGAACTTGGCCTGCTTTTCAACTTAGTATTCTATAACCATTTCCTCAGTTATTTATTGAAAGATTTTCTATGCCCAGCATTGCATGAGTATGTATCTTGTGGGGCAAGTACGATGGATACACTATGCCCAGGGTGTCGAAAACATCCTAGACCGGACCGAGAATCGAACTCGCCATCTCCGGATTGGCAATCCAACGCCTGTGCTCGCAGGGCTACTGGAGACCACCGCTACCTGAAAAGACCTAATTTGGCTTTGTGTGTTATTTTTCTTATACATACCTACTTTATCTATTGCTTTAAAAAATTCGCTTGCCGAGAATTATGTTTTCGGCTTGCTCTGACCCCAGATTTCGGTTCGGCAACTCATTTTTTGAATCTCAACATAGATTTTAATTTTTGACAGCATTCTTTGTGCCATTATCGACATTTTCCGCCAATTCGGTATACATAATTTGTATTTTACCCCAATGACCAATTATTTAAAGAAATTGAGTTGATTTTATTGAGTTTGATTTGCTTAGTTTATCGCACCACTCATGTTATGACCATCAACGGCCATTCCCACTTTAAGAAATAAAAGAATAAAAGCTTTTCCCGGTTCCTATTTCTTATGAATTCGTTCCGCCTATTGCCTAGTGTATGGCAGACAATATATGAGCGACCGAAATTGTCAGTATCGAAACTACAACCGACCGGAAAGGAAGCTGCACTCCTAACAGAAAAAAACCAATCGTTTTTTTTCTTCCACCGAGATCTCATGAAATTGCGCTTCCTACTACTTTTAAACAATCTTCCCATTTTGACGGTGAACGCTGCTATATCGGAACGAAAGCGGCGATGGGGCCATCGCTTCGAGACCGTGAGGCTGGCTGGTAGACAAAGATGTCGGATTCAGGATGCTACAGCAGTCGGTCTCTCGGTCTTTCGGTTCGTTGTTGTTCGTGCGGCACAAGTGGGGACGAAGCTTATATCACCTCACCGCAGGCAATCAGCGGGGGGAAATTGAGACGAGCGGAGAAGAAGGGTGCCACGCAAAATGAAAAAGTGGAAAATTAGATATTCCTAACGGAACGCGCAGGGCCCAGAATTTCCGGGAGGACTCCGTTAAGGACATACACTCTTGAGAGGATTATGTGTGTGATGGATGGGAGGCAGTGCGTGGGGCAGGAATATCTCGCTCGGAACAAGCCACATACCTAGTGCCTGCCTACGTTCAGAGGATAGTCATTCTGTGCTTGCTTGGTGGTAGTTTAGATACGTTTACCACCTCTACCGGTGGCAGAAGGATACCGAAGTGTATTCGGATAGATAGAAGCTGAGATGGAGCGTGGGTCGGTGGGACAGCGATGTACGGTAAAAGGTACAGTTGTGGTGGAAAATTGTCTTTCTCGCTACTGCTGTTGATGAATTGGACTCGTCGGTTGCCTCCATCTTGGCTGTGTGGCGGAGTTCGCTGCTCGGGTTCCGCTCCAGCGAGTCAGTATTGCGAAATGGGGGAAATGTGTGCTCTAGCTATCCAGTATGTCGCCGAGAAAAAGCGAACGTGCTGGATTTAGCAGATATAAGGTTTTTGCTTATTTTTTCTAGCTTATGGAAGTGATTTTTCTTTCTGCTAGCAACTAACTTTGTTTGCTACAGAGGGGGTGGGAGATGATGCAGGAAGGCATCATTGCAGAGAGATGCCAACAGTTTCCTCAGTTTTTGAACTAGGGAGCAGTTATCCGAGTGTCATCACCAGAATATGAATCAAATGACATTCAGAGCGAAATTAATATAAATTATAACTGAACTTTGTTTATCGTTTTTGTGTTTGTAAGAAAATCGCTCTGTCCATTCTTCATTCCATCAGTTCAACATATGCTTGCAAAATTTATAACCGCAGCAGAGAATAATAAAAATCAATGAGTCTAAAGCAAACATCATATAGATATATGACACACGGCAGTCATCAAATTTCCTGCTAGGACTTCACTATTACCTCTGATGATGTGTTGCCTTCGCATACAATGTATTAAACACATCAGTCCGTAAATCGCCCGCTGTATTTACCACTTTTATTCGACCTACTTGAGTGTGCGATTTCGAACGCAACCACGCCGCTGTTTCCATCCATCAGAAATCGCCACGCATTTTCTTCCACTGGTTTTATTTTTCTGAATTTCTTCAACTCTGCTTGAGTGCTGCTGCGCTGCCCTCCGTCGTCATCCGGCTGCTGCTGCCGCTGCTTGCTGACCGAAGACCTTTCCCATTTCAACGGGCAGCAAAACTATACTGCAATTAACAGCCAGCAGCACACATATGCGTCTCAAGCAGGCCGACCAGACCAGACCGCGAGGTAAAGTCCGGTTCGATGGCTATCGAGGTGGAACCAAGTTCATCATTCGAAAAGCGAGGCGCGCGATGTTGGTTCGCGTTCGCAGTGAAGAATAATAAAATGTGAAAAAGGCATGTTTTTTCCCGGTCATTTGGTTTAATGCCATTTGCGCTGTCGCTCCTGGAGATGGACTTTCGTTTGGGTTCCTCGGTGCGTTGAATGGATAATTGAACCGGGTGAACAGTCGAACTTATTCTGAATTGGCTAATTATGGGGGATTAATTATGGGTTCTGTCATGATTTTTTAGAAATTATCATCGAAAATATTGACGGATGATGACCTTAGATTCTGAGAAAAGAAAACTTGATTGTCTTGTTGATTGTTTGATTTCGAGAGAAAATACTTAAAACGAATCTTCATCGAATCCAAACGTGTGGTGTTAATTTAGTTGCATGAGCGCCTCAGTCTCTCTAGAGTCTAGACAGATAGATGGAATATGCTGAATATGTGTGATACGCACACTTCCCACGGCAATGATTTGACATGAAGCAAAAATAAAATTTTGCATTCGGTTGATCTTTTCGTTGCAAATCTGCCAAAATTTAAATATTTCAAGTTGATACTGGGTCTCCAGTTAGCCTTCAACAAAATCATAGGATTGCTAATCCGGAGATGGCAAGTTTGATTTCTCGGTCTGGTCTAGGATTTTTCCGGTTTGGAAATATTCTCGACTCCCTGGGCATAGTGTATCCATTGTACTTGCCACACAAGATACATACTCCTACAATGGTAATAGAATACTGAGTTGAAAAGCAGGCCCAGTTTCAGTTGGAATGTAGAGCCGTAGAAAAGAGAGAGAGAAAAGTTGATACTTGAATGGTTGTGATTCGAAGTGCAAGTAAATATTAAAAAACAAGGGACAGTCCTATGATTGGCTGTACGAACTGTAGAGGTAGAATACGAAGCTACTATAAAATATGTGGTCTTATTTGATACAACATCCACCGTGTTTGTACCGTCAAATGATTGGAAGCATTTGATGGTTACTACCTCGACCAAACCGCCCCCAAAACTAACATTATTGTATAAGAATCATGATAAAATGTATAGAAAAACAGGCTTTATAACGATTCACGGCAAATGAGCCTTCCAAATAAACGATAGAATAAATAAAATCGATTCATATCGTTTGGTAGGAAAAAGATTAAAATCGGTTGAAAAATGAACAACTTATTAGCTACTGAAGTGACGCGCTCATTTTTCCTGCATAGGTACCAAAACAATTTTCAAAACAGAAAGTTTCTTGCATTAAAAAATTAACTAGTTGTGTTGAATCCAACTAATTTTTTGTTGAAAATGGGTCGGAATATTGAAAATTTAATAAATAATTCTGCTTCAATAAAGTACAGATTTTATGAAAGTTTGGCCCTATTCTTCTATCAGTTTTGATATAACTTGAGGAAAACTCCCATCATTCTTGGTGCTATTTACTGCCAAACGAATCCCATATTCTTTATTGAGTATTAGGGTCTTACTTACTTGATACTTGATGGGATTGAGCTCCTCATCGATGAGCCTACCTTCCGAATGAAGTATCTTTCTCCACCTGGACATGATCCTGGGCCAATCGCTGCCAGTCGCCCTAGACGTTCAGATCCTTAAAGTCCTCTTCAACTGCAAAAGCCATAGAGTGCATGGTAATTTACGAAGCCTACGATATCCAGCTCACCGTAGTCTGCCGTGCAATACGAGCTTAACAATATCCAGCCCTTTATACGCATGGTATAATTCGTGCGACGCCGCCAGATGCCGTTCTCCTGTTTACGGCTATGTATTGTCCGCAGCACTTAGACGTTCAAATACTCAGAGAGCTCTCCGACGAGCCTGCTTTACCTTCCATGTTTCAAGGACGTATAAAGCGACTGAAAGTATCAATATTGTAGAGCACGTCACTAGAGTTCCAAGGTACACACATTTGATTTCAGTCCGTCCAGCATTGTCAGATCAACCGTATCAGTTTCGCAGAAAACCATGGTTTAGCATAATTTTGCATAATTCGTTTCGCTGGATTGTACGCTGCGTTGAAATCTGCTAAACAGATTATGTATCTGCCAATTGTGCTCCCGGAATTCATCAAAGTTAGTCTCAAGGGTAAACATTTTGATCCGTGGTTGGTAGCCCTCACGAAAACCTGCCTGGTATTCACCCTCCCAAGCACTCTTCAGAAAGCGGTCTCAATTCCATTGAGCCAGATACGGGACCTAATCGGCGTTAATCCTCGGTAATTTGCGCACTCCAATTTGTGGTCAAATTTATGATTGACGATGGCGATAAACTTCAGATTTTCTTGTCGTGGGAAAGGATTGAGAATTATCTGCAAAAACTTGTTTTGGACCCGTTGGGGTTTGAGGTGATTTAAACCCATAATGAACCTTTAGAATCTCAGTTAAGCTTCAACGTTCTTGAAAAAAAACCAAACCGATGAAAAAAACGAGTCATGTTGATCTTTTAAAATTGAATGTAAAGTAAATGATAACTTAAAAAAATTAAAAAAATATTCTACAATTCTAAAAACTGTTAGTTCTCCGACAAAAAAAAATGAAAATCAAACTGTCCCGAAGTCAGTAGAGGCCGAACAGTCGGCACAATTCGCACAGAGTCATAACACTGAACAAGGAACACTAGAACAGTTGGAGGATGGGTTTCTGCAAACAGGATACGGGAAATGTTTACCGGGGCAAAGATGACGAAGGTGATATCAAGATCTGTTTGGGCGACTTCAATGCGAAGATCGGATCCGACAACTCGAACCATGAGCGCATTATACAGGACGCCATGGTCTCGGAGAAATGAGCGAAAATGGAGAGCTGTTCGCATAATTTTGTGAAGTAATAACGACATGGTGATCAGGGGATCGATCTTCCCTCATCGACCAGTTCACAAGGTCACGTGAGTCTCCCATGACGGCTTTATAAATCAAATCGACCACATCTGCATCAGCCGAAAATGGAAACGGAGCTCTTCTAACCCGATGTACGGAATAAATGACAGAGTACCGATATTGCGTCTGATCATCACCTCCTCATCGGCGAACATACGCCTGCGCATGGCGTGGATTCGTCAACCGGCAGGAGGAGAGAGTTGGTTTACGACAGTTCAACATACATGCCGACAGGAAGATGCCATGAGTGAAACGGTCCTTTCGTTGAAGAACTGGAGACGCGTGCTGCAGATATTCCGGAAGGTGGCAGTGTAGCTGGGAGACCAATGGACCGCCATCAAAGAATGCATTCATCGCCACCAGCGAGGAACAATCATGGAGCGAATCTACGCACCAAGAGAAAACAATGGATCACCGATGAGACCTGGAGGAAGATAGGGGAGCGAAGAGAAGCCAAAGCCACGATAGCTCTATCAAAACCAGAGGAGTCAAAGTCTTAGCCCGTCAACGATACTCAGTTCTTGAGAAGGAAGTAAAACTCTCATGTCGACGGGACAAGCGAGCGTGGGCAGACTCTCTGGCCGACGAAAGAGAGAGAGAGCACTGCAGCAACCAGGGGATAATCTCTGCCTCTCTCCGATATCTCACGACGCTTAAGCGGGGCGAAGATGAATGCAACGATGCTTGTGAAAGATCGAAAATTTGATATTTTAACATGAACTTGCAAATATACTTACCTGGTATAGGGGTTACCGTGAACATCATGAACTTGCAAATGATGTAGAATGGGCCAGCGCATACTGAACGGCATAATTCAAGCTCTATCTGGTAAAAGGGAGAATTGATCGCAGAGAGAATTCTCTTCTTCGACTTCCCTCTTTTGAATAAAGAAGTGACAAGCAATGGATTTTCTTTTGCAGTTTACTACCCTCAGAATGTGAGTTCGCATTATTTTATATCGTTCTGAGGTGATAACCCACATATAGAAATCCGTTGCTTGTCACTTTTATTTCAAAGAAAGGAAGTCGACGAAAGAGAATTCTCCTTTGTGACATTCGCCCTTATTCCAGATAGAGCTTGAGTTCATCGTATTTGAAACACATTTTCCATTGCTGATTTAATCATTTTAGTTTTTGAGCATAATGGTTCTAATTTGTTTATTTAAAATGTATATTTTTTGTATTTTACGAAAGCAATACACGGACGGCTTGTTTTCATAAGAAATTGACATTTTTAAATGTAGAGCCATTTCTTCATCCAAAGCCTTATGTTATGAACCTAGAAACATGAAATGAATTTATACAAATTGAAATTGAATTATATTATATATATTACCTACCTTCTTACTTACCTTGAAACTTGTAATTAAACACACATACAGACACTAAACTCCACTCGAATAATCCCAAAACCCACAAGGTACAAACAATAAGAAACAAAACCCACATAATATCAGTTCAATAGAAGCTATCATCTACTAATGTACGCGTTTCTCTAATCGAGATTCTACCACAATCCGAAAAACCAGATTTTGTGGTCTTCCAGTAAGCGGTCCGTCGTATTCAAGATCGTTTCTCGGTACCGCGACAGTGTCCGTGCAGAGTGGATCCAGTGTCCGCAAATTCGTCGTCGAAAATCTCCCCGTAACACCTAAAATCCTTTTTCATTTCATAATTTAAGATTGTGAATAAAAACAACATTAATTGCAGAATTTAAAGGTGACCCATCGTGCCCCGCTGTTTGAGCCATCTTACCCCGGCATCTTTTGATGGACAGATTTTTTGATGACTCGAAATGAAATAAAAATTGATTTTTTTGTTATTTCAAACCCCTGGCTTACAGATTATGAGCTATTTTTATAGATCCACCTTAAAAAGTTGTATTAAAATGTTTCTGTTTCGAGACATTCAGTCAGGGCTCGCCGACCCATCTTGCCCCATCCTACCTTAGCGTTTTAACTGATCTTCAGTCTTCCAGTCCGATACCGAGCTGCATACGGCTACTAAACTTCTCGACTGGAAATCTTTTTTTTGTGGGATGCAAATAGGTTGCAAAAATATCAGTGGTGGCGACACAAATCTCTATTCATGATTTTGGAAAGTATACGCCTCATGATTACTCTGTGTTATGTGTGTAAACCTAGCTTATACCATAGGCCCTTTTAGTTCTTACAGTTACCTGTCAATTATGACTTTATGTTTTTTTTTTATCCAGTTGATATCAACACCTCAAACAATAGAGAAGTGTTTCTCTGTATCGCGCTCGTTTCTATGTACCTATACCATATCACTTCAGGTTATGGTCCCAGCCTCGCGTGGCGTTCGTAGTGATTATAAAAAGTGAAATGATGGACGACGAAAGGAATGAGCGGTTTTTACTACCACTGTTCGATGGAACGAATTTCACGGCGTGGAAATTCAGAATGCGGATTCTTCTCGAAGAGCATGATCTTTTACAGTGCATCGAGACAGAAGCGGCCGCATTAGATGGCCTGAAAGAAGAACCAACGGATGCAGAGGCAGTGAAGAAGGTGAAGGCAGAGAAGCGGCAGAAACGGTTAAAGCAGGATAGGAGGTGCAAATCGCTGTTGATATCTCGAATTCACGACTCACAGCTTGAGTACGTTCAAGAGAAGGAACGCCGAAACAGATTTGCGTTGCACTCGTTCGTGTATTTGAGTGTAAAAGCATCGCAAAGCCGCATGCACCTGAAACGCCAAATTCTATCGTTGCGGTTTGAGTCAGGATCACTCCAGGAGCATTTTTCACGTTTAGATCGATTAGTGAGAGGGTATCGTAATACTGGTGCCATGATTGATGAGCTAGATGGAATCTGCCACCTGCTTTTGACACTTGGGTCAAAGTTTGCCACTGGTGTGACGGCAATCGAAACCATGCCGGAAGACAAACTATCGTTAGAGTTCGTTAGATGTCACCTCCTCGATGAGGAAACAAAACAGAAAGGATCAAGTATGGAGATTCCACCCTCAACTGATTCTACAGCATTCGTAGGATCACAGAAGAAAAACAGGAAGAAGAAGAAGATTAAGTGTTTCGGATGTCATCAAGAAGGGCACAAGATGCAGGACTGTCCGAGAAAGGTCTCGGAAAAAGGGAAATACTCAAAAGCAAATCTTGCTGGCCCCGGTCAGCGTATCATTCGTTGCGTTGAATAGTGAGAGTTATCCTGATGTGCAGATATCAAAAGGACGTCGAGTGCAATGGTTTGTTGACTCAGGGTGCTCAGATCATTTGGTGAAGGAGAAAGAGCTGTTCGTAAAACTCGAACCTCTTCCGAGGCCTGTGCAGATAGCAGTTGCGAAGAATGATGAGTCAATCGTAGCTACCCATTTTGGCACAGTGAGTCTTTTCTGCAGTGTGGATGGTCAGTGCATACCGCCCAAGTAATCAATAAGCACTCCAATTCGCCAAACCGGCCATATAGTGCTACTTCAATGCTTATAAGTTTTTGAATGGCCATATATTGGGCCTATATGGCGATTTGGCAAATTGGAGTGCTTATTGGTTACTTGGGCGTGTACTATCAGTGACGTACTATACGTACCATCTTTACGTTTCAACCTGTTTTCGGTGGTGAAAGTTGAAAGCAAAGTAATGTGAGTGGTTTTCAATAACGGAGGTGAAGATCTACAAAGGCTCTGAGGAACTTGTTTCTAGTTCGCAGCATGGGAAACTATATGAGCTTGATCTGTACACGAATGAAGAATGTGAAAGTGGAGCAATGTTATCATGTGGTCGCATATGCAAAGATCTACATTTGTGACATCGTAGGCTTGGACATCTAAATGCCAACCAGCTTGGACAATTGATGACTAAGCGAATGGTAGACGGTATGGTGATAAAGCGGGCGCGGGCAGCAGGGACTATGTCCAAGGGCTTGACGATCCCTCCCCAGGCCATCTGCGAGTTGTGGGGCTTGCCTAGGATGTGGTGGGGTTTGACAGTGGGCTCTGTTAAATTCCTATAAAAGCTGCATGTATCCGCAAGTAGGCCGCACCAAAGCGATTGCGTGTGGATGGTGCGCTCAAAGCGCACAAGCTCATGTCCTGGTGTTAGGTGGGACGCTAAACAGCCCTGACACGACGGCCCTCCGACGAGACAGGAGGTTTGCGCAAGCCCAATAAGCCGCCTGGAAACCAATAATTACGAACAATATAAGAGATAATGCGACTCGATATAATCGGCAAAGACCTAGGCGACGAATAAAGGATCACGATTGAAAGCTTGGAACATGGAACTGCAAGTCGCTAGGTTTCGCAGGATGAATTACATCCCCGCAACTTCGACTTCGAGGCGCTGCAGGATATTTGCTGGACAGGACAGAAAATGTGGAAAAGCGGGCATCGAGCGGCTACTTTCTACCAAAGCTGTGGCACCACCAACAAGCTGGGAACTGGCCTTATAATGTTGGGTAAGATGCGACATCGTGTGATCGGGTGGCAGCCAATCAACGCAAGGATGCGTACAAGCTGAGGATTAAAGGCCGTTTCTTCAACTATTTATAGTATCATCCACGTGCACTGCCCACACGAAGGAGACCCGACGACGAAAAAGAAGCGTTCTACGCACAGCTGGAGCAGACATACGATGGATGCCCACTGCGGAGGACGTCAAATCGTCATCAGTGACATGAACGCACAGGTAGGAAGGGAGGAAATGTATAGACCGGTCATCGAACCGGATAGTCTGCACACCGGTTCGAATGATAACGGTCAACGTTGTATAAACTTCGCAGCCTTCCGCGGAATGGTAGTCCGAAGCATCTTCTTTCATCGCGAGAATATCCTCAAGAACTCACCTAACCAAGAGACGGAAAACCAAATCGACCACGTTCTAATCGATGGTAAATTCTTCTCCGACATCACGAACGTCCGCACTTACCGCAGTGCGAATATTGAATCCGACCACTACCTCGTTGCAGTATGCCTGCGCTCAAAACTCTCGACGGTGTACAACACGCGGCTACAAGACGGTAGACTAGCCCAAGAATACGCGCAGCAGCTGGAAGTGGCACTCCCAACGGAAGAGCAGCTAGGCGCAGCGTCTCTTGAAGATGGCTGGAGAGATATTCGATCCGCCATTGGTGGCACCGCTACCATTGCGCGGAACGGTGCCCCGGATCAGAAGAAACGACTGGTATGACGGCGAATGTGAGCAGTTAGTAGAAGAGAAGAATGCAGCATGGGCGAGATTGCTGCAATACCGCACGAGGGCGAACGAGGGCACGATATAAACAGGTGCGGAACAGACAAAACTCGATTTTCCGGAGGAAAAAGCATCAACAGGAAGATCGAGACCGTGAAGAGACGGAGCAACTGTACCGCGCTAATAACGCACGAAAGTTCTATGAGAAGTTGAACCGTTCACGTAAGGGCCACGAGCCACAGCCTGATATGTGTAAGGAACATAAACGGGAACCTTCTTTACGAACGAGCGTGAGGTGATCCAAAGGTGGCGGCAGCACTACGAAGAGCACCTGAATGGCGATGTGGCAGACGAAGATGGCGGTATGGTGATGGACCCTGGAGAACGCGCGCAGGACATTATTTTACCGGCTCCGGATCTCCAGGAAATCCAGGAGGAGATTGGCCGGCTAAAGAACAACAAAGCCCTGGGGTTGACTAACTACCAGGAGAGCTATTTTAACACGGTGGTGAGGCACTGTCTAGAGCTTTGCACTGGGTCATAACCAAGATTTGGGAGGAGGAAGTTTTGCCGCAGGAGTGGATGGAAGGTGTCGTGTGCCCCATCTACAAAAAGGGCGATAAGCTGGATTGCAGCAACTACCGCGCAATCACATTGCTGCCGCGTACAAGGTGCTCTCACAAATTTTATTCCGTTGACTAGCACCAATTGCAAGGGAGTTCGTGGAGCAGTACCAGGCGAGATTTATGGGCGAACGCTCCACCACGGACCAGGTGTTCGCCATTCGCCAAGTACTACAGAAATGCCGCGAATACAACGTGTCCATACATCATCTATTCATCGACTTCAAAGCCGCATATGATACAATCGATCGGGATCAGCTATGGCAGCTAATGCACGAACGCGGTTTTCCGGATAAACTGACACGGTTGATCAAACCGACGATGGATCGGGTGATGTGCGTAGTTCGAGTTTCAGGGACATTCTCGAGTCCCTTCGAAACCCGCAGAGGGTTACGGCAAGGTGATGGTCTTTCGTGTCTGCTATTCAACATCGCTTTGGAAGGGGTAATACGAAGAGCAGAGATTAACACGAGTGATACAATTTTCAATAAGTCCGTCCAGCTATTTGCAGGGCTGTTACAAACTAGTAGAGTTCCAATCCGCGAAATCCGCGACTAGCAAATTGAAATCCGCGACTGTAAAAACAAATCCGCGACAAACAAAAATATGGTTTCTTACTTAATTTTAAAATTTTTCAATGTTTTTGCCTCTAATCTATTGGCATATTCGTCGATAGAAAACAATGAAAGAACATTCGCTTATTTATGTAATATCTAAAACTGCATAGTTAACGCTTCAACCATATCAGCCACAGAAAATATATGTGCAGCGTTGAACTATGCCCGAAAGAAATTTAGTTTTAATGTTGCCGGAAACCCCATTTGAATCGATGTTGTATCCATTTCATTTCTTTATAAGTTGGTTGTGCAGATGGCAGTCTGTTGTCATAGTTAGATACCAGTTAGATCAAGAGTTTATTTAAATTATACTTTTAGTACGCTACGCTACGCTCAAGGCTAAAGTTCAGTTAGACAGTTTGTTTGCAACTTAGGAATCCCGAACGAACTCTCAATGGATATAGTAACAGCGAGAAATTTTGTAGCACAGGTAATGGAACGAAAAATAGCCTACTAAAAAGTTATTGGAATGCATAATAAAACAAAGGACGAATACTGAATGGCTTGAATGAGATGCCTGCAATAGTGGGAGTCATTGAGCATGGTCAAAACTGGACGCAACTGATGGTCTGGCGATTTTAAAAAACCTTTTCTATCGTTCAACCGACGATATTTGGATTTCTGAATGCCCCAACCATTGAAAGGTGATATTTGGATTTCTATGCAGCCTCAACCATTGAAAGGTGATCTGATCCTTTCTCACGAACAATCCACAGGAATTATCTGTTTAGCAGGATGGTCAAAATGTGGCATTCCCAAACTAGACCTAAATCATTCAGTAGCACCGGAGAACAGGGCGCAAAAAAATATTACTGCGAGACACTAGAGGATGCAGATGAACTATATCCCCACCACCCTTAGAAAAGGAGCCATACGAAGCAGCAGGAACCCCAAGATTCCAGTCCTTAGGGAGAAGCCGGAACCATCGGGGCTATGTAGCGTAAATAATCATAATTGTAATTCCGCAATTAGCCACACAAAAGTTCTAAGCAATAAAATAAATAGTACTCGGCATTTCGGTAATCTAGAAATGCAATATGATCGATCTAACAATTCGACAGATTTTCTATGTGTCCACTTAAATCGGCATCCATATGACTATTGAAAGGTTATTCAAATACCATGTGTTTGGATCATGACGTTTAATGTTGAATTAATCCTAAAATTAAATTGAGGGAGATCGCGATTTTCGCGATAGTGTAGTTAAGGAATCCGCGATTTCGCGACAATGTTTGACGGAACCGCGATTTTCGCGACTGGAGGGTAAATCCGCGACAGATCCGCGAAAATCGCAAAAAACGCAAAAATCGTGAAATCCGCGACTGTTGTAACAGGCCTGTATTTGGCTTCGCCGACGACATATATATTTTGGCTCGTAACTAAGATGGAGGAAGCCTACATCAGACTGAAGAGCCCAGCGGATCGGATTAGTCATCAACACGTCGAAGACGAAGTACATGATATGAAGAGGTTCAAGAGAAGACAATGTGAGCCACCCACCACGAGTTTGCATCGGTGGTGACGATGACGACATCGAGGTGGTAGAAGAATTCTTGTACTTGGGCTCACTGGTGACTGCCAAAAATGATACCAGCAGAGAAATTCGGAGACGCATATGGGCAGGAAATCGTACAATCGCCGCCGTACCAAACTGACAATCTACAAAACGCTCATTAGACCGGTAGTCCTCTACGGACACGAGACCTAGACTCGTGGAGGACCAACGCGCAGTTGGAGTTTTCGAAAGGAAACTGCTGCGTACCATCTATTGTGGGGTGCATATGGCGGATGGTACGTGGAGGAGGTGAAGTTGAACCACGAGTTGCATGAGCTGTTGAGAGAACCATCCATCGTTCACACTGCGAAAATCGGACGACTGCGGTGGGCCGGGCACGTAGCCAGAATGTCGGATAGTAACCCGGTGAAAATAGTTCTCGACAACGGTCCGACGGAGACAAGAAGGCGAGGTGCGCAGTGGGTAAGGTGGATCGATCAGGTGGAAGATGACTTGCGGACCCTCCGCAGACTGCGTGGCTGGCGACGTGTAGCCCTGAACGAGCCGAATGGAGAAGACTCTTATATACTGCAGAGGCCACTTGAAATGAAATGAAATGTATTGCGATTTGCTTCGGTCAAGTAAGGGTAAGTAAGGACAGAATACTGCACGTCGGTTCGGTCGTCAAAACGTGATCCTACACAGTTTGCATATGCCATCGGTCATTCATGGTGACTATTGTCCATGCTCGGTTCATAGACACGTCGAACGATCTGGTATCGTTGTAGTTAGTGCGGTCGGGGAGTAAATCAATAGATATGGCCTTGATCGTGTTCCTGCTCTGTGTGCGGCCGAATTATAGTTAGGTAAAATCACTATGTATAAAGAATGGCACGATCGAATCGCTTATCAGAGCAAATCGAGATCCAATGATGCCTACCAACTAACCGATAATCCTTCCTGTGGTTTTGTGGAGACGCAGAGGTAAACACGGTCTTCCTACAAATAGCAAAAACCACCTACTAATATTCTTTCCGTCTTCCTTACTGACTACAAGGACGTAGCCAGCACCATTATTGATCGTTTGAACATTCGAGTCACTGAAACTTGAACTGAAGCTTGAACAATCCTAGACAATCTTTCTGTTGATTATTTGTGCGATTTCACTGATTCTGGTCAATCACGGAGTAGCAACCATAGATATGTGCAGTCCGTCAAAGCTAAGCTAAGTTGGGAGGATTTTGAGGTTTAACAACACTTCTAGAAATGATCTTTTTTTTATTTCTTCGTACAAAAAAAACTGGAATTTCGTCAAATTCCACATTACCATAATATGCTGATTGCTGAGTAATCGTTGGCTCTAGCTTTCTCTAATCCAGGGAGAAATTAAATGTTTTGTATGTAGAATACCGATTCCTGCAACCAAGTGATATTTATAGAGTCCATGCATCCGAATAGTCGATTCCGACGCGTAGTAATAAAAACTTGAATACCACCACCGGTAACGTAGTCAGTCGCCGTGATCGGTCGTTATCGAATGGAGATTTATTGTGCTTATTGTACAAGTGTTGTGCATCATTTGTTAATGTGACCAACGTCAACTGATTGATCCCAGTTGATATATGACGTCGAATTGTGGTTTTTGTTTGACAACCTTTTTGGGAAATGATGATAAGCTAATTGCATTGATAAGATGACTCTGATTTTATTCTCATGAGGACGTACACGTTGGTAAACTTTATTCTTAAATGGCATCAAAAATAGAATGTAGAAGCTTGCACCAGCTGAACGTACAACATACAAAGCTTTCCGTAATCCGTAGGCCATGGATGAAGCACAAAACGTTCAGTCGTCTGTTGTTTGCCACTAAAATGTGGAAGCAGAAGCACCCTTGTGGTTGAATGCGCTCTTCTTCGAGAAGCGAATCGTAAGTGAAACGGAAGAAAAAAGCTTGCCTCCCTAATGCAATATATTTTTAATTAAACAACCGTTGCGGTTCATGGGGCATGGTTGCTTTCACTTTATCTCGCAGCCGAACAGCAACATCGTCAACCCTATGAAGGTAAACTTTGTATGCCAATAGTACCTACTGGCAAGCAGCGTAGCTCTGACGATGCCTCCTCAATATTGTGGAGGCACTTTTTATCGTTGTTCTCGCTCTTACTCGCTAGTTGTGCTTCATCCAGAAAACGGCCCACATAAAAGCACACTCGTAGCCCTAGGGATATTGGTTTTGCTTCTGGTGAAACCGTTGGGCGAATCGTGAAACCTACTCGATGAACATATAATCGATTTATCGTACCAGGGCCATTTGACCTTTGTGGACGTCAAATTTGTCATGTAAAATACAATTTGTTTGATAAACACAATTTTTGTATCAATTTTTTCTTTGACCCTAGAAGATTTACACGCTTTGTACTTCTAACTTGTGTATATCTGCATATGCCGAACACCAACTTTTTACCCAAATGATGCCGCCATAATCGAAAGAGGTGAACTAATCAAACACTAGAGGTTAAAAGATAATTAAAATCTCAACGTAAAATGTTCACCGCCACTTTGCTAGAATTTACACATTTTTGCTGTATGGTGGTCACACACGGAATTGCATAGAATTCTGTTCAAAAACTCGCTTTTCATCTATAATCGCAATGAACGAGCTCCATATATATATAAGTAATGTCACTAGAAGTTTCGTTCCGGCTCGATATATTTACACATAAGTCCGACAAAGAGTTTCTCACTCGCAGCGCATACACACGGGGCACACAATTATTATAATTGGTTCGATTTGCCATTTGTCGACGCTGACTGACGGTGGCATGGTTCGGTTTCTCAAAATGGAAACCATGGATATCCATTCTTTCATAACATTGTTCCGTTCCGACGTGATTACGTGGGTACGGAGCGGCGACACCACATGAGCGCTGTACAATCCGTAAAGCCGTGGATGTGGATAGGGAGGCTATCAAAAGCAGCAATGCGGGCCCGGCAAACAAAGTAGAGTGCTGGAGATCGCGAAAGCTTGTCGATTTCGGACTGTAATGGGGTGGGGCGCGGAGGTTGGCAGCATATAAATTCATCACTGTCGCGCAAAACAGCGTTGGTCAGCGCAAAAAAACAACAACCTACTGATACATCATCAACCGAACACATACAAATACATAAAAGTATTTGGACTAAGTGGAAGCATAGATCACCACAAGGCGTATGTGAAGCGGATGCGAAATCGGCTCTGGCTTTGAGGCAATGCGTATCGTAATGATGTTGGTCGACTGACGTCGTCGTCGGTTGTCGTAAATTGACCAGTCCAGGCACTGGTGAGAGGAGGGCCGTCAACTTGTACGTGTTTCGCGAACTAACGGCTTTCTTTTTAATTGTTCACTGGCGACGGTATGGGTACCTAATGATGGGAACGTACTGTATCGATTATTCATGCGATGACCTTAGAGTTTACAGTTCCGATAGCAGACAAACTAGTTAAGACAGCAAGTGAGATGAATTAAATATTGGAGCACGTAGTTGTTGATTTTACCATAACACCGACTTCCAGTTTGAATTCTTCAAATGTAAAACAATTTGAAATAAATTCGATCGTATACAGTACGCTATTAACCGAGCGTGACGCATTTCTCGCATGAGAGGTGAAACCACATGGAATGGAGCGTATGTCGTTTTACTTCACTCTAAAATGAAGATAATAATTATAATGAGGCTAATTATCTTGTAAAGTTGTAATTGATTGCATTACATTCAAAAAGTGATAAATAATGATTTTATTTTCTCCTTTTCAGGTAATAACTCAATCAAATAAAATATGGATGAATATGATCAGTCAAGTAAGTTTATCAAATAGGTTTATCTGTTTTGATGTTTGTCTCCTGACAATTAAATTGGGGGCCTCCCCTCCCTCTAGATACACTCGTAACATTATTTGTCTCTTCTTTGTTACGTTGAATATGGGCGTGGCCAGCAGTAGTAATCTTCATGCTTTTGATATTTTTTATCATTGGAATCAATGATAACATGATACCATGCTCCCATGTGTTCAATATAAGAACGAATTACAACGTCATAATGTTTATGATAATGTAATTTATTTGACTATATAATTACAGTTTGGGACAAACAACATGTACAAACAGATCGTTGGTCATCGATACACTCTGAAATAAATGAAATTCGACACTTTTCGAACAAACATTACTTACCAAACGAGTACTTAAAATTATTCTTGAAAGCGAGGCGAGGCGAGCTTTTATGTCAAACTTAACACAACATCACATTTCGCATCCCAGGGTTTCCCCGTGTACACTACGATACGAACTACTTCGACAGAGATCAGCACCGAGTAGCTGCTAGTTACGCTCCAAAGCAGGAAAATGGCTTTCCTTGCGATCGATTAGTTCGATATTGGTTTCGCTCAATCATTTAATTCTGCTGCCTGCTCCACACCGAACTGCACTGGCCTGGCAGGCAGCAGTCCAACTATTCCCGTTCCCCAAACGCGAGGCCTTCCCGTGTGCAATGGTGCTGGCCGTGCGCTTCATTCTTCGCACCATCATCATCATCCCGTCCAACAAAAACGCCACAATCGAATCGATCTGCCGCTGCTGTTGGCCTGTTACATTAGCAAAGGTAGAGCAGAGCGATGAGGTACGTGCCTCACATACAGTGCCGAGGATGAACAAAGCTACAGTGTGCCGGGTGGAAAAAAATAATGCTCTCTCTCGTTTGAAATATGTCTTCTGTCGTTCGTCGTCGCGGCGTCCGTCCATCCGACAACCGTTCTGCTTGCTTTTGATATCACCGTCCCATCCATGAACTTTACCTCCGGCTCCACCCTCCGCTGTCATCCGATTCACCGCACCACCACCGTTCGCCCTTCTGCTGAACCATCATCCAGTCACTCATCGAAATATACGTGTTTTTTCTTCTTCCAGCCTTAACTTTTCTCCGAGCGAAATTTACATATTTTAATATAATTTTCTGTCCTTTTCTGCCCTGTGTCTCTGTCTCTCTGTTTCTCTCCGTGCGGCCTCTGTGTATCGCTGCTCCGCACACCGAGAATGCTGCATTACACATTGAGGTTTTTGCAGCAACAAACAACATGCACTGCATTGACCATGGAGGCATGAGTGTCGCATGTGAAATTGTGAAAATTTGATCGATTCGCGAGTTTCAGTCATGATAGGGCAAACCGCTAATTGTTACACAAGCCAATTGTTGCACAGTCCGTACATTGTGTAAGAAGTGTGCAACAACTTGTGTCGAATATCTTAGTTTCAATGAGTCCAAAAACAGTCAGTACTTATATCTAGACCAACATTTGAGAAGGGTGTAATAGCCAAAATTAATATAATTAATTAATATAAGATACGTATTTCGACCTCAACAGTAAGGAATAAGTACCAAAACTTTGATAATTGCCATAAATATTATTTGCATGGAAAATTCAAACTTTTTAATAATAAATTGAAGATTTTATTTTATTGGATAGAAAACCAGAATCAAGAAATTTAAAATGTAAAATTGATTAAAATACAAATTGAATGTTTTGATTGCCAAAAATGTGTTTAAATCTATTTTAGAATTAACAAAATGATTATCTTGATCGGAAACAAATATTTGGGTCTTCGGGTTAAATCTGTGTTTATATTAGGTCGGAACAAATATGAATTCTTTCTTTTGTCGTGTTGGTCTTTGGATAACGAAGAGGGAGGCAAATAAAAATAAATGGATAAATTGATAAAATCGTAGAACTCATCAGTTTTCTTAAAGAAAAATAAAACAAGAAGTATTTAGAAGAAAATAGTATTTGTTCCGGCCTTAGTTGTTTTATAATTTTGTGGATTTTAAGCTGGACAATAAAAATATGTGAGCTACACTATAAGATACTAACAGTTTAACTGCTTTATGTGAACATTACGCTCTAAGAAGAATGACCCACTATGGACTGCCATGCAATGCCCATTGGCTCTGTAAGAAACTTACGAAAGTTTTGCAACAAAGAAAAAAAATTACGAAAGTTTTGCAACTAAGAAAGGAATCAAACCATTGTAATTAGATGCTAATGTGGTATTATCATATTGATTATAGCATTTAACACAGTAAACACTAACCACATGGCACCAGAGTGTACAATTTCAGTATGCCTGTTGGTAACGCATAACACGTTTTTGGTAATTTAAGGTCACTCCTAACGGAATCCAAGTTTCAAAGTGCTCGTGTTTTCGGGGGCACACCACTCGATACGGAAGCAACCCACAACTGTCATTTTTGTTGATTTAGTTTTGCTGCGTTTAGTTTGCAGCATGCGTGAAAAAATAAAAATGACGGTTGTGCGTTGCTTCCGTATCGAGTGGGGTGCCCCCGAAAACGCGAGCACTTTGAAGCTTGGATTCCGTCAGGAGTGATCTTAATGTATCCATTTCAAAGGTTCGTACAAATTATCAGTTGCTTCGATATGAAACTAACGTAATTCGGTTTGATCAGAAAATAAGACACCTAATTAAAGTACAACGATTTTCGCTTATCTTTTCAAAAGGACCAAAGTGACATTTTTCCATGAATTAATTTAAATATTGCAATCAACAGACCAATATAGGGGAAGTAGAATTTCACTGGCCACCCTGTAACAGATACCGTTTCTTTTTCACTTTGTATTCCAATATTTGCTTTTTCTGCATTATATATTTATTTTTGCCATTTGCATTGCAATTCCAAAACCTCCCATGGCACATATGAGAGCTATTAGAGCTTTCTATATTGTAGATTTAAACGAGTCTCATAATTGCATCTGTGATAGCCGGGGTTCGTGATTTTCTTTTTGACTATTCAAAATCAAATGATTTTCGGTTCGAAGGAGAATATTTTTTTCGTAGTTTGTGATGAAAAACATCTTTCACTCATACCTTTTTTCTCTAGAACGAACGAAACCGAAAATAATGCCTTCTTGAGGAAATTCTTTTTTCGTTTCATTATTTTTACGTCTCACTCACTTTTTGCGAAAATTTCCAGTAAGCAATTATAAAAATTCTATAACCGCAACTGAATTCGAACCAGAACAACAAAAAAAATGACGTTAGGGTGTGGCATACAGGAGTTAGGTTATTTGTTCCTTAAATGCTATTTTTTTTTTTTGGAATTGGTGATGGATCGCAGAACGATTTCTCGGCGAAAATCTTCGGAATCCGGAAAGGATTCCCTTTGGAATCCGGAAAGGGTTCCCTTCGAAATCCAGAAAGAATTCTCTTCGGAATCCGGAAAGGATTCCCTTCGGAATCCGGAAAGGATTCCCTTCGGAATCCGGAAAGGATTCCTTCGGAATCCGGAAAGGATTCCCTTCGGAATCGGAAAGGATTCCCTTCGGAATCCGGAAAGGATTCGCTTCGGAATCGGAAAGGATTCCCTTCGGAATCCGGAAAGGATTCCTTCGGAATCCGGAAAGGATTCCTTCGGAATCCGGAAAGGACTCCCTTCGGAATCCGGAAAGGATTCCCTTCGGAATCTGAAAAGGACTCCCTTCGGAATCCGGAAAGGATTCCCTTCGGAATCCGGAAAGGATTCCCTTCGGAATCCGGAAAGGATTCCTTCGAATCCGGAAAGGATTCGCCTTCGAATCTGGAAAGGATTCCCTTCGAATCCGGAAAGGATTCCCTTCGAATCCGGAAGGAAAGGATTCCCTTCGGGATCCGGAAGGAAAGGATTCCCTTCGGAATCCGGAAGGAAAGGATTCCCTTCGGAATCCGGAAGGAAAGGATTCCCTTCGGAATCCGGAAGGAAAGGATTCCCTTTGGAATCCGGAAAGGATTTCCTTCGGAATCCGGAAAGGATTTCCTTCGGAATCCGGAAAGGATTTCCTTCGGAATCCGGAATGGATTTCCTTCGGAATCCGGAAAGGATTCCCTTCGAATCGGAAAGGATTCCTTCCGGAATCCGGAAAGGATTCCTTCGGAATCCGGAAAGGATTCCTCCGGAATCTGGAAAGGATTCCTTCGGAATCCGGAAAGGATTCCCTTCGGAATCCGGAAAGGATTCCTTCGGAATCGGAAAGGATTCCTTCGAATCCGGAAAGGATTCCCTTCGAATCCGGAAAGGATTCCCTTCGGAATCCGGAAAGGATTCCTCGGAATCCGGAAAGGATTCCTTCGGAATCCGGAAAGGATTCCTTCGGAATCCGGAAGGATTCCTTCGGAATCCGGAGAGGATTCCCTTCGGAATCCGGAAAGGATTCCCTTCGGAATCCGGAAAGGATTCCTTCGGAATCCGGAAAGGATTCCTTCGAATCCGGAAAGGATTCCTTCGGAATCCGGAAAGGATTCCCTTCGGAATCGGAAAGGATTCCCTTCGGAATCCGGAAAGGATTCCCTTCGAATCCGGAAAGGATTCCTTCGGAATCCGGAAAGGTTTCCCTTCGGAATCAAAGGATTCCCTTCGGAATCCGGAAAGGATTCCCTTCGGAATCCGGAAAGGATTCCCTTCGGAATCCGGAAAGGATTCCCTTCGGAATCCGGAAAGGATTCCCTTCGGAATCCGGAAAGGATTCCCTTCGGAATCCGGAAAGGATTCCCTTCGGAATCCGGAAAGGATGCCCTCCGGAATCCGGAAAGGATGCCCTCCGGAATCCGGAAAGGATGCCCTCCGGAATCCGGAAAGGATGCCCTCCGGAATCCGGAAAGGATGCCCTCCGGAATCCGGAAAGGATGCCCTCCGGAATCCGGAAAGGATGCCCTCCGGAATCCGGAAAGGATGCCCTCCGGAATCCGGAAAGGATGCCCTCCGGAATCCGGAAAGGATGCCCTCCGGAATCCGGAAAGGATGCCCTCCGGAAAGCAACAGGAGCAATCTGCTTTCCTTGTGATAGGATGAAACCGGAGAGGACAAAGGCAATTGAAGTTGTAGAAGTAGAGTTCTGCAACCAGGCTTGAAAGACCTCAGAAATCAAAGCTGACCAAAGTGATTCTTAAGCTGATGTAGAATACACAAGCTCAATCCGCGGCGTTACATTCTACATATGTAGCAAATTCTCGCTTGAACAAAATGTAAGCGTAAACAAATTATTAAATATTTTTTAAATATTTTCCTAGATTCTCGGCTCTTGTAGGCTTTGCGAGCCAACATAGACTGAGCTCTTCTTGTGGTACTCATGGAACCCAAAAAGCAAAAGCCTACAAAAACTTCTTACTATGTCCAACGCTCCAGCATCGATGTTGAAGGGCAATAGACCAGTGCATGATGACGTAGGTTGACAGTTCACAGAGCTATTTCACCAGGACTTAGTCTCTGGCGAAGCTTTCGATAAAATTGTTTCGTCATTTTATCCGCATGTAGATGTCCTTTGCGATTGATTTTATGCTGAATGCAAAGAATATCACTAAAATATTCGGATCACATCAATTTTAAACTAAAAATATAAATTTAATTTTCCCCTCATTGATTTTGTAAACAAGCTCTGTGTAAATAAGTGAGGTTAAGTTAAAGTTTGCATTTGCTATCCTCGTGGAATCCATTTCAGGCACACTCCTCGCTTTTTGGGTGGGGCACACTACTCAATACGGAGACAACGCACAACTGTCATTTTGATATTTCAGAATCCCCGCTACCGCTTGTGTATAGCTTTTCTTACTTTTGCCACAGATCGTCCCTAACTCAACACTCCGGAAAGGATTCCTTCGGAATCCGGAAACTCGATGAATTGAGATAATTGTCTGCTACCGATTGTGAATAGATTTTCTCACTTCGCCTAGTAAGGACCACAGATCGTCCCTTACTCTATATTTTAATTGTGCTTGTGTCCTCTCTGTTCGACTGCCCTTTTAAATAGTAGTCGGATAGTAGTTGTTCGAATAAAAACAACGCAAGTCTTATAACAGATTATTATTATATCAACATTCAGCCAAATATTCCCACGTCCAATTATCAATAGTTTCATCTGTTTTATTGATTCCATTTCGTCAAAGTTGATCATGTTTTTCGAAATTTGCCATAGGAAACGCGATTATGAACTGCAGTACGAACAAAAAAGGCACATATTGGACTGATATGCGAGTACCGGCAGAGCAGGCGGCAGCAAATAACTGTGGGGTGGCTGAATGGAGAGACACAGCACCAGCTTACACCGTTTTTCCACGGAACTATTCTGCTGGCTGGCACCGAGGGCGAGACACAGGGATCGAGATAGAGGCCGTTCTCCGGGTTTACTTGGTTGCTTGTGCTTGCCATGTGTGCGCTATAGCAGTGCCATTCTGCTCCCTACTTCTCTTGCATAGTTTTGGCCGAGGGATCGCACCTTCTATGATATTTTGTGTACTCGTACCTACCACACAGCAATTCGAGAGTGGCAGATGGGTCGCTCTGGGCCGGTTGCTTGTCGGGCGCTAGCAAAGCGAAGAGGAACATGGGAACGACAGGGCGGGCGGTGACGCGTGTACAGTACTCCAACACACTAAAATCCAGAGGAAGACAACAACGGCGCGGTGCCGTGCGGCGGTAGCCATCAACCATGCCCTCGACTGAACCGATTCGTTGTCGGATGGCTGGTTGTCGCTCGGTTTGGTAGTCGTTGAACAGTTTTGCTTTATTTCAGTTTCATAGCCAAGTGTGTGCAGATTGCTCCATCACGGTGGTGTCGCGCACTTCGAAGAGGGTTGGGATAGAGGAGCTCGGGTTGGGCATGCACAAGTAAAAGAGAGAAAGAGCTACTCCATCGGCAGCACCACCAGCAGCAGCAACATCGCAGCGCAGCTATTCGGGACGGAGAGATAGACCTTTGGGGCATCGTCAGCCATCCAGCACGATAAGTTTCTTGAACCAGCGTGGCCAGATTATATATGTTTTGGAGAATGATTGTCAATCGATCAGTTGTACAGTCCAATATTTGATAGAACTTTGTTGGATTATGTTTCAAATCCACTTAATCTCGGGGTAATGCTTATAATTCGATATTAACATGAGCTAAGGAAAACTTTAAACGCAAAACAACCGCAAACAGTTCATAGACATAACATTAACTTTTTCTCAAACATTGTTTGATGATTATGAACGATATAATATATGTAATACAAAAACGAGGAAGCTAATAGAATGGAAATACATGATGAGATTGTGATATCTACTTTCAGCAACAATTTATCTGAATTTAGAGTGATTGTGATCAGAGTCGGATGTTATCTACAATAGATAATAACTATATTGGTATCAGGCTGTGAATGAGACAGCTGCGATCAGCTAATTCATTTGATTATTATGGATTTTTTCGATTATGTATGGTAGAGCTGATAGCTCCGCAAATAAACAAACAGTTTTGAGTGAGTCACCATTTACGTGCACCTTTTGTTATTTTTTGCTTGTCTGACCTAGTACCGTTTTTCCAGAAATTTGATAAAATCTATTGGTATCACTTCTGCCAAATACTTACTGACGTAAACCAACGCTATGATTAGTAACAAATTATCGTCCCATTTTTATTACAAAACACATCAGATCCAAACCAAGACACTTTCAATTTGAAGTTTTAATCGCAGGCACCGCTAATTACTCCTCTCACGTAATCATCCGAGCTTTCAGTCCTCACCGCGCGCGTTCAAATTCGCCAAGTGAATTGGATTTTATTTCTTGCTTGGACCACGCTACCCATGAGCTCATAATAATGTGGAAGCTCAAACGGTTCTCCATCTTGTCAAGCGATCCAATTTGTGTGGTGGAAAACGCACCATCACCGAACAAGAACTCCGAATCGTCACGGGACAGGATACACGGGTGAGAGACAGACACTTCACGTACGGTTTTATTCCAGGGAGAGAGAAAAAAAGTTATCACCCGTCGTCGTCGTCGATGCCGCCGTCATCGTCACAGCGCAGTTATATCCGAAACCGCTTCGAACGGAGAAACAGGCGCATATTCCTTTCGCGTGCGAGGGGCATTCGATTGTTTATTCATTTATTTATGTGCACATACATTACCCTTCTTTGAGGGGGAGACCGGGCAAGTGGACGAGATACACAAGCTTGTGATTGGGGCCCACGGGAAGGGGTGGAGTGGAATGAAACAGACGTATTAGCTCGAGTCCGAGTTGGTACTTACTTTTCTTCGGCCATAAGAAAGAGTATTTATGCAGCTAGGAAAGTAGACTTATGGATGAAATACATTTTATTAATTAATTAATAAATGTAAGTTTCTCACAGCCATGAAATGTAACCTTTTTGCATTTTGAAATGCGTAAACATGTAAGATAGGTTCAATCACAACATTGGTGGATGACTTCAGGTTTTTTTTCTGCATTCGATGGAAAGTGTGGTGGTCAAGTGGAGATGACGACCGCTATGCCCACCGCGATTCGTAACGACGTCGTGACGGTACCGCGAGATGGCCATTTGTAGCCATCAGCAGCACATACAAAGCACTCGGCACTGTACCTTTCCAATAGCAAGCTTCAGAGGCATGGTCGGCCAACAGCCGCAGCAGCAGAAGTAGTAATTTGGCGTTCCGACAATATGCGAATGAGTTCACGGAGCGATCGGTCGGGCAGTCGTCGTCGTTGCGTTGGTAGGAAAGGGCACTATCCAATTTTGAAAACGGGATATTAAGCAGAGAGAGTTTGGGGTGCGGTGCAGCGAAGAAAGAGGACGGAGTGGAGTTATGAAACAAGAAATGAAATAGTGAAGAGGTTTTCGTTGCAATTGGTTGGTAAGCTGGCGCTACACTGCGATATGGTAATGGGATTTATCTAAAGTGGATAGTTATTTTACGATCATAATTGAGCTGTTCAGATAATGATAACAGTTTGGTGTATGAACACTGAAAATCAATCTTTTTATTAATCATGGAAGTCTCGTCAGAGATTTATATGCAAAGAAGATATCATAATGAATATTGTAATCTAACGGTAGGGGGTTGTTCGCTCCAATGTACAAGGCATACGAGAATTAGCAAACAAGTTTTACATAAGGTGCTTAGTTGAAAAAATTTAAACTAGCCAGTTCAACCTCGAATTCAGAAAGCTTCTCCACAAACGAAATCATCAACATTATTTTGGGTGAAAGTTATCATGCCTATCTAGGAAATAGGAGCTTAAGGATTTGGACACTGCTGAACATTAGGCAATTAAGTATCATCATAAGGAAAATGCCGTTTTCGCATATTTCAGCATTTCAATAAAAAAAATCTGGTTAAATGGAATCATAGATAGTGTTCATTCGTTCATAAATATTACACTTGGTCTCTAAAAATAACCAATTTTCAATAGTTGATGGACAAAATAGTTCAAATGTAGGCCACAACGCCACCCAAGTAACCATGAAGCTATATATGCTTGTAAAAAACACAGCCCTAAACGTTGACTTAAAGTGGAAAAGGGCAATTAGAAGACCGAGTTAATGGTTCATTACTTTGACATGTTGAAATAAAGCATCAGTAATGCATTGCTGCATTCGTAATGCTGATTTAGAGTATCGTTGTCTGACAGTTGGTAAATAAATACAATTTCACATCGTTAAGACTGATCTAATGCAGTTAGCATTTAGCATGCCGATTTGTGATTGATATATGTGCAATATTGTAATGCTTGGTGTTACTTGGGCAATATCTTGCTCAGATGGATTCGACAACAAATGGTTTTGAAAAAAATCCAAGCGCTATTAGAAGATATTCACGAATTGACATTTTTTACCGATGTTTCGGATCCTCTAGATCTACGGATTCCACCAGATGCTCTGGAATCTGTATTATAATGAAAGCATAGCATGAGGGCAGCTCTCCATTCGTGGGGGACGTTTCCGATTTATTTTTCCTTCGGTAATTCAGCTTTTGATAGTTGCAGAATTGAAGGACTTTTACACCAGATGCTGTTAGCTGTTCCACTTCGTCGCAATGTCGGTCGAACTATGTTTTGAGGACACCCCACGCAAATCTCCCACACCGCTTATCGTTAACAATTCCTGAACATTTAAACAGCTGTTTTTTGGTGGGCTGTTCGTACCATCTTTCGTCAACCATTACATTTCAAGTACGCGTTCATAGTTGTTTTGTTTATCTGCTGCAAACATCTTATCTTGTTCAGGCTCTGGTTGACCCAAACTAGATAGAATTTCTTTGCTATTCAAAAGCGAGTTCCTCAGCTTGAAACCGCCTTCCTTGTAAACTAATCGCATTTATTTTTATTTTTTAAATATTGTGCATAAGCTGGAGAGCATGTTGACCCAAACGTTGGAAGTGTCGATCTTCTTTGCGGAGAAAGATCAGATAGAACATTTCTTTTACCGAAATACCAACTTTGAACTGCCGTAAGTGTAATAGCATACCGGGAAGCGAAGTCAGTTGATCTGGACCTTTCAATTCACGGTAGCTCTCGCATCATATACAGGGATTGAACTTATCATTTCATTATCATTTAGTATTCAGCCAACAACTCATTCCAGAGGCGGAATTCCGAAAAGTGTTGTATGGCGGACTTCTCGCGCTGTTTTCCCTCTACAACTTTGTCCCTTTGTACAATTAACATTGCTCTATGTCCAATATTATAAATTCAGTAGAAAATCGAATTATAGCCGCTATCAAAATTGGATTTTTCTCACAATCCATACATTAAACCTAATTTCGGAAGTAGTGCGCTGTATAGCACATCACCAAATGAAAACAGCGCACCACTTCCGAAGTTAGGTTTAATGTATGGATTAATGAAAAAATCCAACTTCGTTAGCGGCTATAATTCGGTTTTGCACTGAATTGATAATATTTACAGCTTGAAACGCTAGTATCATTTAATATGCTAAATGATAATTGCTTTTATTATCAGAGCCTGCTCAATCAGATGGTGCGCGTAAAAGTGTCTGTTGATGGTATTCGCAGCCATCTGTTCCACAAACACTGGTCTTATTGCCACTTTTTCGACCATGTGAGATCAAACAGATTATGGATAGTCCACCAGAATGGATACACCTCCATCGGCTGTCGATGTAAAGACACTTGAAGCTACGACAATCCTTGACACGATGACCGGTGCCCTTACAAACTGGACACATCTCAGCATCTTCCCGCTTTGTAGAAGGAATCAACAGTACACTTCTGAATACTACAATGAAAATTCACATTTCCTTTGAACTTCATCACGACAGCTCTGGGCTTTCCACTGCTGCTGTTGTGAACTGTCACACTCACTGTCCTCACTACGCTGGACATGAACCTACTAAAGGTTTCAAAGTTTGATTCGGAAAATCCCTGGAGATAGGAACATTTATAGAAGGGGTAGTAATTTGGCGAGAAATGATGCGAGAAGAGAAGGGTTTGACAGGTTTGCGATTTATCCAGCAACTTCAAGATGCTCGCATACGTTCCATCCCATCATGCGATCTTCTGAGGGAAGATACTAATGAAATTGATCTCAGTTATCTATCCGCTCAGTAAACAAAGTACAATGTTTGTCACGGTAAAACAAATTTTCACAGCTCTTGGTGTAGCAATGTAGGATGATCATTACATCCTCAAATGATAATTTCTTATCCGTGCTCTTCGATTAGGGATAATATCTTCGCACAAGCAGAGGTAATATCCTGTGATCAGATGATATTGCGTTGCATGACTTGCCTAGCGGCTAATTCCGTAAGTGAGGGGGCATAGGTGCCTGTTTTTTTTTAATCTTTCGTTTATTTGGTAGGCTCTATTGCCATGAAGCGTTACGGAGCCGAAATCATGTTTTCTATACATTTTATAATTCTTAAATGTAGGGTTAGTTTTGGGGAACCGAAAACCTTGCGGTTTGGTCGAAGTTAGGGAATAATAAAGTAGGAAGGGAAAGGAATTTAGAATGCTTAATTAATTACAATGCTGCTGTTCACATGGTTGACATTCTTGGTGATGTTTCACATCTGTAACGGAACAAAGACACATTTCGTTGGAGAGACAACAACGAGAGGAAGACATACGGATGGGGTTTAACGGCGGACATGGGGAGTGACGACAAGGTTCTTAAGGGATTACGATAGCAAAAGGGATGGTTACAGTCCAACATCAGCAACTTTCAAGAATTGGTAGACAAGGGACATGTATTCGAGGTCAAGACCCGCCAACACTTCCCTAATAGGCTTTGGTTGTTTTCCTCGGAACCGGAGATGTTCAGTTAGCGCAGATCTGTGGTCACGATGCTCTTCGCACGTCCACACGACATGATCGATATCCTGATAGTTTTCGCCGCAAACACAGAGATTACCCTCCGAGATCTCGAACTGGATTGCTGTTTCGGGTGGAAATCTCAAGTTCTGGTATTTAGGATTGTGTCAAAATCAGATTCAATCAAGCAATTTCAACGCGAACAGTAAAGCAGCACTCCTACACCTTCTACAGTTGTGAGTTCTAGGCCCGTCACCCCCAGTAGCTGTTCCTCCTCCTCCAGCATTTTCAGGATCCACCCAACAAACCGTCCAATCACTACCCTGGCCTTGCAGTGGAACATTAACGGATTCCTAAACAATTATAGCGACCTGGAGCTCCTGGTGAACGGAATTAACCCGATAGCCATCGCTTTACAGGAAATCTACCGTACAACTCCAGCGGCAATGGACCTCACTACCAAATCGACTTAGACGCCAGCTTCCCAATCGTTGCGGTGAGGCTAGACTGGCCCTTCACCGTCACTATTGTGTCGGTCTACCTCCCCGACGGAAAAATTTCTGACCTTGCTGAAGTCTGCAAGGAACTGCCATCGCCGGTAATAGTGCTGGGAGACGTGAACGGCTACCATCACGCATGGGGTAGTAGCTCCACCAACATCAGAGGCACCACGGTCTTCAACGCCCTTTCTAAAGCCGGTTTAATGATTTTGAATGATGGCTCACCCACTTTCCATAGAGGAAACGTGGAGTCAGCTATTGACATCTCAGCCGCCTCGATGTCAATTGTGAATCGGGTGCTGTGGTCAACGAACGGTGACCCACGGGGCAGCGATCACATGCCGATGTCAGTGGCGCTCGACAGTTCCCCAGCTGAAGTAACTCGGAGACCCCGCTGGTTGTATGAGCGTGCTGACTGGAGTTGCTTCCAAACCACCATCGAAAATTTCTTGGACGAGAAGCCGCCGAACACAATTATCGATTTGACTGACACCATACTACGGGCAGCTGAAGCAAGCATCCCCAAAACCAGCCTGAACCCGGGACGCGTAGCACTCCATTGGTGGAACGGCGATACCAAAACCGCTGTCAAGAAAAGGGCTAAAGCTCAGCTCACCCCCGATAGCCCGGGATTGGTAGTTCTCCGGTCGACATACCAGGAATGCAGGAACGATTGCCGCCAGACCGTTCGTGAAGCAAAAGAAAAATCATGGACCACCTGGACGGTATCACCAGCGAACAATCGACAAGCGAACTATGGAGACGCATCGGTGCCATACAGGGCAAAAGACGATCGAAGGGAATCACCCTGTTCATCAACGAGACACGGCCGTGGTGGCCGATGCGCTGGCCGTCCTACGGAACGTATCCCGACCTCTACCGCAAGAAGCATCCTCATCCTGCCTCTGCAATATCTGCTTTCCAAGTTCCTCCCGACAGCGGTCAAGATTTCAACAAACCGTTTTGCATGGACGAGCTCGACTTTGCCCTGCGCAAAGGAAATGCGACGAAATCGGCTACCGCATGCTGAAGCGCTTACCAGCTTGCGGAAAACTTGGCTTACTGGAAGGCAGAAACAAGAAGTGGATGGCTGGCACCCTGCCTAGGCAGTGGAAATCCAGTCTGGTGGTACTGGTAAACGGTCTGCCGTGTATAGCGTGTATTTTGAGTTAAAATAAAAACAATCGAACGAACGCTAATTATTTTAATT
The DNA here is from genome assembly GCF_024139115.2 of Armigeres subalbatus. NCBI lineage: Eukaryota > Metazoa > Arthropoda > Insecta > Diptera > Culicidae > Armigeres > Armigeres subalbatus. The sequence continues at coordinate 419,603,616 of NC_085140.1, read as the reverse complement.
TTCGACCTCACTACACAACTGGATACTTACTTACTCATCCGCACAATGCAGAACAAAATATTGATGACCAGTTGCATGATGATATCGATGACTTTCCGCACAAAGCAAAACTAAAATTCGACGACCCGCCAATCGCTCTGCTTACTGGAGAATCACTGCAGTCCGAAATACGAGAAAACATGCACTGATAAACTTTTTATTTTTAAATATTTCGGCAGATCGCGCGATCGTTCTGCTGTCCGAAACAAGAGAAAACATGCACTCCGGAGGAGACTGGTTGCGAAGAATGATGGAATAAGGCTGGATAGGAAATCTGTCCATACCCCTGCTGAACAACAGTTCTACTCCGATAACTGCAGTCTGTATCGTCAGTAATTCTGAGCGTTTCGAGTAATGCGAGGGATATTTCTGCAGTTTTGTTCTCTACAGCTAGTGTTCTCTGACGACGCCCCTACTCATCTGCACTTTGCAGGGATGTTCGCAAACTGTTACTGACCATGCTCGTTGAATTAGTACGTTCTCAATTAGTAATAAGATTTCCCCGATGTATGAGTTAGAAAAGAGCCTGCCCCACAAAACTAACAGCTTCGATTCTGCAAACAGAACCCTACCGCGAGCTGTCAGTAAGCCGCAACATTCGAAGATCTGAATCAGCACCCCTTTTCTCCCAAACAGTGAATCCCGTACTATCATTTCCGTTCATAAACGCGGTGGAAAGTTGCGGTGAGCCCTACGCCAAATCAGCTGCTGGCAAGGCAGGTTTGGACAAGGGATCTTTTGAAGATTGGCCGTTATTTCACAGTGCCTATGTGAATGCGACAAATATGTGTGGGTATTCTGAAGTAGAAAACTTGTTGCGCCTACAACTTGCACTACAGGCTAAAGCTTTTGATGCAGTGAAAAGTCGCCTCCTTTCGGCGTTTGTTCTTCAAGTAATGTCTGCCCTGTATATATGTTCTACTAGGAACGGTCCGAACTTATCTCTAACGCCGAAGGTGTATAAGTTAGAGACGCTGATCACTTTTGGAATGGCGATCCAAGATTGATGCGATCAAATTGAGCCAACTGGGCTGTGTAACACAGTCTTTCTACGCTAGTCAGTCAATGAAATACAATCTAAAAGAAGCCAGGCAAAATAAGGCTTGTCTGGAATGCCGCGGAGAAAATCGGAGGTACCTCATTGAATAGCTTGCTTCTAAAGGGACCAGTTTAGTTAACCCCTCTCGCTTCTGTGCTTTACAAATTTCAGGAGAGGCCACTAGCAGTTTGCGGCGATCTGAAACAAATGTTTCACCAATTCAGAATTTGCCAAGACATGTACAGCCAACGATTCCGTTGTGAAGATCTTTTGTAATGGAAGTAGGACGTTTGTGGCTACTTTTGCAGCCTGTTAAGCGCAAGACCTCAATGCACAATGAGGCACAATATTAAAACAGCACTATATCGATGACTATCTCGATAGTTTAAATTCTACGAAGTTGCTGGAGAAAGATGAAGAGACACGGACGTGTATGCTACACCACCAAACACATTAACTCGAGGATGTTTATCGGTTCAACCAACTAGGAAAAGGGTTGCTGATAGTGCAGCTTATGTTTACCGTTACGTCGGGATTCGCTATCGCAAAAGTAAGATGCAAATGCTAGTCAGCGGCTTTCTGAAGCAAGAAGAGCTTGTAAAAGCAGAAAATAATCACATTTCCACATTCCGGGGCGTTTGGGAACGTCTTATAAAGTCCGTCAAGGTGGCCATAGGTTCTTTATGCAGCGATAGTAATCCGAACGACAATACCCTGATAACGGTTATTGCAGGGGCCTGAATTCTAGACCGTTAACTTGTACTTATAATAAGTCTCCAACAACGCTAGCAGAGCGTTGGATATGGATAAAATTCTGGCGTTGATAAATAAATGAATATCTGCCGATTATCGCCAGTAGGAACAAGTAGTTCAGCGAGAAAAAAATACCTGGAAATATCGATCTCGTACTGATTGTAAACGAAGGTCATCGCAACGGATGGGTGCGAGGCCATAGTACGTTCCCTGAATGCGGCAGACTTGTCTGTCTTTGGTGCAGACAAAGAAAAGCATGTATCGACGACCAGTTTCCCAGTTATCAGTACTCCAGGTAGAAGGTGATGATAACGCAAAGTCGGTAGGTAAACCGGAAGTGCGTCACGGGTCGGGGGATGTTGCAGCCACTGGCAGTACTGCCAATGTCCCTCCGGATATCTTTCAACAAAGGGATACCGCAAACGTTAACCGTCAATTCGACAGCAGTGAATCGAATGTCATGGAATAGTAATGAAACAGAAGACAATAAAGTGATGCATTGAGAACGTTTCTATGAATATTGTAGTTTTGAAAATTGAATTTTTAAGCGTGAGAATAATATTTTTCATTGGTAGGGGAATTTTCGGGTTTGGTTTTGGTTTGGGAAGGTTTTGATCTATTATTGTCAGGGGGGTTTTTGTTGACCAAATTCTATGAAATTCGGCCACAATATTCTTTGATATCCAACTATGTTTAGGCCAAATTTGAGCATAATTGGTTATAGAAAACCCCCCTGACAATAATAGAACAAAACCTGCAAAAGCCATCATTTCCCCTATCTCGGTTCTGAACTTGATCTACTTTCCTGCGAGCACTATTGTGAGTTTATATGACTTTAGCTTATATCGGTATCCGAATGATCTCATGTCTCTTAGTAACCTTAAAGTAAGAGATCGACATCCCAGAAGTTAATAAAGAGGATTTATATTATTGGTCAGATTTAAGTATTCTTACTATTGGCACTGTAAATAGTATTTATCTAGACTCGCATTTCAGTGTCTCTCATAATTATGTTGCTTTAAAAAGGTGCAGAAAATAATTGGACTACGTAGTGTACGTAGCGACGACCAAATGTGAATAGATGTAACCTGGAAACCCGTACAATCACCTAATAAAATTCATTTAGGGCCAATTTCTTCACCCCCGCTTAGTGCTTAAACCAAGTTTAAACGTATGGGTAAGCACCGCTTAAGAGTTGGTTCAGCGTTTCTGTAAGAAAGTCCAAAAGACATAAGTCCAACACTACTATAATAATAATATTCGCAAAAGATGCGGCTTAAGTTTAATTTGTATCGTGCTCAAATCTTTAAAAGAAATCTGAAACACTTGAACCAAAATTATTTACGCTTCAATTCTTTGTTTTCTGTTGTGATTGACGTACGCACTTGGGAATAATTCAAGGAGCAGTGGCCCTATTCAACAACCAAGTCTAACAATTCACAAGGTTCGTCATTTAAAAAAAAATGACATTAGGCACCAGCCATATGCTATCACCTGGCTTCATCAAAATTTTCACGTTATTAATTTACATATTCTCATTACTCTCAGTTTATAGATTCTCATTACAAACTATATATATCTAATTGTCTTCTTTCTATCTTTTTTCAGGAATGCATATGGAACACATTCAAGTGCGCAAAAAAAAAGATTGTTGCATGTGATTCACGTTGCAACTACCAGTCTCACACACGCATACGCATCTTTTAACCGCGATAAAATACCGTCACATCGGCAGCCATGAACTTTGCTGACCAAAAGCATCAAAAACAACTCCCGAAGTCGCCCAAACGACTCGATTGCGATATTCTGCCAGCAATTTTTGTTAATTTTTAGTTAATCGCTTTGTTAAAACTCCACAAAGCAATACCACCTCGTCCCCGTTGCGATTTCTTCTTCGTTATTCGGAAGACATTATATTTCCGTTTCGTATTACCCACATATTTTTTTTTGCTGCTTTGCCACTGGACGTGCGCGCGGTGTTTTGTTTTAATGAAGAAAAGGTCCACCGAACAAGAAGAATAGCATCAGGCATCGGCTTTGCAAGAGTTCAGAAACAGGAGGAAACTGCTGGATAGTATGGGAGGGAAGAAAAAAAATGTGAAACGAGTTTTTTTTTCTTGCGTAGGGTTACGTACTAATTTTATGTCTGTTAAAAACAACCAATTAATTAGTTTGATTAGATTTTGAATGAAGTTACATTGTGAATAATATCTAGTTTGTTACAATTATTTATAAATCAAATTCAATATTGAAATTATTGTATGAATGTTTTACTTTGGATCCACCACGTGTAGCGATTAACGCAGAAACCTTTTTACCTGTTTAGAGAAACTTAAAATAAGTCTCCAATCTCTAGTTTGACATGACCGTAAAATACATTCAAACGGAAAACAGGTGCGTAACCCTACGCGTTGATCATCATCATAGCAACTCACCCGGTTTGACTCTCGCCTGCGATGCGGAGGAACGTGAACGACGGCGGCGGCGAGATACAGCGCTCAGAAGTCCGGGACGACAGTCCCACTGAACGACGAGTGCGGCGAGTTTAGAGTGAACTGTGTGTGATGGTGGTTGGAGGGTCGCAAATAAAAAAGAAGCAAGAAGAAATCGGCCCAGTCCCGACAGTCGGCTGTCGGTTGGCCAACGCAGATCATCAACGCCGTAGTCGCAGTCGTACTTGGGTGATGGTTATTATAGTGAAGCAGTTTTCGGTTCGATGGGTTTTTATCCAGCAGATATTTTTTTCGGATTTCTCGACAACTTCCAGTGATATCGGTCCCTTCGAGGAAGGATGACGCGAGCTTTCGGTGGCGGTTCTCCAGAAGAAAGTGCGGATTTTTATGAATTTAAATTTTCTGAGAAACAAGTGAAGTGTGGGAGGTTTGGGAAGAAAGGGGAGGGGATGATTGATTAGATTGATTAGCGTTCAATTCATGGTGTGTATTTTTGATTTGTGTTAATTTCAGTGAGGAGCAACTCATATGGTATAAAGAAGAAAAAGGAATCACAAAGTACGCAAAGCAGAGAGCTGTAAGAAGATATATTGGAAATTAGTGCCGATGTTGCAAGCAAACATCTGCGTTCGACGTTCGTGTAAATATATGATGGGAATAATGCTGGGAGAGATGGAATGTATCAAATAAGTCCATTATCTCCCTCAATACCTGTACAGTGCGCTAAAGAATAATTCAAATAATCGATATCGTTACTCGGAGTGAGTGGTGCGAAGAGGTGCTATACGCGCCCATCCCGAGTAGAAGTGGAGAAAGAGTCGTGTAGATCTGGTTTGCAATCAGTCTGTGTGTGCTTGTTGTATTTAAGTGTATGTGAAGCTGAATCCAGCTGGCCAGAAATAAGAAGAAAGAGCGGAAAAGTCAGCCGCACTTGGGTAGCGCGGAAAAGAAGCACAAAAACATCCCGAGAAAAATGGATCCTGAAGAGTGATGTAAGGAGCAGGCAGCAGCAGAAGAAATCACGTGTAAGCACTTTTGGCTGGCATCCAGTAAAAGGGAAGAATCGCGCAAAATCTGCTTGCGCTCTCCCGGTTCTCAGTCGAGAAGCAGAAGACCCGGTCTTTTAGATAGTGTATTGTTTGTAGTCGCAGCCTTCATCGTCGTCGTCGTCGTCGGCACCGTTGTCGTCGTCGACGCGCACACACACCTGTGTCAAGATAGGGAAAATGGACAAGGATGGTGACAAGAAGGGTGGCGATAAGAAAGGTGGGCAATCCGGAGCCGGCTTGGGAGGCGCAGCCGGTGTTCCGGATCCTGCCTCACTGCTAGATGCTGCGTCGTTGTTCGGTAAGTGATATGGTAGAAGGGCTTCCTACTCAATGATAAACTGTTGCTCGGGATGGCGCTAATATTTCGTTTCCTGGGGTTATGAGGTGACAAAGAGACACTCAATAATTTATGTTATCTTATCTTTGTTAGCAATGTGTTTGATTGTCGTGTTCCTACAGGTTGTTTACTGCTAATCCTGTATTTTGATTACTCATGATTAAGAGCTGATGTCACCTACATTTCTATTCTAATTGACTTATGTTTTTTCTTCCGCATTTGTTGCTTTACGTTCCTACTTAAGCAAAACCTGCGGTTAACTTAGTATTCTCAATGGCATTACACAGTTTTTACTAGAGCCTTCCGTAGTAGACACGTTATCATGACACAAAGTAGGTCATGGTAAAGATGACTAGCTTCGAATATAATTATAAACCATATTCTTGCAATTCTGAAAACTTTCCAAATAATCTCTGTATAAGTAAAATATGCTTCTTCTTCTTTTTCTTCAATGGCTCTACATTTCAACTGGAACTTGGCCTGCTTTAGTTATTTATTTATTACCAGACCAAGGCCAGAGTGACCTGTGCAATACATAAAATTCGTGTCCATTCAGCTCGGTCCATAGCTACACGTAGCCAACCACGCAGTCTACGGAGGGTCCGCAAGTCATCGATCCACCTTGCCCGCTGCGCACCTCGCCTTCTTGTGCCCGTTGGATCGTTGTCGAGAACCATTTTCACCGGGTTACTGTCCGACATTCTGGCTACATGCCCGGCCCACCGCAGACGTCCGATTTTCGCGGTGAAAACGATGGATGGTTCTCCCAGCAGCTCATGCAACTCGTGGTTCATTTACCTCCTCCACGTACCGTCCGCCATCTGCATCCCACCATAGATTGTACGCAGCACTTTCCTTTCGAAAACTCCAAGTGGGCGTTGGTCCTCCACGTGCATCGTCCAGGTCCCGTGTCCGTAGAGGACTACCGGTCTAATGAGCGTTTTGTAGATAGTCTTGCGGAGTCCAAAGTACGTACAATTTCCTGCCATGATGCGTCTCCGAATTTCTCTGCTGGTATCATTTTTGGCAGTCACCAGTGCAGTGAGCCCAAGTACACAAATTCTTCTACCACTTCGATTTTGTCACCATCGATGCAAACTCGAGGTGGGTGGTTCACTTTGTCTTCTCTTGAACCTCTTCCTATCATGTACTTCGTCTTCGACGTGTTGATGACTAGTCCGATCCGATTAGCTTCGCTTTTCAGTCTTATGTAGGCTTCCTCCATCTTCTCAAAGTTACGTGCCATAATATCTATGTCGTCGGCGAAACCGAATAGCGAAACCATAATGGCGGCTACTATAAACAAATCTGTCAGTAAATACTTCCGACGCTGAACTTTTTCCGACGGTGGTCGTATCTTAGCAACAGTTTTCACATTGTTTATTTATTGTTATGTGGCCATGCACAAAATGCAAAAAAAACTGAAGGGAACTATATTCTCGTAACAAGCTTTCAATATTATCAGAATCTATTTCTTGGTTTGAAAAATATATTTGTCATTTTTATGTTTTAGGTAAAAAGAGGGAAATTTGGCAATGAAACGCAATTTTGGAGTGGATGATATGTGAAGGCGATGAGTGATTTCTGATGGGAATGACGCTCGTAGCGTTTCGGTAGCCTCGGGAATAATTCTAGTCCAGATGATCCACAATCGAAAGGCTAACAACAAAGAGGCTGGACGAGGTGGACAGGTTTTTGTTAGTTTAAGATACCCCCTCCCTCAGCGTGTACAGTGGTTCATATACATTTTCGAAAATTTGTATGAAACGTAGACATTTACCATGCATTCCTCCCCCTATACGGTTCACATGGTATATGGACAGCCCCATATAAGGTTTTATGGTCTGTCGATAAACCAATATTGGAAATTATCAAGGAACAACTGCAATTGTTGATGTGAATGGTCATCTGCGACGTTTCAATAACTGCAGTATGGAGTTTTCAAAAGTCGTAGGCTTCGGTATGAAGCAGTGTTACCGCGTATTCCCAATAGAGTTTTGAACGTTTTAGTCCCATAATACTGTTGAGAATAAAAAGCGTAAAGAAGGTTTTTTGTATAATGGTAAATCAAGTTCGCTTTTCTACTTTATTGTTTGTATGCCAACTGATTGCTAGTAAAAGTGTTTTGTCATCCTGTATTAACAATAAATTACTACAGTGAATATTCTGCTCAGTTTCATCTATGTAACTGGGAATTAATTCCCGAATCGATAGATAGCCAATTAGATAGCACAAACTCAGAACTGCGAGCTTGCTATAGGTAGATGAGTGTATAAATGTGGGAAATAAAAAGGAGATCGGGAATTTTTATATAAGACAGGAACAACAGTAGGATCGTTTTTGGTAGAAAACGATACAAAAATTATGAAGATACATGTACAACGAGCCTGGGAGTGAACGCTCGACCTTCTGCTTGTAATGAGACCTGAACTTTTAAATATGTTTACACCAAAATATGCAGATTTTCCGACTTGCTGTGCGTATTCATGAACGATTTTTGCTATTGAATTCGACAGCGCATGGAATCTTCAAAATTGGGGAGACTTGATCGCCTTTCTATGATATCTACTCAATAAATATATGTTTTCTTGAATTTTTTAGACAATTTTTTATATGGATGCCTAATGAGGGTAAAGTCTCTCCAAATTGAGGCAACAACTTCTTCTTCAACTTCTTCGTTGGCATTTCATCCCTCACTGGGAGAGAGCCGCCTCGCAGCTTAGTGTTCATTAAGCACTTCCACAGTTATTAACTGCGAGGTTTCTAAGCCAATTTACCATTTCTGCATTCGTATATCATGAGGCTAACACAACACGATGATACTTGTATGCCCAGGTAAGTTGAGACAATTTCCAATCCGAAAATTGTCTAGACCGGCACCGGGAATCGAACCCAGTCACCCTCAGCATGGTCTTGCTTTGTAGCTGCGCATCTTACCGCACGGGCCCCAACTCAAAATCCAAATATCTTGAAATTGTGGTGGAGTGATGGCATTTTTTTGGTCATTATTGGGAAAAGTTGTTCTAATTTTGCGTGACCACTAAAAAACATCTTCAGGAGGAACAAAACACAGTAAATAATAGAATAAATAAGGTTACCAATTAAAAAAAATAACTCGCCACTTGATTTTGTAAATCGTTTGTCAATCGTCCCGCACAATCAATCACTTACAGCTTACCACAGATAAGCAAGATAGTAAAGCCTATTTTACTGTTGTGGGATTGAATCCATTAAATTGAGCTTTGTGAACGATTCACAGGCTTTTTACAAAATGAACAAAAATGCGAGTGTTACAAACATGCGATCATGGGCAGTTTAGTTCTTGGTAAAACAGGGGAGAATCAAGTCTTCCCACCTTCCCCTACTGCATAAAGGTTGAGTTTAAAAAAAAAACTCGAAACCGACAGGTATCTTGCTTGCATAACTGTATACCAATTTATAAATTGTGACGTAAAACACCTTCAATTAGCTACTGGTGAAATGCCAATAAGAGCAGCGAGTTAAATAGCTCGCGAAGTTTCAGAGCGATCATTTTTCCAAGATCCATAATTTCATTTCCACCATGAACACAAAGCATCTTCCGATGGATACATGAAAGCTTTATAAAATAAATTTTAGTCAATAGTTCTCCAAAATAGTTGAAAATAGTGACTTTTGCGAGAAAAAGTGACTTTGGTGACTTGACTGTCGAGAAAGAGACTTTTTAGTGACTAGCCCGAAAAAAGTGACCAAGTCACTAAAAAGTGACCCGCTACCAGGCCTGCTTTTCCCGCCGGACAAAACGTATGACCATTCCTTTGCTATCGTCAAGTAATCCTGCCGTCGGACAAAGCTATCGTCAAGGTCGTTCAAAGCTGCTTCCGTCACCGTCTAGGAATACTGTCGTTTGACAAAGCCCCCACCTGTAACCGTTTGGTTACAAATTGTTGATTTTTGTTTTGTTTTTATGATGTTTTGTTGGGAACCCAGTTACACGTTTTCTTGGTGCAATAACTAACAGTAGATGCTACCACAGAAGTGTTAGGGTTTGGTACCGCTGTAAAAAAGAATGAACATGCTACCAATTATTCAACATGGCATCAAATGTCATGTTGACGGAAAATGGATATAAAATAGCGGGAAAATGAAGTGGGAATTGGGTATAAAAGAGTAGCCATTTGCCCTTCGGGCTCTTTGTATATCAGGCGTCCGTGTGTTGTAGACGAGTTAAAGTGTGCAGTTGGTAGACCCTCCCCCTTCTGAATTGCGAGCTCTGGGAAAGTGTTTGAGTAATTCCAGAAGCCTGTATTGTGAAACTTGGAATTAATTCCTCTGTGTCCTTTAGGACCTCTTTTCCTACCTCTCGTTTTCGTTTTCGGACTGCTTTTCCGTCCAGCACACACGGTTCGGCCCGCGAAGTCATTTGACTTCCGCGCCTAATACGTCAAGGATACTGAAGTCCTTCATCTGGACGATTCATCGGGCCATGGAAGCCCCTAACCGCAAGGAAGAATTCCCCTCTCAGCCGTCAAAGGTGGCTTTAAGCCACGGCCGGCCGATCGCTTCCTACGAGGGAAGACACTGCCCACAGGGTTGGTTAGCTCTGAGGAGTATTCAAGAAGGTGTAAAAACTTCTGCTTTTCTCGATCTGTTGTCGGTGTGTATTGTGCCGAAATACACTTTATCTTTGTATGAAGGAGCGTTGCGTAGTATCCACTCTTCGTCGCACCAGTCCACAAGTGTAAAGAGTACGGGAAAATGGTAATTTGCTGTTTACCGAAAATGCATACATTTAGGCTATATTCTAAATCTTCCATGTAAAATACGCTGTTGTGAGCACTTAAGCGCAGAGCCATTTTGGCCTACATAATATCAAAACACACGCGACCGAAAATGTTCTCACTCTTTATCGATCATGTTTCTCTTGGCTTCAATCACACGTACGTGTGAACGCTCTCGAGTGTGAATCAATACACTTCTCTTTATTTGTAAATTCTACACATTTCAAGACGAAGTGTGAGAAGCCAGTAACCCTGCCTGCCCACCATCTCGTCCAGCAACACCTGCTTGTCCCGTCGGACTGAAGATCGTCCGCATAGCCGCTTCGCCCCGCTATTCCGGCGAGATTTCCTGGTCACACAACTGGACAGGGAGTCGCTGTGTCGGCCATTCTACTCCCGTCATCATCAACGGTAGCGGTATGTACTGGTACCATCTTTAAGAACAAGTCCACACTTAACAAATTAACACAAATTTATTACACAGAACAACACGCCACAATTCAAAGGCAAAAATTTTCAAAACGAGCTTAACTGCTTATGTAAACAAAGATTCAAACGTGTGAATTGACGAATAGGATGGCTCTCCACACAAACCAACACCATCAATAGGTGGCGGAAACCTTCACCTACCTATTGGTCGTATTAATTTTGCGTGAAAGAGCTATCAGATTCGTCAAATCGTCGTTTGAGTCTTTGTTTTCAAAAGCAGATAAGTCGTTTAGCCCCAATCTTAACTTGAATTAGGAAAAATAAAATAATATTGCAGGCGTGAAAGTTCCCATGTTGTTGGTTTTGTTTACCGCGAAAACCCTTGATTACCCAGTAGTTAGCCGACCCTGGGATTGCCGGAGAGTCTCTTGTGTCTTGGTCGGACTAGGTACTGATAGATTGTCGATCTAGTTCCACACCTTTCTGCGGGTCTATACTGCCGTGAATCGCAAGTCAGTCCCATCTGTATATGAAGCACCGCCGCCATATGGGACTGACTTACGATCCCACATCAGTATCATCTCGCTATCGTGAATCGAAACTACCATCAGGAATAAACCTTAGCCGTTCTTCCAAGCTCAACAAGGGCACTGCATTCCGCAACCGCTATTCGCTGCGTGCCGCTTCCCTACGGATTGTGGGCATTTTAAAAGATTACGAACATCTTTGCCGTATCGTGGACTACTGTCTCCTTACCGTTCAAGCTTTACCGACCACGATAACTATCGGCGGAACTCGCTGGTACATCATCTATGCCACATTTTCGCCATCTTCTATCGGACAGAGATCGATTTTGGAGCTGAGATCTAACGCTGCAGGTCGGCATCAGAGCAAGAAGCAACAATCCCATCAGGAAGCGCTCATTTGCAACCACCACGTGAACTATCGCCACGTAGCATACCCACTCCAAAAATTGCATTTATTAGCCAAATTTCCTCTTTCCACCTAATACATAAAAATGTTGAATGTATTTGTCAAATCAAGAAATAGATTCTAATAATATTAAAAGCTTGTTATGAGAATATAGTTTCCTCCAGTTTTTCGCATTTTGTGCCTGGTCACGTAACTATAAATAAACAATGTGAAAACTGTTGCTAAGATACGACCACCGTCGGAAAAAGTTGAGCGTCGGAAACAATCCAGCGTCGGAAGCAGTTACTGTCAGATTTATTTATAGCAGCCGTCATTATGGCGAACGTTGAAAGCTGGATTGAAAATTGTACCACTCGTGTTAATTCCTGCTTTTCGTATTACCCCTTCCAAAGCGATGTTGAATAGCAGACACGAAAGACCATCACCTTGCCCATAACCCTCTGCGGGTTTCGAAGGGACTCGAGAATGCCCCTGAAACTCGAACCACGCACATGACATGACAAAGTCGAAAGGTACTTTTTTAATTTGAATTTTGAAAATAGATGGAAAATGCTTCCTCGACATTTTCGGTCTTGTTCGACGTACAGATGGTTTCAAACGGTTAATGTTTTCTTGACCGATGCACTATCGTTTGCAACCATAAACGATGTAGGGCTTTACTGCCCATGGTCTCATAGTTGACGTAACAACCATTCCAAATTTCACCGAATTCGACTTATCACGCGTTAACTACGGTAATTCAACCATTGTAATATCGATACGTGGAGTGTTTCATGCCGCTTTGAAGTGTTTAGAATAGAAGATATTTCAGATTTGCGATATTTGTCCCTAAATCATCTCAAATACATGCGAAAGTGGAATAGTTGATACGTTAACTATGAAATCATGGGCAGTTTAGTACCCAATAACGCCCAAATCGCTCAATTAGTTATCCTAACATCATCATTGACTGGAATGTATAACAGAATAGGAGATATTCCACCAAACAAGATTCATATTAACTTTAAACGGAATGCGATAGTTTTTTCATACTAAGGTCTAAATGACGTAAAAAGCCTAAACCACTAAACAAGCATCAGCGGGTTTTATCACCTTCCAGCTAATCGATCCATGTCATGCTTCATTCAGCTCCTTCGTGTAACGTCTTCCGCATATGATACCTAGATGGTACGCAACACTTATCTCAAGCCATAAAGTGCTCGTTGGCTCTTCACGAGCATTGTTCAAATCTCGTATCTATGGAGGACTATCAGTTTAATAAACGATTGGGAGATTGGAAGTTTGTCTCTCCTTTTTTTTCTAGCGGAGATAAATGTAAACAATGGAAGCGAGACACTCTCTACAATTGAGATCGGTCGTAACCACGTCCTTGCAAATGTTGACTAACAGAAGGGATGGCTAGTTTGGCATCTACTTGAGGAAGATGCAGAGTATTTTCTTTCGTGGCCAGCTGTTTCTCTATGTTGACCACAAAACTATGTAAATCCTCCGTTTGATGTTCAGCCAACAATATTCCATCTGTCACAGCTGTGGTCTCCATTAAAATCTCAGGATGACGCTGGCAGACATAAAATCACGCCATCTGTTCACCTTCGTGTCGTGTTGCAATTAAACCAATAGATAGAGAATCTTTCAAGATCTTCACAGTTGAAATCACGAAAAGAAAACAATATATATTATGTATTCATTTCAAACATCAAATTAATTAGTTTTCAAAGTTTCCTCAAACATTCAATCCTTTATAAAAGTTCATCTAACGTACAAAAGATAAGTGTAAAGTGAATTATTGCATTAAAATCCAATTCAAAAATTACTTCAGGATAAACATATCATCATCATATAAGAATAAAAAAAATAACGGAAACCAGCATGCCTAAAAATATGATTATAAGTTGCCCGTGCCAATTCATCATGCGTGCAATTTCACTGATTCTTGTCAATCACAGGGTAACAACCATAGAATGTGCAGTCAGTACAAGCTAGACTGTCAACGACAAAACAAGTAGCAGAACCAAAATTAATTTGTTTTTTTTTATCGAGAAACAGTCACATGTTTCCAGTTTCTTTACATATTCCCCCAGTTCCAGCCACATTGCTTACTTTGGTTATTGCTATACGACATTTTCGATTTCTTTGAGTATAAAATGAAGATTGTAAAAAGCTAGGGAAGAGAATCAAACTTTTCGACTTGGGCTGTTTTAAAACTTTGCTTAGTACCGCTGAGATTAAAATGGGAAAAGATGTACATCAGTATCAGGGAGGGACGTCTCGTGGGCTTTTGGTGCTCCTGTTCCATCAAGTGATGTTAAACGAAAGTTATTCAAAAAATCCAAGAAGAGGTAACTACGTAACGCAAAAAAAGCCTTTTTCAACATCCCCTTCCCGCTATGTTACACTGTTTGTAGGAAGTATCTGAAAATTTTGTATGGTTCGTCACACTTCTGGAAACCTCCCTCCCCTCTAAGCGTTTCGTAGTTCATGGATATTCCCAATTATATATCCTGGAAGGAACAGTATTTGTGAAATTGTCTGTTTAGTTTCGAGAGCTCTCTCTCTCAGGGTGCAACCTTTCAACTCAAACAAATATTAAATTAACATGATTAATTAATATTAAGTGCCTTAGGGGAAAATGTATTTCACTATTCCATTTACTTCCGCTATATTTACTTTGTATGAACAGATACGTATTTCATTTTCTACTTGAAAACTTCTTCAGTGTTTTGTTATCGATAGTTAGTCGAATGACATCGTACAGATCCCTCTATATGATTATGGATGAGATAATGGAAGAGAATATCTATCAAAATTTTTAAATATAATGTCTTTTGAGCCAGTTCAACAGTGTCTATGGACAATATGATCCTTGTACGGCTGGAGAACTGCTTCAAAAGTTATAAAAAATTTATTTTTATGAACCGGGGATTGAATACTTTCTTACAGGTATTTGATAAAAAAAAAGTTCCGATCCTGTTTCTACGATGAAGCATTGGATAACATGTTCCATGTGAGTCAAAAAAAACTGCTTCGGTAGATTGTGAGCGCCCATAATGACAATAGACATCTAAATAACATAAGAACTGACAACATGATTTTACTCTGACAATAAAATGACGAAGATGACTTTACAATATTACGATGAAGTTAGCATTAGACCTCGTAATTCCCTCCGATGCAATTGAAACAGCTCTTCTTGGGCATGTTCAGTGTACGGCTGGCAAACTGCTTTGCATGGAATTATGCAACGGTAGCGTCAAAGAGGTTCTACCAGAGACGTAAACCCATCTTCAAATTGAAGCTCATGTAATGTTTGGAAACTGATTACCTGTTGAATCTTGTTTGAAGGCGAATCCGATGCTGTTAAGATCACCATAGGCTCATAAATATAGTATTTGGCGTTTTCTTGAAATGAGCTTCAGAATATGTAGTGGTTCAAACAGTAAGTTGAAAATTTTCGATAATTGCTTGATGAATGGTTCTGAACTTTGGCCCGATTTGGCCTTTTGATTCAGTTTCAGAAGCTTTCACTAAATAATCTTCAAAATTTTAGGCGTTTATTATTCATTAAAATCTAATGCGATGCTATTGTTCAAAACTGAGACGTTTCCAAATTTTCAAAGCGACTCAGTTTTTGTAGGCGGGGATGCGAACGTCGATTTGATGAGTCTGATAGCACTTTTACGCGTACCAGAGTCATAAATACGCATTAGAATGCTTCTGTTACCTGTTGATGGCGTTGGTCTGCGTGGAACTGCTGTTGGATTCGTCACAGCGTCATTTGATTTTTTGCCAGCTGAAGTGGATGGGTCGTTTTGAGAATTTGGTATTGACCTAATAAAATTTTAAAACGATCTTTCTCAGCTTCTTTCGTTAGATGGGAATTGGGAGTATTATTCAATCGCTATAAATTGGAAACTGCAAATTTAAATTCTACTTTGGCACATGATCTAACTACTGCACACGATGTTCAAGTGGCCACCATAGGCTAGTCCATTGTCGGTCTGTGTCCTAGTAGGGAAAACGTAGGGACGGGCTCAGGTTTGCCAAACTAAGATACCAGGTAGCTCTAACCGAGCACCAAAAAAAGTAATACCAGGATAATATGGTTCAAAACTATTCACCAACGGCATGTTTCTTAAAGAAATCGAACTTCCAAAACTTCAATAGTCAAACTTTGGTATTAAATAAGATCAGAATCAAGAATTGGCTTCAAACGCAGGGAGCGCTGGTTCTGATGATGCATTTTAACTTGTTTAACAGCTGTGCGATCCCCAACACAAAATGAGCGAGAACAAAGCGAGAATCATCACTTCTTTGTGGGGGCTGGCTATCCAATTCTGTTTTTTCGCACTTGTATACAAGTTTAATAACTTTGTTATTATGGCTTGTTATGATTCGGAACAGTTTTTGCGTTTCTTTTATCGTTGTTTGCTACCTATTGAGAGCGATTTCTGCAAACCCTGATCAGAATCCAAAAATATTAATCGAGATAATTTATTTTAAACTTTACTTTTTAATAATCTGCCTAAAACACATAACTCAAACTGATGTATCTCAATTAACCTTATTTGAATTATCGAAATAAACAAATCAAGCAAAATAACACAAAAAAGACGAAAGGTAACTGCTCCAGGTCTTCATTCCATAGCTCCGATATTCATCCGACGAAAAACAAAGCGATGAAAAGGAAATTAATAAAAAATAAATGTCTTCAGTTGTTTATTGAAGACAAAAATAATTTAAATTATCTTCATTTTTGAAATCAGTCATTGTCTTTCATCTCCCAACAAATAAATATTTTAACGATGGGAACGATTGTTTCTTTATCTTTTTCATGTAAATACCAATGAGCAAGGGAAACTAAAAGACCTTTTCCCACTATTCTCGCCTTTTTCATTGATTACATGATGGGGAAAGTTCAGAATAATAAAAAAATACTCTAGTTTATACCTTTGTAATCACCAAAACCAAGATTCATGAATTATTAAATACAATGACTTGAATACGGCTTCGTTCTGCTTAAAAGCCTTGAGCCTTCAAAGCAAAATACTGTTTTAGACATGCTCTACAATCATATTCGGCGACCTTTAAAATAAATTTGGATTAGATTCGGATTATGTAATGGATTTGGATACAATTTGGATTGGATTTGGATTTGATTTGAATTATATTTGCCGAAATCCCCAATCATTACTTGGATCCTAATCTGACAGCTGGTATAGATTTTTGGGACAAAATAGTGACAAAAGTATGAATCAAAATTTGTCTTTTGCGACCCACCAATATCGTTTGTCGATGAAAATAGAAGGTATGTAAGGTACACTGGGGGAAGTGGAAAAGTGCATATTCGAATTAGTGTAAAACCAGTTTAAATGATTTAAATGCGTTCAATCAAAATGGGCTATCAAAAACAGTCAATTGTGCACCAACTGTGCGCTAATTCATACGATTTTAGTCGCTTGAAATTGATGGAAATAGATTTTAAAATTAGCAGTTGTTTTTCCACTTACTCTAGTGGGATGGGGTAAGTGGAAAAACCATGTTACCTTGACCTTCAATAGTGATAAGTAGTTACATATAACTAAAATCAATACGATAATTGCTCTGAGTATCTTTTGTGGAATAATTTCATACCTTAACGGAATAGATCCTCAAGGAATTCTCGTAATAGCTAGGGGAGGGCTGGTTTTGCCTTCTCGAACACTAAGTGTACGTAAAGTCTATATATTCGCCCCAAAGATTAACTTTTTAAAGGAAAAATGGGACTTACAGGATTATAAACTAATCAACTTAGTTTAACGAATTGAGATGATGTCTGTATGTGCGTATTTGTATGTATGTTTGTGCGCAAAGCACGTACAAAATTATCAGCTATTCTTAAGCACTTGTCCTTAACCCATATGTTCGCAAAAAAATTGCAGTCAACGGTGAAACTTGTTATGAATAAAAATTAATGTGAATTATACAATATATTTACCTATAAGTGCTATTTTTAACTTTCTTATACATTTTTTTCATATGTAAAACATGTGAAAGGCATCAATACCGATAGGTGGATTAATCAGGCATTTTCTCATGTATATGAGTCCAATCACCACTGGAATCACAATGATAACAAAGAAGGAACATATTTAGAAGAACAGCTATCGAAATAAACCCTGGAGGGAAGAAAAAATTGCGTAATTAGAACATTATCCACTTCCCCCGCAGTGTTTGATACCTGGGGTAAGTGTAAAATCTTTGAATTTGCTTTTTTGGTACAAACCACTAACAATTGAATGGGAATAGTTTAATTGTATTAGGGTAAGCAACTTGATTCGGACCCCTACACATTTTGGACCCTCCTGGCGACATTTTTCTGATTTCTGAACTAAAAACAATGCCGCTGCTGTTTCTCCCATTGGCTTCATGAAATTAACATTGTTTATCATCTATTTCACTGGTTTTCCGTGCGAAAAAGCGATAATTTAGATGAAATTTCGAGGAAATTAGTTTGTTCAAAAAGGCGAGCGTTACAATGCGTTACGCTTAAAAGTATACATCACTGAAAATCTAAGAACGTACACAATAAGTTTTTGTCGAAATTGTGAATTTTAAACGCAGGAATCTTCTCATTGATGCATGCCAATAGAAAGATAAGACTTGGCTTCGACTCAATTGACCAACGTAAATCAGAAATTTGACTTTGAAGGAACTAAATTGGGGGTGTCCAAAATGTGTTGCACTGTCCAAAACGAAGAATATTTTCAGAAAATGGCAAATTTCACTGATTTATCAAAACTGAAGCTCATTTCGAATTTCAATTTCATAAATAAGACTTCTATTTTTGAAATGGTGTCATTTCCGCACATATCGAACCTGTATTTCAATAGATATACCCATGTATTGGGATGCACTTCCTTTAGGGGTCCAAAATAGGACAGTTACCCTATAATGGTCACCTGTGATATAAATTCACTTGAAAAAGAACAATTGGTACAAATAAGAACTGATTTTATGAATGCAAAAATCAACTTTTCGCGAAACCAAAAATTACAGTTCAAGTGTTAACCGTGTTAGTGTATGTATTATACCAATTTCAACATACACTGGTGGAAATAAGTATAAAGACAAGCTCGGTTTCCATACAAAATGGCCATATTGGGAAGTCAATATATCGATTCTTAGCGATTCGATTGGGCTGATTTTTTGCCTTGAATGACTTGAATTTTCATTCAATGGTAGTTACATTTATGCATATATTCTGGTTATACGCGTTTCTGTTGGAAATAATTATAAAGACAGTTCCGTTGTATGGAGCTCCATATAAAAAAGTGGTGTCTTTATAATTATTTCCAGATTTTGAGGTCAAAATCAACAGAGATGTATACAATTTACTCAAAAATCGAAAGTTCAAGTTAAAAACAGGTGCCTAGTAAAATTTCAGCCAAATCGAATCGCTACGAATCGAGATATCGATCGTCAATCATGATGAAAATGTATGAAAATCATGCTTGTCTTTATACTTATTTCCGGCGGTATAGTACTAGTTGGAGCATCAAAATATATTCTTGCATAATGTTATGATGTGGTAAAAACTGTAAAATATGTACAATTCCGATTTTTACACTTACCCCCTTTTTCCACTTCCCCCAGTGTACCTTATTTCTAACGCTGCGTCAAATTGCACATTTTGTGCGAGCTTAGTCGATCTTAGTTATTATCCTTCCCATATTTACGTGAACAGCCATTAAGTACTTCGCTGCATTATTCAATTGCCTACTGATGACGCTTTTATTGCAATGTTTTTGAACTAAACTCCTTTCAATATTTAACGTATCAGTTATACACGTAGTTATCAACCCATTTATATGCAGGTGATGTACAAGAGATATCAACTGGTCAAATATAGCCACTCGTGCTGAAGTTTTTTTTTTTTTTATTCTTTTTTTTTTTATTATGCTGAAGGTTCATTCGAGTGACACACATTTCCTACATTTTGTTTGTATCAGTATAATTCAACGATTGTTTTCTTCGGTTTCTTTGCAGCTTACTGGGGTCGTGATCCCTCGGCGATGGCCGCAGCTGCAGCATCGAATCCCCTGTTCGGGTCCCAGTTCGCGATGCCTGGAGGCCTCGGAGGTCTGATGCCAAATGCGGCGGCGGCTGCGGCAGCCGCTTCCGGTGCCGGTTCGGACCGGTACCAAATGTCGCACTCGCACCCCAACACGATGGCCGTGGCCGCGTCGCAGGCAGCCTCCCTGGCCGGTTTGCATTCCAGTGAGTATTCAATCTGACAGTTATAGAATAAGTAAATACAAAGGAAACCACCTTTAGTCTGTAGAGGAATTATTATAGGTGCACGAGCTTGAACATTGGATCTTTCGAAAAATGATAACGACTTAATTTTTAATATTTGCTCAACCTATTTGTAAAACGGTATTAGGAAAAGCTATATTTAAGCATTATCGCATTCCACTTAATGGCTTGATTTTTTTGTCAATCCAGTGTGCGTAAACTAACTAAAAATCAAGTCATTCGGTTTGATATACAGCTGAGTAACAAAAGTCGAGCCCGGCAATATGCTCAAATAGATCATCTACACACAAATGCAATCTATTGAAAACTGTTGACCTGCTTAGACTTACCTGGATGCTATGTAAACTTCAATGATATCGAATGTATAGAGTTGTGTGGCAACCAATCATCATGCGCCATTAACTCATACACTAAATGCCAATCGATTTCCACATCAGAAGCAACGTCGTGCTTTGTTTGGCTCTCGCTCATTTTATTTAAAGCCGATAATATGTGGTAGCGAAACGAATGCATAAACACAACGCCAACCGCAATTTTACGCAGTCCAGTCATCAGCGAAGCACGAATCGAATTAAAGTCAGTTTTCCAAGGTGTTAAATAAAAAATCACGTCCAGTGGTTCGGAAGCTAAATAGACTGCTGGTGGAAGATTATCACACCTATTTTTTTCCGCAAAGCTCGCTCGTGACTCATGATGGGGAGACGTGGAAGCGCATCGATTGTACGTACCGATGTTGGAGGATAGGTGAATCACTCACACGAGCAGCCATCCGACTCGGAACGGTCCCAATTATTTTCAGAAACTGAATCGATTAACCTTTTGGCTTCATTCCTCGTGTAAAGTGAGAGCGAAGCCTTTTGTTATCACATTGGTTTATTGGTTTGTGCAAAGATAATGAAGCCATATTTCACTTTCATACTAAGAAGGCTTGGAATACGTGCACGTGATCCAAATGTTTGAAGCAAATGAATATGATATTATAAGCAAAACAATGTTAAATGGAATCCTGATGTGATAGTCTCTTATTTTAATGATGTCATATAAACATAACAATAGAAAATCTAGTTGATTACTAATAAATGTGATTATTGAATTAAACAGCATAGTGTATCTTCGCCAATTGCGAAAAAGGCATTACGACTAAATTGAATAAAGTTAGTTTGAAAATGGACCAGAAACGGTTATAGCGTTTTGCTGTGACTTGGTGGTATACATATGTACACCGGTGAAACCAATCTTGTCAACTTTTTACCACGATTATAACCCAACAATGTTGTATCATGTTCCATATTGACCTGTTTCATGGCTCAAATGATCCGTGTTGAATTATTCCACCTAATTTCCTCAAGAGCAACAGTTAACCAACTGATTCATCGTCAACTGTTGCACTTTCCCAACAAAAATTTGACCAACTTAACCACCGCAATCACTTCCCATATCGGTTACAGATAACAAAACGATTGGAATGGGGGGAAAGAGGGGCCCCGTGCATGCTGTGCTCACCCCACCATCACCGAGCACGAAACATTTATGTTATAAACATATTAAAGCTGACGTACTGTTTCGCTAAATTTGCGCACCACGAAACACCAAATTGTGGCAAAACGGGGCGGGTCGGATGACTCCCTCCGTACCTATCCCACGTTGCAGTTAGTGAAAGTGTGTATGTACTACTAGGGAGGGCCCCCGTGCAGTCTGTGGGAATTCGGTAAACGTTTCCATGTTTCCAGGCGATTGTATTTACTGACCCACCGCCCGCCAATTGGCGCACTGGTCCATCAAGGGGGGTATGGGGGGTAGTGGAATTTATAAAATTCCCACGCGCATTATTGAAATTGATCATTGTGTTAGTTATTTGTGTGTAAAATTCAGTCTTAATTGATTGGCCGTCTTATAGGGGAAGTCCCTTCCTACTTCTCATCAAAAGAAGTTAGAAAAAGTTATCACTCACCTTGAATCACCAGGAAAACCGATATTTTTAGCTTTTTCTTACAACAAAGTTGTGCCAGAAAGCTATAATTTCACTAGAAAAGTAAAATTTTGATTCGAGGCTCGGAGACCCACAGTGTTATATACCAATCGATTCAGCTCGAAAACTGAGCACATGTCTGTGTGTGTGTATTAAGGTGGCTCAAAAAACACCTTTTCAAATTTGTGATGGGCCGCCCTCTTCTTCTTCTTCTTCTTCTTCTTCTTCTTCTTCTTCTTCTTCTTCTTCCTATTGGCATTACATCCCCACACTGGGACAGAGCCGCCTTATAGCTTAATGTTCATTCAGCACTTCCACAGTTATTAACTGCGAGGTTTGTAAGCCAAGTTACCATTTTGCGTTCGTATATCATGAGGCTAACACGATGATACTTTTATGCCCAGGAAAGTCGAGACAATTTCCATTCCGAAAATTGCCTAGACCGGCACCGGGAATCGAACCCACCCACCTTCAGAATGGTGTTGCTTTGTAGCCGTGCGTCTTGCCGCCTTTTTATTCGGTTCTATTTGATGCCCTGATGCTCTGGACAAAATTTCAGCCAAATCGGTCAACGTTTTGGCGATGCTAAACTCGTTGGAAGTTTATATGGAAAAATGTATGCAGAAACATCGAAAACCAGTGATTTGTAGCAGGTCGGCACAATTTACAATAAAGAACTATGATATTCATTCAGTTCTTGTAGAATAGATACAGAATGTTGTGCTGAAAACCGCGAGAAGATTAGAGTTTATTAGGCAAAGAGCATCAAATAGAATCGAATAAATTGAAAAAAGTTTTTTCCATACTAATTCGAGCCACCTTAGTGTGTATGTGTGTAGCTCATGAATATACTTTTGTTTATTTTTGTTAAATATTTTGGCTGTGCATATGCACAGCACATGTTTTGAAATGGACAAATTGATATGAAATTTGCAAAAAAGAATCCACTCGCCTTGGAGGGATCCATTATTTATTATTTATTCACACTAAGGCCGAAGTGGCCTGTGCGGTATATAAGAGTCTTCTCCATTCGGCTCGGTCCATGGCTTCACGTCGCCAACCACGCAGTCTACGGAGGGTCCGCAAGTCATCTTCCACCTGATCGCTGCGCACCTCGCCTTCTTGTGCCCGTCGGATCGTTGTCGAGAATCATTTTCACCGTATTCTCTCTACAACGTTCTGGCTATGTGCCCGGCCCATCGAAGTCGTTCGATTTCCCCGAAGTAAACGATGGATGGTTCTCCTAACAACTAATAATGCAACTCGTGGTTCTTTCGCCTTCTCCACGTATCGTCCGCCAACTGCACTTCACCATAGATGGCTCGCAGCACTTTCCTTTCGAAAACTCCGAGTGCGCGTTGGTCTTCCACGAGCATCGTCCAGGTGTCGTGTCCGTAGAGGACTACTGGTCTAATGAGCGTTTTGTAGATTGTCAGTTTGGTACGGCGGCGAACTCTATTCGATCGGAGCGTCTTGCGGAGTCCAAAGTATGTACGATTTACAGCCACTATGCGTCTCCGAGGGACTTGGAGGGACCCAAATGAGTGCTATAATGGATTTTATGCAACTCATTTCAGTTGCCTAATGGTCATTAAAGCACCCATTTCGTTGGTATGGAAAGTAGGCCGTTTTATCACTCAAAGAAGAACTGTAAACCAGGTATTATGATCAGGAATTGCAAAAAAATAGTTGTATAGTCGAAGCCTTCATTCATTCCCACCATGCTTTACATTTGGCAACGAGAGCAACCAAATCCAGAATAAATCTTGTCAAGCCACCGGAATTAAATGTTGGAGATTCCTGTCCGTTGTAATGAAGAGGAAATCTGCGGTTTTACTGAATTGTTTTACCAAATTGTTAAAAATTTAACGCTTTCAGCGCTACCTGAAAAAAAGAAGTTTTCGGAGCTGTGTGATTTGTTGAAACAGCGGTTTACCCCGACACTGGCGAAGATTTTCCTATACAAAAGTTATATCTGTCGCAATTGTGACAACAAGGACCATTTGTCGAAAGTTTGTCCATCGAATGAAAAGAGCAATTAAGAAAGAAGCGTGGTTCGAAAGGGAATCATTTGCGAATCTACAAACTCGATACTCTTCCACCGGTGGAAATGCAAGTTTTGTGAATAAAATCCCGGTCAATAAGAAAATTATTTTGAGCTTTTTAGTGGAATGTTTTCACCTGTCATAAGACGAGTTTATACAATCCCATTGAATTCCACCACTTAATTGTATCTTGACAGATACGTATTTCGACTTCAAAAGTAAGGCCGTCTTCAGTGTCTCGTACTTGACTCGACTAAGTAGTCGAGTCAAGTACGAGACACTGAAGACGGCCTTACTTTTGAGGTCGAAATACGTATCTGTCAAGATACAATTAAGTGGTGGAATTCAATGGGATTGTATAACTGTCTTATGACAGGTGATCCCGGTCAATTTTAAAGTCGATACCGGAAGTCCCGTGAACGCTATTTCCAAGGGAATGTATGATCGATCTACTGATGAATTTCTATGTTAGGTACATTGGTTCTGGTTTCGGTGTTTTTATGACGTTTAAAGCAATTATGAAGTACAAAGAACATGAATCCTTGGAAGAAGTATTTGTTTTTGAAGGATCCCGCCAACCCTTATTCGGAGGTCAAACAATGAGGAATTGGAGCCTGAAAATCGATTTTCACTTCTTATCAACAGACGAAAACGTTTGTAAGAAGTTATTGAATCCTATGTGAATAAAAAACATACATCGGTATTTGATGGTGAGTTAGGCCGATTCAAGCACGACAAAATCCATTTGACTTTGAAGGAGGACGTTGTTCCAAAATTTTGTAAACCAAGAAAAATTCCGTTGGCGTTTAAAGAAAAAGTTGAAACAGAACTAAACAGACTGGAGAATCCGTTTCTATTGGATGACCGCCACCCGTGTCCTGTTATAGAATATATTTTTGCTGCACTCCAAGGAGGAAGATATTTTGCGAAATTAGATTTGAAAAACGCTTATTACCAGCTCAAAGTTGATGATGCAACGAAAAGGATTTTAGCGTAGAGCACCCATCGTACCAGCATGTTCCATTTTTCAAGGCACGTTAGAACGAGTTCTTCAGGGTTGTCGTGGTAACGTTATTTGCCTAGATGACGTCCTGGTTGCTAGAGCGACAGTGCACGACTTTCTGGAGCATCTGGATAAAGTTTTAAACCGTTTGAAGGAAGCAGGGCTCCTGTTGAACAAAAAAAATGCGAATTTTTCTAACGATTGGTAACATACCCAGGACATGTTATTGATAGATTACACAGCGATCCAGAAAATGTGAGAGCCATATTAGATATGAAGCCACCAGCTGATGTCAAGGACGTTCGAGCGTTTGTTGGACTGGCAAATTACTATGCGAAGTTTTGTCCAAGATTGGCGTAGTGTTTGAATCCCCTGTATGAATTGTTTAAGAACGGTGTGAAATTTTCCTGGGCCAACAATCAACAAAAGTGATTTTAGAAAGCGAAGAAGTTTATTTCCGAAGATACCGTTTTGGTCCACTATAATCCCAACCTTTCTGTTAGGTTATACTGTGACGCATCTGGGGATGAAACGATACCACTGAGGTATCGATACTTTTACTTTAAAGTAGTATCGTATAAAAGTATCGATACCACTAAATATCGAATTAAAAGTATCGATACCTACTCGTATCATATGAGTACTCATGCATTTGAAGTAAAATTCCAAAACGATTGTTTTGTCACTGTCAAGTAGTTATTCAATTTTTATTTTGAAAGAAATACTGCAGAATTAGGCACATTTCATTACTATTTGATCTTCGATACTTTCTTACCTTGGGAGTGTATTAAAAGCTGTTGAACTTTATTTCGCGTAAAACATTCAATATATAAACCATCTTTTGATCATTAAATATATTTCTCGATGTATTTAATTCATGTTCCTAAAGATGCGAATCTCTCTGATGCTTCTACAATGGGACTTTTGCTACACAGTTGCAAATATCAGTGCAAAGCCGTGATTACCCGACATGTTTGAGCCATTTACTATCGAGTTTGAGAAACTTTTAAACCGATATAGCATTGAGTAAAGCGACCAATTATTTCTTGGATCAATCCGGCACACTTCATGCATTATTTATTTTGATAGCTTTATTTTTGAGTTATTTTTTTTTGAGTTATTATTTTACATAGTATTATTAATTTATAAATAATTTATTAAAATTTTAATCGAATCTTTTCAAAAGAATGTTGTATCCTATCAACCTTCAACACCCAGTATAATGCCAACTACTCAACTTGATCTCGTGGCCGTACGAATTACGGCGTCGGGCGGCTGAGCGTATGGTAGAGTACGTATATGCATTTGCTAACAAGACTATTTCGAAGACACCAAGTTTCTACTACAGTTTATCAGACTTAATACACTTCAAATCAAGTACTCAATTGATTCAAGTACTTCAATTCGATACTTACTTGGTATCGGGTATCAAAGTATCGATTCCAAAAGTACTTGGTATCGAATCAAAGTATCGAGAATTTACTCGTATTTACTAGTATCGATTCATCCCTAGACGCATCTAACAAAGAAATTGGAGCCCAATTTCCCAGATAGATCTGAACGCCCGATTTTATTTGCGTCTCGGATTTTAAAAAACATGAGGCTGGGTATTCCATCATTGATCGAGAAGCATTGGTGATCTATTATGGCATCAACAAGTTTAGCAAATAGCTGTTTGGCCGTTACTTTGAAGGTCATGACCGACCATAAGCCGTTAACTGGGTTGTTCAATCCGAAGGGTATCCGAACCATAGCGGCTGGACGGTTACAACGATGGGCGACATTCCGGGCGAACTGCGATTATGAGATCCGTTATGTGAAGGGTGTGCACAATTTATTTATTTATTATCAGACTAAGGCCTGTGACCTGTGCTGCACATAAAAGTCTTCTCCATTCAGCTCGGTCCGTGGCTACACGTCGCCAACCACGCAGTCTGCGGAGGGTCCGCAAATCGTCCTTCACCTGATCGATCCATCTTGCTCGCTGTGCACCTCGCCTTCTTGTTCCCGTCGGATCATTTTCGAGACCCATTTTCACCGGATTACTGTCCGACATTCTGGCTACGTGCCCGGCCCACCGCAGTCGTCTGATTTTCGCGGTGTAAACTATGGATGGTTCTCCCAACAGCTGATGCAACTCGTGGTTCATTCGCCTCCTCCACGTACCGTCCGCCATCTGCACCCCACCATAGATGGTGCGCAGTATTTTCTTTCGAAAACTTCCAGTGCGCGTTGGTCCTCTATGAGTATCGTCCAGGTCTCGTGTCCGTAGAGGACTACCGGTCTAATAGGCGTTTTGTAGATGGTCACGCCTACAAACTCTATTCGATTGAAGCGCTTTGCGGAGTACAAAGTACGTACGATTTCCTGCCATGATGCGTATCCGAATTTATCTGCTGGTATCCTTATCGGAGGTTACCAGTGAGCCCAAGTACACGAGTTCTTCTACCACCTGGATTTCGTCCCCACCAATGCAAACTCGCGGTGGGTGGCCTACGTTGTCCTCTCTTGAGCCTCTTTCTATCATGAACTTCGTCATCGACGTGTTGATGACTAGTTCAATCCGTTTAGCATCGCTTTTCAATCTGATGTATGTAGGCTTCCTCATCATCTCAAAATTACATGCCATAATATCAATGTCGTCGGCGAAACCAAATAACTGGACGGATTTTGTGGAAATCGTGTCCACTCGTGTCTATCCCGGCCCTTCGTATTACTGCGCGATGTTGAATAGCAGACACGAAAGACCATCACGTTGCCGTAACCTCCTGCTTGTTTCGATGGGACTCGAGAATGCCCCTGAAACTCGAACTACGCACATCACTCGAACCATCGTCGCCTTGATCAACCGTATCAGTTTATCCGGAAATCCGTTTTCGTGCATTCGATGCCATAGCTGGTCCCGATCGATTGTATCATATGCGGCTTTGAAGTCGATAAATAGATGATGTGTGGGCACGTTGTTTTCGGCATTTCTGCAATACTTGACGAATGGCGAACACCTGGTTTGTGGTAGAGCGTTCGCCCATCAAACCCGCCTGGTACTGCCCCATGAACTCCCTTGCAATTGGTGCTAGTCGACGGCATAAAATTTGGGAGAGTACCTTGTAAGCGGCGTTCAGCAATGTGATTGCGCGGTAGTTGCTACAATCAAGCTTATCGCCCTTTTTGTAGATGGGACAGAACCTCATCCTCCCAAACCTTGGTAATCACCCAGTGCAGCGCTCTAGCCAGTGCCTCACCACCGTATTTAAATAGCTCTCCTGGTAGTTGGTCAACCCCAGGGGCTTTGTTGTTCTTTAGCCGGCCAATCTTCTCCAGGATTTCCTGGTGATTCGGAGCTGGAAGTCGTATGTCCTGCGTGCGTGCTCCTGGCTTCATTATTATACCGCCACCGTTGTCTGCCACATCGCCGTTCAGGTGCTCTTCGTAGTGCTGCCGCCACCTTTGGATCACCTCAAGCTCGTTCGTAAGAAGGTTCCCGTTTATGTCCTTACACATATCGGGCTGTGGCACGTGGCCCTTACGTGAACGGTTTAACTTCTCTTACCCAAGTAACATTTTAAGTTTTATAACGGTCATGAAAACCATTATTTGCTCTTCATGACTTTTATAAAACCAGCATAAAACCAAAATGTTTCTGGGGTAGAACTCTCGTGCGTTAATAGCGCGGTACAGTTGCTCTTCACGGTCTCGATCTTTTTGCTGGCACCGGAAAATCGAGTTTTGTCTGTTCCGCTCCCGTTTGTATCGTGCCTCGTTTGCCCTCGTGCGGTGTTGCAGCAATCTCGCCCGTGCTGTATTCTTCTCCTCCACTAACTGCTCACATTCGCCGTTTTTCTGATTCGGGGCACCGTGCCTAGTGCAGCGGATGCGGTGCTAACAATGGCGGATCGAATATCCCTCCAGTCATCTTCAAGAGACCCTGTGCCTAGCTGCTCTTCCGTTGGGAGTGCCACTACCGCCTTGTAGCCGTCCAATGTTTAGCCGCGGCGGACGACTCCGACGCGTGTTGTACACCGTCGAGAGTTTTGAGCGCAGACATACTGACACAAGGTAGTGGTCGGATTCAATATTCGCACTGCGGTAAGTGCGTACGTTCGTGATGTCGGAGAAGAATTTACCGTCGTTTAGAACGTGGTCGATTTGGTTTTCCGTTTCTTGACTATGTGATAGCATAGATACCAGGTGGCCTTGCGGATATTCTTGCGGGGGAAGAAAGTGCTTCGGATTATCATTCCGCGGGAGGCTGCAAAGTTTATACATCGCTGGCCGTTGTTGTTCGATACGGTATGCAGACTATCCGGTCCGCTGACCGGTCTATATATTTCCTCTCTTCCGCCCTGAGCGTTCATGTCGCTGATGACGATTTTGACGTCCCACAGTGGGCATCCATCATATGTCTGCTCCAGCTGTGCATATAACGCTTCTTTCTCGTCGTCGGGTCTCCCTTCGTGTGGGCAGTGCACGTTGATGACGCTATAGTTGAAGAAACGGCCTTTTATCCTCAGCTTGCACATCCTTGCGTTGATTGGCTGCCACCCAATCACGCGTTGGCGCATTTTGCCCAGCACTATGAAGCCGTTTTCCAGCTCGTTGGTGGTGCCACAGCTTTGGTAGAAGGTAGCCGCCCGATGCCCGCTTTTCCACACTAGCGCTACCACTTTGAAGTTGCGAAGATGTAATTCATCGTAGATTATCCAGTCGCAACCTGCGAAGCCTAGC
This sequence comes from Armigeres subalbatus, assembly GCF_024139115.2. Classification (NCBI taxonomy): domain Eukaryota; kingdom Metazoa; phylum Arthropoda; class Insecta; order Diptera; family Culicidae; genus Armigeres; species Armigeres subalbatus. The sequence continues at coordinate 419,573,787 of NC_085140.1, read as the reverse complement.
GACTTGCAGTTCCATGTTCCAAGCTTCTAATCGTGATCGGCTAGGTCGTTCCCGATTGTATCGAATCGTATTATCTTCTATGTCGTTCGAAATGGTTGTTTTTAGGGGAAGGAGGGGCAATATACCCTAGCTAAGCATAGACTGCTTTTATGCCTTATCAATAACGATTCAATTCATGGATGTTTCTACCTCACGCAATAGTAAAACAATATAGCTAGCTGATGCCATATCAAAATTAGAAAAAAAATCTCAATAATATTGATAATATTCACATTTAAAAAAAATGGTGATATCTAGTTGCCGGAAAATTCATGAGGCAAAACGCCTTTTAGCAGGCAGCTCTTAGGGAACAACGTACCATGCGTCGGCACATCAGCATTCTGGTATGGACAGTGCGTGGAGACGCGAGTACATTGTAGGATAGTTCCACTAGGGCGTTTTGCCTCGCTGAAATGTTAGATGTTTCATCAAAATGTGGAAAATTTCAGTTTTTCCTACATTCCCATCTATAATTTTGACACTTTTCTCGCCTAACCTACATAATTTCAAGTGTAGTTTTATTGAGGCTATCTCAAACATGGTAAATATAAGTGAATACCCGAAAGTCGTTTTGCCCCGGGGGGGCGTTTTGGGGCCTCTTCCCCTAAAGGCGGCTTATTGGGCCTGCGCAAACCTCCTGTCTCGTCGGAGGGCCGTTGTGTCAGGTTTTTTTAGTGTCCCACCTAACACCAGGACTTGGGCTGTGCACAATGTCCCTGTTGATTTTCTTTCAAAATTTCCGTTACGCCTTGAAGACGACGAGAATAATGAAGATGCCGTAAGCTTCCTGAATTTCATTGTAGTTGAAACACATTCTTTGGTGGAACGGAAGCAGATTGTTGTAAAAAGCCGAAGAGACAAGCTTATCGCACAGTTTATAACGACTAAAGAAGTGCGCGGGCGATAAAATATTGCAACAGCTTTTATCGAAAGTGTAGGTAGGTGCGAAAGCAACAAAGCTTTTTATTGAAATATGTCATGCACCGTAGTTGAACTCCATTATTTAAACTCCCAGACAGCAATGTATCGGACATGACACACATAACTGTAACAAAACGCAGCCTCTAAATCCCTGAAGAAACGTCGGATAGTTGACGCAAAACCCGTTTTAGCTTATGTCATCAATGATCAATCACAGTCGAAAGCAGCAATCAATGTTACACAACGGTCGATATTCCAAACGTCCTTTCCTATAAATCAATAAAATATCATCTTCAAGGTGAACATATTTTTTCCTCCCAATTTCCCGGCGTGGCCCATCGTGCATTGGCTGTGAGAATAGGTCATTGCTCTCACCGACAGTGTGGGAGGTCGAATAACAAAATCGCTCAAAAAGGTCTCTTTTAATTTTTGCCTTCCGTTACGTTCAATCTGTTCTACAAGCATTCTAAGCCGTAGAACCAGTGACCTATTCTCATCCTCATTTGACCCATTGTTACCTCCGACGACGGTACCATTATCAGGATGTCTTATTTCCTTGTCTTGTCTTGCAAAATGCTGAAGTTTGAATCACATATTGCCATAGTTTGTGATATTTAGAAAATTGTTGATTTTGGTGCCTCCGGAGACTTCCCTAAAAGCTTCGAAACTGTCTCCAGATTGGCCAATATCCACAGAATCATCAGAAAAATTATTTAAGCTCTTTTAGTGGAATGTCTTCAACTGTCTAAGACGAGTTTAGTACTTTCCATTTAATTCCACTACGTAGTAGAATTGTGTCTGTCGTTTTCTTACAAAGCATATAAATAAGATCATTGGTAGAAATCTTACATGGGGGGAGGGTATGTCAAAAAAACCAGAAAAATTGCTTGGTGTACGACCCCTCAGCGTGCATTCTGAATTCTGGGATCCATACGAGCAGAAAGTGATAAAACCAGGCCAATACGACAAAAAATGACGAAATGGCAGCAATCTGATTATTTCCTTCACTTAAGCCGATACGAGATCATTGTGACGTACTCTACCTATGGTCGCTTACCAGTCCCATCTTTATTGACTTTTCTAATCATATGGGACAAATATGCGATTGTGGGCAGTATAGGAAAATACTCAAATTCTGTTTCTCAAATTTTGTTGTGCATATACACCTGTGTTCAGAATAATAGCAACGGAAGTCGTTTTTCATACAAAATGGTCATCTTTGACCAGCTGTAACTTTGTACTCCGATGACCGATTTAGCTGAAATTTTGGCAGTGAACTACAAATATGTTGAAATTTACACATACTTAGTATCATTTTTTTTCGAATGACGCGTTCAAAAATTATGCACTAGGTCAAATTGTTCAAAAAAATAGCAGTTTTTGTTTTGGAAATATCAGGAAAACAATTAATTGGAATGTTATCAATTTGAATTCAGGTGCTGCGAGACACTAAGTTTATAATTTAAAAATACAAATTGTGGAATATGACATTTGAATTGGCCAATATATCAAAAATAAAAACTGTTATTTTTTTGAACAATTTGACCATATTTGTAGTTCACTGCCAAAATTTCAGCTCAATCGGTCATCGGAGTACACAGTTACAGCTTGTCAAAGTTAACCATTTTGTATGAAAAACGGCTTCCGCTGCTATTATTCTGAACACAGGTGTATGTCCACTAGCAGATTTTCATTTTTTTCAAAGAATTCTGGAACATTTTACCATGAAGTTTTAAATAAATTCCAATAGGTATATGTTATTTTGAAATTTTCATTAGCCGTTGTTGTTGATGGAACGTTTAAAACATAAAATTTTGGTGGTAGTTGATATATACGTTTGAAAAAAAAAACAAACAATGCTGCAAGCTGATTGATTTCATAGACTGAGGAGTTAAAGCAAATTAAACTACCCCAAGTCGTGGGTTACCTACAAATGGCCAGCGTGTGCCACCAAGGAGGTCAACAGCGCGATCCACTTCTTCTCTGTTCTGCGATCTACGGTGACGTCGAGCGGTCTCATGTTATCGACGCCGACATAGTTGAACGCACATAGATTCGGCGTGATTCGTTGTACTGGCAGCAGGGCCATTCTCGGAGTTTAGTCATATGTGGGACAACAATGGCGCATCTTGCACAATACGCTAGATGCTGCCACATTACGGATAATTGGATCTAAGCGCGGTCATCCGGAAGAATATTAACTAGGAAAGTCGAACGGTAGAAACTTGTACAGGGGACTTTTTCACGAGTGCCGTCCACTGGATTGTTGAATGATCGTTGTTCCCCGACAGCTTCTTTAGTTCATCGATAAAACTCTCCGATAGCGCCACCTTCAGCATGCATCGCTCTGCTGCTGCTGTGGTAATTGAACCGATGCAATCACATTTCGTTGCGTAGCTTCTCTATCGGTAACTTTCCTCTTTTTCGCCTTCAGTCCGAATAGATTTGGAAAATACAAGCCATCGTTCGGACCAGGAGCATCGCTTCTGAGAAGCAGTTTGCGTCCACAAGTGTAAAAAAATAGAATCACCGTCTTCCAGAATCACCGACCAGAGGTCGTAAAGACTGAACACTCAACACCTAGCATTAGATAACGGACAGGACATTTATATAACACCCAATGGAGGGGAGGGGGAATTTTTCGAATCATAGAAAGTTGTCTTCTTATCGGGGCGTGAATCGAACCCACACTCCATAGCACATGCATCTATACGATTGACGTCGCTAACGAAGCCCACTGTGGTGCAAGTGCAACAGACGAACGAGGTTCGTCATTAGGGTCGGGGAATCCGATTCCATTGTTTCCTATACAAAACGAGCCTGCACTGGCGGTGCATTCGAAAGTTATGTCCAAAATAATTTCAAAACATTGAGAGGGAAAATCACAAATGCGAATAATTGGACATGTTTACCTATCAGTGCTAATTTTTACTGGTATTATAGGTTAACTGGAACTTATTATAAGTTAGCAGTAACTAGAAATTAGCACTAGGCGGATTTATCAGATTTTTTATAACAGCTACTGTAAATGTAAAGATTAATTTATTAGGGCCTGTTTCATGCATCTTACCTTTACAAATATACCTAAATCGCACTGTGAATCTATAACACCGTTGCTGATAAGCACTTCCCGCTAAACTGATAAAACTGAATGACCTCGACCTAAATCCGGAAATGGGTTAGCCAGCATTCCAACCGTTTCATCCATTCCTGGCTTCACAGCAAACCTCAGACTTCATTAGTCTGGGAGCTAAATATTAACAGTCTTAACATTGTTGTCATAAAATTAGAACCCAGGTACGTTAAGTTCGAACTGATTAAAAAAAATCCGTGCGAGTCAATGCTAGGCCACTTATAAAGGGAATCACCAAGATTAATTAGTTTTAATTAGTATGTAGTTGTAATTTTGCTGTGAAGAGATTGTTGACACTTCAGAACTATTTATTTATATAATGGCAGGGGTTCAAAAACGCTCAAGTATCTTTCCTGTCTGACCATTAAATATTTCTCATATTCATTATAGAACATTGTCACCGATATCACGCTGACTAGATAAATATTCAACATTGGAACAAAGAGTGTAGCGAAAGTGTTATTCGTAATCAGGTCATTGACTTCAAGTTCATATCTTATTAGTTCACTTTCCTTTTCACCCGATAAGAGAATGGGAGAATCATACACCATACTCCACCCAGTGACGTCGATCTCAATTAATATTTAACCAACCGAGAATATTTAGTTGTGTCGATATGACTGTGGTCTGGCCTTGAACATAGGCGAATCAAGTTCAAGGTCGTCGGAAATTCGCAGCCGTCTCGTGCAGAGCACTTTAAATATCGACTACGACCACGTCGAGCGCTAGCCGTGTGGAGCCGGTTTGATGATCAAATATCGTTCGACGTATGTTCTCAGATGTCGTACATATGTAAGTATATGTATATCGTGAAGTGCACACGAACACATTATATCGAGTCGCGAGTTTTAACGCGTGCCACAGTAGAATAGCGGCAACACGAGGGGTGTTTGGTTATATACAATACATAGGCCTCCGCCGAGTCGACTGTGTGTAGTACAACAGAAATAACAAAACCGACAAAGCCGGCTTTTCATTTATTATGAAACGTGATTTTGATGTGTTTTGTATACTTCATTGTGTACGTTTGTTTACATTTCGAATGAGTTTCACATTAAATTGTCGACAAGAATTCATTGTATATGCATACAAACGATCGTCGACAGCATCTACCTATGTATTAAAGAGAATTTTAGTACATTTTTACTCCTCATAAAACCGGTTTCTGTTCATTCATATTTATATATCAACACCGTTACGTCCCTCGTGCTTTAATGCTTCCCAAATTCATCCCGATCTAGCAGTGATGAACATCATCCTGCTGAGTAATTCTGTTTTGGCTCACGCGAGAACTCAATGTTTCATTCATTAGATTTTTTGGCATTCCGTCTCCACACGCAACACAAACACCTTCAAAAGAAAGCGGTGCATCGAACCGGTTCACTCACTTCTCACCGCTGTGACCGCGTTTTATTTTTACAACTTTTTCACTTCAACATCCAAACAATGCAAAAAATGCACCATTCACTAGCATTGCACCAACACCAGTGTGATAAAAATTGCATCTTGCAAAACTTCTCTCGCACGCATGTTATCCGCCTCTGTCATTCTCTCTCATTCGGCTGATGCATCACAGTGACACGAACACACATTTACGATTCTCTCAAAATGCATTTGTAATGATTTTCGAGAGCAACATAGAGAGTGAGAGAATCTCTTCTCTTTCGCTGTGCTCTCGTTTTTCTTAATCGTCTCTTTTTCTCTTTGTTTTCCATTATCGTTGTATTTGTTGGATGGATGTTACGCACCAAGCACTAGTAGTGGTTATGTCGTAACGGGAAAGATCATCACAAAAACATTGTCGGCATCGTTCGTTGTTAGCCACTGAGTCTAACAACTTTACAAATGTGAATGCATGGTTGTAGAAATAAACAATGATTTGTAGTTTTCTTTTCAATGGATGTTTGTTTGAATACAAAGTTGTACGCATATTGAAGACCTTGCATTTCTATGTCATCCATGTATTTTTGAATCACTTCACACTTATCACTGATCACACCACTGATGATTTGATTAGTCTGTTTTATTAAATACATGATGATTTGGAGGTCTCCATTACTCTAAGAGTAACACATTAAGGAGTATTTTATTTTAATGGAACAACACATAATCTCTATGCATGTTATAAAACAAATCTAGTTTGTATTTTTGTGATATTTTCTTCTGCGAGTCAGTTAATATATTTATCTTTCATGATGAGGTACAATGGTAATGGCGATGGTGATTTCGTGATGCAGGATGGTTCATCAATACAATTGAAATTTTATTCTTTCAATCGATTTTTTAGCTTATTTAGGGTTATCTATCCCGAGACACTTGTCGAAAATAGAACAAGATGCACGCACCTAACCTGGGTTACTCTAAACTCAGCTTTGGGTAAATTGTTTGTATGTGACTAAAGGCAAACTACTTGATGCTAGAAAAGTCATTTTACTCAAAATTGGGTTTTCAAATCAAAATTCGTTTTCCTCTCAATGGCCAACCGACGCGTGCTGCCCGTCGCAGATAGAAATTATGGAAGGTGGAGTATAATTCGTCTGATTTTATCAATAGTAAATTGATTCTGTTTGGCCTTCTATATTAACTGAAAATTGTCAGAATGGTGATCAGCTGATTAAAAATTTCGATCATCTTTAATTCTAGAACGTATTGTGCGTAGTATGAACATTTTGATCAATATAGTTTTGGAATAAACCTAGTTGAGAACCTAGTTTAATCTTCTACCAGAAAGCTACTTCATCATCGTCTTATTAGAGACAGGGTTTCACTTGGAGAGATGGGATAAAAATAATTATTTTTGCGTGACGTACTTTATGTATCTTACCAATATCTTTTTGAATGCTTCGGATACATTTTGTAGATTGTCAACCAAATTCAATGCCGTTTCTAATTCCGTCACTGGCTTCAAGAAAAAGATTATTTTACATTTGTTTAAATAATTTCCTATATGAAATGAACGATATGTGGTCGGTCCCGTTTCCCGACATAATTTCAAATTAAACTTAAAAGGTACAGTTCGAAAATTAACTCTTGATTAACTCTTAAGTGGTGCTTACCCATACGTTCAAACCTGGTTTAAAGCTTAAGCGGAGGTGAAGAAATTGGCCCTTATCGATATTATTGGGGAAGCATCTATTTTTTACCGAGTGAATATTTAATTTCCGAACGGTCACATTTAAATTAAAATAAATTTAATTCGGGAAATGAGACAGACCCTGAGATGAAATTTGAATCATATTCATTTATTCAAGCAAGCAGTCGTACCAATGCGTTACGCCTCAAAATAAGCAATTCAAAATTATGAATTTGAAAAACAGGAATCTTCTTATTGATACACGTCAATCGAAATATGTATAATACTTTGCTTGGGCTTAATTGACCAGCCGGACTTGTAAATTTGGATTTGAACAAAGTTTCATCACATCACCGCATCATCGCATCACCTCCAACACCACGACGATCTCAGCACAACTATGATTTTCATCTATTGTTCTGAGAAGAGAAGCGAAATGGTGGACGTGATTAGTAACCAATAGAATATTAAAATACACTTCAATGATTAGGTCAAACTAATCAAACTGAAATCATAGAAAAACATTTAGAAAGCTTTCTGGAACTCGGTGGTATAATTTCTGATGACTGGTTATTTTTGACGTTGACCGCTAGCAATTCCATTACAAAAGAGTTTCATTGCAGAACATCAAACACTATAAAACACAGAAACCTGAAGGAAGATGTCTCTTAACAATCACTTTAATAAAAGGTCATAGAATAAAAGTCATTGTAATAATCTCAGTACACGTAACACTTTAGATATTATTGCATTTAATTGCATATTATTCGGCAATTCAGTCGTACGATTTTTTGTTAAATATCTTGGCTGTGCACATGTACAGCACATGTTTCGAAATGGACGAAATTTACGAAAAGAATCCACGTGTCTTGGAGGGACTCGAACCTCAACCTCATACTCTCATTTTCACGTAACGTTTGAAAACAGCTTGTTTTGTCAAACAGCTTTTGCCAATCAGCATTTTTTATATAAAAGTGTACGAAGATTTTGAAGTTTGGGTAGTGCCAACATGTACATGTACAATTTCAGTTTATGTTAACTGAATTCAAAAGCATTCAACTGCGTTTTTTGTAACATCGGTGGCATCCGTAGAGCCATTTGTACGTGAATTCCAAAAAGAATGACCAATGGCATCATTTTCATTTGAGTAACCATCCGACCTTGTCAAAAGTACAATGAAAACCAGAAAAACCATAATTCTCTTATGTCAAGCCTATATGTCATCAAGGTAGTAATGATGGAAGGCAACATGCAACATGCAACATGCCAGCTTCGGGAGGTTTCAAGGGCGTAGCAAGAGGGACAAAAAAAATGCCCCCCCTAAATGATGGTAAGATTGAACGGGGACTGGAATGAATTCCCTTAACATGTGCACTTTACAATCCAATCATATTCAGAAATAGGTGGTTGAAATTCAAAAGATTCCCAAAAACTTATAAGGGTATCCAGGAAAGTTCAAAACAACTCGAAACATTTCGGGGTCATAAATTCTCCTTAAAATTCTTCTAGAAGCTCCCCTGGGAACTTCTTAATTCCTCCGGGAAGTTATCCACAAATTCCTTTTTAAAATCGTTCGAAAATTCTTCTAATGTAATTGTAATTCCTTTTTATCTAGAAAGAGAAACCCTCACTTAATTTTTTAGGTAATTCATGAGAAAATTCCTTGAAGATTTTTTACTTCTTTCTAAGTTTTACTTCTAGACAATTCTTCGGCTATTATTCCAGCAAAATCTCCGGAATTTCTTCTGGAATGTATTCGAGAGTTCCTTCAAGAATACATACGGAGTTTCCTCCCGAAATTCCACCAGAAGTTTCTTCAAAAATTTATGTCAGAAATTCTCCGATTTCGCTCCATAATTTCACTTGTAAATCTATAAGAAATTCCTTCGGAAATTCTTCAAGGAACTTCTTCAGGCATTTCTCCAGGAGCTCTTCCTTTAATTCCTCCGGGATAAAACCGCCATAAACTTAATAGCGAAAACCTCTAGGATTTCATTCTAGAATTCGTTTCGCAATACTTCAGAATATCCTTCAAGAATTCCACTACAAATTTCTTTGAGAATTTCTCCAGGAGTTCGTCCAAGTATTTCCCCAGAAATTCTTCCAGGTGTTTTTCCGGGAATTCCTTCAGGTACTTCTCCTGGAATTCCCTCAGGAATTACTCCGGGAATTTTTTCGCAGAATTGCCCTAGAATTCTTTCCGGACTTCACTCGGAATATACTCCAGAATTTCATTCGGAAATTAATTTGAGAGTTCCTCCAGGACATCTTCCATTGAGTTCTTCCAGGAATTTCTTCAGAACAAACGCCCGGGAATGCATCCAGTAATTTCATGAGCAATTCATCTGGGAATACTTTCAGGATTTCATCTGGGAATTTCGGCATTAATTCCTCCTGGTATTTTATCCGGGAATTACTTCTGATATTTCTCCGGAAATTCCTTCAGGAACTTCTCCAAGAATTATTTCAGGACTTCCTTGTGGGAATTCCTCCGGAAGTGCTTGTGGGAGTACCTCCGGGAGCTCCTCCAAGAGTTTTTCCAAGAGTTCCTCCGGGAGTCCCTCCAGTTACTTCACAGGGAATTCCTGGATTCGAGGTAAGCCAGCCTTGGACTGAAAACATCCCAAATAAAGATAATAATAATATTTGAGGTTATGGCTTTCAGTCTTCTTATGCTCATAAACGGGTTTTACGTTTTTATCTGACGTTTCGGTTACATATATTGTACCTATATTAAGGAGTTAACTAAGTCCGGTTTTATTATTACATTGTCTTAGCATTTCCTAATAAAACAGGACTTAGTTAACTTAGCGACTTAGAATTCCTCTGATAATTTCTACGGGAATTCCTCCGGATGTTCCTTAGAACTTAGAAAGAAATAGTGCCAAGCACTAATATTCATATTTTTTCATAAAACTACTATAAAACTACGAATTAGAAGACCCAAAAAGTTGCCCCCCCCTGCTCGAAATCCTGGCTACGCCCATGAGGTTTCCGAGACCATGTAATTCCTAATGGAAACGCTTGATCGATACTTCTTGAAAACGACTCAAGTTTTGTCAGAAGACTTTTGTCGACCGTAGTCGAGTGTGGGCAATTGTGTTTATTACCAGGTTTGAAAACTCAACAATTTCTGGTCATTTTGATTATATCACATGATACCGTTACGTTGGGATATGGATACTCGGAAGTAGTGCGTAACGGTGTTATTTCGGCTATATCGTCAGGCTAACCCTAACCCCGAATCCCAAGGTGTCAGGCGACCAGTGCCGAGGGAATGAATGACTTGGGGGGTGATCCAATTAGCCAAGTCGTTAACGGAGCCTGTGTTGGTTTCACAGAGTGAGGGCGGCTTCGGCGGCAAGCGGGTGGCAGTGGGTGATACCCAGTTGTGCACATGTGGTGCAAGCGAATGGGAGCTGGAGGTATTACTCCCCATTATACATGGTAGATGGTATGCAGTACTTTCCTTTCAAAAACTCCTAGTGTGCGTTGGTCCTCCACATTTCCTGCCACGATGGATCTCCGAATTTCTCTGCTGGTGTCGTTATCGGAAATCACCAACGAGCCCAAGTACCCGAATTTTCCAACCGTCTCGATTTCGTCACCACCAAATCACCGATACAAACTCGTGGTGGATTGCTTGCATTGTTTCCACACATACTGCCCCGTCGCAACCTGCGAAACCTAGCGACTTGCAGTTCCATGTTCCAAGCTTGATCTGTAATTTACCAGGATTCCTGGATATGAACAATAGTTTCCAGAATTTCCCGGGAAATGTTTATTACAGTTTTTTCATTCGAAACAAATATTAGTCTTATTAACCTAATGTAACTACTAGGGTGGTTCAAAAATCGATTTTGCTCAACAGTGCTCATCTGATTCTTTACCATGTTCTGAGTGTCCTCTGAAAATTTGAGCTCATTTGGATTAAAACTGATTTAGCACAAGCCGTTTCAAGTTTGCATGCAAATTAGTATGGGGAAATTTATTTTTTCATTATACTGTTAATGACGTTCCCCCATTAAGCGCAGGTTAAAAGAAAACCTACATAGCTAAAAGGGATACTCTACAGCTTTCACCCAACGAAAACCGCATGTTGATTAATCGTCCCAATAATTAGTAATCGATTTTAAGACAGGTTGCGAATCTTTAGTCATGATCGTTAAACTTCTTTGAGGGCATCACTGAAATGTGCAGTGCAACATAGTAGCCTGAATTTGTGTGTGCTATCTTTCGCGCCACGAGCAGCAATGTTGCCTGTTGATGAGTTATGCAATTAGCTCCAGAAAACCACGGTATAGATTAAATTCGATTACTAATTATTGGAACGATTAATTAAGACGCGGTTTTCACTGAGTGAAAGCTGTTGAGTATTCCTTTTAGCTATGTAGGTTTTCTTTTAGCATGCGCTTGATGGGGAAGCGTCATTAACAGTATAATGAAAAAATAAATTTCCCCATACTAATTTGCATGCAAACTTGCAACGGCTTGTGCTAAATCAGTTTTAATCCAAATGAGCTCAAATTTTTAGAGGACACTCAGAACATGGTAAAGAATCAGATGAGCACTGTGGAGCAAAATCGATTTTTTGAACCACCCTAGTAACTACTGTGAGGCCGTCTTCAGTGTCTCGTACTTGACTCGATTAAAACAGATTGACTCGACTAAAACACTCGACTTAAGTACGAGACACTGAAAACGGCCTAACAATTGAAGTCAAAATAGATATCTGTAAAGATAACTACACGTATTGGAATTTAATGGTACTAAACTCGTCTTAGACAGTTGAAGAAATTCCACTTGAAGAGCTTACATAAATTTTCTACTATTTTACTCACATTTGCTCCTCGTTCGCTTGATAAAACTTAAACAAACAAAAATACTGTTCATTTCTTTGTTTTTGGTTGCATGACATGGTATAAGATGAGAGAGCCGGAACAGTTACCCATAATGATAAGAAATGAAGTTATTCATAAGTAAAGTTGGTACTGAAGTTTGCGATGCAATCATGAAGATTTTGGGTAGGAATAAAGCAATAGTGTCTTTGAGAGCGATTTGTTTGAATGAAAATTCTGTGTTTATTATCGTTTGAGTACACAACTCGCCAACTGTTTCTACTTGAACAGTTTTCACATTGAAATTGCAATCATTATCGTCTGATAATGATTTAGCACAAAACTGTTTCTTTAAGTACTATATATTCTTCTTCTTCTTTTTATTGGCGTTACATCACCGACGAACCGACGTGTCACTGGCGCTCTCTGATTGTCTCACCAGGGATGCCAGATGATATTTTCAAATGTCTTCACAGTCGTTTAAAAATGTCTTCAAATGTCTTCAATATTAAGATTATGATTATCAGCGAAAAATTTCAAAATCCAATAGGTCTTCTTCTTCTTCAATGGCTCTATATTCCAATTGGAACTTGACCTGCTTTTCAACTTAGTATTAAATTAGCATTTCCTCAGTTATAAATTGAAAGCTTTTCTATATGCCCGCCATTGCATGAGTATGTATCTTGTGTGGCAAGTACAATGGATACACTATGCCCAGGATGTCGAGAATGTTTCCAACCCGAAAACATCCTAGACCGGACCAAGAATCAAACTCACCTTCTCCGGATTGGCAATCCTACGCCTTTGCTCGCAAGGCTACTGGAGACCTCAATAGGTGTGTAAATTCAATTATCTCCTTGTATTACTGATGTTGAATAATGTTTATTTTTTAACATTCAAATTGTTAAAATTCAAGAGAATATTTTTTAGTTTTTTTTAAATCGAGTTTCCTCTGGATATTGTATTGAGTCGGATTTTTAAGCTGAATTTTCACATGGAACTATTCCAAATTTCTTTTTAAAGAATGCTTTTTTAAAGAATACAAAATATAATCTTTTGAATATGTTGGGATTCAAAATTTACTGTGAAATACTTGAAAAACATCCAGAGAACTTTCTAAAGGAACGTCCGGATAAATATCTAGATCAACTTCCGGATAAATTCCCAATGAAGCTTCTTATAACTTTCTTCTGGATGAAGCTTCTTATTATTTCTGAAAGTCTCCTGAAAAAAATTCCTGAGGAATTCCTGTTGGAACATTGGAACAGGATTTACTGAAGGAACTTCTGGAGATAGTTCTGAAGGAACTTCCGGAGGAATACTTGGAAGAACATAAGAAAGAATTCCTGTAGAATCTTCAGGATGAATTACGGAGGGATTCTCTGGAGGAATACCTGAAGGATTTTCCTGATGAATTTTTGAAGGATATTCCTGAGGAATTATTGTAGCAATTTCTGGTGGAATTCCAAAAGAAACTTCTGGAGAAAATCTTGGAGGTATTTGGAGAAGCTTCTTGAGGTATTGCTGCAGAAAATTCCTATAGAAATTCTGACGGAAATTGAAGTATTCCTGGAAGAACTATTGAAGGAATTCGTGAAGGAACTACCGAAGGAGTTCTGTAGGAACTTCTGGAGGATCTTCCAAATGAATTCCTGGAGGATTTTTCGAAAAAATCCCTGAAACTTCCAGACAATTTCCTGGATGAATTTCGGAAAGAATACCAGAACGTATGCTTGAAGAAATTCTTAGAGGAATTCTCAGAGAAAATACTGGAAGAATGGTCAAAGATATTTCTAAAAGAATTACCAAAGGCATTCAAGGAAGAATTTAACGAAAATGTGTAACAAGGCCCTCCTTAGCCTTGCGGTAAGACGCGCGGCTACAAAGCAAGACTATGCTGAGGGTGGCTGGGTTCGATTCCCGGTGCCGGTCTAGGCAATTTTCGGATTGGAAATTGTCTCGACTTCCCTGGGCATAAAAGTATCATCGTGCTAGCCTCATGATATACGAATGCAAAAATGGTAACCTGGCTTAGAAAACTCGCAGTTAATAACTGTGGAAGTGCTTAATGAACACTAAGCTGCGAGGCGGCTCTGTCCCAGTGTGGGGATGTAATGCCAATAAGAAGAAGAAGAAGAAGTGTAACAAGTTTCCTCTGATTTTGCTTCTTAGTATTTAATTAAAAATCCCTTAATTTTTTTGTAGAATTTCTCTGATTTTTTTAGGAAGATTTTCACGTAGAAATTTACCATGGAAATAATGAGAAATAATCATTTAACACCAGAACAAATTAAATTTCTTGTCGACATTCATAAGAAATTTCTATTAAAATTAATTGAGACAATTTTCTTGTGGAAATTAATAGGGATTTATTGTGAGAGTTCAGAATAACTTGTGGAAATTAAGGAGAATCTTCGATTTAAATTTTGGAGGATTCCCTTTATATCTTTTTACGGAAATTATTACATATAAATTTTGAACTGAATTCCCAATTTCAATTCTCTTCAGTTTAGACAAGAAATTCCTCATAATTTTCATCGGAAATTTTCCTTATTTTACACGAGAAAATTCTTTGAAATTTTTACAGAAAATTCTTTTAAAAATTCACGGGAAATTAAAAGAGTTTCCCGACGGATATTTAGAGAAAAGTCACATGGATATGCGTAAAAGATCAAATGAATTCAAAAGGAATTAAGATAAATTCAAGTTCTAGCTCAACGGTTGAATAGATTAAATCAAGTCATAGAAGAATTCAATCAACTTTTGCGTTCCGATGTAATAAACGAAATACTTTTTTGCATACACGTCAAAAACCGCCGCCAAGGAAAATTCAAACAAATTCTGCCATCGGGAATTTTTTAACCAGTGCACAACTCAAAGTTAAGTGCGTATGAGGTCTGAAATGCATTGCAGTTATCAGCCCGCTAGTGTGGAGGTATTTTTATGTTTAAGATTCTAGGCCCGAGACAAAGACTTTTATAACTTTTGTAATTTTTTGTATAATTTACACATAGAAGTCGCAGAATTTATAAGTAAAAAATAAAATTGTATTTTCCACTCGCTAGCTTATTGATTGTCTTCAGGTATTTTCAAATAAGTAGATAAGTCTTCAAATATTTTGAAAAGTCTTCAAAATGTCTTCACGAAATAAATGTCTTCACAGAGATTCAAATGTCTTCAAATTGAAGACATGTCTTCAAATCTGGCATCTCTGTGTCTCACACTTTTTAACGGTCATTCGCTTTTGCGGGCGATCGCTCCTGTCAAATGAGCTAAGACACAACTCCGCTGCAATGTTAATACACGTAGGTTGGTGGCTGAGCTATGAAAACTTCGTGAGCCATTATGGGGTGGCGGTACTGTTAGATGATTTTTCATCATGGCGTCGTGGGCAGCAAATTTGAATTATTTTCTATGGGGTGACACGTCGGTTCGTCGGTGCTTACATCCCCACACTGGGACAGAACTGCCTCGCAGCTTAGTGTTCATTAAGCACTTCCACAGTTATTAACTGCGAGGTTTCTAAGCCAGGTTACCATTTTTGCATTCGTATATCATGAGGCTAGCAAGATGATACTTTTATGCCCAGGGAAGTCCAGACAATTCCCAAATCGAAAATTTCCTAGACCGGCACCGGGAATCGAACCCAGCCATCCTCAGTATGGTCTTGCTTTGTAGCCGCGCGTCTTACCGCACGGCTAAGGAGGGCCCCTAAGTACTACATATATTGATTAAAAATACGCCATAATTCAGAAGGCGACAATGATCTCATCAGGACTCTGCAGACTTCATGCTTGAACAAGAGCTAGAGTCTGCACATCAAAGATGAAATCTCTAAATTTCCTGAAGTAAAGCTTAGCTTAGACTGACTGTACATATCAATGGTTGCTACTCCGTGATTGGTCAGAGCTGATGCAAATTTCACTTCGATCCTTCGATCCAAGTGAATAGTAGTTGGGATTTACTACCTATTCTCGAAGTGCACGTTCCAGCAGCTCTCTATTGTTGATCTATAACGGCGCCGGCCAAGTCCTTACAGTTAATTGGAAAAGGAAGGGAATGTTAGTGTGTGGTAATTTTTGCTGCTAGAGACCGAGAATTCCTCTGCATCTCCACAATTACCACGGGGAGGAATTTGTGTTACTTGGGTGGGGTAATCAGAAACATAGATCAGGATTCACCATGGAAAGCGATGTGACTCAATGTAAATAAATACTCTTATATAATTCTCATTGGATGTGACTTATGCAACTTCTATTTTGCCAATTAGTATGGATATTCTTATATACAACAGTATTAGCATTTTCTTATCAGATCTTTTAGAATACGAGTTCAATTGTTCATCCGTCTGATAAACAATTAATCACTCAAAGTGAGCGATTGTTAATTTGAATTTGGATTGATCAGACTGGACGCCATCAGTATTGCTTCAACGCGAGGATATTCAATGATTACTGAGAAGGGGCGACAATGTATAAATGAAACATTTTTTTTTAATGATATGGAAATGCTAATATCATCTTCCAAACTTGGACGTACATGTTCATGATAGCATTAAAGGCGAAAGTATAGAATTGATAGTTCCGTTAGGATACGGCAGGCATGAAGAATGTTTTTATAGAAGTCGATTTGAAAGCGAGCGGAGGGCAATATTTGTGATGGCACATATCGCACGACCTTCCTTCTGCCAAGCTCCCGTATGAAGGGGGAGGGAAGAATATCAGTGTGGAAGCTGATATATCTTCACTGGCAAAAGGAAGGTGGTTTGACTTGCTCATATGTCATCGCGTGCGGAAGGATTTGCTATCGACGAGTACTGTCTCCAAATTTCTAATATGACATCAGCATTTAGTCGAATAGGATTTTTATTGCACAGTTCTGTTTTCTCATTGCGTTTTTAATTTGAAATTAAGCAAAAAAATCATTGTCATTGTAAAATCTGCAATCTAAAAGCAACAGGTCAAAAAGCAACAAGTAGAGGGATTGCATCGATCCAAACGGGAATATGTAGGACCATCAAGTTTATCCGCATGTGCACGATATCATATCACTTTTAGGAGAGAATTTGCACATTCTAGCAACTGTTCACACCCAAATGAACCACCAATATAATAGAAAAATACTCCCTTGTATAATGAACACTCCGATGATCCTCTGCAGTTCTTTATAAACTTGTCACTCACTATAGCACTCAGCACTACACGTCTTTGATTCAAATTAACTCGAATTTTTACATTAAATACCTAAAATGAAAAAAAAAAACTAAACAGCGGAAAAAATCTTGATAGCAAACTTCGAAATCTCTGAACGTTCAGAACCCGGGTAGAAGAAAACAGCAATATAATATCAAATTTTACTATTAATATATGAATAACTGCATAGCAAAATCTGCTATTAGTTTGTTTGATATAGTTGCTTAAATAGCAAAAATAATAACATACATTGCTCTAGCAAATAACTCATAAATAACTCATTTTGCTATTATAATAACAAACCAATAGCAAAATATTTGAAGAAAAGAAAATATCAAAATCAGTTATTATTGGTATGTTGAAAATGCAAATGATAAATGAATAACAAACTTTGCTATGATTGCAAAATGTGTTCTTCATTTGTTGTTCTGCTCCTTCTTACAATAACATATAAATAACTTATTTTACTATTATAACAAAACTTGTTGTTGGAATGTTATTTTATGTTATTTATGAATAACATAAGAATAACTAAATCTGATATCATAGCAAAATTTGTTATTATTATGTTATTTGTTTGTTATTCACCTCTACCCGGGAAGTAAAGTAGATAAAGATTTTGGACATGGACGGCAAACTTGTTCAGATTATTCAATAATTCTATGTTTATATGTGGCCATATTTACTGAAAGTGAACCCTTATTCTCATTTCCAGCAATTATATGCTGTGAAAGTCGTTCAAGTCTATGCATCGTGTTTTTAAGTCATAAGGTTAATTCTTCGGTTTTTCATTTCAAAGCTTTCAATTTTATTAGACGTATTTAGGATTTCAAAAAATATCTGTGATTCAACGGGTCAGTTCATAATCGGTTTTGCTTTTCATGCTTTCGATATGCTTTTTATAAAATTTTCAGCTAAATCGGACAATATTTCGACAAATCGATTCTAGGGGAACTGCTCCTTGAATTCATACCATGTACCCAAATCAATACCATTCGAAAACAAAGCATTTGTGCTCAAATTGTTTTATTTCTTATTTTTATGATTTTTTTCAGCAGTGAGCACGCCCGATAACAACAAAACACGACACAAATTGAGCCTAAATTGCCTGTTTTGCGAATGTTAATGATATGTGAGCATGTTATTAATAATGGAACAGATACCCTATGTCTTCCCATGCTTCTAAAATAATCTGTGGAAGGATAGAAGGATGTTTAAATTTAATGCTACAACATGGAGATAAAGCATACGGCATACTTAAATAATTTTGTCATTCATCCTAATATAAACAAAGGAAAGACAAAGTCGCATGAAAAATAAATTTGGCAAGTTTCTTATTTTTGTTTGAGTACGCAGCAAGTGTCTTATTTTTGTTTGAATATGCAGCAACAAAATCTCCAAAATTTATTTTTTATAATAATTTTCTGTAGAATAATTTGCCAAATTTATTTCTCGGGATTCCGGGAAATTTCTATTTTATTTCCCATTTCCCGGGAAGTGATGAAAAATGTTGCTGTCCGGTTCTGTGTGACAGCTGCTCTGATACCGAAATTGCTTTCAGACTATACATAAGATATCCAACAAGTCATTATTGGTGTCCAAAATATGACTAAAACTGATCATCTCTACATAATCAGAAAGAATCCTATTGATTTTAATAGGGGAACTGTTCCGATCTCCATCTCACTGTACATATATCCATTACATCGCTAAACAAAGAAATACGGGGCCAAATTCGTCGCTTCTTTTTGTCGACATGCGTGATCACTGCTGAAAAAAATCACAAAAATGATAAACAAACCAAATTCCTTTCCATTGCTTTGTTTTTGATGGGATGGAAATAGGAGCTATGAGATGAAGTGGCGAACCGTTCTCCTATTATTGATTCCAACCTTTTGAAATAAGCTAAAACAGTGCAATTTTGGAAATATTTTTCCAATCTTCGATTATAAGAAAAACTAAAAATATGGGGATCTAAAGTTCATTACAGGTAAAGAGTTTTTAAATAGTTTCCTTTTGTGCTACATAAAGACACAAACAGACAGTCCGTAATAAAGATGTTTGAAAAAGTTCAAAAAGTGTCATTTTGAGAAGTGTTCGGCGCTGGGGGACCTCCCCTTAATTCTGGATTGCCGGGACGCCGAATTGTGTTTAGAAGTTAGTCTTTATTTTTTAATATTTTTGACAGTGATTCCCATGAATGTTGTTGCGAAAATCGCGGATTATTATTACAGTTTGGTGAACGACACTTTGTCTATTTTGCTTTCCATGCTGCTAACTCCAACTATTCGCTATCTAGTCCTTTGTACCGTCATAGCTTAATTACCATCATAACTTGGTTAGCTTTTTTCAGTTCAAAACGTTCTGCCATTTCGCGATCCAAAATATCTCGTTTCTTTGTTTGCCTATCACAGAAATTGAGACTCCATGGGAAATCACGGTTTGTTGAAAATCCCACGATCTACTGCTCGCAATAGATGGGTGGTCAATGGAAGATGCAATCCCTACGGCTGGGTCCTTTTTGTTGATGATGTTTTCATGTTCATAGAGAGCAAACTCGCGTAACTTTTGTATTCCTCTCTGCTTCAATAGAGCTAATAACTCCATTTTTCACTTCGTGGACAGCACATCATATTAATTAATTTGCTAAACAATCCGGAACCCTTACAATCATTTCTGTCCGCGTCTATTTGTCAGAGAGGTCATCATACAACACATTTCGGAATTCCGCCTCTCGAATAAGATATGTGATAATAAAATGATAAGTTCAATCCCTGATGGTAACTTATATTACTACTTATATTACCAGTAACTAAGTTATTACCCTTCAAGATTATCATTAATCAATTTGTAATACACGTGTGACTTAACGCTCTCTGATCAACCTACTTAGAACACTTTGTATCGACATCAAGTCTAGTGTTTAAAATCCAATCAGAAGGCTTCCCACTCTGATTTCATCAGTACAATTGCAGGCCTGGAAACCCATCAATTAACTGTAAAATTGCAATCAAGAACTTTGACTGAATTTGAAAATCAATTTGGTTGATAATTGTGTACATGGACATATGGCCTATTCAGACTACGAGTGTGCGTCATGTACTTGATTTCCATGTGAAATTTATATCAATGTATCGATAGATTTGAAACAACAGTATTAAAATTTTGCATTGAAATGTGTTTCTAAGTGATAAGACCATTATTTTTGTTTGCCGTGGTTTTATTTTTGCCCTCGCGGATTTCGTGGATTGTAATTTGCACAGTTTGTAACAGCCCTGCAGTTGTCATGGGGAGGGATCGTCAAGCCCTTGAGCATTGTCCCGGCTGCACCCGAATTTTCTTAAACTGACCAAATCTCCCTGAGAAGTTTCTTTTAAAAATCTGTAATTTGTGTTTGGATACATACAAAAGACATATTTTCATTTGTTTGTCCCATAACTTTAGACTTTCTTATGAAATCGATTAATATTGTGATATTTATACATACTATCTGGAGATAGTCAAAATCAAAACCAAAAAACCACTATTCATACTAAATTTGTTTTTCTCATTTCTCCTTCTTCAGGTTGGTGGTCCATGGCACAAATAGCGGCTCAGGATTACTTCGCCCGACTGCAGGCCTCCGGTATGCCGCAGTTGCAGTTCCCACATGGTGCAGCCGACCTAGCCGGAGCGTTTCCCGGAGGGTTGGCAGCGCTGGGTGCAATGAGTGCTGCCGGAGCAGGGGGATCCGCTGCTGCGGGCAACAGCGGACCCGGCGGCTCTAACGGGAAAGGTTCCGGTGGTAGCAAAGGCAAAAAGCGCGACCGTAGCAGTAACAGCAGCAGTAGTAATGCCAGCAGTACGGGAGGCGGTGCTGGTGGAATGGGCGGTGCGAATTCAGCGGGTTATAAGGTAAGTAACAGAGGTTTGGATGCTTTCAACGAGTGTTGTCATAATTTGAAGAAAACTGGACAATTCAACTGCATTTCAACCGGAATATAATGTCATGCTTTATAAAAATTGTAGATTATTCCACACTTTTAGATGAATTGTATGTGGGGGGATGAGAAGGATATCCATCACATGACCTCTTCCATACTTTCAGAATTCTTCGTCTCCGTCAGTGTCACAAGCGGCTGCGGCAGCGGCCTACAAACAGTCCCTCTACAGTCAGGCCACTTTGCACAAGGAGCTAATGGCCATTACAGCGGCAGCCGCGGCGGCTCAAAATCAACAGGGTGCTGGTTCCGGTGGTATGGCTGGAATCGGCAGCGGAGGCCAATCCGGATCATCCAAATCTAAGTCGTCTTCGTCATCACACGGTAGTGGTGGTGCCAGTGGAGGCGGTGGTCGGGGAGTAGGAGGAGGCAATAATCCAAACGCGAATGATGTTCTCTCGTTGACACGGGGTTCGTCTTCATCACCATCGGTGAACTCGTCAAAGTCGCAGCAGCCATCGCCCAGCGTAACAATCAGTGCCAGCAATATGTCCAACTCATCGTCTGGAAATCACCTGCAGAATCTATCCCGAGGGGGAAAGGACTCTGGCGGGAAGGGTGGTTCAGCAGCGGATTTGAGTAAGTTTTCGCACGATTGCAACTTGATAGTTGTACTAAATTTACTTTCTCTCATCAGGCTTAAGTGCTTCGATGAACGCTCTGAATACTTTATCCCAGTTTGGGAACCTGGATCTGGCGACGCAGCAAAACGTCACGGCAACGATGAACGCGCTGGCCGCCAGTTCTGCAAAGGCGAAAGATTACATGTCCTCCGGAATACTCAAGTATGTTCAACACGAAAAATCAAATGGTCAACCCTTAAAATCAAAATACATAAATATTTGTTCTTTCAGTGATCCGTCCTCGCTTCTGGGGGTGCGGTTACCTCCTGATACGGAAATCATCAAGTACACTAGTTCCATTGTCGGCCCAAAATCCTCCGGCTCGAGTGGGCGCAGCAATAAACGTGCCAGAATGGAGTCGAACGACTACGTCCAGCAAGGGGCAACCTCAGGTGGCTCAATGAGTGGCGGTGGAACCAGCAACAGCGGTAACAACAGTAGTAATGCGGCCAATTTGTCCGCACTGAGTGCTATGGGATCCGGGGGTGGTTCTACCGGCAGTGGTAATAACGATCGTATAGAAGTTATCAAACTGCCACCGACCATCACTTCGAATGGAGTTTACAATGCCGGAAAAGGTTTGATTAACAATATTTTAAATGATTCTTTACTCTACAGAATATTCAAATTATTATTTCAGGAAAAGACCCCATGGCTGATCAAATCAACGAGTGGGCCGGTTTGAATCTCAGTTCAAAATCTTCTTCGTCGATGGCGTCCTCGCTGGCAGCGGCAGCTGCTGCGGCCGTAGCGGCTGCCGTCAATGAACCCCAAGACGATGCACCGTTGAACCTCTCGATGAAACCCTCAAAACCTTCAGATAGCCGAGAATCTCCTGCCCCGCCCTCTGGTTCCTCGACACCCAGTGCCAACAGTTTACAGAGCCTCAGCACAATCACGGCCGCACTTGGCGCGTCTGGCGGATCTTCTGATAGTACCCCACGATGTGAGTGTAGAAAACGAAGGAAAAGTATGATCCTTTGAAGATAGAACAGAAAGTTGATTTGCTTTTTCCCCATTCTTGCATGATTTACCCAGTTATATCCATATTCCTGAATTCGCATGAAGTTTATCCCAAAATGAATGAAAAAATTATAACTATCAAAACTATTCACACCACCAACATCCCGCTGAAATGAATTTATAGAATTCGTAAAACGAAATGTGATCCTCTACCTTCTTTCTTTCTTCTCATCGTGCTTCAGCTCGTCGAAAATCCAACAATAAGAATCGCTCGTCTGCCGCGGCAGCAGCAGCAGCTTCGGTAGACCCGGCGGTTTCGGCCGCAGGGTTCGCCCTGGGTGGCAACGCTTCCTCCGATGGGGCCGGTAGCCTAAACAATTCCCTCCACAGTAGCACCATCAGTTCGCTGCTATTGGCGGCAAGTGGTGGCACTGGAACTAACACTGGTGCTGGCGGCAATAGCAGCAACAGTGGCAATGGGGTCCTACAGTCATCCGGCGGAAGCGTAGTTGCCACCCAACTCGGGCTCAACAGTTCCCTGTCGGAGTTGTTGAAGATCTCCAATTACGAAGAGGGCGACTATGGAGCGCTGAGTGGATGTTAGTATTGTACTTGTTCATTTTCATGGTAGTTACATTGCTCGTGTCGTTATGATAATGAAGCATGTTTATTGTTTTGAAATTGCTTCAATTTTGGAAATACTTGCTTAACGTAGAAGCCTTTGAAGAAAGTAAAAGAAAATTTCAAAACGATAATTGTTATCATATACCGATTAACTTCAATACACTTTAGCATAACTATTTTTTATACTTTGGCAAATTTAAATCAAACAATTTTCTTGGACAGTGTAGGTTTTGTAGTTTTCTAAATCTAACTATGTCCTTTTCAAAACAATAATGCAACACTTTGCGTTTTCGTATTACAAATGTGAATTTATGACTATGTACTATTATAGAAAGGATTAAGTCTTTGAAAAACATTTTATAGAACGTACATATTCATGATCCGCCCGGCCAAATGATCTCCTCATATCTAATCAAAAAATCAATAACCAGAACTGAAAATTGTTCATTCATACTGAAATGGTCGATTGCTTTCACCTCAGTAGAATGCGAAACGACTTATGATTGTTCAAATAATCCTTTCCCAAAGCTATTCTACTGACCAGTTGAATTTACTTTTTTTTATCAAAATTTTGTAAACTTAGTAGACCAATTTACAATGTTATGAAAACTCATATGTGAATATGTACGTTATGTGGAAGATATTGATTTGGAAAATGTATTGGAGGTAACCACTTTCCCTTCGATGGGACTCGAACCCATGACCCTACAGTACGCTAGACTGGTGCTTTAACCAACTAAGCTACGAAGGACCTCCGTCGGCCTTCGCAACCTAGCGGCTACTGAACGAGCTCGAGATTCCCAAATCGAGCTCGTTCAGTAGCCGCTAGGTTGCGAAGGCCGACGGAGGTCCTTCGTAGCTTAGTTGGTTATAGCACCAGTCTAGCGTACTGTAGGGTCATGGATTCGAGTCCCATCGAAGGGAAAAGTAATTACCTCCAATACATTTTCCAAATCAATATCTCCCACATAACGTTTATATTCACATATAAGTTTTCACAACATTGTAAATTAAAGTCCAAGTCGGGTGGTTTAATCCCCGGAAATAGACAATTAACTTTGATTGAACTTAGTAGACCAAACCAAATTACGTTAATTTTCGCAGAAATATTTATATGGTGATACTGATAACGTAATCAGCGCAGATACTTAATACGTCATAGCTCTTGTAATTGTTATTTTATGAAAAAGTAATGAAATTATATTTTTATATGTATTCTGTTACATTTTGCGCTGAAATTGTTGGTTTTTCTTTTAGCATCTCAATTTAAGGAAGGTCGGCCTCGGAATTTGGGTCGAGGCGTATCTAAACCCAAGAAAAATACGGTAGCATCTCTATTGGCTCAAAGCCGTGCAGTAGGCTCGAAACCGTTGACCGCTCAGCAGCTACTCACACAAGAAGCAGAAATAGTATGTTCGGCCTCTATTATCAAACAAGAACATGTTGAAACATAATTATTTTTAGGAAAAACTTCGCCAAGCAATGATCGAAGCTAGTCAATCCATGGACAGTACCAGCAATACCAACACAGATACGGAAAGCGTGGCCGAGAGCGGAATGTCCGAGTCGGAGGGCGAAGAGCAAGTTAACGTCAAAGAACTGCGGGTACCGCTGGAAAAGGGCTGGCGTCGGGAGACCGTCATCCGAGGTCTCACCAAGAACGGACAAATCAAGGGAGACGTTTTTTATTATCCACCTCAAAGTTTGAACAAGATGAAAGGAATGAATCAGGTGCAGCTGGTAAGTTCTTTTTGGAGGATTCTTTACCTGAACAGTGCCGTTGACTAACACTTATTCACTGTTGCAGTATTTGGATCAATTCAAACCGAAGGACCTGTCACGGGACAACTTTAGCTTCTCGGCGAAGGCTATTGTTGGGACGTTTCTGCAGCCAGCTCCACCGCCCTATGCAACCGATGGCGAGTACATCAAAATGACGGACGTTGAAGTGGCGCGGCGCTTGGAGGAGTTGAAAATGTTCACACGGCATACGGCTTTGAACGTTGAACAGCGGATCGAGATCGCAAAGCAGCAGCAGGCACTTCGGGATGCAAAGAAGATGGCCAAGGATGAAATCAGCAAAAACAAGGAAAAGGTATGGGAATTGGTTTCTTCAATTGTTGAATGAGATTGCTAAGACAATTGTGTTACTGTAGGCTCGTCAAGCTAAGGAAGCTGAACGAAATGAACGGTTGGAACAGCAGCGGAGGGAAAGGGAACTGAAAAATCAACAAGCTTTGGAGGTATCGTATTCTAACATTAATTCTTATTGTTATTCGTGGAATATTCTGATTAACTGTGAATTGTGTTTTCTCTTCATAGGCTAAAAAGAAGCGGGAGGAGGAAATCGCCCGCCAAAAAGCCGAAGAAGCTGCTAGGAAACAGCAGGTTAGTACTGCAAGTTCAGTCCATCGAAATTAGCAATTGGTTCATTCAAATTCTATTTTTCCTAATTTTTTTCAAACAAAATCCATAAATTTAAAATCATAAATCGGCAATTTACAATTCACACAAATACGCGTCATCTGCTGTGTTAAATGTGCATTTGTAACGAACGACTCGGTTTACGCAATACAGGAGAAAGAACTGAAACGGCAGCAGGCAATTTTGCAAAAAGAACAGGTACAGATCGTAATGCGAATTACTCTCTAGAGTAGAGAATTTAGATTAGTTGTGCTACTCCATCCATCGCACCCTTCTCTATCATAGTCGCAATAATTTTAGCCCGTGTTTGTCCTTCGTCACAGAGTATTTAACCGAATCAGTAAATAGCCTGTAGTCAAAGTTCAGTTTCCTTTTTATGTTCTAAATTGAAATTTAAACCTACATGTGTGTGTGATAATTTTATGTTTGTAACTAATTTGTTTCCGCAATTGGTAGTTGTTTATTATTTTGCAAAGCGTTATCCATCGTACCTAACTCGCAACCAATCTTTCCCCAAGATTAGATAAATCTAGTGCTAGACAAACAGTGTTGATTAAGAAAACTTCGACTTTCCTCGCGCCAATGCCACACCAAATGTTTATTTTTGTAAATAACCACATAACTGTTCCAGACGTTCAACCAATATTACACCGATATTGCTCATGTTTTTCAGTCCGAATATTCTCACAATACTTCCCTTACCGTTTTTTTTGTCGTTTAGGAACTACAGAAACAGAAAGAGCTGATGTACGCCGTTGAAATGGTAGGCATCGGGGTTGTAATCGCAAACTATTTTGTGACCATTTTCGCTCATCTTTATTATAGTGTTTAACAAATCGCTCTTTAACAAGATCGCTTCCCATTCGTACACTCTAATTACTTTTATTTAACTTAAATTTCTACTCATTTTGTGGATTGATTAATATTTTAATAACTATAATAGAGTTAATCATGTTCCTCCGGTGGTTCGTGTTTCTTACTTTAGTTTTTGGTTCAATGATTGGCTGGCATCCTTTGGGGACGAAATATTTATTAATTTTCACTTTTTCCTGCTAGGGTAAATATACGTGTTCTTGTTAGTAACCCTCCTAGGTTTCGTTTGAAAACTATCACTTTAAAGTTTGTCTGTTTTCTTATGTTATCTTATGTTCATCTAAATGATACTTAGTGTTGCATGGTTTAGTATGTTTTTCTTTATTTTGAATGTTTTACTGTACAAAAAATGTAGTATCTACTGCTCTTGATCTCCTATATGACGTAGGAGCCATAGTTGTTTTGAATAATGAGGATAATTGAATTGTTGTAACGACGATACGACGTTCCATGTTTAAGCCCTCATTTGGCTAGTTCCGATTGTGGGCATTAAATCATCTCAAATATAAACGAAATTGCTATTGCTCTTTGTACTGAGAAATTGCTATGGCTTTTTTTGTGGCTAGAGACGTCTGTCTTCTGTAGTGGTTAAAATGAAACTAATTAATTTTCTGTCGGTCAATCTATAACTAAAAATATCAAAAAGAGCTATGATGTAGCTTAATACTTCTCAAGCAACCCATCAATTGCGGCTGTCCTCGAATATGTTCCTCTTGTGCTGCGGCTTGATCTTTGTGGCGTTACTTTTTCAATTTCATTCTCATCCTTGTCTGTTTAATCAGACAGCATAATACAAACTTGAATAGGAAGACGTTGATATTTCGTGCTCCACAAAAGTATGATCGATGTCTTCAATAACTGGATTCCGTTCATTTTCTTCTGTCATGTTATGATAAGTATTCGACTGATTAATCTACGACTGTTGGAAATGATTCATTTGTATGATTATCTGCTACTGATTTTTCTATGAACCGCGCATCTCTACTGATCACTATTTCATTTGTAGCTTGGTCGATAAATCGAAAAGCCTTGTGATAATCAGAATATCCGAAAAATGTTAGCTTGATGGCCTACGGTTCAAGATTAGTTCGCTTCATTTTCTTCACGTGGACGAATGTTGGGCATCCTAACCATTGAAGGTTTCCATAGCCATGTTTCTTGTTGAACCATAGATCGTGTCGGCTCTCAGGCCACCAATCTCTGATTTAGAGCAATCTCCTATTAGAAAAAGTTATAGGACCCTTAAGAGCTACATAGGGACACGGCAGGTATTTCCGTCCATCGTCGTAGAGGCTAAAACCAACGAAAGCAACGTACATTTGCTAGAACTCCACTATAGCAGAACGTTTCTCCTGAGCTTACGATTTGGTACGTATGAGTTTTACAAAAAAGCGTCTCGTTTATTGGTTTTCGAGACTATGACGAACAGACGAAAATACCTGCCGTGTCCCTATTTATAAAAAAAACACAACAAACTGTCTTGTGACAAAACTTATTAGCAAATTAGTTCCATGACATCGAAACGACATTCCTCATCACTGAGTTTGAACCATCAGACGACGTCGTTTTCATTGTTCCGAACAAAATCCAGTATCTTCGATGATTTTTTTTGCTGCTTTTTTCGGGAACGGCAGTCGTAACTTTTGCGATTTCGCAAATTGCGATTTTGCAATTTCGGATAAGAAGATGTTGGCTATCGTCGACAAGTGGAGCAATCGTGGGACGAGCTCTTGCAGCTCCTTCCTTTCATCTTCCATCCATTTGGCAACACAAATAGCACATTTCTATCGAATCTGGTTACATCAACTTGATTATGACCAAATTCGGTCGAATATCAGTTACGGCAACCGACCTGGAACATGTGTGCTACTAGGGAAGCTTCTATTAAAAATGGCCCGTAACCTATTGAATTAGCCGTAGGTCGAACAATAATTAAGGACAAGCCTCCCGGAATCCACATATAAATCAACTCCCGTTGCCAAGGGTCTTCTTGGTCACTAGCCCAGTATGCGGCAGCAAATCTATGAAGAGACTTTGCGTGATCATGCGGCTTGAATTCCAATGCCATATGCTGTGTTTCTGGATCCAATGCTTCCGGCCAGGTCGATGTTGGAATCTACCAAGGTACCCTACTGAGAAACAAATGTCGGGTCCTGTCCACATCATAAAATACATCCTAATAATTCAAGATATGGTTCTTGGAGTTTTGGTCAATTTAAGGGCTTTTCCGATAGGACTTTTTGATGAATTACATTCAATCATTCCAATCTTTTTTTTCCATCATCATTTTTTCCTCATGGTTGTTGTACTAGATCTTCACTCCAAGGAAGTGTTTCACCTCTCCACAGCCTTTACTTAACTTAGCTAATGCTATCAGAAGATCATCGACATAAAGTGAAAGGTATACTATTTCATCTTCTCTTCTACTAAGATTCACATAGAGACAGTAATCATGCCATGATCGTTTGAATCCCAATTCCATAAGTATGTTGTTGTTATGCAAGAAAGCTGTTTTTACATCCATTTGGTGAAAACAATAAGCTCTCTGGACACCAACAGTTAAAATCGTCCGTATTGGGAATTTGGACAGCAGGGGATGCTCTAAAACCAGTGAAAATCCAGGAACTTACCTGGAAAACTGCGCTCCTGTTCGCTGTGCGTCGTGGTAGACTCTATGTAGTCTACACGCCTTAATTGCGAAGAAAGTGTCTCATGTTTATTTATTAATTTATTCAGACTAGGCCGAAGTGGCCTGTGCGGTATATAAGAGTCTTCTCCATTCGGCTCGGTCCATGGCTACACGTCGCCAACCACGCAGTCTACGGAGGGTCCGCAAGTCATCTTCTATCTGATCGATCCACTTGCCGCTGCGCACCCGCCTCTTCTGCCCTCGGATCGTTGTCGAGAACCATTTTCACCGGTTGTCCGACATTCTGGCTACGTGCCGGCCCACCGCAGTCCTCCGATTTTCGCGGTGTGAACGATGGATGGTTCTCCCAACAGCTGATGCAACCGTGGTTCATTCGCCTCCACGTACCGTCCACCATCTGCACCCCACAGATGGTACGCTGCACTTTCCTTTCGAAAACTCCTAGTGCGCGTTGTCCTCCCGAGGCATCGTCCAGGTCTCGTGTCCGTAGAGGACTACCGGTCTAATGAGCGTTTTGTAGATTGTCAGTTTGGTACGGCGGCGAACTCTATTCGATCGGAGCGTCTTGCGGAGTCCAGATGTACGATTTCCAGCCACATGCGTCTCCGAATTTCTCTTCATTACTGGCAGTCACCAGTGAGCCAAGTACCAAATTCTTCATCATCGATTTCGTCACCACCGATGCAAACTCGCGGTGGGTGGCTCACATTGTCTCTTGAATCTCTTCCTATCATGTACTTCGTCTTCGACGTGTTGTTGACTAGTCCGATCCGCTTGGCTTCCTCTTCCAGTCTGATTGTAGGTTCTCCATCTTCTCAAAGTCAGTGCCATAATATCTATGTCGTGAAGCCAAATAGCTGGACGGACTTATTGAAAATTGTACAACTCGTGTTAATCCCTGCTCGTCGTATTACCCTTCCAAAGCGATGTTGAATAGCAGACACGAAAGACCATCACCTTGCCGTAACCTCTGCGGGTTTCGAAGGGACTCGAGAAGCCCTGAAACTCGAACTACGCACATCAGATCCATCGTCGCTTTGATCAATCGTGCAGTTTATCCGGAAATCCGTGTTCGTGCATTAGCTGCCATAGCTGGTCCGATCGATTGTATCATATGCGGCTTTAGTCGATGAATAGATGATGTGGGCACGTTGTATTCGCGGCATTTCTGCAGTATTTGGCGAATGGCGAACACCTGGTCGTGGTGGAGCGTTCGCTCATAAAACCCGCCTGATACAGCCCCACAACTCCATTGCAATTGGTGTTAGTCGACGGCATAAAATGAGAGAGTACCTTGTAGGCGGCGTTCAGCAATGTGATTGCGCGGTAGTTGCTACAATCCAGCTTATCGCCCTTTTGTAGATGGGAACACGACACCTTCCATCCACTCCTGCGGCAAAACTCCTCCTCCCAAATCTTGGTAAGACCCAGTGCAGCGCTCAGCCAGTGCCTCACCACCGTGTTTAAATAGCTCTCCTGATAGTTGGTGAACCCCAGGGGCTTTGTTGTACTTCAGCGGTCAATCTCCTCCTGGATTTCCTGGAGATCCGGAGCCGGTAGAATTATGTCTTGCGCGCCCCCAGGTCCATCACCATACCGCCATCTTCGTCTGCCACATCGCCATTCAGGTGTTCTTCGTAGCTGCCGCCACCTTTGGATCACCTCACGCTCGTTTGTAAGAAAGTTCCGTTTATGTCCTTACATATCAGGCGGCACGTGGCCCTTACGTGAACGGTTCAACTTCTCAGAACTTTCGTTATTAGCGCGGCAATTCGTCGTCTTCACGGTCTCGATCTTCCTGCTGACGCTTTTTCTCCGGAAAATCGAGTTTTGTCTGCAATCTCGCCCATGCTGCATTCTTCTCTTCTACTAACTGCTCACATTCGCTGTCATACCAGCGTTTCTCTGATCCGGGGCACCGTGCTGCAGCAGAGTTGGTGGTTACCAATGGTGGATCGAATATCTCTCCAGCATCTTCGAGACGCTGCGCCTAGCTGCTCTTCCGTTGGGAGTGCCACTTGCAGCGTTGCGCGTATTCTTCGGCTAGTCTCAGTCTTGTAGCGCCCAATGTTTAGCCGCGGCGTCCGACTCCGACGCGTGTTGTACAATCCAGAGCGCAGGCATACTACAACAAGGTAGTGGTTGGATTCAATATTCGCACTGCGGTAAGTGCGGGTTCGTGATGTCGAGAAGAATTTTCCGATTAAAACGTCGATTTGGTTTTCCGTTTCTTGGAGGTGATTTCATGTGGCCTTGTTGATTTTTTACGGGAAAGAAGGTTCAGACTACCATTCCGCGGGAGGCTGCGAGTTTATGCATCGTTGGCCGTTGTCATTCGATACGGTGTGCGGACTATCCGGTCCGATGACCGATCACATTTCCTTCCTCCTCGTGCGTTCATGAAACTGATGACGATTTTGACGTTCCGCAGTGGGCACACCGTATGCTTTGTCTAGCTGTGCGTAGAACTATTCTTTCTCGTCGTGGTCTCCCTTCGTGTGGGCAGTGCACGTTGATGACGCTATAGTTGAAAAACGCCTTTAATCCTCAGTTGCACATCCTTGCGTTGATTGGCTGCCACCCAATCACGCGTTGGC
Source organism: Armigeres subalbatus (assembly GCF_024139115.2). NCBI lineage: Eukaryota > Metazoa > Arthropoda > Insecta > Diptera > Culicidae > Armigeres > Armigeres subalbatus. The sequence goes on along the minus strand of NC_085140.1, from coordinate 419,541,857 downwards.
GCATCTTCACGCACGAAGCCGGTTTGCTCGTTGGTGGTGCCACAGCTTGATAGAAGGAGCCGCTCGATGACCGCTTTCCACACTTTCTGTTCTGTCCAGCAAATCTCCTGAGCGCCACGACGTCGAAGCGGGGATGTAATTCATTGTAGATCATCCTGTCGCAACCTGCGAAACCTAGCGACTGCAGTTCCATGTTCCAAGCTTCAATCGTGATCCTTTATTCGTCGCCTAGATCTTTGCCGATTATATCGAGTCGATTATCTCTTATATTGTTCGTAATGATTGGTTTTCAGGCTTATTGGGCCTGCGAAACCTCCTGTCTCGTCGGAGGGCCGTCGTCAGGGCTGTTAGCGTCCTACCTAATACCAGGACTTGGGCTTATGGCTTTGAGCGGCACACGGTCGTTTGTGGGGCCTACTTGCGGATACATGCAGCTTTTATAGGAATTTAACAGTGCCCACTGTCAAACCCCACAATCCCAGGCAAGCCCACAACCTCGCAGATGGCCTGGGAGGGATCGTCAAGCCCTTGACATATTCCGATCTGCAGGGCCTGTCTCATGTCCAGTTGTCGAATAGTTTGGAGTTGTAATTTCATGTTGTTCATCATCGGATGCAGTGGTCCCATCGAAACTTGCTCAATATTTCATCAATATATTCAACAGGATGACGCTCAATCAGTTTCTACATTGTTGTGCACTCTAACCTTGGTTTCCTTCTCTTGCAAGAATTGGAATTACCAGGAGTACTGCAGGATTTATTTCGCTTGCATGATTCATCAAAACGTACACCTCTGGCGGTGAATACTCTTCTAGCTGATCTACCCCATAGGCGATAACCATTAGATCAGTCCAATCATAACGCTTCCTCGGTTTTTGGTATCCAGCTTCCTTCTTTATTAGTTTGGAATCCGGGCGAACGCTTTACATCCAAAATACGCAGCTTTTCTAAATTCGGTTTGATTCTAGTCCAGCATTCTGCAGGAGGTACCTTTCCTTGGATCCCATGGTAGGACTTCGATTCAGCAGTACGTCGCGGTGAATGCAGCTTCGCACCACATATTTTTTGGCATTCATGAGTCGATTAACATGCATCTTATTTTCTCCACTAGTGTCTGGTTAAATCTCTGCGCCACGCCAGTAAGCTATCGTCAGCTGGATTTGGATACCCTTCTGCTTGTAAAATTTCCGTTGCTCGTTTGAACAGTATTCAGTACCCCGATCAATCGTCAGTTTACTAATCTTGAGATTCCAGTGAGGAGATGTCATCGCCTCAATTCTTGAAAACATCCGAATACTGGAGGCTTTCGCTTGATAGTGTGAATGACTGCAAAATGACTAAAGTCGCTCTAAAAACACAAAATAGCGGGACACTTAATGGACAACTCGAATTCTTGAGCCAGTAAATGGATCTCTACATTCGTCTGTTTTAACGCACGTGTCACACGTGTTAGCTCTCTTGAATTCCAGTGACAGCAGCAAGACAGTACTTTGTCGTTCGTCGTAGAGTTTCCATTTCGCCATTTTCGTGTCCTGGGATTCGGATGAACTTGATCGTATATCCGGAAACTCGGGATCCGGATTTTCGATGTTTCCCTAGAAAAAATATTTTTAATGTAAAACGATTTTATTTAATGTTCAGGGTAAACTTCATATTTTAGAAAGGCCAGATAATACAGATTTCAAATTGGAACTCAATTCAATTTCAATTTGAATCGATTCTAAAAACGACTTCAAGAATCAAATAATAGTCACGTTTTCTGAAGGAATATATGATCTCCGAGTCTGAGAAGAAGGGTGCTGGCGGTTGAAGTCGCTTGACTGTTTGACTTGTTTTGTATATGCATTGGGTTTAGACAGTTGCAGAGATTGCATTCAATAGTGACGGAAGATGGAATATGTGCAGTAGAATCGTACTGGGCCCAAAACCTATTGGACATATGGGAACCCCATCACAAAGAAAACACAATACTAGAGTATCCTTCAACCCATGGCAGACTACTAATTGACTTTGCCAAGAGCTGCAGCTCTTCCTCATCTTGAACAGATCGCTTCCTAATCTTGATGTTAATCGTTAATTTATCGTTATCGCCGATAAAGTTAATTGTTCAACGTAATCGCTTCTTGATAAAGATGAATCAACTCAATTATCTCGGAGTTCGATAACTTAACGTTAACTCGATACTTCAATGATAATGGGTTATATTACACGATTAAAGTTTATACAATTTTGACAGAAGCGAGAATTGGACAAATTGATTGCACCCTGTTGACCAGAGTTGATTTTGATCGAAGGATACACCAAAAAATTAGGCAAGCATCGGGTCGGATCACGTACTTGTGCATATGCTGGAAAGTTTTGACGAACGTCGATTGGAAGGACTGTCTGGATCAAGAACTGTTTTGGAGGGAAGTTCAGGAAGACTGACTCAATGTTGAGCGGCGCGAGAAGATTAGTAAGGGAATATCAGCTAGTGTACACAACCTCGCTTGTGACGGAGATGGGTAAGCAGGCGCCAAATATATGGAGCTATCTTCTGCTGCTGGAAAAGTACTAGCAGTCCTCCATCGAGTGAATAGGGAATCTAATATTTTGGTGAAGGTGTTCTAATAATCATCTCCGATATTTTATGTCTGTCTCTCTTTACTAATTTAATAATAAGATGATATCGAGCATCACAAAGAACCTTGGTCTCTAATAATACAATGTCTGAGCCTACCAAATAAACGAACTTGGAAAAAATGTCTGATGGGAGGTATAAAATATGATATGAGTTTATCGCCTAAGTTGTGTTTCTGTTCAAAACAAATAACTTTGTGAAGAAAAATTACACTGTTTGAACCGGAAATGAAAAGTATTTTTGTCCGGTATCCTGGATTTTCGATTTCAAAATAATATCCTGGAATCGGAAATCCGAATTTTCCTGAATCCGATTTTTGTCCGGATGTCCGGGATGGAATCTCTATTCGTCAGCCAAAGCTATAGTTTTATTAATTAAAATTGCTTTACAAAATACCTCACTTACAAATTCGGTAAATCTGTTCTTCGTTGACAAACATCATCGCACCTTCTAATTCTCTTACTTTATACAGAATGGACCTTGAAATAGGGTGCTAATGTTTCAAGTTACATGCGCTCGAATTAAGCCTACGTTTCTAACACTCCCGCCGTAACACTTCATACCCTGAAGTTTTACCATATATTTATTAATTTGAGTGCTAAACATAACGCTGTTTAATGAAAAAATACATTAAAGAGAATTAGTAGTACAAAGTACAAAGTAGGACATCAATTATTTCAATATTAGATTTACATTAAGTTTTGGACAACCCTATTCATATGAACACTGGAACACTGCAGATTCTTGAAAATACCTATGAATTGTTAGATACTTATTCAAACAGCAGAAAGATAAATTTTAAACACAACACCACGAAAGATTACTTGAGCTAAGCAAATTGGACCTGCTACAACACTTATAATGGATTCTGTTGGTATCAGCCGTAACGGATGTTTGTGACGAATGTTGAACTGAAGTATTCAACTCACGGTTTTCCTGCTTACGGATGCCCATTTTTGCCATATCAGTGATTTTTACAGAAACCGTAGGGACTAGACATACTATTGTAATACACAGTGGTTTCTGTCTGCTGTCGTTTGCCTTCTAGCTTTGAATTGCTTTTCGTGATGAACTTCTCACCAGCGCATAAATGATCCGACAAATAACCTTCTGATCAATAGACTTCGTGCATCTCGGGAGAATCTATTGTGAGATCCATGAAGTTATTTTGATAGAATCGTAGAGCGCCGCCATCGAAGATGTGTTTGAGAATTCAATTGCATCGAATTTCTTTTTAGTGTTGGGAGGGAGATATTTTGTCAGTTTTACTGACTCTCAGCAGCAGCAAGACAGCTTTTGTCGTCTGTCTAAAAGCTATAGTTTTATTAATTAAAATTGCTTTACAAATATTATATTTAGTGTAAAAAATAGAGTGGCCCATTTATATAGAAAATTTTTTTATTTCTCGAATACTGAATATTAGTTCTACAAGTGTAGCAGCTGTTCCAATAAATTTTGCTTAAAAGTTTTCTGTAGCTCTCAAGTTGGCTGATTTAGAGCAATTTTACTCAATTGGATTAGGTGTACCTAAAATAAACAGTATTTTTATCTACTTACTATTCTACTTATCTACTTTTATCTACTATAAGTCGTGACTTTTAGAGCTGAAAAATGCAACTTTGATGGGTAAATGCTCAATATCTCTTTCCGATAAAAGTTATAATCGTTTTTTTCTCAAAATTATTTTTTTCAAAATTTGAATCTCCGGTTAGGCAGATCAAAAAATATGTTTACGTATTTGAATGAGCAATTCATTTTCTTCATTATGTGAAAAAATGGAGATATTTTCGAAAAGTTTAAACCAAAAAAGTATATCAAAATACTGTTTTTTTAGGTACACCTAAGATTAGGTAAAATTGCTCTAAATCAGCCAACTTGAGAGCTACAGAAAAGCTTTTTAGATAAATTTATTGGAACAAGCTGCGCTACAACTTTCTAGAACATAATATGTAAGTATTCGAGAAATAAAAAAATATTTCTATTTTTGTTATAGATGGGCCTTATTTTTTGAGCACTCAATGATGGGCTTACTATTTCGAACAATTTTGTAGAACAACAGTTTTTTTCTAAAAATACAGTTTTGCATAAAATGCATCTTTCCGCGTAAATCTGTATCCTGGAGCATAGTGCATTGCTTTAGCGTTTGTTTCTACCGAAGTAGGTATTTAGACACTCGTCGAGATGAAGCTGACCAGTACGGATTTCGTATTCCGGTCTATCTGGAGAAACTCTTTCCGTTCCGGATCTACAGCTGGTACATCTTTTCAAGCCCTTCTGATACTTCCGTTGCTTCGATATGCAACTTTACCCTTAACTCGCCAGTTGGCGAAATTGTCACACTTCAGTTGAGGTTTTCCGGAACTCTTTTCAATGAGGTGCCCATAACCTAAAGAGATTTACGTATCCGGTAATCGAAAGGATACGCGAGAATTAACGAACAAGTACCGTGTGGAATCGAAATCTGTCCGCCTCATGCGATATCAATAAATCAGAGGGGTTAAAGATAATGAATTAAGAAATAATTTATCTCATCCTGTTCAAATACTTGACAGTAAGCTTTTAGGGCATTGAAATGGAAAGTAGGTTTGAAATTAAAACAACAAAGATCAAAAACATTATCACCACCCGAACAGATGCGGAGTTCCTGCCTTTTTTGCGGGTAGAGCAAAATTGCACCAAAAGTAATTGCGTTTTAATTACATGTGAATCACCTTGGGATCGCTTCCCAAGGCGCGTATAGAAATATTTTCTATGGTCTTCTTTTCTTCTTCTTATTGGCATTACATCCCCACTGTCTGTCCCACCTCGCAGCTTAGTGTTCATTAAGCACTTCCACAGTTATTAATGCAAGGTTTCTAAGCCAGTTTACATTTTGTATCTGTATATCATGAGGCAGAGATGATACTTTTATGCCCAGGTGGCGAGAGTTTCAATCCGAAATTGCAGACGGCGCGTCTTACCGCAAGGCTAAGGAGGGCCCAGTTTTGGTAGTTTAGTCAAAAAGTCTGCTTCAATTTAAATATTTAGTTAAAAAATAGCTGTACAGATTTTGATCAATTGATTTGAAACTGTCAAGATGGACGGCCAGACGATGTTTCCTTAGCCTTTTTATCCTTCTTCTTCTTAAAGCCCTTACATTCCAACTTGAACTTGGCCTGCTTTTCAAATAGTATACTATTAGCATTTTTCAGTTTTCTATTCCCAGGAAGTCGAGAATGTTGCCAACCTAAAAACATCTTAGACCGGACCGAGGATCGATCTTGCAACTTCAGGGTTCTTCAATCCTACGCCGGAGAACCCTTTTTATCCATTAATATCTTTTAATGTTCGGCTAAATATGTTTCATTTATATGGCACTGGGTTATTGGAATATTATACCCGTATCCTTTGTGTAGGTGGCGTTGTTATTTTTTATTTTTTCAAACTTTTAATAAGATTAAAGTGATGGTATGAATCAACAGTTATTCCTGATCGTGACATGCTGTTGCGTTTCGAACACCTCTTCAAAACTGGATTTTGAAAAGTTGTGCACCATCAACATTTATTTTCTTCGTGCAACGGTTTGGATACTTATACTCATAGATACGCGCCACTTCATCTACTATCGACTTATGACAGCCATACCAAATGAAGAGAAGTACCATTTAGGTACCGTCGTGCGGGTTTTTTTGACTCGGGGCTACTTTGACACTAAGACTAAAAAATACCAAATTTAAAACAGAAACAGTAATATATTCCTTGAAGCCTATTCAGATAAAGTTATTATTTGATAATTATTACCTTGATGTTAAAGTTTACATTATTTATCAAGTGAAAATTCGTTATTTGAACAGGCTTTTACTCGATGTAAGTTAAGGTACACTGATGTTTCTCCAAACAAATAAAAAAACTATTCTAACTGGAAACGTTTTCTATGATGCTTTATTTGGCTTACCTAAAGTACTTTGTTGTTAAATGCATCCTTGTAGTTTTATTTTATTTTCGCTTACATTTTCTGTTTGTTGTATCATCTTGAATATTTTAATTTAAAATTCTTAATAAGCTTTTCCACTATTCACTTATTATTCCACTAAATAAATGTCTATGGTTAAACTAAACTCATTATTCACAAATCTATCATTTGACCAATCACATAATCTGAATCTGATCAATTCAATTATCTACCTTATAAAATCGAAAGGAGCGAGAACGGCGACGACAGATATGGCCCTCATCAAACAGTTGGAGCTGCGGGAAGTTTGAAGAGAAGGAGAAAAGAAGCACCAGGTAACTTATCAAAATTACTTTGTTCTACCAAATTGAGCCAAAATTATCCTTATCTATGTATTACTTTTAGGTTATCCTTGACAAGTTGATCCAACGCGAAAAGAAACTTGCCATGCGAAAGCGAGACACCACCATTCTACAGGAATTGAGGTAACATAAACTGTTTTTCAGTCTGCAACAATGGTGTATAATTAAACCGCCGTTTTACTTTCCAAATCTGTAGAAAACCGCTAGAAGATTCAGAAATCATGACCAAACGGAATCCTTCACCATACCCAGGATTACGGGTATGAAACAACAGGACAAGGCTTTTCCGACCTTCTCATGGTTTTCGAATTCCTGCAAAACTTTGGTGAAACGCTTGGTTTTGGAATCTACAGGTAACTACCTCGCGTTACTATATCTTTCAGTTTATTAAAATTTTCCGTTCCCCATCTCACCAGAAATGGAAACACTGCCAACGCTGCAGACTCTTCATGTGCACTGACGAGCGATAACGCTCAGAAGCCGAAGAGGAGCCATTTCCGTGATGACGCACCTTCTGGTGTGCGCCATCGAGGATCCGGAACTCAATCCGGCGGCACACAACACTGCTCGGTCAAACCCTCCGCCAAGCTGACATTACCTATCGAACGTTTCGAAATTTACGGATATATGATGCCGTGGCACACGGTGAAGTGCGGCAGCAGAGTGGAACAATCTGGAGCGAGAACGAGAGCGCACCATTTACCGACGGAGGAGGATATCAAAACTGCCAGTGATAAGAATAGGCAATTCTATGCGCTACTGTCCGAAAACACCTGACAAGTTGTCTGGAGCTGTTGAAGGATAAACCTTTGTTTCCATCAATCCGGCCACGAAAGCGCAGATTCTAGCCATGCTATGCAACGATTTGCTGATGAACAAAGCCGTTTAGAGATCGAAGGTAGTTTAGATACTCAGGCACAGCTGAAGAAGGATCGCTATCTTCTGGATAATAAAATTAGGAAATATAAGATGCTTGTAGCAAACAACGAATCGAGCAGCATGAGAAAGCGCAAGCTGCAGCGTAGAGAAATCGCTTTCGAAAGCGGCTGAGGAAGCGAAGAGAGCGAAGAAGCAGCAGCAGCTGCTGCCAGTGTTGAAAATGCAGAAAATCCTACCGAAACACAACCGCAAAAACAACAATCAGGAGGAGAAGACTGAATGTGAGCCGGAAAAACGGAGGAAGGTGTAACGACTGTTCCGGTGGATGTAAATACCACAGCTCCAACCAGAATCGGAACAGAATCATAAGGACGAAGCACCTCTAAGCGAAGAACCACTCAACAACGGAACGAGTACACCAATGGAAGAAAGTCCTTAAGGCACCACCCACCTGATGCACGATGATTCCATGATCAATCAAAGGATATGAGTTTCAACGAAATGAGTGATATGTCCGGTCTAACATCTCAACAGCCTCCGAGGAGCTGATATGGATAATCCATTTTCTAAATCCATGATCCATGATGCACCGAGTGAACGAAATGACGACGACAACAGTGACCTGGAAAGCGAGGGAACTCAGCTGGAAGAAGACGAAGACGCTCATCTAACTGCGAGGAAGCGCAGCGGAAGTATGAGCGCATCCTAGAAACGTCTTCCAGAAAGCAACAGCTTGAGCATGCTTTGAACCAACTACGGGTTAAATGCGGCCAGGATCGCTACTGGCGCGTTACTGGAATCTCTAAATGTGGCGGAAACGTAGAAGCGATGGAATCTGCTCAGCAGGATATGTACAAATACGAAAATGCTCTCGAGGAGCAGCATGTATAGAAACGGTTCCAACGGAGGAACCAGCTGTACCTGAAACGGCTCCACCGGTACAAGAACCAATGGAAGATGTGGATTCCACCAGAGGACGACATTCCTCGGTTTATTCCAACGATAGCGGACATAGCTCGCGTGATCGTGACAAAACAAGGAAAACAAAGATTCCAATGATTTCATCACATCGGACTGGAGGAACGAAGCAAAGGCTGAAGGAGCAAGAAGAAACATGACTTCTTCAATCAGGAAAGCGCCAACGACAGCGAGTCAAGATGTCCAGGAGGAAGACAATTCGAACTAGCTTCAGCAACTGCGAAGAAACAGAACCGATTCACAATCGGAAGCGGAACCCCAGTCGCAGCCCATGCCGCTACCGGTGGAAGATCCTCAGGATGCCAACCGGTTGCCGATGCCGCCGGTAGTCCACGAACTCAGTTCCGGCACCCATACAGTTGGGCGCGAAGAAGAACGCGATGAAGATCACCTGATGGACATTGAGGATCATTCCGACGGCTATCCTGGTAAAAGGGCAAAATCACGACGAAACCAAAATTGTTGAAGTGAACAATCAAATTGGAGGCGGAATGTGAATCTGCAGCAGGATGATGGTGATGTAAGTAGGATCAATGTTATTCTAAGAGCTGAATATGTTTAATTCCACGTGATTATGCATCTGACTAAATTATTAATTCATTTTTGCTTTGAATAGGTTCAATTATTCAGGAGGAAACCCCAACCATCACAATTCCGGATGACGATACACAGGACGGTGAAGCAAATAGGCACGGTAGCGATCAGATTATGGAAAATCCTAACATGATGGCTGCAGCTGGGGACAGGAAGCAACTGTGATATTAAGCCAAAGCTGGAGAACGGTGAAATCGGTAGCTCCGGTCGAAATGGGCGGTTCTGTGGGCAGGACGTCGAAATGGTTGAAGGCAAAGAAGAAACTGGTCAAGTTCGAGTTCAAGAGAGACGATGACTGTACGATGGAACGGTGGCTCGATTGTGAATAAAGATCTTCCGCTAAGCAGCACGGAATGTCCACTTCCTTCGCTGAAGGAACTACTCCGGCGCGATGGCACGCCAAGTGTATACGAACATCACCTGCAAAGAAATCTGCCAGTCTCAGGGCAACCGTTGGGAATCGGAAACAACATCCAATTTTTAGCGTTCCGTGAAAAGGAGTAGAGATTCACTTAAAAATGAATCATTCTTATCCCTGTCCGGACTAGACGAAGAAGAAATGAACGATGATTGCAAAACGGGTGAAAAAGAAGGCCAGATGTAACTGGAACGAAGTACAACAG